>NW_028141165.1:496437-1829448 GCF_030444845.1 Prenolepis imparis
AAGCAGTGGTATCAACGCAGAGTACTAAAAATGTCGAGACACCAATAATTTTCGAGTTATAAGCGATTGAAAATAAAGGGTTTTTCGCAAACGAAGCCTTGTGGAATAAAATAATAATAAATTCACATTCTTCAGTTAATTTCAGATAGAGTTTACTTTAATAGAATTTTAATTTAAGGCTTAGTTACAAAGATACATGATGGCAAAAATTGGAAACATGCAAAAAATAATGACCTCCCTCGACATTTTCGGTGAGGAAAAATCGTCTCCAAATGATCCCAGGAATCTGCGCACGAATTTAGTCCCCATCATTCTGGGACACCCTGTATATAACAAGAAAAAAGATGATCACGGGAAAAAGTGCAACAGTGACATTCGAATCAATTTTACGTGTCCTTTTTTAGTGAATAGATTCATGCGGATCTTTAATAATAGGGGGAAAAAAATTGTCAAGCAGTGGTATCAACGCAGAGTACTGAGCAGTTTTAACTTTAAGTTTGCAACTTCAACGGGAAGAATTGCGAAACACATTAACACCTGATCGGAACATGCTTCGAAATGCATATTGCACCTTGCTCGGTTTCCTTCGCTTTTCAGCCCAGTCAAGATGAAAGGGTACCAACGGTATTTGGGCAAGCACGCGCGGTGTGGTTAAATGAATCTATTTGAGCGAAAATCTTAGACGAGAGGGAGCGCGGAGAGAGAACGAACGGCCTAGGTAAAAAGAATGATACTGACGGTGCAGCGATTTCCTACGAAACAAGAACCAAGAACCATGTTGTCCAATCATCACCGCTGTGTGTAAATGACTGGACCAATGATCGACAAGTAGCACGAGGCAATCAACTAAATGTAAAAGCGCAACTCACCGAGTCCAATGATTGGGGGACTTACTTGATAGAACGTATCACATCATCCCCTGACCACTGTTAACTGAGCTCCTGTCAGAGTCACTAGTAAACTTCGGATCGTCCTCGACCAAACTAGCCGCTATGCACGCTTTCGTCATTCGGATTTGGTAAATCAATTGTGACCTATTCGTTTCATTAAACATCGTCGTTATCTCTCATCGCAATCTTCTAATTAATTCAATTCGCAGTTTCATTAGCCGTAAAAACCACAAAACAGTGAAATAACCAGTAAATGATGAAACCGTGAAATAAAGATTAGTACATAAAAAATTTGTAAAAGATAATATTTTAATAAATTTTAATATTTTAATATTTTAATAAATATAAATAAGTTTATTATCATTTAAAAAAAGTAATATACTTTATAAGAAATTATTAATATTATATATAACATCTATGCGTTATACATATGTTCAAGATAACAGTAACAAAATTAAGGAAGTTCAGATTTTGCAAGCATATTTTATTTTGATATTTAAATAAGCATTATTTTGATTAAAAAACTAACTGTTTTGTGATTTTTAGTGATAAATATATGTAAATGTAGATATAAAGATATATATCGGAAATTTTAGAGATTTCTCTTTTTAAAAATACCCTTTTTATAAAGACACTCATAATTTCAACATATTTCAAGATATTTAAAAATTTTTTCAAGAATTCTAATAGTATTTTTTGTGACTATAGATTATGAAAGTAAATCATTTCTACAATTTATTTTTTAATATGTACTCATAATATTTCGAGAACCAAATTAAAAATAAAAATAATAAAAAATGTCAAATAAACTCTTGTTCTATCTGTACTTTGCATCATAATCTTGTTTGCTTCGTTGTACTTTGATCATGTCAATAATAACTTTGCGATAAAAATTGATGATGTAATATGTAATAAGATCCTTCCATTTAAAATTATTTTAATAACAAGACAAAAACAAATAATCAATACAAAATATGAATGTAATCTATAAACAAGATCAGCTAATAAAGCATAAATATTGAAAGAAAAACATAAAGAACACCAACATTATATTCACTATTAAAATATATTTGGCACAAATAAATTGATTATAAGATTGATATTGAAAAAGAACTTTGGCGTCTCAGTAAAACTGATCAACTATCGTTATATACTGTAAAAAATATTACAGAATTATAATAAACAATAAGTATAAAATAACACAATAAATAATAAAAATGTATAATAATTTCATTATTTATGGTGTAATTTTAAATTTATCGTTCATATATTACATATTCTTTTTAAAGTGTATTCGATGTAAAAAAATTATCATTATCGTTACCGCGCGGAATTACATGATAATATTACACAATATTAAACTCAATTTTCTTGACGAAATAAAAAAAAATCTTGCTAACAGTTTAAATCTGGATTAATGGATATGTCGATGTGTATACTGTTGAGGCAAATTTACTTTGTTGCGAAAACAAAATCAAGATACATGGGTTGTTTTGCGCCACAAAATCAAAATCATGTAGTTATATATAGTCTATATACTGCGCGGCATAAAATATAGTAGCAAACTCTTTCTCTTTATTCAGGTGTCCTTCATCTTGATGGACGTGCTTAATAAATTCACAAAATTAATTTGAGATGTAAAGATCCTCTTTCATAATTTAATTATTAAGCTTAACACGCGCAATTTAATTCAATTCAGTATGCGTAACGTTGCCGCGATGATACATCATCAATTATTTATAATTACTTGAATAAAAATATAAACAATTATTTTACGACTTTTTATTGATTAGACTCCACAAAAAACTCTTAAATTATTATCATTTTAAAATAACTCTATAAACGACTGTTACCAACACGCGCATCTAATTACATCATGTGTCCATATGCAATGTATATATCATATATAATGTGTATATACATATATTTATGTCATAGCACCTTCATTTAAAGTTTAAGTACTGCATTTCAAATCGATTGTGTTTATTGTGCAATATTGTGTATTATTGCGCAGATTTAACACAACCTATGATTTGTTTCGTGTTTTATAGTCACGGTTTTGCTAAGAATATAATTAATTTGCATTCTCTTACATATTTATACGATAATTGATATGTGTCAAACATGAAACAGCATTTTACTTGAATACGCTTTCATTCATCATGCAAACTTCATACTTAAATATTAAGAATTATGGTGAGATCTCGCTTCAAGTATATGCAAGTGTATAGCAAGAGAGGAAAAAGAGATTTTTTTTTTTAATTTGTAAAAAAACAATCTTTAAAAAATGTTTAACAGATTTCAAAATTATTTGATAATTTGTTGATAAAATTAAAAATTTTTTAAAGTCTAATATGCAGACATACAAACAAACACACATATATAAAAAATAAGTTTTTCTAAATGGAATGACAAAGAAATAGCTTCATTTATTGCAAAAATATCTTTCTCTCTCTCTCTCTCACATTCAGGTAAAAATCTTTATTATTTTTCTTTTTTCTTTTTTCAGTACTCTAAGATTATCTTTTTCCATTTTTTAACTGTGATATTAGCATCTCTCAATTTTGTATTCTTTTCTTCTCTCATCCTATTTAAGCTCTGTCTTTTTGTCTCTTTTTTATCTCTTATTTCTCTTTTTTCCATCTATTGACAAAACGCATAAGATACTTCTGAAAAGAGGTAATTGCGAAACAGTTTTATAATTTTCTTAATATTGATTTAATTTGCTCATTTTTCTTATATCTATTATTTTCCTTGAAAAGTCTACATGCTTTTTCCATTAAAATGAAGAAAGAACTGCAATGTTTAAAGACGTACAGAATTACATAATCTGGTATTCGCATTCAAAATATTAAAATATGTATTTTTTGTCTTTATTCATTTAAATTATCATTTCATCTTTTCAGAAAGAAATGACGTGAGCATCTCAAACAAAAATAACTAATGTGTTTTGTTCATTAGCAATATGTTAAGTGAATTTATACAAGTAACATTATAAATCATTTCATACTGCTTCTTATCTCGATATGAATGTCCTTTATTTAAGCGTATGCGGATTCAATGTCAATATATTTAACTTTTATAACATTATAACTCTAAAATTTTATTATAATTTTACTATTTTCGTACAATTTTTGATTTTATATAAATTTATATAAATTTATCTTGCAAAAATTAGGTTAATGAAATTAATTTTTCGACAATTTATATAGTAATACGATCACACTTACGGTTGTATTTCTGTCAATATAATGCTACAAAAATATGGAAATTTGAAGTAACTATCTGGAAACACATTAAAAATATCTTACACAAATTAATGACAAATTTGAATCGATTATTTCTGAAGATTTATTAACACGTATGATGCAAATTGATAAATAATTTAAACTCTAATACATGTATTAAAGAGCCGGTCATAAAAATATCAACCATTCTATTTTAAGAAATAGTAATTGATCTTTAAACATTTTATTAGCTTATTAATATTAATAATTTAAGTTTTATATTGTGTCGATTTGTGTTTCAGTTTGACCTATTCATTATTTACTGTGACCTTTGCTGCAATACGTGAGTAACATTATATAATTTCCAAATGTCTTGTAATTGTTTATAGATTGTAGATAATATAATAATATTATTGCATTTTATTTCGAATAAAAAACTAGATTATATAAATGTTGCGAAATCACTGAAGTATATATACATATAATATGATTTATATACGACAGATAATAAATAGGTATTATTCATATTAAAAAAATGTGTGTGACGCACATGTATATTATAAAAAATCTCCATAAATTAAATTTATGATTAAGAATGAGAGATCATGTTGAAATAGTGCGCATATCATAAATTACAGCCTAATTATCTCGTAAAAAAAGATTTGCAAATTAATTTTTTGCATTTCCTCCCATAGCATCGTACATAAAGGTATGCAGCCGAAAGGACCCGGAAATAAATAAATGTGTACTTAATTCAATTGAGCAACTGCGAGACAAACTGACCACAGGAATTCCGGAATTAAGTGTTCCATCACTTGAACCACTTACGTTAAAACATGTGCGTCTATTGAGAGGTCCTAATGGTGCGAGACTTGACATTAATCTCACGAATATACAGGTTGGTATACAGTTCAAAGCTAATATTTAGCTATAAAATAATGTATAAAATTATTAAACATTTGATAAAAAAGAAAAATTATAAAAATGCAATATTGTTAGATATATAATTTTTCATTGAATAATAGATACTTTTAATTAAAAATTATTGATAGGTATTTGGACCTTCCACGTTTGAACTTCGAGATCTTAAAATCGATCCAAACAAAGTGACCCTTACGTTTAAAATCGACTTCCAAAAGCTCGATTTTCAAGGAAAATATCAGATAAACGCGCAAATTTTATTGCTCAAATTGGTTGGAGAGGGAGGTCTTACTGGAACTTTTAGTAAGTCTTGCCTATACATTATCCATATTAAAATATTAAGAAAATAAAATTATTGTCAAAGAAAGATATATGATGAGAGTAATTTGTAATATTGTTTAACTTTGTTTAATCTCTGTCGTATATTTTGCAGTGGATTATGAGAGTGACTGCCTTTTGAAATCCCACAAAGTCATTAGAAATAATCAAACGCATGTAAACTTTGAAAAAATGAAATTTAACATCAAGATAAATAAAGCCCATATCAATCTTGACAATTTATTTAATGGTGATCCAGTTCTCGGTATGTTTAAATTTTTATTTCATATAATATTATTTTATTTTATTTATAACGCAATTCAATTACATCACGATTGATTTTTTTCTTTTAAACCAGGACCAGCAAGTAATGAAGTTTTGAATGCAAATAGTGATTTGTTGGTGGACGAGATAAAACCGGTACTGGAAGACGCTTTATCAAATCTTTTTACGGGAATCGCCAACAAAATTACTGAAGCGTTTACATACGATGAATTGTTTCCAAATATTTAATCTTCATTCATTTGTCTCGAGTCTATTTTTATCCGACAATTATAATTTGATTTATATAGTTCTCTATTTAAATTGGTTTTTGATTTAAATTACAAGAACCGCGACAATTTCGATAAACTTTAATTAATATTTCTGTTTTTTTACGATATATCTTACAATATATATAAGTGTAATTATAATGCAAAAGCGCAAATTGCGTGTATATATATATATATATATATTAGCATGTTGATTGCCATCCAAATTATGTCGAAAAAAATCTTTCTGAAAAAAAATTATGATTTTTTTTGTCTTAGAAGCTTGTGCATTTTTTAGCTTATTAACTTTTTAGTTTTAACTTATGTTTCAGCATAAGACGTTTAATTATTTTTTATATGTGATCAACGATAATATATTAATTATTAATCCCAAGTGAGTTACCGAGATGATATATGGGCAATTAGCATTAGTTAAGAGCATTAGTTAAAATTATTTAAGAGTTATCATATAATTATATTTCATAATATACTTTATAATTCTTGAAAGTGTATCTCAGGTACCTTATTTTTTTATTTATTAATCTAATAAATAAAAAAAATTATTTAGCATAATGTATAAAATTTTGTTGGTTAAATCAGATTATTAAAATTGTTAAGTGCATTATATTACATTATAAAATATACACATACTCATAGTAAATATTTTGTAGCATCTTAGAAAAAAGATACATTTGAACAAGGGATTTCATAATATTTATCAATATAAATTGTATAAAAATATATAAGAGAAAAACCGCACTAAAATTATATTAAATGAAATATAATTAAATGAATTTTTATAATTAAATGAGCTCGTGTTGCAAAATTTTTAAGCAAAAAATATGCATTGCACTTTATTAAGTCTGTTACACATGCCAAAGTTACGCAAGTATCTAAAACCTAAACTTTATTGAAATAGAAAAAACAGAAATGAATGCAAATAAGAAGAGGTATACTAATATAATGTAAACTGTTATTGTATGATCATTATATATAATAATTATTATATACTCAATTGCGCGTATTATATTTTATTGTTAAATTAAATATATTTAAGGTAACCACATATAAGTGCATAGTTATTTTTCATGAACTAGTTTTACTAGTTTCTTCAGAGTATTTATATTTTTATATTCTCCGACACTCCACGACGATTACTATTATTCATTTTAAATACATGAGTCATTCACTAACACAGAGGGATCATAATAATTAGAACCTTGGACTATAATATATCGATGATATCAGTGAAAAATATATCGTAACTGCAAAATTTTTCGAAAGATTACATTATTATATTTAGAAAATAGCGTTTTTTTTCTATAGAGTTAATTGAATATTGTAATAATTTAAAAATATATATGGAATTAATATATGTATGTGTTTATAAACATAAAATTTTATTACTTTTTCTTCTTTTGAATCAATATACTTTTTTGTGTATGTGATTGGATATACTTCGAAAGAAGAACCGTCGCGAAATGGTTTTGTGCAAAAGTGCAATTACAATACTTTCAATTAGTGCCGTTGTATCTAATAATATAATATACGATATTTATGTATATACATAATAGTTTTTTTCAACCATTGCGTCTAATAAAATTATAACAATGAAATATACAAAAAAGGATGCAAATAACAAATTGTCAAATAAACAAAAAAGTGAACGTCAGCTAATCAATTTGTACAACGTATCTCTTTTTGTTAAATGAATTAACATTTCATTCGATACTTTTCACCGTATACGAAAGTGAAAACGAATGATGTCTCATCGCGATTGTATGACCTGCAATCAATTAAATATGTATAAATGGTTTCTTTTTGGAAATGAGACAACCTAATTTTACACGTTTTACCAACTAGCCGGCGGAATGTATCATAGTGTACGATAAAAAAGCCTACTTATCGCAATATTCGCATTGTGTGTGACGGCCGAACGAGATTCGACAATTTAAAAATTAAGGAACAAGTTCTTGTTTAGTGAGAACGTTGAGTGCTCTGGTGGCTAGAGCTTTGCTCACAGTCGCAGCAGTATCTTCGATAATTGGACTGGCTATATCTAATACTATGCGGGGATTGGCATTAAAGAACGTTGCAGCGGCTTCGGCTGAAATAAATATAAATAAAGATATAGGCAGATCTAAATTTAAATAAATTTAAATTTAACTAAAATTTAAAAAAAGTTAATTATATATAAACCAAAAAGTTCAAGACATTGCTTTTGAGAAAGTACGCATCTCTCTCTTGTACGTGTATATATCATTTTATCGCAATATTTCTTGTTTAATACTCTAAGATTATATCAATACAGCGGGAATCGAAAATTAAAATAAAATTAAAATGAAACACTAGAATATTGTAAAATAAATATACTTAATGCACGAATTTTTTACGCAATTATTAAGCAAAGTTTTAAAGATGATTTAATCATTACCGGCTAACGTGTGAGCAGGAGGTGCCTTCAGTTTAATATTTCCATCACCGACGCGGACTTTAGTAACCAACTTGTTGATTTCGAGTCTCTGTACGCCATTTTTATCGGTAATTTCTTTGGCTTGGGCGTTTACTTGCGCTTCAGTATCAGCTAAAATAAAAAAATAGTATACGATGAGAAAAAATATACTATATAAAAAATCTAGACGCCAATTATAAATGGCTAATATTTAAGCTTCTTAAACCCTAGCATTGATTATATCAGTTCCATCTGTTAATTTTTATTTAAAATTGTTATGTATAAAATATATGATGTATATATGTATTATCAAAAGTAACAATGTATAAACTTTAATAACTTTAATAACATTAAGATATTAAAAAAATATATCATATATATCTCTCTTATTCTCTCTCTATAAACTTAATTTCATGTAAAACTTACTAAAGTTTCCTTTAAAATTGCCTAGTCCGCTTAAAGGCAGCAACAACAATCTTCCTTGGACGTCATATTCACCGTTCACGTAAATGTGAGGCATTCGAACTTTAATAAACACGGTCAAGTCGTTGGGATTTGCTTTAAGGTCCTGCACGATATAATTTGTACCGCCGTAAACGCGAATTTGAGTCATATTAGCCTTAATTTTCAAGGAGTCTAGATTCCTATCTATTGTCAAAGACGGCAGAAACAAAGGATCTAACGCTGGTAATTTCAAGGAGGGTACTCCCTTAACGAGGAGCGGCGTGATAGCTTGCAGCTGCTGAAGAATGCACTTGTCGTATTCCGCCAAGTTGTCTGTTCGCGGGCATGCCGTCACTCCAGGAGCTGAAAACATGGATTACGTGTTAATATTAATATTAATATTATTATAATGAGCCGTTGAATCGATAAATGGAGCAAAGATACATCTCAGTCTGTAAAATCTAAAAATAGGACACCCAGATTTATGAAATAACAATTAACAAATATATGTATATGAGTGTTTTGCATATCATATATTTATTTAAGACTTTCTGAATTTCAAGTGATAAGAAATTATTATTTCATAAATATTAACGTATACATATATGTATATAATACTTACAAATGTGAGAATAAAATCGAAAATATATGTTTTCAATCTTCAATTCTTTTCTACATGTAATCAAAATACGATTACGAAAATGACTTCTTGCATCTATCATTGTTGAATCTTTTAATTACATACATCTTGTTTGGAAATTATTTATAAATTCACATAAAAGCTGTGTTGTATGTAACAATTCAAGTAATTTATAGAGCAAAGTAAGGTCTTTACAGAAGTAAAAACTCTTGCAAGTACATTATATTGCACTTATTTTCAAGTGAGTGATGTCATCGTATTGGGAAAGACATTTCTGAAGGCGATGAGCGATTGCAGGCATTGCACCCTGTTGCGACGTCGGTTGAGCGAACGCGATAATGATAAGAACTCGACGATGACTTAAGAGAGTGACTTTTCTGACCAATTAATGCGGCCAGGCCTAAAATCGAAAGTGGACGGTAGTAGAAAGTGAAATTACGAAGGCGATTGGCGAATGAGGTTTTTTTCCACGCTTAAAACACGGTGAATTCATGTGTGTCGCAGTGAAACATCGAAAAAAACGTATATAAACGATCGAGAAAGGATCAGCAACTAGAGAAAAGATCTAGCTAAAGCAATAAAAACAGATATGGCAACACACTCGACACTAAAATAATTAAAACGACTTTATAAAAAAATAATTCTTCAAGATGATCTTCTTGCAAACTGTTAAAATAAAAGATTGTGTGTGTGTGTGTGTGTGTGTGTGTGTGTGTGTGTGTGTGTGTGTGTGTGTGATGACATTAAATAGTGTTTAATGATAACAATCTTGAAGCTGTTCTAATTTTGAATAATGGCAAGGAAAACTATATTTTCGAATAAGAAAATAAATTTTTATTAATTTTTAATTAATTATTTAATCTTTGCATATATATGTTAAAATAGGAAAACTTCATTTTAATAAATGATCTCTCTTATTTCTATATTTATCAATTAATTATCAATATACTTAATAATTATTCCATTGTTTTCCGAAATTACATATTCAAAAGATACTAAACAAACTAGTTTGTAAGTTGTTTGTGCACAATGTGAGCTTTTTTCTCTTGCACTTATTACTCCAACTATATACTTCTTGCAAAAAATATAATAATACATAATAATAAGTGTTGGAAAAGAAAATATAAAATAACGTTTTTACATTTCTCTTGTTGAAACAAAAATCTTGAGATTATATTATTTCACCCAGTTAAAATGATGACACAAGAAAAGCATTATCCGAGTAAGTGCTAAATTAAATCGTAGATTACATTGTCATATATGCAATATGTAAAAGTAACGACACTATCGTTCCACGTAAGAAGCATTCCTATCCGCTGGTGTTGCAATACTTCCGGATTTTCTATTGATTTCTCAATTGACAGTTGACATACTTTTATAAATTGTATGTTAATCGGAAATTATATACATGTGTGTATAAGATACATCGATAGTTTGTATATAACTTTTTAATTGCCATTCTGACGGTCATATCATTCCTGACTAATGACTTTCTATCAATACAAATATCTGTAAACTACCTCTAAATTTGTTATAGCTTCTCTATTATTGTCTCAAGAAATTATTATTAAGAAATTATAAGAAAATTATTATAAAAAAATTAGAAATTTGACATCCGATGCTATACGATTTTATGACTGTAGCCAGTCTATATATTGTTGAAACGTGATGATTTGAAATAGCCTTCAATGAATAGATCTATAATTTCACGACTTTAAAATTGCGCATCGATTAAATATAATTATATACCTTACTTACACATTCAGCATTTACGAATAAACATTGCATCTCGCAAAGTGTTTTCATATCATTGCAGTCTTATATTTCTATATAATAGACATGACAAATAAGACATTCTGTAAAAACTCTCGCTCTTGTAAATTATATGAACGATTTCTTTTAGAAAAAGACAATTAAACACACATTTACTTCTTAAAAGGTATCTTGCAATGGTAACAATTAGAAGAAGAGTACAATTTTTTATGCAAAAATAAATCGAGAACATTAAACTTCAAAATCCGTCACAAGTGCATTTCATCAAATTTTAATTTTGCGCATATATCTCTATAGACAAATATAGACAATAACAAAAATGATAGATACCAGTTCTAATTTTACTAATATTTATAAATACAAATACAAACAGAAACATTAATTCGCGCACAAAATAAAATCGGAATTTGGCCAATAGACTAACATACAATTTAATGAATTTTTCAATCAATTAATTTTCGCGAAAAGCAAAGCTTTGTAGATACAAAAATTTTTTTGTACGTTTTCGATTTTTTGTGTGTAGAATAATTGTTTCTTTTTTTAGTTAATAATCTTTATTATTATTAAATAAATATAATGTTTTTTAAAGTCGGCCAATAGAGCCAAGCGCGAAAATTAATTTTAATTTTTCGGAACTGTATCTCTTGGTTTGAGATTACTGAGTTCCATTGATTAATTAACCTCGAAGTTACAACGGAAAAACTTTATTATTATTGTATATTTTAATCAATAATTCATTTTTATCATATTTGAGATGTTATATACTATATTTAACTTGTTTTTATTAAATGAATATTCATAATTTTATAATATATGTTAACAATGCAGAGAGTAATATAAAAAAAGAAAAATGATTAACGAGATTGTAAACAAGATAGCATAGTGAATAAGATCGCTATTATATAAATTGTATTGATTATTGACTTTTAGTGAAAATAATATATACGAGAAGAAACAAAACATAATATTATATTTATGTTACTAGTATATTTTATTTTATGTTACTAGTATATGTTAATAGTATATTTATGTTATATTATATTATACATATGTAAATTATGAAGCAAATTATTATTGATCTTTTTATCATACGTATTCAGGGACGTTAACAATTATATTCTTGACAAATAAACTTACGCAATTCCGACACAGCAGTCCTGGTCCACACAGCAAATAGCACGAATCCGATCAGCATCATCCTCTTGATTGTATATCTCTATGCGTATATATGTATAGTCGCGCGACTCGCGATTGTACGACTTTTCTCTCACGAGATATGTATGATCGCAATTAGCGACAGCGATATCGAAAATGCGTACGATGGCCCCGTCGCGTGAGTATATATAAAGTAAAGTGCACTTTCTCCGTGCATGGTACCACCCCACTCGGACGACGGAGATGGTGAATTTATCATGGTAGAATGCCTCCTTTTAATTCAGTCAGGGCCGCAGACAATCTTAACACACGCATACTCGCATACGTGCGACATATATGTATACACACACACATGCATATACACACGACATCCGCTAGAATTACGGGAAACTATAAAATACCTCGGACTATTACAATCATTGTCGTCTTCATAAGTGATGGACTCGGTTCTTTTCTGCGATGTCCAAGGATGAGGACAAGACGCGGTTGATTACGCATCGCGGTTTTAAGACGAGATCGTTGACTTTTGTCATCGTTTTGCTACATGGAGTGTTATTCTTTTCCGAACATATGCAACCGATGGAATCTTGAAAGAAACTTGGCGACATATTATTTCGCGACTAATTCAGTCTAACAATGAAATCATTAGCGCTTACTTAGTCGAGAACAGCGATTCTCTTGGACATGCGGCAGTTTTTTATTGCCGACGTAATGTGTTTTTGCCTTCTTAACTTGGAAATTGCCAACTTTTCGCTTGATACTTGAGCTTGTTGACATAAATTGACTCTGCTCTACGTCTAATTTATCAAATATTTTTTTTTAGAATGACAATTTTTACATTCTCATATGTTGTCATTGTCATCTTATATACATACAATTGTAAAGTCATTGGATCAAAATAAATGTTATTTTATCGGTTATATTTTTTTTATATATGTATATTTGCACGAAATTTATTATCTATTTTGATAAATAATCGACACTTCTGTTTATAATAGTAAAATACTTAATAATTTATATAATCTCTTTAATCTTATTTAATTGAGGATAAAATTACAGCATAAAATATAGGAAAATCCCGCTCATATCCACTGATTGTTAGACATGGAAGCGTAACAAGTATTCGTTATGCGAATACGTAATATAGATGCATAATAAGATGTGGTAATACGTAGAGTGTTACATATGTAAGGTTAAAATTACAATTTGTCCGAAGAATGAAACATGCAAAGTTACGTTGAAAATTATTGAAACTGAAAATGTCAACAAGAACTTTCAGGCCATAGGCCAGGGTTGCGATCTGTGGACACGTCCTTTTCTTTAGAGAGAGAGGAGTTACTCAATTTTATTTAACATACGATATCGTTAAGGACTCTTTTCATTTACAAGCAACTGCTTACAACTTCCGATGTTGGCTTGTTGGATTGAATTTAACAATTAATTTTTTTATATTTGAACACAGAGATTTGCGTATAATTGGCAACTACTGTACATATAATTATCGCTTTGAATCATTTCTCGCTAACTATATTCTATTTCTGTCCTTCTAAATTTTATGATCAATCAAGATTCATAATAATAATTTTCTCTTGAAACCAGTATTAAGAAATAAATTTTATCTCGTTATTATATTATATATTAATGATCTTACACAATCACTTTTCATATAATGCAGCATTTCAAAAATAATACTTGTAGCAAAACTTGTAGAATAATCAATTATATAATATACAAATAAACAAGGGAAAAAAACACTTATAAAGAAAGTTAAAAATAATTTAAATTACTAAAAAAGGTACAGATTATCTCTCCTCTTAAAGTAAGCGATATAAAAAAAGATACTGAAGAAATTCTTATTTTTTTTTGTTAAGAATTTGTAATTCTCAACAAAAATTCTAGAGAGAGTAGTTCTAAATTGATATCTTTTTGTATAATATATATATAAATAAATATAGATTTTAAAAGTAAAAAATAAAACTCATAGTTATATGTAGTAAACATATATATACTAATTAAAAACCCCATTAAGTTGATAAGTTCATAAATGTCATAAATATATATGTAAACAAACATCCTAAAATAGCAATAAATAAATACACGTTATGATAACTCTTGCACACAAATAAAGAACTAAAATAAATAATAAATATATACGCGCAAGATTGGCGAACGGAAACATATTATCGGAGGTGCAAAATTCTCAATCGTTCCGCATACTTGATCGACCAAGTATAGAGACTGACTAATTGACGGGTAAATTTTTGTACATCCTGTAGATCAGCGCGTCGGCCGTTTTCTCGCTAAGTCCCTTAGTGGCAAAGTCGTCGGCAAGCATTGCGGCGACTGCCTCCGCAGCTGTTAAACCTGGACGAAGGAAAGTGAATCGGCGTAAAGGAGACATTAATCGAGTTAATGTCGCGCGTAATCGGTTGGCTGCGTTCGGTCGCGTTCGCAAGAAAGCAAAGAAGACTTTTACTCTCTCGCGAATTCTCGGTGCGCGCTCGACGACTCAATCCGCGATCACGATCATGATTAGTTGGTGTTTTTTTTTCGGAGTTTTTTTAAACGAAGCAAAAAAACGAAATTATCTACGAGATTACAGAATTTTACATGCAGCTTATCTTCCGCATGATTATTCTTTTTTTTTATGCACCGTTTATATAATTGACACGATACCAACTCGATATCGCCATGAAGTGAGTCGCGAATCGACGTTACTTTCCAAGAAAGAATTCGACTTTTCATTCTTTCATTCGGCTTTCATTCGAGTAATTACGGAAGAGCCGCGACAGTCGCGTAACAAACACAAATGTGACTTCACGTAATCGTCAAGACCGGCTTTAAAGCCGCTCGATTTACTTTGACAGTTGATAGCTAATTTATTGTTTTCTTTCCCTGAACCAGGAGCACTAATATTTCTTTTTTTTTTCTTCGAGAAAACAATAAGTCGCGGATGCACGTCATTTATAATTGTCATATACTTACTATAATTGAGAATAATTTGCACTGGTCCCGCCTCGTTCATACCCTGAAGACTGAGCTTTTTGTCCTTGGCGGACAATTTGGCTCTAGCAGCACGTACGATCATTAGCTCTTCGTTAATCTTCTTCAGTTCCAGTGTAAAATCACCCACTACATCGGCTATTGAGATAACAAAAGTATTTATTAATTTTCGCAATCTCATGCAAAACATCGCATGCGAGTTTTTTCTTACTAAAGTTTCCGGTCAACAGGCCATTGCCATGTAATATCTCTTTTCCCACTTTTCCTGTAAGAGAGTATTGAGACTTCACACGAAGCAATGGGACGCGTATTCTCAAAATCACATGCATCGCGTCGTCCTAGAAAATTGTCAGAGTATATAAGATATTGAAATAAAAATTTTCTTTTTTTCTTTTTCTTTCATTAACTCACGGATATATCAAAAAATATTTTTAAAAAATTTTTTAACGATTTGAAATGTGTAGTTTTGAATGAAATATCAATTTTTACTTCATCAGCTTCCTCAGGATGCGCTCGTTTCGTTCTCTTGGTATCATTGAATTTTACATTCTGAGAAGCGCTATCATTTCTCAAATCTATTTCACCATAATGATAGATCAACTGCATGCCTTCTTCAAAATATCCTTGCTGTTCCTGATAGCTCTTCGCGTACCTAGTTAGATTCTTTAAATTTTTACCTTCCATCGCAGCTTTAACTATGTCATTTTTCTTTCTCAAAGCTTCGCCTTCCGTAAAATTGTAAATAATAAATCTTGTATTCTCCCGAATGTCCTGAATACGAGAATTCACAAGGATCGAAATATTTTGCAAATTATACAAAAACTGATAACTTGAAAAATATTTAAACAGAGAGAGAACAACTACATAAATAAATAAAAAATAAAAATACCTTCATGACATCCTCAATTCCATATACTTGTCGGTTCTCTGCGGGATTGATGCCTAAGTTACCGAAACGTTTTATACTTCCATTTGCTTTGTCATCCGCGTAAACAATATCGATATAACCCGTTCGCTCTCTAATTCCATTTCTCGATAATTTAACATTGCCCGCGTGTGTAACGTTTGATCGTGGAGACTGTCCTCTATTATACAACGCAGGCGGTCTTGCATCACCTTGATTTTTCAATCTAGTCTCGACTGTTTCCGATGCAGAAACCTGTTTTAGTAAATTTTGTAGTTTGAAAGTTTCTGCATATTAATTACGTTATTACTTATATTATTTTATTATAAAATATGTTCGATCTTTATGTAAAATTTTTATATAATATAAACAATAATAATAATATAATATATAATTATTTTGCTATTTATATTATGCAGGAAACAGTTAAGTAAACTTCAATCAAACCTCAACGTTTTCAATTCTTTTTCTATAATATTCATCATCGGCATCTTGTCGTGGCCCATATTTCCGGCTGCCTTTCTGATTCCCTATAAATTGAGAGCCCTTTGTATCTTCGCAATCAATTATATCTTCACTGCTTCGTGAACTTCCTTGATATCCTTGAACCCTCGCCCTCTGTGCATAAATAGGCTGAACGTAAGGCGGACGTCTGAAATCTTCGAAATTCCCGGGATTTGTCTCAAAATTGCTCGACGCTTTTAAATTGCCTCTATTAAAGGTATCGAACGTAGCATCGGGACGGAAAGGCGTCCGTCGGTCATATTGCTGACTTTGTTCAGATATCCTGGAACCGTATTGATCTTGTTGCAATTTTTCGAAGCGAGCTTCCTGATAATGACGCGAAGACGGTTTAATATCAGTGGCTCGATTCACGGGTGAAACGACGGCTTCGAAACTCTCTTTCGGCGCACTAGGTTCCCTCATCATGGTATGGAATCTGTACCTGATAGAATCCACGTCTCTGATGTTGTTGTAGCTCACGTATCCGGCCTCGAATTCGCTCAAGTTAGAATTTAATCCGCCACGAACGACGTGGATACTCTCCAGAATCGATTCATTGAGACCTACAATTTCCAAGTTTCTCAGGATCACTCTGTAACTGATCTCTCCCTCGGATTGATCAATTTTGATTACAGGCACTCTCAACGGATCCAGCTTGCCTATCTTCGTCAGACCTCCGGATACAGTCTTGTTCCAGAGCATTCGAGACATTTCTAATAACGCGCATCTCGCCAAAGTTATCGTAGAGAGTATTAAAAGTATGTGAAAGATATTCTGTGACGCTAGTCTTTGCATTTTGTCTTTGCAGCTAATTATTTCTCAGAATGTAATGTGGTTTTCAAATTTCTGCAAATTTTATTTGTCGATAAAAATGTTAAATTTTTTTTTTGTATTTTGTTGCGATTGCAGGATACCTCTTCAGATTCTTCAATAAGGTATGTCGATCTTCCAAACGTAGATTGGTTTATAAATCAACACTAAGATAATACCGATGATGACAAATATTAGCAGAAAACATACAATAATCATGTACGTCAGCATTCGATTCAACATACATATATGTTACGTCACGTTAATTTCTGGTACTCGACGATTCTAAGCAACATCTCGGAAATAACGATTCTTTACGATTCTTAAAATTAAAAAGTATTAACGATATCCGCAAACTTAGGGCAAAACTATCGACTGCAAGCCGACGATGCGTTTGCGGGAAGTTTTATAGTCGATCGTGGAAGGGCATAGAAGATCTGGGCCATGGACCAATCTTATATGACGCTGGCTAACTAAGTGGTTCTTAGTCAGACGTCGATATATTTTTCCTTAAATTCCCCTATTACGCGATGATGTAATAGAGAGCAAGGTCCTCGGACAGCCTTCTATTACACGGTAGATCATTATCACACGAATAAAGATTAAAATGCCAATTAAAAAAATTTTTTATCGAAAATTAGAAAATGACATACAGATACTAAAAAGATTAAATTGCATTTTAAATTATATTGCATCACAAAAACGTAACGCAAGTTATTTCATGTCAAACAAGCACATTAAATCGTAAGTAAAGGAGAACAACGTGAGAGGGGGGACTATTAAAAAATCGCTCAATCAGCGCATTGCGATAATCGATTGTCAAATTCACATATATTTCGTGTTACATTTTAGCGCATCAATGAGTTATTGCACGGCTGGACTTCATCGTAATCACAATGCACGCAAATATATTCGCATTTTCGCTGATAATAACTGGCTTCATCGCAGTGAGATCTCAAGATATACGTAAGTAAAATCCATATTTATTTTATAAGAGAGTGGTCCATAAAATTAAATCTTTCGAAATCTGATATTCCACATACATAATGCGATTTTTAATCAAATATTATAGTAAATAATAATCTGCTATGTTAACATGTTTCTTAACAATTTGTATATTTCGTATAAAATGTTACCTGTTAATGTTAATGTTAATTATTATGTACATAGTTAACATTAAAATTAACATTATTTTAATCACAACAGTTTGCAAGAAAAATTTATAAAAAAAGAATAATTTCTCCGTAGCGCCATTTCTGAAGATATGTCACCGCAATGATCCGAATCTAAACGAATGTGTAAAACAAAGCGTGAACTTGTTAAGACCTTATCTGAAGACAGGCATTCCAGCATTACAAATACCACCTTGTGAGCCGCTTTGCGTACCACAAATTGAAATCAGCCAAGCAGTTGGTCCAATTTCCATCAGGTCGACATATAGTGATATCGAGGTTCGAGGTGGAATAAATTTCATCTTAAAAAATGTCAAGTAAGTCCCGCGATAGACCAAAATTAAAAACGAATTATAAAACTCATTTTGCATTTGAAAATTCGAGTTTGTAAAACTTTTCTTATTTATGGAAAATTAATTTCGCCAAAATTTATTTATATTAATTAAATCCCCCATTTATTAAAAAATTATTTATAAATTTTATTGCACGCAGAATTTATGTAGCACTCTTTTTTAGAGTTGATGTTGATAAGGATCGAGTTAGGTTGAAACTGTACCTTCCACGTCTTGAAATGACCGCGCGTTACAACATGAACGGAAAGATTCTACTGTTCCCAATAAACGGAAATGGATTAGCACGTGGTAATTTCACGGATATTGATGTCATAGCCACTGTTCAAGGTGAACGTTATAAATCTCGAAAAACTGATGAGATTCATTATCGTGTGATCGACTTTTACGTGGACTTTGACGTTGGAGATGCCAACATCAATCTGGATAATTTATTCAATGGCGATGATACTTTATCCAAAGCTATGAATCTATTTTTAAATGACAACTGGAAGATTGTAGCGGCTGAAATTAAGCCAGCTCTCGAGAATACTATTGCAGACATTTTCAAAACATTCTCGAATAAGATTTACTCAAAGTTTCCATTGGACACATTGTTACCACCTTAAATATTATAAACAGTTATATTTTGTATTAATTTTTTACCGATATGTAAAGAAGCTTATTAATATATATATATATATATATATATATATATATAACTTTTAAATATAGATTTAATCTATATTTAAAAATTCCTTTATATCGGTAAAAAATGTTGATTAACTAAAATCAACATTTAGCTAAACTAGCGGAAATTCGCAATTATTCGAGATGAGGGAGTGTGCATTCTAATCACGATTTAATTTCCTGTCTCCGATTTTTTATTATGTCATCACGTGTACATACATATCCGAGAAAATATATATTATATGTATAATTTGTTTGTAATGCATGCATATATTAAAAAAATTTATTAAAAGTTATTCAGTCTAATTTGTAAAGAACAGAGATTTGTGATAGGAGTCGTCTTAATATATTTACTTATATCTTTATATTAATAGTAGTTAATAATGTATTGTATATGCATTTAAAATATTATTATTGCATTCGTCGAATTCTACATTTGATTGTATAAAAATAAGTAGATATTTAGTGGAATAATTATATAATTTCCGTGAAAAATCTATTCTTTTTAGGTTTAAGAATACATTTTTTAAAGGTATTATATATATAATACATTGTTTCTCTAATTCTTGTATAAGTTGTCCAAATAAACGAATTAAATAAACGATATATAATATACATATATAATATATAATATATATAATATATTATATATGTATATTATACATCGTTTATTTAATTCGTTTATTTGGATAACTTATACAACAATTAGAGAAACAATGTATTATATATATATATATATATATATATCTTTAAAAAATTTATTCTTAAATCTAAAAAGAATAGATTTTTCACGGAAATTATATAATTATTCCACTAAATATCTACTTATTTATATATATATATCGTTATAATATATATATGTATACATATATACCAGGTATCCCATTTTAAAGGACCCACTCAAATATCTCATTGTTAGAAACACTGCGTTAAATCGAAAAATGTTTCCTACAAAAGTTGTAGGGTTTCGAGGGGGACATAACATAGTAATATTTATATGACCTTGGGCGGCGTCTCCAAGGTCAAATGAAGGTGAGAATGAATTTTGAAAAGAAGAAAAAATATTAGGAAAATAAAAAAATGCTTCAGATAAAAGTTGTTCAAATTAATTAGTAGAAAAAGATGTTATAATAAAAAATATGGGTTTCCATTTAAAAAATTCATTCTCACCTTCACTTGACCTTGGAGGCGCCGCCCAAGGTCATATGAATATTACTATGTTATGTCCCCCTCGAAACCCTACAACTTTTGTAGGAAACATTTTTCGATTTAACGCAGTGTTTCTGAGATATTTGAGTGGGTCCTTTAAAATGGGACACCCGGTATATCGTTATAATAAACAATATATAATATAAATGTCGATATTTATCTTATAATAATACTTTCTTATTTAAATACGCGATTATAATTCATTATTTATATATTCATCATTTATATAAACAAAAATTTATCAAATATGTGACACTTTAAAATAATTTTGTGCCAATTATTCTATTTCTCGCATTTTTAATTAACTATATAAATAAAAAGATATTCATTTTTCATTACCTAAATTGTTCCATTCGATGATTTATTATTCTAAGCTCTATCAATTGTTTTCAATTGTTTAAATAATTCGATCTAGAAAATCATGTATTATTCTAATCTTTTCTACTCATATAATCGACTATTTTATATGTCAAAAAGTATATTTTTTCAATAATTAAATTTTAATATTTGCACATTATATAGGTATATACATAATACATATATATATATATATATATATATATATATATATATGTGTATATACACGTACATACATATATGTATATATAAAATTTTCCAATAATGTTTTATATATTCGAGTATTTTTAAATGTTATATATATTTAAATGTTATATATATTTTTAAATGTTATATATATATAATTTAGATAATATTTATTACATTTATAATCCTTCTCTTCAAATAAAAGTTTCTTGCTCCTTTAAACTGTTAACCATTGTTGCAGTTAAGTATATATGAAAATCATTTCTTAGGAGAAATATCAGAAATCTTAAGAATTTCCTTGTAAAAATAATTATAACTTATTTGCTTGAAAAATAGCATTTACATATATATGCTTTATAAGTACAATTTTTTTGCAATTCATATTTGTATGAAGACTTTGTTTTATGCATAAGTCATGTTTTCTATTTTCACTCCTTTTCATTGCAATTCTCTTATATCTTTCTTTTTCTCTATGTTTTTCTTTTTCTCTTTTTCGACCGACTCATCTCTTACAATGTAATTACATAATCATATAATTATGTAATTTGTCGCAATTCTTTTCTAAAGAGTATTACAGTTGCTTCACACTTAATTGTTATTTATGATGCAATGTTTATTTTTCAACAATGTAAAAAATAAATTATTCTAATTCCACAATTTCGAAATTATTTTTAATATTAATAGATTTATTTTATTTTATTTATTTTATTCGAGAGTGTTATAATTTATATAATAATTTATATATTAATATTTATTTATTTGATTGATATGTTTATCATTTATATTCTCACATGCAATTAATATTTACATTAATTACATTTACAATTACATTTTTCAAGAACGTAAATAGAAACCGTAAACCCAACCTAGCTCATTTTATATTTTCTGGTTTTGTATAGAAAATAAGTAGCATTTAATATCTTTTTCTTCACACAAATATATGTGAAATTATGCGTTTATACATAATATAAAATCTGCATATACATATAATGAAATACATATACATATATAATGGAAATAGAATCATTCAAATATACACACACGCGCACGCGCGTGTGTGTGTGTGTGTACATATAATTGTAATAAAATATTATAATAAATTTAATTTATTTATCATACAAGCTATATTTCTTCAATAAAGAATTTTCAAATAATTTATTTAAATTATTTAACGCAATGAGAAATAAATTTCCACCGAGAATGAATTCAAAGAGATAAATAATCATGCTCGATCAAAGTGTCGATTATCGCAGAATAAAAACTGTCTTATTTATTTAAACTAAATTTATTTATTTTATTGGTTCATACAACTTTTAAATGATAAATAAAATTTTTAATATTGACTATTAAAAAAAATAAGGATTAATTATTATCAATAAATTATATGCATTAATTCAGATATTAATTTAAAATAGCAATGAGAATAATGTAAGAAATATTTATTAGGTTGTTTGGAAAGTTCGTTTCAAATTTTCTATATAAATTCAGAGCGCAATATTTTACACAAAACGAAACTTTATTGAAGCAAATACATATGTACATAGTGTTTTTTTTATTGTTAAGTTCTTCTTAATATAAGATATTGTGCTCTAGATATATATAGAAAATTGTGTATAATAACATCTTCTAGCTCTTACATGTGTAACTGTAAAAAAGGTGATTATTTAATTTTCTTTCCAGTTATCTATAAATAGTTAATAACTACTAGTTATCTTTTTTTTTCTATACGTGCGTATTTATTTATATTACTCATTTGTGGCTATAACGTTTTTTATATACACCACGCAAAACAATTAGGGGAACGCTTTAAAACTTGCAAATTTTACTGATTTTTAAGAAGCCATATCTCAGCTTAGGGAGATCGTAGGACAATGTTTCTAGGCGCGTTTGAACGGGTGAAGCCTCGACTTTAAAGTGGGGAAGGTTGCATTGAGGTTCCACCACCTCATCGAACTATTTTTCTTGTGAGACCCAAAATCAGATCGTGAAAAAAGTCTGGAAATTTCATGATTTTGTAGCCATCTATGGAAAAAGGAGGGATGGAACCAAAAATACCGCCACATTGGTTTTGGAGTAAGAAACTTCCTCTAAAATGGCGCAAGAAACATTGCTCTATCGTACCTAGGAGCTGAGCTATCGGATCTCATAGTCACCTTTGTATTTTGCAAGATTTTTTGTAATGCCATTGTCCTACGATCTCCCTAAGCTGAGATATGGCTTCTTAAAAATCGGTAAAATTTACAAGTTTTAAAGCGCTCCCTTAATTGTTTTGCGTAGTATATTTACCATTATTTCCGTATCAATCTACTTAGAAAATCTGTAGTGTTTCTTTTATGTTTTTGTCCATGACATTCACTGTCAGTGAAAAAGTCTATGTAACTTATATACTTGTAGCAATACGCGCTCATTAATATAAAATATTGAAATAGGAATGTATTTTTTTTCTATTTGTTTCATTGCATTTGATGTATTGTGCACCCCTTTTATCATCATAGAAAGTAGTCAGATGAAAAAATGTTTTATACAGAAGTTGTTGGGTTTTCAGGGGCATATCCGATGGACCTTGAGTTTATCGTAGATGATCTTATTCAAGGTGATTTTAAGGTTAACTTTAGTTTTTCAAATAAAATGATGTTTTTTGACATCGGAAAAAGAAAGTGGAGTCAGATTGACCCTTAAAAATCATATGAAGGTCATCTTGTTTTCTTGTAAATTAGTTTGGTGAACAAAAACTGACAGTTCTGGCCAGTCAGGATTGGTAAATGATACAGCGAGTCAAGGCAAGATCCGGGTTTGCATTTACTTCAGGTAAGTTCGAAAACCTGGCCATTTATTTGTATGCATAGCTCCAATCTACGTTGAAAATCGTTTCCAACTTTTTGGAGAACACCTGCATTAATTCTGTATTCTTCATCTTGCCTTGATTGTCTGGATCTTACCTTAACTGGCTGTGTCTCATATATATATATATATATATATATATATATATATATATACCTATATATAATATTATTTTCCACTAAATTTTTGTTTCGTCAAAAATAAAATGTATTATTTGAATACTATTTATTATCTTTAATATATTGTCTTTAATATATTGTCTTTAATATATAATTTGCATTATTTTAAGATTATTATACCAAAAAATGTACGCACAAGAAAAATTTACATTATAAGAAATTTATAAAATCAATAAAAAATTTATTTAAAATCTCTCTAATGATATAATTGCAA
This sequence comes from Prenolepis imparis, assembly GCF_030444845.1. Classification (NCBI taxonomy): domain Eukaryota; kingdom Metazoa; phylum Arthropoda; class Insecta; order Hymenoptera; family Formicidae; genus Prenolepis; species Prenolepis imparis. Next base: position 521,186 of record NW_028141165.1, read on the forward strand.
TAATAAACTGCAATTATACGAGTGAAAAACAAAAGCCAAAGATGAAAAAGTCATAGTAATATTCTCGCAGAGAATTTTTTAGTTATAAACGAACAGTTGTGCGTTTTTACGACAATATCCAATCACACATTCTTCGGGATCATCGCAATCGTATGCAAATTTCGTATGCAGTTGGTCATAGAAGATAGATTGTGTTGAACACGTTGTCTTGGTAAATGTGGAAAAAGGCCACAACGACGGTTTCTTAAAGTCGGTAGGTAGTAGTGGTGCTTTCTCAGAGTAGGGGAATCCCCACGCATATAAGACAGGATATGAAGGGGTCCCGTCCTTAGTTTATCACAAAGTATAGTCGTTCAGTCATCGGCGGAACCCTTTTTCTCGCATTCTTTATCTCGCACCGATCTTCTTTTTTCTAGCCTATCAATATCGCGATATATATATATATATATATATATCGCGATTATGTTTTCTCTGCGATCTTTGTGCCAAAAAAGTTACCGGTCTTTGAGCTAAAAGAGTACGATACACGCTCATAAATACGAGTGTCTTGTCGTAAGTGTCCCTTGTAAGGGGTAATTAATCACACGGCATGATTGCTAAAGATGTGTTCGCATTTTTGCAGACGTAATCAGAACGAGAAAGTGAAGAGTGTCGTGTCTCTTGAGAAGAATACAATCAGAATGACCTTCACGAGGGTAGCTTCCATCCTGTTTCTGGGACTCTATTCGAACATCTTACTAGTGTCCTGCAACGATCAGAACGTTACGGAAGCCAACGTTACAGAAACCAACGTTACAGAAACCAACATTACGGTGCTCAATGAGCCGGATTTCGCCACTCGTAAGATCTGTGTCAAAATGATTTTTCCATCTCTAAACTCCACCTTGTCCTTCACGCAGTTGTTAGAAACTGAGACGTTGAAATAACATTAATTGCTATGCGCCGTGCGAGTTTGTTAGTCATAGGTATTGCGATGATAATATTCATTAGTTACCCGATCGCAATCATAGCGCGTATTTATTTCTCATTGAACTAAGACTAAACACTGCAATAATTTTAAAAGATACTAACATCTTCATTAAAGCATTTCGAATATTCCTCAATTATTTAAGGCCTATTTTGTTCTCTTAACTAATAGAGGGGAAAAAAATATAATTTCAATATTTGCACTTTTACTGTTATTCACACACATAATTATATTAATGATTTAATTTATAATTTAAATTTTTGCATTTTTAAATAGTTTTATTTTTTTTAATATTATGTAATTATGTAATAAATGTTATTAGATGCTAACGATGCTAAAGAATCACGAGAAAGCTAACATTCTTTCATGCTTCCGGAAAAAGTTTGTGTTTTTATTCTATTTAATAATCTTTGCTAATAATAGTTTGATGACACATATTTATTTTCAAATTAAACTACTGTATTTAGATTATTAGTTTGAAAAAAATTTTTTTCTTTCTTCTATTGTTATTATCTTTCTTTCTTATATTTATTTCATTTGGAGGAGTGCATAAACGCATTGATTACGTACACAAAAGATAATAGGAAATGATTATATGTGAGTGTAATCTCGCGTTTTCATTCGCATTTTTTTTTTTTGTCGAACATCTCGAGCGTATCTGCCTTTCTCTTTCGTTACAGTCCAAAGAAATACAAACAATAGATGCAGCGTATAGTTACGTGACGGAAACTTGTCTTGATTGCACCTACACTTTCCGCGATCGCGATTGCTAATTATTGAAACTCTTTCGCGACATTTTGACAGTTTTCGATTAGAGACGTATAGTCAAATTTATATTTGATTTTTCCAAACTATTTTTAATCATTCTCATTGTTATTCGCGTGCTAGAATGTGTTATTGTTCTGTAATGATATATTATTTTATATCATATAATGAGAATAATCTTTAATCTTTTTGTAAATTATATAAATTTAATTAAAAAAATTTATTATACATATCTATGAGATCAATCATTAGAATTACTTTTAAAAATATAAATCGTTAAATAAATATTTCAACTTTATTTTGTATAAAATCTTGCACGCAATAAATTATTATTCAAATAACAACTTTCATAACAAATATTTACTATGCAAATTAGTTAGTTTTATGCAAGCGAGTTATATAAATTCTTGTAATTTTTTACACATATAATGTGCTATCATTGTTTATATTGTCATATTTCTGTAATTATGAATTAACAATTGCATATATGCAATTTAAAAAGATGCATATAGCAATATTGTAAATATTTAGTTCTAAATTATTCTATTTAAATATTTTATTTAATTATTAGCTCTTATTTATCTAATGAGATTATTTATATTATAGTAACAAAATTTCTCATTTACTTATAATTATCATTAGTGGAACATTTAGATGAAATGAAAAATTTGTTTGTTAATTAAAAATATCAATACATTAAAAAATTAAAAATACAAAATTACTAATACAACTATATACTTGCAAACAAAAGTCGATACTAAAAGCTAATTTTCATTACAAATCGATAACTTTAAAGGTGTTACACACTGAGTGATATCATTTACAAAATTATGTGTCATTAATAAAATTAATAACATCGTATCATAATATTTCCTCTGTTAATGTGATCATTCCGTTTTGCATGAAGAAATTTGCACTTGCCACATCACGCCATACACTTTTTATCCAACATTCCTGAAAATAATAGTAGCTCAGACTAGCAAAATAATTCGCATGTATGAACATGACGCAAAGCGACGTGCACATTGGTCCTCACCGATATAATGTCACGGAATATGGCGTAACGTTTCTCAACGGCGTGGCGAAGGTTATGTCAGAGATTGCATAATTCTTGGTGTCGAGAATCGGCGGCAATCGTCCGGAGAAAGTACCGGGTTAAAGCCAGTATTACAACGACATACGCAAAGCACCGCCGATTCTCTACTCCGTATACTTTACGTATTACCTAAGCGACAACATTTTTTCGGAAGATAAATGCTGGTCTGCGAATCAGGCTCTAAGCATGAAAATTAAATCACATTTCTTTTTTTTTTATTTCCTGGATATAAATCCTTATGTTAAAAACTCGGTCTACATTTAAAAAATTATACCTAATATTTCTATATTATTCTAATATAGAAATTTCTATAATATTCTATATTATTCTAATTACGAAATATTTTTTATTAGATAAATCATCAGTAGAATAATTTGTAAGCTAACAAAAACTAATTAAAATATGCGTTTATACGTTTACAAATAAAAACAAACAAACAATTTTAATAATATTCTATCATTAAAATATATAATTTAAATCAAGAGTATGTGTGTGCGTTTAATTAAATATAAATTTAAAACTAAAAAAAAATATCATTTAGCATTTTCAAAAAATAATAATCCAAGAGATAAATAAGTGTGGTTTTTTAATTTTCGTACAGTTTATGTTTGTGAATATCAACGCTTGTAATAGCTCATAATATTCTTTCTTTGTCTTTCATTATACGTACATTCGTTCTTGTGCAGTCGATCGAGTGTCATGAGTGAAAGTGGCGACGTAATATAGGCATGTATCAGGTGGACTAGATTCCTATACAAGACATAATATCGATACGAAGATTTTCAACACGTTTCTGCTGTTTGACACAGATTTTAATTACGTCAGCAAAGGTCAAGAATCGTTATACTTAGAAACATTTTAGTCAAGCAAATTCTTTTTACTTATACCTCTCATTAAAAATGTTAATTAATAGATATCTTTAAAAATTATAGTAAAACATTATTACATTAACTATTACGTATTTGACGAGAAAAAAATCTAAATAATGATGTTAGAACATATATGGAAATTAATTCATTAGTTCGTAAATTTAAAGATGCCTACATAAATCTCAATATTATTTTGAATACTTATTATATGGAATATTTATCGATGACGATAAAAGTTAATTAATTTGTATATTGCTAAAAGTTAATTACAACATAATTTAACTTTCTTAAAACTACAACATTTTTTAATAATTATTAATTATCAAGTATCACGTTTTTTACAATAAACATTAATTTGGACTATATATGCATTCTTTAAAAAAGAGTGTAAAATACAATAATGCTCACGGTATTTATTACTAATTCATTTTATATGATAGAGCTTGCTCTAATATTTAAAAAATATATATATACTACTATGACATACATATATATATCTAATAAAATAATCAAATCACACACATGGAAAATACGACATCATCATAAGCTTTTATTTTTCGCTAAAAAGTAAAAAAATTAAGCAATTAAAATTGTTATTTAATAGAAAATTTTCTTTAAAAATAACGAATTATTCCAAGTCACTAAAAACCTCGGAAGTATACAAGTAAAATACTACTTTCTCTGATTGATGTTTCTTAAATTTGAGCCGGGTAAAGTAGCATCAATTGACTGTTAGCCTTGCGAGGTCATTGAAAGTGAGAGTGATTGCATAAAAGATATGAAAGGAAGTAGGAAGAGACATTGCAGAATAATTTGTTGAAAAATGGACGTATGCATAATTTTATGTCAAGCATAATTCTATGTTAATTATAAGTTCCATTAGATCAAATTAATCTTTAAATGATATCTCAGTAATATAAACAAAAAAGAAAAATGACATTGATTTAATTACTCGATCTGAAAGTGAATAATCTCAGATAAATTTTGATTGTAACGATTGTAGAGCATTAATAATAATCGCGAATTTTATCCATATAAAATAATTACAAAATGATAGTGTCATTTACTTAATAACAATTTTTATAATGTATTAGTTATTAGTGTATACAATTGATCACATTAAATGACAAAAGAATAACAAAATTAATATAACGGAATATTTAAATAGAAAAAGAAAATCAAACAGTATTAGATTATTCTTGAAGAGATAAAATGAATAGAAAATATACAATAAAAAAATGTTCTATTCAATTTAGCTGTTTAAGGCTTACTAACTTGATACTGATATTCTCACTCAGTTTCAAATTTATTTAATAATATTAATTTTTTATATAAATAATTAATATTTTCGTATAATGTTAGAAAAAATAATTATTATATAAATTACGCGATTTTACAAGTTTTTACCATCTTGATTCGAAAATTGTTTATTTAATGCATTTCATTTACTGTTTAGTTTTATTTATTCAACATTTTAGGCACCTCATAGCGTTTCCAAAAAATTGCGAAAGCATAAAATTGCACACTTTAAAATATCAAGTCTTGTTACCGCAGTGTGAAATATATATATACGAATTAGCAATTTCAATAAATCTTTTCACTATATACTACTCCACATACAAAAGTCTGAAAACTAGATTCACGCATTCAGTGTTTATAAAATATACTTAAGAAAAATTAATAGAGATTATTAGATACGCTCATTGCTCGTTTCAAAATTTCGCGATTAAGTCATTGTTTAAAAAATTATATTATTATTATTATTATACTGTGCCTATTATTAATTACATAATGTTCATTGCGCAATGTCTGATCGCATACAATCAAGTTTTCTTTTTTACAGCCGAGTACATATTACCGTGTAGCAGAAAAGATCCAAAGATCGACTCGTGCTTTCTTGGCACGCTCAATCATATTCAACCATACTTGGTGAAAGGTGAGTAAAATAAACGTGTACACCGCGAACACGCGGTAATTCATTAAATCAACAAAATGTTCCCCAATATACTGATAGAATAATAATAAATAATATAAATATTGTAAATGGTAATGAAAATTAAATATATATTACTTCGAGTCATTATATAATCGTGTATACGATTTATCATCTTGTAGACAAACGAGTCCGTTTTAATACGTATTATGTCATTTCTTATATATTGCAAAATATTCACATATAATTTGATATAAAAAATATAAATACATCCAGCGAGAAATTAATATTCATGATGTGGGAATTTTATTCATTCGATATATTTATTTCAGTGGATCAAACTCTTTTGATTTTTTTCTTTATCGAATTTATATAACGCGTCAGTTAATGCAGTGGGTAGATCAATTAAGCTTGTAGGCAGCAAAATGTTAGTATCAATTGTTACGTAAAATGTTTTCATGTTGTAAGAGTGTACCGTAAACTTTCATCGGGATCAATATTGCGAAATATTGCGAAAATTTGTACAACTAATTTAGATCTTTATAGCGTTTTTACATAATTAGCGGAGTCGAAAAAGTATGTCATTATATGCTTGTCGCAAAATATTTGATCCGTACGATAACAATTAATTAATTAAGAAAAAATTGAAAATAATGCAAACTGGTACATATAAAAATAAAAGTCAACTATTTATTTATGATATACCATTATAAATATAGATTCTTTGTTAAGTACTTTAAATTTTTCAATTTGACTATTTATATTTTATTACGCGTTCTCCATCTATAAGTCTGAACAAATTACTTAATTAATTTAAATCAGCAAAGACTTTTATGCGCGAAGCGAAATATATTTGACTCCAAACACGTGCACCTATTTATTAAAGAAATAATTATATATACCGTCCATAATAAAAGACATACAATTCATAATTACTGTCTGTTATTGCGCCGATTTTTACTTCAAATAATTAAAATGTCGTGCAAAATGTCTGCTTTGCAATATAAATAATTGGCGTTTTGACACGTTGACATGTTGATATCATTAATCACGGAAATCACACAATTAATCCCGCGAATTAACAATCGTTAATCGTAATAATTGTAACGAATAATCATATTTTGTACCTAGTATTTGTCGCGATCACATTTCTCGCAAGAAATAATACGACGACACACGGAGCGTCTCGTATCAGTACCTTCTCGCTCAAGCCTCGGCGCGCGAATGACAAGACGACCCTGCCGTCTTGTCAACAAAGTCACTGAACGCCGGCGCCGCGCCGCGTCAGTGTGTGTTGTTGTCACAAAATATTCAACTAATTGTAAATTCAATTAAAAGGAATATGTAAGAATATTCTATTTTCTCTCTTATATATTAAATTAATTTCAATAAATGAACTATATCGCACATCTCTTAATTCTAATGTTTATATTTTAAAAAAGAACAAAGTTTACTTTTATATCTATATTTTATTCGAAAAATATATTATTTATATTTATATTAATATTTATTCTTATTATTTATTCTCTTTTCTACATTTTTACGTCTTGTATAAAATAGAAAAATAAAATTGTATTATTTTATAAATTGATAAAATCGTGATCGATAATTAACAAAACACGAGATTTAAATTTCCGAAGAAAGTATTTACGTATTTCAACCCCAAATAATAAAAATATTAAAATATTGATATAAAGTTTTATACAAAAATGTCTAAAAAATAAAAAATAAGCTGTTATCTTTTTCATAAATCCTTGTGAGAATGTACAATGTTCACATATGTAGCGCTTGGAAAAAATCAATATCATTATTTTTATAACAAATGTCATAATAAAATGTGACAATTAGAGAATAAATTCTGACATTATTATATCTTCTCTGTATACTTTCGGGATTTTTAACAATTCTTATCTTGACTTGAAAATACTTTCTATAACATAAATTCTTTAACAGGTATTCCAGAACTAGAATTGCCTTCAATCGAACCGTTAGTGATTCCTGAATTAAAGATAGAAAATGGCCAAGGACCGGTGCGTATTAGAGCGTTGTTTACTAACATCACTGCGATAGGACCAGGAAACTATAGCATCAACAAAGTACGAGTGAATATATCATCGTATAGGATTGATCTTCATCTATCATTGCCTAAAATCGAAGTTCATGGAAATTACGATATCAATGGGAACGTACTTCTTTTTCCCATACAAAGTCATGGAAATTTTTGGGCGTTATTCGGCAAGTATACTTATGAAAAACACAATAAAAAGCACAATAATTTATCTAAAATATAATTTATCTAAAATAAAAATATTGTAGTATATCTCTCCGTTATGTTATGATAAAGTACATAAGCTTTCCTTTTCCTTGTTCTGATAATCCGGTATTTACTTTGATATTTTAGGTGACGTAGAGGCAAACTCTCGCATACAGGGTGTCGAAGAAATAAGGGATGGCATTCGTTATATGAAAATTGCCCGATTGCTGATCGACTTCAGCCTCGGTCGAGTCAGATTTCGCATAATGGATCATCTAAACGGCAACAACGTGATCGGACAGGCAATGAACCAATTTCTGAATCAGAATGCCAAAGAGATAATCGAAGAGATGAGACCGGCGGCTAGTGCTAGTATTGCCAAACATTTTAAAGACTTTTTAAACTCCGCTTTCAGCAAACTGCCCATGAAAATCTGGATGCATGATACGTAATAGTTTTTGATTTTCAATAGCATATTAAGTTCACACACATAGAAAAATACACGCAACTTTAGTCTTTTTTAGATTTACAAGATTTGAAAGTACAAACCAGATTGCCATTTTAATGTTCAGTATTAACATTTTTTTTAAATCAGCATCATCATTATTTTCATAATAGACTTCATATTTCAAATCTGCAAAATAAGTAATAATAATTAAATTTGATATATTTAAAACGGTTCAAAAAAATTTAATTTAAATTGACAGCGTAAAATCGACTTGCAAATGTTATTTTATGGCATTGAATAAATTAAGTTTGATTAGTAATTAATTGATAAAATGATATATATAATATATAATTTACGGACTTTGTTGTAGTTACGTTAAACATTTAATTTGTATGTCGTGTGTGGATTTTTTTTATAGCATTATGATTTATATTAGATATGCAAGTTCCATAAAAGTAATTATCATGTTTTAAAATTACTTTTCACAAGATAAATAAATATATCTACCTCGAAATAAAAAAATCTTAATCATACACTTACAGCGTTTTTATCCGTTAAAAAAATTTATTTCAATAAAAAAAAATTATTATTAAATTGATCAGAGGATATATCATTAAATTAACCCTTAACTAATAATGTGGAAGAAATTGACACAATTAGTCAATTAGAAATTCCTCAAAAACCTCTTACTTTTTCTTAGATCTTTTAAAGTTTTCTAGGAGGTTTTGTAATTATTTTTATACCTAAAATATCTAGAAATGCAAAAAATAGAAGAAAGTTTGTTGCATTAATTAAATTAATATATTTAATAATTTATTTTGCATACAAAGAAAATTTTTGCAAAATTTAAGCTCTTGAGGTCTAAGATATTTCATCTTATTAAAATCATAAGCAACATAGCTCAATAAATTATATATTTCTTTGATTAGAATATTTAAATTGTAGTTTGTATTTTTTTTTGTTCAAGTCATCAATTACTCGTTACATATGGTATGTCGTGTTTTGAAAACTTTTTATTTTACGAAGAGCGTTACATCTTCCAGAAATACATAGTTCTTAAGTAATATATCATTAAAGGAGGACATATGGAAGTAAAATGATGAAAAATACAGATAAACGAGGTACCGCGAACGGGGTTAAATCGGCTCCAGCTTGCCGGGCGCTCGTAAACTCTCACTCTGTAACACGCGCGAGACATGACAGCGCGTTAGCTGATAATGAATTAGAACCGTGGTAGGATCGTATCACTTCGACCTCCGACCCTCTCTCTTCTCGGTTCTTTCAAAGTGCTTAAAAGTGACCGTAGTGCGGCAACGACGCTCGGCCACGCACGCGCGCACGTCACGAACGAGACAAAACGGGCCACATTGTGTGTATATACTCGAACTAAGTGTGTATTATTCACCGTAAGCATCAAATCAGTCGATCGTTCCTGATGTCGTAAATACGCGATTCCTAAGTCGCCGATTTTCTTCGCTGAGGATTCGATTAAGTGCTGCATCTGTGGAGGATACAGGGGGTGTGCGCAATCGATAGAATGGCTCAATTCACCAAGAGGCAATGGCTCACCCTAATTGTCATCAGCATTGCTGATTTCGCAAATGCTATCTGCGTTTCACTACAAGCACCCTTCTATCCTCAAGAGGTAAGAACGATAATTGTTGTAAGGACGAGTTTTCGTACGCGACAAATTTTCCCGAATAACTACATTTGTAAATGAAAAAGACGAGAAACTGATGAATAATCTTGCTATTTAATTTTTTACATTTTTAAAAATACGGTACCAAATGAATTTTTCCTATCTTCAAGGTGACTTTGTGGAATTTTAAACGATAGTAATGTTTACGCGAGGGCTTCCCATCTCTATAGACATAACACGATAATGCTCAACTTATGGTATTATCGATATATTATATATGAATCCGGTGATAATTGAAAAAATCTATCTATTCATAATTCTATCATAAGTTATTAGAAATAAAACAGATTTTAGTAGATTTAAATTCTTATCCACTTATCCATATATAAATTTCAGACATAATATTTACAACATTATCCCATTGTTGTTTTGATGTATCGAATGAGTCACCAAGAAATAGAACATTTAAATATTTCCCTTGGAAATGAAAATAAAGGAGAATGTGCACAGATAAATACACAAATAAATTTATCAAGTTTCAGAGACAAATTTCAGAGTTAAGAACATGAATATAATAAACATAATTTTTTTTCTCTCAAAGTCATGATTTCAGTGTTACTAAAGTTACTAATATTTTTCACAATAATAAACACTATATATTTTTGTTCACATTTTGTTATTAATATCTATTTTTGTTGCATATTGAAACTGATATTAAGACAAGTTCAAACATGCATCATAATATCATCTTGAAATGACTTTAAACTCAAAAATTTGAAAAATTAAATAACAGAATATTTTTAGATACCTTTAAGGTATAATATTATTTTATTGATAATTGATCTTAAATATGTTAAAATATTACAAATGTTTAGAAATATTTAAATTGTGTTCACACATTTTTTCAAAACAAAAGACATAATCTTTTTTATTTATAAGTTTCTGATATTTTTTTTATTTTCTGTATATTATAATGTAAATTAGACAAAATTTTATTTCTGCTTATTTTTATTTTAATCTTAATATATAGTTTTTTAGACTATATTGCACTTAAATAGTACATGTTATATTAATAATTTACAAATTTCTCACAATAATATTTGATCACAAATTAAATATTTTAATACTTATTTGCTTTATGAGATTTATAATATTTAGAAAAATATTATAAATGATCAGATAAAATGTTGTTTGCGCGAAAATATTTATTATAAAATTGTAAGATTATCTTTTAACGCTCTAATGTGTTATTAGCTGTAAATCAAGTAAACATTTATAGTCTTTCTCTTTACATATATATATATATATATATATATATATATATCGCAATAAGATGGCAGTGTTTAATAAAACGATAAGGGACAGTTATCCATGCTGCTCGCTTCTTTTCGTAAACGCCATTGATGCGCTGTCTGAGATTAATCTGTCAGTCTCACAGACATTTGTCAGATTATACTGGCATTTCTCATTCAAAGCAATATATTTTGATAGGATTATTCTATCTGGCTCTTGCCAGTTTTAATGTTGTTTACTACGCAGGCGGAGCTGTTCACGCGTGCCTGTAGTTATTAATATAATTACTTCCGATAAAATCAGTTGTTCACTCTCTCTGCGTTAGTAGAACAAAATTGCGATACGTTTTATCATTTACATGAATAATAATGCTGCGGTATTTGTCTTCAATAGCACATTTAATCGCAAAAGAAATTGAAGACTTCACTTTTATATTTAGCACATTCGTTATTTTTAATTTTCAATTGCATTATTTTCATCTTTCGTCGTCATTTTCTTCGTCATTTTCAATTTATTACTATTCGTTTTCAGTTTTGTTAAATTATATTTTTTATATATTCTTATATGTGTTTAAATCACGTTACGCGCGTTAAAAGAGATATTATTGTAATATAAAATTACAAATTTATATAAAATTATATATTAATAAATAAATTTACTGAATCTCTCTTGAAAAATACTATATTTAATAAGATATACTATATATACATATATTAATAGGATATATTCTATTAAATATATTTTATTAAGATAATATATTATCCATAGTGTGAAACATTTTTGAGAGTCATCGAATTATTTGAGTTTGAATCGTTCTTTCAAGGGTGCAAAGGTTAACGTTCGTTGCAGAAATCATCTCGATAAATCGAAAAGTCCGGAATATTTTTTTTCTTTCTCTCTGCTCCGTGAAAAAGGCGTACAAAAATAGATCGAATTATTAAAGAAATATACATGTCCGCGATATTTTCTGCATAAAAAAAAACTTTTACGAGACATCTTCCTTTTACTGCGTATGCACTATATCATAATTTATTTGCTACTCTATAGTTAAAAGTGCATTTATCTTTTTATAAATTTACCAATATTTAAGCAGAGAATCAGGAATGAAACTTTTCAATAAATACAACTATTATTTGTTTTTTTATTAGAAAATAATATTATCAGGAGTTTCCGTGAATTTCTCTCACATTACAATTACATTACTTTACTTTTTCAATTCTTTGTTTTAATTATTATACTACATGTATAAACAAACAAAATTATCATAAGATCGAACAGAAAGACACTGAATATTGTATTGAAATTTGTTCGATTATATGTTACATAATAAGATAAAATAGTATATTCATAAATCGTAAATCGTACACATGTAAATGAAGATATTGATAATTTATTTTCATATAATTTTTATAACAGAATGAGCTTAAAAAAAGAAGAAATAATTAAAATAATTAATAAAATATTAACATATTAATAATAAAAGACAGAGAGAGAGAGAGAGAGAGAGAGAGAGAGAGAGAGAGAGAGAGAGAGAGAGAGAGAGAGAGAGAGAGAGAGAGAGAGAGAGAGAGAATTGTAGAATAAAACAAATGACAATAATTTTTCAACAATCGAAAAGTATAACAATGCATAGTGAGGATTTGCATCGATAATTTTTATCGTCCCCGGGCGATTAACTGACTGTAGTTTATATAAAGTACATTACAAATTTGTCTCTCTTTACATAATCAAACAATTAGAGATAGAACTTAAAATCATATTCCAAATTATATAGTAAAATTGATAATAATCTGCAGATATTAACAGTAATTATTGTAATTAAATATAAAAAAGAAATATACATATAGTTTAAATAGTTTATGATAAGATATCAGAGAATATTTCAATTAATTTAATTAAATTTCTCGTACCATGAGTACACATTCGTATTTAAAATAGATTAAACTTAAAAAATTCCTCTAAACTTTCATACATTTAACAATAAAAATTGATTCTCTTTTGTTTATTTATAAAAATAAAATTGCAATTATAAAGAATATGATAAATTATGTAACGTATTAATTTGTAATTTGTAATTTAATTTATGTTATCGCAAATTACTATATTATTATATTAATTATTATAGTACTCAAGCTACAAATTAAAAGTTTTATTTAAACTATTTTTTTATGTTGATAAATTATTTAAACTATTTTTTTATGTTGATAAATATATTTAAAAAATTGCAGAGTTTGAAATGGAATTTTTATTTAAGTCAAAAAAAATTTTTATTTAAAAAATGTATATTTTGAATAAAATAATATACGTCTACTCTTATATCACCGTAAGCATATCGCATGATAACAGTTTTTTTCTCTTGTTCTCTATGTTTCTCAGTGTTAAAATACTTCTATCTATCTAAATCAATTTCCAATTTTAACTTTAGAAATATATATCATATATGATATATCACGTAATATTTTTCTGTTACTTTACGTATATTCATGGAATACATGTCCAAGGGCATTTTTTTTATCTATTGGGAGACAAACGTACGATAATTCGGTTTGTAGTCTTGCCGGAGCAAAAGCTACAAAGTTTATCGGGATATTATCTCGACGAATATTAATTGCAATACGACAGAGATAATGAACAGAGCTACTGCGTAGCTCGATGTGTCTTCGAATTGCCAATATTTCGTCAGCAAATTAACACGTATGTACATGTATATATATATACATATGTAAATGTTCATTTTAGAGTGTGAATATTTCCTTTTCACAGGCTGAAAAGAAAGGTGCATCACCTTCCGAATATGGCTTGGTCTTCGGGATTTTCGAACTGGTAGTCTTTATTATTAGCCCATTTTACGGACAACACGTGAGTACTAACATAATCATTGTTAGTATAGTGTAATTCGACAATATAATGCAATTTCAAAATTATCTTCAAAATATCATGTTAGAAGTCGAAATAATTATCCGATAATCTTAAAAATATAATTCTCTTGTTAATATTTTCACAGTAGGTATAATCATAAATCAACTTATGTTGTCTCTTATTCAATCTGAGTGAAGATATCTATTAATTATAAAATAAACGAATATAATTAAATAATCAAAGAAATGATGAAAATATATTTTTTATCGTTTAAGAATATATTTTTCAAAATATATTTCTAGTGTTATCAAAGAGTACGCAATATTCAATATTGTAAGTACATAAAATTTAAATCTTATGATAAGCCTATATAATGATCAGGGTTCAAACGCGAAACGTTGAAAGTTGCCATTTGTCAGGCTCATAAATTACTGCATGCAAAGTTTTAAATTAGCAGTTGAGATTTTATACTTCTTCATTCATGCTTCTGCATGAATAATTTTTAATCAACGAATTAATCATATTTATTATTTTTCACAGCTTAATCGAATCGGTCCGAAGCTTTTGTTCAATGGTGGTATCTTAACTACAGGAACCTGCGCCATATTCTTTGGTTTATTGGACAAAGTCAACGGTCATTATCCTTTTATAATACTATCTTTTTTGATCAGAATTGTGGAGGCACTGGGAAATGCTGCATTTCTGACAGCTAGCTTCGCCATTATTGCCAAAGAGTTTCCCAACAATGTCGCCACGACATTCGCCAGTTTAGAAACATTTTTCGGTTTGGGCCTTATTGTTGGTCCCACCGTGGGAGGTGCACTTTACCAGGTAATGTATTCTCAGAATAATATTTTTCGCAAATTTTCAAATTTTAAATGCAAGTATCAATATTTTGCTAAATTCATAAAATAACATGTTTTAGTAACATTAATTTAGTAATATTAGATATTAATATGCGATATCTATATTTATATGTTAGGTTGGTGGATATACCACTCCATTCGCGGTCCTTGGCTCAGCATTGTTCTTGGCAGCTGTCAGCACTGCATTCATCTTACCACAACACAACGATAATGATCGAGATTCGAACAATAGCGGAGGTATTATATAAATAAATAAATATTTAAATCACTATAAATTTTAAAAATGTATCTCTCTCTCTCTCTCTCTCTCTCTCTCTCTCTTTCTCTCTACATATGTATATATATATATAACAATATATATAATCATTTGGTATGCTTCATAGGAATAACAAAGGTTTTTAAAATTCCCGGCGTGATGATTGCTTCTATGTCAATAATCGCGACAAGCATGAGCATCGGATTTTTACAAGCAACCTTGGAACCGCATCTGAGGCAATTTAACTTAAGTCCGGTTGTGTTGGGATTAATGTTTGTCATTAATGGCGGTACATATGCGATAACTGCGCCGATATGGGGTTGGCTTTGCGATAAATATTGGCACCCGAAGGTAATTTTATAAGAAATATGAAAAAGAGCTCTTATTTGTATTACGTCATTTATAGAATTTAACTTTTAATTAAATTATTTTTATAAATTACAATTTTTTTCGAATGCAAATGAACTTCCAGGCGCTTCAATGTTGTATTAAATTTATTAAATATTTAATGTAAAAAAAATATATGAATGCTTTTTAGGTGGCAACTGTTGCCGGTTGTTTTCTCGTAATGATTGGTTTCTCTTTGGTTGGTCCGGCACCGTTTATTCCGTGGCCTACAGTAATCTGGATGCCCATCAGCGGCCTCGTGATCCACGGCTTAGGCATGTCTGCTCAACTGGTTGCAAGCTTCACGGATTCCTTGCGGACATCTATGTAAGTCGCACAAGAACAGCTCTCGTATTTGATGTAGCTTGGTTCGATTATTTTCGATTATTTCAATTATTCTTTTATATTATAAAATGTGCTATCATTTGCTGTTTATACATTGTACGAATGGTCCAAGAGTTCTATATACTGTTAAATAGATAAAAATTATAATTTGTTTTAACAATATTATTTATCAATACCGCAAGATCGTACGGATTTCCAAATAGTCTTGAGACTTATGGTCTCATCAGTGGATTGTGGACAAGTACTTTCGCCCTTGGAGCTTTCATCGGCCCTAGCGTTGCTGGAATTCTGTTGGATAACATCGGTTTCAGAAACGGTTCTATGTTTATCGTCTTACTTCACATGCTAGTGGTACGTTTGATTCATTTTATATTATTCGATACACATGAGATATATTTAATTTATTTTCTATGTAACAAATAATTATTGAATAATTTTAATTTTTAATTTTTAATTTAAATCCAAGGCATCCAAAGAAAGCATCATAGTTTGACATTCATTTTTATTCATTGTTCCTAGTCCACGTTATGACATATTAACAGTAATAAAAACTGTTGTAACTGCAGAATTAACTCTTCTCGTTAAATTTTTCTTTTTAAAAATAGATGTGTAAAATTAAATTATAAAATTATATTCAAATTGATATACGGGCTTTATTCTTATTGGCATTTGAGCTGTTAAAACAGTCGAGTCTTTAGATATTACGAATAATCTGTTTCGCGTTAACTATATTCGAATTTTGCATAAACCTTGAGTTCGAAATATTTCTTTGGAATGTTTTTAATATTATGACCACGCTCTAATCGTAATCTGTGTGATTTTTTCAGGGCGTGGTAGCTGCAGTGTTTCTAAGCAGTTGCTCTCGCGCACCCAAACCGTACACCGACGTCGGTGCAGTCGAGAATCTCAGAGCACCTCTGATGGATAGCGTCCGATCGGGCAGCGTCAGTTTGCAACAGAACGGACGGGGTCAGAGTGTACCGATTGATAGGCCCAGCGGCATGAATTCACTGATCGTATGCAACAGTTATTCGAATAGAGCCGGAGCATGGTCCAGGGCGTCGTACAGCGGTCGTTATTCGCATAGCTATGGATCTATAGAGAACAAAAGATATCTGGAGCTCACTACGTGATCCTGACCTGATCATCTTCATACCAAAAAATAAGAACACAAGCAGGATTTTGTCTCGCTCGTCGTCGTTCACTCCTTGACCATCATTTAATCAGTTTTCGCGATGTACGATTGAATCGGAAACGCGAGAGACTGTTCGTTTTTCAGAAACTGAAAATCGAAAATTAATGTCTCATTATTAGTCCCTTTACTTTAATAATTAAATTTGTATTTGAAATTATATTATAGTATACCATTGTGCGGTGACACATTATATATGAGAGAGAGATATACACAAAATACTATACTATAAATAGTACTGTAAATCTTTATATATAATAGGCCTACTTTAATTTATAATAATATCGCGAGAGAATGATATAAGGAAACAATCAAAGAGATATGCTAAATTTTGATTGTTATCATTATTATTACGATCGTGAAAAGCAATCGCGGCGTTTACTTGCGAGTCGTTTTGCAATGCTTTTTAAACCGTTAACTTTTAAGTATGCAAGTTTCTTTTTATTGCTGTCTACGCGATCTTAAATTTTTAATCCTAATATAAGTTTTAAAATGCAAAAAAAATAGAAAAATATTTCCTATTAATAGCAATTAAATAAATGAATCAATTTACGTACTCTCGAGAAAGTTTTAATTGATCTAATTTTAGATTGATATACGCGAAACGCATGATTTCTCGATACACACAGTCGGTGTATTTCTATATTTAAGAATTCGAAAATTGCGATATGAAAAATTACACGTTTAAGGATTAAAAAAAATAGTCAATCTCGAAAGAAGAAGAGCGAGTGAGAAATACACTCTATTGCATAAAATGCTTCAAAGCAGTATTTATTCAGAGTGCATTATCATCTTTATCACAATTTACTTTAACGGGCTCATACTATACTGTGTTTTCTTTTTTTTTGTTCAATCCGACTTCGATCCTTTCATTACTTGGCGAGACTATATTGCGACTGCGATAATAGTGTTAAACTCTAGAGGAAGTCGACTCGTATACGAAGCTTGTAGTCAGCGGCTATAATACATCAAGTTTAGTAGCGACATACTTGTTAGACTTTGGCTTATACTTCGTTCGTCACTTATATACATCTGATAATTGTCGAATAGTTAGCTTCTTAGCGCTCGTATCGTATATAAACAATCTATATAAATTGCAATTAATAAAAACTGTTTATTAACAGTGCGGAGAGGGATTGGCGTAACTAACTTTGTTCGTAAAGTTAACCATTTTGATGAGAAATGGCATCGATATCGAATATATTGTTGTATTTTGCAGGTAGAAAGCATCGAGAAAGTCAGGAAACATGATTAGTCGATATTTAATTGACGGAACACGAATCTTAGAATTATGCGATTATACTGTTGCAAAACCTGTATTTGCAACGGCACAATCGCATAATTCTAGATTCGAGTTCCAACAGGGAAGGTAACGGACGTTGTGGGTGTTAATGATATGTCATCAAGCAATATCATAGCAATGTAAATTTGTCACAAACTTGCTAATTATTGCCAATGATTTTCGCAATTGTTTAACAGAGGAAGAAACTAAAAAAAATTGTATTGTATAAATAAATATTATCGTATAGATAAATTCAATACTAAAATTGCACATTTTTAGTTGTTAGTTTTATTTATAAGAGATAATTTTCAAAATTAACATCTCTTAAATTTTATGAATTATGTATATCACTGCTTTTTTATCGCAGCTAAAAATAATAAACTAATTTTCAGATATTTTAATGTAACAATATTATAATTGTTTAATAAAAATATTTTTTTCACGTTTCTATTTGCATTATCTGATATTATCAACTAATGCATATTCTTCTCTTTCTCCTTCTTTAGTAACATTCACTTTCATGCGACTCTCATTGCCTTTAACGACCACGTCAAGTTTCCAAACGTCGTTTCTTCTTGCGTTCGATTTGAATTCCAAGCTGTTCATGCATACATGACACGCCCACGCACGTGCACGAATTCTTTAACAATATATGTGCGACTGTCTCTTTCCTTCGCTTCTCTCTATGTATGTATAACAATGCGAAAAAGGCTCGCCTTCTGTAAACCCGGCACGTGTGAATGCGGGGTGATTCATATTTCAAATATTAAAGACAGATAATTTCACCATGAGACAGAAAAAGAACATGCTGCTGACGTATTTAATCACTATTTTAATTTTAAGATATTATCATTTAATCTCAGAGATCATAAATGATTTTATAGTCTAAGCTTTATTTATATATTCTCTTTACAGATAAAATGTGTTAAAAAATGTTTATAAAATGTTATAACATTCCTACTCATATTAAAAAAAAAATTGAATATTTCTCATCTTCGATTTTGACAAATTTTACAGATAATGTATCAATTAAAAAATATTCTTTCTTTCTCTCTTTCTCTGACGAGAAATAAATCTTATTTATAGATAAAACGCTTATTTAGAAAAATAATATAAAAATCTACTTTTATATAAAATTATAATTGTCAAGACAAAACGTATGTTTTTATTATCTATTTAATATCGATTTTAAACAAAAATATAAGCGATTATACTAATATGCATTTTTTTAAATTAAACAATTAATACTTTTTTTTTAGAAAACTATCAATATTTAATGTGTATAACAAATGCGAAACAAACAAAAAAGTTCTTTTTAGTCTCTTTTTACCTATATAATTAATAAAACCATCACAAAGTTTATTACGAGAACTATATCTTTCTAACTAATTTTGTGTTGCATCTACACGAGAACGTGCAACACATTATGCGCTACTATTTCCGTAACTATTTCATATTCCTCAGATCGTCTTGTTCACTCGTGTGCATTGAGCTGTCAGTAAATGACTGTGCTATTTCTGCAATGCTAACAAAAGTCTATTTGGTATTTCTCGCCCTGCAAACAGCTGCTCTTCGTGTTATCTGATTGTTGCAATACACAAAATCAATAATTAGCAGAAATATTAGCTTTCGTTATTGTCAATGAAAATTATTATATTTATATATCAAATATTGCTAAGTTTGCATGATATAAAGTAATTTACAAATAAAGTAATTTTTATCAAAATTTAAAAAAATTTTTTAATTTAAGTCAATTGTGCATCAATATTAAAATACATGTAATTTGTTTTGAAAACAAATGTTATGTTTTTCCCTCAGAGAACCAAGTCAAGAAACGACGCTTTGTTAAGTACAAGCGGAAGGAAGCAGTGGAAGAGAGTAAAGAGAGAGGCTCGAAGAATTTGAAAGTCTTCGTCTTTCCTTCTTCAAACACAGCCAGGCACGAAAGCGAAGTGGAAGAACGAAAGGAAGACGAGGGAATTATTAACGCATACGGCGTTGTTCACCGGTGTGCATCGAAGTGTCCGCCAAAGCATTAGCTTCTTTTCCCCTCCCCGACATCCCTCTCATCTCCCTTTCTTCGACAATTCCTAACGACGAGACATAAGGCGTTACGTCGCGAATTCCTGCGGATCTTGTTGTCCTGACCGGTTGAATGCAAGAACTCATCGCCGGAAGGAACAACACGGTCGAGGGAAACGCGAGCAATTAATACATTTATGTAATAAGTGCTCCTATTAATTTAACGTAATTGAAAAAGAACTATGTTCGAGATTTATCCACTTTTTAAATTTATGATTAATTTTTTATTTCTTAATTCTGGTTGCAAAAGTCTTATATGTACCTGTTGGGATTGAGAATTTTATAACAAAGTAAATTTTTAAATAAATAATTAATTAAATCGTCTCACTTCTATAATTTATAATATAATTGCTTTATATTATAATATAAAAATAGAAAGTGTGAAAGAAAAATAATATCTATAATATTGTAATTATGTTGTATTTTTATTTTATTCGTTAAAAGTTTTAAGAAAATAATTTTACGTGCTATGCAGCTAAAAATTTTAAAAATTAACTCACGCATGTGCAATTTAAATATCATTTTTCTCGCATTTGATAAATTAATCTTATTATATAATATAAAAGAATGATATAGGAATCTCTCGACTGATCTCTTATTTCTAAATTATTAATTGTACCATGACTACAAATAAATTTAATTTAAATTTAATAAAATCTGAATTTGACAGGGATATTATGACTTGTTAATTTACTACGTGTGCATTTTTGTAAAAATGAAAATAATAAGTGTCTATTCGAATATTTGTTTAATATATCGTAGAATAATTCTAGAAAACCTCTTGTAGGAAATATATATTATTCCTCTAGACTCTCTCTTTCTCTCTATATAGGCAAAAGAATCAAGCCAATTGTAATAAGTGTCAATATCGACTCTCATGCTGGCAGATAAGCAGGTATCAATACACCTTGCTCCAGACTTTCCTCATTTCATCAGGTGCACCTATCGAGGTGCTGCCACCTGAACAGGTACACCCGCAGGTATAAAGGTACACACACACACACACACACACACAACATACACATACAGCAACAACCCGCGAAAAGAAGTGAGTCCCTGGAAAGAGGGTTGTCGGTCGTTCCTCCCACCTTTCCCTCTTGTCAACTGGTAGAGGGGCCCCGATGCGCAAGCGCAAAGACCCATGGGTCCTTTGCACCGAGAGCGAATGGTCGGGGCCGGATCGGAGACCCAAAGTCTGTTTCTATCGTAAGGGAAGAACGTGCTGGTCTCATCAGCGTCTCTGAGCTATACATGATTTTTCGCATTTTTATTGTAAGCCGGGCTTTCTCGTGAATTCTCGTTCCGATTTTTCATTTCTTTCCTTTTTCATCACAATTTGATCGCGAGTGAAACGTGCGGAAATTTTGGAATTTCGACAGACGTCATATAAATTACCAGTGACAAGAGGGGTTACTCGTATTTATCGGTGTGCACTGTGCCATGGGGATTTAAGAACGGTCAGGGTAAGTTTGCCCAAAAGGGATTTTTTTCTTGATTCTTTGATTTCTTTGACTTTATTCCTTAAAGAGAATAAATGCTACTGTATATAATTTCTAAGAAATTTAATTTCTTTCAAAAGAATACCCTTTATTCAGCTAAATTATATTTTGACATTTAAATGAAAGGGACAGAAAAAAAATGAATAAACTTCAAATATACTGTTATTTTTTTTTCTTAATATGCTCTCTAGAGTTGAGATAGTATTATTTAGTTTAAAATTCTTACGATGATAATATTATATATTAAATATATTAAATATGATTATATATTAAATAAATTACAACACTGAAAGAAAAATGTTAAAAATATTTAATTTGACTTTCAAAGGGAATTTTTATATACTTTACGAAGTTGCAAGAATTAATACTCCATTTTAAGAAATGCAGACTAAGTAGAATAAATTTGAATTACATAACAAATCCATTTAAATAATTATAAACTTGCAAATTGCCTAGCTATTTTTATTGACATACGTCTGTCGATGCCATTCACTTTTTATGGAGAGTAGGGTGACGAAATAGGATGTCGAAAGACGAGTATGCTAAAATGTTGGCTATTGATTTATGTAATGATTCATAGAATCTTTATAATATTTTTATGAAACTTATCAATATAAAATAAAAAATTCATCCAAAGATTTTGAAGACGATATTACGCTCATCTTTGCAATTATTATCGTCTAAAATTAATCGCAAGAATAATAATTTTGTCATATCCTATGTATAAAGGTGTGAAATAACATTTAATTTACATTAATATTTCCACGGCACGGAAAGCGCAGCAGTGCGATTCCCGGCTTGTAGCAGAGATAGATAACCAAGCGGAGCACTGACCGGTGATTTGAATGCGCAGAGCAATGCGAGAGCTTACAATTCGTACGCGCTCTTTATCTGCTATCCAGTAGCATAGAAATGCGATATGTACGTACGATCATAAATATCGTCACAACTTTTAGAGATGTTCGCATGACTGTACGATATTTATATATATATGTACACACGCCGTATTTACAAACAATAATAATCTCTGCCATAATTTTTCTATATATTTTCTTCTCTCCTCTAATTTATTTTAAATATAAGTTTTTATATATTAAAAACATAAGAAATAGAAATTAAATTCTTATAAATTTCACAGATAAAAAAATAATAAATAATAAATTAACAAAATTATACTTAATTATAAAAATTATAATTAATCGTTTACTTTATCACGGCTCCGCTATTATCTGACGCGTCTCTGAGCTTTTTCTTTCTTTTTCTACCTTATTTGTTCTTCTTTTTGTTGCTTCTTCATGATATTTATTTGCAAAAACATGATGATTATTATTGCATGCGCATTAATTATCCGAATACGCACTGAGCATTTCTGACATTGATCGCACACGACGTATTTTTTATTTCATATTGCATCGGAAAAATTGTTATACGCATCTATGATCCGCTCTTACTGAAAAAACGTGGCCGAATTTATGCAATTTACTATTCTCACAATGCTTACTAATGAATAATATACGCGTACATTTTATTTGAGTCATTCAATAATTTTATTATCTCTCATTATCACATGAATAAAATATACAAGTGAACATTAAAGATCAATGGCGATGCGAGCTAATGATTAGTTGAAGGTGCATTAGTCGTGAAAATTAATTAATCACGCGGCTTGATAATCGCTACTTGTAACAATCGTAAAGAGTAATTGCGTTTAGAGAGATTTAATACGACACATACATGTATTGCTACCATCTCGCTCGAATCTCGCCGTGCAAATGACAACCAAACATATGAAGTATGACGTATACATCAACTCTCAATACCTAGATCGTGTTTTGACAAAACGATCGCGCGCATGAACAATATACATACAGTATTGAAAGCTATTGTTTATATACACCATCCTTTATACGTTTCGTTATCATTCGCACGGCGAGACTCGAGCGAGACGGTAGTAATGTATGTGTCGTATTATATCTCTCGAAATCACACATCTATCACAATTAGTCTTTACATTTATTTACAAGTAGCGATTATCAACCCGCGTGATTAATTAATTTTCACGATTATTGAACCTTTAACTAGCCGTTAACTCGCATAATTTCGCCACTGATTTATTGAAACGTGTGTATTTCATATATAATTCGATCATCTGCTCAAAATCAATATTAAAGCAGTGACATATTCTTGCATTCTGCGGATATCCATCTTTAATTTTAACATATCTATTCGTTTGTTATATAATGAGAGATAATAAAATTGCGAAATATAAAATTATCAAATGAATCAATTAAAATGTGTGTATGTGTGTGTGTGTACTATTCATTAGCAAGATTGTGAGAATAGCATTGTGTGAATTCGGCCGCGAGATTTTTCAATATCAAGCGAATCATAGCTTCATGTAACCGTGATTTGCGCGTCGCAATATAAAATAAAGTGTTTGTCGCCGTCGATCAACGTCGGAAGTGCTAAGTAAAGTGCCACGCGTATTCCGCTAATTAGTGCGCGTACAATGATAATTATCCATATTTTTGTAAGTGAGTATCGTGTGAATGTCAGAAGATGAAGAAGCAACAAAGAACAAACAAGAAAAGAGGAAACTCGGAAAGACATTAACGACGACGAAGTAACTATATGAGGTGAGTAATCTGTCATTTTGTTTATTTGTTATTTGTTATTTGTGAGATTAATAAGAATTTTTTTATTTTTTATATTTTATATAAAAATTATATCTAATGGCTAAATATTAATGAACATTTTTTCAGTAACTCTGTAATTTCTTTTATTAAATATCGGTTTAAAGAAACGAATAAAATATGTATATCAAACATAAAAAATTTGCTTCAGTTAATTGTTTATCTCAATATTTATCATATATCATTTATACAATATTTAATAAAGTATCTTCAACATTAATCAAATGAATTCATTCAGCTATTCCGCGGTGAGTTATAAGCGGCAGATTGATTAGGATTTGCATTTGTTATTCCAAGCGCACACACACACACACACACATATGTCCAAGAAAGGAAGATTAGGGCAAGCAGACGAATGAATGAACGGACGAACGTGTACCTCGTTGAAGATGAAATCATGTTAGTCTAATGTTGGGAACGAATATGTGCTCGTGGGTGGTTATATCCATGCTGGAATCTCAACTGCGCTTGAGAGTATATCCCGTGACTCTAAAGCGTCATGAAAGGATTCCCGCAGGAATTTAACATTTTACGAAAGAAGAGAGAAATACAAATTGTGCGCTATAATTAATTTTAAAAAATAATTAATTAGCTATGTTAATAATTAATTTAAATGCATTATGAGCTAAAATAATTGTAGAGAAAAATTAATATCTTTGAGCACAGATTTTCATGAAATCTTTATTGATTCTTATAATATTTATCTTTACGAAATCATTAATTTATTTGTCGACACAGAAATTAATTATTTAAAGGTTTATTTCTTTCATGAAAAATTCTAAAATTTATTGAAAAATCTGTCGTTAAAGTTAAAATTGGAAATTCTATAAAACCTCTGTAAACTCTTACGCTTTGTAAAACGTATTAGCGTCAATATGTTATCTTCGTCACAATGTGATGTCACCAAAAGGTAATCTAACGCGATACGAAGAATTCGCGAGTAATCTTACTCATCTTCCCCTTTCTTCCTCTCTCTATTCTACAATCTACAGTAAACAGGACGCAGAAAATAAACGTCATGCTGAACGGATCGTGCGAACTGTGGGACCGCGATTAATCTCCATTCCGCGCAATTTCTTATATCGTGGCCCATTATCCCTCCGGAGTATCAAAATGCAAAGTGAGCGAGGAGACGGAATTAATCACTCGATAATAGCGCGCGACGCAAGTAGAATTCGAGGTTCTCGAAAGGTTCGAACGAGCCGCGGCTTGGTAAAGTGAACCACAAGTCTCGATCGCTTTCCACATGTATTTTGCATGTGGTCTCTGTCTGGTTACCGGACCTCTCGATCGGATCCGTTTACAAGCACGAGGAGAGATTCGGAACCCCTCTCGAAGGAGTCTCTTTGTATTTGTGCAAGATCTCTGGGTGTACATGCTTGCGACTTATATATTCGTGCACATATGTATTGCGTATGCATATGTGAAAGAGAGAATGTGCGTCGTCGAAATGTAGTCGAACCAGCTGCAAACGATGCGTCCGGTGCCTCGGAACTCCCGATGGACGCTGACCGGGCCCTGACGAATTTCTTCCTGCCGGATCGCGTTCACGTTACGGTTGTAAAACGCATGTCGCGGTAAAAGTTTTATACTTCGTGGTTACGCGGCCTTTCTTCGCAATCGAAAGCAGCGAACGATTATTTTTTCAATACGACTTGTGTATTAATACTCAATTATGCGATATGAAATTGCCAGGTTTGACTCTCTAGGAAATGACGTAATTAAATGTGTCTTGATAAGGTCGCAACAGGTAGAATTTAGTTAGATGTAGATCTTAAATTAATAGAACCATTGAGAATCTTATTTATCAATTTTATATTTTTCTCGTATAAATAAAGTATCGTAATTATGATATATTAGACATTCAATATATACATATATCTGGCCATATTTATAAATCGATAAAAAAGGAAACATTAATTGTTCTATTAAAATAAATCATTCAATTCATTACATGAATATGCGACTTTGATCTATGCATACATTATATATTCCTAAACTTTTTTCTAATGCAAATATAAAATATTTGTGTTTCGATTATCGTGCGAATTTTATAAAATATTCTGAAAATATGGGTCATGAGAGATCCAACATTCGGCATCCGTTGGATATCGCAATAAACATTCAAGGGCAAGAACGAATTCCACATAGCGTTCTCTTTCTCTTTCTTGTACGATTTATAATAAATTCCGAATCTTGTCGTTCTAAGAAATTCAAGAGGGCATAATGAAAACTACTGCGTATTTCATCTATGAATTCGTTTTAACTGCCGTTGCATACACATATTGTGCTATTTCGACAACATCTCTCGACACCGAGAGGTGAGAGTCGACCGAAAAAGAATACATTTCCAGCTCCAGCTCAAACAAATACTCTATAAAAGTGGCGTACAGTCATTGCACTACATATATAAGATCCACGCGGGTCGTGCATTTCTACCACCGTCAAATGTCGCCGAACAATGGATGCCGACATCACGAGGCTGCACCTGCAGCTGCACCGCATATAAGCGCCTCATGAGTACCATCGTTTCGTGAATCGCGAAAGTTTCGCAAATTTTGTATTGTTTCGTGGCTGTTGAATAAGTGTTTGATATAACGCATATGTATGGGGCCCCAGCATCTTTATTTTCGTATAATTATGTACGCATTATTTGCATATTGCTTGTACTTAAATTATTCAATAATAAAAAATTCAATAATAAATTAATAATTGTACAATAATTGAGGAATCGGAAAAAATTTAATAGTATCAATTAAAATCATAAATCGGCTTATTGATCAATATTGATAATATGACTGCTATCATCTTGTTAGAAGATGAAGGTAAATTTTAATGTTATTTAAAAACCTATTTAAAATTTCTAGGCCATTTCTCTTCAGAATCTAACTTTAAAATAAATGCTCATGCTCCACTTGTATTCATTCATACAAATATGATAATTAATCGTCGCAAGAAACTCCGTAAATTTGACACGGAACGCGATGTCATTTGCAATATGTCATGAAATATTACGTCGATGCATCATTGCGCCAACATTCGAGAAGCGAGAGATATATCGTTAGGTCGTAAATTTCAATAAATTATCGCGACGATAAACCGTAATACCTTTTCGCAAGTCCGGACAGTTTTTCATCTCATTCCTGCGCGCGAATCTCGTTGCCGTTGCGCAAAAAAAAAAATATCGATGGGACAACGCATTTTTTTTTAAATTTCGGGCGTGATCGGCTGGACTTTCACCATTTAAAATTCGTCTGGCTCACCTGACCGAGACTCATCGGCCGGCCCTTCTCGAAACCGGATCGGGAGAAGGAGGCCTCGCTAAATACCTTATTACTTTTGAATTAACATATCGGTACCGAGATAACTGGACTTTTTCTTGCCGCGGTTCTCTGTCAGCACTCTGCGAAACGTTGTTAGGATATATAGGTCACCTCGCAGGAATCCCTTCGTTGGTGTTTCGAGATCGGCTTCGTACGTTGCGGAAGAAAACGAGCTCGAGCGAGATATGTACATTGCAAGTCCGCCGATAACAGTGCGTTCGAGTGAAATTAATTTAATTGGCTGTCGTAGACGTAACATACGTTCACATGTATGAATTTCGTGTCTCTTTTTTGGCAAAGTGTGACTTGTCTACGCTTTCGCGAGATAATATTCACAACCGAGTAACTGTGTGTATACCGTAGATTTCTAATATTTGAATGGTCCACACCGAGTGGTATTTGCAAATCTGCTTGAAAGCGGACGAAATTAAGCTGTCGTTCTCGTCCTCTTTCTTTTCGTACTTGAATGGAGCGCAGTGAAAATCTCCGATGCCGATTCCTTTCAATCGAAGAGCCTCGCGTACGCATGCAGGTACACAAGGTATCTCTTACTTGACGTCGCTCGAAACGTCAATTCGCGAGAGTGTCCGCGATCGATCGGATCCGATGATCGAGCTTCGTGACTAAGAATTTCTACGCGGCTGAGAAAAAAAACTCGCCGCATCGCAAACAGTTATAAAAATCAATCGCGAGTATATACACGTATATATTGTACGCACATATCGAAAGACTTCTCCCACTTTGATCACTCGCTTGCTCCCTTGATCGGACAGCTTTCATTTGAGTTTCTACCGGCGTATGTTAGACTTTCGACGAGGGTCTACGACTTCTCAATAGACGTCCCAACGTACTTGGTTAGTATAGTAATTGATAGTTTGTCACGAGCGCCATTCGCACGGATAATATTCTTATCGCGTCGATGATTTTATCCGCGATTTTAGCCGCTTCGCTGACTGCGCTTTTGTTCGTTCCAGTGTTTTGACAAAATAAAGACAGTGCGACTGCAAATGATAAGAAAAAGGCCATCCGTAATAATCATTGCTGTCATTAATTTTATGAAACGTGAAATTTTAGTTGAAAAGCGTAGCAAATTGAGCGGAAAAAAACGGTCTTATTTCTTACATATCGACAATTTCTTTAAAAATGAAAATAGTTATCGTATTTATAGTAAAAAGCTATTTTATTACTTTTGCCAAATTATTAATTATCTTATCAATTAAACGATTCAAAAAAATAAAAGAGCGGGACCAAATCATTAATCTTAGAAAAAAAGAAATTTTTTAGAGTTATTTCTACGAATTTTCAATTCTCGCTATTATATATAAATACATCAACTAAGATTTCGGGGCTGACAAAGATAAAACTGAGTTAACATAAAGTTGCGGATAACGCTATCGACTTTTCCCATCAGCTGTTTCGACTGATTTGTAAAACCTATCAAAGCTATTAATAATTTGAAACGAACTTTAGTTTGCTTATCACGTTACAACCAGCCGGTCGTTTTCCGTTCACCGTTCTCCAAATGGCGCTGGGGACAGTTAAACCTGTTACGTCAGGTCGCCGATTATAGTCCGACGGAATGTATTCGAGGATCTAGAATCCCTTCCTCTTCCCTCGCGACACTATTTTCCCATCCGAACGAACAGAGATATGCAACGTACATGTAACTGCATGCATGTACGTTCGCATGACGGCTATAACTGGGTTAGACGACACACAAAAGAATTGAGATACGCGAATCGTCCTTGGTAAGCGAAGACAAGTACCGTTTGGAACGACGGATAAAATTGAACAATCAACTGCACGAATGGTCATTTTGTCCCTTTTCCTTTTATACGGAGAAAATTTCCAAACAACAAAGATAGAAGGAATCTGCGATCATTTTGATAATTAAGCGCTACTGAGAAATAACAATTTATTTTATCAAAGATCTGTGAAACTGTCTTAAAGAGATTAGAAAGCACCTTCGCATTTCTAATGCATACAATTCACCTGAGGAATTACTTAAATTAAAATGGACAGACGTGGCAATTGATGTTGGAACGAAAGATGCGTTTCATAAATCAAGCGAGCGCACTAGAATGGTCGCTCGAAATAAAAAATACTAAACTTACGTCGGCGATTGGCCGATTACACGGTTCGCAATCATTTTGATCGATGCGCGATGCCCGCTACGTTTCCTGTTATTTTCCACCTCCGCTACTGTCCGAGAAATGCGATTCGCTCGATCGGCCGTTCAATAAATAATTAGGTTAACGGTTTCGCGGTGGAATCGTCGTCGCCGGCAATTGAGGAAAACGGCCTTGATGATGTTGCACAGACGTCCTAAGGACGTCTCTCCAGCTTTCTCCGAACGTATCTCTGACCGATTGACCGCGCTTCATCAGTCGCTCGACCGTTCATTGACAACTGATTGTGACTTTTTCTTATCACACGCGGCATTTATTGTACTTATTTTTCTTCGTACGATAAATTACCTCTCCGTAAACGTTGGAGATCAATTAGCGAATTAAGACACATTTGTCGTCGGACATTAGTCATTTAACAATAGCGTAACGTCGACTAGAATAGGTTCTCCTTGAAAGTATAAAAAGACTTGCCTCTCATCATTGCATTAAGAATGACTTTACATAATTCTCATGTTGAGATTACGTGTAAGTTCGTAGGAGGAATACAATTGAAATAATGTTAAATGAGCTCAACGCTAGATGCTGATATTTGCATTTTAAACAAGAAGACATAGAAGTCATAAAAAAGTAAAAATATAACTAAAATATCACATGATAAAAGCTATATAAAATAGTTATACTATTCAATATATTTGTTGTGCTTTAAATATGTATATAAAATTATATAATATTATATATTTATTTTTAAAAAAGAATAAAAAAAGAAGAAAGAGAAAGAGAGAGAGAAGTAAAATTTAAATAAATGTTAAGCAAAAGTTATTTCAGATTTATAGAAATAGTTAGAGAGCTGGTGAAAAATAATACATTATACATATTATGATAAAAAATTAATTACTTTGATATATTATAATTAACTATAATCTTCGAATAAATGATAAATTATTTTTTCGATGATGTTTTAGTCTTAAATATGCTTTTCGAGATGTTCAAAGGAATTGCGCAGGCATGCGACTTGACCCCGTGTCTCTCCCCAGAAAAATATTTCTATGTAACTGGACATTTAAATTCCTGTTTTTCATGTCTGGTAAAACGAAATTGAGGACCATCCGACCGATCGGTCAACCGCATTAATTAGGCTAATCTTTCCGCGGTGGAGGCATCGTCGTGGAGTTATGCGAATCAAGTCGTCCTTGGCTCTGCCTCGCCGAGATTCCTCTAAGGCCGAGTTAAGCTTTCCCTGGCCATAAGTCATTCTGAATTCTTGACAGCCGCGAAGATCGTGGCTATCTTTCTGTGAAGTCTTCGAGTCAGTATTTATTTTTTTTTCGTCATATTTTTCGCTTATTTGTTTCTTTTCTTCTTTTTATGCTTTTGTAACGTATGAATATTCGTTACAAAATGATGTTATTCGTCATAAATAACGCCGTTTTCGTGTTACTTTAACTCATATATTCAGTATCTACTTCTATGTATAAATACTATTTTGGTTACATATATTAAAGTTTCACTCGCTCGTGTCGATTGATTAACTCGATTGGTCGTTATGATATTCAGCGTGATATTTTTCGTGAAAATTTATGCATTCATATTTCACGTTCAAGTGACAAGAGAATTGATGTTGCAAATTGAAAGATTATTTTATATCTTAGTTATGTCTTCACTGAATTAAATATCAGATCAAGATCTTTTTAATGATTAAAATTTCTAAAATTTGAAAAAAAGTGCAGTATACGCTGGTAAATTTTTTTATAAATACTCTTTGTTGTTTGAATCTTTAAATAATTTGTTATTTTCTTCCGCAATTGATGCTGTACAGTATAAATTAAATCTTAACAAATTTTTTTGAACTCTTCTCTGTAAAAAAGATTTTATTCTTTTATTTTAAAAAATGTCCATTTTAGAATGCTCGAAAAAGATGTTATGGTGCGGGTTTATATTTATCGTATAAAATTTTTGTAACAATGTAACAATGTCTCTCAAACTTGCACATCAGTGCATCAAGTTGTACTTATTTTATTTTGCGTTTTGTTTCAACTTAAGACCGTACAGTGTGGTAATGTTTGCGGTTGTAACGAAACCACAGTGTATATAACGGATCATTAATTTCTCTAACCTATCATAATACCGGAGGATGATTAAATTTATTCAAAGTATACACGCATTACTTTGTGTCATTTGAATCAAATTGTAAATTCGACTTTGATATCTATGTAGTTCTAATTGTGCTAAATTTCTTGTAGAATTAAAAGAAGAGGTTTTAGAAAAGAATGTCGTGGAAAAACGGTGCAATGTTACTTGCATTATCTTTGTACGTCGGTATAACGGTAATTACCCGCATATACGTATGTTTCGTAGATTTTGTACCGTTCGTTGACGGAAACCGACACACCTACTTATTCGAATCGTGTAATTGAACAGCGTCCTCCGTGCCGTATCGCGTCCTTCGCAGACGCATCACTTTGATAGACACATAGATACATACACAAACACATGTAAATGTTTTATTTTTTAAGATAAAAATTGCACAAAAAAGAGAAAGCAATGCACGCATCGCACTTCATAATCTCATCTCTTCTCGAAATTGAACTCTTCTCGAATTGACACAACCGATAATCTCCAATTCCATAAAATGTCAATTTTTGATCCTAAACAGCTCTTTAATTCATATTAAGGAAAAGCTGGCAAATTTTTATAGAAAAATCTGTCATTATAATTAGGCATCCCGTAGGCACGCGAGATCGAAGACGCAAAAACAGAAACAAAAATACGGAAACCAGTGTCACGCGCGATCGCCCGGTATGGTCAGATCGGGGTTCGGTAAGCTTGAGATTTATTAGATATCGGTCGCATGTGGATACATATACAATAATACGCACGACCTGGCGACACTTTCACTTGCTGCCAATGTCCGATCAGCTCCAGCAATGCTGTTCCGACTCAGAGTTGGCGTTACAGTTTCGTTTCACTGACCAGAGAATCTAATCTCTTGATCCGCGAAATCCGGTTGCGCGAACAATGGATCTCCCCTATGATCGAATTCGAGAGAATGTGCGCGATAGATGGTAAAAGTCTTGCCTATAGAAAGGCAGATTGTCTATGGAAAGCATGGAATGTAAAATACGGAAGAAGTTTGAGAAAAGTCGGGCTGTATCATTGTGATAAAACAGGCATAATTTGAATAAATGCTTGATGATATTCCGAATAAAAAATATTCTCAAAAAATAAAAGTATATCCCCCACTCCCTTAAAAGAATTGTGTAATCCTTTCTATTTTTTAACTTTCTATATTTGGTTGAAAGGAATTATAAAAATGATTTCTCTTCTGATTCTAAGAACTATAGTTCTTAGAATCAGAAGAGAAATCATTTTTATATATAAAGAATATTGGATAATTTCAATTATATATATACACGCATATGTATCTTGTTTCTTTGAAAATTTCCTGAATATACGAAATGCATTGATATAAAACTGATATCACAATTATAAAATCGACAACTTAATACATTTATATGCTTGTTGATAACAAAGACAAATTATTACAAATAATTGATATCCTTGGCAAAATCTTGAGACCGTTTATTTCTATTTATAATATTTATATTTCCAATTTATAATTGGGAATTTTAATGTTATTAACTGCAAACACACAAGCGACTAAATAACGAGACACTATTTCTAACCGACAATTTGGGCAACCGTGTTAATTACGTTGCGGCTGAGATAGCAAATTATTAATTTGCGCGAGATTAGTGATGTTAAATGGCTCGCTATAATAAGCCGCGTTAGTTTCACCTTAGACGGCCGAGTTTCGCAATCCCGGCGATGTTTCGTAATCCGTGAGCTGGTCGTTATAACACAAATAAATTCTTCCAACTCGATCGGTAGCGTTAACTGAACGGCGAATCAACGTCCGATCATCGCAACATGTGATCTTGTTGAGTGACACAAACAATGGCTCTCTTATTTTAATTACTTCCGATTTCAGCGCAAAATCATTACAAAGATATCGAAGGTCGACACCGAAGTTACACACTTAAAACGAAATAAAACCAACATAAATCGTACGTGCGACCGATTCGAAGTGTAATACCGTGAAACACATTCCACAATAAATGCGTGAATATCTGAGGAAAAAAACACATCGCGAATTTTTCCCACGTCCTTCAGTGACAAGTGTGAGCGTTCTATGGCTATTATAAATGGAAATATTACGGGGTGATTCAGTTATCATGTTCGAACTTTTTTAATTTTTTCCAATCGCATTAATTATGTCACAACTTCTGAAGAACAAATAAAAAAACAATACTTTTTCAAGATTATTTATAGAATATGTGACTATATTTGCAAGTCGATACGAAAAATATTTTTAAATCATGACGCAGTTCTCTCTTAAAAAATGTGACTCAAAGAATTCTGTGGAATTTCCAAAGATAAATTGTTGGAGATTTATTCAGAAAACGCAGCATGCGGCATATTGATTGTAAATAGATAGGTCATATTTAAATTTTATTGAGAAATACGTATTCACAATCTATTATAAGGCCACCAATATGCGTTATTCAGTTTCATTTGCGTAACATATATTTCGAAAGACTAATTGTAAGTCAGGTCCACAAGGTTACAGAAAAGATGTTTCCTGAAACTATTCATTTCTTTCTACCTGATCTAAAAGTTACTGTTTCGGAGAAACAGCATCATTCTCGGGCGGTCCAGCACAACTATTGTTTGGTCTTCCATTCATTGAAACTTCTACCCGACGCGATAATGGAGATTTTGTTTGACAAAGACTAGTATGATATAATTATATTCTATGTAATACAATTTATCTTAAGGTATATAATAAAGATCAAAATCAAGATATTTAAATTAAAACAAAAATATTAAACTTATAAAAAAGCAGAAATAAAGATATTATACTAATTTTTATCTCGACCTTTAACTTGAATGTACGAAAATACATAAAAAAATTAAGAAACATAAAAGAAATTTTTACGTAAAAAATTTTTTTTAAATAAAGGTAAAAACTTGGGAAGAATATTTATTTTTAATATAGACATTTCATTTTGTTTATTATGGATGGCTCAAATCACAATTGATTTATTATGATGAATTAATTTGTATCTCGCGAAAAAAAGCATTCAGATTGCACTTTCAAGTATTTACGATTTAGATTTTTCTCAAGAAAAATCCTTTCGTTTTAAACTTTTTTTATTGGTCCAAAAAAGCGAAAAATTTATGGCAAACGGAATTGGATAGTGATTTATAACTTGGTGCAAAGTTTACAACATGTGTGCAGCAATATAATATTGTATGTCATCTTGAAGCACAATATGATACCTTTTCGAACCTTTTGTCTCAGTTTAGTCTCAATATGGTTTTTGAAGGAAGCTCTCAGAATAGTCAGAATGGTCATCTTATAATTTCCATGTCTTTTGCCCAATTAAAAAAAAACGAATTTGCCTTTAAAAAAATCAGAAAACATAGCAGAAAAAAATGCAATCTAAATTATTTTTTCACAATATATAAATCAGTTTTAAATCAACTTTCTGTTTAATTCTCTTTACTTTTTTTGACTTTTCATTAAGATTTAAGATCTCCGTAATATTTATTTTCATTGTTTAATTTTTTCGTTAATTTAATTTTTTCATTTACTTGAAAAAAATGAATAAAATTTTCTTAAAGAGAAAATATGCCAACGCGATAAGTGATAAAAATGCGTATGGCGCCAGTGCGAAGCGAGTAAGCAACATTGTAGCATATAACAAAGCTTGTTTCCTCATTCAGGAAACGACAATTTGTTCCACAGTGACCACGGGTTGGCTCCAACATAATAGAACTACTCAAGGTCAAGCTTGATGTTCCTCGATAGATCATCCGGCTACCGAACATATCTGTTCTTACGATCACGGTTCGTGTGCGATAAATTTTTTCTTTTTTTTATACGCAGAGCATGAAAGCGGTGAGAAATGATGCGGTAATGTTTTGTCGCCGATCTCGCGCGTCGCGGAACATTCTTGCAAATTATATAATTCGCGAGTGAAAGCAAAACACTGCGCGTTGCACGGCTCAAAATGTCGCACGCGCCAATCTAGACGGTGATAGCGAACAATAAAAGATTCATAAGTACTTTCAAATACTTTCACGATATCCAGTAATACATGTATATGAATATACGCG
Organism: Prenolepis imparis; assembly: GCF_030444845.1. Classification (NCBI taxonomy): domain Eukaryota; kingdom Metazoa; phylum Arthropoda; class Insecta; order Hymenoptera; family Formicidae; genus Prenolepis; species Prenolepis imparis. The sequence goes on from NW_028141165.1 coordinate 557,543, forward strand.
ATAACAATTAAACTTTATTTAAGTAAATGAGTGAACTCAAATGATCGTCCGACTACAAAAATTGATAAAATTATCCAATGCAACTCTTATAATATTTCGAAGCATATATATATTTAATAATATTATTTAAAATAATTTTCATCATTTGATTTCAAAAGCATCGTGTAACTTAAATTTCGCAATTTTTTAAAAGAATTGAATTTCAATTAAATCTTTAAAAGTTTAGAAATGAGAGAAGAATTTTACGTTGAAAATATAATAATGATTATAATAAAATCAAGTATATAACGAATGACATCAACAATTAGAACGATCTGCGAAAGTTCTATTTGAATATAAAATTTGTAGAAAGTTGGTACTTGTTTTCGTTTGTCTTCAATGTCTTTGAAAAGTCTTTTTTTCAATGAAAAATTTCGACTTCTGTCCCAAAAACGAATATACATGCTTGCTCGACCATCCGATGTTGTCCCTGCGTGATTACTTCCTGTCCCCGAAATTGAAATTGTATGTCAAATAAAATGTAAAAGTAATCACCGAGGAGTTGGCAGGAAAACATCCTTCTAATGATCCTAAAGATTCTTTCCATTCTAGAGATTCTTTCGCATCCGCTTCTACACTCGACAGATCGAAATAATCGCCGTACACGCTTATCTTATGGGTAGTCGTTCCACGCTCATTACCGGCAAAATACAACGTAATGATTTCGCGAACGTTTTAATGCACTCCGTTTTAATGAAATCGAAATCATCATCAGCGAGACGTAGCCAGACCGCGCCTAGTTGCATTAGACTTGTCTACAGCAAGGTCGTTCTTTCTCTCCTCGTCATCGTGCAGCTCCTCTCTCTTTTTCGCCCACTGCATGTATCTGTCTCGCGATCGGTCGCTACTTTCATTTCGTCGTCGTCGACTCGGTGTCGCGCGTTCGCGACCGATTATGGTCATATAATTAATTAAATTCCACGTCAGGCAAATTGCAGAACGAAATGTATAATATCGGACTATGGTATGCGCGATATGCCGGATTATTATTCATGCTTTATCGAAATCGCTTGTCTACAAACGCTCGTTTAACTCGACAATGCTGGAGATATTCAGGTCGGAGATAAGTTTTCGAATTTGCACTATAGAAACATAGTACATATCATATTATATCGTATCTATGGCTTGCATGTAAGACACACATGATAGATAAATAAATAAATTTTTATAATTGGAGTCATATAATAAAGAGTCAAATAGGAGAGAGTTTTACGATAAGATCATGGCTCTGCTAAATAATGATTGTGCCTTAAATGACGTCGCAGAAATATTAATATTCGACATTCCTCGCTAACCAGTATGCAATTAAAAAATTCAACGGTGATTATAGAGATTGCGGTGTAATGTTCTTGCGAAAAACTTTTATCCGTCGTCGACGATTATTCCGACGGTTATATCGTTCCTGATCGCGGTGCATCTTCTTCCTAGGGCAACGCGAGATATGCACCTTCGCCTGGAAAAAGCGCAGACCTCGAATGATGACGCATGAAACAGCCTATAACTAAATCATGTAGTTTATCGTGGAATGTCGTTATGGCTTATATACCTTCCACGACCATTGCAAGCTGCTGCACTACTGTCTCCTCCTCCAGGCGATCATAAGCTTCATTTCGCGATGCAGTTTATATCGGGTGGGTTCTCGTGCGTGTATGTACCCATGTTCCGCACCCACACTCACACACACACATATACACGTGATATCGAAACATGAATATGTATGCACGAATACAAAGTTGAACGGAGATACGCGACACGGGACTTATGCAAGTGTGGGTCGACAAGGCCCCCGGGGAACCGTATCGCGCTACTGCAAGCCTGTCCCACTTTCTAATCAAACTGATCCGGCCTCAACTTAATCCTCGTTTTTCAATCTTTTGCCTTTGTACCGGAAGAGGATGCTCTTCCGAAAACATTTAAATATCACTGAGAGAATTTTCTCGTAGAATTTATTCTGAAAATCATGGTAATCGTGGGACAATAGGGTATGGAAAAATTTTTATGAACATTTCTCTGATTAATATTTATCACAATAAAAATAATATCTATCACAATAAAATATAAAACATGTTTGATTAACTTTATTAAACTGCACAGTAAAATTAATCAAACATATTTTATATTTTATTGTAATAGATATTATTATTTTTATTGTGATAAATATTAATCAGAGAAATTCTCATAAAATTCTTTCCATACCATATTGTCCAACAATTACCATGATTTTCAGGGTAAATTTTAAGAGAAAATTCTCTCTGTGTAGAATAAAACATATAATTATCGAAGAGACACTTGATCCTGATTTTATTTGATTGCGCACATATAAAATATTTCATTTCTATATAATTTCAGTTTCATAAAGGACCAATACAAATCTCTTCAGATAATGAAATATTAATTATAATATGTTAAAGTGATATGATTATCTTACAAAAGTATATTTCAATCATTGAATCGTAAAAATAAAAAAAAATTGTTTATGTGCAACGACTCGATAAAATATCTCCTTGTCTCTTTGATCTTGCCTTGGAATAGATGTAAATATAAATATTAATGGAATTGTATTATATTTATTGCATAACACATTTCCAAGGGAAAAAATTAGAAACATTTTTATCTAAATATATCAATTATTAATCGAAAAAACCATTTTACCGAACAGGTTTATCAACGAAAAATTTGTTGCAGGTTATCGTTTTGCTCGGAACAGGTTTTCGTTCGTATTCGCTTTTCTCTCTTTGCTTAAGTATTTTTATCATAGAATGTGAAAAAAGCAGTTATCCGACGTACATGCGGTCACTTTGGCACTTTGGTATTCCTCTCATTTGATCCATCGGCGAAAGGAATTTGCACGAAAGGCACTTTCCAAATGCAGTTATGCCGCGTTTAATTAGAATCTCATAATTGGTTGTTTAGCGTTAAGGAACATGCGGAAAGTTATTATTTGTTTGCTGCAGACACATTCGATCTGTACCTAAAGTATATTAACGTTTATTCCTCTAGTCATTAATATAGAATCTGACGTGTTTAGCCTTATTGATTTATTGCAACTGCTTCGTGTTTTTGAATGCAAAGCTCTCTCTATGTATATATATTTAAAATAAAACGAAACAACAGAAACGGGAGAAATGTTAAAAGATTAATCACGTCTTTTACGCGAGAAAACGAATCGCGAGAAAAGACTAAAGCTGGAAAAAGACGAGAAAAATTCTCTGTGCGGAATTGCACATTTGAATTTACAAAGAGCCTAGGCAATTTCCCGTCGTCAAGAGAGAGGCGCGTGTTCGGCATAAAGATTTTTTTTTTCCAAGTATTTACTCTGTGTCCAGTATGCGAGTCTCGGCGATTACGAACGTGATTCGTTTCTCGTCTATTTCCGTCATTTTATTTCGCATTTTGGCTCCCTTCTAGACATTTGCGTAATTATCGAGAGAAATTACTAGTATATCTATACATCCTTCTAGATTATATCATCGTACAGGTCTTGTAACAAGCCATCTAATTAATAATTTTGCTATTATATAAATTTAATTCGAATGATACTTTCTCGTTACGCCATCAATCAAAATATTTTTTCGCGCTACTAAATTGCAAAGAAAAGAACATTTCTTTCAGCTAGGGATGTATATCATCGAGGTAGGATGACTTTCCGAGTATGTTAATATGCAAGAAAATATGACACTTATTTCCCATCTGTTAACGCGTTGAATCTAATTTTTCTGATAATGTCTTGCCGAGGATTTCGTTCAAGGGCATATTATGCAATATTCGATTTTAACTGTTAACAGTATAACGATCACGCGGTTAGACTCTTTCTTTAAACGTGTTTTTAGACTTCATTTGTGTCATTTCGCACTTTAATATTATCTAGACATGCTAACGGAAACGTGTGTGATTTATATTATTTCGTGGTCTTTATTTTAAAAAAATTTTAATATAATTATTCAAAATAAATAAACATAAATAAACGTTTGCAACTAGAAGACTCGAATGCGGGATTCCATACGTATTTCTTTTCACAATGTCGTCCGTGATCACTGGACGAGAAAGGGTGAGCGTCTCGTTGAACGCAAGGCCGTTACAGATTGCTGTCATGATTTTTTTCTGTTTCTTAACGATATTATTTTTCCCATGTATCTATATAATCAAGTGGCGTTCGCATTTTTGTCGCGCAAAACGGTGACAAGCGGATACTTTATTCATGCGTTTCAACACTATATTATACTATGATAGATTATAACGCATTGTTCGCACGTAACGTAAGTGGTTATTTTAAAATTTGCAAAAGAACTCGGTGAGAGAACTTAGCGCCGAAATGAGATGCTTTACACACTCCTATTACCGCTACAAAAATGTTATAAAATAGACAATTTCTCACTCACCGATACCTGCAATAGCGGAGTTGTAGTACACAGCACATTGATCTGAAACAAAATATTCAAATTATGTATATACATAATAATTGTGTGTATATTGTATATAATACATATATATAGGATGTTTTGGAAGTCTGAAAACAATCGAATATTTTATAAACAATGCAGTTTAGAAAAAAGTTTTCATTTTGCATACCTCATAGTTGCTCCGCTGTTGCCCGATGCCACCCCGGGCCTCCTCCTTCTCTCTTGGTCCTTTGTAGCACTCACGATACTCGCGAAAACACGAATAATTACGATCGCCCGACACTTTGTACGGCACTCCCGACGCGTATTTCGCGTACATTGCGCAATGAGAAAAACGATGCGAAAACTAATATCGCACGAAGCAACGTCCGTTTGGCACTCGAGGATCTCGCAGTCAACTCGTGCGCAGCATACCCTATCAGGAATCTTACCTGTGATAATAAATAAAATACATACATATAATTAATTAATTAATTAATTAATTAATTAAATATAATTAAGTATGTTATAAATTGTATTTATGCATACCTTATAGTTGCCCCGCTGTCGCCCGATGCCTCCCCGGGCCTCCTCCTCCTCTCTTGGTCCTTCGTAGCACGACGTTCGCGAAAACACGAATAATTACGATCGCCCGACACTTTTTACACGGCACTCCCGACACGACGCGTGAATCGCACGTATATTTCGCGTACATTGCGCAATGAGAAAAACGATGCGAAAACTATAATCGTACAAAGCAACGTCCGTTCGGCACTCGAAACTCTCGCAGTCAAACTCGCGCGCAGCATACCAGTAATGCATATCTGTAATAACAAATAAAATAACATATTATTATTTTAAAATTTTAACAACATATTACTATGTTTTAATATTTTTAACATATTATTATTTCAAAATTTAATTAGCAAATTTTCACATTATTAATTTTTTTTTACATAAATTAGCTGATTAAAGCGTTAATTTGCTAATTAATTTTTAAAATAATAATATGTTATAAAAATTAAAATAATAATATATGTTTTAAATAATATGTTATAATACTTTAAACTCGATTAATATTTTTGACAGTTATCAGCTGATTTCTGTAAAAATATTAATCGCGGATAAGGTATTATAACATATTATTTACAACATATTACTATTTTAATATTTTTATTAACATATTGTTATTTTAAAATTTAATTAACAAATTAACGCTTTAGTAATATTTTTTTTAATCAGCTGTTTAAAACGTTAATTTGATAATTAAAGTTCAAAATAATAACATGTTATAAAAATTAAAACAATAATATGTTTTAAATAATATGTTATAATATTTTAAACACGATTAATATTTTTGATAGTTATCAACTGAATTGTGTCAAAAAAATATTAATCGAAAAAAAGGTATAACATATTATTTACAACATATTACTATTTTAATTTTTTATCATACTATTATTTTAAAATTTAATTAACGCTTTAATCGCGCTTTAATATAAAATCGAATTTTATATTAAAAAGAATGATATTTAAAAAAAATAATATAAAGTGAAAAAATCTTGTGATATAAAATCGCGTAAAAAATTAGCATATATATAAATTTACCATATACGCTAATTTTTTACACGATTTTATATCACAAGATTTTTTTATAATAATATATATTTATTAAAAAGCTATATAAAAATGTTTAAAAATAGAATCTGGAAATATATGATCGTGAATAATATAAATACTAATTATATACAAACATGAATAAAATTTTTTCAGAAGTGCGGCAATGAAAAAGACTTTAATACTTGAATAAGCGGTAACTTCAACAGATTTATAAGTCATATCGCTTATCCGTCCACCAAGCATTTAAGTCTTTTTCATCGCCGCGCCTCCGAAACGAACTCAAGCACGCGATTCTAAACTTTCGTACGATGTTAGAATATAACTGCGCTAAATGTTAAGAATTCACTTTATTTTATATCTCACAAATTATCCTTTATGCTTCGTTTATATTTTACGAGGAGTACCATTTTTCTTCTCCTTAAATAATGCAGTAAATACGCCCATTACAACATAAATACGTATACTTTTACCGTACATTTATACTTCTTAAAAGATTTTATATCATGTGTGTATCTTTTTACATTACACTTTAAATGCCAATTCTCTCCTTCAACTTTTTTATTGCCAGATTAGTGAGAAATAATTTCAGTATTCCGATATAAATGCTGTATAATCATCTTTCAATGGATTATGAATAGCCGCTAACTTTAACACGTGATAATCCCAGATATGCGCACTGTAATTGTGTACATCTATAGAAAACGATTGTTAAAAATTAAATGCTGAAATTGAAGTCAGCATCACATTACGGTCATTTACAATTTCTCTTAATCATTACTAATGAGCATCAGAGAAACAATTTTCTTATATCTAAGATTCTAACTTCATTAAAATGCTATCGGTTTCCATGATTAAACATTTATTAAAAATGCCTATACCTAAAATGCATATATATACCTGCTTTTAAATTAATAAAGTTTTTTTTCAAAAACAAAGACTATTTTTTTAATTGGACAATATTCGTTGATAATTACTGCATTAAAAAAACGGAACATGACGATTTGTTACTTTTTATCTATTCCAATTACTCTTGTTAACAGTTTTTATGTTTCCTGACATGATATCTCTTTGCTCGGTTTTTGGATTAATCCGTAATCTTCCACGACAATTACCGGTATTCTTCCGTAATAGCAGTATTACGGATCCGAGCGATTGCATTACGAGACGCAACGAATTAATGGGATAACGACCGCGGACGCGACAAAAAAGGCGACTCTCGTCGGATCTTAATCGTAAATATCCTATCCAGTATAACTCAGATATAACCTTGCAATGCCGAAGTTACAGGTAATGCGGGGTCTGCAATAGAGTTGTAAAGTCATAAGTCGTAAGAAATTAACCAACAGTCGATTATTCTCCTCACATTCAACTGTGATTGGTCAATTTCTTACGACTTACGACTTTACGACTCTATTGTAGACCCCGCATAATCGTCAGCGAAAGCAGAGCTTCATGTGAATTTAACCGGAATTCGACTGGATTCGATACGTGTCTGATCATTAACAGATTTTACCATGTGCAAAATTTATCAAATGACCGTATATTGATGCTAATTAGAATGTTGATCAACGTTGACGAACCATATTCGCTTTAATGACGCTTCCTGATTTCATTAGTGATACTCTCACTTTCGTCGATTGCCATCTGGGAGATAATGAGCTCCATTATATTAAATAATTAAAATTTTTTTATAGAATGAAAAAATCAACAGTAGTGTGCATTCGTGTGTGTATATGTGTGTGTACATTATTTCAATAATACTTTATAATTAAATTAAAATGAAGAAGGGAGAGATTTTCATGTTCGGTAATTGTCGTCTGGTCACCAGACTGGCCTGAATAACTATGTCTCGTCTTATACAGACAGGTACACGGACGAATAAGTTGTGTAGGTGTACGTATTGTCTTGCGAGGAATGTAGAAAGTAAAGTATCTTGGGTAATACACAGCTCCGATGGAAGCAAAACTATAGGTTGCCTGCAAGTGAGGATGTGCCTCAGAGAGCCTCAGCCCTATCATCATTATCGTCATCGTCGTCGTCGTCGTCGTCGTCATCACCGTTCTGCTGCCGACTGCTTTCGTGTTACAGAAAGGTCATTGCGGATGTCTGAATGCTGCGTTATTATGCAGTGAACTGCACAGTTCGGGACAATGACATTTGTTAAAGCAAATTTCGAATTCTAGCAATTAAATTTTGATTAAATTTACATCATTACTTTTTATTTACGATTTTTGCTTATTAATTGACAAAATATATGTTTCATAAATTTAATGAGTTATATTTTCGTTTTATATATTATTCTAAATACACACACATGTGCATAAAAACTGCAAATCTGTATTTCATAAAAAGTTTATCATTTATTGAGTTACGCTATTTTATAATTTGAATATGTGTAGCTGAGCTTCGGTGTAAAGAAAGCATTTCAATGCGACAAGAAAGCACGATCGATGTACATTTACGTACGCAGTAAACCTTTGACATTTTGAGGATTCCAGACACCACGGTTGCATAATGTGCGCATCCGCGCATGCACACACACATACACACACATACAATGTCGTTTTATCTTCTAAAGAGAATGTAATCGATGCGTCCGTTGGCATACTTCTTCGATTCGACCCGCTTCGGATATTCGCTTTCGGAACAAGAAGAAGAACAGTCTTGTTAAAGACTTCGGTACAATGAAACTGAACCATCGTTCGCGCGCACCGTGAAATTGACCGGTTACACTTATAATTAAGCATACAATGGTTTATAACTATCCGTTTGTCTGCATCGAATGACGGCCGATTCATCTTAGTTCGATCGAAAAGTGTAATAATACGGGAATCTTACATTTACTACTGACATGTGCGAATAATCGACGATGCGACGCTCGCGCTCGCGCGCGAAGATGTTTCATGCTCTCTCGCGGTCTTTCGATAAGACACGTTACTTTCACACCGTGAATGGAGATTTTATATAAGCTTGGTTAGCCTGGTTATATCCCTTCACTATATTAATGTTCCTTATTATATGGGCATACCTTTCTCTAAATATTAGATCGTGCATAAAAAAAGAGATATTGATTTTAAATATATAATGTTAAAATTCCAAATAAGATAAAACTATTTTAATATTTTATTTCTAAAAATAAAAAATTATTTTTATATCATTTCAATTAAATATAAGAAGATAATATCCATTTTTTTTCAATTTCTTGTAAATTGGAAATTGTAAACGTTTTGCAAAAATGAAGCATACTTTCATAAAAAAAAAAGATTATATTACTTCACAAAATGATGTAATATCTACATCTTTAAAAAACAGTTTTCTCTGACCAATATAGAGAGGTATCTAGTAAGACATCTGGCAGACACGTTCTAGTTTTACGATACATATAAAATGCAAGAAAATCTGTTTCGGATATCTAAGACGTCTCTTCTTGCCAGCCTAAGGACATCGGTAACATTCAACCGTTTCCGAAGGCAAGCAACAAAGTGTGTGGGGAAAATAAGCAGAACTGGTATCTGGTGTTCGCGCGATATTAAAATACGCGGAATCCTTCGATCAGCTTGATCGCAACTCGCAATAATAATCCTGGCCCAACTTTTGCAGTTGTTCCATTTATCAAGTAAGGAACATTGTCCTTGATTGTCTATCGATGCAAATTTCTAAGGACCAAATATCACTAGAGCTTGCAAACAGTATTACTCTCTCTTATCAATGCAAATATATAATCAAATTAATGAAAATGTGTCATATAGACCCAAGTCATGATCTGAAAAATAGAATAGTGGATTGTTAAAACAGCGTTTTGAAAATAGACGCAGGAAAAGGTGGATACCTTCCTGTCGTGCTGCCCTGTTGTCGTGATTCCTACGGTCATTTTCCACTGTAATCCCTTTGTCCATTAATGCTAATACAGAGGTTGCCTTGGGTAATGCAATACATTCAAGTGACATTGCCTTGAATAACATATTACATTCTCATGGTAAAAATTATATGTTAAAAGAAAAGTTGCAATTTTTCAATATTTCGAATTTTATTTTACCAATAAATTAATTTTCTTGCTATATTTGATATAGTATGTTTAATCGATACTTTTTCGATCATTATATAATATTATATATATATTTCAATATCATATATATTATCACATATATAATGTTTGGGCGGATTATCTATATATCAAATCATATGATATTGTCTTATGGCGTAATTGGAGTTTAACCGAATAGCGAATATGCATAGATAATGCTAAAAAGAGAGAAAGTTATGCAAGATTCGGTCGCGATTGCGATCAAGGTGAAAGTCTTTGAGCTCGGTAGAGCGAGTCGTATCAGAAGGCAAGTCTCGTAAATTATAGGCAATGTCGCGTTGAAGAATGTCCTTTAACGACGAGGAATCTTTCTTAGATCGTTCGAGGATAATCGCGTGCTTCATGGTTACTCACGGTTACGTTTCTCATCCTTTTTCACGGAATGGTCCAGCAACGATATGGACTCGTTCCTGGCAATCTGATCGCCAAGATGAATAGAAGTTTATCTGGCAAATCCTCGAGACTTTTAATATAATTATTTCGCTTTTATATCCAGTGATCGTAATCGCGAATCGCAAATATACGCCTTTCAAGCGGATTAATTCTAACACGTCACGCTGTATCACGCGAGCTAAAATTTTTATCCTAGCGATCTAGTGGAGAATATCGTAAAGGATATATGAAGAATATTATCCTTTATATGAAGTGAATCACTGCCTAACAAACTTCATTTTAAAATATCTCCTATTTTAAATCCTTTTTAGACGGTATTCAGTAAGATCTTTTTAACATCGTAAAATTATTAAACATTTATAATTGATATTATACAGAATAAAACGTAATTTATGATACAATCTTAGCAAGAATGTAATTTTTTGTGTAAAAATTAAATAAATAGAAAATGTATAAAATAAATTCTTATGGAAAAAAACTTAAAATATCTTTCTACATTTTGAAATTATTTTTACACAAAAAGATCACGTTCTTTTCGATATATTACGAATTACGAATAATCTTATTCTGTGTAATATATTATGGTATAATTATAATGATATGTATTTGTATCATTTCAAATTTATTAATTTACAAATATAAGTTTTTAAGAGTATTTAATGATATATATGACTATCAGAAAATAATTTAGTAAAAAAAAACGAATTTTATATTACTATTATATTTTGTAAAACTTTTTATAGAAAATCATATAAAAAATATATAGAACATTTTTAATTACGCGTACGTTTAATTAATTTGTTATAGCCTCTTGATTTAATTATAAGTTCACCCCGGAGAAACCATAGATACGGAACTTTAACGATGTTACGATTGCACTTTTTTCGCGAACGTAAGACGCTTTCACTGAAATATGTAAGATACATCGAATTCTTTTGTAACAGAACGTACCCGTAGTAGTATAGTGCGAAAAAAAGATAACGTAACAAAGTACACATTTAGTTAAATTATAGACTGTGATATATGACAGACGGAAAGAGAAGATTTAATTCATTAATTGGCCATTTTCGAGATAATTGTACGTTTGAGATAAAAGGAAACGATTATATATGAAGAGCGTTACCTCGCGCGAAGATTATTACTGTATTAAAAATTAATGCGCTAGCGTTATCTGGCGCATCCATTGCAAATCAGTAATCAAGAGCTATTAATATTAATACAAATAACACTATTATAAAAAAATTGTGTGTTAATTGCTGTTAGTGTATTTTTTTCCTAATAAATACATGAAAAGAAAATATGAAATATAAGATAAACGGAAAATTCCGTTATATAATCTTATGTTTATTACTCATTCGATAAAAAGACGAGGCAAAGTTCCTGATCTATGTATATTAAAAGGAGCCGTGAAATATTCGAAAGCAATTCTCGTGATTTTTCAGGTTGAAAACATTAATATCCCTCCCGCATAGATGATGTCACGGAAGAAAGATCGTGCACAAAATCGAGCCGGGTAAACGTCGAGCTCCTTCCTCGAGAGGACTCTTCGCGTTAGCTCCGGGGTGAATCAGTCCTTTATGCCGAGCTCTCTCAGGGTCAACCACTTTCGGTGCAGTATATACCTCGGACGGTTTATATGTACACTCGCAAACACACACTCGTTCGTTCCGAGCGTGCCTACAGGGTGTCTTGAAAATCCCCGCATATAGTCAACAGTCAAGGGTATTACTAGCTAGCTAGATGTCGGACTGACTCACCGCGCTTCTTCGAGAGTCGCATCCTCTAGAAAGATAAGATTAAATCCGTACGGCCAGAAATACGTGTTGCTTGAACGAAAATGAACGTATAAAAACGAATCTATGAAGAATCTTAGAAATTATGCTCCTATATGCAAAAAAAAATACAAATAAATACGCATTTATATAACATTTTGTTTTTTGTAAATTGTATAAATCATACAACAGCAAACGGCTTTAATGTTTTCTCAGTCCAATCAACGGCAATTAAGAAATCGATTAATTAAAGAACATGAGTAGACAAGAAATGTAAAAAAAATTTATATTATTCTGGAAAAAATCGAATTACTCGATGTCCTTGTTGATTCTTCGTCTTATTTTCATCGTTAGTCGATATCTACTTTTTATAAATAAATTAGACTTGCGCGTTGTATTATGTAACGATATGATGCATGCATCCAATCGCCCATGATTCTATACATAACTATACATAATAATGCAATAGCAGGAAAAGATCTCGCGTGTGCATTAAGCAGCGAAAAAAAACGAGATGAAAATTGCCGCGTTAAAAGCTCATTAGAGTTAGGACGGTTTATTTAGTTCTTAAACATTCGAGGAGATTCGTTTCGGCTGAAGTGGCTGCTTCGAGAGAAACGACGATGTTTTCCATCGTCGGGCCTACGGCGGTTAAAAGGGAACTAAACCTCATTGTTTCTTTTCTCTGACGGCGAATCCCGTCAGTTTATTGGCTCGACACCGTTCAAAGTCAAAAAAATAATCCAAATGGACTATCCTGTGCGAGAGATTGAGGGATTGAGGATGGTGGGAGGTTCGCAGAAAACGCACGGAGAACAAGAAAGAAAAAGATGAACATAGGGTATAGCGAATTCGTCTTTGCCAGCAGTGAAGGATGGTTCTCACGAAATTTCTCATCGCGATTCACTGCTGATTCATTCTTGACATCTCGTATCTAGCCGAAACAATTCAGTGATCAAACCACAAACATCTTGCTTTTTTTTAATAGTCCCGCGCTGCGATTGAGTCAGCGTTAAGACGTAATTGATTTTTGCATTCGGCAAACAGGTTCGATAAATTGTTCCGCGAGGATGTCGGTAGGATAAGCCAGCAAAACGTCTCTCTTTCTCATATACACATACACACATAGATATACACACACACACATGATTCTGATATCTCCCTCTCTTGTCTCATGTGAAAATATACAAGTCTACTTCTCTGCCGCTGATGTCATTGACGTGAATCCACGTTAGTTAGTGGTCGATAGATAGCTAGACAAGTTCTATAATAGCTTTAACGAAAATTGAGTTTAAATAATTCACAGATTGATCATTGGTAAAAAAACTTAGAGAATATTTAGAAGAAATTTCGATAAGAGAGACCAGTCGCGAATTGAAAATTAAATTAACTTTATGCATATATTGGACAAATAAAAATTAATACTTTAAAATATATTCCTGTATATTTCTTCTGGTGTAATTTAGAGTAGTGCTGTAATTTTATTTAATAGAATAAATAATCTAATGTAGTAATAAAGATTGTAATAACATTATTTTAATAACGGAGATAATTCAATTTCCGAAAATATAAATTGGCACAATAATCAGTTCTAATTAATAATGTGATTTGATTACAGGAACGAGACGCATGACAGACGAAATCAGGCGAGCGTTATTAGGTGAGAGCTCAGTAGCTTTTGGCGACACGATCGAGAGATGTCGGATGCCGCCGGCACGGACAATCCGGCGTTCGCCAGCGAGGACGAATGCGGTTCCAAGACGGAGAACGGCGGCCAGCAGCAAGTGACCTCGGATCAGGATCGCAAGTCCTCCTCGGCGGATTGCGCGCCGGTAGAAAATGGCCAGCGATCCTTCATCTCTCAGCACTACGTTGAGCCCGTCAAAGCGAGATCGGAGCAGTGTTATAAAACGGAAACGAGGATCGAGTTGCCGGCCGAGAACACGGAGAAGAGCGTACCGGAGCCAAAGCTCAATGGCGTCCACGGAAATGGGAATAACAACGATGCCAGTTTCCTCAACAACAGCACTACGAGCGTGCAGGTCAACGGTAAGTTCAAACGTATCCTCTACCACATCGACGCTAAGCATAAACGTGCTATACAAGCGAGTATCTATGAGTTTGAAATGTTACAAACGAGGACGTAAGAAAAGATTATTTTATATATGTAATAAGATTATATTAATTATAAATGACTGCATATTTCTAAAGGAGATAAAGCTAACAACACACGTGTGTATGTATATAAAATATGAATAGAGAAAAAATAATATGGAAATCGCTTTGAAAGAACTTATCAATTTTCTTTACATTATTATTTTAACCTTTAGAATATAATTTCAGCAAGTAGAACTTTCATTTTGATTACATTACTAGTTTGTCGAGAAAAAGTCGTTCGGGGCCGGAGAAACCTCAGAAAGTATCGCACACGGATATTTTTCATTACGGATTCGTCGATGCGCATCGCATTAATGTATCTCTATCTGTCATATCCCGATCGTTTTTCCATCTCGACATTTAATTTTTCATATGCATGTATTTAATAGTATCGGTAATAATAGCGACTTGTGATATAATTTTCTCTCTCCTTGTAGATATACTATCTTATTTAAATTTAATCGAATTATATATATATACTTATTATATATATATATATATACTTTTATATACTTCTTTTTTCGTGATTAATTATTTTTTTCATTAATACGTATAGTTTTTATATTATATGTAAATTTTCATTCCTCTCGTTACACTATTCGAAAAGCAGGAAATATTTGATCCTGTTTAGCCTCATCAGAATTTCGCGGAATGTAGTTTCTCTGCTATTTCGCTGTACGACCGGAAAATGCAAACCGGTTGCACCCTACGTACGAATATATCCTGATAGTAAACGGTTTCCCGTTTTCTACAGAATCTGGAAAGAAGGAACAGATCGAAGCCGTAAACCTGGAACTGGTCTCGATGAGGCCATACACGGGTAACAATATTCAAACGAAAGGTCAGGAAGCTTGCGAGGTACCAGCTGATCCTTACGAGGAGTACTTTGTACCGGTTAACGAGCATCGAAAGTACATCAGGTAACGAGTTGTTTGTCAAAGAAAACGAGTCTCTGCGCTTGTGCATTTTTGTGTTTTCTTCCATCTCTGTCTTCTAACTCTTATTAACTATCTTTCGTGACAATTGTTTACCAGCCCGGCGTGCATAAATTCTTCCAAATATTAGAAACAGAAAGCATAGTAATAACGAGAGAAAAAAAAACGAATGTACAGCTTACAATCTTCATCCTCCCAGTATATATATTAAATTAATAATAATAATTATTATTATGATTGTTTCTCCCTCTAAATAAATACAATGCAGATTTTTCGTCGTTATTTTAAAATATTTAAAATATATAATTAAATATAATTATTTTAAAATATTTAAAATATATAATTAAATATAATTATTTTAAAATATTTCTAATTGAAGATAATTTTTATATAACTTAAATTAATAAATTAATTTAAATAAAAAATATTATTCATAAAAATACAATATGTTATATAAACTGCACTATGTGCAAGACGGAACTTTGCGCGTTGTTTATAGACTCAAGTTATTAAAGTCATATCTTATAGAATGTAGAAGCAGGTAATGATGATGCGCAATGTTACATTCATCTCAATTATTTCCCTTAACACAAACCATATTATGTCACAAACCATATCACGTAGCAAACGTTTGGAATATAGAATAGAGATATATTTCCTAGAGAGACATATATCACCACGTGTATCTGTTCTGTGCTGAGAAAGTCGTCAGGCAATAGAGATGCTTTAGCACCGTTTTTAGCTCGAGCAGAGAGCACAGTACAGCTTGGTCGCTGATTGAAAAGTCTCAAATCGATAGAGAAAGAGAGAGTTAGACGGTGTTTTCTATTGTCACGATACTTAGCAGGGATCCCGAGGCCGAGGTTGAAACGACCGTGGCTGGAGTGCGTTTTGATTTGGGCCCGGGTGTCGGCCGCGAGGGACTCAGCCTGAGAGACCCTACCGCCGGACTAGTCGACTATTCCCACTGGCTGACAGCCCTCAGGTACTTGACGGTTACTTTCGAGGATGATGAAAAAAAAAGCTGGGGAAAAAACTCTTAGCGGAATATACTTAAGCGTTTCTTATATGGGCACGCGGTCGCGCATTAACACGCTTACGCTACCGCTCCTCCCTCCTCAAATTGGATATATGTTTCCCCGTAAAGACTGCACGTGTCCAAGAATTCATACCAAATGAAAAATTCATACGAAATAAAAAGATGAGACAATCTCGATCACTGAATGTAAGAATTACTGACGATTAACCAATGAGGTTGTTAATCTCGATGTAATATCTCAGTGTAATATCACGATCAGATACATAGACTAAATCTTGTTTTACCGTCATTTTTCGTAATCAGATACTGAAATGTAAAAGGTGCGCGACAACCTACACTTTACATACGGAACATGATCAAGAAATTAGGCATTCGTAAAGGAAATTAAACTGAGGTGTGATGTACCAAGGAAGCTTCTAATCCTAATGGCTGGTCCTTGACGAAGGTTGCTAAGAATCGCGCTGTACAAAATATGCTTTCTGGGTTTATAACAAGGAAAACATTTAAATGCGCGCAACGGATTTGCCATTTTTCTACGTGGCATCGAAATTATGTTACAGAGGTGAAAAGCTTTACGTCACAAAGGACAAAAGGTCCAGAAACTCGCACTGGAAACAATTACTCTGTGGACTCACACTAGTGGTCGTGGTGATCGCCGTGATTATCATTATTTTGGCCGCAAGTAAGATTGTCATTTTTGTCATTCTTTTATTTGTAAATTTCGTTTTTAAAAAAATTTATTAGAGATCTATAATTTAATATATAAAAGATATATATAATTTTTTTTACATATAAAGTATTAAATAAAATTGTTCGAAATTTTTCATTTTAGCTGGTGTAATCTTTACACAAGAGCCTACGGAACCTTTGGAAAATGTGAAAGAGAACACTCGTCAGTTCAGCGATATAAATATAGCTGAAAATCAAGAATATATGAAGAATCCACCGTCAAGTCCATCACCTTTAACCTCTACTTTCCCATCGTGGCCTACGACTGACGAAATGATGTATCAAATTATACCGGATGCTTTAAATGGAATCCTGCGACTGGATGATTTTGATTGGAAGGATAATTTGAACGATACCAAGTCACGAATGTATCGTCAAATAACTGCTGAAATAGAAAAAAATTTAGGAAATATCCTTACACGAGAGAACAATACGCCTATAATTAAAGTGTATAATATCAATAATGAAGGTGAAATAAAATTCAGAATAAGTCATCCACCTATGGATACTTCTGAGAAGAATCAGGAATATATCGAAGAGACATTACGAAAAAATGGTAATATGATTGGACAGTATCATTTAAGCAGACTTCAAGTAGAAAAGCTTATTAATCAGTGTGAACATGGTAATCTCCAGTGCGCCGAAAGTTGTAAATATGACTATTCCGCGGGTATATTTATATGTACCTGCAGTCCAGAAAAAATTCTGGATCAGGATGGAAAAACTTGTGTGGATAACGACTTGAGTAATGTCGAAATGGATGATGTAATGCCGCAATCCAGCACAGAATCAATTCATGATTTTGTTCAAGGTAGAAGCAGAGATCCAAATACAGCACAATTCGATATCAGACATTCAAATACGTGGGAAAATCCGGATCTCAAAACAGGATCAGCAGAAATGGATACATCTACATCGGAACCTAGAACGGAACACGATCATCCACAACTTGAACAAAAATCGGTAATGATACATCAGTTCGAATCTACAACGAAACGCATTTTCAAAGACGATAATTTCGATTGGAATCACGAACATTTCCATCATTCGTTGGAAAGCATCTTTAAAGAGCCTGCTACTGAGCCAGAACCAACAGCTGAACCAGAGCCTACAACTGAACCAAGTGCCGAGCCAGAACCTGCTGCTGAACCAGAACCTACTGTTACACTCATTGTTCCAGAATCCACTCAATCAGGATTAAACATCGAATCGGAGCCTACATCAGAACCTGTATCAGAATTCTCTACAAAAGAAATTGTTCTTAAAATTGAATCTACTACTGAAATAGAATCTATTACTGAAAGAGAACCTGCTACGGAACCGATATCTGTCACAGAATCGACGACAACTTCCGATGAAGCAGATGACGTAATGTCGAAAACAGAATCACATTCAGAGTCAAATACTGAAATATCTAATCAACCGGAATCTATTGTTAAATTAACATCTCATGATGATGCCGAATCTACACAAATATCACTTTTAGATGACGCGAATATAACTAACGTACCTAAATCTCTTGCAGATTCAATAGAAAAAAATAATGAAAATTCCAAAATTGATAAAACTTTGATTACAACGATAAAGACTGAAAATCCGATAGAAAATGTACCCTTGCAAGTAATACCTTTAACATCTGAAAATAAATCTATAAATACAAACGATAATGTGGAAATTAAAACGGAATCAACAACAATTCAATCTTATACTAATAAGGACGATAGAATTAATGAAAGTACAACCATTGAAACAAGTTTTACTACTTTAAATTATGAAGATTTAAAACAAAATAGTAATGACAATGTTATATCAAATAAATCTCCGAATCATGAAAAATCAAATACAAAACAATTTACGCAAAGTCCCGGTTTTCAAGAAAAAAAAGAAAATAATTTTACAAAGATAAATTTTGATGTAAACAATAATTCTACGATTAGTAAAGAATTCAATTCAATTACTGTGACAACTATGTCAACTATATCAGTGGAAAATGAACCAGAATTAAATACAAGAACCACGCTTGATAAACATTCTCATACAATAGAAATAAATGGCATAAATAATAAAAATCAAGAAACATATAATAATCCTAAAGTATATGAGACAACCATAATACCTGAAACTATTTCTACTGACATGTCCACTCAATCGATATCTGATTATCAAAAAGAACACGAATCCGAATCCGCGTTACGATCTGATACGCAAGATTCGAATGAGAAAAATGTCATCGAACATATGCCGACAACAATTTTTCCTAAAGTACCGAAAAATTTTGCCCACAACGTCGAGCCATTGAAAGAACCTATTGAAAACCTAACGAAACCGGCAGACGACGAACACATCATGCTGATACCGAAATCTGAGCAACCAGTAGAGATACACGCGATAATTCCACAACTCACCCCGGAACAAAGTATACAATCCACACAAAATGAAACTCTGAAAGCAGAAAACTCGACAGAAATAAATAATGGAGTTGTGATTAACGAAGACTTGAATACAAAAAAATCTGTAAAAGATATATTCTCGAACGACCCATCTACGACGATTCACTCTGACGAGGTTCAACATTCAACGCATCATCCTCTTCACCCGGCAATACTACCAGAAAACTCGGTAAATCATTTCGCGGGAAAATCTGACGCAAGTGACGATCGACACGCTGAGGATATGTCACCATTTTTACCGGATATCCATAAGGAGAAAGAAAACGCAAAAAAAGCACCGCGGCTGGATAAAGATGAACAGGACGTTCCTAATCCTTTCGAAACTCATATTGACGACGTTATAACACATCGGCCATTAATACATATTAATGCGGATGACATAAATCATAAAGTGAATGAGACTGAAACTAAAGATTTATTAAACGACGTTAATTTACATTCGGTAAGCAATGAAAAAAATATAGATATCACAGAGAAAACTATAGAAACTCATGAAACAAATGCTACAGATAATGCTAAAAATATTATTAAGAATGATTTAAATATGAGCGAGATTATGAACAATACAGAATTTAAAATTCATAACATATTGAATCAAGATAATAGTTTTGCGAAATCAAATAACATAACGAAAGACGTTGTAAATGAAAAAAATAGCAATTCTTCCATTATAGAACAGGATGACAATGAAGCATTGAAAGTGATACCATTGATGACAGAAGATAAATTAGTAGATTCAATTTTCCAAACTACAATGCATTCCACGGATAAAAAAACATTAGAATCTACTAAAGAAACTAGCATTACTGCTGGAAAGAAAGTAGAAGATCTTGGAGATTCCGCGATAGAAAGTGGTACGACCAGCTTAGAGAAACCAGAAGAGAATGCCGTAGAAGATCAATACAACGACATTACGGATGAAAGTTTGTCAAAGGGATATCGACACGATAATGCCGGCAAGGACATTCCGATTAAAGTTGTAGAGGGATCTAAAAAAGCGATTTTAAACGACATTGATCCTATAAAAATTTCTTACAACCGCGTGCCTTCATCAACAATCGCATCTGACATCGCGAAGGAAGAAAATGAAACGAACATAGACACAACACAAAGTTCATCAAATACAAAAATTAAAGGTGAAAAACAGATGGAAGATGCCAGATTGACCACTCAAGAACCTGTGTTACCTATGGAAATACAACAGGAAATGTCGACAACAATAGCGACCGATAAAATTGAAGAAAATAATACGGAACAACCGAAGAACATTGATCACCAATTCGATGAAAAAGAATCTGATAAAATGGCGCAAATTACAACAATCCAATCCATGCTAGAGACCACAGCTCAAGTCCCGATTTTGCCCGATGAACTGCAAACGACAGAGAATGACATGTTAACAACAACGTCAATGACGCCGAGTGAAGAGAAGGAAATGAATCAAGAACCTATTGATAAAACGAAGCCGCAAATTGCAACAGAGAATATCAAGGAGGAAACGAAAAAGAATGCAACCGACGAGAAAGAGAACATTGCCAGTGAAATAAACATCGATATAAACAATACATCGACGGAAAGAAGCATGACAGCGACGACGACGTACGAAAATAATGTGAGTGCAGAAGCCGACCGGGGAATGGACCATGAAAATATTAATGATCCGAACGGAACAATCGAGAACTCGACGGAAAGCACAAACATTGAAACTACTCTTATAATGTCCGCGACAGAAAAGAGTATTATAAATGGCATCGAAAGAACTTCATCCAACGATGTCACCACTACAGAAGACATCAGGCCGGTCACGGAAGTGTTGGATGACACGGAGCCTAGAACAGAGTTCGATCACAGAATGCTATTTATCACGACACCGAGGCGGTTCTTCATCGAACCGGAACTCTCTGAAGAGGCACTCAGAGTGATACCATTGGAGAAAAGTCAAGAAAGCAAGAAAAAATCGGGCGACAAAAAGGGATTCGACAAGTACAAATATAAAAAAGAGAAAGACCTGAGCTTGGAGGAGCAAGATGAGAATAATGCGTTGACGGAAAAATCGAGTTCGACGATTATTTCTCAAACGGAACCGTCGAAAATTATTACAAAAAATTTCGAGGACCCGAACGATAGTATAGCGAGCTCTGACTTGGATCCAAGCATATCCAGATTTAGCTTTGATAGAGAAGGTAACATTTTGCCGAAATTGAAGAATACGGGAAACCTTGACGAAAGCAGTATCGAAAATAAGGGAATAATCGTGGAAACAAAACCTAAGAATTATCCCAGTTTCATACCTGTGTCGGAAGAGATAATAGAGCCCGTACCAGTCACAGAACCGTATATAATATTGCGAAATACTCGCCCTACGATCGTATCGAGCAATTTCGAAACAGAGGAGAGTACGGCTGCGAACGAGACGACTGTCGAAGGTCGTACAGACGACCCTGAAACGGATCTCTCTCCCATGCATGTAAGAACGAACGAAACGACTGAACAACCTGTTACTTTTTTCTCCGATCAATCGTTCAGCGACACCGAAGAAATTGATCGCGTTACGAAAGAGCTGTCCACGATCCAATTGACCGTTCAAACCACGCCATTGAACGTCGAGAGCGCGACTACCGTTGCTAGCACCGGCTTTTCAGGATCTACGCCTAATGCAATCCTCTCAAAATGCATCACAGGCCAATATCAATGCGCCAACGGCACGTCCAGAGACGGCGCATACTGCGTTCTATTATCCGCCAAATGCGACTCCAAGAACGACTGTTCCGATGGCTCGGACGAGTTAGGTTGCGAAGATTGCTCGGGTAACTTCCGCTGCGCCAGCGGAGAGTGCCTGAAGAGACACTTTGTGTGCAACAAAATCGTGGACTGCGACGATGGAAGCGATGAACGCGATTGCGAGAATTGGAAGTGTCGATCTGATGAATTCAGATGTCCAAGCGGTAAGTAACGAAGTGGAGATCCAACTATAGAATGTTCCAAAATCAGTGAATATTATTTTATTAGTGAATTATCTAATTAATTTTGACGATTTTCCTTAACGAAAAAAACATCGAATTATCAATAATTTTTGAAGTAATTGAAAAAAGGCTCAATTTTATAAATTAAATTTATAGATTCAATAAATTAATAAATATATATTTTTCGGTTAATTTCAAATAAAATTTAATAATTCATTTTCACAAGAAAAGAATCGATTCGGTTTTGAAACACTCTATATGTAAAATAATATGCAATAAATAAAACTTGAGTGATTAAAGTATTAAATATACAATAATGATTATTAAAATCTAAATGTAATTATAAAATTTAATTTTATAGGGAAATGCATTCCGGCATCGTGGCAATGCGATGGTCGATTCGACTGCGAAGACTATCGGGATGAATATAATTGCAGCGAAAGCTGCAAAGATAATCAGTATCTGTGTCCAACAGAGAAGTGGTGCATCCCACAAACGTGGCGTTGCAACGGAATTGCCGAATGCATAAACGGGGAGGACGAGAAGCTGTGCGATTGCGATGTAGATCAATTCAAATGTCAAACCGGTGGATGCGTTTCCTCGATCCAAATCTGCGACGGCGTTAGAAATTGTCCGGATTACTCGGACGAATGGGACTGTCTAATTACCAATATCACTGAAGATAAAATTAATACGGAAACGAATATCAATATCGAAAATAATATGACGAGCGAATCGGGCGTGCCACTGTTAAAAATAAGGTATTTTATATTTAGATCAAATAGATATAATAAATATAAAAATCGTTTGCTTTTTTTTTTTAAATTTCTATGTTATCTCATTCATTTCGAAGCCGTAAATTTAACAACATATTTAATTAGAAAAGATTATAAATTATGCCTAAGAATACACGGTATATAAATATAATAATTCAATAAAACTAAAATATATAATTTTCTCGAAAAAAAGAAATTATTTTTTGAAAAAAATCAAAGATTCCGCAAACTGCAAAATCTAATTATTATAATAATAATTATGTTTTATAAATAATGTTAACGTTATCACACAATTTTCTGTACGCAGACAATATGACAACGATTATCAACTAGTCTGTTCGGATGGATGGAGCGAAGAATTTAGCGATTCTTATTGTCGGACTTTGGGATTCGCCGGAGCCGAGACGACTAAGATTATCCCATTGTCTGCAGAAAAAAATCGGAGCGAGAAAATTTTAAGACTGAAAAGAAATCCAAATCACCGTCTGCCGCTAGTCACGAATCTAGAGCAAGTAGAATTCTGCGTGTCGAATAAAGTCGTGCAAGTGTCGTGCGAAGAGTTTTCGTGCGGTCAACATTATGCTGAAGGACCGACCGCGAGATTAGCCGGTGAAACACCAGCCAACGATGGACAATGGTCCAGCGTGGCTTTGTTAAAGGAGCTAAAACACGGGACCACGTGTACAGCCAGTATACTCGGTCCCATGCATGCTCTAGCCAGTTATTCCTGTATTTACAGGTAATTATAAAATATATAAAAGAACATGTAATACCATTGATAACGAGATAAACCGCACGTAATTAAGAACTGATTAAAAAAATAATATATTAATATATATAATCTTATATGATTTTAAATATAATCTTTACTTCAATTTATAGATATGTATATTGAATATATAATATAATATTATATATAATATATATATTATAATATAATATAATTTAATATTATATATGTTATATTTTATATAATATTGAATATCATTGTTTACACAAAATACAAAATATACGCGCAATATATTGTTTTAATATTATCACATATGATTTTTTCAATATAGATACAAGGATAGTGATGGGTGGCAATTTTTTGCCGGTGGTGATATGCTGAAAGGGCAATCCGTTAAAAATATCGTGCCCTATCCTCAAGTAAAATATAATCAGTTCCTGTATAATAATGACATCGCTCTGATCGAATTGGAAGAACCGTTGGTGTTTTCCAGAAACATTAGTGCCGTATGTCTTCCCAAACTGCCTATCCAGGTACGCATTCGATCAAATTCTCTGATATGTATAAATCTTATTTAATTATAAGCATATTTATAATGTTCGATAATTTTTCATAATTTAGCCGGGACAAATTTGCGTAACAGCAGGATGGGGATTTTCTATGAACGGGGAAATAGATTTACAGCAATATCTCAAATTTTTGCGTCTTCCAACGTATGATTCCGATAAATGTAATGCCACGAGCCATTATGCAGGATTTATCACGAAACACAATATATGCGCAGAATTCACCAATATGGATAAAAGCCCTTGTTATGTAAGTTTAATATTACAACAAAACACATCATCACATTTTCATAATTATCATTTAAAAAATATTTGAGAGAGAAGAGAAAGAGGAAGAAAAAATACTAAAACAATATTGTGTCCAAATTAATAATATAATTCGGAAAATGTAAAATATGTAATTAAATATTACATAAATCGCATAAGTATTACGCAAATATTTTCGTTATGAAATGTTTCATTTCAAATATAAACAATTCTTCAAAATTACAATTAATGCTCTAGTTAATTACAAGCATATATTAAATGTGCATGTATGTATATATATTAATTAACGCACATATTTATCGTTGCATTATATATATATATATAATAAATTTTAATGAAACTGCCAATTAGTTGGCATCAATGTAATTAATTCAATGTGTTTTCAGAATGACGAAGGAGCGCCGCTAATGTGTGCCAGTGAATTACAGGGTATATCCGAAAGATGGGAAATACAGGGCTTACTAAGTTATCATAGCAGATGTTCGAAAGGTCATCCAGCAATTTACTCGAGCTTAGAGCCAGCGCTCTCGTGGTTACGCGAATCAGTGCCAGCTTTGCAAATACAAAGCTAAATAATTATTATATCGATTTCTCGAGATATATGAAGAGCTGGTACTCAACGATATTATATACTAAATGAGAACTGCAATTTTAATAAGGGAGAAAAAATTCATCATTATAAAAAGATTGTACCGAACAACTTTGGGCTAGACTTTCTTTACAAAAATTATACACATTTAATTTATATACATTAAATTAAATTAAATTCTTTTTTTCAATTGTCATGTTCCTACTGAAAAGTATTTTTTTTTAATAGTTCTCAAATTTCTTCTTCTCCCCCTACCTTTGATAAAAATTTAAGTGCCGTATTATTATGCGATAGAACAAAAAAATAGGCACTTAATTTCTGCATGGACAAAAAAATAGTAACAAAACATATATAAAGAAAAAGAAAGATAACAAAATTATAAACTGATTTATTATTAAGAAAATATTATGTAAATATTGTATAAAGTAACTGTTTATTATGAATAATGTGGTACAAGAGTTTATTAGTGAAATGGGTCTCTTAAATTTACAATTACATTTATAAATAAAATTCCTATCTATTACTATATGTATGTACGTGAAATTAACTGTTACCTAATCAAATAAAAAATTTAAAAATTTTGTGATATTTCGAATATTTCCAAAATGTACTTTGTACATTGATTTAAGAATAATTTAACACACAAGAGACACCGATACATATACAATACATATCTGATTATATACGAATCAACAGTTTGTCTCAGAGATCCTAAATAAGGATTCCTGAAATGAACAATGGATAGAATTAAGCAGTAGATAGGATAACTGTATATAATATATAACTATTTTAATAAAATACATTGTTATATAGAAATTAAACAGTATGTTTATATATGCATAGTCATTGCGGAATGCGTATTTTTATATTTCAATTAAAAATGATAAATAAAACATATTTTAAACAGATTATGTATCGAATATTTACTCTTTCTGTTTCAAATTGCTCCTATAAAAAACATTATTAAATAATTTAAAACATTACCAATAAAACTGAATTTGCACTATAACATAGAAATTAAATATAACTTGCACTAAAATACAATATAAATTAACGATAATGTACTTGGATAGGATAATTATTTTTTCAATCATCTATTTGTTTCTTTGGTTTAGCTGCTATTTCAGTAGCCGTAACCGCAGCATCTAAAGTAATTAATGATTCTGATATACTACTTATGACTGCATTATATTTAGATAAAAGATCGTGTACGTGAGTACTTAGTTCTTTGGAATCCTCGTAAGCTTTGAGATACGATAATGATATCTTATTAAATGTGCTATTTAATTCAGGCACATTTTTTATACGATCTGACTCTAATATAGGCACGAGCTCCTGCACTTTGGTTAACAGCTTGTCATTCTCTATCATTTCTGGCTCCATCGTTAGCAGCAATTGTGCTTTAGCGCTCGTAGGTATATCAAAATCTTCAGAAACAGGTTCCAGGTAGCCATTTAATTCTGGCAATCGTTTAATAAGTGCATTTGGTTTTTCTCTGCCCGATAATGCTGAAGAGATTAGTGAATTGACATCCAGGAGACGTTCGATGATAGTGTTTGGTGGTACAGAATCATCCATACTAATTGTTTTGCCAAGCCCATATACTTGCTTCTCTAAATTAACAATTCTGTCTTCTAACAACTGGATAGATGACATCTTAAAAGCTGAAATATAAAGGTATATATAAAATATAAAGCTTTTATACATTATTTATTAAACTACAGTAACTAGATAAGTCATAAAATATATAAACCAATTATTGATTTTTTACCTTTTTTAAAATGTTCTTAAATGTTTACACAAATTATATGTTCATTAATTAATTCAGTTAATATAAGTTAATTTAAAATAACAGAATGTATATATTTTATGTAATTATATATATTAATTACACAGGTATTTTTAATATAAACATTCATTTGAACAATGGAAAATGTTTAATTCGCATGAAATTAAACGTTTTGCTATTTAAGATGGTTTATATTCTCATTTCTCTAAATACATAAATTACACATAATAACAGATGAAATTTATAGCCTACTTACTTTGTTGTTAAAAATCCAAATTCGATGAGATTGATGAGTTTGACAGAACTGCTTGGAGGTTATTTCTTCGTGTCACTCACTTGACATGCGCACTCACAATGCCCACGTGATCACAAATATTTTTATTAAGCAACTTTTTTTTATAATCAAAACTTTCGAATCAATACGCGACAATAAATTTAAAGAATATATAAATACGATCGATTTCCTTTCTTACTAATTTTTCGAATAATATGAAAAGTCACTCAATCTCACAAGTTCTCAAATTATTTCAGGCTGCGCAGTCGCGTGTATAGATTGAGAAATACTGCGCGCAAGGTCAAATACGACTGTTATTAATATTTTATATGCAACTTGCAAAATACACATATAGGAATGCTCGAAAAAATTATTCGCGATTGTGTTTCGGCCTTTGAAAATTGCATTCGAAAGGAAATGTGGCTATTTTATTAGAGATAAATCAATGCTTTTAGATTTCTCTCTCTCTCTCTCTCCTGCTCTCTTTCTCTCTCTCTCTCTCTCTCTCTCTCTCTCTCTCTCTCTCTCTCTCTCTCTCTCTCTCTCTCCTGCCTTTCTCTCTAGGTTATTAAATTATGGACCTACAGGATGTTTCGCCTGTATAGCAAATCGATATCTAAGGATTCATACATTATCTAATGTTGATCTCATCAGGACGCATGCAAATAAATTTTCTTACTCACCCTCTCTTCCCGGTGCGCAAGTTTATCTTCCCGCCAAACGCTGTCGAAGCTGATGTATCGTTTCGCCGAAGGAAGATTTCATCTCGGTTGCCTTTACTTCGATTCACTCCAAGTGTATTTTCGCACTTTTACGTCCCTTTGCACATTTCCGCTTTACATTTGGCGTTTTTACGCGTAACGCGACACTTTAACACAATTAAAAAATACACTTTTTGATGAGAAACACCCGCGTCCGTGATTTCATTTGCGTGGCTCCCTCCATCGAGTCTCGAACCGGATGCTCCACCTCTGGACGCTTCTGACGCCAGACGCACCTTTTTTCAACATGAATCTATCTGCAAAAGAAATGGCTGTGATTGGTCAATTGGTCAATCACGTCATTGATCGATCTCGGATCGACAGCAAACTTTCTTCGGTCGAAAACGCTATTAGTATATCTTGGTGCATATTTTTTCGAAGACTGATTTTTATTGACAATTTTTCAAACTAGATTTATAATAATTTTTCTAATTTATTAATTTTTTTTAGGGAACTGATAATAAAACAGGAAAAAAGGAAGAGTCTCTCTTATGAAACATATATTACAATTGTAAATCTTTGTGAAACAAAAGAAAATCATCTTCGTGCCAGAGGGAATATTAGAGGTTAGTACAATAAAATTTATTTGATCTATATTTCATCTTTATGTCCTTATCTTTATAACGATAATTTGTAAATTATACGCTCTTTCTTCACACATTTCTTTTATAAATAAAAGGTCAGAATAAAAATAAAATATTATTCGTGCTAAAATTGATAAAGATAAGTAAAGTATAAAAAGTCAAAGTCTATAATATTGGTTCTTACATCTTTGTTTTCCTATGCAGTTCTTTCGCATCGAAAAAAACTGCGCCAGATGAGCCGGAGCCCGCGTCGAGAAGTCTGCCTAAAACTTCAAACCAGAAACCAGACACGCGACACGCGCGGCAGGGAGCCGGGGTCGGAGGCCGACATGACCAGACCCTAGACCCCAGACCGTGGGAGATGACGGTGATCGAAGCGGAGCGCGGAGAGAGAGAAAGAGAGAGAGAGAGAGAGAGAGAGCATCTGTCATGGCCGACGGTTGGTTGGCGAGCGTAGTTACGGTCGGAACGTATCGGCGTGCGGTGGTGTACGGCAGTTCGTTGTCGTCCTCCAAAGAGAGTGACTGAGAGGACGGGACAACGCGAAGCACAATAATGGATAATAATGGGCAGACGAGCGGGTGTCGATGCGAGGGTAGACGCTACTACTAGCGAGCTCGAGGTGCTCGTCGCGTCGGAAGAGACGGGGGAGGAGGGGGAGGAGGAGGAGGAGGAAGAGGAGAAAGAGGAACAGCGAAAGGTGAGCTTATGCGACCGGAGGTCCGCGATGACGATGGAGCCGCGGCATCCGCGTAGGGCCCGTCGCATCGTCGGGGTATGTCTGTTTCTGGCATTGACCGGAATCGTCTACCTGGGCTACTTCTGTCCGGATCACGTGTGCGCCCTGACTAATCGCGAGATCAAAGAGTCCGTCAGGATATCCGAGAGCCTGTCCGCCCCCGTCGGCTCTGCCGCTCTGTCTTCCGTCTCCATCGAGTTTGATAAAAACGGCCTGCTCTCAGTGCATCCCGCCTTCAAGCTGCAGAGCATCCAGGGCAGTCTAGGCTACGACGATGTTTTCGCCAACGACACTTTCCAGTTTGATATCAATGCTCACGACGTTATGGTTTTTTTGCATATACAGAAAACTGGCAAGTATACCCGCGAAAAGATTTTTGTAAGTTTTCATACATTATTTTTATCTCAAATTTTTTAGGCTCAAGAAATTTTTGTATTTTATTTTTTACCTTATTTATTTATGAATATTTTAATACAAATACATTATTAAATATTATTACATTTATGGTAATTATCTTTTATCAAAATATTATCAAATTGAATTAATATAAATAAATTAATATTAATACAGAGGAAAAGTATTTTTAAACTTAATATATAAATTGTGCTATAAATATGAAACAATTTTGTAAGAGTATCAGATAATAAAAAGATTTTTTCGGATAATAAAATCTTGAAAAATGACAAAAGTAAATTTTTATAGCGAGAATTACATTATAAGATGTAAAATGTAAAATGCAAAAATTAAAATGTTTAATTATATATTTCTTTTCTTGTGCATTGAGATTTTTTTTAGTATATGTTTAGACCAAAGTAAAACAAAGCAGTTATACTTGTCTTCGGGCTATTGTACACTTGAATTATTGCATTATTCATCAGGCATACTCAAATGCTCAAGCTCTATCTTAGAAAGAAAGAAAGAATAATTTAGGGATGTGAAGTTATTTAGTATGCTATGTGCTTACATCCTCTCTATTTTTCTTTCTCTTTGTATTCATAAATTTTCCTTTGTAAAACTGCATCTTATTATAAGTTTCAATTTTAAAATCTTTAATAAATAGTGTTAAAGTTTATGAATTTATGCATACAAATTTTTTCATTATTAATTTAGACTAATGATATAAATATCTATTATACAAAATATCTAATGTTGTTATTTTGTTGAAAGGTGGGACATTATTTGGAAAACATCTGGTGCGAGACCTAGAGTTACAAAGACCGTGTTCGTGTCAACGACGACGAAAGCGTTGCTTCTGTTTCCGTCCAAATCGTAACGAAAATTGGTTATTTTCACGATATTCTACTGGCTGGAAATGCGGTCTACACGCGGATTGGACCGAATTGACGAACTGTGTAGACACAGAGCTCAATAAAATCGAAGGAGAAGGCATCAAACGCCGTTACTTTTACCTAACTATCATAAGAGATCCCGTCGCGAGATATCTCTCCGAGTTCAAGCATGTGCAAAGAGGTGCTACATGGAGAGGTGCTCGTCATTGGTGCGGAGGCACTCAAGCAAATATACCCCAATGTTACAATGCCTCCAGTTGGAAAAATGTCACTTTTGAACAGGTAATTTCAATTTTTATTGTGACAATTGCGTAACATAAAAGAATTTCTTACACTTATAATTAGCCAGTATTGTTTATTTTGCATTTGCGATGCAGACTTCTTTCATGAATTAAAATAGTCTATCTATATGTTGTTCTATGTCTAGAAATACATTAAGATAAGAGTTGCTTATCTTTAAAAAGCCTTCATTTTCCTATGTGATTATTTCCTGTTAGATAACTTTATGCCCTCTTTCATAATAAGTGCATTGTACTTGTGACTTGTTGTTGTTATTCACATAAACAAAGAAAACGAAATTTTATTTTAATAAAGAGGTCATCGGAATACAACTATTAATATAGATTGAAAAGCTTGATTTAACAATGATATTATTATATTTGTGCAGTTTATGGCGTGTCCTTACAATTTGGCAAGTAATCGTCAAACTAGAATGTTGGCAGATCTGTCAATAGTTGGCTGTTATAATTCTACTCTTAGCAGCATTGACAGAGATCGTCTAATGTTGGCCAGTGCTAAACACAATTTGCAGTTTATGCCTTTCTTCATGTTGACTGAGTATCAGAAGGTATGCAATAATATATATTTATAAATATATTATACATAATTTTTATTGTTGACATTTTATTATTATTATAAATTATAAATTTATATTACTCCTGTTATAATATTCGTATAATATTCGTTATATAAAAATATTTTTTAATCGACTATAAAATTGCGCGCGTTATAATGTAGTCAATAAAATATAAAATACCGCTAGTCTTATATATAATAGCTAGTCTTATATGCAGAATAATGTAGAGAACAATTGCAACAGTTTCCTTTATGAATATTGTAGCTATATAAAGTTGTTATTCTTATACATCACGTTCGCAGCTTGAATGCTTAAGAATAGACGTCTTAATGTAAATATTTATGAATTCCCTTCTTCCAACATCTGTGAGCAATAAGTTTATTTTATAAACTACCCATTACCATGTTCTTAAATTCTTATTTTTATTATAGTTAAGAGAGAGAGAGAGAGAGAGAGAGAGAGAGAGAGAGAGAGAGAGAGAGAGAGAAAGAGATAATATACAATTTTTATTATAATTTATATATTATTATACTATGTTTAAAATAATAACATTCTTTTTCTAAGATGATGTTGCATAGATTATAGAAGATCATAGATGATAGAAGTAATTATCATAAATTAAGCTTTTTTACTTGTTCGGACTTGTTACTGACAAATTAAAGTTACTAGCCTTGATCTCTCTTGGCAGGGCACAGGCATGACTTTGCATCAAAAAACATTAAATTGCATATTAATATAATCATATTCATGTTAAAATAGTCATGTTAAAATATTCAAATTATTATTAAACAATATTATCAATACAATATATTGTTTTAATTAATATTTATATTAGAAGAAATAATATAAAGTATATAAATATCAACAATTAACATATATTAATGATTAAGTAGATATTTGTCTTAATATACATTATTTTATATCAATAACAAAATTGTATCACACTAGGTGGGGCAATATACCTTTGAGGAAACATTTAAGATGCGATTTGCTGTTGCCTTTGAACAGCATAATGCTACACTCAGCGCAGCTACTATGGCAACCCTTAGCGCAGAGCAATTGGACACTATACGTAGGCTCAACAGTCTGGACCTGGAACTCTATGAATTTGCAAAGAATCTCGCCTTTCAGAGATTTAAACGGCTTAGAGATCGCGATCCACATTTCGTACAACGATTCCAACATCTTGGTGAATTACCATCAAGGCAAAGTGTCACAGAATTTAATTGGGATTCCGTCATTGAAGATACTACAGAGTAATATGTAAGTACATTATTAAGCAATCTCTGTCGACGCCAAGCGATTCTAGATCTGAATATCTTAGAGAAATGCAAACAGAATGATTTATATATAAATCGCGTAGCTATCTGCGTAAAATTTACCAAATGCACAGAAAAGTACTTGGACAAGACCAAAGAGAAATCCGAGAACCTTGTGATGAACTTGGCTATTTTATCAGCAGCTAAAAGTTGCAATGTAATATTTGCAAAAATTTTCTATGTTTCATAAAATATTCATACACTATGAAGGTTCTTCCACATATAAGTAACATATCTTTATTTATGTTTCTACAGATAACACTGCTAATTTTTGTAAGAATTATCAGCAAATTAAATTATTGCCATATTCGCCAAATAATTTTTCTCAAATTAATTTCTATATATATTTATGTAGGTTTTAATTAATTTATATTTTTTGGATTATATATATATATATATATGTAGTTATATATATATAGAGAAGTATTTGTTTCTATTTTAAATTTATGGATTATATGAATAGTTTTATAACAAATGTTGATGCAACTTACTAAACCTATACACATTTTAATTGAATATAACATATATATTATACAAAAGTCATAATTTTAATCAGAAAGATAAGAAAAATTATATTTAGAAGCAAAATAAGAACACAATTATTTTTCGTTAATTCTGTATACTATTTACGAAAGGTTATTTTTAAGAGAAAGGTTATATTATTTATAAATTATAACATTTATTATTTATAAAAGGTTATTCCCGAGAATATTTTCACACAAAAATTTTATGTTCTCTTTCAAGAAAAACTAAATTTATTGTGTACAACACCTATATATACATGAAACACTTATATATCTCTTGAAATAAGAAGTAAAAAAACTTACGCATAAATGTGATGTAAAATGTTGTGTAAAACGTTAAGATTTAAATATCGAGATAAGCACAGACTTCTCGTTCATAAGAAAGATACAAATCAACAAAACTGCAACTTAAATTGCAAGAATGTTGAATATAATTATGATATTGATTAATCATATTTATATTGGATACGTTATATATAAATTTATAATATCTGTTATCCAGATGTACGTATAACAAATGCTATTAATTATTGCACAAATATTCTAGCCTTATTAAAAAAGAGAGAAAATATGTTTTGGTTAAAAACATAAAAAGAACATGCAAGATCCTCAATTATTTTGCACATTATCATTTACAACAGAAAGCTAAGAAATAGATATAACAAAATTTTATGCATTATACAATTTTTTACATCAGTAGCACATTGTAATTTAAAAAGATGCACACTCATAGATTTTGAATTACTTTTGTAAATATATATTTCTAAAAGTATATATATATATATATATATATATATATATTTTTTAATCAAATTATTTGCAGCATAATTGAAACGAATTCCGTTAGCTTTATGAAGCTAACGTTAGCATTTTAATATATGTAGTTTAAGTAATAAAAATATTGACTATGATAAGCCATATGTAAATCAAGGTATGTTTCTGAAAGAAATATTTGAAAGTGGGAAAAGAATATCAATTTTTAATCGTTAATCTGCACACTGCTCGAGAGATGATGATTAACGGTCCTACACTCGATTAATATAAAAAATGCTACACTGTTTATTAATTATAATTATATAATAATATAAATATAAATATTATTTTGTGTTAAAAAAAGTATTCGTGCAACGTGCAGATATAATTATAAATCATATCGAGTCCTCCAAATATTTCAGAAAATTATTTAAATTATTTTATCGCGGGCCTATATATAATTTAATCGCAAACAACAATATAATGCAACATAATTGGATGATCGTCCTTATTCCCAGCTTAAAATTAATAGTACTTTTTAACACGATTAATATTAATTCAACATACAACAAAAAAGTGCAATAAGACTTGCGATGGGTTACCATTATAAATATTTCATATCATCCAGTCATAATATAAATATAAAATAGCGATTAGTTTTATTAGCTACAATTAAAGCATAGGCAAAGGCTCTCTTGAATAATAATGGTCTTTCGAATGAATACAATATATCTAATAATATATAGGAAATTG
This sequence comes from Prenolepis imparis, assembly GCF_030444845.1. NCBI lineage: Eukaryota > Metazoa > Arthropoda > Insecta > Hymenoptera > Formicidae > Prenolepis > Prenolepis imparis. The sequence continues at coordinate 592,672 of NW_028141165.1, forward strand.
AGTGCCATAAAAATCATGTAATTAAAAAAAAATTAATCAATAAAAAAATACACAATTATGTTATGTTTAGTATATAGGAATTATGGCAGATAATTAGATTAGAGGTAATAGATAAAAATTACATTGTTTCAATCGAATGACCTATTTATATTATAAATATATGATATTAAGCGTGTAAAATTATCAATAATTGTTTAAAACTACTCTCTACTATTAAGGACCAAAGATTTAAGATGTTTTAGCAAGTACTCGGAAAGCTTGCAGCACAAATTATAAGAAACTTTTTATACATATTGTTAGATAAAAAAAAGCTCATTACGTCGATGATAAGCGCAAATGATTACTTTAACGTTTTTCGTTTAGCTATCATATTATCGGCGCTTATCTGACTGTGATCGATTCTTATATCAGAAAAAAAGGCTTATCTATTCGATTATATTAAATGATAGTCGTCTGCGGTTAATTTTGAATGTATTAGAATTTTGTAAGTTTGATGATCTCATTGTCAGTTTAAAATGTATTCGTTCTACATAATAATTCTGCACAATAATTGAATCATTCAAATATTTACATGATCCAATAATGTAAAAAGAGAGGTGCAAGTTTTCAATATGTTAGAAAGGATGAAACATTAGCTTTAATGTTCATTATACGACACTTGTAGTAAGAGAAATGATATGAAAAGAGAAAGAGATAGTTAATAAAATGCCATGACACTAGCCTAATGAAGCGAACAATAGGCCTAAAGCCATCGGTACCTTATATAAGCCATTGTATATACCATACCATTAGTTATTTAAGGATCAATAAATCATGTATACAAGGCACACATATTTATGTGTGATTATATCTATTATTATACAATTATACAAATAAAGATATACAGATATTGTAAGATAGACGTCGCGCAGATCGAAATAGCGCTGAATCTAATTCATTTGAATGATTAATGTTGTAAACCCTTTAATTTTAATAAATCTGAAGAATTCTTTCAGTTATGTAAAATCTATTTACTACGAATTTCCTCGTTCTGTAATTCTGTAGTATGGATCGAAAAATAGATTCTCATATCACTTTAGGCAAATTATTTATTCCACGCACATTATCATGCAATTAATATGACAAACATTTATACTTTGTGATAACGTTTCTTAATACTATGTCATTGTAGCCTCCTCACCTATTTGAGATTTGTATTATTCTTAGTTTGGTTCCAATAATTAATCAAAACCATAAAATGGACGAACAATTATCAATTTTGACAATACAATGATTATTTCACTTTTGTTTTGTCATTCTGCTAAAGCAACGACTGCTCCAGCATTATTTTTTCAAAGCCCATTGGTAGAGTATAGATAAAATTTTCTAGAATTAAATCTAGGATGGCTCCATCGTCCACTAAAAATTAAAATATTACCAATTAAATATCAATCGTCGCATTATTCCTTATTCGTTAAAAAAAAAAAAACGATAAATATACGTACCATATAACACTGGATAAACTCGTCCCTTTATACTTATAACTGGAGCATTCATGGATTCCCCGTTTAAATAAAAATTCAACTCTATATGATCATAGGATATTCCCTAAAAAAAGTTTTCAATTATTCTAAAAAGATTTCGCTTGCAATGTAAATCTTAAAAACTACAAGTATATACTATTTGTTTGATTTTTTTAAGTTTTTTCAGTATATTAACTTGTTCTTGATAAAATTTTTAAAAAATAGCAATAATACGTACAATAACATCCCCTTCCTGTACAGGATTTTGAATTTTGTGGAGTTCTTGCTCGTTATGCCTTATAATACCATCCGAATTGAGCGCCCAACTTTCTGAATCCTTTCCTCCTATGGCAACATTGAGATCCGTATCTCTCCTGGCAAGCCCAATACCCCATATTCCACCTTGTTGTATCTTTACTTCAAAATAACTTTTACTTTGGACGAGAGGGGCATTTGTTAAGGCACCGCCACTTCCGCATATTCTTAGACCATTTTTCACTATTACTACTTCATTTCCTGCACAAAAAAAAGTATCATGAATTATAGATAACAATTTCAGTCAAACTATCTTTGTATAATTAAAATGTTAGAATGAAGGACATGGATCAGTATCTAACGTGCACTAAAAACATTGCGATAAATTATTATATATTAGAATATATTAAGAATGTTCCTGACGATTGCCTCGCGCGAACACAATAAAATCTTCCAGAAATTGGTTTATACAATAGATTGTATAAACTATATACTACAAAAAAAGTAAATCTGTAAATGTGCAAAAAATAGCGTGTAAATTGCGCGACGTATGGCGATTTCCTAGCGTTACGTCACGTCAATTAATTCAGGCGATTTGACAACCGCGTGACGAGTGTTGACAGTTACCCATATGAGTCGTGTCTAAGGCGATGGGATTTCGTTCCCGCTTCGGAGCTTGACTTGCGGCGAAGCCGAGGCCGTCGAAACAGTTTCTCAGACAACAAAACATCGTCCGCGACGCAGCTCGGCTTTGCTATTCGTTCAGAAATGCAGCAAACGCGACATCGTAGCGACGTAACCGGAGAAAAATCTCCTCCTTTTTTTTTGCCTCTCGACGAGCCCGTTTCCCGATTTTTCCCTTAATTCTCGCCGAAATCTACGAAATCCATCCGTGATGCCGCCACCAACTGGCGCAAGCTTGACGTTGCTAGACACTTCAAATTACGCATAAGCAAGTCGCACAAAAATGGCTTCCCCTCAGAAAAATGTTGATCAATATAAGTTATCTCAACAGCTTTTATCGCGTAAAACATATGTCATACTTTACGAATCTTCCTCATATTTAACGATGTGATAAATCTTTTTCACAGGTGTAAAGTTCTTCATGAATGACGTAAATTAGTTTGAGGTTAGATCAGGTTAGGTTAGGTTAGGTTTCGCATCATAGATCGAGGATGAATATGTGATATGTGCATGTTTTCAGCTCGCATATTTTAAGGTGCCTTTTCATGCTGACGTTCGACGCTCATTTTTAGCGTCAAAAGACGTCACGTGACCAAAAATAAAGATACCAATTCGTCAATTTTGGTCACGTGACGTCTTTTGACGCTAAAAATGAGCGTCGAGCGTCAGCATGAAAAGGCACCTGCAGGCTCCTGGCTCCTTGCCGACCATGTCGAAATCGTGACGTCAGAGGCGAGAAAACACACGCTAAAATTTCTTAGATGCCATTTCGAAATAAAAAAATATTTCGATGAAACAGCACTTCAGATGGCTTTAGCACACTCTTAAAAAACCCCGAAAACTATCCGTTCCCCTTTATAATCAATCAACAGCTGTAAAATGTAATATTATGAAGCCCAGTCCGTCTGGTCTTTGCACATGCGCAGTCATTCCGCATGTCAAAGTCTATCTCGATCATTTTACAGATGTTAACTGATTATAAAGGGAAAAGGATAGTTTTCGGGGGAGCACCCAGGAGCCTTAAGATAAACACAATTTTTTTTTTTTCATACCAAAACGGTATTTATTTCCTTATATTATACAAGAGTATGAGTTTATATCCGACTGGGATACAGCATCTGTAACATAAAACAATTAAAATTGTCTTTAGTAATGAAGATTATTACTTTTATTTGTGATACTGAGCGATACAACATTACATGCAATACAGTTGATTGTAGCAATTATTTCTTAAAACGAAATATATATATTAGTTATATATAAAATGCAATTTTCAATTAGACACGTGTAAAATTTAATATATATACAATATGTATACTTTTGTGTATATAGAATTATAAAATATAAACCAACTTACAATTCTGATACGATGACCCATTGCCTTGGCTGGCAGATTTCTCTTAAATTTTGCACGGACCGATCCACTCGCTCCATGAGGACGAGTGACTTTACCCCAGATGGCCCTAATCTTTGTTTTCTTTGTGGTCTTTCCAGGTACTGGGGTCTTGTTTTTAGCCTATAGCAAAGTTCATACATATGCTGTTATAATAATCTTAATGAATATGTATACATACTAAACTAATGATATATAGTGCTGAATTAAATTTTACAGAATTAAAAGAAAAAAAATATTAAAAATAAACAAAGATTTGAAAAAGAATTCTTCCACAGGAATATTTTTTATGTTTTTGCATTCAATTCGATTTCTTTCTCAAATGCGGATAAATTTATCAGAGATGATTTATATAAATATACCTTATATACATAGACACATCGTTTTCCTACGTAGAAATCAGAGTCCTGCTTAGTACCGGCTCCTTCAACTTTGAGCAGCGCAGTATGTTCATGTTGATTGCGCAATCCACGCTTATAACCGGTGAAGATGGCTTTCGCGTACAGACGTCCGTGTCTCTTGAAGGGTCGCTTCCTCAGAGCCACCGGAGCATCTTCTGTGGCACCTTCCTTAGTTTTAGGCGTTTTTACTTTACTCGTCATTTTCTAACGAAAAGAAGAAAATGCAATAAATAATACAAAAAATAAAAATCACACAAATATTCCTCGAATAAAAAAAGATAAAACTCTACGATTCCCATGCTGAAAAGGAATTAACAGAACACTTTGTGGTTATGTACGACAGTGGATAGCGGAAAAAAACATTTTGTCAGAAACTGTATGAAATTGTCAAAAATTTACGTAAAACTCGACATTAAAGATTCGACTTTTAAGATGAAATAATCTTGAAATTATATAATTTATTAAACCATGTACATTTCTGTTGTCACACTACGACCACCATAAATGCCATATGAAACATGTCACGGTAATCCGCCGGAATCATTGGAAATCAAATAACAATATATGCAAAAAAGTAATTATATGGTAATCTGACATAATGTTTTACAAAGTGTCCCTTTTATTTGTAAGAAAAATTAATTACATCAATTAATTTTTATTATTAATTATGAGATATCGTCACTGCGAAACATACCGAAATGTACCATGAACTAAAAGAACGTAAGAAAGAAGAGACCCTATATCCCTCTGCTGGCAAAAAGTATAACGAACATTAAGTAGCTTTTCATGCGATAGTCACACACATTTGATATCATTTATCTGAAAAAGTGTCAAAATTACTGTTGAAAATTGATAAATATAATGAATGAGATTGCTTATTTATTACAATACGATCGCACAATTTATCAGAATAAATTGAAGGGAATAAAAAGGAAGGTATAGAGTAAATGTAAAATTCAGTGAAATTTAGTGCAATTAAATACAATATGGAAATGTTATTTTTAAAAAAATAGACAATTTTTTAAACATTTTAAAAAATATTTTAAATATACATTTGATTTTCCCGCCTTTTTCAAGTTCATGTGGCTAGGGAAAAAGAGCTAGACAGAAAAAATCTTTCTCCTGATTGGTCAATCGCAATTCTACTTCAAGGAATAAATTTTGGAACGCAATCGAAGAGGATGAGTTTCCGAGATGTTTTCATCATTTTGTAGGAGATAACGCATCTCTCGCGAAATGTATAAACAATGGTATAACCAATTTGTGGAACCGGCTTTTAGAAAATGTAGAAAATTTTGAACGTTCATCCACGCACGATCGGTGCGTAAGTGCGGTGGTTATATATCATTTACATGCATTCACATGTTCTTATGTATGTCGCAATATTATTTCGTATTTATAAAAATTGACGTTATACATTCGTATTATATCGATCCGAATTACAGTAGCAGGCTGTACAGAATCCTATCTGCATATTAAATCGACGAAAAAGTTTGATACGAATCGAAATATATTATAATTCTTATCTGAACGTTTTCGAATGTTACGAATGTAATATTGCAGCAATGCATATCTCGCGAAATAAATGTTAATTTTATACTTTTATTTTATCCATTTATTCTCTTTGTTTCGTTTCTACTCGTTTACATAGATGTGACATAATATTCTGTACAGATATATTTCGAGATGTCAGGGGTGTCATAATTACATAGTATGTAAAAGCAAATACGACGATTAAGATAGAACAGCGGCGGTGTAAATTTAGGTAAAATATATCAGAGATGATATATAATTAAATTAAGTAGACGCATAATTAAATGTCTAACTTTGAGAATACTTTGCAGATGCTGGCTAATAAGCTAATTTTCATTTCGCACAATGATTGCCAGCGACATACAAGGCTCCTTGAAGGAAGCTCTGTACGAGACATTGACAGAAATTTTGTCACCTCATTATGAAACCCGCAAAGCAGCGGAACAGAGAATTCAAGCTTTAGAGGTGACAGAGGAATATGGAATACACTTGACAGAATTTGTCATTGATCCTAACGGGCATTTACCTATCAGACAATTGGCTTCCGTCTTATTGAAGCAATATGTTGAAACGCATTGGTGTTCATTAGCTGAGAAGTTCCGTCCACCAGAGCTTAACAATACTGCTAAAGAGAAGATTAAAGAGTTACTACCCTTAGGGCTTCGAGAATCTATTAGTAAGGTAATTTTTTGTTTATATATATATATATATAATACAAATCATTTATTTAACTGTAAAAATTAATTTGTCATTCAATTTAATATTATATTATTGCATACTGATACAATTTTTTGTACATATATGAATATAAATAAACAAGATATTTTTTATCTTAGGTACGAACTGCAGTGGCTTATGCAATATCTGGTATAGCGCATTGGGATTGGCCTGAAAATTGGCCTGCCTTGTTTGACGTTCTTGTCAGTTGTCTAAGAGAAAAGAGCGAATACGCTGTTCATGGAGCAATGAGAGTCTTGACAGAATTTAGTCGAGATGTCACGGACACTCAGCTGCCCAATGTTGGACCTATTATTCTTCAGGAGATGTACAGGATATTTCAAAGTGAAAATGTAAATTTTTGATGGAAAATGAAAATTTGTTTAAACAATTTTTTTCTTTGCATTATCATCTTTATTTCTTGCAGCAGTATTCGATTAGAACGCGTGGTCGTGCAGTTGAGATTTTTGTAACAATTACAACTTTGGCTGCTAATTTGGGAATATACGAAAAAACATTTACAGAGCAGTATCTGCAGCCAATCATTCCTATGTTCTGCGAGAAGTTTGTTGAGTGCCTCAGAGTGCCTAACAGCCCAACTAGTGACAGTGGATTCAAAACAGATATTATTAAAGCCATAAATTGTCTTGTTACAAAGTTGCCCAAATATGTATCGCATCTTTTACCTCAAATGCTGCCACCCGTATGGGAAACTTTATGTCAAAGTGCAAAGACTTATCAAGAAACGACAGTCAATGCCGATGAAGATATCAATGATAAAGAAGTTGATTCTGATGGTACGTTATTTTGATATATATTATCAACGTTATTTTTCCTATAAATACATTTATTTTTTAGGTGAAGTAATCAATTTCAACAGTTTGATTATTGCGATATTCGAATTTGTTCAGAATATTGTGGAACGCAAGAGGTTTATAAATATGTTAGATAATATGCTACCAGAAATAATATATTACCTAATAATATTTATGCAAATAACATACGACCAGATTCAACAATGGACAACTAATCCGAATCAATTTGTAGAGGAAGACGAATGTATGTTCGATTATAATGTTCGAATTTCCGCGCAAGAATTTTTAACAGTGAGTAGAGACATAATGGATGAAATAATTAAAAAACGCACGTTTTTACAAGTACAAAGTAAAAATTAATACTTTATCGTTTTCATTACAGACTCTTATCAATAACTTTGAGGAGAAAGCAGTACATGCGCTTTGCGATGTAGTTACACGACATATTGAAGCAACAAAGGCACTACAAGCCGGTAACGGCGACGGTAGCAATAGCAATGAAAGTTGGTGGAAATTACGGGAATCCTCTCTTCTGGCATTGAACTTATCTAAGAGTACTGTTGTTGAAAAACAACAAGCTGGGACGTTACAATTCGATATTATTAGATTTCTAGATACAGTTGTTTTGGGAATGTTAAATGATTCAGGTGATTAATTACATTAACCGGGCAATCTATATCCTATTTATATCATTTTATAATCAATATGTAGAATCATTGTAAAAATTATGTATATTCTTATCTTTTTTAGAATCCCCACCGTTACTTCTCGGTCGCTGCTTATGTCTCGGCGGACGATACGCCAAAATAATGCCACCGGAAGTGAGTTCTCGATTTCTGGAAGCGACAGTCAACGGCTTACAGGAAAATCAACCATCCTGTATTCGTATCAGCGCTGTTAAAGCGATCTATTGGTTTAGCGAAGCGTCAACTGAGAAAGATTCCATCGTAAACATAATACGCTGCCATATGCCCAATATATTTCAAGGATTATTCAGTCTAGTTAGTCAACCGAGCACGGATGTTCTAATCTTGGTCATGGAGACATTTCAAATACTAGTCTGGGTAATGCTTCGACATTTTCCTCTATTATACATACATTTTTATTGCGATCCTTTTTTTTCCTCGTTATTAAATTATTTGAATCTATTTGTATTTTATAGCAACACAAAGAGCTTACAGCATCAGTGGAAAACAAGATTTGTCCTTTGACAATTGCAGTGTTTGTAAAATTTCATAGTGACCCAACCATCTTAGATATATGCCAGAACATATTCAAGGATTTGACCCAGAATCCGAGCTGCATCGAACCGCTGCAAACTCGTATAATACCTACTCTTACGAGTATGATGACGATAACTCCTATGAACAAATCAAAGGATGGTACGTTTTTTTTATTATTGATAATACGCTCTTTTGTCAAATCTAGTCGATTTGATTTGGCCATTATCGCTAACTTTTTTTTTGTCAGAGGGAACTCGGGCCGTAGCGTTGGATGTGTTAAAAGTTCTTGTACAATATTCACCGTCGCCTCTGAGTAACGCCTTGATAGAGACCGCTTTCCCGGCTGCTTGTCATTGCATTCTCAACTCGGAGGATCACGCGACGCTGCAAAACGGCGGAGAACTCGTACGCAGTTATTTATCCGTGGGGGCGGAACAAGTCATCGCGCATCGAGGCAACGAAGGACAAACTGGATTGCAGTACATATTGGAAATAATTGCTCTACTTCTAAATCCGCAGGTAATATATCATCGAAAATTAGATTGTTATTTTTACTAGGAAATTACATATGTGTATACGTGACGGTATTTCAGTCGAGCGAATTTACTGCTATTTTTGTCGGACGTTTGGTTACAACGTTGATCAGAAACGTTGGGAACAATCTGGGTGAAAATCTTGATCTATTGTTGAAAGCGGTGCTTAGCAAGATGCAGAGCACCGAAACGTTGACCGTTATGCAGAGCTTGCTGATGATTTACGCGCATCTCGTAAATACGCAGTTCGACGCTGTGTTAAATTTTCTGTCGACTGTGCCAGGTCCTACCGGACAAAGCGCACTCGCATTCGTGCTGTCCGAATGGGTCAGTAGGCAGCGTTTGTTTCTCGGTAGATACGATCGTAAGGTCTCGACGGTTGCGTTGTGTAAAATCCTGGAATACGGAGTCACTCACGGAGATAGCAGATTGGACGAGATCACAGTCAAAGGGGATATGGTTATTTCAGGTTCGTAATCTTTCGATTATTGTGCATGGGTGAACAAGTGGCGATAATTGGCCACGACAATGCGACGAAATAAATTTTCTTGCTCGATGCATCTGCAAAATTTAATAATTGAATTTATTTTTCACTATTATTCTAACATGATAAATCGATTTACTGAGAAGAAAGTATATGCATATACTTTCTCTGATACTTTATATTCTGATTTGCCGCCTAATACCGCTGCTACTATGGCAAAAGTTATTTTGTTATATGGAAAAGAAACATATACATAGCGTCTTTCGCGAGATAATAAGTTAAAAAAATTCGGGTACGTATGTAGGAGTCGAAGATGGTGTGAGGACCAGAAGTAAAGCCGAATCGCAGCCTTACGAATGGACTTCGATGCCTGTACTTGTAAAAATTTTTAAAGTAATAATCAACGAATTAGCAAACGATATTGAAATCATTAACGCCAGTCAAGATACGGAAGTAAGTAACATCCCTTTTCTTTTTATATGCCTGTATTCTTTTTTTATGTTTTATTTTATTTTTTATTTTCAATTTTACTTTATCAAAATAAAGACACAATTTCGATGTCTAGAATTCTGACGACGAAGATGAGGACGAAGACGATGATGAATTGATAGATCCCGGAAATGAGACTGAAAACATTTTACGTAAGTTGCATGCGAAGAACCTATGTTACCCAATCGCTAATAAGAGAAAATGTCAATGAATATGACTCCTTTGTAGAATTTGGAGGCGCGGATGAAGAAAATGATGACGAAGAGGATCCAGAGCTACTGCGGGACTCTATTTACCATTTGAACCTCGGTCAATATCTGCGCGATTTCCTATTGAATTTCTCCACTCATCATTGCTTCCGCATGTATATCCAACACCTGAATGTGCCAGAACTAAAAGTCTTGAATACCATAAATATCAATACGCTTATGTAATAGGAAAATAATTGGAACAATTTTTGAATTTCATAATAAACGATCTTTTCTATACTCCGCGACAACGTTCATTATTTTCGTTATTATGAATTTTGTCGCCAATTATATTTCCTTGTATTATTTTGATAAGATATAAAACTTAAAAAGATTACTATAAACAAATACAATTACAATAATTATTGCAATTTGTCGTCACCATTGCATATATTAATGCTATATTTTATACTTGGGTTTTATTTACATTACACATATTTTTAGAATCGTGTTAAATCGCATCTACATACAAAAGACAGCATACATACGCGCAATCGTTTATATGTAACCTAGATCATACAACATATTTTCTACAATATTATATATAATATATAATATCATTCCTGATGCGCGTATCGCACATTATGCAGTGTATTCTCGTTAAAAAGTACGTGACAATCGTTTTATCGAAGCATCGTATTTGATTCGCACTCGCATTAGATTTTTCTCTTCTCCATATACGCATGTACATACATACTTATAGGGTCACAGGGCAGTATAGACATTATTGGCAGTATGGGATTCTAGTATTTGATTGTTTTCTGCAGGGAAAAAAAAATCGCGCGGCTCGATGCACATACGAGTTATATGCATGAGAATAAAAAACAGCTTTTTTTTTACACTTATACCAGAGATATCCCAGATTTCGAGTACGTATAGTTCGCGCGTTTCACATATTACATTCATTCTCTAGATGCTTTACAAAAATCATGTAAAAATTACGCAAAACAGCGTGTACATGCTATAATCTGTAAAACACACCATTCGATGTCCACGAAAATAAGTCAACAACAATGGAATCGACATTTAAGACGATGGTCCTCTGGATATACATTGCCCTGCCGCGTTTTCTATATCATAATGCGCAAAACAAAAAAGATAATATTGATTACGTTAATATATCACTTATCATACATATCTACAAATCTATAATTACCGATGTCTCTGCGCATTGAATATTTTTGTCACGTGTATAAAATAATCTACATATATTACGGCGTCATAAATATTTACAAGATTGATTAGGGCAAGACGTGCTGTATAAACTCCACACATGTCTACAATTTAGCGATCATTTAAGTTCCTTCGCTTTATTCAATGTTTTTTAACGTGTCCTCTGCACTTTTTATTTTTATATTATAAAATCACAAAAATTATTGAACGTCCCGTATACTGCACATCTAGCAGAAAATTAAAAATAAATATTTTCGTCATTTTTATGTAATCAACGTTAAATTATATCTTTTTTTTTTGCGTTAAGAATTGAAGATATCACATGCATATATATACTTGTGTTATATATATATTATAAGAACTTTGCAATGTGATCGTTGAATTTGCGCGCTTTTATATATATATATATATATATATATATCTTTTATATATTTATATCGAGCGCGCAAGATTAATAATTTCTGATTATTATTCAAACAAATCTACATCTTGAACATTGCCTTCGCGTGATGCACAAGCAGCTATATTCATACGAATTATATAAAACAGATACATAAGTAGTGTCACGTAGATAATTCGAGAGGAGTGTTACATGCGGTAAAATATTTTAATGTTTTTCTCATACTATATAAAAGTCATGCGTAAAAATATATCTTTGCGCGCTATTTCGTATATTTCTGCGCGACGAATGATTGACTTGGAACGAACTCGCACAACGAGTTTGCTTATACCGTAGTAACCGATAGTAGACCCATTAATTTCCCCCCCGTGCCCGGACCGCTTGCTCCCACCCTGTTTCCGTGAACCAACATTTCTTGCACGGTAGTGAAGTCATCTAGAGTTGTCTTTTTACGCGCCATTTTCTTGTGACTGAGCTCTACGATGTTTAAAGGCTTCTTCGATCCCTTGTCCTCTGTATGTTCGCATATCAGCAAATCGTTGGTTTGTTGCATCTGCTGCTGTTGCTGTTGCAGCATCAGTTCCTGCTGTCGTTGCTTGCGCTCACGCGCGCGTTCCAATTGTCGTTTACGCTCCTCCTTGCTCCAATAGCGTCCGACCTAGAATAGTATGTGAATACAAATTGTGATGAATCGACTTTAATTCAAAAATATCAAAATCGGAATAGTAAATTGTATATATATTTTGCTGTATATTTTTTTCCAAGAAAGAGAATTTATAATCTCGTTTTTATACTTGACTAGTAGATTATTTGATTAGTATCAATTATGCTCACCTTCATCTCCGACATGGCATCGTCCTCTGTGGTGTGACCGGCTCTCTCCTCGCATATCTTGATCGCCCGATTCCGCAGTATCCGATTTCGCACGGGCCTCCTGGCGATGTACCTCGTCCCATCCGCTCTCCTCTTTACCTTCCACTCCATTTGCACCTCGCCCTTGTCCTCTGGCGGTGTCCACGTGGTGGACGTGCACACCTGCTGACTGCCGACAAACTGGTACTGCGTGAGATTCGGCGCCTGAAAGTTGCCGTGCGACTTGGACTTTCTCGCGCCGCCCGCTGATGTCTCCTTGGACGTTGTGACGTTCTTCCGATTGAGCGCCTGCTTGAACAGCTGTTGCTGCAACATCATCGTCTGTTGCAGATTTGCCACGTTCGTATACATGGTATCAGCTGGCAGCGTGTTGGCGTTCATCGACAATTCATTACGATCTTTGTGATGATGCGAGGACGACGACGAGCTCTTTCTCACACTCTGATTCTTCGACGATTGCCTAATCGTCGCGGATGTCGCGGATGTCACGGACGTCGTGCTCGGCGTCATAGGACAATTGCAGCTCGGCTTCTGTTGCTGCTGAGGTGTCTTCGGCGGCGGACACAATACCAACGTGCTCTTGTGATGATCTCTCTCGCCCTGTTGAAGCTCCAAGGTCAAAGGATTGCTGTGACAAGACTCGCCAGTGTTGTACGCGCTCGAGCTGTCCTTCTCCTCGCCAGAACTGTTGCTCTTTGAAGAGGACCATTTTTGGTTCTGTTGTCCACTGGCAGACAGGTGATTCTGTGTTGTACCACCGCTGTGCTGCAATTGCGTAGGCGCATGGTTCGACTGCTGCGTCCAATGCTGGTGGTGTTCGTACGGCGATGAGTAAATTGGCTCACTGTCCGATTCTGGTATGGTCTCATAGATGTGCTCCGTGTCGCTCCACACGTGGCTCGAGTAAGCTTCGACGAGCTTCACCGTCGGCGTTGGCGGCTGCGGCGGTCCAGGTTGTTGGCTGCGTAGCGAGATACCCTCGAGCCTCTTGGAGCAATCCTTCAACGAATCTTGCATCCACTGTTTGCTCCGCTCTTCCGTGTGATGTGCCGGCGAAGTCGCATTCTTGCCGCTTGACTTTTGCGAGTTCTGCGACGAACTTGTGGACGAGGAGTTCGTAGAGAAGATGTTGATAGATTGCTGCTGCTGCTGCTGCTGTTGCTGTTGCTGTTGTTGCTGAGTGTGAGAAGGTATAGGTGGAGGTGCTTTCAAGGTGCAGTTGTTTATCTCGGTTTCTTTGGTACGTTCCTCCGTTTGCTGCTGTTGTTGACGGATCAGCTGCTCGATCATACTGTTTTGATACGCTGGCAGGTTCTCAGGCGAAAGCGGCGGCGATCCCTGAAGCGAAATGGTTCATGATAGATAGCGATATACAGCACCTTAATGCTGAATGATTTTTTTTTATCACTTTACGTGATTCAACTTACTTGATGATAGATGCGCCTATCATCATATTCGTCGTCCTAAAATAAAATGGATAAATTAATTTATAACATATAAAAAGCATATCTTTCATACATATATATGAATTTTTTATTTATGTAATCAATTTATTATTGTTTTAATTTTTTAACAGCTATCACATAGCTAATATTTTACAAAGATTTATTTTATATGCACGCATATGTGCTTGAGAATTTTTTCTAATCTTTATATTTATCTATTATATTTTTTTATTAAATTTTTTTTCAAAATTTACTTTCTTATAATTTTAATTTAATTTATATACATATGATAAATACTACAATAATAAGATAAATATAAGATTAAAACGAACTTGATATACACATCGGCTAACGAGAATTGTCACCGCAGTTTTTGTCTCCGCGAACAAGTTCTCGGTCTGCTCCTTATTCGCGACATCCCTGCCGTTGACCTGAAACGAGAGCGAAGAGAATTCCTTTCAATGAATGACGGCCGCTTCTTGATTTCCGAAATGAGTCACTGTTCTCGCGAGAGATGTACATGCATAATGAAACGCCGTATTCTGAATGTAAATCCGGCTTAGAGAAACCCCTCTGAAACCCCCCCGGTTCGTGAGCTGACTCTCGACGCAAATTTCTCATTCTAGAATTTACACTTGCAATAATAGCTCAGCTAAAATAAAAACGGACAAATAATTATTTCAATCATAAAGTCTTATGTTCGCGTATGATTTGTATTTCCTAACAAAAAAAAAACGCGAACGGAGACATTGTTTTTTTTAATCGTCACTTCTTTAAAAATAATAACGTAGCCAAAGTAAAAACAAAAAAATCAATTCCTCAGTTCAAAATTTTTATCTGATGCGATTTGCGTTTCCTAACAAAAAAAGTAATTTAATATAACTTCGTCTTTTTAATTAGTCAAGGACACGCTTTTCTTCGAACGTTTTCTTCGAGCGAATCCTTAATGCGGAGAGAAGTCGCGTTAAATAGGCTAAGATAATTTTCGGTAGGACGTCGAATAATGTCACACTAAACCAGAGAACACGCTTCGCGAGAGCTCATTGACAAAGGAATCTAGAGAGACAGCTAGACAGACAGAGGGCGACAAATCCATCATATATATTCATCCACTGTACTCTGTCCCAATTTCCCTTCGACTCGAGTGCGAGAGAGATAGGTAGAGGGAAAGCACAAGCACGGTTCGTAATTATAATCTGCCTAATGAGATTTAGAGGCTTATGGAGCTTAGGAGAATCCTCGGCGAGGATAATGAGGCGTCAACAGGAAATTCGCGAACGTCATGCGGATCCACCGGGGATCCGTGATGCAAAATTTTGCAATCTCGGCCAACGACGTGATCTTCGAACAGCCGCGCATACAAACTCGGTGCAAATTCGCTATTATTAGCTGTTAGGAGCTTTATATGCGGTATGTTTGTATTATTGCTCCTCGGGGGATTTCGCAAGCACTTCCGCGTTTACCTCTCTTAGCCTATTAAATTTATACGATACGTTACATACTATATTATCCGTAACTTCCCTCACTGAATTCTCGCTAAACTTTACCATATTACGCGCTTTTCACTCATTCGAGATAAAGTATCACGTCCCAACTAATGGGAGATATTTAATTCTCGTTAATTTTGCCGAATAAAATCTTCCTGGAAATTCTCGCAGTTTTACGCTTTTCAGATTTTATGATTTGAATTTGACGAAATATTGCGAAATATTTTTATATCCAGATAACGTAAAATACAAAAAATTATGAAGTTATCAAATTTGATATATAAGTAAAAAATGTATCTCTCTTTTCCATTATTGACAGTGTAAATTCTGACCTATATTGCGTTATATGAAATTTCTAGTTGTCTATATTTTTTTTTCAACTTTGAAAGAATTTTTGGTAAATTATAGACTTAATGTTGCGATAACATTTCTGTCTAGAGAATGGAATTTCTGAATTTACCCGCAAGATTTGATCTCCTTCTCGCAACCGACCGTCCCGGGCTGCGAGACTTTCAGGAACTATTTCCGAGATATAAACCTCTGTGTCGACGTCCTCGCTGCCGGAACCGGAGCTATAGCACACGGTCAGTCCGAGCTTCTCGGCACTTCCGCTTTTCCGCAACGTCACCTCCTTCAACAGCATTTCGTAACGGTATTAATGTTTGCCATAGTAGATAATGTTGGGCGTAACTAAATGCACTCGTATTTGCATAGTCTTCCTCGTCTCATTAACCGATATTATCACCATTTAACAAACACATTAGGAAAACGAGATACATATTATAATTTTCATTTAACATATTATTTTCTTTCACATTTTACTGACAATGTGATACAACTCTTCCTTCCAATTCTTTTTGTTTTTTATTATATCGAATATTCTCGAAAATATCGTTTAAAAAGATGTAAATTTATTAATAGAATAAATTTCCATCTATATCACACTCATTCAATGTGACGAAGTTTCAAATTAAATTGCCTCGAATATTTTTATATTAGAACGACATAATCATAATTATAGGATACCTCAAAGTCGATGTCCTGAGTGAGAAAGTCCTCGAAGCTGTCGTTCGCTTGTTCCTCGACGAGGGGAACCGGCAGCAACTCTTCCTCTTCTATGAGACCAGCCCAATCAGTTTGAACCGCAGTCGACACCAAAGGACACACCGTGTCTTTCTTGGCATCGTCGTTGCACATACGCTCGTCTATCGAGCCCTTTCCGTTCGTCGTTCCCTCGCTCTTATCCTGACATACGATCCTTTCGGGCTCCTTCGAGGGTGTGTGAGGAACCTGTTGATGTCCGCCAGGTTGTCGTCGAAGGACTTCGACGATAATTGGCTCCTGAGCCGATTGAAAGCAGCGAACAGCATCCTCGTGACTAGAGTTTGAAACGTCTTGTCCGTTTACCTGGTTAAAAAAAAAGAAGAGAAGATAAAATTGGGATTACATTTTCAAGTATTTCGTGTAACGCGTAATTAGAAATATATGTCATTAATATCGAACGAATATCGAAGGAATGATCGCGTCTTTTCTATCGACGAACGAGAGGTTGTAACAACAGCCGTGGGGGATCATGTCTCGTCTTTCTCCCTCTCTCTTCTTGCCTTTAATTAAAATATACTGTTCCCAGAAGGAAACATAGAGACACCTCATCGTTCCTCATAATTGGTTTCTCGCGCTTTAATGTCCAATTAAATAAATAACTCGGTGCGAGACGTCGTCAACGGTATGGCGTGGGGAAATGCTGACGACGAGAGGATGGACAGGGGTAAATGAGGATAGCGGTGCTGGGGGCGCGAAGACGTCGTCGATCAGAAACATAGGCGGATTAATTAAATGACACGCCTGATGGTCTAAATTAATGCACGTAGGCCGGTAATTAATTTTCAAGAGCAACCCGTGCGACAAGTCTTTCCTTACAATTCGGCAAATTGGTTTCTCTTCTTCTCGAACGGCGTTGCAAGATCATTTTAATCTTCCGACAAGTCAGACGGGGAAAAACTGAATAGAGTAGAATGGATAAAATTACGATAAATTAAGCATCAATTCGCCTCGTAATTGTCAGCATAATTTTAACTAGAATTTTTAGTTATATTTTTGCTCTCAAGTAATTAAAAATTGAGAAAACGTTTCGATATCACTCGATTGTCAATTTAATCGAATCAAGCGGACATTTCTTTTTCATTGTGCAATATTAGATATTTAATATCCCGCAGAGAGAGATCCATTAATTGCGGATTGATACGTATCGGTTTAGTGCTCGGACGATGCTCTTATTCGTTCGCTTTAAATTGCTTCCCGGAAGGAACGGCGTTCTAATTAAAGGACGTAAACGTCCACGTGAAAAATGCTGGTTGGACCATTGCATCGGTCGGACGCGCTCTGGTCAAGGAGGCTGAAGCGCTTTTGTACTCCGGCGAAAAACCCGAACGATATAACCCTCTATTAACTTTAATTCCTCCCCTGGGCACGGTCATAACGTCCGATCAAACATTTGCCTTCACCAGAAGACCTCCGGGACGCGCTTATACCCGGTACCAGGTGGCACTTAATTTTGCACTAAATGCCAGGATTTAAGGATTTGGAACGGAACAGGGCGGCGTAACGAGCCGAGGACCCTCGACGTTTCAATTTGGAGCTTACAAACCGCCAGAGTGTATTCTCCACGCCGGATAATGATAGCCTGGCGATTTTCTCTAATCTGAAAATCTTTGGGAAAAATCTTTTCCAAGGGCTCCATCAAGAGCTTGTACTCTATGAAACCCCAGTATATATAAATCATTATAACGTGATAACATTTAGAAAAGGTAACACGCTAAGGAAAAAATTTTATAACGATGGAATTTTTACGTTGTTAAAAAAATAGGGAAAGAATAATTTAATTATTTCGTATCAAATTAAATCTAAACTCTCAAACGCTATCAAATGTCAAATAATGTGTTGCACTTATACTATAATTATATTATGTAAAATTAAATTGTCTTATTAAATTGTCTTTTCTAACTTTTTTAATATCATAAAAATTCTAACGTATAAAATAAAATTTAAAAATTTTTTCCAGCATATTTTTTTCGAAACGCTATCATGATCTAATACAATGATATTATGATCCCGAGATCTGCATATGTTTTACACAAATCGACAATTATAATTATCATTATATTTTTATTAAAACGTATACACTATTTTAATTAATATTATTATTAATATATTTTTTGTTGCAGTCTCTTTTTTTATATTAATTTTAAAATTGTTACACTAGAGCTTTTATTGATATATATTATATATCTATAATTTGAAACATAATATAGCAGTTATAAATCGTTCAACTCTTGATGGAGAGGACACGGTTATTTTTCGAATATGGATAGTCGTTATATTGATGTCCGCAAAAAAATATCGCCGACATGCATTTACTAAATCAATACTAGTGTATCGCGAACACACTTGAAACATATAGTTTTGATTGTGTCCACGATCGGTCACAAAATGGAATTTCTAACTGCTCGCTTGGCCGTTAATTTCCAACCAAGTTGAGAGATTCGCAAACATTTACACTTTACCAATCGCGATATTGCCAAGTGCTGATGAATTCCTTGCCAATCAAAAGATGGGGAACCATTTAGTTATTTATTTATTGTAATTTAAAAAAAATGGGAAAAAAGTCCAATCTTTTTCGCAATTTTCTATTCTATCGATTTAACTATTTCTCTGATTGGAATTATATAATACAAACACACACAGCCCAGGACAACCTTTATTTTAAAAACAATGCACGCATGAAGATAAAATAATTTTATTTTTATTATACACGTTGTTTATATATGAGTCGTTAAACTAGAAAGAGATAGATATCAATTTTGTACTTCGAAATTCGAAAGCGGAAGAAATTTGAATAAAGTAAAAATTGCTTACAAGATGTACTTAAGCTAACAGCATTTTCACATTGCAGTTTTGCCGCGAAATTCTCGAAATAATCTACTCATGTGGAAAGCAAGCTCGCAGTATTGTCTTTCAACTTTTGTCTAGACAGTCTAATGCTTTGTCTCCTCCTCGTTGTCAACTTCACAGACGAAAGCTATGAACAATGAATGGTTTTGCTACTCCTACGCACTCTATTAAAATTAACGAGATCTGGCGTGAAACGTTTCCCCGTGAAATTATTAATCCTCCAGTGATCTGTCGTTCATTACTTTTTCACGCAGATTATGAATTTAAGATCTACTTGTGATCTTCCTTTAGCTTGCGCGTTCAACGGGACATCTCTCGGTTATTAAACAGAAAAATATACCGCGTGTGTCACTTTGATATTCATTAAAATTAATGACATTCGCGCCAGTTCGGTTAAAAGACTTTTCGACCAACTCTTCTCAACCGGAAATGTGATCTGTGTTGCTTTGAATTCCCCACCGGTTAAATGATTCGATCTTTGATCATGGTTGCGGATAATGTCAGTCATTAGCAAGATACGAATTTAGAAATATCTTTCCGCGTTTACGTTGTTTTCCTTTCATACGTCTTCTATATATACGTGCATCGATGTCGTCGCATTTCAATTAACAAAATTTATAAAATGCGTTTATGAATCTAACACTACTTGTGCGTCCCTTAGCTTGCGCGTTTTAACGAAATATCCTTATTAAATAGAAAAGTATAACGCGTGTGTCACCGGTTTTTTATATACACTAGACAACCCAAGCGCGCGTTACGCGCACGCCATTCTTCGATTTTATATTAAAACGAATGATATTTAAAAAAAAATTATATAAAGTTTGTTTAAACTCGATTAATATTTTTGGACAGAAATCAGCTGATAACTGTCAAAAATATTAATCGTGTTTAAAGTATTATAACGTATTATTTAAAACATTATTTTAATTTTTATAACATATTATTATTTTAAAAATTAATTAGCAAATTAACGCTTTAATCAGCTGATTTCTGTCAAAAAATATTAATAAAGCGAAAATTTGCTAATTAAATATTTTAGCTTTTACATATTTATATTTATATTGTGTATGTTATAATTTGCTAATTAAATTTAAAAATAATAATATGGTAAAAGTTATAAAATAGTAATATGTTGTAAATAATATGTTATAATATCTTATTCTCGATTAATATTTTTTTTTTTTTAAACCTATATCTTTTCGAACGAATCTCTTTCGAGTTTTAATTAATTATTAATATTAAGTCATGTATACATATAGTATCGCGCGCGCTAGTAGAATGAAGTTGCCGCTGTTTGTCGCCTCGGCCATTACCGAAACGCCGCGAGTATCAGGCAGTTGGAGCTGCGTCCCGCTGTGATTAATTAGTAAGCATAATCTTTAGAAACGATTTCTAACCTTTGTATTGTAATATTTATCAATCGCATATCATAATTTCACCGTTAATATGTAGGCGTAATTGTTCGAAACGCATATTTCGCGAAAAATTCGATGCAAAATCTCTTGCCAACATAACCCAACTTAATCTGTTTTCGCGCGCGCGAATGTATTACGATCCGTGGATATATCTATCGTTAATTCTAGCTTACATATTTATATTGTGTACGTTATAATGCAAAATAATAAGATTATTCTAATATATGTATGTATTTTATTTGTTACAGGTAGCATTGCGATACACAGTGCGATTCACGTGTCGTGTCGGGATGAGTGCCGTGTAAAGTATTGGTGAGTGAGAAATTGTTTATTTTATAATATTTCTAATGAGGGTATATATAATATGTTGAAAATATTAAAATAGTAACATATGTTTTAAATAATATGTTATAATATCTTATCCGCGATTAATATTTTTTGACAAAAATCAGCTCTGATAATTGTCAAAAATATTTAATCGAATTTAAAATATTATAACATCCCTTTCTAAAAAAGGCACGTTAAGTCGATTCTTGCAAGTATCTTTTCCGATGCTGATTAACTGTTTCGATTATTTATTCGTATAAATATCTGTCGGTTAAAAATTTTCTTTTATTTAAACGGACCGCTTTTTAAAACCCAATTTAAAAAAGTAACAAATATTTTTAATATTCATTAAAATTATATATATAGACTGATTAACAATTACCTACTAAGAAATTTTCTGAACAGAGTAATATAATTTCGCTCCTTAGCATTTGTCAACCAGTATATTCATGTATATATATGCATATTATATAATTAATATAATTAATATTATATTAATATATAACTTATATTATTTATTATATGATATATACACACTTTAAAAGATTAATAACGTGAAAAATAATACCTATAAACAATTTTTAGCGTCGTTCATTTGCTTACATAATTTAATTTACTTCCTTTCTTAAAAAGTCAATCATTCCGCTAAAAAGAGGCTAGTGCATTGTTTACCTGCTCCTTTGTTGTATTAACGCTTAGAGAGCATGAGTATCTCTTAGCGTACTTAGCTTAAGTATGCAAACTGCTTTTTGTTCTCTTGAAGAGAGGATCTGAGAATGTCTTGATACTAACTAACATAACGAGGCGTTTTTCTCTTGACTACAATTGCTCTTATTATTAGCAATACACTTGCATAATTTTTTTTTACTATATAACGATTATAATATTAATTTTATGATTCGATATTTTTGTGCACGGTTTGACAAACATAATTTTTTTCTACTAATTTTAATTATACGTATTTGTATAACATATTTTTTTTCTTTATACTTTCTTTTGATATCTTCAAATGCATAATATTTTAATTCTTATTTCTCAATGTTGTTTGCATTTTTAGAATTGAAAGAAGTATAAACGTTTATTTGGCACAAAAATCTATGTAAATTCAGAGGATCTTTTGAGACTCTTTCAAAGACTGACATACCAAGTTATGTAAGTGATGCGGCACATTCACAAGGATATCTTTTGCCGAAGATGTAAGGCGTGAAAAGTGCGGTTGACATATCGTCTTTCCTATGCAAGGTGACACCTTTATCCGTGACCCGTGAACTTTTATAAAGAGAGAAAGAGAGAAAGAGAGAGAGAGAGAAGAAAAGTGAGAGATAGGGAGAGAGAAAGCTGTCTAAAAAAAGTTGCGATAACTTTTGTTCCGAAGTGAGTTCCATGTAAAAATACATTGCAGCATTTTCCCTCGCTTCTTTTCCGCCCGATTGGGCGACATTCTCTCGAACAGCTGATCAATATCCAATCAAGAGAGGCTGCTGATCGACCGCTTGTCCATCCGTTTATTACATTAGACTCTCAAGGGGACTCTGAAGCACTTTGCCGTGAATATTCGAGCCTTTGACGGAAGACGTACGGCGTAAACCCGATTAAGTAGTATTAAAAAGACCCCTCCTCGATTTTAGGCGCGCCCTTCTTAAAGGCCGGCAACCCTTCGTTAGGGACGCCCACTTCGTCTAACAACTTCGAGGTGTTGATGACTACTTAGGACGAAGAAGTAGACAGTCGCGTAGAAATTATTTTATTTTTAGCGTTTAAATTTAGATACACTCTCGAAAAA
Source organism: Prenolepis imparis (assembly GCF_030444845.1). Taxonomy (NCBI): domain Eukaryota; kingdom Metazoa; phylum Arthropoda; class Insecta; order Hymenoptera; family Formicidae; genus Prenolepis; species Prenolepis imparis. The sequence goes on from NW_028141165.1 coordinate 615,803, forward strand.
CATATGTAGTGCTACCATTTTTATTCATTATAAAATTTTACAATTATATAATCTTATAAAAGTGACGTAAAAAAATCAGTTTAAAGTTTCGGATTCTTAATGAAAGGCAAAAAATAACTCAAGCTCGAGATTATTTGTGCGATATGTTCGGGTGCACTTTATTTCGTTAAAAGACAGTACTAAGATCTCTCTAATCGAACGAAACTGGGCGAAGTCAAAACGACGAAACGAAAGGAAAAGGATAAGGGATATCCGCGGATACGGCGTCGCGTCACGATAATTCTTCCGACAACGGCGCCCCGTGTTTCACTGTACCCCAAGTGATTTACAATCACTAGGACTTCGTATTTCATCCGGGCTTGGGGAAAGGGGGTCGCTTTTCTCGTACAAGAAACTCTTTCACGGGCTATCGGCTCCTGGGTGCACCGTCTGCTGCTACTTCTCTCTCTCTCTCTCTCTCTCTCTCGATTTCTTTATTTCCACCGCCGCAAATAATATCGCCGATAATAATATCGGAATGGGCAGCGCGCCGAGGTCTTTCTCAAAGCGCAAAACTATTTCCTGCCGCTTAATTAAAAAAGTCTTGCCCCGACTCGATATCAATTTCGTGTATTACTTTCGCGAGAATGCGTTCGCATAGCTATCGACGTTCCGTTTGCGCGTGTTTCAACATTTTCAATTAACCAAGCGCTTTATCTTATTTTATATGTACGCTCCGTTCGAGAGAGATCCTCGCGATACGATTCTCTAAACATCACATTATTTTGTGATTAATATCGTTCACAGTTATTATTAGTACGTGTCGCAGCAGTATTGCAAACGTAGATGATAATCTTTTTATCAAATTGATTTTATTGAATATAAAAATTTTCTTCTAAAAGATCAAATCGAACCTTTTCAATTTATTTAACATTTATTTGTTTGTTTTTATTTTTGTACATGCACAATCACTAAATAGATTCTAGAGAATTCTTCGTTGACTTTTAATATGTTTAAAAATTAATTTATTTTAATTTATACTCGAAATTATATTATGATGTATAGATCTTACGCAATCGACCGATTCTTATGTCGTGTCGGACAAATTTATGTTCTTCGCGATCGATTCATCTGGCATTTCTGTGGACGAGATGACAGACAAATCGATCCTCTCGCCACGTGGTTGCCGCAGAGAGAAAGACGAGAGAAAGAAAGAAATAAGAAATCAGAAAAACCGCGTCAGCCGAGAGAAAACAACAAGGGTCGTGTACGCAGCGGCAAAGAACATTTCTGTCAACAAAGAAACGAAGGGACAAGAGCCGAGATCTCGCGTACCATACAGGAAGAAAGACGAAGTCTCGTTCCGCAAATAAGAGAGCCTGACGCGCGGGGAAGCCCTTTCGCTTTGAACTGAACGAAACGACGATGTACGTCTGACGACGATCCTAATTATCCACGTAGAATAACATGCTATACATCCGGTATTATATGCAACTGATCGAATCGAATACCACCTAAGATTCAATCAGGCTTCGCTTCTGTTAGGCTGGCATCTCACTTATATATGCAGACGAGCAAACGCATCCTCCCTTCGCACGCGGAATATTCGTGAGTTACACATAGTTATACCATATGACAACTTGCGTGATTCCCGACACTTTGATCGCTGATCTGTATTTTGGTGTATGACTCGGCACATTCAATTTTGACTTTAATGGCTTATATCATCGTGGATGCGTTTTAAATTGATTACAGAATTTATCCGTAAAATGCAGAAAAATTAAAAAACCCATCTATATTCATTTAATACGTATCTTTCTATGTACACATCTCTGGTTTAAAAAATCCTGCGGAATAAAAAAAATAAAATATGTAACGGATAAAGAATTCAGGATGAGAAGAGAAAAAAGCGGGACGGTGGAACATATGCATCGTAATAAAGAGATTCCATTAGTCGCGCATACACGTGATACTATATAATTTCCTTACAAATGTTCTCTCTTTAATTCTTTCCGCCGCAATGGAATATTTATTTGACGCATAGCGAAATGGGGAAAACGCGGAGAGAGAGAAAAACATGTGGAAACGCGCTAAAATGCAACAGCGCTGTTAATGCTGTATTCTTTGCGCGTTTTCTTCCTTCCTGTCGCGAGAATTTGTCGCTACTTATATCTTAGCGTATAGGAGAGGTTCGCCGCGCATTTCTTCCAGAATATAAGCGACTCGGTGATAAAAACCCGGAGATTATCCGCGATCCACGTTTCGCGCGCTTATATCCCTCATCTTAGCTTTCGTGTTTTCTTGCGCGACCGCTGTCTCGTACATCGTACCCTATTTAGATCGCACCTGGTGCCACGTGCATACTTCATCGAGAGACAAAAACCGTGACAAGGATGACGAACTGTCTTTTTGTCCCCTCGGTCGAAAGGGTTCGTTCACGGCTTAGCGAGCATCCGGCGAATCGTTCGAGATGAAAAATGACATTTGACAGTTTCTTCATAGAGATATATACTCTGCCTACTGTGTACGCTGACGATTTTATATTTATGGCTTCGGAACATTCATTATGGATGATCATTATGCAATATGCGCTGTCACGAAGCAGGATGAACGTATTAGCGCAGAGGCAAGAGATGATTAAGTACTATAATAACGATAATGGGTGGCTTAATATTTTGTTGAAATATTTAAGTAGATATCGCAGACACATGCGCGCGCGGCAAACGGTGTGTGATGAGAGGAAGTAGTTAAGTTTAAAATATGATACCAAGGTATAATTAATCTTTCGTTTATAAAAAATTGTTATTCTCCCCTGCATATGTAAATTAATTCCTAATTAAGTACGATTATATTGACATTTCCAATTTTTAGTGCTATATATTTAATAAAATTTCCATGCATTTAATTTGGGAAGAAGTTTGCCCCGGCGCTGATGAAACAAATTACCGTCATTGCTTTAGACGCTGTCATTTACCAGAGTGTATTAGCATAGCTCATCATATATATATTCAGCAATTTCATATACAATGTAATTCATCGCTTAAGCTTCAAAGATACGATCAATATCAATGTTCTCTGTTTTATAGAATCATATTCATCGACTCAATTAACGATTAATATTTAATCGCAGCAATAACAAATAATAATAATTAATGAGACAAGATTTCGCTTGGTTCTTTTAAAGTAATAGAACAACACAAACGCACGCTACGCGCGCGCCATTCTTCGATTTTATGTATAAAAAAAAATATTTAAAAGAAAATAATATAAAGTTTATTTAAACTCGATTAAAATTTTTTCACAGAAATTAGCTGATTAAAGCGTAAATTTGCAAATTAAATTTTAAAATAATATGTTAAAAAATTAAAATAGTAATATGTTGTAAATAATATGTTATAATATCTTATTCTCGATTAATATTTTTTGACAGAAATCAGCTGATAACTGTCAAAAATATTAATCGAGTTTAAAGTATTATATAACCTATTATTTAATACATATTATATTATTTTAATTTTTATAACATTATTTTAAAAATTAATTAGTAAATTAACGCTTTAATCAGCTGACGCTTTAATCATATATGTCATGTAGAGCTTCAATTAATTTTTTTTCAGTAGTAATATAAGACATTAATCAGACGTTGTGATTGCTCGGTAGATACACTGACAAATTATCCAAATTAATTATTATACAACAAATTAATTATATAACAAATTAATTATTTTTTACAATAATCAAGCTTCAAATACACAAGACATCTCGACAACATTTCTATGAATACGAGAGAGAAAATATTATTGCGGAGAAAGAGACATTCTCTCTCTCAATGTCTCTTAATCAGCTGATTTTTCTGTCAAAAAATATTAATAAAATTTGCTAATTAAATATTCTAGCTTACCTATTTATATTTATATTGTGTATGTTATAATTTGCTACTTAAATTTTAAAATAATAATATGGTAAAATAATAATATGTTGTAAATAATATGTTATAATACCTTATTCTCGATTAATATTTTTTCTTTCGAAAGCTATATCTTTTCGAACGAATCTCCGAGTTTTAATTAATTATTAATATTAAGTCATGTGTATATAGTATCACGCGCGCGTTATTAGAGTGAAGTTGCCGATGTTTGTAGCCTCGGCCATTACCGAAACGCCGCGAGTATCAGGCAGTTGGAGCTGCGTCCCGCTGTGATTAATTAGTAAGCATAATCGTTAGAAACGATTTCTAACCTTTGTATTGTAATATTTATCAATCGAATATCATAATTTCAACGTTAATATGTAGGCGTAATTGTTCGAAACGCATATTTCGCGAAAAATTCGATGCAAAATCTCTTGCCAACATAACCCAACTTAATCTGTTTTCGCGCGCGTGACTGTGTTGCGATCCGTGGATATATCTATCGTTAATTCTAGCTTACATATTTATATTGTGTGTATGTTATAATGCGAAATAATAAGATTATTCTAATATATGTATGTATTTTATTTGTTACAGGTAGCATTGCGATACACAGTGCGATTCACGCGTCGTGTCGGGAGTGCCGTGTAAAGTGTCGCGCGTCGGGAGTGCCGTGTAAAGTGTCGGATAATCGTAATTATTCGTGTTGTCCCGAGTGTCGTGAGTGCTACGAAGAGCAATGACGATCGACCAAGATAGGAGAAGGAGGCCCGGGGAGGCATCGGGCGACTGCGGGGCAACTGTGAGGTATGCAAAAGAAAAACAATTTTTCTAAACTGCATTGTTTATGATATTCGACACACACATACACATATATATGTATACATAATTTGAATATTTTGTTTTCAGATCAACGTGCTGTACTATAACGCCGCTATTGTACGTATCGGTGAGTGAGAAATTGTTTATTTTATAACATTTCTATAGCGGTAATGGGGGTGTATATATGTTGAAAATATTAAGGTAATATGTTTTAAATAATACGTTATAATATCTTATCTGTGATTAATATTTTTTGACAAAAATCAGCTGATAATTGTCAAAAATATTAATCGAATTTAAAATATTATAACATCCCTTTCTAAAAAAAGGCATATTAAGACGATTCTCGCAAGTATTGTTACATTTTTTCCGCGATGCTGATTGACTGTTTCGATTTTCGATTCGCATTGTGCGTTATATTCATAGCATCGAGAGGCTGTCGTCGCGAGGGTTAGCAGTTTGACAGTTTATCCAAAATAAAATTAAATAAAATAATAATATGTTTTAATACTTTAAATTCAAGTAATATTTTTGACAGCTATCAGCTGATTTCTGTCAAAAAATATTAATCGCGGAAAAAGCATATATATTATAACATATTATATTATTTACAACATTATTATAATTAAAATAATAATATTTTGTAAGTAATATAACATGTTATAATACTTTATCCGCTATTAATATTTTTTGACAGAAATCAGCTGATAACTGTCAAAAATATTAATTGAATTTAAAGTATTATAAAAACATATTATTTTATTTAATTTTATTTTGAACAAACTGTCAAACTGCTAACCCTCGCGATAACAGCCTCTTGACTTGATGCTATAAATATAACACATAATGCAAATCGAAACAGTCAATCAGCATCGCGGAAAAGAGGCAATAATACTTGCGAGAATCGACTTAATATACCTTTTCTTTTTTTTAGAAAGGAGTAAGTTTTTGAGTATCTGAAAAAATATCACTCTGGCGGGAAATCGAATATTGTATCGATCTGTTTAATTTAGAATATAGGGTTGGGATTTATTTATCTTATCCTGTACTCACACATACAGATTATATAGCACGATATACGTACTGTGCTGTATCACGAGAACAGATACATGAAAAAGTATATGCTGCGATATGGAATCACGTTATTGCATTCAAATGTCAAATGTAATACAATTCCTTCGTGACAGACTTCCCTTTGAATCGTTTACAAAAAGCTTTTCATCAAGATTCCTATGCCATATAATTCGAAATGTCTTATATTTGAAATATCTTGTAAGGTTTTTCACTGAAGCTTAAATATTAAAACGCGTGAATACGAAGAAAAAAGTAATTTTAATTTTATCTTCATATAATTATTTCCTTAACGATTCGTATGTAACATATCTTATATTCTAATATAGATAATCTCGCGAGTAAATATCGATCGAGTGACTGATAATTAATTTTTGATGCACTGGATATTTCAAACATTTGACATTTTTATTGCATAATTTTACAATATATATCTTGTAATTTATTTTATAATTACAAAAGTAATTGGTTGATGTTCGGTACTCGTTTTAAAAAAATCTCTTCTCGAGGGAAAAAGGGGAAGCAAAATATATGTAGATATAATCTTTCAATTATATGAAATAAATTACAATTTATATTACTAAATTATAAAATAATCCTCTCAATGAGAGATGTAATAAACGGAGAGATGTGTCGGACAAAATTTTACAAAAGTGATATTAAAAAGTGATGTTATATACATTATTAATAGTACCTTCGAGATTAATTATTTTAATAACTTTTTTTATTTTTCCGTCCATTATTGGCCATTTTACACATCAGAGGAATTTATAAAAGACTTTTCATGGCGTGGACGTAAAATCGTCAGCAGCGATCTATCGCTCGAATAGCAAAAAAACCAGAGTCGTTTCCCGATAACGTCGATTAACCGGCGCTCTAATAATTCGTTCAGGGACTTAACCGGAGTCCCATTTCGGTGGTCGCACGCGCCAAGGGGAGGTCTCGGGGAAATATTAATAACCGTCATAAATTTTAATGTGCGCTCTCTCCGATGATGGTGCACCATCTCTCTTTTACCTTGCCCTTTCTCACTCTCTCCATTCGCTCTCGCTATCCCTCTCGACGCGACCTTTCCCGAGGCCGAAACATTTGCCGAGATCCGCTGAAAATCGGGATTAAGCTATAAATTTCGCGCGACGGCACGATGGCATGCTCGGCATGCAAATTTATTCGCAAATTTGTTCGTTACTTCCGAGAGTGCCCGAGTGGCCTGAGTACGGCGAGGCCGTCGTATGCCTGCGACCTGCAGTCCAAGAGTTTGGCCGCCCAGAACATCTCCCACTATAAATAGAAGTCGCTATTTTTCGGCGTAATAATTTGCAATGGAAAGTTCAGGTTGAATTTAATGAAATCAGACGGGTTGATTATTTAAATCTTCGTCGCGCGAAAAATTTTATATAATTCGAGAGAACGTAAAAACGCTTTTTAGGCTTCTGTTTTCGCGAATCTCACGCGAAGAAGACAACAGCGTTTAGATATCGTCGTAATTTTTTTTAAATAAAAATTTGAAAATAATTTTAATCAAAATCTAAATGATTACATACACACTTTTCTAATGAATAATATATGCGAAGCGTAATTATATACAGTATAGCGAAGGATTTTCCGTGTCATTTGTAATCGAATAATTATACGTTTATTACAGAATTATAACAATTTAAACTCGACTCATTTGACGTGAAATTCGATGTCACGTTACAATTGGCAATTCGCAAGGTCAAAGTTAAAATTGCATAAAGCGACGGTTTTGCGCAGCGCGGTTTAACAGAATAATGATATATTCGTCGAGCGATGTGCGCGGAGCGATCGTGTTGCAAATTTTCAAACGCTTACACGAGTAACTAATAATTTCGCGAGAACTCGGATATTACGGATTTCCATTTCGCGTTCATAGTGGCTTTACAAGGCTGGCAGAAACAAGCGCAATAACCGTTTCCTCGAGGCGCCCGGGCCGCCCGCGTTCTCGACCTCTCGATTTTATTACTAACCAGGAAATATCCGCGGCAGCGAATCGTATTTTTCCCATGGAAAATCCCGCGTCTTTTACGATCTCTTCAGCATTTCGAACCGGGGTGTATTTCTACCGCAGTTGTGCGCCACAATATTTCAATATATCGGACAGAGTACCATATAGAAAGTTTATTTTTAAAAAATTTTATAAAATTGCATATTTTTATTTAGGGAAGTTTTTTATTATGTATTTTAAATATTTCACCATTAAAAAATCTTTTTTTTAATTGACTTAACGTTAATTTACGCGTCTATATCGCGCATCATCCAGAGGGTGATCCCGAATCGCGTATCTCGCTTGGCGTGCCGGCTGTTTCGAGTATTTAAGCCGAGCATATCAGCCGTATAATAGCCGTATAACGTGTGTGATCGCATTTGCACGCGGTCGGACGATTGTATCCGGGGCGGTTACTCCCCGTCGCCGATGTGATCCTCTCCCTCTCTCCCGATGTCCGTTTGAGAATTATTAATCCGATGTACCGGCGGATCGGACGCGCGTCGTCAACCACGGTAATAACACGTACGATACCGTATCTGTAGCGTATCGTGGCATTACGCTAATAACTGTCGCTTACATCAGATACATCCGGCGATTTGCGTCCTTTATATCCGGATGTGCGGACCACATCGAAAAAAATTCAAAATGTATATCAAGGCGCAATTAGGTTGGAGCATTTTTGTTTACAATGTTTATTAATTCATTACTAAATCGTATTAATATAAATTTGTTTTTTTATTAAAACATCTATTTTTGGATTTTGCGTCAAAAAATAAACTAGGCAATAGACGGTTAAAATCCAATATAAAACACAGCTAAAAAATAAATAACTAATACGTTTAATACCTCCAAATTGTATTTGCAGTCAGTTGCCACGTGCAGAATCGATGAAAAACTAATTCTCTCTCTTGTTTTTGCCTCAGGAAAATTTATATTACATCGAAACTGCCAATTTTTCGTTCTCCATTCGAAACGAATATTTAAAGCGCCCTACTTGTTTCACTGGCCGAGTAACGTTACCAAGTAAAACCGCCGTTCTTTCTCGTTTCGCGACTGCGATTCTCACAATCGCAGTCGCGACGTTTTCCCTCGGGAACTGAGAAAGTAACGGGGGGAAGTTGGTTCTCGCGGGAGAGTAAGTCTTGGCGAATCTCATTAAGCGCAAACAAAAACCCGTTCTCGTCGTTGACTGGGTGACTCGCAAACTTCGTCGCGTCCCGTCGCACGGATGGGACCCGTTTTACAATTTCACCCTGTTACCCGGGGTGGAAAACGCGCGCGATTCTTGCTGCACACCGCCAAGACTTTCCGAAACAATATCGCCCCCCTTGCACCGCTGTATCTACGATACAAGCCGTCATTTAAGAACAGAGACCACCACCGAGGCCATCGTCGAAAATCAACGTCTCGATGAGGCTGTCTAGGTCGACCTCGTCGGAGAGAAGATTGCTCGTCTTTATTAAATCTCAAAGTGTACACTTATGCAAAACGGAGTATTTCGGATGTAATACTTGATCTTTTCTTCAGACAAATTCCTCGATTTATCCGCGATTCTGCGTTCTACGATTTTATCCTTATCGCGTCTTTGTCGATCTTAATTGCAATGTCGATTAATTAAGAAAAAATTGCAAGATTGAGTTGAATTCGAATTAATAAATAGATTCAATATTATATTTTAGTTTTGATAAATTTTGTCTGATAACATTGCGATAATAATGACGGTCAATTTTTGATTTACAGTCATGTTTTCATATTCTTTTTATATACGCGTGCGCACATATATATACACACACAAACGATGAAATAATTTTTGCTTGACTCATAAACTCTGCGAAAACGTACAATGGAAAAATAAAAAAATATTTTTAACAAACAAAATATTTGTTAAAATATTTAAGAGATACAGGATAATTAGTAAAATATTTACGAATGCTGTAATTGACAAGAATTAATTTTTTCGAGAAACAACGTCCTGTCGTTCGTCTGAATTTCGTGATACATGTAAATATTTATTTTAATATTTTTTTTATACGTATGTGAAAAAGATTTCTTCTACAAAAAATAAATTCTCTTGCACGCGATAAGTTCTCTTGCGTTCGCGCGACGGGTCTTAAAACACAAATAATATACTAGAATATACAACAAAGTTGCTCAGTGCTTCGTTGAGCACCTCACTTGGAACGTTTTGGTTATATTCAGTTATGTTGTTAGCCCTTACAAAAGCATCGCGAATTATTAGCAGTGCGCCAACTTGTCCGTGTAACCGACCAGACTTGCTCTATTCTAATCACGAGCTACAGAACAATGTTTGAATTAAAATTCAGTGTACTATTCCACGAAGAAAAGGGAATTAATCCAATGGAGAGGAATACTTGGCAATCCGTAATGTTTCAATGTTTTGTGTTTTAATGAATGAAAATGAGGAAGAAAATTATTTGCTCTCGACAGAACGGCGTTGGTGACAATGTTTCTTCGTTATTCGATAATCCTGATAAAGTGAAAATCATTGTCTCTGCGTTTTACTATCGTATAATAACAAGGCCATCCGATGAAAATTCTGTATCAGTCTGTATCGGTCCTATCCGATAATCGATACTATCGAAAATGTTTCAGAAGTTTGCCGCACGGGTTATTGACCTATCTGCCCTATCAAAATGTTTCAACAGATAGTTCGATTCATATAAGGCAGTACAATTTACATACATGCATGCTCTAATAATTCTCGAGGAAATATTAACCGCTATGTATATTATGAAAATTTCAATAATGAATGTGCAATAGTTTCTTTGTTATCGATATATTCTCGATATATTCAAAGTTTTGGAGGAAGAATTTCATAATTAAATTTAATATATATAATTAAATTTAATATATATGTATGTATGTAGATAACACATATGAGAATAATTACTAAATTTTTAAATAAAAATATTGATTAAAATAATATGTATCTTTACGCAATTATATATATATATATATATATATATATAAAATTACGTATCAATATTTTAGCCCGGAAACAATATTAATCTGTGTTATTACACAAATCATCTCGGAATGTACATTTTGAACCTACATATTTATATTTTCTTAATTTAAGTAAAACTTTATTCATACCTCGTCGCCATTAAATATTTTCTGTTTAAATAAACATGGCAAAATTGTTTAAACGACAATCCTATTCGACGAATATTGATGAACAGCGTCAAGATATCACAATATAACAGCTGAGCTGTCAATCGATTGACCGTTATCAATATCGCGCGTTGTTATGCGGAGTATGTACGATATGTACGCGTGTACAGGATCGGTTTCCGACACGGCGGTGGTCATTTGAACGGCTGCACTCTCGAATCCGTGCGTGTACACCACGCATATTCGTTCATTGACACGTCAGTTAGTAAAACGATCGTGAGAGGAGGCAGAGGAGGGAGGTTTGGTCCGATAATGCGCACGTATAATATACATACATACCCACGGATATTGTGCGAAAGGATCCGCGCTCGAGATTTCAGGTGTATGAAATTAAACGCGCCGCTCTCTCTCCCCCGTGACACGATAATCACGATACGACACCTCCGACAGCTGTCAGAACTGACGGGCCAGGGGGATCGGATGGCAGGTAATTTAAATTGCCTTATCGCGGAACCGGCTGCTACCCGCGGCATTTCTCTCGTCTCTCTTCTTCTCTCACAGTTACTATTTATCCCTCGGAAAATCGTTAACTCTGGAATGATGTTCATATCTCTTTGTCCCTTAATAGCGTTCAAGAATGGCACCGGCCATTAAATTCTTATAGGGAGACTTTGAAGTCGAATAAAACATGTTTTTATCTCTCTTGACACGTGTATGTGTATCGTGTTAAAATAAGTTCATTACAAAGTTATTGTATTTTATAATACTTTTTCTATTTTATTTATATTAATCCTGAAATTTAGTCAATCGGCTAGCCACAAATTTCGTTGAATTCAATTGATATTAGAAAACTGAGTTGAAGAATTCTTTTACAGAAAGAGACAATTTTCGATAATTTTACACGTCGCACAATAAAGCGATGCATAAATCAGTTTTATACTCCACGTTATTGCACAGCGCTTTACGGCAGCTGATTTCGGAAGCTGCATCTTTTTTACCATTCGTCTTAAATTCTGCGCCACGTGTAGCATCTCGCGTATAAGATATTATCACGCTATAATTTATTCTCCGTAAAATTGCTCCACTGAACATCTCCTTTTGGGAAAAGTAGCTCTTACGCGCGGGAATATTCCAGAGTGACATAATAATTTTTTAAACGTGTGATAATTTTTTGGCGGGATGAACATCATGTAAAAAGTTCGTAAACAGCTCGCCGGATCTCGTTAACTTTTACGTTAAGCGATACAGGAGAATTAACGCGTCCCGCCGTCCAACGTTATCCAAACGATACGTCATACCATTCCGAATGCAAGATATGTCATCGGCATCGCGCGCTCGCGCGTTACATTATTTCGGGTGATATAGGGCCCGCGCTGTCAAAAGCCCCCCCTAACACAACAACAGTATATCCACACCCACGGATCGGCGTTATTCGACTAATTGAAGCACGTGTCATCTCCGCGCGGCTGGCGCACGGAGGCTTTATTGCGCGGAACGCCCGACTTTTCGCGCAACCCGCGACCTGCAAATAGAATTACGACGGTGCAATAAGAGCTGCAACGGTACCCGAGGGAGAGAACGTTAAAATATTTTTAACTTCTGATCGCGCGTCGGAAAATTTTCGCTCGACTCCTCGCAAAACTCTTAGAGCGCTCTCTCTTGTTCCACGAAGATCTACGATAACGATTATTTTGCAGGAAATTTGAGAGTTGTTATCGCGCGTAATTTTTCTTTCAAATTATATTGCACGTAGGATTTAATCTCATTAATCATTTAAGAAACAAAGACTGTGTAATTTAATTAACTTTTGCTTCTTGACGTGATACAGATAGAAAATTGCTTAATGCATATAAATTATATATTGTGTTTACATCGATGAGAGAAAATAAACGTTAAATGTTTATATAAAATTTATATTCATGTATTAAAAAAATAGATATACCTATACCGAACCAATTTCATATCTCGGCAAATGCATTTCAAATATATTTTTGTTTACCAGTAAATTAAATATATGTCCAATATTTTATAGGATATTTATATAGAAAAGCTCTCAACAACCGGTCACTTTTTAATGGAAGACAACTTGCGTAAAAGATCTCTACTTCATAATTAAAGCGATTGCCAACATCGATGCGGTAAAAACGCAGTCATGCAAAGTTATATGCAAATAGTTGCTCGCGAAGGCAATTAAATCTCCCATTAACTTTGCCTACGAACCGTCATATCACGATTGAGCAAACAATTTCATTCGTAATATTCGTAATCGCATATAAAAATGTGTATCTATTCGTGGACGTACATTTATTGCTCTTTTATCGATGCCGTTCGCAGTTACAAAAAATATAATTATAAACGTTACATTTTTCAAATGCGATATTTTGTGATGAGGCTATATTAGATTTTTATAATTCGAGAACATTGATACGCAACAAATAGTACAGAAGAAAAATTAACCAATCGACTAATTACCATTCGTATAAAGACGTCACGTACGTTTTTTTTTTTTTTTTTCTAATAAGTCTTGTAAGATCTTCTGTTAATTTAATTCGAGTGTATTCGAGAAGGACGCGAAGACTGCCAGTTGCAGTTTGATAAAAGCAATAACATGTAGTCTGCGTTTGACAAGGAATTCTCAATCGATCTGTCTGTGTAGCAATAGCAAACAGCGGTCTATCATTGGTACGGGAGAGGCGCCTATACGTATATACGCAATATATCATCCATCTCGCCGTATACCTATCGGCTGACATTTGCAGGCGACAATCGCGCGATATATTACAGGTGGTTCAATTAGAAACAGATTAACCGCATCATTTCCCGCGTTATCGCGCGTTGCGGCGTCTATTTGTATCGCGTATTGCATTCGTGCAAATGATGTCTGACCGTAGAGTCTCTCCGTTTCGCGCTTCGCGTTTATTTCGCGCCTCAATTATTCACACGACATCGGGCTAAAATGCGCCGCATTTAGGCGCCGGTGTGTAACCGACCTATGACATACATAATGTTCGTGCTTTGGTTCGCGAGTCTTATCGTTAAATTCAATTAACACGACACTGACGTAATTATTATGATGTAATTAATATAACGCGCGTATAATGGCGCAATTATTACAAGCCTAATCAATGTAACAATGACGTCAATGCAATGTGGGGAGATTCGACTAGCCATGAATCTGTGATCGCGCGCGTTTATATTAATTTTATCTCTATTATACTCTCTATCGTTGTTTTCTCACACGAAGCACAATTTTCCATCTTCATAAATGATAGGAATATTTAGACATTCTTTAATATCTCACCTTTTATAAAACAAAATATCCCGGACCAATCTTTTCGTGAACTTGCACAAAATGCTTTGCACATTCACGGCATTGTAAATTTCGAGTAATTAAAAATGACATATTTTTTGAAAATTAAATTTTGAAGCTATTACAGTTTGAGCAACAAAGATTTATCAATCTCAAATAGATTAAAATTTTAATTTATAAGCTTTAATTACCGAGACATCAAAAGTATATGTTTATATATAGCGCGTCACAGTTATCCCGAGTGAATGACCCTTCATATCACCGTGTTTTGATCTAATCGCGTCTTAGAAGCGAGCAAGACCCGCGATCGATGAGGCATCTCGATCACTCGGGGATGCATTCGACGAGACGATGCGAGACGGGACCACACATTGGACATCCACACAGCAGTGCGTTATCGACGTGTCTATCCGCGACGTTTCCGCGCACAGACGATTGGACGAAACGATCGCGGTCGGATACCGCGCATAGCCGGCCGACCGACTGTCATCGACATTGTTGCGGCGCGAGGACCGCGGGTCGAGGGGTGAGTTTGGGTCGCTCGCGGTTATGCACCCTCAAGCTAATGTGGCTATTTGGGCGCATTGCTCCAATAGGCGCCTCCCCCAGACGCCGAAATACACTGCGGTCGGATGTATATATAAACGACGCCAAAGAGCTCCGGCGACGACATAGACATGCCGCTAATCGCTAATCGCACAGTTATGGCTCTTTCGATAAATATGGCAATAATCCCCCAGCGAGCGGAGATTCTTGTGTGTAGAATCCATTGACACACTTTAATGCAGTTTAACTCTGTGAATGATTTATGGAGATAGGCAGAATTCGCTGGATTAGAAAATTGCTAATCTTTGTCATTAATAAAGATCGATTAGTATTTAGAAGGAAAAAAATTAAGTCTATATGAAAGATGTAGATAAAAAAATATAAAATTTTTTAATATTAATTTAAATTTAAATTATTATTAATTCAAATATGTTTAAAAAACATTTTTCTGTGAAAGTATTAAAATATTTTCACGAATCCAGATCACAAAATAAAGATTTAAATAGAGAAAGAGAAAATATGCAGAATATAAATACAAAAAACCTACATAAAATTAATAAAAGTATTATATGTTCAAATTTTTATTTGTTTTAAGTAAAAAAAGATAAAACTGTGATAATTATAACATATGATTGAATATTTAAAAAGTGAAGGAAAAAATTGTTTATCCGTAAACTAATTTTATCAAACGCACCGCTGGTTTGATATACTGAAAACGAACAGTTTATCAATGACAAAAATACAACGTCTGCAAAATTATGATATAGTAGTTCTGTCCACACAGTCGAATTTCCTTTCCTCCCCCCCAATTCAATATTTCGAAGCGACAACAAGCGAATGCCGTCGGTTTATTACTACAACAATTCTCTCTCTTTCTCTCTCGTTCTGCCTTTCATTTGTTCAGTTCTAGTCGCGAAATTTCCGATAAACAGACGAATGACATATGTAAACGACCGAATGCTCCATCGCCGTCACAGCGGGATTAACGGCGCACTCTACTCGTTAGTCCCGAGTTTCGAAACACGACGAAATTGCACTCGCACCCGTTCGTCGACAAAAGTCCAGGTGAAGCAAAATCTCTCTCGTACGATGCGTTGTGTCGTCAATACGTGAAAGGCCGACGTTCGTGCGATTCACACAGATCGTGAAAAGTGTCGCGTTTTGTGCGAGAATCCGCAAGATTGTCAAAACTCATATTTGAAGAGCAAATCGCGCTTGTCGATTTCAAAATTCGGGATTGACGAATTGCTACAAGCTTTCTCAAGATTTTAATTTTATATTTTGAATAATTTAAAAAAGACAAGAACTTCTAAATTGTGTGATTAAAGAAAAAATGCAATTTAATTATTACGAAAATAGATAGATGTGAAAAATTCTTGGCGCATCCTGCGAGAAACAGAACTTTGCATCAAAAACTTTTTTTTTTTTTTTTTTTTCTTTATGAAGCAAAACGGTCCCGCGTTATATTCCATCTAATATTTGCATACGAGAAGAATAAACAAATGCAGCTAGATTAAACGATTACAGTCGAAATAAATTCTCTCCCTCGGTGTTTCGCAGTAGAGAGAAATCCTTCAGCGAACTTTCATCGTCGCCGTATAAGAAGGGTAAGAGAAAAAAAAATAAGAAACGGAGGAGAGAATCCACGGTTTAGCGAGAATTTACCAACTTTACCGGGTTCCTCCCTTATTTACCCGCCGCACCCGTCGCGAACACGTTTGGAATCGCACTCGAATCACGCCGGAAGGCTTACTTAGAGGGGGGAAAGGCATCCGATATACATCCATGGCACATACACATACATATACGCATACACTCTGCCCGTCGTGAAAGGGCATGTGCGTGCAAGAAGTCCCCGGATTCGTGGCAGGACGAACCCAGGGAATTCGTCCCCGACGATGGAGGAGGATATAAAAAGAGTCTCGCGCGTCGCGGTACTCGAAGTTTACCCATCCTAACGACCGTCGTCATCCTGTGCAAACTTGATGTCGAATGGTGACGACGGCGGCAACCGTGCACGCCCTGTACGCGCAAAGAATTTCCATGAATCGACGGAAAATCTCGGGTATACTGTATGTAAGTACGGGTTGCGCCGAATCCTTCAAAGTGTCGGGACAGATGGGTGAGAATTAACAAAACCATTCATATCTTAAAATTTTAAAAAAAGAACCGAACGTATTTCCAAATTTATTAAAAAATCTATAAAACATTTTTTTCTCAACTTTGCGCTTCTCGGATATCCACCTACACGAAAAATTTAGCTAATTATCGTGTATCTACGCGAGCAGAAATTCGGTGACAGAATTCGTGCGGTCCGCTCCAAAACGCCGGGGTGGCGGAGGGATGGAACGAACCGGAAATTTGACGATACGGAAATGCGACGACAGCTGGCCGATGGAAACGGATTCGGCCACGTCGAGCCGAAACCAAAGCGGCGGCGTGACACCGTGCGATGACACGTGCGGCCGAGATTATATTCCGACAGACATTTTGACAGAGTCACGCGGCTCGCGGCGTCAGATTATCAGAGTCGGTTATGTATCGAACATGCAATATGTATTTCCCTCGGAAAATGCGAAAATGCACCTCTCTCTTTCTGCATATCTCTCTTCCCCCTTCTCGCGAGATCGCAATCGAATTTTAATCGATCGGATCACGTGACGGAATTTGATCGTCGAAGCTTGCGCTGCTCCACTTCGGATATGAAGAAAGTTGGTAGAACAATAAATTTGATACAACTGAACGTGTGCGGTGCCGTCAATAAGTTTGTAAGTCGGCGTGGATAAGAATTTGGGCAAACGTATTTGATCCAATAAACAAGTGAGAGTTTGATATTGAATTTCGAAGAATGTTATGTTGAGCTACATTTTTTTCTCCGCTCGTTACACTGTGTAGCGATCGCTTGATACAATTTATTTAGAACATTTAACCATAATACCATAAATATTTCATAACCTGTGGTTTACACAAGTGAATACGTGTTGTTGGATATGTATGTATATAGGTATATCAGTTAAATGAACATAATTTTCAATATAAGCAATTTAATAATTCAGTCCAGTAATATGTCGATTCACTCGTCGTGCATCGCAATTGTGGAGCGACGATAAATTGACATTATAATCACTCATTTCATTCACCATGCATATCATATACAATCATATCTAATATAATTATCATGTCGCCACAAAGTTGCAGCCTCTACAAATAATTACGATTAAAATGATATAGAAAATGATATGTATATAAAATGTATCATCATTAAATAACGTGTCTTTCATCCGCAAAGCCAATCAATTTAGGAATCGATTTTAATCCAATTTTATGTACAATAGCACTTTCTTTATAATCTGTAGTACTTAAAAATTTCACTAAAAATATGCTATATATTCCCAAGTGACTACGATACAACTGCAATCTTATGAATTTTTGTAAAACGATTCACGGGAATCTCAAAGGGACGAAGGGGGCTGAAAGCTTGACGGTTCTATATATTTTTCGTCGAGTCAACCGTCTAGCCAGACCACGTGAAATTCACCTCTTTGTAAACTTGTTTGACATTCGGTATCGGAAGAGTGCAATAAAAAGTGGAGAGCAGAGGATCTCTCTCTCTCTCTCTCTCTCTCGAGTCGAAATTATGATACCTATACATTGCTGTGCAGCCACGACGAAGATGCGATTTCAGTCAGAAATGAGATTTCACCCCGAATCTAATATCAGAGACGTAAAAATGGAATGTACTTTCCAGAACTCATTCTTGTGTATGTGTGTGTAGGTCATATATAGAAGCGTATAATAAAAATTTTTGAATCGAATCTTCAAAAATATTATCTTGTCAAAAAGTTACAAATTACGATGACTTCTCTCGATTTTTAACAGATTTTCTCCGTTGATTGAAAATTCATTACATGTAGTATTGTAATGAACAAGTTAAAGCAAGTTATTTATTTAAATTTTGCAAATTTTTCATCGTTTCGTTTTGTAAAAAATCTTGTTCTCTTTCCGCACGGCACATATTTTATATTATTTATTTTACGCGCGCGCCTTCTTCGCTATCTTCCCCAAATCTACATGTTTTGACACTTGATGGTGCACAGCTGTGGAAGGGAACACGCAAGTACACATGTCGCGCCGTTCACGAAAATACGCGAGACGCTGCTTCGTGTTGCGCAGCATCGCCGACGGAGATTCGATTTATTTCGCAGAGACGAGATGTCTCGGGCTTGCAGATATAATACTCGATAAGTGCGTTCGATCGCGCATGGAAAAAGACGTCGAGGAGGAAAAATGCCTCGCGCAATATAAGCGTGCTCGCCCATTGTGTTTCCAGATAGCATCGATATTTCGCCACCCTGGAAAATCACCTGGAGATAACTATCGATACCCCCATGAGTCGCGATGCATCCTTTTAATATACAAGTTGTATATTCTTAATTTGAGAAAAGAAATTGTAATAATATTAAAATCTAATTCTTTTGTGCAATTATAATGTTATATATTTTTATATTTGTGCCTTTTACTTTTGCAAAATAAATTTGGAAAATTATTAATTTCGATGATATGAATAAAAGTAAAGATTTTTATATATTATGACGAGACAAAATAAGTAGATGCATCATATAATTTTGAAGCCTGACAACGTCAGTCACACGACATTTATATGTATATCGTTGCGAGGAAGAGCTACCGATAAATTCTAGACTGAAAGCCAAACCCTCACTGTCGGTCGATGTCATTTTCGCGATTTTCGCTGATCCATGCTCATCATCAGCCGTTCCTGTTTTTCGATGTTCGTCTCTCGATACACGAGCGGAGATATACGTGTGGAAACTGCCATGGAAAAAAAAATTCATCGTATCGAACGTCGAATCCCGCTGAGCTATGCGCCGACCCGCGCTAATAAGCGTGGAAAACGTCGAATGAAAGGATTCGAGTGGAAGCGAAGTGGTGAAAAAACGACAACGACGACGCGCCCCGTTGAAACTTTATTAATCCCTCTCGTTGATCCTGCTGTCTGCGACGTGTCGGGCAAATTTCTCCGCGTTTCCCCCTCTTTCACTTTATTTATTTATTTATCCTTTTTCTTTCGCTTTCTGTGCGATATCATCGTCAATTTTTAACGCGTATTCGTCGTGCTTTTTAATCGCGTTATCACAACGACCTGTATTTACAGCGATATTTTTTCAATAGCCTCGCATGCGCGTTTCACTGCTTCGCGCGCTGCTGCTCTTTATTTAAGCGAATGGCTCTCTTTGTGAAGGATTTCCGATGGTTCATAGACCGAGTGTATCACCGAAAGTGGACATTTGCTGATTGGGAAAATTTTACGTGATACTACATTGCCGATAGTCGTTCGGCGATATTAACATTCTTATATATTCGCGACTCTTCATTTTTTTTCTTCGTCAAAATCTATTCAAATTTTTTTAAATGTAATTTTTAATCATTAAAGATCGAGCGGCAACGCGTACTGTTTCCAAATATCGTCACGAGAATATGTTTACGCTCTTTTACCTTTACTTTCCGTTGCGTATTATATTATGCGTGTCTCCTCGACAGATGTTTCGCGACACGCAAACGGCTTTGGATTTCGCGGAAACGTTAAAAGCACGAGGTCGTAATTAGTGATCCGCTCGAAAATAAATCTCGTGGATCTTGGATAAGCGACCGAAAGATTTAGGGAGAGCTAGAAGAATTGAATTTATCGCGTCGTCGCACGGAACGAATAACGAAAAAAAATATGCCCTGCCCTGCTTCGATCACATTTCCAGAAACAAATGTTTAAACAATCTACCGGCGAGGTAATAACGTCATAAAAAGGTCGGTGTCGCGATAAATTTGTGACAAGCGAAATACAGAATCGCAGGCAGGTGAATAATTAAAACGCTACATGCGTGCTTTATAAATAATTCAAAGAAAAATAAATATTTTTTTCAGCGTATCCGAAACAAAAGCTTGCGTACGTTATAAAAGTTCGCGATGGACGCAAATATTTAATTTAAACAGCTCGGGTGCCATGAAGCTTCTTCAGTTTTGTCAGTTCGTTTAAAATCGCTTAATTACAATAGCAATAATAATTTTGATATTAATGAGACAAGTTGTAAATTATTCAAATTATATCTCATCTCGTCGCAATTATTATTAACATATCGTTAATATTATAATACAATGTGAGACAAAAATTAAATTTTTACCAAATAAATCTCGATAAAAAGAAGAATGTGAAAAAGCCGACGTCAAGTTGCAAACACGATATGACAAAGCTAATAGGCATCTCCTCGCATCATTTTGAAACAAGAAAGGGGTTCAAGAGATACATCCGACGCGTATATGAATCCGAAACACATCGGAGGAATATCTTTCTTTATCTCCACGATGCTCTCGCTATAGTCCTTCGCAGATCCTTCATGCCTCTCTTCTTTCTGTTACTTCCCCTCTGACTCTTCAGACAGAATAATCACCGATTTTGTTCTCTTTCTCCCCTCTCACTATTCTTTTATACCTATCTCCGTCAGTCGATGCGAGCAACATGGTGGTGAAACTCTTCCTCAGAATTTTTCCGCGATTTTCTACACATATAAGCGACGTCGGCATTTGAAAGCGAATCAAGAGAGCCCGTAATATTTGTGCAAACAAATCGCATATGAAATAAGGTTCCATCCTGAATATCTCATTACTAATAAAAAAGCACGAGTTTCCATAAAAATGTAAATTACCGCGTCCGATGCGGTAGAACAGGATGAAAGAATAAATGACACGCTTTTCGCTGTACGAATACACGTTGCAAGAGCTGAAAGGCCGTATATTTGAAATTGCTTGGACCGCTTGGAGTGTGTCTCTGACAGCAGCAACTTTATCAGCGGTGCGGGAAAATATGTTGTGTTTTCGCTCGCGTTGCATCTCCGCGAAAGCGCAGGAGACGACGAGCTGGAAGCGAGGGACGGGGAGGACTTTTAATTTACAAGAACTAGCCCGGCAAATATGCGGAGACGCGACTGGAATCGGTAACAAGTATCTCGTCCAGTGGCAACGCGCCAGACGACGTTATTGCATCCTAAACTGCGTTTAAACGAAAGCGCGGCTCGAGATTGCGAAAGTAGGAAGGCAGGGAACGAGATGCATCGCGTAATAAGTTCTCTCTCTCTCTCTCTCTCTCTCTCTCTTTTTTTATCTAGCTCCTATTTCATTTCTTTTCTTTCCTTCTTATGCAAAAGCTCCTGTGAATAGATGCAACTCGCGTCCTAATCGCAAACTTGCATTTGTGTTCAATTTCGAAAGTCTTTTGTCGACAACGCGCTAGCAATTTCCGACCCTTACTGTAATTATTTTTGATAAGTAATTTAATTTAATTTAATTTATTGTCAATTAGAGAAAGAGAGTTGAAGATCACCAGCTTTATTTACGAATTATACATATACGAAAAGCTGATTAATTTCTTTGCACCGGATACGCCGGTAATAAACAAATAAACGGCGCAAAGCGTATCAAACGTGACTTTCCACCTGTTTTACGCGCGAGAGCTCGCGCTCTGTACTTGCACGAAAAAAAATTCGACCGGGGTTATCGAGTCTCACTCGCTTTTACATCAAAGGCACGCTGCCGCCGCTAGCGTACTACTACTACAAAAAGGGGAAAAAAAAAAATAAATCGCCAACTTCCGCCTCTCTCTCTCGCTCGCGCATGTGTGTGCGCGTGTGCATGTTTACTTGTTTGAGCGTCGTTTGTGAGTCTCGCCACCTCAAACGTACTGTCTGATCCTCCGACGATGACAACGACACGCGATTTGCGACCATGGAAAATGGAATTCCGCGGTGAAAATTTAAATTCCGGACGCTCTCGCTTCCATGCGCATTTGAGGCTGAGGCCTGTCGATACTTGGCATATTATTACCGCAGGATGCGTGCTCTACATGCGACGGCAAAGTTCCGCACGGAGGGTGGATGGGATACGCTACCCCCGAGGATTTTGCATGGGGGATAAACGAGAGCGAGAGGGGGGCGAAAAAAAGTTGGCGAGGGTCGTCGTCGTCGTCATCGTCCTCGGATCGTCCTTGTTGTTGTCGGATAGAACGAGGAGAAAAGGCGACGTAGATTATTATGCCGGACAAGTGGTCCATCGTTCCGAGCTCCCTTATTCTTTCGGCTCGTTAGACACGAGCTTGGAGAGACAATGTTTCATACATAAATGCTGGACATGCAGCGAGGTAATTGGTTCATCGGCGCATTCGCTCGCGATAATTCCTTTAAAGTGAGCTGCATCGGCTGCTGTTTATCCCATTCAGCCTATATTGTTAAATTTCAAGATTACGTATCTATTAGAAATGAATGTTTAACTCAAATAATGCATAGTTATTCAAATTTAATGTTTTGAAAATTCCACAAGATCCTTGAATATAACAAAAGGAAAGGCAGAGGAGATAAAACGGATATGAAAATAAATCTTAGCTTGTATATAGATTTTCAGAAAGTATAACGCACTTAAAATATAATAATAAGCTGTTAAATAACTTTCTGAAGCGTTTTATCTCGATTAATTTCGTAAGTCGCTGTATATAACTTTACTTGAAACTTTATCGATAAATCAACAAGTATATCCTGCAAAAGTTTAAGTGCTAAATTAAAATGTTAAACACTTCCGAGTGTTAGGAGAAACACAATCAGATGCGTCAAACAATTTATAATTAATATTTCGTCTCAACGATACAACAGCCAATAGGAACGAATTAGGAGCGATCGTGTTTCGTATTCCGATTTCGAGTCTGTGCGTGGTACGCCTAATTCCGGGATAATGCGGATAAATGTCCGGCGGTCCTTCCCCGGCAGATACCGAGTCCATCGCATGTTCTGTGTAAGCCGGATATTTCTCCATACCACTTGTACCGAGCGAGATCCCTCGAATAAACAGAGATAATCCGCCATCTGTGCGCATTGTCCATCGACAAAATAATTAACAGAACGCAAAAGCGCCCACTACTGTGTGATAAAACGCAACATTATTCGACGATTATATATATATATTTTTTTTAACGTAATAGAGATTCTTTTGCATTGCGAATGCAGAATGAAATATTTAAAATATCTCAAACGTCGCAATTTTTTTTAAACATGTATTTTTTAGCCAAGGTTATTTATCTTCTTTTTTATCGTTGATTTTTTATTTGCCGATGATGTTAATTATAATTACGCGACGTTTAATCTCTCGTCCATCGTCCATTTCGTCGTCCTTGTAAAACTCGTCTCGCCCTCTGACATATCTCCTCGATAGAAAATTGGGTCACGATAGCCGTATATAATCTGTGCGTTCAGACATTTTACCCGGCTGACGACAAACGACGACGATGATCATCCGTTCGTCCCAATGGGGTTTTATCGGGTTGCCTCGTCGGTAGCCTCGCATGCTCTATGCGTGAGTGACCAAAGAATTACCGCGCCTCGTTCCACACGAGAGGCCGAAATGGAGGCATCCCGTGAAGCGTGACCCACCCCAGTCGATTTCCCTCCATTATCGTCGGTTTAAGGACGAACAGACGACCGATTTTCTGACGTACGTTACCGAATGCGTTGCGCGGAAGATTGCGCTTTTTAAGAAAAAAAAAAAAAAACTCGGGAAACACTGTGCATTTCACGGAAGGAAATAGCGCGTCACAAGTATGTTTATTTACGTCCCATTTATCGTCATTTAAACGGTAATTAGTAATTTTTTTTATCTTTATCCAAAATTTAACGAATTCAACATGTCTCCAACATTTCTCAGCAAGTGCGATTTTTTCTCATAATTATTAAATTATTCGATTTTTGTCGAAATTATTAAAATTGTATTTCAATGTCTTACAAATATGTCAAATGCGTTAAATATGAGCGTACATCATTTGCTATACGATGCTGATTACAAGATGTCATACATTCTTTTACGGAGCATAATAATAAAACGACCAATTTATATTAATGCATGCACAGTGCGCTGTCATTATTAACTGCAAAATTAAAAGGCAGCGAGAGAGTCTGAAATCATTGAAATGCAATAAAACGCTCGTTCGTAAAACGCGAGTCTCTTAATCGGAGAAACGGCACGATTGGTTATGCGCGTGAGTACATCAATTCGCCGAATAATGATCGTTTTGTGCTCGTTGGACCCCATTAATTGCTAAATGCGACTGATGAATGATAAAGACAAAGAGAGAAAGTGGAACCGATGCCGGGAGTGTCCAGTTGACTGGAGGGCCGATAAGATCTGGCTCGTCGCCAGTAAGATTTATAACTCAAAGTGGAGGCTGTGCAGGATGCAGATGACAATGATAAGCGATTGTAGGTAGCGGATTAATAATAGAGAGAGAGAGAGAGCACGATGATGCAAGTAGTGCGTTTGGCGAAGGCGGCATGAGAACGATTGCAAATTCGCCGGGTTTATGATTCATTTGCCACAAGACAGCGTGGGCGAATTTACACAATACATTTTTTTTTCTAAATATAAGAAAATCGTTTTCAAGCTCTCATTTTATAATATTTTATATACAATATTCAGAATTTTCTACATAGTAAAATCTCTTGTAATTTATTAAAATTTCCCGACTTTCCCGATACAAGGGGAATTCCTTGAGATAAATTTGATGTACCTTGTATATAAGTTCCGCTAACGAACAGATAAACTTGAAATTATAATAGAAAAACACGCTGACAAACTTTGGCGCAAACCTCATGAGAGACCGTTCCATAAATTTTCGAGCGCACACAAGTACAAGTTCTAATCGCACCTGGCAAGTTACGCGGCGAGAAAAGTAAGAGGAGAAATTATGCCGCGTGCTATGTATCGTTATGAGCAGACTGCTACGAGCCGAGAACCAGACAACGGCTTGCATAATCGTAACAACCGTGCGCACGGCGCGGCGGCTACCCTTCCCCATAAAATACGCTTCTTTTGTCTCAGCAAACTATTGTATTTATCCATCGCGGTTGTCTCCCTTTTTCAGCCCTTTTTCGCCGTCGTCGGTCTTTAACCACCAACGGCATCTCTCTCTCGTTCTGGTTTCGCAGCGCTTCGCTTCCGGCCGCACCGGAGACTCGCGGCCTACGGGCAGATTCTCCCACAAAAAAAGGAAAAAGAAAAGAAAAGTCTCTTTTGCATATTTTATTTAATTTCGCACTTCGAGTCTCGTTTCGGCGGCAGTCTGAAAGAAAAAAAAATAATTCACGCGGCGCAGAGACCGAGAGTATTATTGAATTGTTAAGATTAGAGAGAGCATCAGCTGAGCGCGGACTTTGGTCGATGGTAATCTTTAACGATCAAAAATATTTCGATTCGAGAGATATAATTAACTTTGCAAATAAAGGTTTCCCGAGAGAGTTGAAATAATTTGTAATTAAATTATTTTCAGTCTACAATTTTTAATTACACACACTATGCACACACACAAAATCTATCTGATTTATAATCTGAACATTTATAAATGTTACAGATAATGTGTGGCGAAATAATAAATTCAATTAGAGAGAAAATTATATTGTGTATTATCATTATTTGTGTAATTTTTTAAAATTGCTCGAGTAAATAAATGTTAAGAATAAATTGCGGAAGAATATAGGTCTTGACAGCTTAAGAATGCTTCTTTTCCTTTTCTCTAAAAATTGTGCACTTAATTTTTAGTGGATTAGGCGTGCGTTTCTGGCCCAGCGGTGATATAAATGACTACTTTTCGTATGATTTTGGAAACTATTGTTCTACATATTTTCGCGCATAGATAGAGAGAGAAAGGAAGGAAGAACGATATTTCCGGGCGGCGCATGCGAGAGAAGTGCGCGAACAAAGCACAACCCCAAGGTACGAACGTAGGCTCTCTCAAGGGTGTCCGTATTTCCGGTCAGTGAGCTTCGCGAACAATGCGCTAAAGGAAGCGGACAGGGGACGCGGTGCGTCAAGTGCTTAAAATATGTCGTGCGTTGATAACTAGGAACTCGGAGCAAAGCGCCGCAAAGAAGGACGGCCTTTCATCCGTGTCGCGAGCTAGGCGATCTAGAAAAATACAGCACTCAGGGAAAGAGAGAAAGAAAAAGAGAAAGAGAGCACGAAGCCTCTCCGAGGGACAAGTGCGATAATTAAACTCGAGTGACTTTCAACCGTGGCCTTTAGCCTTCTTCTTCCTTCTGCTACGGGTCAGTTTCGTTCCGAAAAAGATTAAAATTTTCCCCGGATATATATACATATATTGTATGCGTCATTATATATCATCTTCGGCGAATGTAATTAATTTTATCGGAATGTCTCTTAGAGAATATATATATTTGATTCGTAGTATTTCTGTATTCTCAAGTATAAATTATCTCCCTCATACATTTTTCCCGTATACGTCTATCAGCTTTTTGTGTATATAACTCTGCCTTCTCCTACTTATCACCCGCGTTTCGGACGCTTAATTAAATCGCGTATCGAGAGAGAAACGCGCACTCTAATCTGAATGATAAATATATTTTCAATTTCCCGCATTTGGAGACACTCGCGTCAAAATCATTATTATAAATCTCTTTATTTCTATCCACGTTTCTCTCTCTCTCTCTCTCTCTCTTTCAATGAATGAGCACCAAGCTCGAGCTTCGGGACTATCACCCGCGCTGATGCACACAATATCGTTGCTGCCGCGAGGATAATAACTTCCGGTGCATGCAGCAACTCCGCGTCTCTTCCGTTCGCTATATCTTCGCTTTTTCCCCCCTTGGTTCGCGATACGCGCGCGAGAAGAAAGCCGCCACGATTTAATTTAACTTGGAGAAGTCGCGGTCGCCTGTCCCGCTCATCGCGCGCGGAATTTTAATCCGGCCGCCCTTCGCTCTTTCTCTTTCTCCTTTCTTCATCTCTGTCGTCGTCTTGTCGACGACGATACTCCCTCACCTCTCATTCTCTCTCTATCGTGACATGACTAGAATGTCAATGTGAAGACGCGTTGCGTGGGTGTCGTCCGACCGACCCGATGTTATTATAAGTCGCTCGGATAAACCAGCGAATAAAGTCGAGTTAGTGCGGCTTTAGAAATATCAAACACATTGAACCTTATTATCCTAATTAATCTTATATTTTTTGATATATTTATATTATCTTCCACACAAAATTTATTTTAATTAAAAACTATAAAAACTATAAGTGCTCCTAATTAAAACTGAACAGGTAGTTAAAAGTATCATGATGATAGATTATTTAAGATTAGAGAAACGTTACAAAAAGACACTAAAATATTCTAATTAATAGATATTTTAAAAATATTTGCTGTACACTCTCTGCCGAGTGATACGTAAATAATTTTTCTCGTCGGTTTCGCCGACACTTGAATCGCATGCGTAAGGAGGACGATGGAAGGTGACGGTGACGGTGATCACAAGAGGCAGAATCTGAGAGAGCGGGAACAACATCAGAAGAGGAAGTTGGGGGCTGCGGCATTAGTAAGTTCGTACTCCGTTGGCGGGAAGGGCGAACAAAGAAACCCACGGCAGTATTAATAGCGGAGTTCCCCGACGAGAGACGAGAAGAGAGTCGGGGCAGAAGTGAATCGGGCCTAGCGAGCTGGCTGGTTAACCGACGACAAGCACAGGGACGAGGACGAGAGACGTTACCGGCGGTAACGAGCTTCCCAGAGACTAAATAATGCCCGAGTTATTGAATGGCCGTGAATCGCCGCCTTCTCTCTCTCTATATGCGAGGGTGTGTATATATTCTCTCGTGTGCCAGCACTCGCGAGAGAACGCAACCCCGCGCTGGCGTTTCTTTTTTTTCCGCTGTCGCCCATTCAAAATCGGCGATGGTGGTAGGTATAAAAGAATCGCGACGGCCGATGATTGTCGAATATATGTATGTTCACGGGGAACACGACGCGCGCTCATAATTAGATTGTCGGACACTCTGAACACACAATGTGCTTCTGGGAGCTGTTTTTCCGACCAACTCCCCCGCGGGAGAATTACCGTATAACTGCACGATCACTGGCGCAGAGCGGTGGCTGGTTTTGCGGAAGCTGCAGTTTGTGCGCGCGTTCGTCACTGTCATCCCTCTCGCCGCGTTTCTTCCTAAATACTATAATACAGCCGCGGCATCGCGGTAACGAGCTTTCTGTCGACATGATCTCATTGTAATCGTTTCCGAGTTGGCGGAAGAAACGCGACATGCGTCCTTTTTCCATTCGTTTTTTTTATAGGACGAGAAATCTAATCGTAACAGGAACAGAAGACATTGAAAAATAAACTGTCGTCGTGAAAAGTTTCACTCGTATTTATCAAACATTTGTTATGAATATATAGACGCTTTAATTTCTAATTATGTAAAACGTGATTATACATAAACATTAATAATATGATTAATTTTTTTCCAAATTTTTGTAAAGTCTGATTTTTAATTTTTATTCGGCAAAACTGTAGAGGGAAATGGTGATTGATCTAGGACACTCTGTATATCCGTTCATTTCGTTAATGCAGTTTTGCGGCGAATCCTCGACCGCGAAAGAAGAACCGCGCGGAGTTATATTGCGCTTTATACAATACATCATGTTACTGCGGTAACGAGCTTGCACAGCGCGAGTTGCGGCGAGCTAAATCACGGCGAGTTATTGAATCGCGGTTAGAACATTGGAACGCATTGATCCATGAACGCCGATTTTATAAGGTCCCTTTCCGGCGCCGCGGCAGCAGAAACTGTTCGCTGAGTGGAATCGCGATAACCAATAGCCCGTACAAGGAATGAAGAATGCGCCGTATTGCATCTCGCAACTTGAACAAAACATTGGGGAATATTCTCCTCAAACGTCGATACATAGAGTTTAAAATTTAAAAAAAAATTCATTTTGCATTTAAATACTATTTAAAATACACTAGAGTATTTCTAGTGTATATTTCTAATAAACTTTTGATAATTCTTTTAAAATAAATTATATATAAATTAAATTAAAAATAAAAAGAATAGATAATATCCCTGAGAATATCGCTTGTAACAAGATAATTAATTATTGTTTAGAAAAAAAAATACACCTGTATTTTTTGTACAATCGCAGTGTATCTACAGTTTAATCCTGCAGGATAATATCTTACGATCTCATAGACCGATATCGAATTCTTCCTTTTCTTTAACAGCATCTGGGAAACGGGAGGAAAATGAATTGATCATTATTTCGATGTCGCCGTTTCTTTTTAAAGAGCCCGCAATCCAATTGCATCGACCATCGATCGTGTAAAGACACGCGATAGCGTGTGTCCAACGCGATTCTCTCCGGAAAGCAAACATCGTTATCCCTACCGGCAGTATACGAACCGTTTCCGCTAGATACCATCGGCCAATCTCTTTCCTGAAAGACACTCGAGGAAATGCCATTAGGATCATGCCGTGTCCATTGTACGCCGATTCTCTCGAAAACTTTTTCCGGTCGTTTACACATGTGTCTTTATTCGACGATGCAGTTTCGCGAAACTAAATTCTGCAACTTTTTTAAAGTTTGATAAGAAAATACCCTTTCACCGAATTCATTATACATGGAGGTAAAAGAACTATTAGATTCATTTAATAGAAATTAATTAAAATATCCTTTATATCGCAACAGTAAAAAATCTTTTAGTATTAAAAATTAACTTATAATTATATGAAATATTGACTGAACTTCGCAGAATTGTTCGATTTATCTATAAATCAAATGACTAATATTTTTTTTGTCGACGCATCGATCGTCTCGAGGAATCTCTTAGCGGCAGTTACATAAAGCATAGTCACTATATATCCGGGACAAATAAAAGAAGACAAAGCGACCGGATAGGGACACGACGAACAGGCCGAGAGAGAGAGAGAGAGAGAGAGAGAGAGAGAGAGCCCTGTCCCCCGGGATGAATTCGAAATACATTCACGTCCCGCACGAACAAAGTATAGGCGGTGGTTGCCGGCTCCCGTTGGGATTCTCTCCACCGTTCGGTCCTCCCATCGGAATCGAAACGCCGAATACTGCCTTGCGAAACCACCGACTTTCGATCTACACTACTCCTGCAACCGCACGTTATTCCTGCAAAGGTCAATCGTGTCTTCCTAAAGGAGAGACTCCATGGAACGCGGTCGCAGAACCGCACATTGAATCTCGTATATTATTCTCCTTCATTATTCTCGTATTTTTCAAAACGTCGTTACACAATTTAGACTGGAATGATGAAATCAAATATTAATACCAATGTCTAAAATTCGAGAGTTGTATATTAAATGATAGATTGTTGCATACTAAGAGTAAATTCCAAGTTCCTTGCAAAAATTATCGTTAAAATATTCCTCTATTGATATAAGGTTCGATTTTTCCACTTAATATTATTCGCGGATACCTCTGATTATACGTCGATATTGCCTTATCCGCATGAACGGAAATGGTTTCGGTGGATGATGAGCGAGCACGAATCGGCAGTCTCTAGCGATTTGTTGCATCGGCGCGAAGGAAAAAAAATAAAACAGAGATGTGCCGGTTATAGAAGAGAAAGGAGGGCGAGACAGATAGCTTGGAGAAAGAAAACGGCGTCGCATTAAATTCGCATTAACGGCAAGAAGGGCTCGTCGAGAACGGCCCCCTCCCCCAGATTTCCTTTCGCGTTCGAATCTCTCGAGTATCTTTATTTTCTCGCGCCCCTCCGTTACTTTTGCGAGGATTACCATTGTGTCCCTTCTCGTGTTCGTTTCCGAGACGAACCAATCGTTGGCTATCAGAAACGCTTCGTATAAGTAACGTTCGTGTTTGGGTTTTGTTTTGCGCCGTGAAAACGCGAAGTTGATGATACGAAGGTGAAACATCTTGTTTCAAAGATGATAAGAATATTTAAATAAAAAGATAATATAAAGAGAAAGAGTTGGGATATTTTTCTTTATTATACACAAAATCGTAATCAAATAGTATTTTTAATAGGAATAAAAAATTTAAGTTTCTAAATATAATAAATTTATTAATGAGAAAAGTATCCAATTTTTTCTTTAAAATTAAGTATTTCTAAAATTTTTTATTTATATATAAAATTTCTACCTTTTAATTTGAATGAAAAATGCTTTTTCGTACCAAAAAAATGCAGTTTATTACCCCCCTTTAGTCTATTGTCAGTTAAAATCTCGAAACTTAAAGCTCGATAGCAAGCTTCTGTGCAAGTCGGTTAAACTTTACGACATTTTTCATTTTTTTCATTCGATAGGTCTTTCTATATCTTGACCGATTTGACGTCAGGAGTATTTCTAGTCTCGGTTTCTCTATGTTCCTCTACGTCTTCTTCCTTTTCTCCTCCATTTTACTCCGCAAGACATGCGGGCGTGCCCGGACTGCGAGATGCTAGATGGGAAGGAAACGTTTTCAGCTTCGATATGTTTCTCGCACGCGTGATCGCATACGCGAACCATATTTCTTTGCGATCTTGCACGATCGTTGGAGAACCGGGACTGGCAGAATTTTTTCAAATCTCCGCCGACTTGGAAAAACCATTTCTAAAACGTATTGAATAAAATCGAGAAATATGTTTCTTAAACTTTCGACCCTTTTTTTTAACTAAATGGCAAATACATCCATGCAGTACAAAATCATTAATTGTAAGTGACTAATAAGAGCATATTCATTAGCACATATTCCACTGTCACATTTACAAATCAATCGCATTATAAATAAAATTTAAAAAAAAAACGAATTATATTCTATTGCTGCAATTATTTTAATTGATTCTAGTTTTATCTCAGAATACACACATTTTATACTGTAATTGATGATTATGTATTTATTTGCAGATAATTGAGATTAGTTATAATATTCGCCGCACCAATTCAAATGAATTAAAATGGCAAATAATTTTCCGCTCTAATTACTAATGACTTTAACCGGTTTAATTTCTACCCCGTTCCGATTCTAATACGATCCAAGGAAGGAAAGTTATTACCGTAATTAGTGAGTTAATTTTTTGCGGCGGTTTTTCCGGAAAAAATAAAAAGTAATCGGAATTACCTAATAAGGCGGAACGTCGTACGAATGATGTATGTAGCTGAAAACTACGAAAAATTCTCGGATGCAAACCACATGTGCGAAAAATGTTTGCCTCTAAACGAAACGAAAATGCTACGTAAAATCGGTACGATACAATATGGGTGTCGCTGTGAATCGAAAAATTGATCGTATTACGAAACTTCTCTTGATCGTATTTCGCGAAAATGTGAAAATTATCGTGCGACGAAGAAAAGATTTCTTTTTGTCAGAAGAATGATATATCGCCTGCAGAAATCAACGGAGCGCTCGCGTTATTAATTCTCATGTATGCAAAAAAATTTTAAGAGATTTTATTTTTCAATTGTTAATTCAAAGTATCTCTTTTCATCCCCTTTCTTCAGGGCATTCAATAATATAATGTAATATGAAATTATTAATGTGAATTAATAATGTGAATTAATAATGTAATATGAAATTATTAATGTGAATTAATAATGTGGTATGACATCAAATCTAGAGAACTATATTATATTCAAACAAAAATATAATAAAACTCGTAAACTGTAACTCGCGTTATAAAATATAAATCCATGTATTAAATTATGAAATAAGAGATCGGTGATAAAATATAACTTTAAAGACGTGTACATTCTAATGGCTAATGCACGTGCTTCATAAAATTATCAATAAATCGAATAATCAGAGTACCGATCCGCGAATTCGCGTTATTTCGACTTTTTGGAAGGTGTCACTCTGGTCTGTAGCGAAACCTGCGTCGATTCGATTGCAAGGTCATTTAAATTTCGCGTTTTTCTTAGATCTTTCGATAATCGTAGCTAGCTGTAGTCTCTCCAATTATCATCTCTTTGGACTATTCCATTGGCAGCTTTTCCTCCCGTTTAAAAACGTCGAGCGAAAGAGACTTTATAACTAGAGATCTTCTCGCGACACAGGTGCAGATGGAGAAACAAAGAGAAAGAGGAAAAGGGAGAAACTCGTAGGCCGATGAAAAGAGAAATAGAGGGAGCGACAGAGGTAGTCAAAGGAAAAAAGGGGCGGAAGGAGGAAATGTGCTCTCCAACGACGATCGTGAACCAAGCGCGATTTTCTTTGCGCATAATGTCATTACACGTTATTGCATAGCCCTCTTGGTAAAAGACTCTCCCCCTTTTTACTTAACGCCCGTAAGTTTATTAAACCAATAATTCACCATCTCCGAGTCACTGTCACCTTCGTTCTGTTTTCGTCTCGCCGAGATCCAATACGTCATCTTTACAAACGTATAGTGGAAAAAAACGGAGGAAAGATAAAAAATACCTTGACTGACGATGTGCGCAAATTTTTTTTACTAATAGGGTCGTTAGTCAGAATATGCTTCGTGTGAATATTCTGATTTAGTGAACAATCGCGTTGACTATGCAAACACGAGGGTCTTTCTTCTCTCATCTCTCTCATCTTTCCGTTCCCTTTATTTAGATGTGGCTAGACTTAAAACTTTTGTTTCAAACAGCATGCTTTAGCAGCGTAGAATGATATAACATATTATGTCTCTTAATCTTTCTTGCAAAATAATTACTTTTCTTCAGAGAAGTAATATATAAATGTACAATTAGTAAATAAATTATTAGACTTTTATATATTTTTCTTTATTACAATCACGTTGCATATATGGAGAGGAAAAAAAGAGAGATTGCAATAGTCCGTATCATTTTTTTGCGATTGATAAATGGATTTTATTTATTTAAAAATTATTTTTAATCAACATATAAAATATTAGATGTTTTCATTCATATACATTTTAAAAACTCTATCGTTCTACATATATTATTATCGCATCTAATCCCGCACCCTTTTCCTGCGAATCTCCTTTCCTCCTCCCCTCTTTGTCATCTGGCTCGGCACAATCTCCGACCTGTATTAGTAATACGATCGATTTGGTACGATCCATTAGTGAACGATAATTAGGCGCATTCGTCGTGCCC
This sequence comes from Prenolepis imparis, assembly GCF_030444845.1. Lineage (NCBI taxonomy): Eukaryota > Metazoa > Arthropoda > Insecta > Hymenoptera > Formicidae > Prenolepis > Prenolepis imparis. The sequence continues at coordinate 650,510 of NW_028141165.1, forward strand.
GAGCGACCAACGATAAAATTTTCGCAATGCCGATGCGCGACAACGGCAATTCGATGCATACATATGTGACAGGCCGATAATTCGCGCTGCAATATTATCGCCGCAAATGTGGGAAAACGGCGTATCTCGAATTTTCCAATCGCGGAAATCGGGAATGTCGCTAAATTGGCAATTCGGCGTATGGCGACACCGCAGAGAAATGCAATATTGACTGTCCGAAACGAACGAGTGATTCCCCGATTAGAAAAAAAAAAAGGTTTACGAAACTTAGCGCACAATTAGAAATAATATACGTGCATCAAGATTTATTAAAAAAAAAAAAAAATGTCATATTTTCTCTAATAACTGGTAGAATAATTACACCGGACTCGAGAGCGTAATGAGACTACGTCGAAGACTCGGTAATCATGAGTTAAACGATAAATAATCGAGTGGTAGCTCGGTTTGGAAACTCCCTCCGACAAAGTTAATCCTGAAATGACTTTATCAGTCGCAATTACGGCATTCTCTCGCCTTTCCGCGCCGCACCGGTGCGTTGTTTTCATCAGGCAGTAAGTAAGGGAGAAATAGAATTAATTCCATGTGGTGCGGCCGCGCGGTTAATCGTCAAGATAATTACGCGGATAATCCTCATGATTATTTCGTTGAAGGGAAGACAATCTTTCGACAGCCTTTCATTCGGAGCCAATGAGAGGAGAGCACATCAAAGCGCAGTCGTGCGAGTTATGCGTGAAGCAATAAGCGTCGCCGAAATTAGTACACGCCTATTTTCATCCATAGCGTTAAAATAGAAAATTATTAGATGTAAACAAATTCAGAATTTTAAAAATCAAGAATACATTCTTCTGTTTTTATAAAACGTAGAGATACGTTTTCTACAAAAAATTATTTCTCTTGCTGCTCGTATGCGCACACTTTTTTTCTCTTTTAATTATAATTATTAAATTAACTAAATTACAATTGTTTAAATTACAATCATATATATTTTTTTATTATATATATACATTTCTTTTCTTTTTCGCGTGCAGTCGTTTAATTATTACTCGCGCTGCCCTTTCTTCCGCCGCCGATGAAATTCTTAAGCAGCACAATTTAATTAGCATTTGACTAATATTAATTGACCAAATGGGAAATAACAAATTGCCGCTCACGGCAGCAGACAAAGCAGGGTACGGTGACGTTGGCGCGTTAATGCATCATAAAGTCGCGCGCAACAAATGCACTGGCGGGAAATTAACTCATTTGCGATTTATCTTCTCATTTACTTGCGCAAAATAAGACAGATAAAACGGAGGGTCGGAGAGACATATAGCGATAATTGATGGCGCGTTTTATCAATTTTACAGATGCGCGGGATAACGACGTCTTCTAATTATTGCCTCCAATTTTTTTTATCGCACTCTCACAGAACATCCATCAAAAACATATATACATATATATGTGTATATTAACATATATCATATACATATACATACATATATCGTTTATGTGTGAAAATAGAAAATGATTGTATATTACTTTTATAAAAAGTTAGCTTATACCGTAAAATTTTTCTTTATAGATCTCTTAAAATATTTTATTTACGAAAATGAGATTATTAATGGGATAACAATTATTTAATAAATGTATAAACAACTATGGGGCACGTCTTTGGAGCTATTCTATACGTGATACTTTATGGAGTATTGAAAGTGGCTGTATAATCGCGAAAAGACAGGGAAAAGCGGAAGGAAATGACAAATTATCGGGAAAAAAATATAAAAATGAGAAAGAGAGATAAATGATTCGCGCGCGCCGATATGATTCGATCGTTCAGCTCACAAAGCCTCTCACTGTCTGTCTACTGCTTTGCGACTCGGCGACGTGTAGACTTTGCTTTTTGTCAACGATGCGAGAGATTCCAATTTCGACGGAGATAGCGAGAAGGTGGGAGAGGAAGAGAGGGGACTGGTGGCCGACACGCCTTTAAAGCATTGTCCCGTTAGCCGGGCAACGGAAATAAAAAAAGAAAAAAATAAAAAAATAAAAAAAAAAGAAAAAGTGCATTGAACGAACCAGCCGGCCGGCCACCATCCATCGTTTCTCTCTCCCCGCTTTGAGCTGCCAGACGTCGACAGCGTGACGGAAGCTCGTGATCGAGCAGGTTATTCAGTAACTTTTTAATCCTGAAAGAGAGAACGTTTGTGCCGATATCGAGTTTCTCGAGAAAACGCGTCCCTTCAACGTCCGCCAAACTCGCTTTTTCCCCTTCAATATAAATCGAGGCTATCGCTTAATCCTCAATTATAATCAAAGCACTGTGGCTCAAACCTATGACTCAATCACGGTCAATATTTTAAAAATTAAGAAATTTCACAATTTTAGCTACCATGTGTATTTACAGACGTATGTAAGATTTAACCGGTACATCGCTGCACGATATGCGCTCGTGCCACGAGCGTGACAGAGACCGACGACGTGACTGGGTCGCTTTCGCACCCCGCGACAAATCGAAACGTATATTTTACGCGACGTAAATTAACCCCTCGTACACATGCGAAAGCGACGTCACGGATGCGCTACGCTGCGCTTATACTTTTCCTCTGCCATACTCTTTCCTCATCATCCCTTGCGGTCTCGCGCTCTTGTCTTCTTGCGGCCGTGACGCCGGTTATAAATTTCGCAGAGTTCGGTGCGTTGAACTGAACTCTGCGAAGGAGAGGCACATGTGCAAAACCGCCCGTTAACGAGTGGTCCGGAATTTGCGCCATAATCTTGCGATAAGTTTAGAGAAATATTGTTATAGTTGAATAATACAATTAAATTTTGTCACAAGTGTGATTTAGGATATCGCTGTTGTTCATTAATTACGTGAATTTTTAAAAAGTAAAAAAATATAAATATAAATTTTATTCTTTTAATCCAAACTTTTGATTAATGAAAAATATAATTATGAGATATTATTAAAATAAATTAATAAGCAAAACTGGAGGAATCAAAATTAATCAATATTAATATTATACGTGAGATTACTTGCCATTTGCAAAAGTAATTTTATAATTGTATTATTAATGACATTATTTATCATTGCTCAATATCGCTTTATCGTTTTCTGAGGCATTCATAATTATTTTCGCAGGAACATATTTATAAGTAACAGTTACACGATAGAAACAACAGTTAAAATGCATAACAATCATCACAATTCAGAACAGAATAAAATGCGTTATTCCCCTGTGCAAGAAACTTCGAGTTAAATTAATGGCATTTCTCTCTCTCTTTCTATTTCTCGCGCGAACACAATTTTTTATGTCTAATTTGAGCAGAAAAGGGTGGATGCGAAGGCGACACGCATGTCAGCCTAAATAAATGAGGTCAACCTGAAAATATCGTTTTCGAAGAAACGAAGATTAAACACTTTGGAACGAGTAATAATATCAGCGCTTTTCACATCAAGTCGCATCTCAAATTTATTTAAATTTATTGTATATTATTTCTTTTTTCTTGATTATTTTTCTCCAAGAAAGCAAAATATGCGCACACGAATAAGTTAATAAATATTTTAATACTTGATAAATATTAAATATATGTTCAAAAATACATATATAATATGCTTGATTGAAACTTCCTGCTTATATATGTATACTTCAACGATTATATGCTGTCATCCAATAATTTTTATTTATCCTTCTTTAGAGGATTGGCGAGATATAAAAGAAAAATTTATGAACACACGATGCGTAGAAATGACAGACAATTCCAGTCACATAACCAGGACGAATTCTATATCGCGGTGAAAATTTTCCCTTGAGAATTTCTCTCGTCGGCTCATCGTGGACCGGTTGGTTTGTAAGAGTTATAAAATTTCCATCATTTCACGTTCCCGTCACGTCCAATTCAGGAGCTAAAGTCACGTTTCATTCCAATCCAGTTTTATCAGATTGGATTTTTCCCTGCCCAAGTTAATTTCTTTTTTCCATTTTCTATTGATTACTCTAAAGAGAATTAATAAGCTTATGTGAGCTTTTTAAACATATTTGAACTATTATCGCTTAAATATCAATTGACTCGTATGTAATTTATATATCAAATATTCCATATAATAATCGATTAAGTTTTTATCACGTTAAGCTACTATATCATTATACGATTTTACACTCTGGTTTCGGTTAAAGCGTAACCTACGTTACTCCACCGTTCAAAAGATTCTTCGCCACGTTCACATTTTTATACGTTCATAAATATTGATGAATCGATATCCCTTTTTCGAATACATCAGACTAGTCTGTACAACGGGTGTGAACTATAACTCTATCTCTTGCTCTCTGCGCGCTACTCACTATATCCATACATAAATATTCATTCAGCGGTATTCTTCTCTGTCCCATGTGGGTACGTGCACGGTTATCGTTGAAATTTGATATCAAAATTGCGTACCAATTTAGTGTTCTATATGAAATTAACGTTCTATATATTTCGCAGAGTATACGAAGAACGTGATATTTATGTTTTGAAATATCTGAAAAATGTCGATTAATAAGAAGACACGAAATGTACAAAATAAAAGTTCGATAATTCCGCTTTAATTAAACCTTCAAACCCATTTACTCATCAATTTCACATTTACCCATCAAATTTTTTTTTATTATGTTTCAACCAACAAACATTCTTGCGGTATATGTAATTCATAATTCGTATACATATATTATTAGAATAAAATTTATGAATCTATGCAAAAAAATTTAATAATAAAAATTCTCCTATAATTAGAAACAGTGTTTCTTTCTCTCTCTCGGTGCGTATTTCTTACATATATTTATCTTCTTCAAGCTGCCCCCATCATATTCGCCGAATTTAATAAAAAGCAAAGATGTCAGGCAGCGTAAAGCGACCTTCGTAGCAAGCGCAACAAAAGTGTCAGCCGCACCTGCACAACACCCGAACGTTTAAGGCAACGTTACGTTACGGTTAACGCGACGATTTACTGCCAAATTTATCGCCAGGACAGAGCCGCGCTAGCCGACTACTGTCGAGATGAGCGACATTTGTTTCGAGTTAGGTCGAATCATTAGCTCCGAGCTTCCTGTACTCGAGACACGAAGCTCATTTTAGATCCGTCAGCAGATGTTCAGCGCGCGGACAAGCTCGTCAACGGTATGTTCTACATTCATTCCACGTTCATATCTAACATCCTGCTGCCGCAATTGAAGTCGCGGGTAGTGTTAAAGGTCACTTTCTGTGTGATGGTACTGTGATTACATTAAATAAATATTCCTTCGTGCATTTGGTCGATTGCAAAAGGCTCAACTTGTGATATTTTGTTTATGATATTATGATAAATTTTTGTCGATAACGTAAAATTATTCATCACGTCAGGATAATTACAACAATATTATTTAGAAATTATACGTAATTCTTTACTCTATAATTTTTCATCCTTTCTACTATCTATTATCAAATTTATTTAATTCATATTTATGTATTTTTAATGTGGCATTGATATAATATGCAAAATTATTCAATAGAATTCTTTTAATAATTGATATGCAAAATTTTTAATTTTTTTTACAATTGTAATCGTGAAGCTATTTGTAAAAAATTTTAACGTATTGTTTTCTGCGTATAAACCATGCGGTTGGGGCTTGTCCGAAGAAAGCCGACCGAGCGAAAACGAGGCGAGAATCGCACAATGTACGTCCGGAAATAATAGGAGCAATTGCTTTATGGCTCGTGCATCACGTCCCCTAGCGAGATATATTAGTGCGTACGCACCCATGTATTTATATCCACAACACATATGTATGCGTGAAGAGAGATTATCTAACGGATGGTAGCGACATGCTACCAACTTAAATCTTCGAAAATTAATTTGAAAATAATTAAAATAATTAAAATATTCATGAGCAAAAGCATCAGCAGCGATATTTTTTATGTACCACATTTATAATTAATAATAGTGTAATTTATATTATATTGCGCTCCAGAAGAATAAATTTGTGTATTAAGCAAGAAAGAAGACTTAAATTATCCATAATAAAATCGAATCATCTGTCAGTGATATTTTTATCGTCAATTCATCGTCACATACGCGGGCACAACTTTCTTCGCAATTCTATACAATTATCTTCGACTCTCTTCCACCAACCCTTCATTTTTCTCGAGAACGCCCGTAATCTCTTCAGATTGACTTAGAGATTTCTCGGGAAAAGTTCCTCTCTCGTCGTAGGACACTCAGTCTGATCGGCCCTCTCGCAAAAGCTCTTTCTCATCTCGCGCTACTCAACCGCATCCTCCTTCTCTCGAACCTCTTCGTTCCCCCTTCCCTAGTTGCCCTTGCTATTGTGTAATGAGGAAATATCGGCGGAAGCGTCGCTGGTGGAATCGCCGATGAATTTCGTGCTTCCTTCACCCGGAAAGGGCGCTACTCCCAGACTGGCTTTCCCGGTTTTTCACGCCGATCGTTACCGATGATCTACGGCGTAGGTGGGATCACATGGCCTCCACCTCCACCCTCTTCTTCCCGTTACCCTCCGAGTGATTTATTCTACCGGGTGCGCGCGGAGTACTCGCGGAGACTGGTAAACACGAGGTTCCACCGCCCGCCCGTCGACGGATTTATCGTTATTTTTCGGCGCCCCGTTACTTCGCGGCTTCCGCGCCGCGTCGTCATTGTTCCGCCGATCATGTATCAACGCGCGAAGCTGAGCGTTAAATCTAAGCGTCCCGGCGGCAACGAGAGAGATCCTCGAATTCGTTTTCTCCATCTTCGATGGGGGAGTCCGGGAAATGCGAGCGCGAGAAACGCTCCCGCGCTTTCGCGCCGGAGATTTCAGACAACGAACGAGGGTGGAATAAAGTGGAGCCGAGAGTAATACAGATCTAAACTATGAGGACTAACTTTCGGGAGGGAAACGAACAAAAAATTAGAACGCGATGTAATCTTTAATTCAAAGATACGCAAAATTGATGTATAATACATCTTTTTCAAAAATTTGAAATAATTAAATATATGCAGATTATTTTCTTTGAAAAATAATCGTACACTCAATTCATGAAATAATGCGCTTATATATCTTATATTGAAAATACACTTTAACGTTATTTTATCCGATAAAAAATAATGGAATCGGCAATTTGATTATCGTAAAGCAATTGCGTAAAGCTTCGATACGACTCACCGACGTTGGCGAACGACTATGAAGACTGCAGACTCATGAAACGTACCTGAAACAGAAAGGACAAAAATGTAAAATCTCGGCAATATAGCGAAATCTCTTTCTGTATTATCTATCGCTCTCAGTACGGCCGATTAAGACGACGGAGGAAGAGAACAGCGCGGACAAAGCCGCTGCAATGAGACCGAATTAAAGCCAGCGTTGAAATTGATAAGAAAAAAAAAAAAAAAAAAAAAAATGAAATTGGCGTAGGTCCTGTCTGCCTTTGTTCGCGAAAAATGGCCGCTCGGAAATGGCTTCTTTCAAACTGCCATTCACGCGAGACATAATAGCGGGTCGGCGACCGTGGACGGACCAAGAAACGGACACTGGAAATGGATAGGCATTATACACGGAGAACGAGAGAAAACGAGAGCGTCTCCTTTGCTCGTTGGACCCTTTTCTGATTGACGATCGTGACATTCATCACCATTGAGTATGATTATAGTTGCGGCGATCTTCTGTCAAACAGGCAACGTGACGACGTGTTGATGGCTTTTAAATGACATCGTGTATAAATATTAGCGTTTTCACGATAGAAATCAACACTTTCAGATACGTATTTCGTTACATTTTGGTTAAAATTCATCTTTCAGTAAGATGGCAAATTGCTGCGTTGATCGAGCTGGATAAGGATTTTTCTGATAAAGTAAAGATCATCCAACTTAATATTCTATAATCCTCTTTTATGAAAGTACAATGTTTATAATTTTATTGTCTACATTTTCGTGCACTCTTAGCTTCATCTAAGTTGGAAACGATTAACTGAAAAATTTTAATACGATATGTGATAGAATGAAGGCAAATAAGTAAATAAGAAAAAAAGCGCACATATACCTATATTATTGATTAATTGTTAAATGAAAAACTTGGATAAGAAGCTTATACTTTAATGTGCAATACCTATATGTGCAATACTTTGATATACGAGGTTTAATAATATGATACTTGCCGTGACAAGTATTTTCAAGGTACAACATTCTGCCGGTAAGCGCACCAAGACAAGCCACGTGTCTTCCTTAGAGCATAATTAATAAATGATCGATCGAGTCTATAAACAGCAATGTGTTATGCATAATCGCTAATGCCTGATTTAACATAGTCGACACAGATTACACGGTCGACCGCTCTTTTCACCTTTATTTTTCTTATTTTCATATTGATCGGCGTATATACTCGCATATCGTATATAAGTGCACGATTAACCACGAAATGACCGATATAACAAAAACTTTAATCCTCGCTTTAATCCCTTAGAGACGAAAATAATGGCAACTCGAGTCTCGAGAGAAAATAAAAGAAATTAAAGAAAAACCGCGCGCACAAAGTTTGCAACGATAAAATTATTTCCTTAACAGGAAATTATATTAATTTTGCTATTAGTTGTGTTATTATATTAATTACAGAAATAAAGAAAAAGTATATCTTTGTGAAAAAATGAATCAGACTGTTCAAAGCGTTCGTATGAAAAAATGTACTTTGTCGCGCGTCTTTTGTACGTAATTAAGATCTTGACGACTATACTTGCGTGTATTTCAGTAGTTAAGAAAGAAAGTGCTTTCTCTTGAAGACCGTCAAGTTATAAGAAGCATAAGAGCACACTTTTTAACTTCAAAGCAAGTTTCAAACAAAGTTGTCGAGTTCATTTCATTCGAGAATAAAATTAGATAAGAAAAATCTATCACTCGAAATCTTTTCATTAATTATTAAATAATGTTTCTGCAAACTCGAACCAAAGCAATTCAGATAAGAAGCAAATTACACATTATTATGTACTAAAATAATATACTTAAATTAGTATATACGTATTATTATGAAATGTAAGCTACTTGTCAAAAAAATTAAAAAAAATTAAAAAAAAAGATATTGAAGGTGCACATAAGGAGGAAAACGTTACGCGGATAAAATGTAAAGAATCTATGCACGTAATTTGACAGTCCCGCCAAATCCTGCCGGTAACATCTCAATTTCGCGAAACATGCGCTCTCGTAGACGCGATAATCCACGATAAGCCTCGTATGAGTGCAAATCCGGAAGTGTACTGTGGTGGAACTCGCGGCGGGAGCGACCGCGGCAGTAATTAACGAAAGCCGTCGACAGTCGCGAAAATTCGCGGGGAGAGAGGAAGAGAGAGTGCGAGCGAGAGAGAGAGAGAGAGAGAGAAAGATAGGGGGAAGGAAAGGGAAGCTTGGGATGGAAATGACGCAATTAACGAAGCGCGACGGTCCCTAATTTCGCGGCGAGACGCCGTTGGATGCGCGACACTCGACCTAACCCGGATCAAGGATATATAGCCGGAAGTGGCTCGGTTGGGCTTCAAAGAGATCACCCAATCAAAGCCTGTGACCCTTTGAAATCGCGAAAGCGATCTCGGGATATTGTCCAACGATGATGATAAGACGACGATTTACTCTGTTCTGATAATTATTGATAATTACCAATATCTCGTGTGATGATAAAATTTAAATCTAACAAAATAATTATTTTTCTCTTTATATTTTTCTTTTTCTCATTTCTTATAATTATGTTTGATTACGAATCTATTTCTAATGATAAATAATCGATGGACGACACGTAATTATTCTAGATCTACTATAGTTATAAAACTAAAGGTAAAACAAAATAAAACTTTAGTAGAATGAATCCGCTCTGAACCGAATTGATGTACAATTAGAACGGATCAGTTGGGATAATTGGAATAATTGCTGTAAATAACGCACTTGCAAAATCAATTATCGACTGTATAAAACCTGTAAAACGACACTATCTGCGGCTGTATTCAAAACCGGGACAAATCTTAATTACCGAGAACAAGAGAACGTAACCGTAAGGAAGGAGGCGGAAAAGCGGAAGGAGGAAGACTTAATTGCATCGTTATTTGTTGGCGTATATAAAACGCAGGGCGTTATTATTCCGGCCTGTTATCGAGGCACAAGTGAAGAATCCGTTATCCCATTGATTCATCGCGTGACATCAGGAATGATTCGACCTAATTGTGAGGCGGAAAAATGAGTATTCGAAAAGATTCGGATATCTCGTCGATTGTGTCGAAGTCGGTGATAAAGTGTGGCATTACTTGCGATCATTAATGTTGAAATAACTCGAGAATTATGTAAGTTTACAAGTAATCAATTATTCTGTCAACACGAATAAAGAATAAAGCTGTTTGTGGACATTTAATATCGGAAATTTAAAAAAACGATTTTGGTCAAATGTGTTACTACTATAGTGATATACATATGTATATGTATGTTATTCGATTATCGAGTACTTATCTTTAATTTGCTATATATGAAACCGATTTATATTACGGCATCTCGTAAAGCCAACATTGTTGCTCCACCATCGGCTGCAAAACCAGTATCAAAGTGAAATACACCCCTTTGACGCCACGAGAATGCTATCGGAAGTCGCTGGAAGAGTAATTGGAATCCCAAAACAAACGAGAGAAAGATAGAGCGAGAGTGAGAGAATGCGAGTATCTGATCGCGTAGTCGTTGTGTATCCCTCATGTCATTCTCCTCATCGCTCATTCGTTTTCGCGTATCAATGTATTAATTTGAATAATTGCTATAAATACGATCGCGCGCTAATTGTCAAGATAAAAGAAATCCATCATCGCACAATCAAGCATTCGAAATTCTATGTCGATACCAAGTGCCGAAGTAAATCGTATTCTCTTTCGTAAATATTAATTTTATCTTCTTGACAAATATTACAAAAGATGAATTTTTATTATATCAAAGAAAATACTATGATTTCACTGACTCGCCGATGAGAAGAATTTTTAAACACTATTAATTTCTAAACCTCTGTGAAGTTGGCATCTCATTTTTTAAAAAAAATCAATTTTTTTTGAAGTTCTGAGTGCACCCCGAAGAGTTCTAGAGTTCCTTATTAATTTTAAAAATAGTTCTGGCGAATTAAGCTAAAAAAACAACTGATGAATTTTGGGGGTGCTAACTTCACAAAATGAAATCTTTAAATCAGCGATAACATTAAAAGTATTAAAAATAATTAATTTTGTCATTAGGATTTCTTTTAGAACTCTTGAGGTGCTACTCAGAACTGTCAACAGAACTGCCAGAACTTTAAAAAATTTTTTTTTCATCGGAACAAATTTTTCGACTCGACATATGAAAATTTGCGAGAACTTTTTATATATCGGTCCTAGCGCTTCGAGCATTAATAGTAATTGGTAGAACTCGTGAGGTGCTACCCAGAACTCTTAACAGAACTGACAAAACTTAAAAAAAAATTTTTTTTCATCGGAACAGAAATTTTTCGACTCGACATACGAAAATTTGCGATAACTTTTTATATATCGGTTCTAGCGTTTCGGACATTAATAGTTATTGATAGAACTCGATATTAGTTATTGATAGAAGCTTAATTCGCCAGAACTATTTTTAAAATTAATAAGGAACTCGAACTCTTCGGGGTGCACTCAGAACTTCAAAAAAAAAATTGATTTTTTTGAAAAATGAGGTGCCAACTTCACAGAGGTTAATTTCTATGGTATTATATAATTAATGATATATTCAATTGCGTCACGTATGGGTATAATATTTTTATACTTTATAAAAATTTATACATATATTTTCAAGAAAATGTATATTAAAACACATATTGAAAAGTTTTTTCTTGTTACTTTTATAAATTTTTAAAAATTGTAAAGAGAATTTTGTTATACAGATATTTGTTAAAAAATGATCGAGAATACTATTTAGTAAAAAAAAAGTGGTATTATAAAAAGTTATAATTTTTCTTGAAAGGTGGCTTTACACGTAGAAAGATATCGCTTCAATAGTCGCTTGAAAGAATGTACTTTTCTTTATGCCAACGTCATTGGCAAAGTTATAGATATATATATTTCATGCCCTGAAGAACTCCCATTCAATTAAGTTTTCCTGACGTTACGGAATCTCGCCTCTCCATCAGTGATAACAAGTAAGCCGATTTTACTCATTAAATTCATATGCTTCTGTAACTATCTTTCGACACAAATCACTTAGTAGTGTGCCTTGAGAGAGAAAGAGAAAGAGAAAGAAAAAGAGAGAGGAAGGAGGAATATATTTCTCTTTTCACAATAAAGCGTTCTTTTACTTATTTTTTCATACATAAAAATTTCTTGATTATAAATCTTTCTATTTCGATATAAAGACAAAACTTTGCGAGTTCTAATTTGAATTTCGCAATATTAAAGTATGCTCTAATTTTGTGAAATTAGATGAATTGTTAAAATGAAATTGTTAAAATGAAAACTAGGGGTTTCTTGTGAAAAATTACTCTGCATATAACTATTACATTATAATTGAAAATTGTAATATTCATGCATATTGTAACTCGATGGAGATATAAATATAACAAAAGGTACGGAGGTAAAAGTGTATAAAAAGAACCGCCCAGCATATTCTAGCTGGTAAGAGAAGCGATGGAAAAGACGGAGAAATGTACACGGAGCTGAAATACGCAGCCAGCAACCGGAGAAGAGTAAATGGAGAAGATGGCGAAGTACAGAGGAGAAAGAGACCCCTATTAAACGCCCACCAAATTAGAGCAAAATTAAACTATACTTCCCCGACGAGAGAGAAGAGTCCGCGGCGAAATGCCTTAAGCGTCTCCGTCAAGAGGACGCACCTACAGGCCATTAATTCTCCACGATCTTTCCTTTAATTCGAGCTTTTGAAGAAAACGTTGGCAGTGGCTATGATCATTTTCTTTCTTTCGCTCGAAGAGAAGAAGAGACGGGGGCGAATTTATTATTCTACGAAAGAGAACAGTTTCTTTTTAAATGGCAATACTTTTTGGACGAAAATGGAAATCGATATATCTTCTCTTCGAATTATACCATATGTCAAAAAATTGCGTTCAGAACTCGGAAGCGGTTCAAACTGACATCTCCTAATATTACGCGAAACGGAATAATATATATTGCGAGCGCAATCATATCGAACGGTGCGGATAACTCGCAAAATAAGGCCACGACAACTATAAAAAATGTCTCTTGCTTTTTAATTATTTTTTTTTTTTTAATTACTTCCCATCGCGGCCGCAATCCGATTTGTCAAGTTTGTTAAAGTCGCGAGATTCTTTTCCGCGTTTCCGTCGAACGAGAGTCAGGCAAGAGAAAGAGAGCGGCGGAAGGGAGAAATTACATTTTACGGAGCGATTCTCTCCTTGGAGAGAGATCGACGTCTTCGTCGTCTTCGCGCTCTGAAATTGTGTCTCTACCCCGTCTCCTTCTTCCACTCGCTGCCCGTGGCGAGGCAGTTCATTTGGCGGGTCGAGAAAACAAACAGACGCAATCAGCAACAATGGCTTTTTGTTTCCCTTCAAAGTCACCGCCCGGTAATCCGCAGCTTGAGGAGATTGAAAGAGCTCGTCTCTCGAACTACCGGCAGTGGCGTAGCGAGAGACGAGTTTCAACTTCAACATCGTTAACGTGCAACACGAGAGATGCGCGATATATACACACTCTCGCTCTCTCCCCGAAGCAATACCGCTCGACTAAATCCGCATCGCTAGTCATCCGGATCAGCTGACTGCCGACACGTCGCGTCGCGTCGCGACACGTGCATTAATGACCCTTTCAGTACCGAGTGATTATTTATCAAGAGAGAACAACTTGGGTGTTTAAAACTAGTTGGACAGAAGCTGATCAACTTTTCGGTAAAGGATAGCAATCACGAAAATAATATCGCGAATCGAATATACATATGTATCAATTAATTAATCTAGCATTATATAGATAAAATATATAAGTAATAATAACTATACATCTTATCACAAATATATATGTAAGAAAATAAAATATGGTTTCAAAATGCACTGCATTGTAATAAAAATCAGTTGACGAGAATGCTAAATTAAATTTTACGCAAAATACCGAATTTATATATTCTCGGGACCGCAATTTTCTCCATTCTTTCTTAAGCTCATCAAAGCGAGCGATCGATACGATTTTCATGAAATTAACGCCACTCATTCTAGCAACGTCTTTTTGCCGCGTATGAAAGAAAGTACGAGGTAAAAAGAAAAAGAGGATATAGAGACATACGTGCTGCAATATTTCTCGTAGCAGAAACTTATTGTCGAGGAAACCTCAGACACACTCTGCCGGGACAGAGCTTCAAGGAGAACGTCGAGAATGCAAACATCGGCCTTGGTCGCAAAAGTTCCCGAAATAGTTGCGCCGATTAAGCTTTATGCAAGCGTCTGTGTATTAAGTGCTTATGTGTGCATATAGACCCTATGCAAACTTTTGTATATAAAATTATATTCTAAAATAAACTCTCTTTCCTATGTAAAAGGAAAAGAAAAAGAATCTAGAAATTTTTATATTCTAGAATAAAATATTTTTAAAAAAATAAACTTAGATTCCATATAACCTTTAATTGAATAAAAGAGATATTACGCAAATCTAAATACATGTATATGTTTGAATATAATTTTTTTAGAGAAAGACAAAAATGTCTTTGAAAAATAGTTTGGATAAGAATTGATGGATAATATGACGACATCAATATCTAGGAAGATGAAAAAGGGGGAAAGGAAGAGAAAAAAATTTTGAAAAGGATAAGGAGGAGTCGCCAGGATTCTTGACTAAAAAATAAAAAAAAAATAAAAAAAAAAATATCGGTGAAAGAAGAGCCGAAGAATTCCGTCGGGAAATTTTTCGAGGCGGACGCGAACGAAGGGGGAAAAGGGAAAGGGGGAGCGACGATTAGAACGGTGACTGTCTACGGAATCCGCTCCGGAATTCGTTTTCAGAGACGGAGAGACGTCGTCATCCCGATGTCTCGTTACGCTCTCGTCCGGCTGTCTGTCCCTCGGACGCGATAATTAACTCGGAGTGATGCATCACGCGGGGGGTTCTCAACTCGCTTTGTGGGGTCCCTGTCTGCGACCGCGTGTGCGAGCAAATTCCGCGCGCTCGGTTATAAATCGCGTCCGATGTCGCCGGCGTGTAAACCCATTTCGCGTATTATCAATCAGTGTCTCGTGTGCGAAGAAAGTGAGATAAAGAATTCCGGCGACGCCTGATCGCGAATCGAATCTTCGCCGCGAATCAAGACGAATAAGACACCGAGTATCTTTATATTGTGTATATAAATGCATAAAAATGAATGTTTATTCGATCGAGCATTATGATGGGGAATTAGCTTCTCGAAGCTCTACGTAAGTTCTCTATTAGCGCGATATCAATCAATCTGGTAATCAGTTATTGTTGTATCTGATGGCGTTAACCCCGTGGCTCCACAGAGAGCAAATAATGGTCCCTAGTAGGCAATTTGTGCACGGTATTACTGCGGGTTATTGAAATATTATTTCCGCATATATCTTGGTGGACATAATGGTAATAACAAGGTATACTTGTACAGAATAGCCTAATAAATAATCATCATTAAGATATATATATATATATATATATATATATATATGTATTATGTGTATTATTAAATCAATTACATCATCGACGGAATACAATTAACCTAATTATAATTTTCCAATTAAATGGCTATAATGATGCCCTTAGCAATCGTACTTGTCGTTGATTATAAGTGCACGTTATTTATTATTATTTCTATTTCTCAAATCCGGATTATAATTATGCGATAATTAGGCAATATATACAATATTGGCATTAATCAACGTCGGCGAAATCAGACTGCAGTGCTCAAAGTATAAACCGTCGCGACAATCGTCCTGAACGAATAGGGGAAGGTAAATCCTTTCGACAATTAACCCTTAGATTCGGACACGGTCGGAAACTTTTCCCCCCGAGACACTCTGCGCGATTCCTTCAAGGATTTTCGGCCGAGCCAACTTCCTAATAATTTTCCCGCGGGAGGAAAGTTTCATAGGCCGAGGACTGGTACGGTAAGACGATGAAAAAAGGAAAGAGGAGGAGACGGGGGAACGAAGGGAAGACGTGAGCCTAGTCTCGGCAGGATATCGTGAATTAGCCTGGAACTCCTTACAAACGCGAAATCTCGACGACTCTGGATGTTGGCGAACGCGCGAGGGAGGTTCCCCCCGGGCACGTTTCTTCGTCTGAGAAACTTTTCCCCGATGAGGGAGGATTGAAAGAGACCGGCTGCTGTTCCGAGGAACCCATGGGAGATTCACTTCCTGAATCGGCAGTGCCTCGCGAATTCTTCCGATTGAGCGCGCGCGACATTAATCGGTGATAAATTTTCGGAGCAATCCTTAATCTATTCGATCTTCGGCATTTCGTTGTTCTTTTTTGATTTGCATTTTTATCAAGTCCTTCTCCTCTCGAAATGATTCATATTTTAATTAACATTTTAATTGACTTACATTTCACTAAATAACACTCGATATATCAAATTAATAGATATTTGATATTGATTGAGAACTTAATATTTTATTTTGATATCACGATAAAATCTGAGCAATTTTATTTTTTTCTTTCTTTTAAAATCCTTTGCACATTTTTCTCAAGTTATTCCTTTTTTTATATTTAAAATAATAATAGTTTAATAATATTAAAAATAATTTTTTATATAAAAATATTATACCGGTAATAATTCTGGTATGATACAAAAAAATTGAATTTTTTACCAGTTAATTAATTATAATTATTAATAGAATAATTTCTTATACGCTTAGCAATTGACATAATTAAGAATTTATTCACCGACAATAATAAGCTCTCCTTCCCCCATATTTTTTGTTGCCACGTGCGTTTTCAGATGAAATCACGAGAGACCGTGTCAGAGTTAAGACGTCCGAGAAAACGGAAGAAGGGAAAGCGCTAGACTGGGTGCTTAACCGAGTTTGTAAAATTAACGAGCGTCTGTTCACCACGTTCGCGCTTCCTCCATTTTTCCACACCCGTTTCTCTCCTGACCTACTGCCGTCACGATCCTCGTTTATCTGGCGACAACTGTTTCCTCGACGCGTGAGACACGCGATGTGCAACGAGGGAAAAGACTTATCTAGGGACACGTTTATTTCTAGGTCGACGAAAAATTATATATGCAATTATTCAAATTTTAAATATATAAAATAAAAAATACGAGATTAAGCTTTTTTTCTGTCGACGCCCATAAATGGGAAAAGCAAATTTAAATTTATGACATGTGCTCAATACTATTCGTGTATATATGTATGTATAAATCCACAGCTCTCTCCGCATAATAAAAATGTAACTTTTAACAGTGAGTAAAATCTCCATCAAATGCAATTTTTGTATATCAAATAGACTTTATGGGAATAAATATTAAATTTTACATATAGAAATTCAGGATTCAATTTTACACCGCGTTCTCGACGAATTACGTCGAATCACGGCGGATAAATATACGGATGACAGCTTACAGTAAACGCGCGCGTGCTGCGTTACGCTTCGCCAAACGTCGAAAGCAAGGGACATGCGATGTTGAACGCGCGAATATTATTGAAAAAAGCCGAATTTCACTTATAAAATCCGCGTAATTCTAAAATAGAGAAAAAAAATATGCGCCAAACGGACGATATTTTAATCGAACGAATGATATCGCAGATCCGCGAATACCTTTGGTCGCGCCCTACATGCCGACACGATAATCGAATTAATATCCGCTAACCACACGCGAAACCGTGCGAACGCACGCTCCGAGGTCTCGTATTAACGAACAGATATAAAAAAAAAAAGATTTCGCGGCATATTCGCGCAATTGGCTCGCAACGTCAATTGTTCGATCGAGGTCGGCCGATTTGTATCGTGCGAAATAAAAATATGGAAGCGAGAAAAACGTTCCGAAATTCCGGGATAATCATGTACGCGCGTACATCGGATCACAATCACAATAGTACGCTACTGTGTGATGTCGAATGCTTTGACAAGAACGTTATAAATACCCCGGTCGACTTTCTTCATACTCTCGTTCATAATTACGAGTTTAACTTTGGTAAAGAAATTTGTGGTTAATTAATATAAAACTAAATTGTGGAAGATAGTAAATTTAAAATAATCAAAAAATTCTAATTATATACATTCTATATTTTGTAATATTACATTTGTAATACTACATTTGCAGAAGTGTAACGCGAAAATCATTTCGCATTAAAAATTTCATGACAAAAGTTGCGTGTGTTCCCGTCTATATTAATTATAAATTTATTAATTATAATATATATAAACTTTTATTAATTAATTATACAAATATATAGATGCTTCTCTCTTTTTATACATCTTTATTTTTTATTATTATAATATATAATTTAATATTATTTATTTATATTATTTTTAAAGCAGTTTATGGATTCTCATATCAAATATCTAAAGATTAAAATCCTGCATGTTTGTTATTTTCAAAAATATTTATTCTGACAATCATATGTCATCATGTCTCTCTGCAATTCTCAAAATGTTACGCAACTCGCGCGGTGCTCGCATAAATTCTTCCGGTATCGTTAAAAACATCCCGCTACAGAAACAGCGACCGAGTCTCTCTGTCTCTCCTTCGTGTACACCTTGTACACGAGATAATTCCGAGAGGATCGAGTAATTTATACCGGCCATAATTAATCGCCGCAATTTGTTTCGGTCGCCGCAGCGTCTCGCAACTTGGTTATTACTTCACGAGCGTTATAATGAATTTCCAAGATCACGCCCACTTCCGCGTGCTCCCGGCATCTCCGCGCTCAACTTATCTAACACAAAGATAAGCAGTATAGAGTCGCTCGCGAGGCTCAGCGGGGGACGCCGCACCGCGATGTTGTTACTGTTCAGATTCCCCTCGGTCATTACGAGCTTTACGATCAACATCAATTTCGAGCTTTGACGGAGCGCGCGCGAGCCCAACTTTCGTCCCGAAAACGATTGTTTTTTTTTTTTTTTTTTTTGACTGTCTCTCCCTTGTACTTTTCGTGACATCAGCATGAAACAAATGCCCTCAAGGACTTCCGGACTCGTATCATTTTGAACTTTTCGCTAGTGGTGCGAAATTCACAGCAATATGAATCTGTTTGCGAATATGGAGATAAACATTTCAACTTTTACGCAAAGTAATATAATATAAATCTACCACACTCATTAATAAAATAATAAAAAGAATTTCCTGATGAAATAGCCAGTCCACTTCAAAATACAAAAATAATTATAAATTTTTGCAAAAGGAGAATATTCACAAAAATGTTCAGAATATATTTTTAATCATCACCTTTTTTTTTAAACAGCGTTTTATACATGTTATTAAGGAATATATAAAAATAAATCTCTTTCTCTCGCGCGCGCCAATTTAAAATAATTGTCTTCCGATTATATCAAAATGTTTTCGGATATAAAAGAATCCATTAGTGTGCTAATAAAGTTACAAGAGGTTGAAATCTTAATTTTGTTCTATACGTTCCTAACCTGGAGTCGGATAGCTTCCTTCACCAGGTATATTCCTCTTTTTCCTGCTTTCGCCGCGTAAAAGGGCATCCACCTAACTTTTTTTTTCTCATATTTTCTTGGTAAAGTGTCCCAACCCTCGTTCGTCGACATTCATCCAGCCCCATACCGGCTATCTTAAACTCTCGACGATGCTCACCCCCGTGTCAAGTCGTTCCTCTTTCCACGATTACTCGTTTCCCACCGAGAGAGAGGCGCAACTTCTTAAGTCTTCCCCTTTTTTCTTTATTGGAGATCTCAAAGAAACCATCGCTTCTTCTCGTCTAGCGCACGTGCGCGCGAATAAAAATATATCAGTCGTTTAACTCGTTGATAATTATACAATTACGCATTAAATAAATCGTCATTCGTCATTCGTCATGTAATTAATAATTACGCATTAATTATTTGTTTGAATCGCATAAAAAAAAAGTATAATTACGGCACATATTTTAAATCTGCATTCGAAAAGTAAAATTGTTCAAAATAAAAATAAAAATATAATGCAAAATATGTGAGATGAATATTATTTTTAGCCCCGTATTGACTAAAAACTCAAATGGTTCATATAATTTCGATAATCGATTTTCGTTGCAATCTCACTGAATGCTTTCTCATAGTTTTAAACTCGCGTTTTTCACAAAACATACCAATTCATTACCATTAGTGCCAGACAGTTTTTATCAATATTACTGACACTAATGGCTCGCGCGCATCACTCGCGTCATTGATTATTCTTTATAATCCATTGCTCATCGCGCGTTATCGTGATGATCGACTGCACATTAATGTTTAACCTGTATGATGCATTCGCATTCGAGTGAACCAAACAGAACTCGTCCCCGTGTAATCTCACAGAAAACCTCTACATGACTGATATATATAGCAATATGAAAAGATGGTCGTTCATATTTCACGAATAATAGTACGTCCAACTTGAAAGCATATTTTTTAAATACAACTCATGTCAGATAAAATGGAAATGTACACGAGAGACAATGTACCACTTCATTGAAGTAGTGAAGATTACACAGAGGAGATATTTAAAAAATACGAAATATTTTTCTAACAACAATTTTTTTGGCCAATTTAGAGACAATTTTTTTTTAATATTGAGGTATTTTATCAATAATTTTTAAATTATAATTAAGTTAAAGAGAAAGGCTTTTCACAAGCTGCATTTACTGTAGCGTCAAGAAAGGTCAACAAAATTATATTTTCTAGCTCATTTCAGGTGGAATTTACTTAATAGAATTGCAGTTTGAGAGTTACAGATATATAAAAGAGAAAAATTAGAAATTTGCAAAAAAATGACAAATTGATTCGAAAATCTACTATTACAAGGACATCTAGTTTTAAGACATTCTAATAAGTGATTCTTATACGGTTTAATCGAGTGATTTATGTATGTTCACGTTTCTGAAATATGACATCAAACGAACGAGCGTGAGAATTTTGTATCCAAATTAATAGAAAGACTTTATTTAAAGATATCCAAGTATCGTGTAAAGTCGCTTAAAGCAGAATATGTTAATAAAATAGTTTACAAAGTTTATTCCTTGAAAATTCTAAAAAGATTTGGCAGCGAAGAATCCATCAAGCGAATCGCGTGTTCCTTTCGTCTTCGGCTTCGAAAGAGGGCTTTCATTAAGGCTTCGAAAAAAATGTGTTCTCGGTAAAATCTGGCACGATGTTTGACGACGAGATGACGGTGGGAAATGCACATTTAAACACGTAATTTTTTTCGATGGAACCTTTAACTTTTTCACAGTCAAGACGCGAACATTTTTTTTCATCGTACTCTTTTATTTAAATAACTTTTATCGCTCATATGTTACCCTTACATATAGATAAAAAAAGTAAAAATAAAAATAAAATACAAGCTAACATAAAAATTTGAAACATCCAAGTATATGTAATTTAGATTTATTTTATAAATGCGTAAAAAGAATTTATTTTATATCAAAATTTATATAGTCTGTATTTTAATTATTGAAATGCAGGTATAAAATTTGAAACGTAAACATAATTAGACTTAATTAACGTAAATTTAATGAATAAAAATATTGATCTCCGCTCTTTTTAATATAGAAGAATTAATCATATAACTTTATTGGCGCGTATAAAATTCCCAATCTGTGCCTCAAGGGAAATATAAATTATTCGCATACGTCGTCTCGTGTTTCGCGAGATTCATCGAGCCGCGTGATTTAATTCTGCTCGCGAATCATCGACGTCGAATCGACAGCGGGGAATTAATAATAGAGATCACGGATTTATCCCGGGACTCGAATAAGATTTCGTCATTTGGAAAGCGCGATTATATTGCCAGTTGGGAATCACCAGCAGAAAGGGATTGCTTAATCAAGCTGATTGATAGAACGAATCGCTTTGTAACCGACCCCACCGCCTTGTTATTGATACGATTCGACTAACAACGAGCCAAAATTGACAATGTCGCACCCTCGTGCACCTGCATTTCGATAATTGCATCCGCTGCCGAAGCAAGCGATATAACGGGTGATGCGATAATTGCACGTTTCTTTCTTTTTACCCGGTGAAAATTCTGCACATTTTGTGTTTAATACGTTTCGCATATTTTTTTTTTTTTTTTTCTAAGCAAAAACTTAGTTTAGACGGATGTTTAAATAACATAAGAAATATTTTGGATAAAATCTATAAAGTGTCGAAAGTATGCGTTCTATAGAACACTCTTACGAAATAAACATCTTCCGATAATTCGAGTATCACATAACACAATTCTGTTACAAAAGTGTAATTTATACTTTTCAAGTAAATATTTATTTTATGTTAAATTTATTTATGTTTTCTCTGTCAGCTGTGCGCTCGTGACTCTGAGATTGATTATTCTTTGCGACCTTTATATTCCAAGATTCCTTTTAACATTCACCGCCGCCAAAGGGAGAGAAGAATATTAATTCCGCGTAAACGTTAATTAAGCATAATCGTCCTGCGAACAAAACCTAGGAACGAACGTTCTATTTCCATTCCTATCCCGGCTGCTTCGGTGTAAAGAGATGAAAGAGTGTCTACTTGACATACATACTTTTAATTCGGAGGAAACAAACGAGAACGAGCACGCCTTTAGAAGCTTTGGCCCGCTGACTCCACAAGGTTCACTCGCAATTTGTCCGACTACTATGACATAATCGCGAGTGCATTTACATAGAAGCATATTTCTTTATATAAAAGTATATAGTTACGTTTTTCCTTCAAAGCGTATAGAGAGCTCCAGTAGAAAATAGCTCCATTACAGAGTAAAGTCACGCAAAGCAAAATATATCAATATACATATATACAGAGACACAATATCTTTATAACAGAATTTCAAAAATTTATAAATAAAAAATATAAAAAATTGACATACTTAAATTTTTTTAAACTTGTTTGTAAGAGGAAAATTTAAAAAAATTAATAAGCTCAACAAAAATTAATTAATTAATGATCCACAAGTGCATCAAAGAAACAGATATTTATCAAAATAAATTTTCATTTTTCGAGAGAAATAAAATTATGTGATAACAGTTACTCAATGAAAAAGTCAATGAACAATCATGGAAAAGAAAGAAAGCGATAATTTTTTAGACTTTCGAGAAGACTTTGATATATTCGAGTATCGATTTAACGTGTCTTTTTGAAGAGTATGTATTTTACGACATCTATTATTACGACGCGTATATTTTCTCATTATTGAATCGGTTTGTCCATCAAAAGAATATCCCATTATTCTGACGATCGGCAAGTTTTCGAGTGTCTTAAGTGCAGAACGATCGCAAGCGACCCGGCGTGGGATGAAAAAAGCTCGCTTCCGGAATGATTACTTGCACAGTTGACGCATTAAAGCGCCGGGACGCTTTCAGAAGGACGAAGGAGGAGCACCCTGGAAGCCCATCAACGTTGTCGAGAGCAAATCCTTGTATAATGGAACGATCTAACCGGGGCCATCGATCGTCCGAGGGTGCGCGCTTCTCGCTTCTCCACGGCGTGTAACACCGCATCCGCATTCGCACCAGCACCACCAGCACCACCAGCACCACCACCACCACAGACGTGCGGTTTCAATTTTGCCGACGCTCTGACCGTTCACGCATCCCCTCGGACGTAGAGGATATTATATCTTCGACCGCTGCCTCGCTTACGAGGATGTCTCACGCACTTACAGTAACGCGCTCCCGTAACTTTGATGGACGCGTTCTAGCATGCTGTAACGTTACTACGTTATTAATGGTCCCGGTATCACGTTCGAAATGTAATTTCGCGAGATTTATACGAGGTATTTTGCTTGGCGATGAGCGTATTTTCCCGAACAGGGTGATAATTTCTGTGCAAAATATCGAAATACGATTTTTCCCTTAACGAAATTTAGCGAAAATCCCTTTGATGGACGCGCGATCCAATCCATGTTGTAACTCGATGTTATTAATGGCCTCGGGAGTACGTTCCTCCATGTAATTTTACGAGATTTATGCGCAATAATTGATGATAAGCATATTTAACGGAAATATATAATATTTTTCGTCACAAACTAAAATAATTTCTCCTCTAACAAAATTTTGTTTTAATTTAATGCATTAAACACATGACAAGCATATAAATACAATTTTATTTTACATTTTCTTTATTCTTCGCAATACGTATACTTTGGTAGTTTGAAAATTATATTCAACTAAATCAATATTCTTTACAAGTAAATTTTAATATCATTTCTTTAATTAAAGATTATCTTTTGATACATGAATTTATATAGATGAGATCTGCTTCAAGAGTTGCATCGTATATATATGTGCGAAGGATTTCCAATTTTGTATCGGTAGCAGGAAAACCCTCTTACCCTATCCCGAAATCCGCCGCGCATCCAACCCCTTCGATTATGAGAATGTATCGCTCGATTACACAGGATCGTGTCAACGCGCGATAGCGAATTTACGTTGCGATCCCACAATCCTGTGTGGAAGGGTGACGGAAATCAGCCGATATTGCAAACTGCACTTGAGTGACGAAGGATCAGCTTGATCCTCTGATTGATAGCTATTCGCGACCGCATTGAATCCTAGGATGTATCGTGTATTTAAGTATCACCTCATCGATCAAAGATGAAGATTGTATAGATTCTCGCAAATACGTTAAGACACCCTTCGATAAAAATTCTATATATTTAAATATATATAATTTCTAATACAATTTTGTACATATCAATATATGTATATATATTTTTATTATGTGAATGTTATTCAGTTTGAAAATTTATATTACATAGTAGGTCAATTTTACGTCGAAGAAAGTGCTTACGAGGTTCGGTGAGATGTGCTTGAAGGGAATTAACTTAGTGAGAGCGATGTGACACGAATTCGATCTTATCTAAGTATATACGTGCATGATTACCGTCGATAAACGATATCAAAAGAGACTCCTGATTAGCTCAATCTCGTGATTATCAGCGACACCTTACATCGTATTCGCATTTATTAACTCACAGATACTATTTGCTCTTTAGGATTTTTTAATTCTTCTTCATATAAAATTTAATACCAACTAGATTGTCATCTCGTAAATATTTCATACATTTTAAATCTTTATTTCTTGCTCGTAATACATAATATTTTTTTATTTGGGAACAACTTAATAGTAGATTGCTCTCATCTGAGAAAAATTCGACGACGGCATAAGTTTCCCAAAATATGCATTACAATTTTGTATCAACAATCGCGCATCGTTTGGACGGTTTTTCTGTATAGAGAAAAACGAATTCAAGGGCGCCCTCGAAAGTTTCTGCAGATATACGCGTTCTCTCTTTACGAGAGAATCCACCCGCGCTCTCTCCCTTAGGCTTCAGCTTTGTTCCACCGTATTTCAAAGCAAGGTCTCATTTTATGCACGCCTATGCAAATCTTGATAACGCCCGATCGGATCGTTCTAAAGGAATAAAAAAGCACTCGTGTCAGAAGTATCGTATCGTCGCCGCAAGAAATCAGCGAAAAAAGCATAACTGCTATTATATGTGTCTATCTTGCGATTAAAATCTTTTTTCGCGTAGTTTATGATAACTGTTCTTCTGATAACGATATGTTATCTGTCATATGAGGTTTCATACGAGAGAAGCTTCGCTTTCTTCGAGAGATACGTTTAAGTTTTATTTAATAAATATTTTTGAATACTATATCCTAGAAAAATAATAATTAAAAGAACCATAAAAAATGTATAATCATTAGAATTAATTTAAATGTGATACTTCTTTGACACACATTATTATAAGTGGTAATGTAACATTTGACAATCACGCTCCAGATTGAAATATCGCGAAAATATTGCGCCACGAGAGCAACAACTTCAATTAAGCGATCGTCCGAGGAAACTCGAAATCGACAACGGCGTGTGTTAGCACGAGATGTGGCGAGACTATTCTCCGTGCAACCACCAGAAGCACGGAAGCAGCACGGAAAAGCATTGATTCGACGGAAAAGGCATTATGTGGGAGAGGGTCATGGGAAGCAGTCGCGGGACGTGTCTCGAATTCACAATAAGCCGACGAAGCGCGCAGTCAAATAGCATCCTACGGCGGATCGAAACCACCTGGCAGACGGATCTCGTTTAACTGGCTCTTCGCGCTCGGCTGGTCCTTCATTTTGCTCTTCTGCCCTATCTGTACTCTAGGTTCTCTCGACTTTGGAAATTTCAACACACGTGACAGTGTGTATGTATGTACACTCGATGCGCTCCTCTTCCTCGCTAGATCTTTTCAAGATCGATTGCAGAAGATACTTTAGTCTCGGTACCAGATAGAGATACCTGAACACGTATCTATTACTAGGGTCTCGTTGCATGCGAAATGTTATTTTCTTTTTACAGAAATAAAATTACGTAAATAATTTCTGATTTTGCAAAAAAAAAAGAAATATAAAGAGAAGCGATACGTTAAATACGTATACGCGTAGATGAAAACGTAGCTTTCTCAAATATCTAAGAAAAAAAGATATATTATATACATAACTACTATACTATATTTGCTGCTGGATACTACTTTTAAATATATATTCGATCTTTCTATTTTTATTTCGATATCAAAGATTCGCTTCGTTGGTTCTCAAAATTCGCTCTCCCCGTTATCTCGTTCTCAACTAGAGTGAAATCCCCCCATCCCGAAAGAGAAACATCAATTCACCACCGGCCGAGTTCCAGATTATCGTAAAACTCGATCTACGATAATCCATAATCGATAGATGATGAGCCCTTGTGCGTGATAACAGCGAGATTGTTCTCCGCGAATATCTCGTGAAATCTATCTACCGCTCTTTTCGATATCTGATATTTCTGCCAGTTTTTCCGGATGTCCAATATCCTTCTATATACTTGATACTTTTACATTTGTTTTTTTCAGCGTTCAATTCCGCGTCAGTTTTCAAATTTTATCTCGCTAGAAATGTGCGTGAATAAAAATATACTTTGACATTAACGGTGTAAAATTCGATCATTTTTTCTTTAAACGTATTTTCATATCACGATTATAATCAGGAATACAATAGATCGGCAATATATAACGTGAATATAATTTAACTAATATAAGAGATTAGTTCCTAAGATGCCTTTCGATAATTAATCTCGTTAAACTTCGTCTTATATGCAGCTAATTCCAATCTCACGTAAAGATGCTCGTATCTCTGCGCTCGATCGCATAACATAGTTTCGCCTGTAAAGTACCGGATCCTTCCTAAGATCATGTAGATTCTCAAGCTTCACGATGAGCCCGTCCTGTCGCCGGCAGGGACAAGCGGTCTATCTATCTCCCCGCCTTCCTCTTTCATCAAATCCCAATCTATCCCGATGTTCGCCCGATTCCTGCTTCTTACACGGATAATCCCGACCACCCCGCGGAATCCCGAGCTTCTTCTCGCATACTCGAGCGTCTCTCGGCGCGCACGTTTATGCAAATCCCGGTGACATCGATCAAGCGTTCCACAAGCAGCCCTCAAGAGTCTCGTTACGGCCGGAACTCTACTCGGGCTTCGCCATAATCGTAACGTCACTACCGTCGTCCGCCAACTGCGTCGTGCATATTCGAGATAACGCGTAAAAAAGTTCTACGCGCACAAGATATTCGGCCACGCTTGTGAAAAGCCCGCTTTTTCAGCTCGAAAGCTAACGTGTCGCCGTATAATCGGCTTGGACGCAGGAAGCTTCTCGTGTGTACACATGCGGCGGCAAGAGCTCTTCATCATATTAGCGGATGGAAATGAATTACGCATCATGTGGTGTCGTCTAAAATATATTTAATGTTGAATCTTATTGTCAAATGAACATTTGCCAACTAAATTTTTACCTACCAATCGTCATAGATTTTTAATTTAAAGAAAAGCGTCCAATTAACTTTTTAAAGGAAAAATTAAATGAATGATGTGAACAAAAAAAATTCGTGAATGAAATTTCTTGAGGGTGTTATTCTATATACAAAACATACCGCTATAATATAGTGAAAGAGAGAGAGAGACAGAGAGAGCTCAGGTTATACGCGGGGTTCTTTTAACGGTGCCCAACAATCCCCTGGGGTCGCGTCGCCGTTGGCGGTTCCCCTCCATTCGCCTCCTTATTATAATCTCTCGCCTCATTTGGAAACCTCATAAACCGAGATGAATCCGCGGCATGGCGCACGGGAGACTCGTAAAGCCCTAAAAGCCACAATGGCCCGCGAAAGATCAAATGCTGCGCCCGAGGACGACATTGTTCTCGATCCGGAGAAAAGTAGACGTGGCACCTGAAGATCAAAATAAACTTTCTCGCGAAAAAATGAGATTTTCATCGTTCGGATTACGCGCCCGAATATAATACTTTAATTGCGCGAGAGCAATTAGACACGAAATTCTTTCGAATAAATTAAATTGCTCGTGCCACTAGACAAGAAAAACATTATATAGTTATATATTCTTGTTTCGCATTGCTAAAGTAATTGTATACGTTTCTGAATGTTATTAAATTTATCTGAAAAAACGCCCGTTTAAAATTAATTAATGAAATACTAAAAATACAGAAATTATCATTTAAATGGCTATTAATATATAAGAATATAAACGAGGAGTTTAATTAAACATTATCATCGATTGAATGACATAGAGAGGCAAGCATTAATCTCTCGAAGCAGCAGTCTCTCGGAACTCGGTTTTCATTAAAGAAAAAAAAATGTCCGAGTCACATTGTACGGAGGGGGTGCCGAGTTCGCCGTTGTTACCGCGATAAGAGCCGATAAGTATGGCATTAACGGAGCTAGCAAGAAGAAGAATCACTCGGACGTGTTGCACATCGATCATCTGTTTTGTCGAGACGGCCGTTCGACGAAAAACGAGCTTATCGGCAACGCAGTATACGTCGAGGGCCTCCACGTGCGTTCCTTTCTTTTAATTTAGTTTTCAACCGATAATGTATCTTGCTCAGGATCTTATCATTCTCCCCCTCGATTCCCTCCTCCCTGAGAGAGAAACTTGGTGCAACAAGAAATGTATATCGTACAAAAACGAGATACCGCTTTAATACGCTTTGTCGGCTTTGGACTGGAGTGATAAATGGCATTATAATTGTAACAACGCTGTTAATGCGTAGAAATCAGATTAAAATCTAATTTTCATTACTATAAAATCAATCACACAATCGAATATAATTAATTAATAATTAAATAATTTCCATCGCCTATTTTCAACCTACGTGGACGATGGGCGGGACAATTATAGAATCGTGGAATTTTACGTTTTCATTGTAGACCTTCCAGCGACAATAATAGAATTTATAATTAACGATAATTTTAGCGATAATTTCGATGAATGCCGTTACACAGCTGCGTTTTATCCGCAATGCGTATTAGCGATGGATAAAGAGAGGGTCGGTGCACGTTCGCGAGAGAAGGGAGAGAGGGTGAAAAGGGAGAATCTGCGCTGATCTGCCTCTATTTGATTACGGATGATCCGACCTGAGTCGGCGATCTGTGCGCGAGTATTCAGACCGTCCGTCTCGCCGAGTGGATTAGGAGAGAAAAATCCATGAAGTCGTGCTTTCAGCAACGAGATGTGGATCATTCCGGGAGATTAATACGGTAACGGGCAGCAATCTTGTAAAAAAAAAAGCTTCTTTTTATGCTCTCCATTTTAAATGAAATACCTTATAAATGCAGCACGAAGAGCGTATAAATTAGTCTTTCCATCCTCAGATCTTGCGATAGTAATATACGTATAATTAACTAATATTAAAAAGCACGATAAAAAAAATAACTATTATCCTCTATAATTGAATTTTCAATTACGTAATTAAAAGAAAAAAATTAATTGGATTCACTTAAGGCTCACAAAATTAAAAAATCTCGTAATTTCAAATCGATACACTATCGCAGAAATTAATTGCCCAGATAGCAAACATATATGAATGAAAAAGTTGCGATAAACGATGATTTGCCCGCCCCAAAGTTTCGCTAATAGAAAACCAATTTGAAATTTATGAAACAATCTCTCATTAATAAAACTGATAACAACAGCAGCGGGACACGCTTATACATCATTAAACAAATTGTTTCGGAAATTTCTGCGCGTCGATGTGTTAAACGTCCGGATAAATTGCGAGAATCTAATAAAAAGCGATGAAATACGGGCAAATAGCCCCGCGAGCACAATAAAATTTGACATACTGTATACAGAGTTGCGCACACAAATATACACATATGGCCGCCTAAATACGGACATTACGGAGGTGCAGCAATCTAATAATCGTTGAAGCTGTACGTACAACTGCGCTCTGTTTTACGGTTTGATGGCTCATTCACTCGCGGTCTCGTCAGTAGCCATTCCTACGGATTAGTTGACCTTTACGCGTCGTATAAACTACGCCAAATCGGAGCCGATCAACCGAAGTTACTTCGCTATCAATGTACCTAGTTGCGGAGTAAACACTCTCGCGTTGAATAGTTCGGGGATTGCCGTTCCACTCGCACGGAAGATTGAATGGGCGACAATCAATTAATTGTCTCGGAGGCACACAACAAAAACACTGCAAATCCAAGCGCCATGTAGATGCAAATTCGCAAGAAAAAAATTCTAAATACATCTGTTCACACACAAAAAAAGGAAGAAATGCAATAGAAAAATATTCGTCGAATAAATTATGCACATTGTAAATAATTCCATAAAATTTCTCTTATTATCGAGCTAGATATATTTGCGATATTTATAGTGTCTTCTGTCTTTTCAAAAATTTTTTAAATATAAGGTGTTTAATTGCATGGTAACTTATCGCAAGTTTATGCTTTTAATCATAAGCTCGCGAAACATTTCATCGGCATGATCTCGATGAGGTTTCGAGAAAGCAAAGTCTCTGGCAAATCGATATCGTCGCGACGTCGCGAGAAAACTTCTCCGCGGACTTTCCTCGATTTTTCTTTCAGGGTGGAAAATTTTTCCGCCACACATCACAAAGACCGTGTCGCCGTTTCCGTGCGGCCAGAGGTAGTTAGCCGTTTGGAAAGGTGCTGGTCGACGACCAAGGGGGAGAGTTTAGAAGCTACCACTCGGAAGAAAGCGAAGGAGAAAAGATGGGAAAAAAAGGGAAGAAACCGCGCCGGACTGGCGACCGCGATGAAAAGAGAAGAAGGCGAGAAGCAGACGCGCGAAATAAGTTTCTGTATTTCTAAAGCCGACCGTTTCTCGGCAAATACTGCCGCGCGCGTCTCTCGGCACACAATATTATCACACCGAAGAGATCTAAACTATCACTGACGGTGTCGCCGACCAATTCAGGTCGTTCCGGAGTTCATTTGCGGCGTCGAAATGATTCTTGAAACGTGCCTATAAGCTCGGCCTGAGATCCTCGGGCCATCGGATTCAAGAATCCGATTCAAATTAATGGATATGAATATTTTTTGTTAAATAATCGCGTATGCGCGATACAGTCGTACAGCTTCTTTCCGCGTCGTCGACGTTAAAATATTTTTATTATATTCGCTATTTGTTCAGACAAATAGCGAATTCACTTCGCAGCCTCGTTCAGTCTGTTACGACACGTTTTCCATGAAAGTTTCGATAGTCCCCATCTGGAACTTCAGCATCGATCGTAGAATATTGCTTCGTTGGGACGCTTTACGTACTATGATAAAATATCGGAATGGTTGGGATACCAGCTGTCGCAAAAGGGAGCACTTTCATCATATCAAATGAATACGCGCACGATGCGGCAATAAAGCTCGTCGCGAAGTGCGTCGAACGCACGTGTAGAGCGAATATATACTTAAAAACATGATCGTTTGTTATTTAATACGTATCATGTGCACTTGTCACAATTTCCAGATGAATTTGTCATGTAGCGCACAAAAATAACGGTTATAAAGTTTTATGGAGATAAAAATACCGAAAGAATTGTCGATATATACAATATATACATTATTACAACTGTCACATCTAATTATTACAATTGGAAATACTTTAGTGGCTTTAAACATGTGTGTTAAAACACATTTCAAAGATTATATTATAGAGTGATATTTTTTATAATTATGAGTCATCTGACAAGATTACCTAATTAAAGATATATCGAAATAGGCTCTCTGAGCCAGCCAATCAGTGGTAATCTCGGTGCATAAGTCGCGCGATGATACGAGTATCTTGAATGAAAATTTTGTCGACCCTTGTTGCAGTGTGGCAGAATGAAATTAAATGATACGTTCGCGAGGCGGAACCCCCCGGGCGGATATACCTGATAATTCTATCGGCGGCCATCAGGGAATAAACTAATTTTCGGTATCCTTTGTTCCTCGTTCTAACCGCGCGCGCGACAAAGAGCCCTCCGGATCTCTCTGCTCCCAATATATGTATAATGCCATCGGAATCTATCGGTACCGTCACCCTCTCGCGCATACTCTATCTCTGCCTCTTTCTGCGCCACTTCCCTTCCTCCCCATCCCCGCGCATGAACCACCGTCCACGACCAATATACGATTGGCCGAGCATCGATCACTGTTCGTACCCGAACACGTAGCGAAATCGCTTTCGGCTGGGTTTCAAAGGAACATGACGGACTGAGGAAAATTTAGCAGCTGTAACTACTAAAGTGCTTCGTTACCATCTCTCTCTCTCTCTCTCTCTCTCTCTCTCTCTCTCTCTCTCTCTCTCTCTCTCTCTCTCTCTCTTTCATTCTCTCTCTCGTTATTTGGCAATTTAGCAATGAGAGTATGCAGATCAACATTCTGTAATCTCTCGGAAATGAAACGTATCGCAGGTGAAATAGATAAATCGTTTCAAGAGAAATGGAAATGTTTGAAGGCGTTCAGTAATGCTCAATCATTTTACGCTCACTCTTTGATCATCATCTCTGTAATCAAAACTATAGGAGAGAAATAAATGTTTTTTTTTTTCCTGTAATGTTCTGAAACTTTGTAACTCTCAATCTCATATATAAGCATAGCTTCTCGCGTCGAATAAACATACATATATCTTGTCAATATATCCTCGATGGCGGATATCCGAGTGCTAGGCAACTATGATTTGCTTCGGTAAATCATGTTTTCCACACACATGACGGCTCGTTCTCCCTGGACCTCTCTGTAAACTCAGTTACGAACGACGCTAATCGAATTAAATCAAGGAAGCTTTCAGGCTGACGAGAAAATTTAAGCGCGGATAGAATCTCACGCAATGCTTCGCAAAAATCCGGAAAGCGTCGCGCGCATTGGATTAAGCAGAGAAGGTACAATCGTACAATGCGCAATTACTCAACATTCGCGCGGCAAAATCTCGTCGAGATGAACATGATGAGATAAATTAAATTCGTCGGAAACGAAACGGTAAGCATAATGAAGCGCGGAAATAATGAGGGCATAAATTACATTTTGCTAGAATTTCGTTTGTTAACGAAATCAACAAGAAATTTTGAACAAATAGCATTAGTAATATTGAGAATATAAAAGTTCTTGTTGTACATATAATCTCCATAATTCGAAAAGATTTTTTTTTAGCGCTTCGCTTATCGAAATTTATATTAATATATATATTTTTTTTTAATTTTTTGATATATAAAGAAGAATTATATCTCAATAAAGTAAAAGTATGATTTAAAACGAAAATTAAAAGAGAAAGAAAATTCTAAAGTTTTATAAGTGCTTCAAAATAGATCTGTTATATCATCGCGCAATGTTTATTCCCTTCCTGATTTGACGTAAGATATAGAGAGATAAAGACAGATATTGGGTTAAAGCTATAGAAGGTCGGTTTGAGCAGAGATGGACCACGGAAAAAGCCTCGAGGATCAGGAAAAGGGAAACGCACCTCAGAAGAGACGATCGAGACCGGGACGGAAGCACATCGAATAGGATCGTGATTGGATAGCGACAAAATAGAGTTGGGTAGGATATATATACACACATGTATCGTACGATATTGAGTCTATGGATGACCGGATGAGCCTCTGAAATTTATTCGATCAATTCGTAGCTCGCGAAGGTCGAGAGAATCACAAACGCGAAAAAGAAAGAGCAATGATTTCTTGGTATATGAAGATAATCTTCGAGAGATCGAAATTTTTATAATCCACGGAATGCTCAAATAAGAATGTTTAATGAAGATGACATTTCAAGTCTAATTTTTCCTCTTAAAAATCCTCCTTGATGACATATACAATATATGTATAAATGCGGGTTTATTTTATACAAAATTTCCACCCACACTTTCTTTGTCGTATATTCAAAGTGGCATTAGGAGTGCAAGTCGCATTGCACCGAGACGCGACACCACTGACAACGAGAAGAACTTTACAAATCGCGAGCGACGTCGCGTACGTGTATTACTGCGTTAAAGGGCGACGAAACACGGTTCACTTCCCTGACAGTGCGTCTGCGAGAGATTTTACGTCCAAAAAGAGAGAGAAACGACGCGAGAGTGGTGGGCGACAGAAAAGAATTCACGCCTGAATAAAAGTGCGTCGCACTTGCGTGATGCATACACGTTGCTTGTCGATCTCGAGGAAAATTTAGGCCATAGTATCGTTTCAACTTTGAAGATACTAAGCTATGTTTTTATCCTAGCTTTCGTAAGATATATTCCATATAAGTTGATAGCTTTAAATTATGAAATAATTATATAAAATATATAATATATATATATATATATATAATATAAAAAAATATATATATATTTAATTATTATAAATTTAATAATATTAAAAGTTCTTAGAATATATATAACTTGATTTTTTTATATAAAATAAAAATAAAAATATAAAATATAAAAATAAAAAATATGTAAAAGAATTTAAAAAAAGAAAAAAAATTTTTATCGACAACATTCTCTTCCTTCATTATAACAATAAAATTAAATAATAATTAAAGCGATAAAGATTGCACGATTCACATTAAAAAAAGTACACGGCGCATTTTTCAAATGCACTCTCACTATCCCCTTAAAAGAACATGCTCTGCTAGATGAATCTAAAAAAATCACGTCCCCAAAAAGTTGACAGCCATCATGGTCCATTTGCTCATACCGATCAGCGATGCGTGTAATGTGTTCCGGATGGATAAAAGATCAAGAGAGATTTCTTGTGTAGGAAAAATCCTGCGCGTGCAGGATTTTTCCTACACTCATCCGAATGAATTGGCGTGCACTACGGTAGATTTCTGTAATATTAGAAATGAGATGTCACACCCTTCCTACCTTCTACTTCCTTGGAGGAAGGACAAAAATGTTTCGCCGTGTTTAATAAAAAAGTCAAAACGTATGACAGGTGTTGGAAAAATATCCCTTAACCTTCTTGCATTTTGTTTTTTAAAAGATAAAAGAACATAATGGAGGCAGACAATTAATTACATCCTCTTTAGACAGACACATAAATAAATTGTAACTTCTTACAAAGATATCTTGTTTAAAAAGTTTGAATTACATTGTAGTTTTATATTAATTAATAATTAATAAGATATAACTTGTTAAACATTTTTTATATATCGATGTAATTTGAAAATTATCAAATTAATGATTATTGTTTGTGAATTTCAATGTATATACATATAATAACGCTAAGCACAATAATATCTTAATAAAGACTCAATTTTTCAATAACAGCAATTGCTATGTTAAAATTATTAATATTAGTAAATTTAATAATTATAATTACAAATGTGTTTCATAAATAATTGTTTTAATGAACATACACATCTTCAGTCATTCAATATTTTAAATTTTCAATCAATTTTTTATACTTTAATCAAATATTTGACACTTCAACAATATTTGCCTTTTCATAACAGCTGACAATTTACAATGTGTCTATGTAATTTTTATGTACTTTTTATAGAAACTGTCCAAAAAAAAAATTAATGAAGCAAACATTCACCGCTTCAGCGCGACATTGACGTGGCAATTTTTACGAATGCATAACGGTGCACTTTCCATACGAATCGTGACAGGAAATCTATTTGTTTACACCGAGTCACCGTTATTAATGCCGCGTATGTGTCTCGTTATATAGTTCCATTTCGTTTTCCCCGTCCCATCATACGTTTTCACAAGTTGCACACTCTCGTGCTTTTTTTGTCGTTTGCATTCAACCATTGAGAGAAGGATTCTGTAAAAGATGCTGCTCGCGATAAACACACATTCACGCTTGAATAGGACCGCCTAGTCGCTAAATCGTGTCCCGAAAAAATATATTAAGACGCCACCGTAAAGTGGGCCACGTTGTTGTATATTTTTAATGACACTACAAGCGAGAGAATCTTGCAATTTTCGCGCTACTTTTTGCCTCGCAAAGGTTTTATTCATTAATAAAATTGTCATCAAAGATGATAAGGATGACTAAGATTTATTTATATAAGATCAGTATTGAAGAATCTTCCTATATGTTTGTAAGCATCATTAACTTTTTCATGAGATTTAAGATTTTTGTGACAATTTTAATCCAAATTCAATGGATAATTCTTTTGAATTAATAATCATGTGTTTCGACACGCATTTTGAAGCATAATTGAGTGCTGTGCATAGTATCGAAACATGCGATTATTAAAGTCAATTATAATTGTTTTTATCAATATGTTTATCAAAATCTCTTTTTATTGAAGGAGTAAAAATTATGAGTAAATAACTTAAAGAACTGAAAAGCGAAAGTGATATACGAGAAACTAGCCCTCCAAATTTATATTCTTCTTTCTCATTGTATTGTACAATTTTTCAAATCAACTTATCGAAAGACTAATCTATAGAAATTCCCATTAGTCATCCCTGTAATTGACTCGCTGCAAATAAAAGAAAAGAAGTAGAATATATACATAAATATCAAAGTCAAAGATATAAATAGGAAGAAAATAGCGACAGAAACGTCGGTGGCCAAAAACTGTTTTGGCATCAAGCGAAAAAAATGAATAAAAAAAAAATGCAGGGGAATCTGGTAGGGAAAAAAAGCTCTTAGTCTTTCTCCCAATGTAGATGAGAACGAAAGATGGACCGAAAGCGCAAAACGCGCTTTCGGTGCTCTCGCGCGCGAAGTTAAAAGTTAAAAGGGGATGACTAATGTAAACCGGTTCGGAACTCGTTAAGCAACGCGAGTCCGGTCGTGTCGTCGAGTGTGTATAACGAATACGAATTCTCGTTGATGCGCGTATT
This sequence comes from Prenolepis imparis, assembly GCF_030444845.1. NCBI lineage: Eukaryota > Metazoa > Arthropoda > Insecta > Hymenoptera > Formicidae > Prenolepis > Prenolepis imparis. Next base: position 687,715 of record NW_028141165.1, read on the forward strand.
TTTTTTTGTTTTTTTTTATCCCTTGTTTATTTTACACACAATGCCTTTTTCCTATCGGTCACTTTTGTGTCTGATTATTCTTCCATCGTCATCGTAAACGCGTTTACCGCTTCCCGTGAAAAATGGCGAATGCGATACGAGAGAGAGAAAGGATACATATAGTTCCGCCTGTTTACATCAGCGGATCTCGATGGTTGAGCTTCAGCGTAGCTTAATGGAAACGCATTTGCGTCGTTTGTTGACTCATTGTTTGTTCGTCTATCAAACCTTTCTCGCAGCATATTTGTCTATTATCATTATATATATATTAAATATTCTAAAATTAAGTAACAAAATTGTATACGAAATTGTATTTCAATTATTCAAACAGTTCAATGCATAAAAAATAAAATTAGCGCTGTTATAGCAAAGAAATTTTTCATGGGCATTTATATCTTATACTTGCGTTACGAAGTGCAATATATTATCGGAAAACTTCTATTTGTACTATTGTTGCGTAGAATACATAACGGTGAAGTAGGATATCGACGCCTTCGTTAACTAGAATCAGATATATTTTGTATATAGTGTTGTCTATCGCGTGTCAAATATTATGTAAATATGTGTGTACATTCGTAATACTTCATATATATGTATACATATATAACGTGTAATAATTATTATTACCGTGGCGAAAAATTCTAAGGATAATGTAGACACTCCGCCAAGATTTAAGGTTAAAACTTTGCTACAACTTTGCAAGAGAAACAATATCAACCTTTGTATGCGCAAAGGTGCTACGTACCATTCAACATTGTAGCTATAAAATAATAGTTAGATAGATAAATTCATTATTGAGAAGAAAATATAATAATCTTCAACATATGCGTATGCACTTTATGAAAAATATATTAAGATATAATAATATAATAAGTTAATATTTATTAATGAATATATATATTGTATATAACCCGAGATCGCAAAAAATATTGTACTGGTATATACTTATTTTGCGAACATATATTTCTTACGCGGTGAAAAATACGTCGTTATTGTGATCCGTAAGTTCTTGACCAGCATAGTTAGCAAAAAACAAGTATATAAAAATGATAGTTATACATATGAAATGCAGCAAAGCTTGATTAATATCATCTCCATGTAACACAACCTCAGACATCTAAAGCACAGTATTGTAATTAACATTTTACATATATCAGAAAGAATAGATAAAGAATTAAAATTTTTTACATAAACAAGACGTAGACGAAATTTCTTTTTTATTTTATATACATTATGAGATTTTGCAAAGTTCTATTTTTTTTCAATAAAAGTTATTACGAAATGCTATGTTATTGGTCTTTTTAATAATAAATAATTTATTAATAATATAACAAAAAAAAAAGAACTCACTGCGTAAAGATTCAAACTCAAACAAAGCACACCAACTACTATTGAAAAGAAATGTGATATGTGAAGACAGGAAAATAAAAATCTGGTGAACCTTTAATAAGAAAAAAATATTATTATATCTATATAATATATTATACATATATAATTATTATTAGATAAATACTAACTCGATAGCTGTACGATGAATGTCTACGGCATAAACTATTTCTTTATGCATTACAGCTGCGTTCTTTGGGCAAATATTGTTCCGCATATTTACTGCTTTCTTTATACGGTAACTATAAAAAATTTATCTACAGTTATATTAATTTCCTACACGGAAAAAATGATATGCTGATACAACGTGTATTTTATATTCCCGTAATAAATTTTGTTAGTTATTATAAAAAGAAAAAGATTTAATAAGAGAATATTAATTTGTTAAAAATAGTTTTATGTGTCTATGTAAATTCGCATATTATTTCGCTAAACTGCATAAACCACAAAAGAAATTAATTCTTATTCCGTCATCGAAACAAAGTTTTGTTGCAAAGCAAAATGCATTTACTAAAAATGAATTATATTCTTTAGTAAATATGTATATGTTTCTACAAACAAACAAAAATCTGTCTATTACATCAACAAAACATCAAGTTTTACTTTAGTATCGAATAATTCACTTTAAAATATTAAATTAATCACTCATGTATAACATCAAATGCAACGATAATTTTGACGGCAATTTTTTTTTTTTTTTTTTATCTATTAACAAATCTCTATCAGAAAATAGATAACATTAAACAATATTTTGTTTAATTTTTATATTTATTCCTTCACATTTATTGCTTCACCTGGCGATTCTAAACATTCCACAAGAATGTTTAAGATACGCAATGAGCATCAATCCTGTTCCAACCATTGCAGTCGCTCCAATATACGATGATAAATAAATGTACAGTACAATTAAATATAAATATTTTTCTTGGTCGACTAAATATTTAGGCATAAATTTGTACATTATGCGACGTGACTGAGATTCGTTTATATGTAGAGCCATGCCAAAAATGTTCGGCATGATTGATAATAAAAGGATTGTCAAAGTAATAATTAGACCGCATATATAAAGCACTAGAAATATTTAATAATTAATAAATAAGAAACAGATTTTAATTACTTTTTAATTATTTTTAACCATTTCACTGCTTGGATCACCGCATATTTTTGCAGAATATTAATTAAAACATCTTTTATTATTTAAAATTTTTCTATCTTTTTAATATAATAATTAATACAATTCATTGTGAAAATATTTCCATTCTACACACAATTTTGTTTTCTAGTATAATTTTATACTCTATGTGTTATTACATTCGTATTAGTCTGACATAGAGAAATATGACGGCTGATATAGAGAAATATGTATACTTATATTATATAGTAAAATGGTTAATTAAGCTCATTTAATTAACGATTTATACATATATATTGTATCATGATTGTATTTTGTTTTACAATATATACATATATACACATCAATATAAATAAATGTGTTGCGACATACCCATAAGAATAAAAGTAAGACGTTTCATATTATCTCCATATTTCTTTATAATAATAATTTCGTTGTCGTCTTTTAATTCATTACAAATATGCTGAAGTGTCTCCAAAGGATTTTTCACCTATTGTATCAATTATGCTTTTCAGCGCACAATTCGTTATAATTTTTCGAGACAAATGTTGTATGTAAAGACTCACTTATATCGAACATGTTCATTTCGTGTAAAAAAAAAAATAAAAAAAAATAAAAAAAAATAAAAAAAAAAACCAAATTTTAACTTACAAGATCAGTTAAGTTAAACCAAAAAGAATTGTACATAACCGCAAACATAGTAAAAAGCAATACTATACAGAGAACATTGATGACAAGATCAAGAGTGAATTCTGCAGTGACAAATACTGTAAGCTGCAATCAATAAATTTGTTTAAAAAATAAAAGAGCTACTATTTCATAAACTAACATAATCAATTGTTTTTCTAAGACAATTAATTATATGTAAAAAATAAAAATAAGACAAAAGTTATGATTATACTATTATATAATATAGAAATTGTATATCATATATTATATATTATTAATTTATAAAAATAACATCTAAAAGTTGTCTAAACAATTATGCTTAACTCGCGCGCACGCACACATACACACTTATGTACACAAATAGCAACGATTTAAAATATGAATGTACCTGAACTATAATAAAACTAATCAAGATTCCGAAAGACAAAATCAGTTGAAATTGAACGAGTCTTGATCGCTCATAAGGCCATAAGCCAATCGTGAGCAAAAGTATCCGATGCAAACTAAAATGCCGAGTATTTATGCAGATCATCACTTTGCGAAAGTCGAGGCGCGTCTGACTGCAAAGGCGACGAAGGGCAGTGTATCCCCTCCTTTCGAAGGATCGATATAATCGAGTATATTATAGAATTTTCGACTCTGCGTAATATAGCTTATAGCTTAAATTGCGTAATTCAGTATAAATGATAATAAAACGTGGTGGACAAAGAACCATATAATATTGAAACACTCGTAATTTCATGTCTTCGCTCGAAAAGCGACGGGGCGATTACGCGATCGATAAAATTGACGCCGAGAGAGAAAAATTTACCACAATTATGTATATCTCCCACAGAAAAATATTTTTTTGAGACAATTTGTTGATCGAAGTCTGCGCAAGCGTACTTGTTCTTTCTCATCGCGAGTAATTTCATTCGACTCTATACATTCATACGATACGTTTCTTTCTTAAGGAAAATGTCAATCATATATGCTAAGATATCCATTCTCGCCGAAAAAATGCAAAGTATGTTACCAATTGCAATATAGAAGGTTGATATACATTAACAGCATATAAGTAACGTACAAAATTTTCCGAAGAATGTTATAATGAGATAATGCAGGATTTAATAATATGTAAATCAAATAGTAATATATTATTCACTCTCTTCTTGCTTCATAGACAGCCCGCGGTATGATTTAAAGACACAAATATTAATATTTTCGATAACTTTATTCAATAGTTGTATCTACTTTCTATATTACAAATTGTAACAAATAATCGTATGTCTTGTGTTATTCCTGCGTAGAACACATAACGGTAAAGTAAGATAACGATGCCTTCGTTAGCTGAAATGAAATACATCTTGTGTAACTTCTGTGTTGTGTATCATTTTTTTCAAGTATACATATATTATGTTTATGTGATAGTACGGGGTTAATATAATGTGTAATGAATAACTAATAACTTTTACCGTGGCAAAAAGCTCTAGAGATAATGAAAAAATTCCAATTTTCATGCTGAAAGTTTTGCTACCCCTTTGCAAAAGAAATAATATTAGCTTTTGTACATGTAAGGGTGCAATATACCACTGAACACAGTACCTAGAAAATAATAGCAAAAAGTCAATAATTGGATGAAAAGCAGTAATCTTCAGCCTACGCGTGTGTAAAACATGTGCAAGTTTTATCTTTGTTAAAATTAGTCAAAAGTTTATCATATGATACATATATATACATATATTTAAGCAGTATATCTCTTACACGGTGGAGAAAAAGTGATCATTGTAATTTATAATTTCTTGTCCGCCATAATTAGCTAAAAACAAGTACAAAAATATGATCATTGCAATTACAAAATGTAATACCAATTGTTCAGTATCGCCTCCATGTGCGTTCACAGCTATCTACAACACAATATTGCGGTCAATCTTTATTTAGGTGTAACTTCATATAGTTTTACATAGCAATAATATTATAAAAAAAGTTTTTCAATCCTGATATCGTGCAATGTAAGACACTATTCGTACAGAAATAAATTTTACAACGTGAGAGAAACTCACTGCATAAAGATTAAGACTCAAACAAAGCACAGCAACAAGTATCAAAAAGAAATGCGATCCCTGAAAGCTGTACAATAAATATAAGCAGAACCTTAAAAAAGAATATAAAATATTGTTTTACATATGTATGTTACATTATATAATTATTATTAAATGTAAATATACTAACTTAATAGCTTTACGATGAATATCTACAGCATGAATTATTTCTTTGTAAATTATAATTTCGTTCTCCAGACCAAAATTTGTCGGCATCTTTATCATCAATGCCTTCTCGATGCGGTAACTGCATAAATAATTTCTTTTTTTTGTAAGTAACTGAACTTTTTTTTAAACACGAAGGAAAAGAATTTTCTGATAGTAGGTATATACGTTTTAAATTGTTATAGTGAAATTTGTCAGTAATACGGAAATGAACAAGATTTGTGAATATCAATTTTATTAAAACTAATATTTAAAAATATGTAATTATTTATATTAATATATAATTATATTTTTATATTCAAATTGCAGTAGCAACAAAGATTTTACTGTCATGGCAAAATTCTTGTTTTCCCGTGTAAAATTTTAAATGACAATAAACATACAAAAAACATACACATTTTGGAAAAATCAAAACTATTAAATTAATTCCTACATTAATTCTTCACCTGGCGATTTTAAGCATTCCACAGATATATTTGCCATATGATAGAAACATCAATCCGGTTCCAACTAGTGCTGTCGCTCCTATTAAAAGAGCTGAGTACATGTATAGCAAAATTAGATAGACATGTCCTTCTTCGTCATTAAAGTATTTAGGTATGAGCTCTTGCATCAAGCGTGGTTGTGTCGTGTTTATATGTAGAGCAAAACCAAGAATGCGCGGCAAAATTGACAGTAAAAGCACAATAATTGTGATGCAAATAAAAAGCACTAAAGATTAAGAAAAAAAAAATATATATATATATATATTTAACGACGATATTTAAAAGAAAATATTTTTAAAAATGCAATACATATACAATAAATTATTGTTTTTTAATTTTTCAAAATCTCATATGCATATTTTAAATGTCATCATTCTGCTAATCACTTCATTATCCAATATTTTGACAAAATTAGTGATTGTTCGGTCTTTTAACATAATTTTTTCTTGAAATAAATTAAAATAAAACATATTATTGAAAAAAATATTAATATTCTATTTATGTTTTATTATAATTTTTTTTCTAATGATATTTCTACATTATAATAAATAAAGATATCATTCATATATATTTAGATTAGATAGCAAAGTGTTTAATCAGGCTAATTTAGTGTTTATTAGGAATTTAATTTTTATCATAATTGTAATCTATTTCACTTTACGATTGTACTCTAAGTAGCGATGTACAAAATGTCAAAAAATGCTGTCTTACACAAAAGTACAGCCGCAAAAAGTTTCACATTATTCCCATATCTTTCTATGATAGCAATTTCGTTCTCGTCTCTTAACTCATTACAAATGTGCTGAAGTTGCTCAAATGAATATTTCACCTATTGTATCAAAATATACAGATTGGTATTTGCCTATATACTATACGTTATCAATTTTGAAAAAGATTGTTGTGCGTAAAGATTTATTGTTATTATTGTTTTATTAATGTTTTATTATCGAATAAAAAATAACAACAATTAACTTACAGCTTGAATGTTAATTCGGCATGAATTATATTCAATTGCATACATAACAAGCAGCAATACGATAGAAAGAACTTTGATGACAAAATCAGGAGTGCATTCTGCAGATATAAATACTGTAAGCTACAATCATTAAAAATTTATTTAGAGAGGGGCATTTTGCAGATATAAATATTGTAAGCATAACAATAAAAATTTTTATATTTAAAAAATAATATTAAAAAAGATATTCTTTTTTTTTAAATTAATTATATTGTTGATATACAATAATCAGCTGCTTATGTATACATATATTATAATTTAGAACAAATAAGTAATAAAAAGATAATTTTTATCATAATATAGAAAAATATATATATATATATTATTTTATATTGTTAAGACTAGGTACATAGGGACGTACATACATCTCATATATTTATTGATATTATTAATATCATTAATAAATATATATATATATATATATCATATTAAATTAGTCGTTATAAATAAAAGTATGATTAAGAATATAGACATACCTGAAATACAATAAAGCTAATCAGAATACTAAAAAACAAGACTAGCTGAAATTGAACGAGCCTTGATTGTTGAAAAGGCCATAATCCAACCGCGAGCAGAAAAATCCGATGGTACGTAAAATATCGAGTCTTTATACAGATCATCACTGTGCGAGAGTCAAAATATGTTTGAGCGGAAAGATCGGAGAAATTCCGCATATCCCCTCCTTTAGAGAGAGATCAATAAAATAAAATATCTGAAAAATTTCCGTATTGCAAGATAAATTCTAGCGGACACAATTGTCTAATTTAAAATAAACTGTAGAGATAAGATAAATGTAAGATAAGTGGGCACAAAATATAATCGAAACGCAATTTGATAACTGCTAAGGGAGAAACGGAGCGCGATTACGCGATCGATAGGGTTGACGCCGTCACTAAAATTTATAGCGTTTATTTTCTATAGAAAAAAAATACATTCTTGAGACAATTTGTTGATCGCAGTCTGCGCAAGCGTACTTATCTCTTCTGAGCGCGAACAGTTTCATTCAATTGTACACATTCATACGAGACGGTTCTTTCTTTGGAAAAACATAACATTCTTTGGAACAACATTTCTTAAGTTAAGTGCCGAAATATTAGTTATATATATCTATAGATATATATCTTTCGCCAATAAAGTGCAATATGTCCTATTATATGTGTGAATTGAAATATAAAAGCTTGATATATACATTTATAGCTGATAATTAATTCAAAAACTTTTCCAGTTGTATTAAAGTATTATACACACGTGTATCTTTATGTGCACATATGTTTACTTCTTATAGTATTGCAATGAAAAAATGGATAAATAATTATCAAAAATTAGATTACTGTGGATTTGTAGCACTTTTGACTGTTTAAATAATTGGAACAACAGAAAATAAAATTAACACTTTTTACAATATACATACATATATTATTTCAATGCAAAATTCGTTTGTATGTTTATTTAAATATATGTATATTTACGTGTGTACAAGATATTTAAACTTTATTAATAACATTTTATAACATTTATAACATTTTTATTGCAAAAAATATTGATGTACTATAGTGATATAATAATTTATTTAATATATAAGCCAAGTAATATATTTCTCACTCTCTCCTCTTGCTGCATAGACAGCGCGCGCGATACGCGATTTAAAAGAACAGATATTAATATCCTCGGTAACTCTTAATTTTTTTCAGCAGTGTTGCATTTACTTTCTACATTGCAAATTGCATCATACAATTGTAATATACAATCGTATAATCATTTTTTGCATTATTGTTGCATAGAATACATAATAGTAAAGTAAGATAACGATGAATTTATTAGCTGGAATCAAATATATCTTGTGTAACTTTAGTGTCGTGTATTTCAATCATATAGTACGTGATGGGATGTTAATGTAATATATTATGAAAAACTGATAACTTTTACCGTAGCGAAGAACTCTAGAGACAGTGTAATTATCCCGCCCATCTTCAAGCTCACAGGTTTTTTACCTCTTTGCAAAATAAATAATATCAGCTTTTGTATATGTAAAGGTGCAATATACCACTGAACACTGTACCTATAGAAAGTAATGACAAGGAATCATAATTTGATAAAATATAGTAATCTTCAGCCTACAAATATGTAAAACTTTAATACCAAGCTTTATTTTTGTTAAAATTTATAAAGAATTTATCATGTGATACATATGTGTGTGTGTGTGTGTGTGTGTGTGTGTGTGTGTGTGTGTGTGTGTGTGTAAACAATTTATCTCTTACGCGGTGGAAAATACATGATTGTTGTGATCTGTAATTTCTTGTCCGGCATAATTAAATAAAAATAAGTACAAACACATGACTACTGCGATTAGAAAATGTATTATTAATTGTTCGCGTCCATGCGACATGTTCACAGCAATCTACAACACAACATCGTGATCATTCTTTATGTGTATTTTATATAGTTTTACAGCAAAAAGATTATAAAAAATGTTTCTCAATTCTAATATCGTGCAATAAAACACTATTGTACAGAAATAAATTTCACAACGTGAAAGAAACTCACTGCATAAAGATTAAGACTCAAACAAAGCACAGCAATTAGTATCATAAAGAAATGCGTTCCCCAAAAGTTGTATATTAAAAATAAGCAAAACCTTAAAAAAAGAATATAAAATGTTGTTACACATATATGTATATTACATTATATTATATAATTATTATTAAATGTGTAAATATACTAACTCGATAGCTTTACGATGAATATCTATAGCACGTTTTATTTCTTTATAAATTATAATTTCGTTTTCCAAATTAATATTTGTCAGCATCTTTATCGTCATTGCTTTCTCGATGCGATAACTGCATAAATAATTCCTTTTTTTGTAATTAACTGAGTTTTTCTTAAACACAAAGAAAAAGAATGTACTATACCGATAGTAAGCGTTTTTTTAAATTATTGTGGTAAAGTTCGTCAGTTATACGAAAATGAACAAGATTTGTTACGAATATCAATTTACTAAAACTAATATTGCAGCAATACATGATTGTTTTTATATTCAAATTGCAGTAGGAACACAAAGATTTTCCTGTCATAGTGAAAAATTCTTTTTCCCGTGTGAATTTATTTTAAATGACAATAGGCATACAAAGTTTTGTTATTTGAAAGAGTCAAAACCAAGGTAAATATGCATAAAAGATTACACATCACCGATTTTATCAGAATTTCATCCTTTATAACATATATCAAAATAAAAAAAAATAGTTAACTTTTTATGCGTATTAACCAAAGTCAAAACTAGTAAATTAATTCCTGTATTTAATTCTTCACCTGGCAATTCTAAACATTCCACAGGCATATTTGAGATATGATATAAGCATCAACATGGTTCCAATTATTGCTGTCGCTCCTATTAACAGGGCCATACCCATGTATAGCAAAACTAAATAGAAATATCTTTCTTGGTTGATCAAATATTTAGGTATGTACTCTTGCATCACACGTGGTTGCGTCGTGTTTACGTGCAGAACAAAACCAAGAACGAATGGCAAATATAGCAGTAAAGCTATTATAATTGTCATGCAAATGTAAATCACTAAGATAATAAAAAAATAAACATATAAATTAGTGTTTTTAATCTTCTGAAATCTCATGTTGTGTAAATTTCAAATTTTATTATCCTGCAATCACTCTTTCCCGTCCGCAATACTTTTTTAAATTAGTGATTAGAATGTCTAATTTTTCAATATAATTTTTTGTCTTGAAACAATTAAAATAAAACACATTATTAAATAAATATTAGCATTTTATTCATTTTTTTTATAGCAAACTTTTATAATTATATTTCCACATTCTAAAGAAATATCATTCAAACATATATTTAGATTAGATATAGAAAAGTAGTTGATCAGGCTAATTCAATGTTTATCATGAATTTAATTTTTATTATGATTGTAATCTATTTCATTTTGCGGAATGTACAAAATACCAAAGATGCTGTCTTACACATAATTCTAGTCGCATAACGTTTTCCATTATTCCCATATCTTTCTATAATAGCAATTTCGTTCTCGTCTTTTAGTTCGTTACAGATGTGCTGAAGTTGCTCGAATAAAGACCTCACCTATTTTATCATTAATATTATGACATTTGCTTCGTTATAAATATTGAGAAAGATTGTTGTTGAAGTTCATTTTTATCATGTTTTATTATTAGAAGAAAAACAACAAAAAAATTAACTTACAGCTTGAGCGTTAATTAGAAACGAAATATATTTAATTGCATATATAACAAGGATAAATACGATAGAGAGAATTTTGATAACAAAATCAACAGTGCATTCTGCAGATATAAATACTGTAAGCTGTAATCAATAAAAATTTATATAAAAATTAAAAAAGATATTTATTTATTTATTTTATTAATTATATTGCTTATATATAATCAGCTCCTATTATACATTATAATTTAGAACAAATAAGTAATAAAAAGATCATTCTTATGCGAATATAGAAAAAATATTAATATTATTAACAATAAATATATGCATCATATTAGAATAGTCGTTACAAATAGGGACATATAATTGAGAAAATATACATACCTGAAATACAATAAAGCTAATCAGAATACTAAGAAACAAGACTAGCTGAAATTGAACGAGCCTTGATCGCTGATAGGGCCATAACCCAGTCGCGAGCAGAAAAATTAGATGGATGGTAAAATATCGAGTCTTTATACAGATCATCACTGTGCGAGAGTCAAAATATGTTTGAGCGAAAAGGAGTCGAGCAAGTTTCGCGCATCCCCTCCTTTCGAGTGATCAATAAAATGGAATATTTTTTTAAAATATTCCTTTTCCAGTGTAAATTATCTAATTCAGCATAAATGCGGTAATGCAATGTAATGGACAAAACATTATCGTAATCGCTATTTCATGTTCTTACTTGGGAGGAAATGGACGATTACGCGATCGATTGACTTGACGCCAGGAGAAAAATGTAATATAACGCACGTTTATTTTTCACAGAGAAACATTCATGAGATAACTTGTTGATCCAAGTCCGCGCAAGCGCGATTGCTGCTCTTTTTCAACGTTGTTCTACGTACTTTATTGCAAGGTGTGCACTTATAAGCTTGTTTTTTGTGCAAGGTATATGTTCCATCTTACATACTGATGTATCAGCTATAGCTATAAGATTATTGGAGGTAAAGTATTATAGTTTGTTACTTAAAACTTTTTATACTTGTACCATCTAAAATAATATGCAAAAAAATTATATTAATGTATGTAAATAATTAATTTTGTTTATTTCCCTTGAAATTTTCAGCATCGATCGATATTCTGCTTCGTCGTGTTATTTAATTAATTAACTTTTGAAAATTATATTAGACGATACCTCATCTCTTATAAAAAATGTGCATATTCGCGCGAATATTAGTACCTTTTATTGACTCGCTCTTATTATTAATTAATAGAGATATTCACGTGATATATATTTGTTAAAATTCACCCATTAAACGCTTTTGTAGATTATGACACGGTACGTTTCAACGTGTTCTTGCCTTTCGTAGGGCAGATACGGATCGCAAATGGAAAAGCCTTTGAGAACCGTTATATCCTGTGAGGATATTCATGGTTTTCTCCTTCCGGCTTCTTTTACTCTCTCTTCTCTTTCCGCCAGACTCTCTTTATCGTGTCACTTTCCACGACCATATGGTCGGATATTTCCGCCGTTGTTTGCGAAACGCGAAATGTCATCGAAAGACGGCGGATGACGCGTCTCTGACATAAGAAAGAAAGCGAAAGCGCCACGCACCGAGCAAAAAAAAAAAAAGAAATACTTTGCAATCGTGAAAAGAGAATGAAAGTACTATGTCAAGATGTAAAAGCTTCACAGTTATGAAGACAAATAAAAAAAAATGTAGCAAAACGAAGAAAGTTTCACACTTGTAAAAGAAAATAGAAAAAGATGTAATATGATTTGAAAGAAGATGAAAGTTCCACGTTGTGTATATATATGTATGTATACAGTATGTATACAGTATGTGTGTGTGTGTGTGTGTGTGTGTGTGTGTGTGTGTGTGTGTGTGTGTGTGTGTGCGGGGGGGGAGAAGGAAATTTACATAGTTACAAAATGAAATACACAAAAATGCACTCTAGAGAAAAGAGTTTTGTAGTCACTAAGAGAGATAAAAATAAATGTATAGCAAAATCGAACAGAGAGAAAAATTTACGCCAAGAAAGAAGCCTCACAGTTATATAAAGTAGAATGGAAAAGAATATAATAAAACGTCTGAGCATCGCAAGAAAACAAAGAAAGTAAAAGAAAAATTAATAAAGATGAAGAAAAAAAATATAAAAAAGAGATCATATCTATTTCTTCGACTTTTTGATATACGAAAATAATTTCTTGTTACAAAACTGTGAAACTTTTTTTTAACAATTGAACTTGAAAGCATATTTTAAACGCGAACATCGGATGAACGCGTTTGCGGCTGTGTTTGTAGGGAAAAGATGGAAAGGCGGAAAGAGATCCAAAAGGGGAGAGACAGTTGACGGAGAGAAGGAGAGAAGGAGAAAACGAGAAAGAGCATGACAACACACGCCTGTCGGCGTTGTGTCGTCAGCCGCGATTAAAATGTAAAGGGATTCATGCCGCGCAGCCAATTTATATGCGTCTGGCTAGGTTCGTTCTGAAATCGGTCGGATATCCACCGCCGTCCTCTCTTTCTCTCTTTTACTCTTTACCCCTCAGCTTTTTCCCAACACCCATCCTCCATTATTCGCGCCCGTGCTTCTTTACATTCGATCAATTCGAATCTTCGTCGAAATGTATGATTCTGTCGACGCTTCGCCTCGTCGCCTGTGTGACAGATCTTTGAATTAGGATCAACCATAATTTGGCGCGCCGATGTAGGGTAGATATATCAAATGTAGCAATGCACATACAGCGATAGTAACGATAAAATTTGGAACCTATTCCAGATTCTGGCGCGAGATATTGAACTTTGAGAAATGAGATAAATGCGCGATGAATTCCGAAACTTTGCAAATTTATTTTCTTTCACGTTGTTTTTCTTTCTCCTTGGAAAATTTGTTTAACCTTTTTACTTTGAAAGACATTGGGATTTGCTATTTTAGTACGTCCCCCTTTCCTCTGCCATAGAAATAGTCAAATATTTCTAACTCTCAAAAAATATTTTAAAAAATGAAGTTTAATTTTTTATTTTGTCCCTTTATAATAATATAATAATTTTGTCAGTTTTAGGCAATATATATATAAATTCTGTATAGAAATTCTCCAAAAAATATTTTTTCTTATAAAAAATTAACTCGTTTCACATACATTTTGTATATAATTGATTATATTTTCAATTGTTATATTTTATTTTTGCGATTCCGCGGCTCTTACAATTGGTACAGTTTGCATTCAGAACTTTAGAATAAACTTGATGTTGTAAACAAAATATTTTCGTATCAGCGAAAAGAAGTAAAATAACTGATAAGACTTTTTCGACCTAAGAAGAAAGCTGCTACAAGTTTATTTTAAATATTTATCTATCGTCAGCTTGCCGAAGAGAAACTCACCGAGTTATAGAGTTAATTATATTGACTTAGCGAGTTTCTTCAGCAAATCGACGATATGAACTTTTGCAACAGTCTTTTTCGATTTACTGCACGAGTACTTCATTTCATTGTTCGTAACATGATGTACTGGCTGTATCTTCCACAGCACCAAGAAAAATGAGATTCGTTTCTGGCAAAGAGAATCTTCTTTTCCTCTTTATATACTTTCTAGACGCAACAGAACGTTCTAGAAGCAACAGAAGAATATTGAATAAAATTAATTGAATAAGATTATAAAAAAATCTATAGTAAAATATAGTTGCTAAACGTGATTCGTAATATATGTATAAATAAATTTATGACATTTATTTGTTTTAAAATTTACCATAAATTGATAAATTTCACAATATTAATTGCGTTACAATATTTTTGCAAGTTATAATTTTAATGGGACAATTTCGCTATTTAAAATAAAATAAAAAATCTATATTAATTTCTTGTATTTTCTCTCTTTGATCTTAATTCGCGATCTCTGTAACTATAGGACTAGGGGCATCAGCTCGCGGGGAAATGTGCGAGCGTGAAATGTCGAATTTTCTCGCAAAATCCAATCTTAATCTCGATCCGAAATCGCCCAAATATCTCTTCCTTCCCCTATTCTCTCCCTTCTTGTACCCTTGGTACAAGCTGCTCCTTTGCATTCGATGTATTCAGCAGCTCGCCCGTCTCGCGGATTCGGGCGTGAATCTGTCGATATTCTGTCGGATATGTTGGGTTTTGAAAGGAAAACATTACGGCGTCGCCTGATATCCCTATTTTTCCTCCCAATTTCCACTCGATACAGCCGACTGATCGAGAAAAATATTCTCTCCTTGCACAAGTTTGTAAATTCCATGAAAACGCACGTATATTCAATGCCATTGAAATGTATTCTTGTAAAGAGACGAACCGCACGAGCCAACGAAAGCGAATCTCTTTTCAGTCAAAATTCTGTTTCTCTAATACCTGCTTTCAATATCACGAGAAAATTATAAAAAAAAGTTCAAGTATTCATTTGACAAGATCTCGATATATAGGAATTTATTATTAGAAAATATGTGTCAAAAAATAGAGAAATGTCGCGATCCAACTGTGTTCTTCCAAATAAAAGTTTCACCGAATAAAAAGCAATAATCAATTTATACTATAGATATTAAAGTATGTCGTGCCACCCTGTTTATTTTTCAAGAATTTATCGTAATGGGATCAAAGAGAAGGAAAGAAAAAAAAGTCAGTCGAGAGAAAGAGTTTACATAAGGACGATGAGCGAAGAGCATCTTGCAAAAATTCAATTTTTTTTTCTTTTTATCAGGGTGTACCACGCGGATCACTTACGGCAAATCCATCATATAAAGTATGCGCGATGCGATGTCGTCGTCGCGACATGCATTTAGACGCATCGGGACGAGCTGAGCATCGTAATAAACGTGCGACAAATAAAATTTCGTAATCATGCGTATGCGCGACGATAGATGTATCGCGGCTTCGTCTGACTGCTGATAAGATCAGCGCATGTTCGCGCATTTACAATGAAGTGAGCAAATACGGTAACACGAAAATCACCTCGTATATGGAAGACTGATTAAATATTGAATTCTTTCTCGCTACCTCTGCTCCGAAATATCCAAATGTTTTCAGTTAATTAATTTTTAAGATATTTATCAGCTGTTACATATACATATGTACATATTTCTTAATTACACAATGACGTGTAAAATTCGGCGTTAATTGAACTCTATTAATTCATGCAGTATACGACTATAACACCTGTAAAATATTGTTTGTATATATTTTTGACACAAAAAGTTTCGTGTCAGAGAAAATTTCGAACATGGAGAACAATATCAAAGATTATTCGTGACGTCTTGGAATTATTACAGATGCGAAATACATAGAGAAATAACGAAGAAGGCAGAAAGAGAGGGGGGAGGGAGAGAAAGAGCCATGCTAATGGCACCATAGATTTCTACCCTTCGTTCACCCCTTTCCGTTCGCATTTCGTCGTCGAGGGATGGAAGATCGCGCGTCGCGCAAGGCAAAAGAACGAAGGGATGAGGACAACTGAAAAGAGTGCGCGATTCGCTTAACCCTCTAAACGTGCGGAATAATTTACGATCGGTCCCATCCGCGACAGTCTTCCTCGGAGGTTTCTTTCGCCCGGACTGTCTTCCTTTTTCTCCTTATCTCGCTCTTCCCTTCTTTCACCATCCACCGCGGAAACCACCCCTGTTATCCTCGATTTTGTTGGCGCACCACCCACCGCGAAATGTTACCAGAGAAAAAGAGGGGGAGAAAAGTCGTCGGTTTCATATATATAAACCAGAGTGCGATGTGGAAGAGGCGGGTGATCGATCTACTTTCTTTCGATTTATCTGCGTGAGAAGCTAGTCCTTTCACGCTGTCTTATTCTTTCTAAAAGATAAAAAAATGCTACTTTGTATGGTTTATAATGGTGACGCATATCGCAAAAATCGTATCTGATCGTGGCTGAAATTTTTGATTGGAATATTATAAATTAGATTGTGACAATTAAGAGAAAATTTTCCCTCCTGGATTAATTTAACATGATTTTCTAAAATTAATATTTGATATACACACTAATCTCTTGTTTATAAATAAAATCGAATAATTTATGTATTTTGTTGAATTAGATATTCAATCCGAGCGATATATTATAATTTTATTATACATAAACATGTAATACAGCTTTTTGATAATTAAAAAAAGCGCTTATCATTAAATATTCTATCTTATTAGTATAGTATCATTGACAGCATTATTAATATATAGAAATTAATTGCAAATATTTATCGAAATATCGATGAGCAATGCACGTAACATATGTAAATAAATAGCACGATAGATAACCACTAAAAAAATATTCAATTTTTTTTATTCCTAAACAAGATTGATGTATATGCTTTAATATTCATTTTAGAAAGTTATGTCAAATTAACCCAACTAAGAGAAAATTTTCTTTCAATTTATGAAGCATCACTTTATAATACCTCTTCAAAGACACTGATATTTCTGAAAGTTAGTTAGTTTCTAAAGTTACTGCAAAGTTAAATATGGCCGGTCATAAGCTGTCTCTTCAAAAATTATGTATATATCGATACGTCGCGCCTGAAAGGAAATGCCATTTTATAGCGAGAGCGAGCTATCGAGGATTTTATAATAATTCGATATTCATTACGGAGACAGGAGGCCTTTATCGCGTATAAGCTCCGAGGAGACACAGATATACCGTTGAAGCTGCGAGAGACGGGAACAAACGATAGTTGCATCCTTCTCCCGACTCCCTTTTGAGCCGGCCTCTCTTCCGAAGTTACGCTTCCATCGAATTTACGTCGAACTCCTTTGTGCAGCAGATCACGACAGAAACCAAATTAAGAACGAGCCTTGGTTTAATGGGATTTTGAGGCGCAGAGACCAGGACAGACTTGCGGGATGCGACTGATGACATTGCATAAATGTTCGTATATCCGAGATTATATTATAATAAAAATATTCCCCGCTAATAAAATATGCAGAAAATACAGTCACAATAGATAGGTATCTAATATATTTCAATATCAAAATATTCTTGTTGTAAAATATATAACATAATACAACGAAATAATCTTTTATCTTCGGTCAATATAAGATGCCTCTAAAAATGACTGAAATTAAATATATTTATATAATTTAATCTATAAATTTTTAAATTCCAATTAATATGATAAAAAATACTTTCTATTACAGTCTATAACACATTTTCGTAATCTACAACCAGTGCCGTAACTAGGCAGGGGCAACAGGGGTACAGGCCCAGGGCCCAGAACAAAGAGGGGGCCTTGAAATGAAACTGAACAAAAAAATTGTGCAAATATAATAATATTTTCAAATTTTTAATTTTAAATTGGAGAAGAACGATTATCCAATTTTTCCATAATTTCGATTGAATATAATATTGTTAAAGATATTAATTATGATGATATAATCAATTAATTTGCTGCAATGAAAGCCAGAAGTTTAAAAATAATTATTTTTATTTATAAATATGAAATAAATATGAATGATCTTATATATATCTTATCTTATTTCTTGTGTACACAAAAATTATTTATAAACAATTGTTATATCGTTTTCGTTTTATTATTATTTTTCCCCCAAAATAATTAAGGGATTGAAAAATAAAACCTTGCCACATAAAAAGCTAGTTACGGCACTGTCTACAACAGTTTTCCTCTCCTCAAAGATCCCATTCGCGAACTACAACAATTCGAGCGACGTGTTCTAATTAGAAAATTCGCGTTTTACCTTTAAAATGTTCTCGGATTGTGCAAAACAAGACGACGAAACGCGTTTCGCAACAATAAAGTGTCACGTAGTTGGTAACAGAAATTTCCTGGCAGCCGTAAAATCATTGGTGATCGCAGAGAGCGATTGCCAGTATACCCTCCAACGAGAGACCTCTCGTACCTTTGATGTCACGTCGCGAAACAAGCGCGATACGCATTTAATGTCGCTAGCAGCATTTAAATCGAATGCAACTGCCGAGATCTATCGACCCGATTTCACCCGGGACACTTTATTGCGAAACGCAATGCGTATCGATCTACCTTTCGGATGAACATTCTATAGCTTCTATTCTTCGATAGAGAAACGATAGTCTATCGATGCGCTGCGAAATTTGCATCGAGATTTAAGAGATAAATATTATAGATTTTATGAAAAATGATAATTTTGGATGGAAACAATATAATATAAATACAGATCCAAAAGAGAAACACACACACTTTGCAATGTTTGATTAACTAAATTAAATAAAGGATATTAAACGATTATTCATTCTTATATTTTCATTATTTATTTCTCAGCGAATGTTATTATTATCTCATAAGGTAATAAATATCATCTATTTTAAAATGACTTGATAAATTAATTAAATCATCTTCAACTAAATATTTTGTTACAACTATTATTAATGTTATTTGTATTTAAAAAATGTCTCAGTTATATAAATAAAAATTTATTTGACCATAACGATTTAAACAGTATTGATCTTAAGACAGTATTTGAGAAATTGGTTTTAAAGAATAAAATTGTTGCCATTTAAAATTATATGTGGCTGAACAAAAAAGAAGAGTTGATTATCATTTAATAATAAGAATAATAATCGCAGTAAGAATGAACAACTACTTCAGTCTTTCCTACTCGCTTACTTAGATTTTTACAGTCTTTGGCATGCACTCAGTATGCCGATGCCATCGATCAATTGCGGAGATGCTCGATACGCGACACCAAACCAAAGACAGCACCGCGAAAAGTGGATAAACAACGACTCCCCCGAGTCATCGACTTTCTCGAAAGTTTACGACATCGAAGGTACTTCATAGGGTTGCGCAAAAAGGACGAAAGTGACCGCGCGAACTTGCAGATTCCGGGAATCTTGAAAAGGTCGAAACGATTGACAAACTATATATAGTAAATTTTTTACGTTGTCGAAAAGAAATCAGTCTCTAAACTATCGTAAAACTTTATTTCTACCTCGGATAGAGAAGTATAGAAATATCCTTCATTAACTTTCATACTTAAATAGAAGAAGATCACACACATATTTCTCGAACACGAAATTTTGAATAATAAATTTTTGTTTAGATCAATTTCAAATGAGAAATGAGAATTACCACATTTTTCAAGTAAAAACTATCAATTACAAACTGTCTATATTTCATGATGTTGATGAATAGTAATTTTTCATTCCAATTTAACTCGAAAAGATTGTGCAAAACTATTAGAAATTATTAAAAAATATTCGCCCGTCTTCTGTTACATTGCAGACTACGTAAATTGATAGTTAGTGAATAGTTGGATATCGCGCAAACTTAATTTAGACGGAAATTAATGGGCCGCTCCGGAAATTGTTGGGAAATAAAATACACGCTCAGCAATGGAGGCGCATTCGCGAAAAGGAAGAGAAAGGAGAGAAGGCGATTGCGAGTTCGATGCCTCGAGTAGTCTTGTCGTCTGGTTCGGTCGAATGGAACGCCAAGAGAGGAAGAGAATCATCAAAATAATTGCGTTAATTACCCAAGTATCTTTAATAAGCGATCGGTTTATAAGTACAATGACTCAAATTGGGTCTTGCACCTTAGTCCAAGTCCACAAAAGAAATGATCAGATTTTTTTTCCAGAACAAAGAGTTTTTCCAGTTTTGATTTTCGTTATTTTAATGTACATACTACATTTACGATTATATTATTAATATTTAAAAAAAAAAGCTTTTATTATCCTATAAATACTAACTATAGCGTGACTTATCATTTATTAAAATTATTAAAATTTATTATATATAAAATTTTATGTAGAATAATTTTAATTCTAAATGTATTACTTTGTATCTTATTAATATTTCTTCATTTTACTCGATCGCACGAGATGCAACAAGAAACAATAGACGATTACGGCGCCGGTGACGAAGGAAATCGTGACTTTCCCGTGTCACTTCCCCCTCTTTCTACAATTTCCGTTCAATCTCGAGAAACAAGACTTTTCCCTCGGAAGCTTCGTTCTCCTCGCTCTCGGAGGATGGCCCGTTAAACGTTTTGTTGTCGCACCAATGTTCAACCAGGCATAACCAGAAAATTCACCGACGCTGTGCACTCATCGGCCGTTCTTCACAAAAATGCCGACCAAGTGCCATTTCCTTCGGGAATAATACATAAAAACTTCACGAACTAGAGTACGGTACGAGAATTGTTTTCAACTCGCGAAACTTGAAAACCGGAACTGTTTCTTGTCTTTTTTCTTTTCTATTTCTTTTTTTTTGCGGTGGATATCTTGAGAAGTGTCGAAATAAAGTTTACTTGAAACAGTGTCTTTTTCGATTTTGGAAGCGACTCCTCTTCGAGAAAAATTTAAACTCGATTCTAACCGAGTGATTTTGAAATTGAAAGATTTTAGAGAGAATCAAAATTGAAAACTTTATATTTTCAAACAATTTTAAAACGTATTTATCATAACAGCGCAAAATAATTTCCTTCAAATATTAATCCTAAACACAAAAAAAATTCTAGAGAAATCGAAAGAGTTATACTTTTTTACACTATACATAACTTGTTTGTTCTTTTCATATTCACAGATCGGCGCAGATTTTGATCATGAAAAGTTTCCCAATTGAATTATATTAATCACCTGACGCTAATAACGATATTATATATGCTCAATTATACCGACGCTGATTAATTGAATGATAAATTGCGAGAACGTGCAAGACGATTGAGAAGGCGCGCGAGTAATTAACGCCGGTATCGGTGGCGCGTATCGACGTCGTCGTCGTCGGAGTCTGTATTCTTGCCGGCTTGCTAAAAGCATCGAGTTTCAGCGAAAGCCGACTATGCGGTGCGCAGACACGGTGCCAAGTTTGAGAGAGTTGAGAATCGGGGTGCCCGACCGAGAGTTGTGGAAGACCGATTCCGGGGGACGCCGACCCGACGAATTTACGGAGTTGCCGGTTAATGCGATTTTAGAGCATGCGCGGGCACGCGGATGTCTCTCGATGTCTCTCGCATCTCGTCTCGACCCTCTTGCACCCTCTTCGACCGCGAGATTCTTGCGAGTCCGCGCATCGCGCTACATGCATAATTTCTCTGTTCGCCCCCGCGCCCCTTCGATATTATCGATTCAGTCTAGAAAGTGCGCGAGCGCCCGCGCACGCTATAAAGTTAATGGCGTAATAATAAAGTTAATTTACCGAATGGCAAATTTCGCGTCGCGTTTTGTCCGATAGATCGCTCTATCAATTTCTTAATTAGCTTCGGACGCTTCGCCGAATCCCCTCCTCGGTCGGGAGAAACTTAAAGCGGCGGCCTCGATTAGGTTAGCTGCATGTCGATTGGTGATGATGGCAAAGTTAGGGGATCGTCGCGACGAATTTGCCGAGTTTGCCCTGGCGGTTAATGGAATTTCCACGTGGCCACGTGGTACAAGGGAATATATATACGTCGCCCGAGCCGTGCTTTCCACGCAAACGCTGTGTTAATAAATGCGTTTAATACTCACACAGCGAGACAATCTCGAAGCGAAACGCGATTATCCTACGTACAACGGCATACTAGACAGTTTTAGCAGGATTCGTGATAGAAATTAAATGAAATAAGCATAGCACGCACAGTATGTAATATAAGCGTGCAAATGAAATGAGATAAATGTCACGTGATAAATTAAGTTTTCGTATATCTTTATCAAAAGATTTTTTTTTTTAATAAAGCTCTTGCATTTTGTAATATAATTAATTTTTTTAAGATTTTTATCTTTCATAAAAATATATTGCCTCTGTGTATAGTATTTGTGTTTTCAACACATTATCAAAGTTTTATGCAAATTCCAACAGCGTTTAATACAAATTACATCAGCGTGTAATTTGTAACATCGAACATGCCTTTTTTACACAGAAATGCTAGGAAGTTCTTGCTGTGTAGGAAGGGTCGACGGGAAACATTATCCTTGCCAGATGCGAAGCCATGAGACACTTCGGTCTCGAGGGCGTCCCTTAATAACGGCGTGAAATTTATCTCCCTGCTATCCTCGCGACGATATAACGAAAGTGTGACGGACGAGGATGATAATCGCATAGGGAGAAGAGGCACGCAAATTTACTCCCATATAGTTGGAGAAGGAATTCTCGAGCGTTCCGAACGCCGCAATTAATGCGATTTCGTGATACCTGTTAAATTGCACACCTAACACGATATGAACCCATAATAGAGGTAACATACTTCATTACATTCTCAACTGAATTCAAACTTAATACGTAATTTCGAATCATCAAGTGGTTAATTAGGGTGTAATTTATGTGCTGACGTAAGCCTTTAGGATAATTAATATAACATTGAATATTTTAGATGACAAGAATATCGTAATCAACATATAGCAATAAGTATTAAAAAAATATTGAAAATAATTTTATATAAAAAAAAAAATATTGTGTTGCTTAAAATTTTTCTTTTTAAAAACAACATATAGTTTGTTCATTTGGTTAAATTTACTACTTGCAAATTTTTTCGTAATATAATATTCAATTATTATTGTTTATGACTAGCCAGAAAAATCGGTAGAGATTTCCTCGTCTCTTTCTATCGATGAAATAAAGACTTAGCTTGTAACTCCCGGGAGACAAACATTCCCGCAAGACTTCGCTCCACATCCCACGTTGTAATTTGCTAATTTTTTGGCGAGCTTATATCATTGTTATCCACGTTGGTTGCATTGCGAGAAGGAATAACTCCTATCGCACTGCGACTACCACATTTGCGTTTTTGTTCTCTTTCCGACGATCCGAGTGCGCGCCACTCGGTTATCGGGGAGTTAATGATGATTAAACGGAGTTTAAGTTCCAAGATAATGATCAGCGCCGCCGCGGTATATTAATTAATTAGAGAAACGCAGAACATTAACAGACTCGCGATTGTTTAAAAAAAAAAATATTATTTTGCCAAGAGTCGCGAATAAATTTAGAATGATTCCACCAACCAAAACAGACGTAATAAAATATTTCTTTTGCTCGCAAAGAGAAATTTTTTGTCCGTTTTTGAAGTAAACATTTTGCAAGTAAACATAACGTACACGGTGCCAATTTTCCAACATTTTCTTTTCAGTTTCCACCAATCGAAAAAATATTATTCTTTCAACTTAGCAAATTCCAGACAGAATGATAATTTTATAATCATCTTTTTCTTTTATTTCTCGATTCTTTATTTCTAATTTCGATAAGTAGATATTTTGTCCCGACATCCAAGTTGCACGTTAATTCGATATATTCGATATACATATATAATGGCTATCGTTTTTTTCTCGCAAATTTTTCTCCTCAAAATATTGGTAGATTATGCCAAAGTGCAAACCTGAATCGATCTATGGGACTTATTTCACCTCCTCGAAAATATGCCAGGATTATTAATCTCTCACCTTACTTTGATTGGTATTATTATTGATTGAATTTCTATTTGCGAGGCGTCACGACGTTAGGGGTTGCTTATTCATCTAAATCATAACTCACTCGGCGTGTGATACAAGAGATTTAATATGACTTTCTGATTCCCATTGACCATTATCAGGCACGTTTCAAATATATCTATAAAAATGTATATATATATAAATAAAATTTAAATATATGAGAGCTAGATATATTTTTTAAATATACAATTTATGCAGACCGCAGTATTTCCTCACTGAAAATTTCTTCCAATATTTTTTATTTGAAATCATTTTGAGACTCTAAACAAAATAGATTAGACTCCTTTTATTAAAATAAAAAAGAGTCTTCTAGATTCTATATATATGGATATTTAATCACTGTAATAAATATGCATAAAGATACAAATTATTTTAAAGTTAAATTGTTGGATCTAACAAATCATCTTTTTTTATAAAAGCTTTAATAACAAATAAATAATACCATACACTCATCACAGTTTTTATAGCGTATAGTTATCGTTGGCCTAAACGGTTTAATGGGTTGTAAAATTCTGGAGTTCGACATATCCGCGTGTATCGTTAACGGTGGACGTTTAGAAATTTATTGTAGTGAAAAGCTGTTGAAAAGGTCGTTTACATCTTTTATGAGAATTTCTATAATGACTCTATACTGTCTTTGGTGACTTAATAGAATATAATACTCGTATAATTTATAGCCGCAGAGTGGAGACATGCACAAGTGTTACTTAATTACTATTATTAGCGAAATAATTGCGATTAAAGTATAATTATCCACTAATTCATATCCGAAATTTATTGAAAAACTTGTAATTACTTAACCATAAAGAGATTTTGCAAACCTTTATTCGAAAGATCCCCATTACTAAAACAAGATGCACTCTAATATTTTTATAAAAATTTATTTTTAGTTTTTAATTAATTTTAATATATTCTACTATAATTATTGTCATAATAAATTATCATTTATTATTATACTTATAAACTTATTACAACTTATACACAATATAGTAGCTAGTTTTTTTGCTAACGTGAGTTATATTTTAAACTTTACATATATGTATAGTAATACATTTTCCAGCGAATAGCACGCGAATATTTTCTCGATGCAACTACCAAAATATATGGCATACATTAAAAACATGTTGAGCGACACGCGTTTTCTCACACGAGCGGTAAACGATTGAGTAAACTCGCATAAAGTTTTTCTAAAAAAAAAAAAAAAAAAATAAGAGAAAGAGAGAGAGAGAGAGGCTATGGTGGGCTCACGGACTCTAACGTCCGGTTCAAAGGATTAGCCAGGCCGTTGAAAAGTTTTTCAATTACGAAAAATCCCCTGGGAATTACCGGAGGAAAACTCCGCGGCCGCCGCGAGAAGATACACGCGGTCGAGAACCACTTCCTCCGTAGCAATACGCGGGTCAATGTCGAAGTATTTAAAGCGACACAAACTCTCTTCCCGAGCAACGTAGCTCGGGTTTCAAATGCATGCGGAAACTGCAAAGTGAGCGATTTCATTAACTTTTCGTTGCCCAACAGAAAATTTCCGCCGCAACTATACTTATTTGGATATTTGGATCCCGATTAAGTGATAATAATAATTTGCATCCTTCTGAAATTCAATTCAGATTGAAAATTACCATCTGTTATGAAGCAACTGTTATTTTTCTCTTTCCATAGTAGATCGGAGAAGCTTCTGACATATCATACGCATAAAGTGTAAGTACGTGTAAAGTGAAATTCTCGGACGGCAACTAACAATTAATAAGATTAGTATTCGGTCTACGGTTTACTAAAATTATTGATGATAGGGCCAATGGGTAACGAGAGGCATTTAATTAAGGGTTAGCCGAGGGCGCTGATTTCCCCTATCATACCGGGGACAACCCTATTTCGAGAGAGAACGAGAGAGAGAGAGAGAGAGACGCGAGTTAGGTAGATAGGTACATAGGTATACGCATCCCCTGCGACAAGCCGAGATAGATAGCGCATTGGAATATTTAACGATCCAGAAACTGAGCGCGTGTTTGTGCTATCTTCGTTAGCACTTCAACGTTACGTGACCGGCATGTTTAAAACCGCCGTCCTCCAACTCGATTAATCGAATTCGAGTCCCATTACGTACGTCGAGCACACGAGTAATGACGCTAAATAGTACTGCCGGTAATATTACGAAGTGGGTAATAACGCTAATAATGCCGAATGCAGCAGCGCAGATGAATTTATTAATTGTGTCCCGAAACACGTACGCGAATAAATATTTAACAATGTGTTTAACATAATGCAGTTTTCGCGCCTCGTCATTATTATCCACGTGCAATCTTTCGGTCCGCGAATGAGAACAATGCAAAATCATTACGTTCAGATGTGAATTTTCATCGCTCTATTAACCCTTTAACAGTGTACAGAAAAAAATGTTTCTGTGCCGTGTGTTGACAAAAATTTTTTTCAATTTTTGTAAAAAATATTCCTTGGGAGTTTTTGAGGTCGCTGAATCCAAATTTCATATCAAAATTATCGAATTAAAGATGGCGGATCCAACATGGATGCCGCAAAGTTTGAAAATATTCAAATCGAAAATTTTCAAAATTCAGCCATATTGGATCTGCCATTTTCAATTTGATGATTATAATATTGAATTTGAATTCAGTGGCCCCAAAAACCCAGAATGTGACGTAAAAACCAATTTTATTTTCAATCGGACGTTTTTTTATATTTCTGGCGGCCATATTGGATCAACTGTTCAAAATTTTGCAATTTTAACTTCAGATTTGGATTCAGCGACCCAAAAAATCCCTACACACCAAGTTTTATTGAAATCGCAATGTTTGAAATTGGTCTTTATCGAATTTTTTTATGATGACGCTTATAAGCGTCAGACACACTGGTGGTCACTAAAATTTTTGCGCATATAGGCGTCAGACACTGGTAAAGGGTTAAGTGTCTATTCAATTACAAATATTAAAACAGCATAATTAATGACAATTATTTCATATTTAATAAAGCTTAATTTATAAATGCTAATTTTCAATATTCTTAATATAAAAAATTAAGTTTTCGATGGCTTCTCATATTTTCGCTAAAAATTATATATATAAATGATATATATTGTTATATACACATACATATAATTTATTATAGGATTTATAACTAGTTTCATTCTGTATAACTTTAAAAAATAATAATATAATTTAGTGTGAATCAAAATAGACACCACTCGAAAATCACTCATCGAAACATTGGAAGCAAACTTCTCCGAAAAAGCTTCTAGAATAAAAAAAAATAGAAAAGCAGTTATATCCGAAAAAAAGAGAAAAGGAAAAAGATACAAGACATGGAAACTGTCGGTTCCAACAAGATAATGCACGACACATAGAGAAGCAGTCACGAAAAATATCACGGTCGCATAAAGCCTGCCTCGACCGTTTTCTTTAAGATATCCGAGTTTTCTTCAAGATATCCGATACATTCAACCCTCTCGAAGGTTATTAAATATTATCATGGAGAATGGAAAAATTTGAGATAAAATGACGAAGAGGCAAAAGAGAAAATGGGAAAAGAAAAAACCGAGGAAAATCAAAGATAATAATATAATGAAGAACGAGAATCTTCGTAGGTGCGAAACGAGTAAATAAGAGGAGGGAAAATAATACTGATAAAGGGTTAGAAGCGCGAAAAACAGTCCGATTCATCTCGTCGACGAGATTACCAGTCATATTTGTATCGAGGGAGTACATAGGGGTGGAAGGGTTAGGGGAAGAGAAAGAGGATCGACGGCTAAAGCCTCGGGTCAATTAGCAACATCCAGTTTAATGAAAGCGGTCGCGGCGATCCAATAAAATTCTAATAAAGTCGCGCGCCAAGCGGAATACAAAAAGAAAAAAAAACAGAAAAATAGAGAAGAACGAGAGGGGGAAGAGATTAGGGAGAAAAGGATAGGCGATAATCTAACAGAGAAAGAGAGAGGGAGGGGGGAAGAAAGGTTTCGACGAACAGTAACGTCAATGGACCTGGATTCGTATCGCTCGGACAATGCGTACTGTCGCTGAACACAAGGGTACAAATATACCGACAAGAGTCGCGAAAAGAAATAATCTCCGAAACCATCCCCTTTATTCCCGCTATCAATGCACTATCACGTGAAAAGAAAAATTTAGGCTTCATTTTGCAATGAAACTACCCAATTGCGGTTGCATTCTCTCTGGTTCCATCTCTCGAATTTTCGTTCGTGAAATCGGAAGAAAAGAGAAACCAGCTAACTCCGTGATATTATAATACGTAATACACCATTGTGAGAACTTTGCTGTAAGATTAAGTTTACTCTATAGACGTTTCACAAAACTGAAACTCTTGAAATTCGACATTTCGTATGCAACACTTTAATAGAAAATCGTTGAGATTTAATTGAAGCAGAACAAAGTAGTGAAAGATGGTATTTTTCAATTAGCCATTGAATCTTGTATATTTACAAATTTAAAATTAATATTATCTATTTTTATATTAATAAAATTAAGATTAAAAATTAATAACTTTGATATTTCATTATATATGTTTAAACAATTTTTGTTTCAATTAATTCTCTTCTTATTAAAATTACTTACGACAATAGATTTTTCACTTTATAGGATTCTATATAGTCTTTTTTTATATCATATAATTTTACTGGAAAAAAAGTGTTGTCCATTTGTATTTAAAAAAAAAAGAGATTATCGGGGTAAGAGGATAAAATCTTTTATTGTAGCTAACGAAAGAAACTTTAACAAAAAAATCAAATTACTAGCTCGAGAGGTACATTTTACGGATAGAAACCAGAAGAGATCGACAAGCGTAAGAAACCATCCCGGCGATACACACATGTGCGATTCCCCGTTCTAATTTCCACAGTGCCAGAGAGAGAAAGAGAGAGAGAGGAAAGCTCGCTCTCGGCGCTCGTTAGGCAATATCGAGCCTAATCTCGTCTGGCGTGGTGGAATCGCGCCCCCCAAACCGCTGTCGAGCAACGGGAATCGAATAGCGCGAGGATCCCACCGTCGATGTCGATGGCGACGGACAGCTCGGGACGGGAGTCGAAACGAGAGCAAGAGGGAGGCAGGACGAGATGAGGGAGATGAATAGAGAGAGAGAGAGAGAACTTCGAACAAATACGATTTCGACGACGATCGACCGTCGGGCTCACCGCATTTCGTCGACGTGTTAATCCCTTTATCTCTGTAGCTCCCTTTTATATACGCGCCCGCCAATTCCCTCTCCAGTTTCCCCGGGGCTTCTTTCTTTCCTTCCCTCTTTTCCGCACTTTTCCTCTTTTTTTTTCCTTTCTCATCTTTTTTTCTCTTGCTGCAGGCCCTTTCTCTCTTTCTATTTCTCTTTTTGGGATTTTCGACTTCCGCCTATCGTTTTGTATCGCTCGTTCCATTTACTTGGACGATTCCCTCGATTCTGAAAGATCCTGCGAGAGAGCCGAGTCAATATCTTGAGACGGAAACGATCGGGAATAACAGATTCTTCCTTCTTTTACTCCGCGAGTCATTTCATGACCTCGTCCGCGAAACACGAATTTCCCAAATTTCAAAATTTTAGCGATAATTTCGTTAACGATGCAAGGTCGATACGATAAGTTCAAGTATGGTTGAATATACTTTGAAAGAAAATCGCCAAATTTTAATATTGTGTTTGTCAACATATGTTATAAAATTATAATATAAAAAAGCATTAAATATTTTTAAACTATTATTAAAAAATAAATGCTTATTTCATCGACACAATATAATTGAATTGAATATAATTAAAATTTCCATTTCAATTTTTTATCGTATGCGAGAAAATGATAAACTATCGTAACGTTTCCATTTACTTCCGCGTCGCGTCTACTTCCGAGATCCGACAAGTTTCTCGCGCGTACTTTCGATGCTCAGGAACGTGTGCGAGGGTGTCTCTATTATTTTTTTCCCCCCTAGGTAAAACCTCTATTATGTTCTCAGGACGGCGGCGCATCTCGCGCATTTCGATCGGTCGTTAAAAACGCGATGCGTGTCAAACGCACTTGGCCTCGCGCGCGCACCGCCGTTATCCGGTGCCGAAGCGACAGCTTTACGACAGCTCGAGTGCAGCCGAGGAGCTGGGAAAATCGTCAAGCGAGAAATTTATAAATCCGTTTATATATCGACGCCGCACATGGTATGAAATGGACGCGAACATATACACAGTGTCATGGAATTAGCGCAGCGCCATTATTCTCAATCTGGGATCAAGATTTTTTCTCACATCAGTGAGAAAAGTCGAGAAAAGTCATTGGCAAATTTAAAAAAATTTTTATATTAAATATATATGCCTGCGTAAACAATTGATTGACTCTAAATCATAGTCTATTTATATTTCTAAAAAAAATCCTTTGCATATATGTATATGCACGATTGCCTTATAATTGAAAAACTATTAGATTCTCGACATTTTGACGAGAGAAAAGTCGGCTTGGAATTGTTCAAAGAGAATCCCCTATGATCAAAGATAAAAGAACTGGAACACCCCGTGTACGCGTATATCCGAGTGATGCGTTGTGTTGCTTTATTACGGGCGCCACGTGCTGCACGCAGAAACTGTATGTTTTACATCTGTTCGCGCGTACAGCGTCCGGGGCCGCTAAAATAGAGTCCGCGCGTTTATCAAGCCCGATGTGTCTCGGGATACATAACACCATAACCGCGGCCCAGAGTTATTTGGACGCGCGAATGCCGGTTATTTTCAAACGGTGTCTTATAGCTTTCAAACAATGAGGGGCGAATCGCGACAACACGATACATTAAATTGACACATCGCGGGAGATGATTGCGAATTAGTCGTCGACGCGTTTAATCTCTTCCAACACACATATACATCTTCATCCTTTCAATCCCATATACCGGATATTTGCGAAGACAAATCTAAAAATTGGACTAATGCGAGGACAAAGTGGATGAAATAAGACAAGCAATGCGCGATTTAATCCATATTTTGCTGGCTATACGCAAAAGAAAAACCTCGGAGGTGTGAATAATTCTGTGTTTTATTGCAGCAAAAAATCGATCGATAAGAGAAAAATTTAGCGTATCTTAATCGTCCTTTTCAGCCGACTACTCCTCCTTGTCTGTCCTTTGCACGACGATGGATAAAAAGAGGAGAGACAGGGATTGTTGGTGGGTTGTACCGACAGCTGTCAGTCACAACACGCACCTCTAAATCTTTCTTTTTTCTTCACTTTCTTCATCGGTTTTCCGTCGGTCCAATTCTTTTCCCTTCTTTTTATATACGATCCCGTCCTGCCGCGAACTTCGAAGTTTCCCTTTCTCGTTCTCTCGATCAATCCGTGGCGACCGATAAATTCTCGTATATATGATTCGCAAGATTATTCTTACTCAAATTAAATATTTCGAATTATTAACGCCGATTTTATTTGACTTATCGTATTTAACAGAGATGATTCCTATATACGCATCTTCGGAAAGCGGACGTTGCATTTTTTTCGGCAAAGTGATGAAAATTCTTCGTCGGTCTCCCATCGTCATTTATTTTCCACGCGAATAAATGAGCGGAGCGAGATTTTTTCTCGCGCGCGAAAGAAAATTGCGATAATCGAATGTAAAGGCGAGCGTGAGAAACGCGCGTAACAATTTTGCAAGCTAGAATCGAATTAGTCGCGCTGGCGACAAAGTGTTAACTCGCAGTGTACGTCCGTTCCAATTACACGGATAAAAATTACAGGGGGATAAAGGCCGGTTATGATGCTATAAGCGTTTCGTGATGGCTGCAAAAGCGCATCCGCGATTGATAATCGATACGCGGCCTCGCGGCACGCTCGCCTATTAAATTTCATTCGTTCATACACGATAAATGGATAAATCGCTAAAATCGCGCGCCGTCGAGGCGCGTAACAGCGTTGCAGAACTGCAATCAAATTTATCAAATTCGTGTCTGCGAAATTCACGTTATCCGACCATTTCACACGCGCGCTTTCAAATTTCTTTACCACAAAAATATTTCCTATACTAAATTTCTCACGGAATAATTATTTGATAAAAGGACGAAGAAAAATATATTTTAAACAATTTTTTCATGACAAATATGAGTGACCTAAAAATTAATTAATTCTCTATTAATTATATTTTCTGTTGGTAATCTTTTCTAAATTTCCATTATTCTGAAAATAAGAGAAAAAAATCAAAGAAATATATATCCGAGTGTCGCAAATATCATACGAAGGCATTATAATCTAAATGTGACACCTTTCATCCAGTCATTCTGTCCATTAATATTTAAGGGTTTTCATTTTAATCCCTCTCTCAAGATCACCATCTAAAACGTCCACCGCTACATAATTCATATATTTCTTTTATATTATGCGATATCTCTTTCCATATAAATGCCGCGTCCGTGGGCACTTTACAAAATTCGCGTCTCGTAGAAAAGAAAATTACAGATATAAGTCCAAAGTTGATAACGACTCCCGATATATTTAACTAACAAAATTTTAATTTTTATGTAATTTTAAGTAATTTTTTTTCTAAAAAGTTTAATTTGCACGTTTTCAAGATACTTGTTAACAAAAATTATAAATAAAAATAGAGAAAACGTGTCAAATAAAATATTTAAAAAAAATTAATCTTATGCTGACTAGAAAATTTGTATATATAAAGTAGCAAAATCTATTCACTTACACCTAATATGTAAAAAAAAAAGAGATATTCGTGATATATATGTATGCTGCGCTATTTTTTACATTCATCGCGTCTTTGGCAAATAAATGTGCATCCTTCCGGAGCCAGTTTAGATCATTCCGGACGGCTGCTAAATTTGAGCTAGAAACTCCAGCCAGCAAGGGTGGAGAAAAATCTGCCAACGTTGCTGAATTTATTATTCCAGACAAGCCGATAGTACGCGAACTTTGCGCAGCAGAAAAATCGGCAGAGTTCCGCGATGCGAGTCGTTACTCCGAAACTTTCGGATATGTCTCTCTACGGGCCAAAGTTCCGAAACGTCGCGGAGAAGAATTCGGCGTGGGATTCGCGATGGCATCCGGACACTTTGCGAAGATCTCGGAATGATATGAAGGCAAATTGGTCGACGATATTCTATTTATGAGCTTGCACGAGTAAACTGGACGATAAAGAAGAATCGATCTCGAATTGACTATTTTGTCAGAAATAGAATGCGCGTATCTTGCGTAGTATATTTTCAACTATCGTTGAAAAGTTTCAGAACCATATGTGTAAGTAAAGAAAAAAAAATATCTGGTCGACGGAGATTATTTCGTGGTGAATCTTTCGTCTCCACCAAAGTTACAATCGTAGAATAAAGTTAAAATTAAAATTGATTCTTCTATTGCGCACGGATCAACATAAAAGCATAAGCATAATGTTCGCTCAAACTATAGTACTCGCGAAACTTTTCGAGGATAGAGTATTTGCTGAGTTTTATATCTCAATTGTATACGGATTTTCTTGAGCTCTTCTTTCTAAGCCGTACACGCCACTCTCGACAAAAGCATGCTGAATTTTTAAAGAGGGGATAGCAAAAATACGTGTCTCGTAAAACACATATGTATATTGCGGATTGCATATTATCTCAAGTTTACCGAATGTATTTAAAAATCTTTTTCTTTTTGTTTTTAAATCAAACTATCGAAATAAAAATGCTTCAATATTCAGTTGAATATATAATTTACACAATTTACAGAATTTCACCTGTCATCAATAATCAAATGTCATAAAAGTATGTTGCTAATTCATTATTTCTATAATGCAAAATTTTTAATATTTATTGTCAATTTTTGACATTCTTGGATTAAGAACAGATTTTTTGAATTAAGAATAAAATTTTCTTAAAACTAGAAACTTGGAAACTAGCTTTCTCGAATTGAACCAGAGTAAACGACAGAGTTTCTTGCAGAAAATTTTCCACAAAGGATATTATAAAATTATTCATGGCGGAAAGAAGAAAACGGAGGAATGACTTTATAGGAGCGAATCTATGTAGGCAAGAAAGTTGATACAAACTTTTGCTGATAACTGAATCTCTTCGCATATCTCTTATAACACGAATCTTGAGTTTAATCGAACTTCATTAGTGCGTTGACTTTCGCCAAATATTATCTTTATTAGTACTCTTGTGTCTCTTGGATGAAGTTCCTCTATACTATGGCTTGATTGAGGCCCGATTCTGACCCGACGTCCTTCGAATTCCTAATGAAGCTCTATTGAAACTGCTAATACTCGGTTTCGCGGACGTTGAAAGAAATATGAATGACTCGATTTAAAATCGCCGAGAATCTGCACTTTTAAAATCTTTCAATAGGAAACTATTGTTTGCATTAATTCTTTCTTTTTCATTTTTCGGTGAAATATTTAAATCGCTCGTTAATAGTGACGTATATAAATTAGAACTATTAACATAGACATTTAATAAAACTTGATTAATTGATAATGTAGTAATTTAAGTGTACAATTCAGAAAGCAGATAAAATTTATAAAATTATAGTATATAAATAAAAAATGTGTGTGTATATTTCTTTATTATAAATATTATTCTCGAGAATTGTTCTAATTCTGTGTTTGTGTGTATAATACTGTGTATTTTATACAATATTTTTATATACTACTTTTAATCATTTTATAGATAATCAATATCTTTCTGCGCTTCTTTTCTTTCCCCCTTTCAAGATTATTCCCTTTTCTTAAGCCTGGCCAAGACTAATATCGGATTTGCGTAATCTCGAACGCATCCGTCTTGTCTGATCTGTTGAAACAGATGGCAGTTTTAAAGTTGACTTTAGATTTTAACGCGACTTATACAATTTTATACTATCAATCACAAAAAAAAACTTGATTTTTTAAAAATAAGATTCAAGTGTCGATTTGTGGAATGTCAATCAAAACCTATGTAATATATACAGCAATATTCGCTTTAATAGAATTAATCAAAGCAAATGCATAAGCTTGAAACATAAAAATTAATTCATATTTAAAAATTAATTTATTCATGTCCTAATTAATATTCGTAAAGCAAAGAAATAACTCCAATTTTTAAATATCTTATACTTTATCAGATGTAACGTAACGATCAAATTATATATAATTATCAATTGCTCGAAAAATAAGTAATCTGATGCAAAGAGCGTTAAATTGGCACAAGTTCTTTAGTTGTAAAATGTGTCTCGCTTTTTATACTACTCTCCCACGAGCAATGTAAGATCTTTTTTAACTTTGGACTCTACATATCACTCCCGTCCTTTGATCCTTCAGTGAACACGGGGGAGATTTAAACTCGAATTTAAAACTTTTGGGCAAACCCTACACGGGTACGTTGTCCATCACGGAAAGCCACTAGGGCGTGTCTGGATAAAGGGCCGCGGAGGTTAGCAGGGCTTTTTTCGATCGCAATATTTTTCTTCCCGGATACGCGAATGTCCGGAAGTATAAATCTTCGGTAACACGATTCACTGTTCTTTCGCAGAATGCATTTTTATTCTTTTTCTTTTATCGACAATTCTTTATTAAAAGCGTTTCCACGTAACTCGTGTAAAAAATTGATTTCGACGACATTAATATATCCATTTATTTTCGCAAATTGATTTTAATATAACAAGTAAACATATATTAAAAAATAAATAAATAAAAATCAAAGAAAAAAACGGGGGAAAAAATCAAACAATAATAAAGAAATGTAACAGTAATCAAAGAAAATAGGAAATAATTTTCAGATTTCTACGTCTATAAGGCGTGCTACTACTGGGAAATATTTTTCATTCTGCTCCAGTTTTGTATTTTTTTTTTTTTTTGCCGTAAAAAATCGATACAGGAATAAAGCCGAGTCCATGAAAAATAAGCCTAAATTATAGCTAGACAACATTTCCGCACAATGTCTAACTTAAAAAAATATGTATACGAATAGAGCAAAGTCGAGAAGCATTTACAGAAGATACTGTTCGTGGTAACCCACATCTTTTGTCTGGCGACCCTCAGCTTGCTTCATCATCGTCGCAAATCTCTCATTGTAGTACGCGATAAAAGAAAACGCAGGAAAGAGTTCACTACAACTTTTGCTTTTCGCTTCGTTATATATGTACATATACAAGAACCAGCTACTATAGAGAAAGAAGTATTATATAACATTTTTCTGTTGCATGTTGATTCGAGCAAATAATGTAACAATAGAAAGTTAGAAGTCATTATGTTCTATTTTTTTCTCTATATTATTTGTATAAAAATCTCGAATAAAGATTAATTAGAAGCAAGAATTAATTAAAAATGCAGAAATTTTCAAAAATTAATTTCAATTTACTTCAGAAGTTTAATTAAAAAATTATCGCAATTATCTAACCATAAAGCTGAATATTAAAAAACTATATCAAAGAAAATGACATCCAATTACATTCATCCTAAAAAATCTATTTCATATTGATTAAATAATTTCCAACAGAAAGAAATTTCACTGTCATACGCATATACTAGTGCACACCTCGATTTACTTTACCTTCGTCTCTGAAATTTCCACGAGTTTAGAGATTATAATCGTTGCCTAATTGTTCCCGCTACTGTTTGGAGTACTTCGCAAAATCTTCGCAAACTCTACGCGCAACGCAAATTACTATTAATTACTGCTGCGAGCTCTCAGGGGGTGAACGCGTCGTTCGCCTCGCGAAACAAATAAAGTTCGCATTCTCCATGCACGTAGGCAAGTCGAGAGTGAATGGAGAGACGAGAGACGGTATGGATCGGGAAGCATTAAGAATTACTCTGGAGGAATCTTTCGGGAGCACTTGATGAGCAGTAACCCATATCCTTTGTCTGGCCGACTCGTCATCAACGCAACTCTCTCACTCCCACCTTCCTCTCTCGACCATTTGCAGTGATAGAGTCGCGCATATATCCGCCTCAGCAGTCACGGGGTTGCCTTTGGGAATTATGACTCGTGCAATCTCGCGACAGAAATTAGAGGGAGAAACAACGATATAAGGAAGGAAAAAAAAATTGTGTGGAGGAAGGAGGCGTTAAGAAACTATATCGGATATATGCGACTCTTGCTCTGTTGGATGTTTGAAAGGCGAGGAAGGAGCAACTATCGAAGTAGATAGGTGCGGAAAGCGAGATATAGAAAGGAAAAACACGAAAGAGAAGGGAGAGAGGAGGGGTACTCTGATTCCCCGGATACAGCGGACAATGAGTGCATCTGTTGTCGGAATATGCTCTAGTTTCCCTCTGTGCGCTTTCCCCATCCTTCCGACGATGCTGCCGAGAAATGCGTTTTCTACCACCATATCGCGACCGTCACATTCGTTCAATATGTACATACACCTTCCTATCTCTTTTCACGATTCTTCGCTTACTCGGTCTCGACGAAACTCCCTCCCAAGACGAAAGATCCTCACGTGACCCGGTGAGGACTCGTTTTTCGAGCCGACAAATGTCGCGAGCACCTACTCTCTTTGTCGAGTTCGCCGATTATTTCGACGAAGAATAGAGGAAGACGCTGTTGCGACGGATGTCTTTTTAATCAGCGCAGCGAAACTTTCTTTCGGTACGATGAAATTTAACGATACGTGTCAATCCCTCCCGATATTCGTCATTTATTACATAGGAAAGATCAAACAAGTGTCGCGATATTACTTTCAATTTTGTTTGCACAAAGATACTTATCTGTGTCAAATTATCTGATTATTTGTAGCATCGAGATAGAAACGTTGTTATTATTAGCTAATTATTATAGCAGTTTTACATTTAAATAATATAAAATCAATAATTTTTTTAATCAAGTGAGAAAAAAATTAATTTAATTAAAGTAAAATTTAAATACGCAACTCTAAAATGATTATAACACTCTTCAATAATCATTTATAATAAATCTATATGACTTTTCATGTTATTTACATAAAGTTCTTGAGTCGCGTTTGATCTTTATCGTTCAATAAGACATCAATATCTATGAATAAATTCAAATATACGATTCTTGCATGACTTTTCTTCTATATAAAAAAAAAGATAGAGTACGCTTTCCTTATCTCATATTCCATATTCGAATCTTTTCATATCGCGATACGAGCAATCTTCACCTCTCGCATCGTTGAAGAAAAAAAAAGAATCTCGTCGCTTCTATTTCGATCGTGCCACGCAAATACGCATCGCGATCATCGTACAATGCGAAAACGTGATATAACTGCCGTCAACGAGAAATAAAACGGCACCTTTCGCGCCCTTTCTTTCCCCGCCCTATCCTACGCCCTTCCATTTAGGCGGATGATGTCGTCTGTGGCGTATCGCTTTGTATCGCGGCTCTAAAAGCAAAGTGCATCGCCTGCGTTGAACTGCAATCGATGCCATTTCCCCGTCTCGATCCGCGCGCTCTTATATTTATAGGGAACTTGGAAAAAACGGCAAAGCGAGAAGAAGTAATGAAACGACACGCGAGATGAAGTACGTGAGGTCTAACGAAGTTAAAATCGATTCTCGAATATCGAATGTCGTCTATACTCGCGATACCATTCGAAAAGAAAATACTTGAGCATTTTCTTTAGAAATCTCGAATAGTGTCAGGATAAAATGTATCAGAATATGTTACAAAAATCTCGAAATGAGAGAAGCAATTATAATACAAACCAGATCGAAGATCTCTTACATAAGCTGTCGCAAAAATAGCGCATATACTGGATGGCACCTACCTGAAATCAGAAGAAGAAAAATCATGGTTACTTAAATGTTGAAAAAAGTCAATTTTGTAATACTTAAAATTATAAACAATTAAGAATAAGAAAATGTGCGCTGCTCGAGTTCTTTCTCGTTTTGTATAAAATAAATCATCGAGAAACTTTGCGGTACTTGTCCGGAAATCAGCAGATTGTAATCTGAGGCATTATTGTGTAACGCAAGTACCCATCTTCTAAATGCGGATAAGATAAATTATATGGAATCCCGCGGAGAGAATAGCCATTAATCTATCCTATGTGGACACCTTGGGCTAGCTTTTCAATAAGTCAGCGGGAGGATCCGAACAGTGAGAATCCGGCCGTTGTACAAACTCGCGACGCGTAAATCACCAAATTAAGCAAACAAGCGTCTATTATCAGGGTGCGCGCTGCTCTTCCCATCGGCGGTTCCCACGTTAGAAGCACTCTCTCGTGTCATCCCAGCGTGGCGGTGGGAAAACCGCGACGGCGGGGCTCATCCCCCGAAAATCGCAAAGCAATGGTAGTAGAGGCAGTCTAGGGGTCAGCAAAAACACGACGAACGTAAATGAATAGGTCCAGGATCGTGTCTGAATCGCATTAGAGCAGACAGCATCCTGTGCTTAAATGTTCAATGTTTTGTGGGAAAACTATCGTATATATATGTGACATATACCCCATTTAATATTAAGTGCAATCACACATTTTGATAAGGTATTGTATATATATTACAAAATATACAAATATATAATATCTAAATATATAATATTTAGATTTTTACTTGTGGGGAAGAGTGAAAAATGAAGTTTACTCAACGCCAATCGAGTCTCGTGAACATCTGATCCAACAAATAAATACGACTTTTGATCGATTGAGCAGGTTGAATCAGGAGGAAATCCGTAAAGCGACTAGATTGGTCATTACTCGATGCCGAAAGTGTATTGGAGCTAGGGGGGGACATTTTGAGAACAGTTAGTTTTTTCACGTCTTTATTCATTTTCTATTATTACGTGCTATTTTAGTTTAAAAAAATTTATTTTATTTTTATAAAAGAAAAAGATTTTTATTTTCTATTTTTATCGTTTTTTTCAAGAAATTTATTAAGTTTCATTTTCTTTTCACCTTTTGCTCTTCCTTTTAAGTTTCATTTTCTTTTTATTTCATTTTCTTTTCATCTTTTGCTCTTCCTTTATCAGAGGTTTTTGAGCGATAACTTCTTAAGGAAGCATTTTTCGACCCATGTTTATAGGAAATTTTTTGTTCAGAATTAAATTTCCTATAAGATATCAAAGTCTGGCTGGAACGTTCGGGGCCACCCTGTATATTATATAAAATATTGTATAATTCCATATTATAATATTTTACTATATAGTATATTTTGAAATTATATTATAACACACATTATAACGTATTTGGGATGCCAATTAAATAAATGACGGTATAATAATATCACGGTGTGTAAAAGAGGCTATAAAAAAAGAGATAAACTAACGAGCAACGATAAATTTTAATTTAAAAAATATGTAACAATTTGCATATTCTTGTTCCACTAAAAGTGGCATTAATCTCCTCTTGTGTGTGCCGGAGGTTGTAAAAATTTATCTAGTAGTCTACATTACAGGACTCTGTGCCATTGTTGCCCGACGATAAGCGACGGTACGGCACTGAATGTGCATCCCTTGTCGAGGGCGGCGGTGCATGCCAGTGATATACGACACGGCGCGGCGCGGCGCGATGAAAACGAACGGACGAATGAATGCGCCCGGTAATTTGCGTAAAATGAATTTAATCTCGTGAAAACGGACCGCGTGATTTGCGCCCGGGACGCACGGCCAATTTTTCCAGACGAACGTGTGTACGCGAATCTGATGTATGACGCTCGAATAATGAAACGAGACGAGAGGAAACGTTTCAATGAGCGAATAAGCCGTCCCTAATTAACCGAGTGTGATCCGCGTGATTGCAAAACCATGAGTCTTTTTTGACTCGTTGAAAGATGTTTAAGTAATGAAAAAGAAAAATATAAAAAATATTTCTTTATATATAAATGTGATAATTAAATTTGGTATTATTTTACGTAAATAAGAAATATCTTTTTGTTTAATAAATTGGATATATCTTCGAAAAAACTGATGCAATCATATTGCAATAACATTTTTTTGTCTTTGCGCTCTTTCGACAAACAACTCATTTCACTCACAACAATGAATATTTATGAACGCGCTGCTTCTTGATAAAAACCCAAAGTACTTTCGCGGAAAGCGCGTATATTAATCGCGAAAAGTGTCATTTCGAGAGTCGTTTTACGACTTACTTTCGTTTAATGTATGCTACCACGATCGAAGTGAAACCTGAACAATTGGGAACGCGCAAATGTATCAACAAAGTTGTACGGCGAAACTTTGAGAAAACTTTGCTGAGGATACGGTCTCGGATTAAGTTAAACTTATCCTTAAACCGGGAGCGGTTTAATTGATTAAAGAAAGTTTATGCTAAGCGATGGACTTTTCGGGCCAAAGCGAAACGACTTTCGAGGTCCATAAACGAAAGATATAAAACGATTCAGATATATACATATATTCCGATATTTTAAAACTTTTATTTGAGGCGGAAGAAGGATTAAAAGGAACAAAAGATCGCGAGATGATTTTTCGATAGTAACGATACTTGATACATTAAAGCTGATATGTCGAATTAATATGGTTCCATCGACAATCTCAATCAGCCATTATCTCCCTCGTGCGCGATGAAGCGACTCGTAATATCCCCGCGACCATATGGACTCCATACCGCAAACGAGGGACACGAGGTTCTTACACGAGGTTGGCTGGAATGGAAACTCGCAGACGAGAGCGTGCCAAATATGTACACAGGCCGACGGGCACGTGCATATTCCCGTGACTGCACGCGCGCATCGTCGAAACTCTCACCCTTCTGTGTCGGATAAGCGAGAGGATGGTGCGAGATGCATAGTGCGTTTCGTCCTCGCCCCTTGCGAGACTACGAGTCCATAATACGTACTCGCAATCAGAGTTAAGTGTGCAGTCTCCCGGTTCCCTCTTCCACCCACAACGCGACTAAAACTAAACAAACGTCCCGCTCCGCTGAACCAGACCGAAGAACGTTTCGCCCCCGGGTCTCTCTCTATCTCTCTATCGCGACCAACGCAATACGCAAACACACGCACTGTCATCGGATGGTAAACATAAGAGAGCATTCGTCGATGGATCGTGAAACGTATAGTCTCTTTGCACCTGCAGCACCTGTCGAATGAAATCCGAGTGGATAGCGAACGCACGTTGTGATTCAAAGTGCTATTACATTCATGTGCCATTTTGGCGAATGTACCTCCATTAACCTACACTTACACAATAGTGTAAAAAACGCGTAGCTAATAGTAGTAATTTTGACAAAAATATAAACTCTTGTCTTAAAAATTATCTGATGAGATTGAGACGCGATAAATATACAGAATGAAACAAAGTATTATATACCTATATATCGAATGTTGGAAATTTTAAGAGAATTAAATTTTTTATCCTTGAGGATAAAAATTGGAAAAGCAAGATATACGAAAAATATTTTTTTTAGCGCGTACGATTTATTGATGTTTGTGACTAGGAATTTCTTTGAAATATTTAAAAGCTGTTTCTTTGACGTAGAGGCAAGGATGATATGTTACATGTGAAACATCATCGCATATATGTGTATATGTTATGTGTTAATTCACTTGATTACGACCAGCATCTGTGTCTATACAATAACCGACTGCATTTGCATATATGCATCTTTGCATGTATGCAGATTGTCCCGAGAGAATTGCGTCCACCTCGGAATCTATACGTGGTTATATGCGCGCAGGAGAGAATGA
This sequence comes from Prenolepis imparis, assembly GCF_030444845.1. Taxonomy (NCBI): domain Eukaryota; kingdom Metazoa; phylum Arthropoda; class Insecta; order Hymenoptera; family Formicidae; genus Prenolepis; species Prenolepis imparis. The sequence continues at coordinate 730,810 of NW_028141165.1, forward strand.
TGATGCTAAGGGACTGATTGCAAGCACTGAACTCATGTTCTATCCTGCACGATACTAGCAAATAGCGGCAATATCGCTCAAATTAATATACGAACGTCGGCAGGATTAGGGAAGAATTTCTTTCGCCATCTGCAAATACAGATTACCGACTCAAAAAATTAGATAAATGTCACGAATAAAAATGCAACAGAGTGTAGACTAAAACGATATAATTATAATGCAATAATATTTTCACAATTCCGCAGCGCAATTATTAGTCTCTGTTTATTACAACGTGATTGACGTGACGTTTTCATTGCAATTCCAATTTTGACAATCAACGCGTGTCGCGAGAGCGTCACGTACGATTGGCGCACAATGACACGACTACTACGCTACTCCATTTTTCGCATCTCGTAACATTCGCCCGATCGCGATAATCGCGATGAAACGCACGATCCCCCGAACGCCCCGATGTTGCAGCCGTATTTTCCATTTCGCTCGAATTACATTCGCACAACAAACATTCGATCTGATCAATCGCATCCGCGCATCCCCGGGATAATTGTGTTAATGACTGCTAATTTTTATCCAATTAACGCATTTCCGGTACCTTCCAATCAAAGCCACGGCTTGATAAACCCCGCGCGCACAGATTGAATTGCAAACTAGGGGGGAGGTAGAGGATTAATATATAGTTCTGCGTAATATACATATATATACATTTCCGCTGTATACGCGCGCAAATCACTTTTGAAGAATCCTGTCCGCATGCATAATTATCAAAAACTTTATCCAGCTGCATCTAATGTATATATACTTTTCAATTATGTAATCACCTTGGTAATCACTTATATAAGGATACAAAAATTTTATCTAACAAGGATATCAAATTTTCAAAAAATATTCTAGATAAAATAATATCTTCAACTCAACTAAATTATATTAACATTATATATCATATTCCTTTGTGCACTATATAATAATAATAATAATATTCTAAATCGAGAATTGATTCTCTCGTGGAAACTGTACAATATCATTTGTAACCGCGATGTTATACGGAACGATGTCTGCGTTCTTCGTCGCGACTCTATTAAGTCGACCCTAATCGGATCAACAAGAAGTTCCAGGCATCTAGAACGAAATAACTTTGTGGATTAAGCCTAACGCTTCCGTTCTCGCGGCAGACGGGAAAGAGCCAAGAGATATTGCCGGGTGCTAATCGAATTTGACTTCTTTGCCCTCTAGAACCGGAATCTTTGCCGTAATCTCGCGATATTCTCCGGTAAGACTTAACGTTTGCGCGACAACCCGCTCTGCATCGGCTAATTTCCGTCGCGAGAAAATAAAGTACGCGACCACCAGTTGTATATATTTATGCAGACAATTTTATACCGAATGTCGAAAATCGCTATATAATAAAAAAAATATTAGAGATATTTTAGAAGAATTGTACTTCAAGAAAATATTTATTAATTTGAACTTCGAGATGATATTCTATCAAATATTATTGCTAAATTTTCTTCTTTGAGGTAATTTTCCTTTAACAAAATTACTAATTTAATTGCAGTTAATTAGCATAAAAAGGTTCGAAATAAATTACAAGAATATGAATTAATTATGAGGGAAGAATAATTAGCATGATAACAGTGACAATAATACCATTAAAATTGATTAAGTTTTGTTGTCAAAGAAAACATTTGCACTCATTGCCATAGGCTTGTTCAATGACAGTGGCACGCAATATATGACGATTCCGAGAGAATGCATCGCGGTGCATCATACGCGCAAGGGTGACGAGGGCGAATAAACATTTGGCTTTTGGCTAATAATAGCGAGTCCTCTGCCTCTAACTGGGCAGTATGCGACGGAAAATTGACACGTGACAGACAATGAAAACAAAATACCATTAGAGACGGCGCAAAAGCTAGACTTTACATCAAAATTTATCAAAATAGCAGAACAAAATAATATGGTATATTCATATATTCGTGCGTAAATGTCAATTTTTATAACTTGAATGCAGATCTCTTATAAAATTTACGGAGGCTAAAGAGCAGAATCTTTAATTAATAATTAGAAAAAAATTCATTTCTTAAGAAAACAAAAAGAGATACTTAAGACAATTAATAGTTGTATATTCAACCATGACTATTTTTTAATTTCCGCATTGATTTATTTCTCCAATTTTATTATTCTTGTATAGAATAAAAAATAATATTTTTCGCGTGCACGCACACACTCATAATGAAATAATTCATTTTCGATAATGCACCTTTCGCCGCGACAATATCATTTCCGAGAGGAAGGAAGCGCTCTCGGTCGCGATAAATTTCGACGATTCCGACCACGTGTCGTGCGGTCACGTTCCCAAGTACGGGCACCAATCACGATCTGCAGCGCGATCATACATTTCCCGAGGTCCGATGGGCCCTCATCTACCGGAAGTCACTAACCGAGATGCGCCTTGCGCTGGATGGCGGAGCAATCACCGTGAGTACCACTGCTCTACAATTCTCGTCTTACACCCTGACGCGACGAGGCCGCGCGGCCTCTCCTGGTTACGAACCACCTCCGATGATTTGTGCGGCAGTTAATCCCCCTGACACACGACTTTTCTTCCTTCCACCGGAGTTACCCGGGGGGGGGGGGGGGCTGGCTCCGGTGCATTCGTCGTGCACTGTCGCCAAATGTTTTCCGCTTTTTGCTCTCCGTTCGCGATTCGTGACAGTCCACCACGTGTTTCGGAAGAGAGACATTAACTTTGCGCGGTGGAAACTTACGATCTCTCGCAGGCCTTTAAAATTTTGTTTTAAAGTGTAAAGTGATATATGAAATTTCTCTGGACTTAGGGAAGAGAGATAAAATATGTAATATAATGTGTATATTATATATAAAAAAAACCTCTGAGAAGAAATACATAAAAAGATTTATGACCAATATTAAAAAAGATAGTGACTCTTGCTATTATGATTTGTGACAGGCGAAATAAAAAAGAAAGAGAAAATTATTCTGAAATTCATTTTGATCTCATTTTATGGCGAGAAATATTCGATCGGCCTTATCATATATTTACATTATTGTTGAGTTCACACATCATGTGAGTTTGCAGTAATTTAAATATGTGATAAAGTCGATCGCTTGAATATTTCTTTTACGTGAGTCTAATCGCAAGCATCGAAAACAATCGAATGGCGAAGCCATTAATGATAAAACCTCTTGCAAACTTAATTAGGAGATGAAGATTTCTCGTAACAATCAACGAGTATAATCACAATGACGGCGGAAAAGTTAGCTCGTTAAGGAAGCTCGCTTCAATTATTTTCCCAGTGATTGTTTAATTATTGTACCGCGAGTGCCTCTTCTCGAGATTGTGGCCGAGTCGTTCACCCTTGCTACCTGTCTCAATCACGGAAATGTTAAATCCCGTTCCTTTTCAATCAAGGGAGCTCGAACGGGCTCCCGAATCTATGGGCGCACAAACTGCCGCCGATGATTTGTGCCGCCGTTAATTCCGCCGATACACGAGTTTTCTTGCTTTCACGACGTCTATCCTCCCTGCACGCAAGCTGCGCGATGTCTTCATTTCTTTTCCCGACCTCTCTGTGCCCTTTCCCGAAACATCCCCTTATAATGCATTCCATACGGCGTGTCTCGTATTTCTTGCGCCGCTCATGATTTATCAGCGCACATTTTGCAACAGCGAGATTAATCCTTCTTTAATGATGAACAACGAGCCAATGTGTAAACAACGTGTGGAAAATATCTATCTTATCCAACATAATATAAACACTTGTAATAAAAAATTGTCAATAAATCTATTATACAACTTCTCCAACTGAGAATTTTAGCACAAATTCTTAAAAGATAATGAAACTCGATCGTTGTTGAGAAAAAATAAAAATTTTAATTTATCAGAAAATCTTTATTATTTTATCAAATCGATCTCTACAAGATTGCCTAATGATTCGAAGAAGTAATAAGATGCGAAATTTTACATCAAGATCCGCGTATAATTTGCTGGAATATTCAATGGTTTCATGGAGATCACAGTCGCGATTAATGAAAAACAATCGCTGGTAATCTTAGAAAATTTCTCGCGCCTCCGTGTTCCGAACAATTTATTCATTCCGCCGCCGTCGTCGTCGTCATCAAGACCGCCGACCTCGGATAGGAATTATTATCGCATTTGAGCGTGACCGATCAAAGGAGGAAAGTTTTCCCTAAGAAATCCAATCAATTAAATCACGCGAACTCGACACGACTAAGCAATTAAGCGTCATCTCCGCGTTGGCCCGATAGCACTTCGTCGGCGAAAGCACTGAGAATTGACGGCGCAGGAGGAAGGTACTGTTATCCGGCTATAACTTGTACCGCGAATAGCAATGGATCCGTGGAAAGGCGAAAAGTTTCGAAGAAAGAGAGAGCAGAGAGAAAAGGAGAGCTCGCGTTCGAGAGAAGGGAAAAAAAAGGGTGATAGTGGTGATGGAAGAAAAAAAAATAGAGAACTTATCCGGTGGAAATTCCCCGCTTTGTCCGCCAACAATTCGAATTTTATTACCGGCACGAGGGATTATATATATACGATTTTCTTGAAACGTCGTCGTCGGAGCCAGGACTCGTAAAGAGAGAGCGCTGGGATACTCTCAGCCCGGCAATTTCAGAAACGGAATCGCAAACTGCAAAGGGCTCTTTTAAAGGATGGGGAAACTTGCACGACGAAGATGATCGGCGGTTCGCGTTTCTGATGACCGTGTATAATCTTGTTTATTTGTTCTAGCGTTGGTCTCAAGCAACGGCGATAAAAGGGGGAGACATATCGGTGGTATAACAGCCTGAGAGAAATGACGGAGAAAATCGAAGGGGAAGAAAAGAATTAAATATCGTTGAATATTTAACGATAACGTTATCGTTCTAAAATTTATAATCGTACAATCACTTTCTTCTTACGTTTCTTACATCGTTCAATATATTCAATATATGTACTTGTTCTTTTATAAAATGGCAATATTTTAATAACAAAATTTACAATAACCAACAATAAAATTTTGTATATTTTGTAACTGAGATTTCTGAAACGAGAGATGTCCAAGCAAGTGAAAATTATTATTAAAATAACAATTAAAATGTTATTATAACATACTATTAAACGTTAAACGTTATTATAACTATTGATAAAAACTGAATAATTATTACGGAATATAATATAATAATTTTCATCGATTACATGTCTACATATACGCGACAGACTCTCTTTTTCTCTCTTTCTTTCTACTGTTTTTTCTTTTTTTCTCGTCTCATCCTGCAGTTCTCCTGTCCACCAACATGAATTTTTAAAAAGACGAGGAGAGGCTGAATGCGGTCCAGCGTTACCGCACCGCATATCTGACCTCGCCTTAAACCGCAAACCGTCAGGTCCCTCAAAACTCCCTAAACAAAAAGCGACCGAGCCGAAGGCGCGCCGACCCTACGGAACAATGAGACGATGCATAACCTACCGCCTGCCTCGGTGACGTTTGTCATAAACACCAGAAGATGCAAGATACCGAGAAACGTTCGCAACAATGCAGTCGCACTCTGGCAACCCCCTAAGTTGAAGACTTATTTCAATAAATTATCGACTTGAAAGAAAGCATCATTTCAGCATTCTTATTCTCGACATTTTTGGTGAACCGGTAAATTACCACGAACTAAATATTTCAACACTATCTCTACATAAAGGAAAACGAAAAGAATTATTAAAAACGAAAAGAAATTCAATTGACTTATTTCCAATATTCTTGAAATAAATGATGCTCTAAATAAATGAGACTATTATAATTGTTTGATTTAAATTTAAAGTAGATTTTAACACAATAGAATTTTAATTTATAAGTTATTAAAATATAACACATATAAAATTTTGAGAAAAGTTACATTTAAAAAACGCAAATTTTTGCCACTATGAAAAAGTTGACTCCAATTATGTTAATACAAAGTATGTCACGCAATTCGAATAAGTTATATATTTCTTAAAATCGCAATGATAGAAAATATAATGAAAAAAAAATTTCTAAAGAGCTTAACAAAAGTGTTTTCCCAAAGATATACAATACGATGCAACTGTGTACAAAGTGCAATTAGATATATGTATTGTAATATTTACATTTTTCTAAATTTTTTATAAATGTTTATAATAGCATTTCTTTTTCAGTAGAGAGAATATTTCCACTCAATGTCGGCCGCACGATCTATATGTTTATCGATCCGCGTTCTTATGTGATAAGCGCGATAGTTAAGCAGGATAAAATCACGTACTTTACGTCAGGCTTTTTATCTCGTTAACGAGACGATTTAATCGTGTAATTAATCGCGGCTGGACTATTCATGCATAGCGCTATGTATGTTATGCCGGGACCACTTGAAATCACGCACTTGGCCTGTCAGAGTTCGCCTGCGAGCGTTCATACACGCACACACGCTTAACGTTCTGCGGCGAGCTATTCAACCGACATGTGTCGAATGCACTTACGTGTGCAACGTAGACAATTCCGGGATTAAACCAACGATGTCTCGTTGTATTCGCGCGGTGGCATGTTCAATTAATCCTCTCTCGCGTCTCTCGGAGGGCGCGTTTCCTCGGCTCTACGTTTGGATTCGCGCAAATTTCTATAATATTGGCAAGGAAACTGGCCTACATACGCGCGGAAAGAATCTACAGTGCAGTATGTAGAGATCTCCGAGATTAGTAATTTTTGTGCGATGTAAAAAAATATCGCACTTAAGAGAAAATTTAAGAACGATTAGAAGGATAGTTTCGCACGAATACGAAAAGCCATCGAAATAATGATCGGGCGCGGCGAGATTTCGATTGAAACCGGAGAGGACTGTAGTTGGATCGAGCTATAGGGGTTAACCATCGGTCGGATACTCTGCAATTACATTGTCAAGCGGTGCCGTGTCGCATTGTTTAATCGGTTGCGCGCGAATTGCCTTTCAAATAACTGAGCGCGCTCGTTAGCTCACTAATACTCGGCGGTCTCATCCCACTCTGCAATTCGAAACGCATGTCCTCTCCTCGTCCCTCTACTTTACGCAAGTATTGCGCGGGTCGATCGGCAACGAACGACGAAACGACGGGCGGGATATATACGGGAAATTCGGTCCACTGCTGTCGGTTTGCAAATACGTAAATCGTAGCTGGAATGCGAACGCGCATCAAGATGTCGGAAATTTTGCGAGTTAACTCTACGGCGGAGAATGTAGCCTCGTTACACGACAAGGGAGGACCATTAATCAAACTGAATTTGCATCAGCCGAGAGTAAACTTTGACACGAACCCCCCAAATGTGTCACTAAATAAAAAAAATATCTATTATTTCGTTCTTTCTTTTTGAAGAGGAGGTGAATTTGTGTCTGCATTAAATCATCTTCACAATTGTAACTCTCGAACAAATACTATATGTAACTACATTAGCACGTGAAAACTTTTGCAAAAGAATGGATTAGAAATAATAAAAATGTTTTTTAATTACACTCGTCACTGCCAGTCGAGCGGCAGAATAATGAAGCTAATTTTCGCAAATGAATCGAATCGTGACGGACAATAAACACGCGCGCGGCAAATAATGGCCGTTCACAAATTATATATATCACAGTTCTGGCTTTAATTATCGTCGCTTTCGCGCGCTTTGGCGTGCCAAGGAAATTTCGAATGCGACAGGGACACAAATGAAGAATTCGCAAATAACGCCGACTCAAATATTTGTCGATTGTTTCGATGCATTTGACAGATTTTAATTATACGATTTTATGAAGAGAATAAATTCTTGATTATTGACAGAGAGAACGGATTGGCATTTGATACGCATATTTTACTGGACGTGAATTATGTACTAACGTTGGCAACGGCGAAAAGAAAATATCGAACGCTCGATGATGAACGCGATATGCATAATTTCTACTCGATAAATTACGGAATTTTATCGGTGTACTAAAAGAGCTCCAATCTCTGTATAATTCTGGTATTGATCAAGTTTTGAAAATGTTGCAGAGTGAATCTTTAGATGCTTTAAACCGCTATATTTATATTAGCATTGCGTAAATTCCCTAAATTATATATAACGTACGATTAAATTATATCGAAATTATGCGTGACGCACAATACATATAACATATTGATGTATATATATAATATATACACAAAAATTGATCAGAATTTCACATTAGCGAAATAATAGTATAAAACGACAAAGAGCTTTCGTTTCCAATATTTCGATGTATCGCTGTAATTAAAAAATTCTTCGTCAAGGACGGAATTTTGTAAAATGGCCGAAGTAAGGAACGTTATTATACCGTCTCTCTCTCTCACTCTCTTTCGGTCGGGTAATTAAAAAATTCCTTAATAGATTGTTGAATTTTATAAAGCGGCCGGCAAAAGAGAATCTTCTCCTTCGCACAAATATAACTGCGATTGAGAAAACGCTCGTCGTGGATCATCGGGGGCTTTACGGAACGTATGTAATTGGACACCGTACCAGATCGAGAAAGAACGAGATCTCGTTCTCGAGGGGAGGGGGGAAAAAGGAAATTTCTCAGACATTCATAATCCAATCCGAACGCCGATCCTAATCTTCCGCCTTTTTCTCCGACGAGTTTGGCCGCTTGAATGCACGCCGTTCAAAGGCATAGCATATCATGCGCGTTTCACTCGGCTCGTCTCGTCTCGTCTCGGTTGCTTTTCTCCCTTCGTGGCTCGGACGGACACGCACCAACTACCACCGAGTGTGTGGTTCCTTAAGTGGTCGTAACCGCGGCACGTCAATACGGAAACCGCAAGTGAGCGATCTCGTTTGGCCGGTTTTTGGCAGCGCGTGCCGTTCTCGTGCCGTTCTCGTGCCGCTCTAAGATATCACGCCGCTATTGATCTGTTCACGCTTGCGATGATTCTCGCGACGGAAATTAATCGTTGGCTTTATTTATTTGCATTTGCAAAATTCATCGCCGACTGAAAACATAATTTATATTCGACGGGCCGCGACATACAAAAAAAAAGAAGAGTTTGCTTATAGAATAATGGCAAGAATTTATTAAAAGAGAGAAATCAGAGTATTTTAGAAGAATTTGCTGTGTGAAATTGTGGAAATTTCTCAGCAATTTTCGAATAATTTGGCTTAACTGTGATGGGGGAAGATAAATTACACTGCGTTGAAATTTACTACACGTTTGAAGTTTCAATTTTCAATCGTCGTAGATTATTGAAAACTCAGAAACATCCATATTTCAGAAACTATTGGCAGACTCGGATGGAAAGCGCCATTCTTCTCGGTCCGGGCTCTATTATCTGTGGCTGAAATCGCCTGTTCCTTTTATGGCAGCAGGAAATTACAGAAAACGCTGTGCAAAGAGCGAGTAGACGCGCGAGTAGGAAGGAGGAGATGCACCGAGACCGACGAGCCCCGCCAATTAACCCAACTCTTTCATCGACAGCTCATTCTTACCGCTTTTCTACTTCCCCAAGGAAGGAACGCGCGTTGCCATACTCATTGTCGGGGAATTCCCGATTAAAGCCGAGCTCGCTTTCCTCGAGAGATGGACAGAGGAAGAGGAGAGGATATGCCGCGAAAAGCTGTCGACAGCCAATTAAAGTCGGACGAATAGTTGAATGAGTAAGCGCGGAAGAGGAATAAATCGATGCCATAACCGCGCGATAACCAACAGCGGCCGATAACAATTGAGAGATTGACGTTACGAGCACGGATATAATCATACAGCGTATGGCGCATCGATAAGATGTAATCTCGCGTGAAACGGTATTCATATTATTAACAACCGTATTAAAGATATAATTTATATAAAAAGAATATATGTACAAGATCTCTCTCTTTCGTTATTTGAACCAAAGTGTTATCAAAAACTAAATAAATGTATCAGCGAAAAAAGAAGGAAACTCGATACATTTTTTTACGCCAAGATAACTCTTTTAGTATAATTTATATATATATTTATATTATATAATATTATATATTTATAAAACACACATCTCTTCTAATATATTTTTTTATATAATTTTTAATTTACCTTAAATTGAAAAAAAAATTTGATCAAAGATTTATTATTTTATTCATTTAGCACCAACTTGCGCATGCTCCATAATTGTGCAATACAGTGTTTATTCGATGCACGCATTTAAAAATTTTTTTTGTGCGTTTGTAACCACCGGAACCGATTGTCAACCCTGTTTTAGCCTTCGACGTCAGATCACAGGTATCGTCCTGACGTAATTATCCATCGAAGGGTTATCGGTCGGCTGAAATTACGCGTACGAACGTATGTGTATACGGGATGCAAGCGGCGACACGACGTAAACATCAGCACGTAATCACACGTTACGGTGAAACGCAACGAACCGACCAATCAGCCGGCCATTCTACTGACCGAGCTTTCATTATCGCCGCTCGCTCGCCGACAATTTGTACGCCATTGCCCCGACAAATCTGCTTTTTCGTCAAAGCTCGAGCGTGAATTAACTAATTAGTCAGCATATCGTGGTCGGTCGCCGTAACTTTAAATCTAAAATTGATCCACGGAAACCTTATCAATTCTCGATCGAAATGCAAAGAGAAATTCATAATTAGTTTCGTAATCAATTGTACACAAAGTTGCATTTCACGCGAAATTTCAAAAATACCTGACGGATATATTGAATGGAATCTGGAAGTGTTTAAGAGTGCACTGATAAAAACACTCATCCAATAACGGGGAAGTTTTGTAGTTGTGCGCATCCGAAGAAAGAATACCAAGCTAAACAATTTAATCTCTTTAATCCTCGCGCTGCAACACTTGAAGCATTACACGAACAGTTACACGAAAATGTTACACGGAGATGAAAGCGCGGCGAGGAGACTGTAAATCGCGAGCGATATCCTGAATCGATTCACACAATTTTTCTTGGTTTTCTCACAGTCTCCTTCTATTTCTTCCCGTCTCTACCGGCAATCTGATGCAAGCCGAAAGATCGCGCGCTTATTGCACATTCCGACATTCTCGCGAGTTTTACACCTCGCCCCTCTTTACAAAAGGAACGCTGCCAGGAAAATAACAGAAATTCCTCCGAGAAGTTATGTATTTCGCCTACATATCATCCGCACAATATTTCAGGCTGAGGAAAAGGAAGAGCTTTCGCCGGAATAAAAGACGTCGTTCAATACCCCTCCATCGCATATAAAAGCCTTATTAAAGAATATAGTAAAAAATATACAATAATGATAACCCATAATGTGAATATTAATAAACTTGTTCCAGTTTTAAAATATATATTTTACAAAATAAATAGAATTTATTTTTATTATTTTTATATTATTATTAACGATTGAGAGAGTTTTCATTAATAATTGCTACTTTTTCATTATCACTGTTAAATTGGTATCTGTTATTCGGGATTGTCATAAGATATCGTATTATGATTATAAGTAAACGCGATTTGATTAATATTAATAGCTGTTCTAACTTTATCTACCGCTTTGCTGCAAAGATGCCGAGATTACGAGTATTCCGGCGAGACCTTTTCCCGCAAGATCCCGTATGTGTGACGCATTATTTCAGGAATTACGGTAATCCGCGAAATCTAGCAACTTATGCGCTCAAGGAGACCTTCTAACTTCCGGTTCGACACCTTCATTGTAGTCGCGGGTATAGACCTTAACGGAGCATCGCATTATTCTCGAACGATCCAACTTTTCCGGTTTCCTATATCCCCTTTAGGCTACTTATTCGTGACAGTATATATTGTCATCTTTTAAGCATAAGAAGATGAAGTAAAAAATCTGAATCATCGAAATCAGAGAAAATCTCATCGTGATTGATGGAAAAATTATTTCGTTACGGTCATTTCTATTGTGTGTGACATTGCTGTTATTATTATATTATTCTCTGAAATTTTATATCACGAAAAAATCAAGTTTAATAATCAAGAACTTTTGTTGCAAGAAGAATCAAATTATTTTCATTCGAAAGATGAAAAGATTAAGCTTTAATAAGGAAATATGATAATTTTATAATATAAAAAAAAATCGTTTTATATTATAAAATTATAATTTCTTTACAAATTTATGTCTGCAGTCTTTTATTGTTAATTAATACTGCAAAGGCTTCAGATATCCGGTGTCCCGGGTCCCCGAAAGGGCCATCCTTATTACCTTTTTACGATCCCTTCAGCGCTCGCTCTCCCTTTCGCGCCTTCGGGAACGCCGAGATTACGAAGCGGCTCGCACCAACCCCGGCATAAGATCCGATAAAAATATCTCGTTCGACGCGTCAGTCTCTCCTACCGTTCACCTCGCCCTTTCACCCTCCTCGACGATGGGCAGACGGAAGCCAAATCCTACGTTATATCCGGCTCGTATACTTTCCCTCCCGATAATTGTGCGTTCCCCCATTTTCTGCCACCATTCAGCTGCCGTGCCAAGAATTTTACGTTTACGAATCCTCTAATCAGACTCACGGAATGACTCCTCAGATTCTGATACGACAGCAAAAGCGTCTCAGTTTCACTTAATTTTATGGTTTTTGTATAATCTCTATATTGATAATTTTACATTATTTTGACAAACATATGTCACGCATTATTGTTAAAATTATCATAAAATTATACACAGTATAAAATGATGGAAGCGATCGATGTTGATTAAAATAAGGATAAAAAATTTTTATAGTTGTGCCTAAAAGTCATGCGTCTGTTGCAATATACGGGCGCATTCGAATAAACAGCTGGAGTTCGGGCAACCTCGCGTTTTAGGGCTGCACACGAGTGTACGTAGAAAAGGTTGAGGCATACTCGTTACAATACAAGCAGCTCGTTCGCGTTTTTCTCAAGCAGCGTTTTTTCGTAACTTTCGAGAACCCGCTGTGCCCGAGAGGAATCTAAAGTTTCACATACACAGATAGCCTATTGTACGGCAACGAGCAGGACACCCCGTCGCTTCTGCGAAATGCAGACATATTCGATACAATTGGACTGGTCCAACATGTGTGTGCATGTTCAAAAAAAAAAGTAGGACAAAATCGAGAAAAACAGAGAGAGAGATACAAAAAAAAGAGCTCCCAAGGGATAAATTGGCACGGAAGAACGACGCGCATTCAATGCGAACGGAATCTCCGGAATCCACCTCCGGAAATTGACAAGTGAAAAGTGTCCCTCTGTTTACCGCGGTTTTTCCCATGTTCCGACTGTCAATCAAGAACCGCTACCATATACTGCTGGTTGTCTGAATTGTCATGGGTCATCGTCCCGAAACAACTTATATCCGAGGCTGAGCGATTGACATGTGACAAAAATTCTTTTACATCGCGATTAACTTGTATATAAATATCATACAGTTTCTATTTTTTTTTATTTAAACGAAAAAAATCTTAATAAAAGTAGATATAACTTTAAATTATATTCATATATATATATACATAAAAAATTATCAATCTGACACTTATGGTTCTTGACCCTTCGAATAAAAGATTTGACAAAAAAATTTCATGTGTGTAAAAACAAAAAGAGTACTTAAAATTCCTTCCAATTTACAAAGAGAAATCTTTTCTTATACGATATCATTGCAAAATAAAATGTAATTATTGTTTAAAAAAGCAACTTGTCTGCTTTAAATTTTTTTCTTTTCGATACTTGGTCTTTTTTGCGTCAAGAATTGAAATAATGATAAATATGACACGCGCTGTATTTCGTTCCGGGTGATAAACCAGAATTACCGGTGCGTGTGTATGTCGCGCGAAAAAAATCATGTTTTACACGGCTCGTGATCGTTCAAAACCAACCAGTGATTTATTAGTCCCGTAGAAACTGGTGGCGCGCACGAATTTCCCAAACGCGAGAGAAGAAAAATCGCGAATGAGAAAGAGATTCGCTGGACGATAATGGGGTGAAAAAGAGGGACGCAGAAGGGGTCCAGGTTCGCGCCTACCATATTTTTTTATCATCCAAAAATGACGACCCTTCGACCAACCGTCCTCTGACGGGGCGATATTTACTTGTCGCCCTTCGAAACAAATTACCGCGGTTGCTCGCAGGCGGCGAAACGAGACCTCCATCATTTAACTGCCGAGAGGGAGAATCTGGGAGGATGAGATGATTTTCAATACTGTAATACTAGAAAGTATCAATACACTTTCTATGTTCTTTTCATTTATATAATTATATGTGTTGAACAAATACTTTCAAAAAAAATCTCAAGAAGAAACAAATATTTTTCCCCGAGTAATTAATGGCATTTATTGATGCTCATATCCATTTATATGAAATATTGTGAGAATACTTAAATGAATAAAGATGTGATTAATAGAAGAAAGAAGAAAGAAAAAGAGAAGAGAGATTTCCAAAAATATCCTAAAGGATCTCTTCAAGGTTCGAAAGATCTTCGATCAGGATAAGTTACGGGTTAATTCTCGGATCTCAATTGCGGCGCAAGTTCTACTATATGAGTGGGTCGAGGTCCGAGATGGCTGCGGTTTGGAAGCGGCAGCCAAGTCGAAAGCGAGTTTTCAGTCGAGGCTCCATGTCGGGAAGGTGGAAGTCAACCTTTGAGGTCGCCACGATAAGCTTACCGTTAAGTCGCCGTTACTCTTCGAGGTTTGCGAAGATAAAAGGTAGTTTTAACAAGCAATAAATTCGAACGGTGGCGATATACAGGGTATACATAACGTTTTAGATTCGATCGACTTTCAGTATAAATTTTATTGGCCATTAGTTATCATTTTTAATACTCAAAAATTAGAAATAGAATCTGTTAAAAAATAAAAATTAAATTTTTTTTATTTGGGATGTTAAGACACAATTTAAATTTCCATTAAATTCTTAATTTGCAAAGTTTACTGATATAAAGTTTATATTTAAAATATATACAACAATTATAGATTAGCAGCCTCTTCTTCTAAAATCTTTTATATACATTTTATTACTTTTTACATATGCATGCTTATAAATTGCAATAAATTTCGATTCAAGTTTAGCGCGTGTCCTAAATTATTATAACAACCCGAATGTGTAAAAATGATTCGCACGAAAAGGAAATCTTTTTCAGACTTATATATCTCAGCGTCAAAGTCCTCGCGTCGACGCGTTTCAACAGACTTTAAATCCCTCGTCGCGCGTTTAATACAGCGATTACTTTCGATCGTTTATGCATATAGGAATCAGGCTAATGCTGTTACACGGAAATCACGCAACGAAGTATCCTCGAGATGTATCCTATGACGGAGCATACGTTCGCGAGTCTCGATCCTCCTGATCTGATTATACCAAACACTCGGGTCGAGAACGCGACGATGCGTCGAGATGCACGCAGAAATGCGCGGCACGGGAATGTTAACGCGATTACAACGTAATTCATAAACTATGCCGTTAAGTCTGGCGGGGCAAGGATCGAAGGCACTTTCAGAGTTCCGTGCAGGAACAGCCGCACTCGAAGCGCACACATATACCGGGTGATCCGATTAGCGAACGTCCCTATCCATCCTCTCAGCCGGAATACCACGGAACTCTCCGTGTTATCTCTCGCTCTCGCTCTCCATCTCCAACAGCACTTCGCCAAACGAAGTGCTCCGGGAGATCCTCCTGCGCGCTGCTTCCTCCTCCAGGACGAGGAGGATTCGCGAATTTCGAGACCAACCCGAGAGAAGTTAATCCGCGCAGGCAGGAAATAACGCCGGCGTCACGCGGCTAAATTATTTATACGTAAATTGCATGACACGAAAATAAAATATATCTCGTGAGTGTATTAGTGCGTCCTTGTGTGATTGTGTGTTGCCGAGATCGTCGACGTTTCAAATTATTCCAACAAACATCGAGAATCAAGGTGAAAAGTTTTGACAGCTAAGGTGTAAAAATAAGAACGCGTTTATGATTTCTCTCCAACTGTATTTTTTTTATATCCTTTAAAATTATTAAATTTTAATCGAAGAATATAATTGTAAAAATAGTCAGTCATTCAGAAAAATTATAGAATGTAATCGAAAGTATATATTTTTCGATTAAAACACTATATTCAATTTTCCTACAATTAGTTGCAATAATAATAAATAATAAATGTATAAAACTCGAGACGTACAAAATGTTCACTTGAAGAATGTTGGCCGACGTTACAATTAAAATAACACGCACGTATTTTCTATAGTTGCGATTAACTCGTCAGACGAAAATAGTTATAATTAGTGCAGCATTCCTGCGAGCGCCGAGCCGCAGGCATCTCTGTTTGTTAAATCGACACAGCTTACATTGAAGGCATTGTTAATTATATACGCGATTTACATGTACTCTCTCCCGTAAAAAAAAGCGTAGACTGAAAGTCGAAAAATGCTCGACGATAAAAAGTAAAACTTGTAGAATTTGTGAAGCAGACAAATGAAAATTACGTCAATCAATCTACTGTGTAAAAGCCGGCGATTATCAGCGCAAATCAGTTTTTTCTTTTTTATTTAAATTCTTGATACGCGAAAATCTCAGAAGAAATTATTTAAAAATATGTAAGAAATATACACAGGTTGTCTAAAAAGAAACCGAACTTTTGCTGTCCGAATGATACTAGTCGCGCCATGTAGTTGTAATGGGCAAAATTTAACAGCTTGAAAGTTATATTATCAATCATGCACAATAGCATTTGAATCGGTTCAAAACAGCCCGTTGTTTAGCGCGAAATATAAGAAATGTTTCGTGACCCTCGTCAAAAAACCGCGATAGAACAACGCGCCAACATTAAGTTCTGCGTGAAACTAAAGAAAACTTTTATCGAAACGTTTACGTTACTAAAACAAGTGTATGGGGATAACTGCCTATCCCATACACAAGTTTACGGCTGGTTTACTCGATTCAAAAACGGCCGGGAATCAATTGAAGACGACCCGAAAAGTAGTCGTCCGAAGACGTCGACTACGGACACTAACATTGAAAAAGTGCGTCAAATATTGGGCGAGCATCCGAATGTGACCTGTAGAATATTGACAGAGGAATTGGGAGTGTCCAAGGACGCCAAAATTAAAAATTCCAATGAAAGGGACACGTTACAAGGACATTTTCGAGATTAAGGCCGCCGTGACCGCAGTATTGAACAAGATACCGAAACAGGAGTTGGAAAGGTCTTTCAAAATGCTCATTACTCGTTCTGAACGATGTATTGATGCAAAGGGAGCTTATTTTGAATAAAGAAACGTATTTATAAAAACACTTCTTGAATTTTTTTTTTTCTACAGCAAAAGTTCGGTTTCTTTTTAGACAACCTGTGTATGTTTCGTGTATATCTTTTATCAAATAATTTCGTAAATATAACAAACTGATTTTAATTGACACGTTTTCCTCTAACGTATCAAAAGCAAATCGATACAAATCTGAAGATACTAATATCTGAGAAAATATACGATCACTAAGGTATCCACCGAAAAACCGATCGAAAGAAAATCCAATGCTCGCGATACTTATCTTCAGAGGCGTGTCGATTTATTCATCTCTCCGCGTCGTCGCAAATTCAGAATGCGAAATGCATGCACAACGACAGGGAATTTCGAATTTCTCCTAGTTTTCCCGGACCAAGTTTTACCGGAGTCTTTCTACAGACGAATCCATTATCTCGCCGCTGAACAAGAACCCTCTCGCGAGAAAAACCTCGTTTTCGAATTACGTTAGTTCCACCAGCAGCACCTTTCACATCGCTGCTTCCTCGCCAAACACTGAGAAAGACGCGTCGAGATGAGAATGAACAATAGATTTCGCGTTCGTAAAAATAATCAATCACAAATTGATAACGTAAAAAAAGTCCCGATTTTTTTCGATATAATTTTTTTAAAAAGTCCAAAAATTTATTACTTGGACTCTCTTAGACGTTTTTGGCAAAAAAGATTTGATCATTAAAGAACTAACTCAATATCCACTCGGGTAAAAACGACTCTAACGTCCGTGTAAAAAAGATGGGGAAAAAAGGAAAAGAAAACGCACTACTGGTCTACGATATAAACGAGCGTTTGAGATGCAACGAATCGCGGGCAACCCCATGTGTGAACACATATATGTATATATATATATATATATATATTATATATGTATATATATATATCGGAAAGCACACACAAGGGCGATGGTGCATCGATGCGGACTGAATATTCATACGACAGCGAGGAGCCACCCCAGCCTTTTCCTTCCTTCCTTCCTTCCTTCCTTCCTTCCTCCACTTCTCTCCACGCTTTTCACTCTATAGATACATAATACCGTGACTACTATGTTGTGACAGAAAGAAAAAGAGCCTGCATATCTCTCATGTTGCAACGGTCCTCCGTAAATATCCCCTCTATGCTAATAAAGTATCGAAATAATTTCGTTGCACGGCAACAATTCACCAATGTTTCTGACGAGGAAAATATAAAGTCCCGTGAAGAAGATAATGCACTCATTCATATTATAGCCAACAAACTGACAATGAGTTGACAGCGATACAATAAACGCGTCGACAATAACTGTAAGTATTCTGTAACACTTTTAGGAATATTATTGACGCACGCGAGAAGCGCGAATAAAATGATTCACAATCCGTGAGAAACGCTGAGATTCCTTATTAGAATATAACAAACAAAATAAGCAAACAAAATAAATAAACAAACAATAAACAAAATGTGCAAATTTCCGTATTACATATTAAAGATTCGAATCAAATTTTTCTTACAATCCAAGTTCTTAAAATTAAATAAAGAATAAAGTCTTCTCTGTTTTCTCATTCTCGAAATATAATCCTCAAAAAAACTTTTTTTAATTACTCGTAGCTCGAATTATCAAATTACTAATGTTTTCGTTGAAAAAAAAAATTATTTCCAAGAGAATAAAAGAAACAAAATAAGTACAACTTTTGGACAACTTGTATATGTATATATATCTTTAATGGAGTAGTTTTCGATATCTCATTAAAAAAAAGCGACGCGTCGAAAGTCGATCGATGTGTTGGATATTTATGAAATTCCGAGACTCTTCGCGTACGCTGTCAGACTTGATTTTTTTTTTTTTTTTTTTCACGAATTCGCGATTCAACGGTGCGAAAATAATCGTCGACTGTAAATGACAACCGTCGCGCGGCTGATGTTCTATTTTTCTTACCCGAGGAGTCGTTATCGTACAGGGGGATGGACGCAGCGAGGCGGGGAGAAAGCACATTCAATAATGGCATACACGAACGACTCGCGGAAATTAATTTGACGACTCGATGCGACGCGGAGGCGTGCAAATGAGTAGATATGTTTAAATGGCACTGCGAGAATGGCGATTATATAATCGCGTGCATTCATTGTTCGGCTCTATACTCGACGCTTGCGCAGAGATTCCCAAAAATGATATTGTCAAATGCTACAGGATTATCAATATAGTCTGTATCAATGCGTGCACATCAGACTTCTCCAGTTTATAAAAGCAAAACTCATTAAAATATCCATATTATAATACATTTTTATAAAAATATGCCATTGCTATCATAATATTTCAAAACATTTTACGAAAAAATATCCCAGATTAATGCACAGAATATGAAAAATATACAATTCTTATATTTAAATTATCATAAAAATATTTCGGAAATTATGTGCAAAGCAGAACGACATTACCAAAAAAATCTGCAAAGAACACGTTGAAATAAAGTGTTAAAAATAATTTGCCTAATGAATACGTTATATATTTCTCTCGTCATAAAATTACCATGTTCATGGCGAATAGAATAAATGTAATTTATTTTTTAAATTGCGTAATCTTTTTTGTCATTATACCACGAAGACAGTCGAAATCGTGTCGATATCAATGAACAATAACATTTCAATGTATTTGTGGTTTTTACTTTGTCGCGTCATCCTGCCGCAAAAAAAGCATCAATCGACAGTCGCATCATTATCGCTACTAAACCAGTTTCCCTAACGAGCATCGACCTCGGCGCGAAACGCATCTCGATAGGTGCGAGACATGCACGACAGAAAAATCGATATCCGTTAACGACGTCTTCGACTATGTACAAACGCGCAGTTAATACAACTATAACAACATATAAACCCGTCGTGTTCGATTGCGATTCGTTACTGCGTTAACATCTGCGTACATCGTTAAAAAAAAACCAAGTTTCCAATGATAATTACTATATCCACACATAATTAGATAATATTGTAATTAATTAAATTAATACCTTTGCGAAATTATATTTCATGCCACCGATGTGTTAATATATCAACGACTGCGCGATAATCGTATTGCGGAAAGCATGAATTAAAGGATAAACGAAAGGATGAAGAAGCGTTGAGCGACGTCTTGCGTGACTCAAACGCGTGGAATGAAAAAGCATGTGGAGTTTATGAAGAGAAAGAAAATAAACGATGAAAAGATATAAATGCAAGCCGCTTTAAAACGGCATGGTGAAAGATAGAGAGAAAATCACGTTTATCTTTATAAATTCCAAGATTTTCCCATTAAATACAATAATTAATAACATTAAAGTTTCTTTGTATATACAATATTTCAAAGAAAACAGATTAATTCTGTTTGAAGAAATATTACATTTTGTGCGGAGCTAACGCGTAAACAAGAGAAAAGTTTTAGAACCGATTTGTTTTTTTCGCCAATTTTCCGTTAATTACTCTCTTTAACAAAGAGAAAAAGCGACCGCGATAGCGCCTAGATAGCGCACCATAAAGCTCCTTATCGCGGGACCAGCTTTACATTTTAATCTCGTTTCGCGGCGAACTTAAACGCTTCTTATGAACTTTAAGCCGTTGTTCTATTTTCACATTGCAAGGACAAAAGCAGGAACTCTCTCTCGAATGCCGCGATCAAGACATGGCGCATTCGCGAGAACGAGCGAGAAAGAGAGAGAAAAACAATAAAACTTTCCTAACAGACATTGAAAAACACATTTCGCAAAATATGATACGAGAAAGACCCGTAAAACTCGCGCGAAGCAAAGATTCTTAGATTGTTCTCTTAACTTGATAAAATTTCTATATAGAAGCGAGAATTTCGTTAATGCGGCTTTCTCTTATTAAGGTTCCTTCTATTTCTTATTAAGCTTACTTTACGTGTTTGACTTGCAAATAAAATGTAAAATCGCAGATAAAACGAAAAAATATTTCATATTAAAAGTTTTTATCGTATACTGAATCGTACTGAAAAAATACGAGTTTTATTTTCATCCTCTATTTCTACAACAGACCTTTGTGCTCCCTTGTTAAGTTTAATCGTGAACAATTCCGAGGACAATAGAGGAACATCATCGTTGTAGGGCCAATCGTGCCTGCCACATCGCTATAAAAACCTTCGTCACCGGAATGCGTCACGGATGCATCGGGATGGTGTACAAGAGCCCTCGAGCGGTTCTCGCGCGCGTGCCACGAGGTTAAAAGAGGTAGCCGTAGGGAAGGACGTGGTAGCATAGATAGCAAAAAGACCAGAACATACTAGCGCAGAGCAGCCGGTTGAAGGTAAAGGGACGAAGACGGAGAGAAGGTCGGTTTCATCGAGAAGGTGGGCTCAACTCGAGAGACCGAGACGCGTCTAGCTTCCGGTACATAGCCGGTCGAGATAGCGCGGCTTACCTCGCTTAGAGTAAGGTTACGATAGCTCGTGTAGACCCGAGGTCGCCGAGGAATTTTATCGTTCTCTCTCTCTCTCTCTCTCTCATCCAGAAAACGCTTTTCCGTATCCAGCCACGCTTACAAGACGCTGAAAAATTAAGATACGCGCGGTCGCGAAAAAAATTAATTACTTTGCGTTCCCTCATAAAAACGCGAATATCACGAGCAAAAACGTTTAGCTAAAATATCAAGATGTAATTATTTCAGTTGTGTAATTTATTCAACTGTAAATGAGTTAAAAAGATATTTTTATATTATTTAAAATAAAATTAAAAATATTATTTAAAGTAAAAGATAAAACATATATTAATTAATAATCGATATCTTTGAATATAATAAATAATCCTCACTAATAAATTAAGTTTCAATTTCTATTTGATGAAAAATTAATTTAAAACAATCCTCTGTAATAAAAATACAACTCAATATATAAATGAATATAAATAAATAAAATATAAATAAATTTTAAATATATAAAGACAATCTAGTCAAAAGTTATTACTATATCACTGACAAGCATAACAGTCTAAATTTCCAAAGGAATAAGTTTTCTCATGTATATATATATCTTACGTGTGTATACATACGTATATGTGTATGTATATACATATCTCACGCTTTGCTTCCGGGACTAATAACCGACATGATCGGCGATTAATTCAAGCACCTTCAAGGAGATCGCCAGACCTCTTGTTCTCCCCTTGCCGTCCCTTAATTACAACGTATCCGGCCGAAGCGAGCGCGCTCTTGACGGCGTGCCGTCATCAATAAAGTGTCGCAACATGTCATTAATAAATGTGAAAAACGGGCCTTACGCGATCTCTGTCCTACATTACTTTTATCGTCAATAGAAAAAAAACCGGAGCCTCCTCGCTCTTTTCTTCCAAAAGCATTGACACGACTAAGAGCGCAACATGCGAAACGGGGTTACAAGAACGCAGACCCCCCGCAGGCGTTCCATCGAGGGGGTTGTTGGAACCGTCACGCCACAATTTGCCACCCCGGTCCTTTTTTTTCTCTCTCTTTCTCTCTCTGTCACTCCTTCTCTTGACATTCGAACCGGCTCCGAAAATATCGAATTACGCCGCGTCACGTGGTACATGTGTACAAATACTTGCGCGAAAGGCACGTTCTGTCGTTTTGTCACACGCTGTAAATGTTTCCTCTCGCGCTCACCAACAGGGGGGAGTGATGGAAGAATGCATATCACATGAGCAGGATGCAACGGATTTAAAAAAAAAAAATCGTATTGTAACCACAGTAATGAAAATTCTATAATTTTTTAAATATCTTTTAATCAATAATTATTATTTCTATTGTTTTTCTGACAAATTTTTTGGGGATATTAAAAATCTTGATAATATAATAGCATATCGCACCTTTGCTAATCTTGTACTAGAGTTTAACATTTTATACACGTTTGTTACAAATTTTCTAGACGCGATATCGGTCGAATGACAGAGATTCGAAAAAGAAGTCGACTTGCGCGAACTCGCAGGACACGCGATACGAAAAGCGCAGAGGAAAATTGCGGAATTTACTCGGCGAATTTTTTTATCTTTTTTATTGTTTGATCTCATGGGAAGTGGCAGGCGGATACGGATGGCAATGCAACGACAACGGCGGTGTAATAAGAGAGATACACGAAGGGAATGACAACCGTTCGACGCGCAAGCTGCTGCTTCGTGTAATCTGATGCGATTTTTTTTTTAGTGATGTACTTTTTCTTAGAAAGATATGAGAGTAATAAGAGTAACGTGAAAGTGTTTATCTCGGTTCCTCGCATACCGAATCGCGTTACGTGGCCGATTTATAAATAAGACTCATATGGATTCGGCAAATTAATCAAGAAACTCAAACATTTTTCGAATCAAGACTATCGACAGATTTTGTTGTTTACATATTTATATATAAATATATGTCATATTTAATAAGATTTGATTAAACGTGCAATAGATCACTCATTTAATGTCTTCATTTTCCGTTAATACTTCAATGAATGATTGATACGCGAAATATTTTACATTTCTTAATTTTGAGAAATTATTATTGCAATAATCTGTTTTCAAATATATATCAAACATATATATTTAAGATTGTACTTAAAATACACGACAAATATTTACATTAATTTCATAATACGTATAATATTATATTATCAATATGTTTTTAATTATATAATTTCATATATTATCAATGTTAATTAATGCATTACTAGAATATATAGAAATTCTACCCAGGTATAAACGAGGGAAAACAAGGCAATTCAGATCAATGAAGCTCAGACCGGATATAACGTAATCTCTCTTGGCATTTTGGCTAGTAAACGGCAGGTAATCCGCGTAATTACGGGAACATCGTACGAAAATATATCTAATTAGTTTTCTGCATCTCTCCCTCCCTCCCCTCACCCCCTCTGTTTCTCTTCCGTTTTGCATATAGCTGCATCCGGTCTTCGCTAATTCGACGATGACGCCGCCATTGCGATGTGGCTGTTGGAAACGAGGCAACAGCTCCCCGCAGCAGTTACGTTAATTAGTAATTATCCCGTACGGCAGCAACGTCTAACTAGTAGGCAGGTAGTCTAATGCCCCAACGTTTGAGAGACGCTCGCCAAACTGCTCCATCCTGCGCCTCCTCGCGCTCCTTTATCTCGGTCGACTTATCTGCTTCGAGGTCTAATCAGTAAGCGCGGTCCGCGATGATGTGCTATCCGGCTGCGGAACTAATTGCGCAAAATTGCTGTACTTCGACCTCGCCGCATTCCAAGATCGATCGAACCCCTTTACTGTCGCGACATACGCGCAACCCTTGCCCTTTGTATCGTGATTTTTATTCGTGCTTGCGACGACAAGAATAACACGATGAAAGATTACATCGCGGTGAAGATAAAGATTTTCGATTTATTAAATACATTCCTAATATCTTTATTAGATTCTAAATTATTGTTGGATTATATATAATTGCTATTATTTTTTTTTTAAATACCGTTCTTTAGAATAAATCTACGACTAAACCTACGAATAAACCCCTCGCGATATTTTCTTTCGTTTATTTTTGTAACTCAGGATAAATTTGTAATTTAGGACAAATATGCGATAATATATTCGATGTTAATTGTAGTTGTATCTCTCGTATTCCGTTCCACTTTACACGATCGATGAAGCATCCACTAGGTATAGTGGGTATTAAAGCTCGACATTATTAATCTTAGGAAGGCAGAGCTGGTTCAGAAACTGAAAGTTCATTTAACGTAGTGACTGATTAAGCTTGCGCTTGAATACATAATATATCGGAAGCTTGCAAGTTAAGTGCACATGCGTGGCACGAAGATTGCACTCTACAAAATTGCAACCCGAGTATTCACCGGGAAAGATCTATCCTAACGAAATTCGAGCTCTCGAAGAACGTCGCGCGATAACATAATGGGCGCTTCGAAGAAGGGTCGAAAACGTACGCGCTTACACGCGATCTTGGAACGAGAAGGACGTCGAAAACGATTGTCGTTACATGTATTACCCGCCTCGCCCGCGTCTTGAATCCTCTTCCGAGAGTAACGGTAGGAGGATTCAACCGTCGTAGCTCGGGTTGAATTTTTCGCTCCGATGGAAGCGCACTTAGCCGTAGGCGGTTTAGAGACGAGGGAGGAAACGTGGGGTCAGAGCCAGGGATGGATATAGAATATTTTCAAGGGGCTACTATGAAATCAAAAATTTAATTATACGCTAAATCATAAAAATAGAAATGACACAAGGATGAATTTATTCGTCGGAATAACAAAAAATATGTTGACGCAAAATAATAAATAATATATCAATTTTTATTTAAATATTTCACATTTTGTAGTCTATTGTGGGAGATAATATATTTCATCCTTCAAAAGTAAATTTCAATAAAAATTGATCACACAATTGAACATGATTAAAAATTAGCTAAATAGTAAAGAAACGATACTATGTTTCTACACGTCCATCCCTGGTCGAAATGAAGCAGAGGAAAGTAAGAGAGCACGAGGAGGGAACGCAAGGGAAAGAGAAGATCCGTGAAAATGCTGGGAAATCTTTAATCGCTGTCGACAATTTGAGACGCTCGACGGATGATACCTGCTATTTGTTTTTACTTTGTCCGAAATCGAAATAAAATTTTTGGTTTGCTTTCTAACGTTTACCGTTCCAATAATTGAGGAAATCAATTATGGATGTAAAATTGATTATAAGCATCAAGAGTATAAATTCCGGAGAGAAAGCAATTTTTTAAAAATAATATTTTAATTTCCCTGCACAAGAGAAACAGAAAAAAATAAACTGTATCTCGTATATAAATTTAAATAGAATCTCGTAAATTAAATTTTTATGCTCCTATAATAAGTTTGCTTCTCGAAGAGAAATAAGTTTCTGGACGTTTGCGACACTTATATCCTTGCTTACATCGAGTTTTCAAATAGACGCAGCAAGAAAACAAGTTAAAGATAGCTGATTTAGATCTTATCTTATTGGAATCTTACCGAGTGTGATTATACTCTCAACATCAAACTTTTGTCAGTCTCGTTTCACGACGTTAAGCTTCAATATTCGCGATCGTAAAAGAAACGGACGTTCAGTGATTTCGGTTGCTCGCCGAAATCGCGCGCGCGTGAGCGTTCACGCATAAACTTCACGCAATTTAACGATTCCCAGCGAAATTGCGCGGAATTTATGCTATGTAACATGCAAATTTCTGCCGACTTTGTCGGCGAAGAGGCATTAGATTTCTGCGCGCCGGAATTTAATGCAGGTATTAAAAGTAGATTATCTCGAAATCTCGCTTCACCGCGAACATAAACGTTCCTATACAATCAATAATTTTTTACACAAAATTATGAGCGATTCTATAAAGAGTTTATTCATGTCTAATGTATTATAGTACGCGAAATTATTCATCACGGTTCTTTTACCTTTTTCAATTACTTTCAAATGCTTAAAAAAACACATTACATCATGTTGAATCAATCTTTCCGAAAAAGGCATATTACAAGACAAACTTTTTTTAGAAACAAAATTATTTTCATTGAAAAATATTAAAAAATTATCAGTAATGTTACCTTAATCAACATAGTACGTAAAAAACCTTGAAAAATGAAAAGATAGTGTATGAAGATCATTAGGCGATCATTAGTCGATACAAATGAACGAATAACCGGAGAAGAGCGAGATAGCTGAGGGAGGAGAAAAGTGAGAGGCAAGATCCCTAAGATCCCTAAGGGGGCTTTTATTGGCGCAAATGGCAATTAGCTCGAGAGCCCCAAGAGCGTCTGGCGAAAAAATAATTAAAACACATCATTTCATCATCTCCTTTAGATCTAACGAACCTTGCGCGCCTCCTTGCCACCCAGTCTGTAACATCCCCATAACAATACGACAAGCAGCAAATTAATTGCAGATTTAACAGTGCACTCATTGCGCATCGACGTGCGCATTCAACTGTGTTTGTGAATAGCGACTAAAAGTAATGGAATCATGGCATGTGTGTGTGTGTGTGTAGGATGTGTGCGTGGGAAATGCTAGAAACACGAGATGATTACCAATCAACGTTAATATGCTTTCATGCTTTCATGATCCTAAAAGATATCGTACGAGAAAATAAAAAAAAATGCATATTCTAATTCAATATCGAGATCGGTGATAATATCGATTAATTTCTCCCGCGCAAGAAGAATACAAATTAATCATATAGAAAAAAATCATATAGTAAAAAGAATTGATCAATTGAAACATCAAAATTTATATGTTATTGACTGTCCTCAAAGTATATATTTTCAAATACAATTATACGAGTTAAAAATTAATCAAATAATTATAAAAGGATTTTGCATATTATTGAGCGTTAAAGATGTAAAGGATATGTCAACATATATATTTCCCCCCGAACGAGAAATATCCGGATTAAGAGAACTTGAATTTCGAGTGTACAATCAGCGGCGTTCGATTACGTTCGTTTGCTCTGGCACGTTTAGCGTTAAACGCGCGGAATTTGCTCCTCAGTCGAGTAAATTCCGGCGGTAACAATGGTTTGCACCCGTCGTATAATCGCACGTTCGTCACCTCGTCTCTCGCGTCGCGAATTGAAATTACATATTCGGCAGTTCGCGTGTGCGAATACATCGCCGATATTTGTCCACATCACAACGCGCGGCGGCAAGATGGTACGAGAGCGGCAATCAACGGGCGCGATAATTAGAACAATGCCAGCTGCACACGACCCTCGATGACCTGGCACTGTACCACGTGCATACCACTTTGCTGTCCCCGCTAAATCTAATACAAATCCTAATTTAAATATATGCACACACTGCACTGTACATAAACGTGACTGCATAACGCGTGTCGACTGCATTTGTTGTGCGATGCAAACATTTTTCTTTCGAAAGATAAAATAGGAATCAAAATATACGTAATAAAATATTATATAGAAAAATATTTTAAAAACGCAACCAATATACATATAGGTAATATTTAAGAAATGTATTAAAATATTCTACATAGATTAATATGTATAAAATACTATTTATATTATTTCCACTATGTTATATTCAAAGGAAAAAAATTATCCATTGGCAACTAATATATTTAGATTACGTATACCTATATCTTTAATTATCTCAACTTTCAGAAAAATGTAAGTTAAAAATTGGATGAATCTGTCGAATGTTATATATTTGGTATCCCGTCACTATATATATATATATATCCTCTTTATTCTTCGTTTTAATATCTCAAAATAATAACGAAATTTAATTTCAAGGTTACAACGCACGCGAACGCAAAGATACATAAACGGCGATAGATTGTCAGCGATAATTCTAATAGGATAACCGTTTGCGTCGATCGACAGTGGTCCTTCGTCTGCGATGGGATTAATGCCGCACAACGGGGATTTATCGGTGCTTAGTCATTCGTGAAACTTGAGTGTAACTTGGGAAATTCGCCAACGCGAATTTATGGTCAGGCATGGACGGATATCTGAGAGATAGGTAAACCGGCGCCGGCGTGTCTGGCAGCGAGCGAACGGTCCTAAACTCCCGCACGATAATTGTTCGGTTATGATAATCCCGGCGGCCGCCGCCGCCGCGTCGAGACGCGGCAGCACGTGATATGCATTTAAATTGCGTCTCGATATTAAAGCGAACAGCGAACACGTGCATCTCATCGTCTAATGAATTTCGCGTACGCAGCACGCGCCCGAAATTTACGGACATACCGGTGTGTACGTGTATTTTCGACTCGTACGTTACCAGAGTCTCTCATCGCGCCGACTCTCCAAGTCGATATACAACGGTTGAATAAACCTCGGGTAAACACATGCTAATTTATTAAAATTTATTTTAAAAACTTTCCGCGAAACTATAAGATTTTTTTAAATAATATAAAGCTTTAATTTAATTTTTAGTACATCATTTTGTTACGATAATCCTGCAAGCAACATGGAAATAATTTTAGCCAATCAATATTTGATCAATGATGTAAACTAGATAAAACAAATATTTGATTCTGCCTGGATTTTATACAGGGTGTCCGGTAATAGTCGCATCAACCGTCGTGTGCAGGTAGAGCTAGTTAAACCGAGTAGAAAAGTCCTCTACCATTTTGCGATATTCTCAATAATAAGAGAGATATTAATTAATAAAGATCGGCCAATTCGCGTGACGACGGCGAGAAGAGACAGCCCAGTTTTATGTCGTTACTAAGCATGCGGCGAAAAGAAACAGTATAATGTTACACGGTTGCTAAGCGCGCGATGAAGCGGGGAGGAGCGCTTTACAAAAGACAGTAACTCCATACGAGTAGCGCTAACTCTGGACCTCCGAGTGGGCTGTCTCTTCTCGCCGCACGCTTATCATCGCGCGAATTGGCTGATTTTCTTTAATTTATTTCTCTCTTATTATTGAGAATATCGCAAAATGGTAGAGGACTTTTCTACTCGGTTTAACTAGCTCTACCTGCACACGACGGTTGATGCGACTATTACCGGACACCCTGTATAGATGTTTCAACGAAAAATTAATTCTAAATTTAATTTTAATTCTAAATTTAATTCCACTGGTTTCTCCTATTTCTATTTCTGACCCATCTGCTGTAATACGCAAGTATGTTAAAGCGTGTGTGAATTTTCTTGTCCTCAAACGCGACTCTTTTGCCCATTTTGAGAGCATTCAGTGGGTTATGTACCAAAGAACAGTGGCCATGACACGTTTCGACTCTTGTATTCCGGCCATGTGGCGTCGTAATAAAGTTACATTCTTTCTATTTGTGAGACTACTTCGGGACCACCCAGAAGACACCGGTGGAATAACAAGTCAAGGATTGGGAGACACTGGGTTTTAATACGTGTATCCGCGCGCGAGCGCGGAAACGAGAGAGTTTGCGCGTCTCTAATTTGACTTGTTGCAATAATCCGTGAACGGTGGAGAAACCCGGGAAATAATGTTAATGATTTTCGAGCCCTCCCGAGAGAATTCTCTTTATCGAGTGAGATATTAAATCTCATTAACGGTGGGATTCCTGCCCGGACGCGCAGCACCGTCTGTGCTTGCGAAAATTAAATCCATGTAAATTTCAATTTTCCGCACGCGAGATCAAATTGTAGCGCGAGCAAGAGCAGTTCAAAAGTTTTTTAATTGACGCAAGTTGAAAATATCTCGAAAATATTTAATGAAAAGAGAAAAAAATTTCGGAACAAAAATTATCATATTTATATATAATAATTTTATTATTAATATGTATTGCAGTTTTTACGCGCATTTATACTTTAATTTGTATTCAAATTAATGACAAAAAGCAACTTTTCTTTCTCCATATGCTCGTATATTTGTATATACATATTATATAATATATATTTCGCATAATTAAATATTTATTTTATCATCACATGCACATTTACACGTACACATTAAAGATTAAAGAAGAAATTAATTTTCTCGAATGTGTATATGTAGCATTTAAAAATGTAAGTGTCACGCCGAGCGCGCGCTTGGTTGCGTTGCATTCAAAGACACGTCTGGCAGAAATTAAACGCGGCTCTCGAGGACCTCGCAAATCTCATGCGTTTCCGCTTATCTCTCACGATAACAAAGCCGGACGAGATTTTCCGCGCGCGCTGCTGCGCTTATTATACGTCCCTTTGTTCTTATGCAACGATGTCACGTGCGACTCCTTACCGGAGGAGAGAGAGAGCAACATCATCTCTTGCTAATGCACTTCCCCCACAACCTTCTTCTACTTCTCCTTTTCCTTTTCCTGTTTTCTAAGAATCGGCGAAAATGTATCCATAAAACGCGCATTTGTATGCAAGCAGCGGTGAATTTTATAGCTTCTCGTAAACAACGACGGAAAGGGGAACGGAGGTGCGAATGGGACTAATAATTTTTAGCCACGCGGAAAAACAGAATCGTAATCTTTTGTTACCAGTTCGTTTTTCTCTCATGATCGCAAGCGTTTTCGGAATATTAACGCTCGTAGGATATACGAACCAAGAGACGAAAAACATGGACGGTTTGTGTAAACAACTTTTTTCGATTAAAATTAAAATTTGCCATCAACTCCTGTTGCAATTTCCGTCAAAGTTATATGATTATA
Source organism: Prenolepis imparis (assembly GCF_030444845.1). NCBI lineage: Eukaryota > Metazoa > Arthropoda > Insecta > Hymenoptera > Formicidae > Prenolepis > Prenolepis imparis. The sequence goes on from NW_028141165.1 coordinate 762,021, forward strand.
CTTGATAGAATAGTTATTTCAGAGGCTTATTAATCTGCTACAGAGAGATGGGATTATTTCATCATCATATAAAATAATTGTCTTTTTATTTTTAAATAACAGATGACTAGATAATTTTTTTATCAACTTTTTAACAACTTTATCGTATAAAATATATAAAAAGTATAAAAATCTTAATTTTAAATTTAAAAAAATTTTATTAATATTAATTTTTTTTTAAATTCATCAAAAATATCTGCGAAAACTGTTTACTATTAAATATTTAAGATTACGATTTAAACTTTTACTGTAGGGTGTGTGAAGTTGGCACCCCTATGTTATGCTATCATAGTTCTGTTAAGAGTTCTGAGTTATTTAAAACTATATAGGAAGAGTTCTTGATAATTTTTAGAAATAGTTCCGGTCATTACGATAACGAAAATCAGTTTCAAAAAATAGGGGTGCCAACTTCACATTTTTTTACACATCGAGTTCCAATAGTTTGGAGCAGAGTTTTAAGGTTCTTTTAAATAGTTATATAGTTCCTGATTATTTTTTGGAAGAGTTCTGCAATTTTTAGATAAAAAAAACGTACCTTCAATATATCGAAGATATTTCTAAAATATCAAGTTCTCGTGAAAAACGTTAGAGTTCGTGATTTTCTAAATGTTTCGTAAGTGTATTAATTTTAAAAAATCAATCTCTTCGAAACTATAATCACTCAAAAAAATGGATTTGCAATTGTAGCAAAAATTTTTTAGGTGCAAAAAATTAACTGAGGTAGACAAATGATTAGCACATATTGCAATATCGTATATATTTTGCACGTAATCAATCTAAATGACAGAGACAGAACTAAAAAATTCAATCTGTGACAAACGATAATTCTATCTGTGACAAACGATATTCTATCAGATACAAAAAATAGCGATAATTTTTGTTGCGACATTTAGAAATTTTTTTGCGTGATAGATATAGAGCCATGCGGTTTTCACGTTTTTTCTTGTCTTATCGAGTACGATTCAGAACTCTAACGTCTTTCCCCGGAACTTGATATTTTAAAAATATCTTCGATATTGAAAGTATGTTTTTTATCTCTATAAAAATTGCAAAACTTTTTCAAAAAATAATCAGGAACTATTAAAACTATAAAAATATTAAACAATTTAAATTTACTCACCTCACGGTTGCTCCTTTGTTGCCCGATGCCTCCACGGGCCTCCTCCACGTATAAATTTCGAAACACTTGCACTCGCGTTACTTTTTTTCGTTCGCGACGCGCGGCGACGCCCGGGTTTTAGCTATCGCGATTACGATATTGGTACGTGCGACGCGATCGGATTTATACGATAATTACCCACCAAAGACGCTAATTAATACACTCGTCCTTTCGCGGACCGGCAAGAAACGCGCGACCGAAGAAGATCACTGGAGGTGGAGCTAGACTGGCACTGCCAGGTTCGGAACGCGCAACGATACGTCGCGCCGAGTCGTAGTGGTGGGGCATTGTAGGGCTCGCGACGTAGGAGCTCGGCGAATCACGTCGCGACTACATATTCTCACCAGGTCGTAGTGGTGGGGTAGTCGCGACGTGGTTCGCTGAACCTCGCACGTACGTTGCGTCGCGAGCCCTACAATGCCCCACCACTACGACTTGTCGCGACGTGTCGTTGGTCGTTGCGCGTTCCGAACCTGGTACCACTACGACCTGGTGGGGGTATGTAGTCGCGACGTGATTCGCTGAGCCTCGCACGTATTACGTTGCGTCGCGACTCCTACAATGCCCCACCACTACGACTCGGCGCGACGTATCGTTGCGCGTTCCGAACCTGGCAGTGCCAGTCTAGCTCCACCTCCAGTGCTCTTCTTCGATTCTTCGTCATCAACGGTCGCGCGCTTCTTGCCGGTCCGCGAAAAGACGAGTGTATTAATTAGCGTCTTTGGTGGGTAATTATCGTATAAATCCGATCGCGTCGCACGTACCAATATCGTAATCGCGATAGCTAAAACCCGGGCGTCGCCGCGCGTCGTGAACGAAAAAAAATAACGCAAATGCAATGTTTCGAAACTTCTACGAGGAGGTCCGGGGAGGCATCGGGCAACAAAGAAATTTTGCGACGTATGACATACGTAAAGGTACGTTTTTTTATCTAAAAAATTGCAGAACTCTTTCAAAAAATAATCAGCAACTATATAACTATTTAAAAGAACCTTAAAACTCGAATCTGCTCAAAACTATTGGAACTCGATGTGTAAAAAAATGTGAAGTTGGCACCCCTATTTTTTGAAACTGATTTTCGTTATCGTAATAACCGGAACTATTTCTAAAAATTATCAAGAACTCTTCCTATGATTCTAAATAACTCAGAACTCTTAACAGAACTATGCGATAGCATAACATAGGGGTGCCAACTTCACACGCACCCTTTACTGTATATGTAAAAAAAATAAAAATTTTTAATTTATATATATATATCATATCTCTTTTAATTTTCCAAGAATAATTATCAATGATTTATCAATCGTTACTACAAATTATTACAAATATTATTTCACGCAAACAGTGTCGTCAGGTAATTAAAAAAAAATATCGTCAATGACGCCAGTAAACTGATATAAAAGTTTTCGCGAAACGGATGGACTGCTGATTAAACGAGGCGGAGGAAACGAATAAACAAAATGCCACGTACAAGGCGCATTTTCTTGAAAAAGAAGAAAAAAAAAGCGTTCTACTCGTTGCCAAGACTCAATCGTTAACAGTCGCGGCAACGGTATCTCTCATGGTCGGCGACTATGTTTTTGTATTCGTTTCAATGGTGCGCCAGATTCTCCAAGAAAAAAAGACGTTTGTTCACATCCTCGGGCGTGTGCGGTACCGCTTTATCTCCGACACAAATGCGAGAATAAATTGTCATACTCGTGAAAACGAGGTGCAATTCGCTGCTGCTCTATTAAGCGAGCGCGCAATGCAGTAATTTGTAAATGCGAAATTTCAAAGAACGAATAGAATACGCGACATTCTTCGGAATTATCTCATCATTTATAAGACAAAATCTTGATAAATCTTGATAAATAAGAAAAAGATAAATTATTTTATATTTTCTACGCTTATATTAATTATGTGAAAACTATTGTATATTGCTTGCTTGGTTTAGATAATATAGTGGAATATTACTATTCCATAAATTCCCCCCCCCCCCATAAACGGTTAATAAGATCATATATATTTATTTTATTTCTGCTTTAAGCAACTTTACTACTATCATTTTGAATTCGTACTAAGGATCGAAGAGTTCGCCAATAGAATTTTTGGTGATATACGTGCTTAAGACTCAAGTACTCTAAAGAAAGAGCACTTTGCTGAGCATTGAGCTGCAAAACATCACGTCGTTAAAAAGTTTCTGAGACGTCGCTGAAGCGAATGTCGGTCTCTTTCAAACATTCCCGAGCGATTTCGGATGACGGCGGAACAAGACCGACACGACGATAAAGCGAGAAGAACGGCGTGTCGTAAAATCATCATCGGTACGACGGCTATTATGGAAATTACGATGGTAAGTGTCGGAATCGGCGAAGAAATGCGAAACTCTCGAACACGCGGTGACGATTTGCGTGCGGCAATTTTCATTTCATTATGTCTTGGTCCCCCCCCCCCCGTCTATTTTTCCCCGTCGTGCCCTTCTCGCGTTGTTATGCACCACTTGGGGAACAACGTGCGCGGATTTTTAACGGGCACTTTATATACGCGGGTCGAAAGATTGCTTCTTCCCCTCTCGTTAGGGACGCGTTATCATGGGGCGTTGTTACGACACGTGGTATTTTTTTCTCCGGGCTACATAAGTGCATAAGTTCACTTTGTTCATTAGGCGTTCGTGTAAAACTTTGTCCATTTAATAGAATTGACGATTCAATATGCATCTATGTTAATCCAAGGTCTCAAAAAATATTTATATATATATAAATAATATATAATATTTCCGACGCACCATCTTTTCGATATAAGAATTCGATATAATAAGATAAAATTGAGTTTATAATTTCGTACATTTAAATTATGCAATCGTGAAAAGAAAATATCTGCATGTGCAGATAGATAGCATTAAGTATTCGTAAACAAAGATAAACAGTTATTTCATCACTTAATTAATTCACATATATATATTACCGTTGTGAAAAATATCATTTTTTCTCCCCTTTTGACGCACGCGAGAATAATTACAAGTCTAAAATATTTAGATAATATAATTTACGAATTAGACATAAACGTATATTCAATCATGTCAACAATTGTTTATTGCGACAAATACATCGTGTCATGATGTAGATGAAACTCAATGAATCTCAAGTATGCCATTCTCACATTCACAAAACGACAAACGAAAAAAAAGTGGAGAACGCGTACTCGACTGTACGCCACAATAAGGTTGTACATGAGGGTAAGCATTTATTGCCAGGCACTTATTTTAAACGGTTTATCGCCAACGGTGGTGCTCTACGGGGCACTTCGCTCTTGACCCATTATGAACGTCGGGGACTTTTATTTATGTCTCTATCCCCCTCCCTTCGCTCGACACGAGCATCTGCGAACCTTAGGAACTTTCGTAAAATCGAGAAATTAAACAAATTTGGTTGATAAATTGTAGAATAAAAACTGACACATTATTTATAACATTGTGGGAATTAAATAGTTAAGCAATATGTCCCTTATATATAATTCCTATCACTTATTAACTGCATAGTATATCCATGCAGAATTTAAGATTATAATCGCGTCAAGTTTTTAAATTTAAATTATAAGAAAAATAATATTATAAAAAGATTTCTCGAAATTTACATATTTTTCAACACTATTTCACACATATTAGATTTACACTGTAATTAATAACGTTCGAAAATTAAATAATGTTAAACGATAAACTATTTCAGAATTAAACAAGAACTATAGAGCTATAATTTTCTTAGGTATAAATTTGGCTTCGTTAAAAAGTTTCATGCGACCGCGACGTGGACGGATTAAAAAGTCTCCGTGTTTGCGCAAAACTTTAGCGCACAAACGCTTCAAAAGGGACCAGCCGCATGATAAATGCGCTCGTGATCGAGTCGGAGATAAATGAGGTAGGCGCGTGTGCACGTGACGTGTGGGTGTCTGCGTTACAGGCTCGCTTCACTACGCATTTATACACAAACTGCCCTCTCTCTGTCTCTCTTTCATTCTAGATTTATATATCTTTCTATATTCGCTTATAGATTACGCTTATATATGCTCGGCCATATATATTTTTTCTATTCCGACTTTATAGGTATACACATAGCGGAAAAAGCTCTACTTTCTGGGCAAACTAAATGACTATATATTACATTTGGGAAAATTGCCTATATATACTTTATATATAATTAATAATCGGATCTCTATATCGCGGTATATCGCACTCTTTTCCGTAGATGTTTTTGCAAATTGGAAAAATTACGATTTATTATTTTTTTATATGCTTATATGTGTGTCACGAATATTTTAATATTAAGTTTTTTTTTATCAGATTTAAGATTTTTATTCAAATAGAAAAAATAATTCAATCTAATTTTCAAAAAATCAATACACCGTAATTTTTTTAAATTTTATAAATTTCCAATATTTAATATTAAATTATCGTAAACAATATTTTCGCCCAAGTATAATTAAAATGAAATAAAATTTAAACACTTCAATATAAATCTAATTATCACGATATTTAAAAATTTTAATATTAAAATTCAAATATTAAAAACTTAAATAAAATTTAATATATCTAATATATATTTTAAGATTTCTTTTAGGAATATTTCATAGATACGTAAATTTGTAAGAATTATACAAAATTAATAAATTAGCGCGTAGGTATATCAATTGTAAAAAAAGATATAATCTAAGAAAATATTTGATTTAAATAGCACTAGAGCTCCGGGGAAAAATAATCAGGACGAAAATAAACACGCGGAAAGATATTCCCATAAAAAGAGGTCCCCTTATATCTCGCTTCGTGACGAATGGCTTGATATGCATTAAACCACCAGCAGTTCCGTGGAAACCCGTTTATCATTGTTTATCGTACACCTGGTTTCTCGGAATGATAAGCGTGGGTTGAACCATAATGATGCCAACGTACTTACGAGGCAAATGCACTCGGCTAGTGGGATATCGCGACTACGTCACAACGTATTTGCAATTGCGCCACACGATACTACGCGTATATATATATACAAGCGAGTACGCGCTTTGAAATTCCAGTATTACGACTGCGAATCTTGGGGACAGGAAGAAAACGACGAAACTCTATCAGATGGTCGTAACTTTCTTCCTTGAGCCGAACGGAAATTGCGAATTTCCACTCGCCACTTCGCGTTGACCCTCAGCATCAATTATGTATCTCACTGCAGAATTCTTGTACGTAATCATACACATCTCTTTCACATGCAAAGTTACTTCAAACTGAATATTTTACTGCTTTGACGAGCGAATTTCAAAATATAATATAAAGAAAAAATAATATAATAAAATAAATGATCGCCAATAAAATATAGAAATCTTTCAACATTGTACGATAAATACAATTAATATAAATTACGTGTTCTGAAATATTCCAAATGATTCAAATGCAAAATTACAATTTAATTTTGACATTGAAGAAATTTTACCTTGAAAAACCTATACCAAAAATATATGTTCTTTTGGATTTGCATTCAGTTTGCAGTCAATTTACTCAAATATTTAATCGATAAATGCCTCGTTTTTTTTACACATATATTTATTAAGTAAAATTATAATTTTAAATACGCGCGTTGTGTGATATATATGTATGTTTGTTAAAAAAAATAAACAGAGTATATATTGTTTTTTATAATATAAAACTTAATTAAAGAATAAACTCAAAAGATATGCATATTTTCTTATACGTCATATTAAAATTAATTTTAAAATTAATTTAAAAATTAATTTTAATAAAATATCTACCTTTATAAATCGAGGCACATATATCATCCTAATTTTATCGTGCGATAATACGTCATAAAAATATCGCGTCGCGATGCTATTAAGAAGTTTTGCGCGCGTTTCCCACTCCCTTCGCATCCTCAAGTATAAGCACCGTTCGCATAAACCACAGGGAGAAGTTTGCAAGAAGGATTCGCGAACTCTCACCGAAGAGGTATCGTCGCCGACGCTGACGACACGACCAACTTCCGCGGTTATATCCGGGAAGTAGCACCTTTGAAAACGAAGTAGACGCTGGTATCGCAAAGCGATTCGCCGCAACGGATGCGCCGAAAATATCCATAAAACTGAAAGTCGCTGGAGGAAATACGTGATACTTGATATCGAGTTACGCGCGACCATATCTCGAAACATTGCCATATTGCGAAAAATGCCATGAAAATCGAATATATCAATGTCATTTAGAATTAAATAATAATGATAATTAAGCTTTCGCTGTATATCTACGTTATATTGGATCGTTGCATCTGAAATATTCATTTCGCACATCAATTATTTTCATTTATAATTTTCAAAAAATCAAGTTATATATGATGATATATATAGTTGAAAAATTCAATAATAATTTTTAATCTCGCGTTTTGCGGAATAAGAGAGAAGTCACTTTTATAATTCTACTTCAAATTGAAAAAAATTGAAAAAAAGGATTAAAAATCAAAAATATGTTTTCAGGCTTCGTATCTCGAATGTTATAATTTTTTTATAACATTTATGTATTTCTAGATATAATGTGAATATAACTATTAAATATAAGAGTAATACATTATTTTATAAATTACAAAATATGTTTCCATTTAAAAAAAAATCATAGAATAATATGTTACATAAATTATGCAATTTTCTATTTAAAAGAATTATATCACTTTAATAATATTTGATCATCAAAAAATATTTATGTACATTATGAGAGCGCTTTATAAAATTTAAACTTGAAATCTAATATTTCATATGCAACGAACGGAATAGATAAAAAGTTCGTAGTAAAAATATTAAACGAAAACGGCACTATGAAAGCTAATTAATAAATTCAATTAAATTTATATTTTAAATTCCATTTTAGCTACAATCTCGATATTAAAATATCGAGGCCTCAATTATTATTTTATTTCCAAGTAATAAAATATACTCTTTTTGGTTGAATAATCAAATATAAAGTGGTAAATTTCGACTCAAAATGTCTATATACTCTATACATATATCCCTCGATATTTTTTAAACAGATAATACAATTTTTCACTGTTTCAAGCTCACATGCCAGAAATATTTTATTCGCAGATTACACGAGGAAAAAATTATGAAACGTCACTGAAACTGACCGGACCAGCTTTATCTCCATGAAATACACATCAGCGGTGGTGCGAGAACGAAAGGGCGGAACGCGCCATGCAAAAATGCAGATGTTCGCCATGGCGAAATTTAGACACGACACGCGGCGATAACTGAAACGTTGCGTCATTCGGTTCATAGTAATTACACGCGGATGTGTCTGAAATAATTAAAGAGAAAAAGATAAATATGTAGGTAGGGTAGAGGATAAAGGGGCAATGTGTGAGCGATCTTAATTTAGCGAAAAACTTTTCCTTTAATTTAAAGGTTTAATTCTGTAACGCAGGATAGAAAAATCATTTACTTCCGCTCTCGTCTCCCCGTTCATATATCAAGCAGGAAATGCCCGCTTTCGGTGCGCATCGATATATATACGCGAATAATCGCTTGTTTTAAACCTTTAACCCTTCCAAGCAATACCTCACGCCCATCCACCGCAATTGGATCATTTAGCTTTTTATCGCTTTTTATGCCAAGGAAACAAATAAACGCAAAGATCTCGACTCCGCGATAGGAAACAGAATAGAAGCAGAAAGGAGAAATGAGAATTCTTAAAAACTTCTACAACTTTTTAAAGATCGTAATGAATTAAGATGATATGAAATAATGGAATCTCTAATACGTTAAATATATTAGTACGTTAATATGTAATATTTATCAAAAAGTAATGTTACTATATTATTAATAAATAATTATTTATTGTTACTTGAAATGGAATCGATTATATTTATAAAAGATTACATTGACAGTCTATGTAGAGAATTAATTAAATAAATGTAATATAAATGTAATATGAATAGTATATAAATATAATATAAAAAAAAAAGTTCCATTTATATTTATCTCACATCATATCGAGCATCTTAATAAATTTCATTTAATATCGTTTAGTAGGGTGTAGTATTTTCTTTAGTAAAAGACATATCTTTGATATATGTATGACCTTTTTTAAATAGAACTTTTGTAAATTTGTTAATCGATACTCGCGCAATATTCAATGTCACGAATGTTTTGATGAATAACATCGAATTAGAGCGGTTTATGCAATATTACGCCTATATAAAAATTTATCCCAAAAAAAAATTCACACGTAAGATTATTTAAAAATTATTTATACAGAGACTATGCGTCGTTCGTAGAAAAATACATGACATATATGTGACATTTTCAACTATACGAATCGCGTGCTTTTCGTTGAATTTCTGCAATTTTTATTGAATTGATCAATCATAGTAATTTCGTCCGATATTTATTGTCTGCCATGCACAGAAATATATATACATATACATATAACTGCACCTGCCGTGAACTATAGCGATGTATAGAGATAGTTTTCCAGCGGACTGTGTCAATTTTCGGCACGCGAAAGGTAAATAAGTATTCGGGCTCTTCTCGAGCGAATTTCGCGGATATATTGGATCCGACATAACGCGCAGCGTAACGCTCTCGGCACACGGTATTTGTGCAATACGTTGTACAAATATTCATTTTATATATCGGGGGCCCGTTTTCGGAGCTTATTCGACGCGCCAATAGCAGCGAGTCGCTTAATGGCACGGTATTTACGTCTGGACCACGAGTCTATAAACGTCACGTGTATTATTGCTCGCGATATAAATGCATCGTAATATGTGTCGACCCCAGTGGGACGTTTTCGAACGTAAACGTTGCGCGGGCACGCATTTATAACGTGTAAAATGTAATCTCGGCGAATAGACATTGTCATCCAACAACGAACGTTATTCAAATCGCGACACGACGGAGGACACGGAAATGGATGTGATCAGCGCTTAATCGATTTCGTTCTTGTCTATACACGGTGTGTCCCGGCCTCTAACACACATCGGGATCGGGAAACGGCATTATTAACTCTCACTATGTAGCTTAATGCAATTTCAATGTAACGCTTTGTACATTCCTATATCTCGATTTATATCAATTCCCGCGTAAAATCGTCTTTCTATCGCGAGCCATTTTTTTAAATCAAGTCGTAGAAAAAGCCAACGTTCTTTTATTCAATTGACTAATAACGCAACTTCGTTTTAACATAATATCTTGCATAATAGAATATACATTTCTCTTTAATATAATTAATATATTTCCTTTTCATTTTCGCATTAATTTACGAAATATTGTGTCATGAGTCACACAATTTGTGTTTCTATATAAAAATCTATTTTTAAATTATTTATAAGTCATTAAAAGTCAAATTAATACACTGAGAAAAAAAAGTTGTTAACTTGACTAAATGCGTTCAACTAATTACTACTTTGTTAATTTAATATATATAAGTATTTAAGTCAAATACGTTACGTTAGATTTAATATGTTATGTATTTAATTTAAATACTTTTATATGTTCAATTTTAACAAAATAGTAATTAGTTGAACGATTTAGTCAAGTTAACTTTTTTCTCGATGTATTAAGTCAATTTTTAAAAAATAAAAGAATAAGATGAGAGTGTATTAATATTCCTGCAGAGGTATACAAAAACTTTGTGATAAATAAAATCATTAAAAGGCAACACACACACACACACACACATTCAGAAAAGAATTATCAGAGTGAATAAAGTTTCCTACGATTATCTCGATAGTAATCAAGTTGAAGCTCGATATCGCGTTGCCAGGCACGATACAAACGAATTAACGAGTGGATTGCTCGTTTTTGTTCGCGCAACATGTTCGTAACTTCCTACACACAGGCCGCGAGTGCACGACTCGTCTCAAGAACCATGATATGGATGCGGATAAGGCACGTTTGGCGCGATGAATACTCGAGAATACAACGTGTTTTTACCCTCCACGGAAAAGCCCTTCCACTCGTGTCGCGTCTGCTCGTTGGAAGATAACAAACGACGATTCGACTTGATCGCAAATTTTACAGATTCGGAAAACTTTTATTTACACAATTATGTGCAATAGATAGCAGATATGTAATAGAATATATTAAATAATAATTATAATATATTAAATAATCAGCAATATATTTAATAACATATTTTAGCAATGTATATATCAATTAATTAATAGAATATTAAATATTGCAATATCACGATAATATAATAATCTCTCGAACAGAACAAGCAAATATATACGTTTACTATGTATAGTCGAGTAACGAATAAAAATATATATATCGCGATAATGGAAATATTCCAAATGGGACAAACGATTTCTTTATATGCTACGATATCTCGAGATTACACTAAAGCAGGATAATACGAATAAACAAGCGAGCATTTCATGTACACACATAAAATACGTATGTATGTATGTACGTATGTGCGTATGTGTAGTAGCTACGAAAAGTTGGTGCGCTTCCGAGAACTCGTGTCACGAACCAAACAGCAGGACAATGACGATAATATCCTCCGAGTGGGACAAGTGAACTTTTTACACGCGCATGTGTATGTACGTGTGTAGCAGCGCTTCCGAGAATTTGCTCCGCGAATCAAAAAGTTGGAGCTTGGAGCGTTTCCGAGAACACGCGCGCTACGAGAGCCAGGACAATGACGATAATATTCCGCGAGCAGGACAAGCAAACTTTTTTTATACGCGCGCATATGTGGTTGTCGAAGCACGTATATACGCGAGCTTCCGAGAATTCGCGTCGCGAAAAAAAAATCCCAGCCGGACACAATCGCGATAATATTCTTCGAGTGAAACGGGCGAATATTGTGTTTATATACATATACGCTATGAAGTTGGCGCGCGTGCTTCCGAGAACGCTTCCGTGTTCGCGCGCAAAAGAAGGGGGGAAATAACCTTACCTTTAATATTACGAAGTCCATGTCGCGGCTCCGTCCTCGGCGACCCCGTCCTTATCCTCGACGATCCTTCCAATATCCTGTGTACGTGGCAGGATGAATGGCACGCGGCTGATGGCCCGAGGCGACGCAGAGTGAAAACAGTCACAATCAACAATGATATACAATAACGGTCGAACGCGCGACACACTCGTCACTATCTCGCGTCTCACTTCTTCCCCGGATCGAGAGCAATGCACTCACGCGGAACGTGATGCCGGATCATCACCCCCGAGGATCTACCATGTCGCCGTCGTCGCGATCATTTTCACACGAATTTCTAAACAAAAAACACAAACTCGTCTCTCTCCGTATACAGGAGCACGGTTTCCGTATCACGTATCACGTAGACGAAAACGAACGAATGCACGAACGAGCGACGCGACGCGATGTGGCGCGACGATTCGAAACCGGCGAAAAGTTTCGACTAGCGCGCGCGATGACTCGGGATAGACTGAAGTCGGCATAGACTGAACGCCGGCAGAGATGGATGGGGGGGGGGGGAGAAAGGGGAAGCGCGCTTCGACGCCACGAGTGGGAGCGAGAGCGCACGAACCCAGCCGAACAAAGACCGAACGATTGCAGAGAGAGAAGGAAAACAAGTTGCGCGCGCGACAAAGATAGACGTGCGAGATTCGAGAGTGAGAAAGAGAAATGAGGCATGAGAGGTAACCGTCCAAGTGTGCGACGTGAAAGAGAGAGAGAGAGAGAGAGAGAGAGAGAGAGAGAGGGAATTATTCCGAAATCGGAATAGGCGCATAGATTCAAGCGAAAGAGGACAAAATACTCGGAATTATATCTTGCATTGATAAAAGTAAAATGGACAGAGAAAGAAAACGTATTGCATTCTGTACACAATTGCGATGATAGCGCGTTTCTAAATTTCGTTTAGCATTTAATTCACGATAATTAGAAAAGAAAACGAAATAACGATATATATTGTTTAAATAAAAAAAGAATTAGTATTCTCTTTCCGTAAAATATATAACACTTTTATTCGCAGAGGGATTTTTTTTACATAAATATGTGACTATCGATAAACGCGTGCGCTTGCATCAAATAAATCGTAATCTAGTTTCTCGTTCGCGATAGAAGAGTCGATGGAAAAAAAGAACATACAATGGCTCGCGAATTAAATGCGAAAATATTCGTTTGAAGAGCAATGATTCGACGACAATGTGGCGATAAAAGAGCGCGAAAGCGAAAAGATCGACTCGGCGCGTTGAAGCCTTGTCGGATTCTCATTAGAAGCCGCCCAACTCGTAACCGGGGAAATAAAAAATTCCATTAGATTTTACCTGGGCGGAGGAGAGCGCGGCATGAGAAAAACCGCAACATGTGGTTTCCTATCTGACGGCGCTTCCGGAGTTTCCAGGGAGGAAAAGCCGCGGGAAATGTGCCATGTCGCGGCGCGGGAAAACAGCGGTGGAAGAGGGCGGATTGAAAAAGGTGCGGTGGAAAGGCGCGACGACCGTGGTGGTTGCGAGGCGGCAAAGTCGGCGTATATGAAAGAAATACCGAATGGACCGAGACGCGAGAGGAGGATGCGAAGGACACGAGCGAAGGAGAAAGGAGGAAAATGCGAGGGAGACGCGAGGGAGACGCGAAGGACTCTCCTTTGCCGCGTTACAATGCATCCTGCACCCGGCGTGACCACTGTTTCCCTATCCCTCTTTCTCTCTCTCTGTTCAGCTTTTTCTCCGTTTCTCGTGCACGACGCGGATGTTCTTTTAATGCACTCTGCGTAGTCCGTGAACCAACCGTGTCCAAACTGCCCTGTAACAGATAGATGTATTTGACGTTAGTGTTATATCGCGTTTGTGATAAACACTAATGCACACGAAGCATTTTTTTAAAATAATTATTTAAATGAAAAAATTCTTTCCTCAATTCCTTCAATACTCTCACACGTTTGATATTCTTGGAATGTTATTTTTCATAATAATTTTCAATTCAATATATATAACGTTAACGGTAATCCTCTTAATCCCCCCCCCCCTAAATGTAATTACATACCTTTATATACGTTCATCGAAAATACTTGGCTTTGGATCAAAAAATTATAATCACGATGTTAACAAGAAAAGTTGTGCGAAAAGCGACTGAGAAGTTGCAAAGTTCGAGCTACGTCGGGTTGCAATCCCTAACTACCGACCAACCCTTCCTTCGTCGCGCCCGCTTCTCGAAGACCGCTCAGAATTATCAAACTTAATTTACGAATAACGATTTAATTGGTTCTCTTGAAGGTTCCTTTAAACTTTATCTACCGCGCCGCGCGCACTTCGTGTATGTCTCAAGATTTACAGCGCAGTACTGCAACTACAAAGAAATGTTACTGCCACTACAAAAAAATGTATTATGTTAAAAATTTTTTTAATGTCTTCTCGCGTGAAATTAGAAACATTTGGGGGACGTGCGTATCGTATCTAGAGATTTATGCACCTTGACTGTTGGTTTAAAGAATTTGAAAAAAGAATTTTTATCCATTGATTAAAAATATACTTGAAATACATTCGGGTATCGTATCTAAATATTTATGTGCACCATGATTAGTTTAAAAGATAAAGTATTATAACATATTATTTATAACCTACTATAATTTTAATATTTAATTAATAAATTATCGCTTTAATCAGCTGATTTCAAACAAAATTAATCAAAGATAAAGTATTACATCATATTATTTACATGTTACTATTTTAAAATTTAATTATCGAATTAACGTTGTAATCAGCTGACTTCTGTCAAAAAATATTAATCGAGGATAAAGTATTATTTTTATTTATTTGAGATAACGTTAGTTCTTTTATTAGGCCATATAAAGGTCATTGATCGCTCGTCGCATCTATTTGTTGAGATGCCGAATTATTACGTATTCCGCGTTGCCATGTAAAGGTATCGCTATTGTTTTCGAAATAATACTGAAGGAGAGCTCCGTCCTCTCCTCTTCGAAACCATCACAATGTATATTGTAAAATCGGTCCTCCTACGGGAGGAGGGGCGAAACTTACTGTAATTTTTTTCCCTCTTCTTCAGTATTACCAAATTTCTCATTACAAGTTATCAGAAAATATTTAGGCCTCCAAATATTTCTTTACACTAGAAATAATTTGCTTATTTTTTATTTCTCAAAATTTTGCAGATAACATATTTTTACTAATTAAAATATGAATAACTTGCTATTAAAAATTGATATATATACATATTGATATGATAATTGAGATAGACGTTAAGATCTTACGCAAAATAATGCGCTACTTTTACTAGTAATCGGTTTAAGAGATTTTCCTTCAAAGAGGATCCACCAGTGTGACACTAAAGGGAATCCTTTTCTCTTCTCCTTTTTTCCAAGCTATGGAAGCTGTGAAAAGGATAACGTACCATACATTGGATCCCTATATTTTTGCACCCTCGGTCTATACGTGAACGCGCGAAAGAAAAGAAAAAGACCGCACAGAAAATTCAACAAAAAGAAAGAGACGTTCGTAACTCTCATTGGGTATTGGATGAAGAAGGTATGCGGCGCTCTCGACAGAGTAACGAAAGGGTGAGCGATGGGGTTGACGGGGTGTTGAAAGGGAGAAGGCGAAAGGTTTCTTACGCGGCTGCCTCGCGAAAGGGAGAGCGGTAATTCGCGCGGCAACGAACAAGAACGTCGCGATGCCGAGTTTTTTAATTAGTAGTCTGTGATCTGTCGAGCGATTTTTTTTTCTCTCTTTCTCTTTCCTTCTTTTTAATTCGTTCCTCATCGTGCGTGTTTCCGACGCGCGTTTGACTCGGTGTTCTTATAATATGTTTCTTTATTCGTTTCATTTCTCTTCCGACCACTCTCTTTTTCTTTCTCTCTCTCCTCCGAACCTCGACTTCAGAGACTTTGGTCCCGATTTCATTCCCCTTCCCTTTGTCTCCTCCTAGCGAGATCCAGACGACGGAGAGGCGAGCTCCCACGGGAGGACACTTGCATCGTCTCTGAGTAATTTGCTAAGAAAGTCTCGGCTGTAACGGTGAATGATCAAAGCCGGGGAAATGAGTAACTTTGTGATCGAGATGGCTCATAGCTTCGCTTTGCTTCTATCTGATTTAGTAGGTACGAGCGCTATAGTTTCTATCGCGTTCAAGCAACATACTTTTTATCGATCAACTATTTCTCGACTTATAATATAAATATCTAAATCTCAATGATTTTGTAATATTAGAACATATCGTGAATAAACGTACAGTCGAAGATACGCTTTTAACGCGAGATTAAATCTTTAATTATAATTTTGACAAAATTATGCATCTTTTAATTATTTTAATATCAATCAGTCTTTATTTTTGATTCGCAAAGACATTTTCCACGAAAAAAAATCTGAGATGGATTTTCTTTCTCTTAAAAAAACTGGATTGTCAATAAAGCCAATAAAAATTAAATTATTAATCCAAATTTGAATTCTGATCAAGTTACCTTTGATCTTTGACCGCAGCAAAACTGATTAGATATCATCTCTGGCGCGTGAAGATGACATATCATCGAGATCACAAGTTCGTTTTCATCTGCAAAAAAGAAACAGAATTGTTAATATAATGAATTAAAAATGTTCAAATATCTATATGTAATAAAGTACAATACAAGTCAAAATTTTTTAAAATCGAAATATACCACTCGTACATTAATTAATCGAATATCATCATCGACGTGCGAAGATACTCGCCATCGACACCGCGATAAACTTTTTCCGTACACAGAAGAAACAGTACACGGTCTTTCTCGTCGCGATTTTATCCCGCTGGCCACGCGACGTCGGAGCGTGAAATGGGCTTTTTGCCACGAGATCAAGCCAGGTCGACATACGCACTGTAATGTCACTGGGCGGCTATCTGCCGCTCCATCTTTTATTTAGTCATTACGCTCATCTTTTTCTCTTCTCTTCTCTTCTCTTCTCTTCTCTTCTCTTCTCTTCTTCCTTTGGGAGATGTACGAGTCGGCCGAGCAAGCAACAGCATCAGTAGCAGCATCACTTTTGCGTAGGAAAGAGGAAAAAACAGAGAAAGGGAAAAAGAGAGAAGAGTTGCTGTGTGGACATAGGCATCCACTCGCCAGCGGCTACTTCAGCAAAAGCTCTACCCAGCTTCTTCTGAAAAGAGCCGCATTTATACCGCGCATTTATAAAGACACTCAAGTCTGGTCGATGCACATAATCTACCGCTATCCTTTTGCTACACATATTCAAAACATTAGGAAATTATACCTTTATTCTTTAAGGAAACACATGCGAATTTGAATATATCACATATATACATATATATCATAATCCATCATATAAATCGTTAAATACCTCAAAACTTCAACCACAGAAAAAGAAAAATTATAATCCTTTGATTTTTAATTGCTGTAATCACAATAATTAACATATTCGTTAATACTTAATCCTTTCGAATGTGCTGTTTGCAATTTCAATAGCTATGAGATTAATACGATTGAATAAAAAGATAAAATTGTAAGGGAGCGAGCAGCGACGAATTAAAATTCCACATGTACAAATAATCTCTTTTATGCTTTTACGTAAATTGCACCCAGCATCCCCGGCATCATTTCAATGGTAGAGATTACACCTCGGCAGCATCCTCCGCAGTGTATGCACGTGTTCTCTTAATGGCCGTCGAGTCGGAGAGATAAATTAACGAGGTGTTTGTGTCCGCGATCGTGCGCGCTGCTCGCTTTTTTCTTTCTCTCCGACCACCGGGGGATTAAAATCACGGTGGGGCTTTAATAATTATCGCCGGACGAATGCGTTAAATGAGGCGCGCGTCGCGACGCGAGCCGGGTCGGGGCTTTTTGCCCGGTATTATTTACAACCGGATCCACAATGGGCACGGCTGGGGCCATGCAGTTTACCCGTTGCTCGCGTCACATTGTGCACCATCCGAGAATAAATAGATAGGCGAAATTTTCAAACGTAACACGCGGAGAAAAGGCTGCCGTTCTCTGTATGTGTGTGTGCGCGTGCGGTGCAGCGGAAAAAAAATCGCGCCGACGATTGTACGAGACCGTAATAAGTAAAATTAAGAGAAATGCTCGCGCGGCGAAATCGCAATGAGCGAACTTGCAATAAAGCACGAGCGAGATGCATAACGAAGATCAAAATTGAAATCAGATTACATTTTAATGTGATAGTATTTTATGTAATAATGTATGGAAAAAACGATGACGACGATAGATGATCTCACAAATAACAAATGAAGAGTTAAATAAATTATAAATTATATTTACCCTATCGTTGCTCCGCCGTTGCCCGATGCCTCCCCGGGCCTCCTCCTCGTAGAAGCTTCGCAACAGCTGCACTCGCGTTAGTTCTTTTCGTTCGCGACGTGCGGCGACGCCCGGATTTTAGATACATCACATTTCGACGCGTTTCGGTAAAACGCGAGAATCGCGAGAGCTTATTCGCGCGCGAGTAAAACCGATGCTCTGTTTTCGCGTCGCCGCTTTTTTCAACGCCCACTTATCGGAGGTGGGCCTAACTTGATCGAACGACGACGATGCGGCGACTACTTCACGGCGCACTCAGGAGTCGCCGATATTCCAAAAAATGGGCACTACATTTCACTATGTTTGATATATCACAATTCAACGACGTAGAAATCGGATCGACAACGCCGAAAAACTCGGGAAATTCGCGTCGAAAGCGCAACGGTAATTCGATCCGCCCGTGTACATAGTAGACTCGCTCATGAAATGGCGTCGCGTAACGGACTCGCCCGTGCGATCGCGATCACGATGTCGGTACACGATTTCGCGACACACGCGGCTTTGTACGATAATTAAGCACGCAAAAACATTAAACTCACACTTGTACTGTCGCGGACCGGCGATGAGCGTGCAAACGTTGATCGTGAACAACCGAAAATGCAACAGACAGGTTTGTGCCAGTTACGGGACGCGCATCACGCCAAGCTTGCAAAGTCGTAATGGCGGTGGTCGCGGCGTACGGCGTACGTGCGAGCTCGGAGCTCGGTTCGGGTCGGCTCGGGTCGACTCGGCTCGACTCGGCTCGGTTCGGCGCTCCGGGCAACTCCGACTTTTCAGGCACCAGTATTGCTGTTATGTACTTTCATTAAACGTATTATTTTAATTTTTATAACATATTATTTTAAAAATTAATTAAATTAACTTCTTATTCAGCTGATTACTACAAAAAAATATTAATAAGGTGTTAATTTGTTAATTAAATTTTAAAATAATATGTTATAAAATGTCGATCAAATAGTAATATGTTGTAAATAATATGTTATAATGACCTATCTGCAATTAATATTTTTTGTCAGAAATCAGCTGATTAAGGAGTTAATTTGTTAATTAATTTTTAAAATATGAATGTTATAAAAATTAAAATAATATGTCATAATTCTTTAAACTCTAATATTTTTGACAGTTATCAGCTGATTTCTATCAAAAAATATTAATCGCAGATAGGTCATTATAACATTATTTATAGTGTGTGTATGTGTGTGTGTGTTCAGGTTTTATTAATATCAAAATACGTTAGATCGATACATCAATAATAAATCCACATATTTTTATTTCAATAATCATGACCTAAAAAGAAAAACAAGTTGTCATGCTTGTCCTTCAAAATTATCTAAATATTATATTATGTATCACACTTTTTAGTATTTTTAAATATAGAGAGAAATACTTAAGTATCTAATTTCTGATCAGTTACGTTTATATTCTGATGAAACAAGTGCTTTCATCTATTGATCATAATCACGGGATATTATATGATAACGTGAAAATCAATCTTCGACTGGGCAACATTTTTCTTATTAATTTATCGATTAGAATAGAGAAAACACAAGCAATAATGCTATCGCAGGCTTCTTTACTTGTGGTAATTATATGTAAAATAGTATGTGTGTGTGTGTGTTGTGTGTGTGTATGTGTATATACGTTATAAAATCGAATAAAACCAAGTTCCAAATATAATTTCCAGAATAATTTCTTAATTTCAGAATTTCAAAGCAGAAACAATTCTCAGAATACGCGCGATGATAAGAGATAATGATCATATTAATTATATTGTTAAAAAATTAGGTGAAATGTGTAATGGTGAGACTAAAACTGTATGCTCTATAACTGATACTTTCTTTTTAGTACCATATGGAGACTTGGTGTTACGGCGATGTGAACAGGTACGGATAATTTTTTATTTATTTTATAATATTAATATATATTTATATATTTTCTTGACGTGCGCACGCACGTACACTGTACATTAAAATATCCATTTTTAAGTAAACAATATATTGCTTTACAATAACAGATTTAATCATGAATCGTCAAAATTATGAATTATCAAATTTTATATATGTATTGTGTGTGAATATAATATTTAATGATAAAATCACACTATATTTTCTTCAGTTTTCTTGATTATTAATATCATTATATGTTATATATATTCTACAAAATAAATTTTCCTTTTTCCTATAGTATAATCAAGGATCATTAATCTTTTATAAGAGACATTTTCAATCAAGAACAAATTTACCAGGATCAATAGACAATTACAAATGTGTACATTTTGAACTTGATTTAGCATATGCACTCACATGGGTTTTGATATTGTCCTTGGATATAGAAAAGCAAACTAATAGAAGAATTTATTCATTCCTGCTTTCTGATTGTACTCACATACTAATGGAACCTTCCGTCAATATTAATAGTTATAGTGTATACATACAGGTTCGCACAAATTTTTGTTATTCCACGATTAATAAAATTATCACATTTAATACCAATAATATTATATTAATTCAGGTATTGCTGAAAAGTACACGACAAGATATGGATAAGAGTTGTAATGATGCGATAGAAATAATTAAAAATCTGATGCAGGAACTGTTCATAAAGGAAGAACACTTAATAATATAATTCTATTTTAATTTCTATCTACTTAAATATATAGATGTGTCTACTTTTTAAAATTTGAAATAATTAAAAATAATAAAATTATAAGAATTTATTTTTTACAATTTAAAATTATATAAATTTAAGAATTTAAAAATGTAAAGAAAATCTTATGAATAAACACAATTTAAATAACAATTTGAAGGCGATAAATTAACATTGTTATACATAAAAAAAACGATCAAAATGATAAAAGTACTTATTATAAATACCTATTTTTTAATAAAAACTTACTTTCCTCGAGAATAACTTTCTATTTCTTCTTTAGGAAAGATTACTCTTACATTAAGTCACTCAATTTTTTAGCTCGCAGTCGCGATTAATGGGCTCTATTCGTAATTTCCATTTATCATGCACGGCACTCGGAACACCTCAACCGCGAGATCGTTGATACCATCTTTTGTGCGTCGACGAGGCATCGTTGGAGGAGAGATAAAGAGAGAGAGAGAGAGAGAGAGATGCTCGCGTGTAAAAAGGGACAAGCAGGGAGGCAGGGGTAGATGTACTCCGTTTCCCCGCCACTTTGTGGAAAAGGCGACTGAAAAGTGGTCCGTCGTCGCGAAAGCCGTTAACCCCCAACCCCCGGCGCCAACCTCCGAGTCATCCATCCCGTTATTGTATTTAGTCGCTCACCGACGATAAGGTACGGGATGGAACGGGACGGCCACGATGGCGAGCGACTCAGTGCCTCTAATGCACATCCTGGAATATGATATCCGGAGCCGCTTCCACTGTAGACTTGTATTGGTCTACGGTTACAAAGTAGACGTCGTTGCTACCCTTCCGAGCCATTTTCCACCCTCGTTTCCACTCCGTCCTTTCGCTTCTTGTCAAGTTTCCTCTCTTTCTCGTCCTCCCCGTTTCTATCTCTCTGTCACCACTACACCTTCCAAGTTGTGTGTTCTTAAAAGTCGCCAATGTTTGTTCCTTTTTTTAAAATAGAGTTTTAATTCTTGCTGTTATTAAATTATAAATTTTCACGTTTCAAAGTATATGAATGAAAATTGTGCTGAATATCTTTTTATTTCTTCCATGACAATAATCATAATAGAATCGTATTAAGAGAGAGATTGCTTTTTAATATTTAATGATATTGCTTTCACATATGTACAAAATATGAAATTAATGACAACATGTGCAGAATAAAATGTCGAGTAACACTAATCACATTATGAAATTATTCTTCAACAATTATAATACTATACTTTTTTCAACTCGACTATTAATAAGTGTACCTACTTATAAATATCTTAAATATGTATATATCTAAAAATGCATATAAAGTAATTTTAAAATATTAAAATAGCAAGATATTAATCACAATAATCACAATTTATCAGAATATAATCTCTATTACGCGTGCATATAATTACAAGTTTCGAGAAAATGACAATTTTCTCCTTTATGCTGCTTTACAGGTTCATTGCGCTTTCGAATAGCTCCAGCATTCTCTTCATCTCTTTGCTGAAAATCAAACAAAGCGGAAACTGCATATATATATGAATATATGCATATAGAAAGGCCACACTTGTGTTTAAACTGCTCTAATATGGCGGTTTCACCACAACAAAATTAATTAAAACAGGTTTTCTTTTTGCAGCTGCTGCTTGGTTAGTTACACTTAATGCAAATTACACTTTACAAAATATCAAAAGAATAAGATTTCCCTGTTGAGTTCATCGTTTATTCTCAAACAAGAAGCAAGTTGAAGATGTGCGAGAAAGAGAAAGAGGAAAAAGGAAAGAGAGAGAGAAGAGCCAAGAGAAGTTTTTGCTTTCTCTTTTCTTTTTCTTGCTTTTGTTTGCTAAAAAAGGAATCGTAAGATTAGACTTTGCTACAATATTTTCTCAAGAGATAACTTGACTCAAAACATACGAAATAAATTTTTAATTTAAAATTTTTAAACACAAGCGCGTTTCTTTTTCGATAAAAAGTTTTTCTTCTATTTTTTTTCTTTCTCTCTCTCTCTATCTCTCTCTTTCGCATTTTTCTTTCATCCCATCAGAACGCTGTTAGCACTCGATTAAAGCAACATAGTTTTTCATAGACGAAGGTCGTAATTTATGCAGACATATTTGATTGACTTTACAAATAAGGATCATATTGCTTCCGCAAGAAATTTAATAAAAATGCTAATCATAACATATAATGATCAAAGTTTTTCAGAATCTTTGCAAACTAATCTCAATCTAATTAAAAAGAAAATATCGTGATACTTACATTTGCTCTGCTAACTTGTAAATTGGTCCCATCGACTTTGATAGTTCCTCGCACTTAGCCATTAATTGATACATTGACTTTATATTGTGATCTACAGCATCACACGTTTTACACACAGCATCTCTGTAGGTTTCCAAACAGCCAACTGTAAGAGCTGATGCCTGGAAACAATAACAAATTATTTAAATATATAATCATATAATTATTACGTTTTAAAATAATTGATGACTCACGTTTTGTAAAATTGCGGCCAAATTTTCAGTCAACGCATCCACAGAGGTTGCAACTTTCCTAGCTTCCATTTCTAATTCGTTTAATACATTGTGATCAAAAGGTGGCAATTGCGGAGTCAAGGCCTGCCTGTACAAGCAAGGGGTCGAGCTTCGAGATCCCGGAAACGATGGAGTTTCTCCTTTCTTGGTTACAGGACTGGACAATTTGATTTTGTTCTCTAGATCCTCTGTGACAAACAATACCATATCGCCATCCTGCATAACTCTTCCCTCCAATTGCAAATAACCCATGGCTTTGTGATAACTCGGAGGGTCCAGATCGTCATCTTCCGTTGGACTGCCACCTCTACTTTTCAAATCTAATTGATCAGGCCTATGACCAGATCCGCCTATTTTTTCCAGATTGTCATCCAAAAACTTTCCACTGTCGATATCTGGAGAGTCAATGAGCGATCTCAACTCCGAAATAGGTGGCGAAGATTGTGAATCAAATGATATCTCGGAATAAGATGCTGTCATCTCATGCAACTACAACATTAAAAATATGTAATAAATGTAAGATAATATCGCATGTATACATGTAGTAAAAAACAGTATTATGTATATTAATCATACATATATTAAAGTAAATAAAATGCAAGTAGTGTTGAACATTTATGAATATGCATCAGTAGCATTTTATATGTAGGAAATCAAATTTGCTTTTTATGTGTATATCTATAGGAAACACAACTTGAGTAAAAAATTATATTTCTTACAAAATACGTAAATGTTCAATGCTGCACACAACTTATTAATTCTAACCTTACTCTGTCTTCGTCGTAGTCAATAACGGTGTTCTTGTCACTTCGAATATTCATTCCCGATTTCGAAGGTACTTCAATCTCATCCGATTCCATTGCGCCAATTGTCACACTAATAAATCTTTAGGAATATAGGAATAATAACAAACTTTTTACCGCGAAAATACTCAAGACACTCCAAATATCAAACTGTGATCGAATGTCAACCTAATCTAACCTCATCATCAATCTCACTCTACCAGCAGTGTTGCCAATTTCAGATCGCGCAACCTTCAAGTGGCGCTGCGTCACGTGGTCGCGCGTTGGAATTCCGTGCGTGGAACGGCGGAGTGGGGGGAGAGAAAGTGGGGGGTGCGCGGCGCACTAGCGCGCACCCCCCACCACGCCCCTCCTCTACTGCCTCCCACTCCGCGGCCTTCGCCCCGCGCATCGAATTCCGACGTGACGCAAAGTCGATTCAAAGTCGAACATCACTGGTCGAACGTCGAACACGCGCCGCGCACATGTCGCCAATTGGCCAATCAAAATGGAACTCTCCAATTGAATCGTTGCTGATTACCCTAGGCACTGTGATAAATATTCCTATGCGGGCATCCTAAATATTGCCAAATAAGTAAAAAGAGCAAAAAAAGAAGGATTATAGCAGTTACATTTGTACTCTAATAATTTCTCATATTTGATTAATTAAAGTTATATATCTTTTATCTCGTTAATTTACAACAATTTTATGGCAAGTAAAAAAAATGGTGACAAAATATACTTTTATTTGCAATTTATATTTGTTACTCTGGTCCTGTTATATATCACATGTAGCAATAACAAAATGAATAATAACATTAGAATTAAATAGAGTTGACAGTTTATCTACTTATGCACACAAAATATTATAAGTATTATCACATAAGTATATTATCACATAAGTTTGACGAAACATACATATAGTGAACAATAATGGAATGTAATACAAGCAAAACAACTATCAACATGGATATGATCGAAGAAGCTGCAATGGATGTAGAAGTTGAAAAATCCACTGTCGATGACAGTTTAATTATTAATGATAATAGTACTGTAGCACCAGTGATAATTGAAGAATTGGATGAAAGTGCTATTAATTCAATGGATGTGGATATCAATGAATTTGTTGAAGCTAAAGCATTACAGATACAAGAAGTTAAAGATGTTATTTCAAATTACACACCTTCTCCATTGTGTAGTTCTAACAAGGATATTATGGATACAGAAGATCAGGATATGTTATTAACTGCAGATGAGGAAGATCGATTAACAAAGCTGTTTTTAAATGGAGAATTAACATTTAGTGAATATTCATCAAGAATGGATCTGGATATAGATGTGGAAACGGTAGAAAATGATAACTCCAGGTATGACTCGAAAGAAATATTGCGATAAAGTTCCGAAATTATGTTTAATTCTATTTTTAGAAAGAATATCGAAACAGATCGTGTTATTGTACAAAAAACTGCAGAACAAAAAACATGCAAAGCAAGTAATGTGCAACAGGTGCGTCATAGAAAGAAAAGGCGTATTTTGCCACAAGTTTTACAAGGACTTATGGGTGAAGCAAATTTAAGATTTGCCAAAGGAGAAATAGATCTAGCAACCACACTATGTATGGAAATTATTAGGCAAGTGTTTCTAATGTATTGATAATATGTATTATATTGATATAATACATTTCTCTTTCTCTCTTATTTTACATTACAAAATGTGTAAGAATATTACATTTGCTGATAATTTTTTTAGACAAGTACCAAGCGCTCCAGAACCATTTCAAACATTAGCTATGATATATGAAAATGACCAACCAGAAAAATCATTACAATTTTCTCTAATTGCTGCACATCTTAGTCCTAAAGATGCTGATCAATGGATAAGATTAGCTAACATGTCAATGGATAATGGTGATATAAAACAAGCGATAACATGTTACTCTAAAGCAATTCAAGCGAGTCCAAAGGACATAAGTTTATATGAGATGCGAGCACAACTTTATGAACGAAATGGAGACAAAAAAGCATACTGGCGAGGATACACAAGATTGATTCATCAATTGGAAGCTGACGACGGTGAATACATATTGAAATATGCAAAAATGTTAGCCAAACATTACATGCATGAAAATAACAACGAACAAGCATTAGAAGCAATGGAGACCATTTTTGTTAAATGTCCTGATTTCATTACATTAGAAGAGGTTAATATTATGACTGAATTATTAATAGCATTGAGACAATTCAATAAATGTTTAGATATATTAGTCAAATATACAGATATTCAAATAAGATATAAGGATAATAAGGAAACAGAACAAGAAAAAATTACTAATCGCACAAAACCTGAAGAGGAAGAGAAATTGAGTAATTTGAAAAAAAAAGCTATGTCTCCAGTAAAAAGCCAAAATATCGATGAAATAGAGTCTTGTGATGTACCGGATGATGTAGCTGTGGATTTAAAAGCGAAATTTCTTATAATTCTTATTGAATTGAATTACATTCACATAGCTGACAAACTTTTACCTAAATTTTACACGCGTGAGAACCCAGAAATTTCTGGAGATCTTTTTCTAGATTTGGCAGAAGCATTAATGGATAAGAAAGAATTTCAGCGTGCATTAGTTTTATTGGATCCATTAGTTGAAAGTTCGAATTATAGTTTGGCTGCAGTTTGGCTAAGGCATGCAGAATGTTGGGTTGGTTGCAGTAACATGGATAAAGCCATAAAATCTTACGAAATTGTCCGAAAATTATCATCGCAGCATTTAGGTGCAAAATTAGCTCTAGCTAAACTTTACACAGAAGCAGAACATTATGACAAAGCGATAGAAGTTCTCTATCAAGATCCTGAATCTGATACATTAGATCCTGATGTTATATATCAAAGAACGTTATTACTTTATAAAGTTGGAAGATACGAAGAATATTTCTCGTCGGGAATGTTACTTCTTTCAAGGCATTGTGTTAATATAAGAAGAAGGATTGAATTAAATGCATTGGCACGTCCAACGGGTGTTCGGCAACGTCTTGAGAGTTTAAAACTTCGTCGTTTAGCGTCCGGGGAAACATTAGAGGATGAAAACGCTCCAATATTTACCGATAGTACAAAACCAAGTGAAAAAAATGAGTATCAACTTTTTCTACAAATGTGCGAACTAGCATATAAATTAAAAAAATATGGTTATCTTCAAAGAATATGTTTTACCGCTTTGACAATCAAGAGATTTAAAAAGAAAAATTCTTATCTAATCTTCCTATGTTTAATTTCTTGCATACATAATGAAGATTCGTTCTATGGATACAATATCGTGCGAGACATCGTACGTGTCTGTCAAAGATCCAACTCGTGGAATTTATTAAATATAATTATTCAAAAAGCCCAAGATTTGAGGCATAACAGATTCATAATGCGATTACTTGGAAGAAATGTATTTTCGTATTTGCATATCATGCATGCAAATAATTGTCTTGTCTCAGGAACATACAAATATGCATTGAACGGTTATATTTCCCTCTTCAAAGTGGCACCTAGTGCATTGTTAGCGTTGTTAATAGGTATTACGCAATTACAAATGGCATGTCAAAAAATGTCAGCTAAG
Source organism: Prenolepis imparis (assembly GCF_030444845.1). Classification (NCBI taxonomy): domain Eukaryota; kingdom Metazoa; phylum Arthropoda; class Insecta; order Hymenoptera; family Formicidae; genus Prenolepis; species Prenolepis imparis. Next base: position 789,986 of record NW_028141165.1, read on the forward strand.
AAAAATCAACTTGTAATTCAAGGTAAAAAGCTACATATATGCATACATATATAACATATAGAAAAATAGATTATTTAAATTTATATATCGAAAATCTGACAAGATATTACAATTAATAGGATGAGAATACTGATTTTACAAATGATAGCATTAATATATCAACATATAATAATATATACAATTGTAATATATATTTTTTCAAAGAAACTTTTTTTATTTAGCACTAGCTTTTTTCAAAAAGTATATCCAATTACGTGGTGAAGATGGTAAACAGGAAACCTATTACAACATGGCGCGGGCATTTCATCAAATTGGTTTATTACCATCTGCAATTCACTTCTATAAATTAGTTCTGGAAGAAGATCCGGGAGATTTAGTTAAGCAGCACGCAAATCTTTTGGACTTAAAAAAGGAAGCAGCTTTCAATTTACATCTTATCTATCTGCAATCAGAAAATCATCTTCTTGCTAGAATGTATCTTGAAAATTATATCACTATTTGAATAAAAAATGTGAACTCTGAATCGTTTACATGTGATATAGAATACTTCGGAAATACTATACTGTACGTAATTTCTATTATGTACATATAATCCTCTCTATATAATCTGCTTTCCCTCTAATACAATTAATATTATAACATCAAATATAAAAATTGATTATGATAACTTAATAATATACTATTATATGATGTGAAAAGATTACACTAAAATTATTTTTTCTTTCCAATATTTTTCAACATATCTTTATTATTGCTACATGTGATTGTAATAACATATGATTTCTTTTCATGCGCTTTTGAAATATATGTATGCCATATCAAAGTTTAACTAACTTAAAGATTCTTCTTTAGGATAATGGCCACTAGTTTAGACGCTAAAATTGAATTTAAACAATTGTGTGACATCTTGGAAAATGTTGTCCAAGTGCAAGGAATAAAAAAGAAAGCGCAAATCTTGGAAACATTTATCGACAGTTGTCGAAATATTGGCAACAAACTGAAAACTGAATATCCTGAATCGGTATGTAATTATGCCATTATACTCGTATAATATATTATAAAGGAAAGACACTATAGTTTGTGTATGATATAAGAGTATTTATTTGTAAAAAATTTTAGAAAAATTATAAAGATAGATTCTAATGTATGAAAAGATTTTAATTGCGACAAGAAATATTGTTAAAAAACTTGTGGGTTTATAATTTCTAACAATCTCAAATATAGTAAATGTATAAATAAGAATATCTCTTTTCAAGATTGTTCTATAATTTTTCAAAATTGTTGAGAGTACAATTATACACATAATTTTAATTTAATTTTGTCTCAGGATATTTTGCTGTATCCAATATTAAGATTAATATTACCTGATCTTGAACGAGAGCGTGGACCACATAATCTGAAACAAGTTTCATTAGCAAAACTTTACGCTCGTGTATTTGGTTTTGTAAAAAATAGCGACAATTATAAAAAGCTGGAAAGTTATCGGTCAGTATATCATTACTGTGTTAGATGATAAGATAAATTGCGCGTTTATTAAATATATCTGAAGTAAAGCTCGAATATAGAGTAAAATATTTTACAAGAAGTGAACAAAAAGTAATGTAACATGTACAATATATTTGTAATCCTTTTTTCTTTTCTAATTTCATCAAAAATGTAAATGTTATATTTTATAGAGAGCCCATGTCAGGCAAATTTGTAGGAAATGATTTCGCTGATAGAGCTTACCAGGTATTAGATAAAAGATTACCCAAAACAAGTACTGGATTCACGATTGCGCGGATGAATATATTTCTCGATGATATATCGAAGAAAGATGCGACGATGCCACAAAAAATTGAAACGTTTAGAGTACTTTTTCGACATATCACAGGATTCGAAATGAAATGGGTAACACGAATCGTTCTTAAGGATCTACGACTTGGTATAGGAACGAAAAAAATATTACACAGTCCGTAATTTTTCAATAACGCAAAATATATCACAATAAAATCGTAAAGACTAATCGATTCGTTCTTTTCAAGTTTATCATCAAGATGCGAATGAAAAGTTTCTCGTGACGAATGATTTGCGTGAGATTTGTAACCAGTTGCATGATCCTAATACGAAAATAAAATGCAGCATACAAATATCTTCGCATTTTAAACCGATGCTCCTAGAGAGATGTGACATCGAGAATATCGAAAAGCTATTTCGGGATAATGACTTGTACTATATACAAACTAAATACGATGGCGAGAGATCGCAACTTCATATGAAAGATGGAAAATTCAAATATTTTACTCGTAGGGGATACGATATTACAAAAAATTTTGGATATGGAGAAACCGGATCGTCGGGTATGATAAATCAAATGTTAAAAGTAAATTAAACATATAGGCTCATGTAATTTTCTTGAATCGCTATATCTCATTGTCAGATAAAACGTACATATATATAATTTATTTTTAAAAGTACAATTTTCAATATTCGTACAGGTTTCTTGACCAGTGTATTTACACGGCGTTTAAATCCGAATTGCCATTCTTTTATATTGGATGGAGAATTAATGGGTTGGCATAAAGAAAAAAGAACATTTGGCACGAAGGGTATGAATTTCGACGTTAAGAATTTGTCAGTGAGCAGTCATCATCAACCGTGTTTCGTTGCATTCGATATTGTTCTACATAATGACACTTTACTTGTTGATGAGCCTTATAAAGATCGATTAAAACTGCTCAATGATATATTCACCGCAGAAGAAGGTTCTTTGATTGTATGTCCGTCTTCTTTAATTTCGAATAGGTAAATTATTTTACGTCATATTAAGTTCTATCGTTTGAGAATTATTGAATATAAATAGATTTTTTAAATTATAATCTCTCCTTTTAGTTATAAAATAATTTTTTCCGAGAAAAAATATTTGTAACTTCTATATGTCAGACATTAATAATTTAATGTAACAAATAGCTTTTAGCGTTTATTATTATATTTTATACATATATATCTCACGTAATTTTGATTAAATATATCATTAAATATAATAAATATATTACATGCTACTTTTAAATCTATCATGAAAGGTCAACAAAGATTGAAAATTAAATAATTATTGTATTTCTTTCTGCAAGGGAGGAATTGATAGAAGCATTTAATGAATGCCTCCGTAATAACGAAGAAGGACTTGTTGTAAAGAAATATAATATGAAATATAAACCAAATGTCCGAGATGGTGGCGGTTGTTATAAGATTAAAGCAGAGGTAAAACATATCAATTTTTGTCATTATAAATCTTTTAAAAGAAATTTAATTTACGAAAATAAAGTTGTATGTTTAGAAAATAAAATATTGACAATTTGTGTGATATATATATGTAACGTCATATATCTTCTCGTCTAATTTTCGCGAAGAAAATGTGCATCAAAAAATTTATAATCGACGTGTAATATACTATGGATAAAATTTAAAAGTAACAATTAAGACATATATTTCTTTGTGTGTAGTATTCCGACAATTTGGTACAAGATATAGACCTGATTATACTTGGCGGTTACTACGGAGAGGGCAAATATACCGGAATAATTAAAAGCTTTATGATGGGCGTTGCCGCTCCGACAAGCAGTGAAGAAGAAAATCCATCGCGATTTTTTGCTGTAGTATCCGTAAGCTCTGGAATAGGGGATGAAATGTTGCGTAATCTTCAAACAAAATTTGCATCACATTGGGTTAAAAAATGTCCTGAAAATATCACGGGTCCTAAGGTAAATTAATTATTATATATCATTTTATACATGTATATATATATATATATATATATATATATATATATATATATATTCTCGTCAGGTGTTTTCTCGATATTATGCTTACATCCACTTTACTCCTCTCGTTACATTTTACAGTGTTATTTATTTCTATATTATTTAGGCATTTTATTTAAATTATATATTTCTTATAGGGAAAACAGCCGGATGTGTGGATCCATCCGAAAGATTCTATAATCTTGACAATACGAGCGACCGAAATGATACGCAGTAATGAATATCCGATTGGATATAGTTTGCGATTTCCTAGAGTTGTAAATATCAGGATGGATAAGCCATGGTACAGTCCATGTACTAGTTCTGAACTTTTGTTATTAGTCAAAGTACGTATACAGTGTTAGACGATAATTAAACGCTTAAAATAACTATTATCATTTATAATACGCTTACAATTTATAATAATTTATTATAGAACAAGGGAATGATCCAAAAATTAACCAAGCGAGAAGCTACTTTAAACGATGTGGACGAGGCACCAGTACCTAAATTACGAAAGACAATAAGTCGAAATAAATTAATTGAGCATAATGTGTTCCCCGAACGAATAGAACCGCTCACGCGACTATTAGATGGAAAGGAAATTTGTGTAATAAACGGTACTGATGAATTGGCGAAGGAGGAAATTGAGGAGACATTGCAACATCATAGCGCAATAATTGTTCAGAATCCAATGAATACAACTTTTTGCGTAATAGTAGGCAATGACAGAACGGTAAGTTGTTATATCGCGTAGCTTAGGTTTGACGTTAGGATAACATCTCGTAATGAATTAAGGCAAGTTACGCACAAACTGTTTTTTTTTTTTTCAGATACGAGGGAAGGAAGTAATAAATAGTGGAAAATACGACGTTGTAACTTTGGATTGGTTTAAACGCGTTACTAATCAATCCGATTTGTCCTCGTTAGGTGATTTTTTGCCGTGGGAATTATTATGTAGTCGAGATATAACTAAGCGTCGACTCGAGGAGAACTACGATGAATATTATGATAATTTTATTGTTGACGCGGATGAAGAGACTTTGAAACGTTCGTTCGGCAAGATTGCGAAACCGGTAATTTTCACCATTCAAAATATTTGTCACTAAAAATAATTTTACATTATTGCTAATATACTAATAATCTAATTTTGCATAAATCATCTTCAGCTTGCGGATCAGTTTACCGTTGAGCAGAGAAAAGAAATGGACAAGGAATTGTTCAACGGGAATGCGTCGCCCTATTCACTGTTTAGAGATATAATTGGATTCTTCGAAAACCAATCATGTTGTACTATATTTAAATTCCGCTTCATGTCAGGTACGATTAAAGATAATATTGATAATTCCGTTACGCATATCTTCGTAGAGGATAATAAAACAGATAATACTGTGGAAAATTTGAAAATACATGATCTAGCGTCTGTAAAAATCGTTAAATGTAAGTGGATCGAGGAATGTTTCCTAAATGGTCGAATATGTGATATCACAAACTATCTGATCGATTATTAAATGTAATTAAAATATATATAAAAATAAAGATACCGAAAAAGAGTTTCATAATACTAAGAAATGTTACATGTGTATTTTCGACAGAAACTTACGACGTATTCATGGAATCGTTTCAACTCACATTTTCGTGAAGCACCGAGAAACTAGGTACTAGGCGGAGTGACAGTCGGACAGTTCGCTCATTTAACATCTTCCCATTTCGAAATATTTCTTCTTGACTTCTTGACTCGGACCGCCACCCTTGCCCATCTCGTTTTATTTTATCGGAATGCGCGCAAAATACGAAGCGAAAGAGACGCAGCTGCGACGTTCCTCCCTCACAAAGCCTGCCATTCAGAGAGATTTCACGTAGATTAACGCGGAAAGATCGCGGAAAGATTCGAGATATGCATATCGTAAAATTACGAGCCAAAGATATATTCATCATCGATGTTTGATTTTATCTTCAATTTCCTCTTGTTATTTTTTCATAGATACTTTTATTCCAAGAATCATTATATTATTCTTAAAAAAATAATTTTTGATTGCAGGAAAAAGTGCAAAATAAATAAAAAGTGAGATACACTATACGTGAGCTATTTACAATGATGTAAAATGAGTATTTCTATTAAGAAAGGGAGACGGTTAATTAATGCAAACGCATTTTTTTTTTAATTTTACTTTTTACTTTATCTTGCTCAATGAATATATATAGGACTTGCTAAAAGAATCCCGATTGAAAATATATATGTATTATACATGCATCGGTTAGGCCAAGCATCCATCTCGTTAGCAACGAAGAGGTGTCTCTAGTCAGGTCAGTATAAATAATATATGAATATGACTGACGTTCTGCCCGCGCAAGATCTACTTATAGACTCTTCACCTACAGATGGGACGCGTATTAATCGAGTTTCAGATTTTCGGAGCGTGCGACCGGGCGTGTCACTCTTACAGTATGTCGAATTTATTCATAGAATATCTCTAACTCGCCAGTTGCCAATTATACGTAGAGTTACTCGTAACTGTTGTCTATCATACGCTTAATGGCATGATAACGCACGATGGCAAGATACGTAATGACAACACGATATTCATGCTCCACAAATCATCGGTATATATAATTCGGCAGATTGCTCTAATTGAAATATACATCGCTTATAAGCTCTTTCTTTTTCTATATATATATATATATATATATATATATATATATATATATATATATGTATATGATAATGTGACTCTTACTTTTAAAAGCAAATTTGCATATACATCAGTTTTAAAATATTTGTTTAAAATAAGACAATTTTTTAAATCGAATCTGTATTAAGACAAATATTTGACATTTCCTTACAATCAACAATAGAAAATGCATAAGTAGAATTTTTAATTGTAAGAAATTTTGTATTTTGTATTCATATAATTTCCTGCATTTATTCTTCGATGCATTAACGGTGGTTAAATGAATCATAAAAGTGTTCCGCTAGAAGAAGAAAGAAATGATTACCTGTTTTAGATGAGGGATCTTACAATAATACGTGTCGCAAAAGGCTGTCATCGTTACCATTTTCCTTTTTTTAGTTTGAATTTCTTCTCATACAACAACGACTTCTTGTACAATGATTGTTATATTCATTTGCAATCATCGGTACCATACAATTATCATCTTGCAACCTGTTGCAAAAAATTATGAAGTTTATATAATCGATGTAATCATACATACATCAATAATTCGATTAAGAACATTTTATATTAAAACATATATAAACATATTAATTTCTACGCTTAATTGAAAAGCAATAAAAACTTACAATCGCGTTGGCTTGTTACATCCACATGGATAACGTAGATTATTTCGCATCCTGTATTAAGAAAATTTAAATGACAGTTTTAATAATGGTATAACTCTATTTTATTGTTTATCTTCTAAAGTATGAGAAATTTTCAAAAATAAAAAAAGGGATATAATAAGAGAGAAATCCTTAAAAAAAATTAAATAAAAATGTATTCAATTGCACGATATAAAGTATAAAGTATTTGACTTTGTGATTGATTTTTGCCTATAAATTATTCTTATTTCCTTAATGCTAATTTTATAGATTTTATAGACACGAAAAAGTAATACTTTCAAATTGGCATAGTGTTAAGGAATTTCATTCTTACCCTTTTGCACATCCGCATCTGTCCGGTCGTCTAAAATGCATAGAAATTATTGTGTATATTATTAATTTTAATGTCGTAATTATAATATATTAATGGACATCGTCTCGTGATATCTTTATCGATTATATATTATATAATTTCGATATACTTTTCGGCGCTTATACTAATTACATGCTTTTTAGACTGCGTGACATATGTATTGTTAGACATATTCCATAAAAAATAATATGTTTTACTGAAATATATAAAAGCTCTTTAAGAGGAAGACACGCATGTATGACCAGCGTGACTCACTTTTCGCTTTCCTGCCTCAGTAATTCTCTCATTCTGGCATCGCACACACAACTTTTCTCACTGTCGGACAAAAACAGGATTATTTCTGACATCATTATTCGTCGTTTTGGTTTCGTCCGGCCCCATATGTTGAAGACGCTCACTTTTCTTTTAAGAAGCCGACGTAAAGGAATAGTATCCCGGTAAAACCGATAATGAATTTTCCAAGGTACCAAGCAAAATTGGTCATGCAGTGCGACATCGCGAATATCCCCGATTCCTCCGAGTCATCGAGTCAATATAGCTAAAAAATTTGCTTGACTTTTTTTTCGATATTTAGACAAGACTACTATTAATATTTTACTTTTTTATATTTCAATCATGTTATATAAAGCGGTTAAACGAAGCGTATACGGAAACAAATGATAAATTTGCCTCTCAACACGTGTGTCAAAAATCTTGCAAAATTTCACGCGCTATCTAATTTATTCGCTTTTTGTAGACTGATGATTCATTTGATGTACTTTACAGTACGAATGTATAAGTTGTGTAACACGTGTCATTTCGAAGTAACATATTGATGGTTCCTTAACAAAAAATTGGTACAAAAAGCCATCGTGTGTCGCATCCTTGCAATTTTCAACTTTTTTAAAACTGCAAAAAGGAAAAAGGCAAAGAAACATATATTAAATCTTAATTTATTCATATTTATAGGAAAAGAGAGTAATATTTATATAAAAAACTTTGCAAGTATTTTATATTAAAAGCGAATTGTGCCACTTACTTTCGATCAATTGATTCGAAGGGTCGATGTCTTTTCGAAGAAATATAAAATGATATATAAGTGTCGATTTATGGATATTTGGAGGTGTAACATCGCGTCTCAAAGCTTCTTCGTAATCTCTACCAAGGCGAGACTAAGGCGAGAAAGATGTTGAATGACCTGTCAACATATTTGCCGTCTTGACAACACCCTCGGGCTGAACTGTCCAGGAGCAAAGGAAAGAGGAAAAAGCGTCCACGAGATGACACCCCTTCGTTCCACGCTCATTAGGATGAATTCCTCGGTCACGTGTCACGCGTGCTTGCTGGCATATGTAAATTTAAACCTGTCTAACACTGTACGATTTTAGGAGAACGAAAAAAATAACGCGAAAAAATTAGCTGTCGTCATACACGATCGAAATAATAGTGCAATCTCTTTCGTTTTCTCTTTTATTCACACATCGTGTTGCTCATCGCAAAAATAGAAGAACAGACAATCTCGTTCTACCAACAACGTTGTGCGCCAGCAGCTGCAACCATATGGCATTCTTTCTGTGATCTTGCTCTAAGAGCTCGTTAATACGATCCTCTCGGATGTTGCCAACACACAGTTAATATTAGTTTCGAGTATGTTTTCTCAATGTATGAATGACACCGCCGACTTCCACCGGAGTCTTCCTCGATAACCACCTGGTTAACATCCTGCATACTTAATGTTATTTCTAAAAGAATCTTTTACATCGCTTTGCGTAACGCTATATCTTGATTGTGCCACTTTTTTCTCTCTGAAAAAGATTGAACAAAAAATACTTTTCATCGACAGGAATAAATTAATAACATAAAAGAACATAATAAATATATATATAAAATAAGATATATATGAATAATAAGATTAAATAGCAATTTGAACTAAATTTAAAGATTGTTATTCCAGGAAAAAGATATTGGTGTGCAATTACAGTTTTTTTAAGCAATTGATGACAAACTTGAAGAATTAATAGTTTCTTAATTTTTTAAATTAATTAATTCTCAAATTAGACTTTGTTTCACGTATCTATGTGTATGTACACGTGTCAGCCTTCAAATTTAACGAATCATCGAAATGTTTCCATCGTGCAGACTCTAATCAAAGAAGATAGTCTGTTAACGAAGGATTTTTCTTTCGTGCAGTTACTCAAAACAAGAAGACGAAGAGAAACATGGTGGTCCATTGGTTCACAGCCGGCGAAAGCGGCGGGGTTTCTTGAGCTTTCGAGCCAATGGAAACACTTCGGTCTTCTAAAAATACATTTTGAATCAGTAGGAGGAGATGAGACAACACACCTCCTTTACGGATAGATACAAGAAATATTCTTACAAGTATATATCTCTTCCAGAGTACGACGTCGCGGTAACTCAGTCGACTCACCCGGGAAGAGTTAAACGGATATAATAAACTACAATTAACTTGAATCAGGAAATCACGTGTCTCGTTGCGATCTAATCAGGGATAATTAATGAAATAAACAAAAATATATCGAAAGATACAAATATTCGCGCAAAAAACCGATGTGTGCAAAATTCATTATGCTATTTGGAAACCGGCAAATAATCGAACACAAAATCTGAATTTAATGTTCTTCGTTAATTGTTAACAAAATAATTCTCAATTAAAACTGATATACTCCAACGACTTACTCCAACTAAATATCTATATGTCATTCGAGAGATAAAAATCAGGATGAAAACTGGAGGGGATACTTCAAATCATCGCTTGAATCCGAACATGGAGCAACGTTTAAGAAGTCCGAAGTGCGCGAGATGTCGAAACCATGGTGTAATATCCGGTTTGAAGGGTCACAAGAGATCCTGCGCGTGGAAGGATTGCCGATGTCCCTGTTGTTTGTTAGTCGTCGAAAGACAGCGAGTGATGGCAGCGCAAGTTGCTCTACGCAGGCAACAACAAGCGCAAGGTGACAATCTTCATCTACCTTCGGCAAATAAAGTATCAACAGACACCGCAAATCCTCCTTATTATATTAAAGCGAAATACGATGAGCCGGACGCTGCCTGCCTTGGTAGAAGAGCCAAGAATTTTCAAAGGCATCATTTACATTTCACGCAGACGAGTATCAGCGTGACACAGGGTTTCTATGGATTAAATGCCGTACATAATTTACCTAACGCGTGTAAGTACTTATATTCCCATAGACATTCCATTTCCATCGATATTTTTGTAAATTTTGTACATTTTATTTCGCCGAAAATACATTTTTCAAATTCAAATTTTCAAATTATTGATATATCGATATACATACATATCGATACACATCGATATACGTATAAATGATATTTCAAATATATTAGGCTCTACCTCTCAGGATATTATAAACATATTTGACAAACTTTGATCAGATTTTATATTAATAAAAATGTAATAGAGGCAGCTCGATTATACCAATTTAACATTTAAGCATCCAAAAAAAGTTCATATTTCAAATTTGTCTTCACTATATACGCGCTTTTATAATACAGCGTATGTATATAATGTATTTGATGAATGTTTTCCATAGATCCTATTGTCTAATTATTAATATATATATATATATATAGCTTAATCAATATACAGTTTTAATCGGTAATATTATTGTTTTAAATTGTTCATATTCAAATATAAATATTCCATTATATGTTATAAACTTTTCATATAACTTTACATATTAATTCTTTTCATCTTTTTTTTTACATCTTATTTAATTTATTAAATTGTTACATAATCATATATGTAACAATTTAATAAAGAATGTTTGTAAATTTCTTTTAATGTGATATTTATTAATAGACACTATATATTTTATAATATCTTTATAATTACTTACAAAGGATTGTTTGCACATTTCAGTATCAACGCATCCGCGTTTGTTGACTTTATCCTCTCTCGGATGCGATCAGAAACAAGAAGCTGAACCCACATTGAAAGTGCAATCTTTCCATTCTGCATATCCAACAATTCCTTGGTTCAATGAGGTAACGCAATCGTATTTAGCGAATGAAGATTTGAATAATTTTATTTCTACGAGAGATTTGCAGGACTGTCCTACTACAAACAATGAACCTTGTTTAGAAAAAAAAGCACCAATTTCTTTCAGTGTGGAATCTATTATCGGTACAAAATGATATCTTGATATCTATATTTTAATCGTTTGAGTAGCATGAAGAAGTTAATAGATTCTCTGATTTAATTTGATCTGAGAATAGTCCATACATGGCAATAAGGTGCCACTATCAGGAATCGAGTAGTCGTTAATAAGATGCATTTAAAACAATACTGTACCTATAGTACTGAATAATGTTAGATTTTGAACAAAATTTAAAAAGCAATCTTGTTATTTGTTACTCAAACGATTAATCGCGACAATAAAAATACATATATACAAATCAAATAATTGTGCAAATTATTTAATAGCAATCGTACGTGTTTAATCGGTTCTCTAGTATATTATAATGTATATTATAATGTATATCTCTTCTATTATATATATAAAATATATATATAAAAGAAAGGCTATATATAAAAAAAAATTTTTAACAATATTTATATAGAATTTATTATTTTATATATAAATATCAACTCTAGTAAATATATTGAATATATTCATAGCAATAACAACGCAAAATTGTTTGTTGTATATGTATGTTTCATATCTTTTTGATACAGTCAAGCTGAACTAAATAACGATTTTGCGTATCGTCAATCAAAAATTTTAAGTTATGTGATATCGCAATAGATATGATATTATTTTAAGGCACAGACATGATATTACTTATTGCTTTCAAGTGTTTTGCTGCAACGTTTCATGTATACATCCATTTCAGAAAAGTCGGATAAAGTATTATAAACAATTTCATATAAAATACATGGCCACTGCTTCTCTAGAACTTGTAATTTTTGTATAGCATTTATAGTTAGATTGATTAAATTTAGCAAGTGCATTTTTCCTTTGTGTCTCCAGATAAGGTCTTCCTATAAATAAGTTTTAAAAACGTCCAATCTTAACGTTTGTATTATTATCATGTACACAAATATATATTTTAACTTGTAAAGATTAGGATAAAAAATCTTATTATATAAAGAACAGCGAGATATGTGTTTTTCTTACCTGCGTTACATTTCCCTTTCTCCATTGTAACGCTTCCTTAGCAACAACGCTTCTAAGTGCCGGGTCACAATTGAACAGAAATTGTTTGGCAGTAATCTGTTGCCCGCTTTGCCTTTGCACTTTTTCTAAATGAAGTCTTTGTAATAAAGGTTGTAATAAAGAATCTGGCAGTGAACACATTACTATATCTATAAGACCAGCATACTCCTTATTTGCAAGTTCAATCTCTTCCGCTGTAATCTATAAAAATATTAAATTTTAATTATTGTAAGACAAAAAATAATGCGCATATATATTTGAAAACATATGTATATATATTGTACCTCTTTGCCATTGATCATTGCAAGTCCCCAATGAGCTAATCGAAATATAGCATACATTTTCCAATCCTTAGACACAACAGGATTCCCTGTATCTATCTGTATACTGGTCAATCCCTGTACTTCGGCTAAAGCATTCAATTGGCCAAGAAGACTGATATTAGTTTCTTTAAAGGTGAAATGTTCCGCATGAGGAAATTTGTTTTTTAACTTGCTCAAAATTTTTGCCACGTCGTTAAATTGTACGTAATTAAATTTTACGACATTGACATCCTGAGCTTTTGACACGTCCCAAGTCTTATCTATGAAGCGTAAAGCACCTTGACCATAAATATTCAAGCATCGACCGACAATTTCTATTAAATAATCCCCACCTAGAAGAATATTCTATTTTAGTATTACATTTTAAACAAATGTACATTTTAGAAAAAAATTTTAAAAATGGTTTTTGACCTACCCTGTTCCCTCTCTTTAGGTGGTACTTGTTGAGGAGGTGGACTCGGCGGAGCAAGGGCTCTAAATTTCGCTCTAGCTGTCGCAGCTCTATTGCTTTTATAATATACTACTTTTTTTGCTTGAGCACTTTTAATTCTACTAATTTTATCTTTATCAAATTCTTGAGATTTGTGAACTACATTCTTAGGAATCGATGAAGTGCTAGAATCACTTAATGATGACTTACAACTATCTAAACTATTAGTCTTTGAACTTAAGGAGCAATATCCAGAAGAGCTTATAGTTGATTTTGATTGACAATCGCTCTGCCCATCTTGGTTATTAAATATTTTCATATTTTGAACCAATCTGTTATTTAAGCTTTTATTTTCATTTATTGTATCGCATTTTAACAATTTCTGAGTAGTAAGACCTGTTTTATCATGTACATGATTTTCATTATCTTCATCAAGATTTTCTACAGTAATCAAAGATACATCTTTTGTTACAGGCAGTTTTTTACAGATAGTAGACTTGTCATCTATAGACAAGCAATTGTTAGGAGTAAATAGGTGACATCTTAAACCACTTTTTAAACTTTCATGACTTTCTAAACTGTCCGATTCGCTATCCGATGTGTCCTCGATGTCACCAAGCATTTTCGTTTTACGAATATTTTCTTTATCATCTTTAGACAATTTATCCTCAAATTTATTACTAGTTAAACTATCTACTATCGAACCTAATATGGGTGGAAGTTTAAATTCCAAAGGATATGATTTAGATGTATCCTCTAATTTAAACAAGTTATCGCTGGAACTGCTTCTCTTTTTTATATGTATCTTTCTTGCTTCCACATTTTCATTTATCGATGTTAGACTACCAAAGCCTTTTATTTTAGCTTTGTCTAAACTCTTTGGATTTACAGCGTGAAATTTATTAGAACTTTGTATACGTAGTACATTAATATTGTTGCCTGTATTATTGCTCGCCGTTTTATTGGGATTATCAACAGAAACCTTGGTTCTAGATCTGAGAAATTCCCAATTTGTTTTAGCATTTGATATCACTTCTTCTCTACGTACGTTCATGCAAACTTGTGCACTAAGATCAAGAAATGCCGAATTAGACTGCTCCTTAGAGAATCTCCAAGCCATCGCTGTTCTCCGAATTTGTTCGCTAATTTGCATTGTTGATAAAAGTTGCAGATTTGGCAAATATGATACAAGGAAAGAGATATAATCAGTATTTAAAGTTACTGGATTGCCATCTATTGTTATTTCTTTAATTTGCAAAGCTTTTGCAAGGCTACTCATATCTTCGATTCTAAAACATTAAAATACCCTCATATTATACATATGTAATTGTAAAAATAAAACATCTAAATATTTTGGATTAAAAAAAAATATATATATATATGTATAAAATATAATTTAGATAATTTTTTTAGAAAGATTTACTTTATATTTAAAAATTTTTTTTAAGTTGTATTGCGAAAAAAGGACAAGTTGGAAGAAACAATATGAAATAAAGACTGTCTTGTACAGTATACATTAAATTTATATATGAAAGTGTGACTAACACATATAAAAATAAAATTTATAAACATAAATATATATAAAACTAAGTTGAATAAAGCTACTAATTAAATTATCTTTAAAATTACTTACTTATGAATATCATTGTTGCTCAAATATAATTTCTGTAATTGTGGTGTTTCACCAAATCCTAACAATTTTTTTAATTTATTCCGTCGCAAATTCAATTCTTTCAATGCAGTTAAGCCTTGAAAGTCATTACAACCTATAGTTTTAATATTATTCCCTGCTAAGTTGAGTACTTTTAGCAATAACAAATCCTCCAGGCCAGTTATTTGTTGAATTTGATTGCCATGTAAGTCCAAAACTTCTAGTTTGAAAAGTTGTTTTAAACCTTCAATTTTTTTGATTCTGTTTTTCCCTATTAAAAGCACTCTTAGATTTTCCAAAAGCCCAAGATTGCATACTTTCTCAATTTGGTTATCATATAAATCAAGAAATACAAGTTTTGTCAATTGAGAGAAGTTAGAACTCTCAATCTTAGTCAAAAGATTATGCTGAAGAGACATTAATCGCAATTTTGGTTCCCCAATCACATTGGGAAATGTTGTCAAACCTCGCCTATCGAGACATATTCTGTCAGGGTTCTTTTCTCTTTCGGCAGGAGTTCTCGATGCCACAATTGTTCTTGTTTCTCCTGTCCATTGTAACGTAACCACATCGCATCCTTCAGTTCCTGCATGTTCAATCTCAAATTGAGTTCCACTAGAACTGTCAAATCAATCACCATAATCAATTAATTTAGTTATAAGAATGCTTTAGACACTTTATATTAAATTAAATAGACTGTTTTGTCGTTAATTACCTAAGTGAACTATAAGAACGTTTTGATAATTTGGGAGGTATTGGAGCGCCTGGTAAAATTGGTAAAGCAGCCGCTATTGTCAAAAATTGATTTTCCTCTGGAATGTTACCACGAATAGTTGATTTACCTTTCACATCAAATGATACTTTTCTCGTCTGTAAGAAACGAAGCTTATAGATCGCTATAAGTATCGAAATGTTAATTGTTTCGAATTATTTGAAAGTATGATTCTCACTCGCGTTGTAGTATTGTTGCCCAATGGCATTACATAACCGAGTATAAAAATGTAATTAACCCATCAATGGAATGATATATATCATATCTAGTATTTAAAAGTATTTCGCATCTTTGCGATATAATGTAAGATTATTAGTTGAATCTCCTCGAGCCAAAATGTCGATAGAAATAATATTTATTGTTTGTCATTGCGCATTCGTGTTTAAACATGTGTCATATGACATTTGTAAAGGGAATTCTTTAAATCACGATATAAAGTTGTCATCTTTTTCTCGATTTTATGGCTAGGGAAAAAGAGCTAGACGATGACTTTCTAGGGAATTTTTAAAATCGCGATTTGATGTTGTCATCTTTTTCTCGATCTTATGACTAGGGAAAAAGAACTAGACGATGACTCTCTAGGGAATTTTTAAAAATTGCGATTTGATGTTGTCATCTTTTTCTCGATCTTATAGTTGGGGAAAAAGAGCTAGAGATGGCGCTTTCGGCGCTTCCTAAAATTTCGTGCTCTAATCTAACCTATATAGAAAGTAAAAATATTATTATTCAGAATGAATTTTTCCGCAGTTTATCGGCTTTTTCGTTTTCGAAAAAATTCTATAATACCAATTCAATATACAATACAAACTAAAGATTATGCTAAACCAGGTAAAACAATTATTACATCAAAGTTTCAAAAAAGTTGACAATAAAAATTTATTAATTACAACTCTGTTATAATTAGTTATAATCGTATCAAATATTATACATAATGTTATAATAATGTCATAATATATTTAGATTACACACACACAAATGTACAATTTACAATAATATTTTTTTTTTTATAGTAATCCAATCAGGAATGAAAAAGACAAAGAAAACAATGTCAGCTGCACCGGAGAAAAAAGT
The DNA here is from genome assembly GCF_030444845.1 of Prenolepis imparis. Taxonomy (NCBI): domain Eukaryota; kingdom Metazoa; phylum Arthropoda; class Insecta; order Hymenoptera; family Formicidae; genus Prenolepis; species Prenolepis imparis. The sequence continues at coordinate 806,881 of NW_028141165.1, forward strand.
ATTACCTGTGGAAACAGATGTTAACAGACTCCTCACTTATGTGTGTGGTACAAATCTTCACAAGGAAGGAGGAGAAGATGTCAAAATAAAGCCAGATTCTGAGTATCCTGATTGGTTATGGACTCTTAGAACTGGTCCTGCGCCTCCTTTAGAAGAATTAGATCCAAATACAAAACAGTATTGGAGAAAACTGCGATTACTCGGATTAAGAAGAAATAATAAACGACAAGCAACTAAAAAATTTTAATTTATTATATAAATATGTATATACATATAGATATAATAAATTAAATTATTATACACATATATAGTTTTAACTGTGTTTATTGAATATTATTTTTATATTAAAAATTAGAATAAAAGACGCAATAAATAATAAATAAAAATAAGTTTATATCATGTATTGCTGTCATTCGTTAAGCGCCTTTGCTCTAAAAAATTTAATCTTTTGATAAAAATTGTGTAAATAAATAACATTACTTATCACCACAGTTGAGTGGGTGAAAAGGGAGTTTATTAGAATGATTCATTTGAAAGATGATTAAGAATGATAAGCATTTTAAAATTCACTCTAATCAGTATTACGCAGCAAAGAATAGATTTGTCATTAAATTGGGTGTTGTCCTGTACAATCTATCAAAAAGTATGATATATATAATTTTTGTAATTGAGTTTATTTGTTTCCTCTATTATAAATCTTCAAGATATAACTATATCAAGATCGTGCACATGAATCTATGTAAGCGTATGTGCAGAGCATAGATTATACCCGTATTAATATTATCTGTCACAATCGATTATACTCGTATTAATATTATCTGTCACAATCGATATACTATCATTTAAAAATGATATCAAAGTACACCTGATAAAAGAAGGACCGCGTCGTGGGACAGTCTTTGACAGTCTGGCAATTTGTAATCAAAGGTAAATTAGCTTCTATATAATTTTTTTATCTCATATATTTATACTATTTATTTAAATAATTATTGATTTAAAATTAAAGATTCAAAATTTGAAATATTTAAATCTAAATTTCAAATCTAAAATTTATGTTCTAATAATTAAATATTTAATTTACATAATTATCGAATTCTTCTCAAAATTTATCTTATGTTTAAAAATTATGTTATTATATTATCTCAATTAAACCTTAGTTTATAATTTATATTACGCACCTATTTTTGCTTCTTATTCAGCCGTGCATATATATATGTATATAATATCAATGTCACACATATCTGTTTATAATTATTTCATATATTTTTCATGATATTTTTATACATTGTTGCAAATGTTACGAATTGCATATTCATTCGTGAATAATTTATTGAATTATTGCTCGATGATGTGAGATGATTAAGTGAAAATTTGGTATTCGATAATTAATGTTTCGCACTTGTGGAATATTTGCGTGCCAAAGGTTTTTGTAACGATGTAAATAGATTTTAATATTAAAAGCAAACAATTGTGGAAATCGATAAAAAAAATAATGCTAACATTTCTTTTTGATTTGAAATTAAATATACATAATGTAAATATAGTTGTCAAATAAGTTCTGCTGAGATTGAAATAAATCAAATAAAACATTCCATTATTTGTTTATCAAACGTTATATGTTGAACATCCACAAAAAAATAACATATGCTTTAATCAATTATTATAATATGTTATTATTTTAGAATTTTAGAAATTGCATTCAAATAACTTATTTATATATACAAAAATGCTGTAGTAGATCTACATAGAGAAAAAATATATAGAGAAATGTGTAGGAAGATGCAAAATATATAAAGAAAAAAATATATAGAAACAATAATTACTTTTATGCAAAATTCTTACACTTGATAAACAGCACAGATGTTCAGGTCAGATCTGTGGATTGATTTGTAGAATCAAGTGTTGAACAAAATTAAATATATAATAACGTCGCACCTGTATGTTTTCGAAAATTTTTGATGGTAATAATGGAGATACATTTTCTTGCGCGCATGAATGAATTGTATTGACATTAATCGTAATCAAACAGAGAAAAATTGTGCATTAATTTTGATAGAATATATATATATATCGCGTGGGCGAAAAAAATTTTGATTGCTACGTACTATCGAAGGAATCGATTCTGGTATCTGGTTACGAGGTAAAAACAATTGTATATTGATCAATTTATCTGATATAAAATCGACAATTTTTAAATAGTAAAATTTGGCACACACAATTATACGAAATTACTATTATATATAAATAATTATATATAATAGATATTCCATATTAAATATACACACATTTATAACAATATTCTTAAAATTTCAAAAATGTAATAATATTAATTCTCTTACCCCAAATTTACCCAAATAACGTTTAATTTACAGATGAATCGTTGGATATTTATTTTCGCGGCTTTAGCTGCTTTGGCTTTGGCTGACGATTCAGAAAGTAAGATCAATTAAAAAAAAATTGGATTCTTTTTCCACACAATGTTCATTGATAACACTTTTCTTATTCCGCAGAGAAGGTCGTATGTTATTTCGGTAGCTGGTCCGTCTACCGACCTCCGGGTGGCAAATATGACATCTCATACATTCCACCGCAACTTTGCACCCATCTGATCTATTCCTTCGTCGGCATCAACACGCAAGGCGATATCGTAGTTTTAGACGCATGGAATGATCTGGCTGAAAATTGGGGCAAAGACGGTTTTGGGAAATTCAACAAGCTTCGAGAACAGAGTCCGAATACTAAGACGCTCATCGCCATCGGTGGATGGAACGAGGGATCTGTCAAGTACTCCGACGTCGTCGCCAATCCGACTATTCGCGCAAGATTTGTCAAGAACGTCGTTGAATTCTGTCAGAAACACAATTTCGATGGTTTCGACCTCGATTGGGAGTATCCTAATCAGCGTGGTGGCAGACCAGCGGACGTACAGAACTACATAAGTTTGCTTAGGGAACTGAGAACTGAATTCGATAAACACGGACTTATTCTCAGTGCTGCCGTCGCCGCTGCTGAGCCTTCGGCCTCTCTGTCCTATGATATCCCGGCGATGTCCAAATACTTGCACTTCATCAACGTTATGACATACGATTTTCATGGTGGTTGGGAGAAAATAACTGGTCACAACGCTCCGCTTTATCCGCGCAAGGGCGAGTCTGGAAACGAGCTTAAACTTAATGTCGTAAGTATCCCTCTTTGTCCAATTTATCAGACATTATAAATTATATTAAATATTAAAATCGATAGCGTGAATAAGCAATCTCAAAAAAAGATATCCTTTTCTCATAGGACGCATCCGTACGCTACTGGCTGGACAGTGGTATCCCCGCTGAGAAGTTGATCCTCGGTGTACCATTCTATGGTAGAGCGTTCACTCTCGCCAACAATAACCAGAACGGCCTCGGAGCTCCTACCAAGGGACCTGGTGCTGCCGGTCCTTATACTCGTGAGGCTGGAATGCTCGGTTACAATGAGATTTGCGAGTCCTTGAAACAGGGTGGATGGACGATTGTCCGTCAAGCAGAGCATCGCGTCCCATACGCTTTCAAGGGCGATCAATGGATTGGCTATGATGACATAATGTAAGTGATCTCTTCGTTATTTTAGGTGATATTTTTCATAATGTACTTTCCTATAAGTAACGGGATTTCTCTCCGACTTATTAGTCTGATATGTGTTGTATTAAACAGAGTATAATCTTCATGGTAATGATACTGTGTATATATAATATAATTATTTCACACAGTTCTCTTACCGAAAAGACAAACTACATCAAGTCCTTAAATCTCGGTGGTGCGATGCTGTGGAGTATCGAGACCGATGATTTCAATGGCAATTGCGGTGAAAAGTATCCTCTGCTGAAAACACTGAATGCCGAACTGAGAGGAGGAGTCCCATTAGAACCAACTAAGCCAACAGAAGCACCAAATACGCCTAAGCCAACTGCACAACCGACACAACCAGCGACTCCTTCTCCCAACGGTATTTGCAAAAAAGCTGGTTTCGTCCGTGATGAAAAAGACTGTTCTGTATTCTACCAATGCGTGGATGTCAACGGCGCTTACAGAATAGAAAGATTTACTTGCCCAGGTGGACTAGCCTTCGATACAACCAACAACAGTTGCAACTATAAAAATCTCGTTCCCGGATGCAATTAATGATAATAAAGAATGCTAACATGTATATGTAATAATGCTGTTATCTATTATATGGCATCGCCATATAATAAACAAATATGTATACGATTTGTGTGTGTATTACTTGTGTAAATATAATCATTAAATTCATAAATATTTCGCCCTTATATTTTTTTCTAAGAAAAAAATTTATCGCGTTGTTTGAAAAAAGCATATAAAAGAAAAGACATTATTTTCATAATATATTATATATGTATATTATAATAATCATGGCAACGCGCTATGTTAATCGTAATTGTAAAAAATATAATCATGAACAAATTTATTCTAATATAGTAAACATTTTACGATCAACACAATAAGTATAACATGACAAATAAAGAATAAATGTTAAAATTAAATTCTTATTACTTACAAGGGTATATGTTGCAGAATATCAAAAGAGCAATAGTTTTATCATTATACATTAACATTGCACATTTTGCGGATGATCACATGATTCTGTAACCGCGTTGAAGATTAATCCCGGTTGACAATAGTATGTCACTGGTATGCCCCGATTGTATTCACAACGATAAAACTTGCCGCAGTTAAATGGGTCTCTCAAGTAGCCTTCCTTTATACAATTCGGCATGAGGGGAATTGTTGGAAAAGCGTGTAAAGCAGGATCTATGGGAGCCAGTTGATCTGTAGGTGACAACTCCTTAGAATTCAATTCGTGTACTTCTATAAATTTTTGATTTGCATATGTTTGCACAGAACATATCAGAAGCCAAAAGGTACAATAAAATATGCACCACATCTGTAACATATTTTAATAACAGTTAGAATCACAACTCTAATCATTTCATTTAGCAGTTTGTATTACAGAATAGAAATATTTGAGAAGAATAAAAAGATCTCTATATAAAAAAATGCACTCACTTTAATGAATGTATAGATAATATTTATCTGATATATGTATATATATATGTGTATGCGTGTCTCAAGTACACATATACAGATACACTTTTTGAAAAAACTACAAACTAATGTAAGTACTACAAGTATACCATATAAGACTGATGTTTGCCATGAACTGATACTTTAATCTCGGAAAGCTCATATTTATATGCAAATATAATTATCTCGATAAAACGGAAAATCCTGCTAAATTAATGCGCAACGCATTACGTCATTCACAGCGCAATACACAGAATTGTTTACTTTTATATTATGCTAAATAGACAAATCGTGCTTTTTATTTTCAAAGTAGATATCAATTTGATGACAGCATGACTGATAATTTCACAAAATATGATTCATCATAAGGTCATTTCATCGACCTAGGCCAAGAAGATATCTATAATCTATTTGATTATTACTTTAGAATTTTAGAATATCAATTTAGTTATTTATAATTACAGATTTCTTATTCGTAGACAAAAATGATAAAAATGATAATATCAAGATAAATTATACATGTATAGTAAAAAAAATTTATATTTTAATATTAACATGATTGTAAATAATATATTAAGAAATCGTCTGACCAAGATCTACTTTTATAGAGCAAGAAAAAAAAAGATAAAGAGATATAGTCATATTAATAGTGATAAAGAAGAAAAAAATGACGATTTTTACTTGTTAGTTGAAAGAAGAGATAATGGAAACTATAAAATATATATATATATAGTATTGTTATTTCTTACTATTATCTTAATATTGTCATCAGATATCTCAAGTCTATTCTTTGATGCATTCTTGTCTAAAGCAAAATAAGTATTATATATACTTGTTAAAGATAAAAGAAAAAAGATACCAAGTACAGAAAATAGTAAGAAATAGCAGTTTTCTATTGTAATAATCATATAAATTGATAATATGGATTAGAGACATACCTTTTCTCCAAGTAAAATCAAATGATTAAATTTATAGCAAAAAGTTTTTGTCTATTCTTATCATTCATACATATTGGGCTACATCAGGGAATTGTGCAACATAACTCCATTTTTCTTTTGGCTTTTGAATTCTTGTATGATTAGACTTAACAGGTAAAACATTCACTATATTTGTTGTAAGTTCCACAGGTCTAAGAGATCCAAAGAAATCTGTTACTGGCACTTTATCTGGATCTCTTCTAAACAAATCTCTTCTTACACCTACTGTAGATAAACAATAATCTCTTGGGCACACCTTCAACTGAAAAAATAAATAAATAAATAAATAGAAATAGTAAACCTTAAAGAGAGAGCAATATAGTAAAAAAATTTTAATCTAATGTTAAAGCAAGATGCTTACAAATTCACCCAATGTTTTAGTACTAGATGGTTCCACTTTTTCTAAAAAGTTTAATGCGTAATAGGTGTATCGATCTATAATGTAAACACCAATGGCAGGATCCACATGATGCTGCAAGTATGATTATATATGGATTAAAATAGATCTTATTCTGATACAATTGTGTATAACTACAATATAACTTGTTACTTACAGAAAGGGAATCTTCCCCAACTAAGCTAGAAGCAACTGCTAATATATTTGGGGAATAAAACTTTTCGTACATTGAACTCGCTTGACAAGTGTCAACCACAAATAAAATTTCATGGTATCTCCGTTTCTGCCACATCTGTTCTAATGCATCTCCTAACTCTTGACTAGTGATTTCTTCAGAATCTTGAAACTTTAAGAATCCATTACCACCATGGCCAGTTAAATAAATCAAGATATTTGAACCTTCATCCGTTAATAATTTCTTGGATCTTGGAGTTTCCTCTGCTAAGCGACCGGTTAATAATCTTACAAAATTTTCTACCGTTACTTCGTAACCTCTATAATCAACTTCTACATCATCGCCATAAACATTAATATGTTGTTTAATATTGTTGAAAACAGTCGCTGGTCTAGGATTTCTGGGATTACACGCCATATCATCGGCTATCATAAGAATGATTTGCGAATCTGGTATTCCCAAGCGTTTAACACTTCGATAAATAGATAAAACATTTGCGACGTGTCTATAGTTGAACCAAAAACGTGATGTATCGACCAAAACTGCCCAATTGTTGGAATGTTCAGTTTTTGCAAAGTTTTCTGGTATCTACAAATTAAATAAATAATGTCATCCAAAAGAGAGAGAGGATAAATCAAATTCTGTTAATTCAATAAAAGAAATACATACCTCCCACGTACAACACAATATTGAAAAGGAAATCAGTATCGTCGTATAATATATTAAATGCATTTCGATGTATTTATCAATTCTCTGTATTGTACAAGTGAGGTTATTTTTCGTATAAATCTATAAATTACAGCGATTGTCATAAATTAGATCGCCGTGTTATCTAAAAGACATTTTACACATATATTTTAGATATTATTCTGTCATTTTGTGTTGTTTTTGACAGAGACAAAACCGAGTATAAACGAATGCGGAAAATCTAATAACCGAAGCTAATCAAAAGCAATACAACACTCATAACCTCTTCGACTTCGACAAGCGACCCGGCAATTGGATATTGGATCACATTTCAATTTTCGATTCCATTATGGAGGATTCACATGACGTCGAATGTCTGACGTACCACGTTCGATATCCAATAGAAAATGTGGATTCTAACCGACATTTTTATCCCTAGAAAAGACGCTCTCCTATTGGCTCGTACGTTGTACATTGGACGCAGGGTGAATCGCTCATTAGGTTCACGCCGTGATTCGATTCCGTCATTCCGAGTTTGTAGTTCGCGAATTGAACATGGCTGCCGTGATAGGTATGTATGTACGTCGCGAATTATCGTAAAATAATGTTATCACTAGTTATTGACAAACGCATCGCAGTATTTATCGGATAATTGATTCGTCGCTCTCGATAATATTATAGATTCAATAATAACGCGTGTACAATAACGGCGAAAATCGCGAGAAAAATTCAGGTTAACCTGCTTCGCAACAATCGAGATAGTATTATTAAACTATTTGTTTCGAAGAACCGCTATGCGCATTCCTTCAATATCGTGATGAATCAAGATTCTTAACAGCGAGCATGCGAGCTGGACACGCAACTGCGCTTTGTTTACAATATCGATAAACAAAGCGGCCGAGTTCGCACTCGGCGTGATACGCAGTTTTTTTTTATCATTAAGGCCTGAGCACAAAGATTGTCGTAGGCGTTTCCCACAGAATCGTAAAGTAAGTCGGAGATGTAAGTCAACGCACGATTTACGTAAATGTAGGCCGTATTCATAGCTGTATACATGGCCTAAAATGAATACGATGACTTATATACGTAAATCATTGTGCGTTGACTTACTTCTCCGACTTATGTTTACGATTCTGTCGGAAACGACTACGACAATCTTTGTGCTCAGGCCCTAACGATAAAAAAAACTTGTGCGTAGACATCGTACGAGTTCGGCCGCTTTGCTTATCGATATACTGTAAACAAAAAGCAATTGCGTGCCGAGTGTAAACAAAAAGCAATTGCGCGTTGACTTTTACGTTTACGATTCTGTCGGAAACAACTAGGACAATCTTTGTACGATACTCGGGCCCTTAGTATCGTCGGGATCGTCGCGAAGGTAGGCTCGAATTCTCCGCGATATTCAGTACGTGTTGTACCGGTTGTGCGAACGCATTATCTACGCAATCTGTATAATACTCTGTTAACAGTGACAAGTCAGTTGACTGATGAATATCGCAGCGCGTGTATTAATAATTAGTGATGAAAGTTATTGTGTTATTGGGGTTCTATATTCGATATATATATATATATATATATATATATATGTGCGTGTATTTAGTCGAAATTAGTGCTCAAATAATTCGTACTACACACAGCCATGTTTGAAACGGAATATCGGAATCGGACCGCGGTGTGTTCCCGCGCGAACGGAACTGTCGAAAGTTGAGATGCTTCGTCGTTTCGCGCCTTCATTTCCGGTTCGCGCGCGCGATTATTGTGGCGTCGGGAGGTTTCATCTGATATAATTGCGATTGAGCATCGTGAATATCGAAGGGACGTTAATTAGTTGAGCGTGTGATTAACTCTGTGATCGCTGTATTCATAATTATATTACGGCATTGGTAGGATATTGCAGTAATATAACGATATTACGCGGTCATAAGATTCACTTATCTCCGTGTCATAAAGTTATGATTTGAAATTATGAAGAATAAAAAAAGTATCGTCTCCAAATAACCGCGTGATATCGGGAGTGGCGAAAAAAGTATCGGGCGACTCGTCGTGTTATACAAAACTACAAAATACGGTATATCGCGTCGGTAGCCGGGAGTGCAAAAGTGTGACGTCATATTTCAAGGCCACTGTGCGCAACTCTGATAGCTGCAGGCATCATTGATGTAAGTATTAATGAAATATTTGAAATAATTAAAATTTTGAAATAATATTAATGAAATATTTGAAGTAATTAAATTTTTTTTAAATATAAATAATAAAAAAATATTAATGAAATTATTGAGAATGAATCATATTACGAATATTTATCTAATACATTAAACATTGCGTGCAGTTATGATATGAATTGTTCTTTGATATTCTTTCAGGATAAATCCACATTTAGAATGGGATTCGGTGTAGGATTCACATCGCAATAATCATGGAATATGGTAAGTGGATTTTTAATTCCTCTGATAAGCTGCTTCAATATCGCACATTATTTGTCGAGTAACAAGTTGAAATAATGAATTTCGACATATAAAAATAGAATTCAAATATATATGCGTTGGGAGAATATATTTAAATAATTAATTATAAATAATGGTATTATAATTGAGTACCACATTATAATAATTTATTTAAACATTTATACATTTATAATGTGTGTCCACAGTCTTGAAAGCAGTTGCGAATTTTATATATATATATAAATCATGTATATATACATAATTAATAAATATGTAAAGCTATGTAAATATACAAGATTTATATGTATACATAGGACGTTTGGAAATAGACGAAATATTTGGTTGACATAGCGATATTCCTCATTAAAAAACCTAGAATGCATTATTTGTATTAAAAGTTTTTCGCAAATAACTCTTGAAATGCAATCGACTAAAAAAAAAAAATAATTTTTATAAGTATGCCTTTCTCTTAACAAGCAAACAAAATGTTAATTTTTCATCAACTTTATATATTTTTAACTTTAACTATAAGTATTTGACTTTAAGAATAAATATAATATAAATTAAATTAATTAAAATCTTAATATTAACGTTTAAATGTAACAAACTTACAATTATTTTTTAATTATAAATTTTGATGGAAAAAAATTAATTTTATTTCTAAAAAGGAATATTGTTTTGCTTACCATACGAATGCGCCTATTATCCAACATCCTGTACAATTCTGTAAATACATATATATTTTTATACAGGTTGCCCGACAATTACTACCACTATATTTTTCTACAAATTTTTTGATTAATCTAGGATCGATTTTTTTGTAAGTTAATACATATATTGATAATGTTGAGATTATAAAAATTATTTAATATTAGATTTATTTTATTCGATTTTTGTGGAATAAAATTCTAAAGATAAAAATAGATTAAGAAAAAGAAAATATTAAATTTTTATAAATTAATATTAAATTGAATTTTTATATTACAGAATTTTACGACTCAAAAAGAGATTCCAGATTGATCAATGAATGTGTAGGTAAAAAAATGACGGGATATCCTGTACAAGTATATGCGTATACAAGGTGTTATTAGAACGCCCGACTAAGAATAAACTTTGGAGTTACATTTCTTATATAAAAATGATAAAAATATTTTGTAAAAAGAAACGGCCTCGCAATATATATGTTTTATTACAATTTTAATGATATTTGAAAAGTTTCCGGGAATAATTAGGAAAAAAAAAGAGAGCGTTTCCCAAGCCTCTATATAATCGTAAAATAAAATATTTTCATCTTTTTTATATAAGAAATGTGCTTTCTCTCCAAGGTTTGGCTGGACTTTTCAGTGACAGCCTATATATATAATATATATGTATATATACATACATACATACATACATACATACATACATACATACATACATACATACATACATACATACATATATATATAAATTCATATATTTATATATATTTATATATTTATTCATCTATTTATAAGTTAATTAATTTGTTATTGCCTAGATAAAGCATTTTGAAACTTAGACATTAAAAATAATAGGTTATTCTTCTTGTGAGAAATCTCTCGTAAATACGAAGTCTTGAGTTTATACGCTTTATAATTGCTTTATGCCTTCCAACGCATATAGATTATGTCATAATCTCTCTCTCGCGACACGCGATTCGCAGCGCGTATTTCTAGCCATATAAACAGCCGCATAATCGTACTATTTTAGGCTAGGGCACGTTGACTTTTTTATTATTTAGCTATATTACGATGGTCACGCGGCCGACACTCTTAGCTCTGATTTCAACTACCGCGATTGCTTCGTGCAACATATTGCTCCAAATAATGGACAACTATCAAATTGGGAATGAAAATGGACTATGAATAATAATGCACAACGTTGAAATTGACTGTCTTGATTAATTGTTAATGAAGTGATTCACATTGTTTTTGTTGCTTTTTCATTCTAATCATTTGTTTTCTTATAATTAGTATATTATTATTTTTTCATTGTCCATTTATCATTCAGAGTTTTAATAATACTGGAGATCTCAACCGCTTTGATTTTCATTCCCAATAAATTTACATCATACATTCGATTAAAACAATTGCTTGATCGTGCGCAATTAAATAGAGCACGAAACGTTTGTCCGTAAAACTAAAATAAATTAAGTACAAATATTACACGAATACTACTGACGCTAGGACGGAAGCATTTGGACGATCGATGATGCGCAAGTCAATAAAAAACAAGATGAAAATCTACAACGTATAATAGCATGTACACTGTCTATCGATACAATTAAACAATTGGGACAGGAAAATTAAATATCAAATTTATTAAATTAAAGATAAAAATTCCTATTATATAGATAGGAAATATATATATATATATATATATATATATATATATATAAAAAAGGTTTTTTCAGACAAAATCTATATATTCCTATATCTACAATTAAAATCAATTAAAACAAATTAAAATTTGTTAAGTTTTTAATGCTAACATTGCGCTGTCATCTGATTACTGTTTTAAATATAAAAAGGACAAGTAATTATTGAAATTAATGCAATATCCAAAATCGCAAAGTTTCTTTGAAAAATCGACAAAGTCACAGTTGTATGACGTAATCATCTTCGATCGTCCATTCGCCGTGTCAACGACCTCTCGTCGTGCAAAATCGATTAATAATAAATACTGACTTAAACGTCAAATTGCTCGTCTATCTAATGTGCTACTTTTGGGAGACATCGCCGCGCTATACGCCACACAATCTTACAATCTCATTATAAATTATATTTTTCTCCGAATGCTACGACGCCGTAATACGATGCTGAAACATAAACGGTTATCGCACTCTCGAGATCGAAAGTTTTACCTACATACATATATATGTATAAATATATCGACTAATTTGATGTCAAAGAATATTATAAATGTGCGTCTTTTAGAATAAGGACGCAGTTCTCATTTATCTCATTGTCAGTCGAAAAAAAGGAAAAAATTACATAATTGCACCAATTATAAAATTGCATCACATTATAAAGGGATGTGAGATATTATATTTTTTCGATTATATATCTGCTTCTCTTTCAATTTATGATAGTAAGATCAAAATTACATTTTTCCGGTGACTTATTGTATTTCACCGAAATATTCATCGATGAAAAATGTTACTTTTATTTATTGGTTTGTGATATTTATTACTGGCATATAGATGAATATATTTCGTAAAATGTTGAATGATCATTAATAGGATTGAATTTATTGATGATTTTAAAATCTTATTTTTTCTTTTTACAATAAGGATTTAATTGATACCATTATCATATATCGCAACACTTTTAATATTTTATCGCTAAATATTTTGACAATAAAACCTCTAATAATATCTATGATTTTAAAAACATCTACATTTCATTATTTGGATAACCGTAAAGATTCTGTTTATATTATTACAGATATTTAATTTTTATTGAAGAAATATTTGATTCCAAAATCATATATCAATATATAAATACGTTTCTATTATTGATTTAATGATATCTTTCTTATACATCCACATGAAACGTGTGCGAATTTACCTTGATAAAAATTTTAGTATCGCGCTACTATTAATATGCAAAAGATTGCTGTTCATTTTTTCGAATTCTCGAAAGTATCTCTCGTAACGGGCGTCTTATGAATATTATCACACGCGTTTTACATGGTCGTTCGTATTATATTTTTCATTCTATATAACTTCTCTATGTTATGAGTACTACATGGTAGATATACATATACATATATCTAACAAGAATGCGTCATATATCCGTCAGCTCGAGAGAATCAGATCTGTTAATGAACGGAAGAACGACGTCGCTATATAGTAATCCTCTCAGTCAGAATGACGCGAGATCTTTCTATTTACACCATATTTCTTTTATCAAAAGATCAGTAAACGCATGATCTTAAGAGACTGTAGGGAGTTAGAGTAAATGCGCCTTTTACGTAACACGATTCTTACGAGCTTTTCTAACGAGCCTTTGCTCGTGCATTTCTTCGAGAATCCTGAATAAGATATGTTTTCATCGAAATGTATTTTGATATGATTTCTCTCTTCTCTCTCTCTCTCTCTCTTTTCCTTTGCTTTTAAATAAAGCAACTAAAATACGCGACGTTTCGCGTTTCGTTAGAACTTTTTCTCCATTCCGATTTGAGCCTCGCGTATAGACTCTATAATCTGTCTGTCAGAAACCGAAGAACGAACGCATCGCGCATCGATGTCGATCTTCAAACTCACGGTCCCGCCACTTCCCGTGGCCTTCGTGAGGGATGAGCACCTGTTAGATTTCTAGATTGTAGGATCATTGCTGTCATCTATCGCTAATGAACGTCGTTTCTCAAAGTACGAAAACGCTAAAGCTACGACAACGGTAAAGAATGTAGGCCATATGGGAATTTGGCGCGATCGTCACCCGCTTTTGTGTCTTCGTCCGCCAGGTCGACCCCATAGTTGCTCGAGGTATTGTCTTCTTCTGCAACGAATGTATATATTTGACATATTTGGCGAATGCTTAAAATATTGTTACCTTTGAACAAAATTTCTTGTTTGTTTTTTTTTTTTTTTTTTTTTTTTCTAATATTCGTAAGATCAATACGCATTTCGATCAACATTGAGCGTCATTGTGGGCGAAATCTTATATTTTGGCTAAAATTATTGTTTATCGTGTAGAGGAAGGAATAAATCGAAATATTGCAATGGAAAGATAATAATCAAGTGTCATTAATAGTTTAAATCTCATGATTAACATAATATTTATAATTATTTGTTAATTTTTATTTTCATCTCCATCCAAATAATTGCTCGTTTAGTTGGCTTATAATTTCGAATTTTGCGTTTACAATATACGAGCCTATTTATAAAATTTTGTCATTAATAATTTACGACTTTTTTTCAATCGCGAAAAATGTTTCTTACAACTTAAAAAACTATCGCTCTATACAAGAGCATTTCATTTTATCATATTTTGTAAAAATTAAATTTTTTAAATTAAATAGTCACTTAACAATTACATTTCCGAATTCGACTATTAATAATAAAATACTGCCTTTAATATTCCATAAATTAGTCATGAAATTAGAATGCTGTCGAAAATGCATACATCACTTGCAATAAACAAGTCGTAAATACTATCTACAATATATGTCGTAAAGCATGAATTATTCGTATAAAACGCGCACTGAAAGCTGAAAGCATCACGGATGGAAATGGAACTATCTCTCTTCCTGTTTCCATACAATGTGCAACAGGTTTCTGCGTGTACGCAATCTAACAGAGGCTATACGGAGTGGAAAGTTTAGTATTATTGTCAGTATATCACGTGACGTTAGATAAAATTCTTTATTTATAAATTTGATTATTTTTATTATGCGATGGCGAAGCATTTCAACGAGAAAAGAAACTAATCGAAATCTTAACTGGCATTTATTCGCACTTGATATAACAAAGTGTTAAGAAACAAGTATCAATATTTATGCGCATGATTGATCGTTAAAAGAATTCATCAATTAGCATTGAATAGAATGATTAGAGGCACGGTTAGATTATTGAATTTTAGAAATTCACTTCCCTTTCTTCCTTTCTCTGAGTTCTCACGATCATTTAATTTAACATATTCTATGTATAGGCGCGTATGCGTATCTGACATGATTCGTGTGCGAATATAAATTTCACCCTGGATTATAACGAGAGATTACATCGGTGGAGATTGCAAATCCACGCAGAAAAATAAATAAATGATTAGACAAATATATATTACACTTTTTATATCCAATAGTGCAACAAGATCATTGATTCTTTAGATCGTTACTCGTCGCGTTGTGTCCAACATATATTACGGTTCGATATCAAAGTTGCAATCAATTTATCCATCTTTCATCTTATCGAATCTCGCTGCCGGTACTGTCGGAAAAATCGAGGTCAAATTCCTGGCAATACTCCATATTCTTTGACCGTTTGCAAATCCGAGCATCTCGTGGCGACTGGCCAAGTCGTCGCGACGATGATCGTTGTGACGCGTGTGCGACACACATTACGTATATTAGGCTTTTTTAACAACTGTTAACTCACCGATATAAAGAGGGGCTGTGTCGTAAGCGTTACATGGGCCCGCGTGCCGCGTCTCGAGAACGAAGCCGGTAACGCAGGCGTCCTTGATGATGTGACACCAGCTGGGATAGGTGATGTTGTTTGTCGCGCACAACATGGTCATCGATGGATCCCGATCCCGATCTCTGTCACGGTGCGCCCGATTTCGAACACGCTCCCGCTTCCGGGGGCAACGATAGGTGCAGGTCACGCAACGCGGCCGTCCAGACTTCATTTCGGACAAACAAGTTTGGCCCTCTCGACAGCGTATCTTAGTACAGTCTGCGTTCTCTGTGAAAAATCAGTAACCAATGAAAATATAGATTTTCAAATCATTAATCTCAGCACGTGTTTATAACATCTCTGAAATCGTTAATGTATATATGTTATATAACTGTTAGTTTATTTCGATATAATAGACGTACTTGGCTTGCCATCAGTCATACGGTCAACGACCGCTAAATCTCTGTTTACTTCTACTTAAATCTCAATTACATCGTCATATATTTTTTTTTTTTTTTTGTTAAAATGAAGATGCGACATTACTTGAAATCGATATCTTTTATGATATATTTTTGTCCTCTTTTATATAACACTATACAACATACAATATACAAGATATACATTATATTGTCAGCTTTCTTTCGATCGCAACGTGGCGTTAACTTGTATGATGATGATTGTATTGGGTGAATATTAAGTGATTCGCACAACTGTGTAACACGATCCTTGTTAGGCATAATGCTTAAACATCGTATAGAGTTTTGCGCGGTGTTTTTCTCGCGTAATTATGATAGGAGAAAGATATGAGGTAGCGTATCGCGATGCTAAGCTGTTAGATGTTATTTGATAGCATCAGAGTCGCATTTATAATTACGAGAGCTTCAAGAGATAACGAAATCGTAAAGACGCGATACATTGCAATTAATTTAAATACGACAAAGTTCTATTATATATCAACACGAATTATTTAATTAATTTATAATGAGAATCACGAATGATTTCGAAAAGTTGCAAAAATTGACATTACTTCTACTTACTATCAAGTTCAGTCGTAAAGTTTGTACGATATAAGAGGAGGAAAGCAGCGGTTACGCAATGCTATATACGAAAGGGTCATTGGTCATTCAACCTAACATGGCATTGACATAACGTCGTCAACACTTATTGAAGCACGACAATTGAAATGATCCGTCATTAGGTTACGCATCGTGCGCGCTATACGAAGCAGTAATGTTACTTTGGAAATGGCGCGACTCCATCTCTCTCTCTCTCCCCCCCTCTGTTCTAACAATAAGTATATTATATCGAATTAATAGAGTTACAAGATATGTATTAGATGAATATATACATATATATACGAAGAGCAGAGTTCTCCGATCGATAGCTTCGTTTTATCTATTTGCTTATAACATTACTTCCAACCGTCGTCGCGTTCTCAAAGACGTATACATATAATGAGGTCATAAACTCTCGATTGTAACGTTATCACGATTTATGAAACAAACATGCAACATTTCTCTCTAGAGTTCTTTCTGTAACCGCGCTGGAGTATATAGCGTTGACAGTTATATATCCTATACGTCTTTTGTATAGGATCTCATCTCTGTAAAAATACGCGAACGCGACACGACACGAAGCCACGTATAACGGCAGTATCTCTCTCACGAACGATATTTACCCTTCCCGATAAAAATGTTGTCCTTCTATGCCATTATCCACTTCCGTCTTCGCCGGCCAGGCATAATTTGCCATGCGACAACCGGATAATTCTCATCGCGCCGCATCATCCGCAGTCAACGCGACGCGTAAAAACCGCGCGCGCGCGTCAAGTATTGACGGATGAGAAACGGTGTCAATATATGTATGTGCGAGCCATTGGCGAGGTGAAAAAAATAAGCAAATTACTTAACGCCTTTGGTGGTGAGGATAAACGATCGAGCGGAGAGATCTTAGAGAGAGAGAGAGAGAGAGAGAGGGAGCAAGCATAAGATATTCCGGACTGGCCGGTCGGGACGAGAAGGAAGAGAAGGTGGCGAGAGAAGACGATGAGAGGACGACGAGAAAAGCTCATATACGTTCCATGCATATACTGCCGTATGCATATTTACAGACGCGTGCACTTTCGCGCCTCACGATCCTCGAATCGGAGAAAGACGATTATTTGCATCGCGACACCTCGTCGCTAAACCGGCTGCTTTATTTACTTATTTATCTCTCCGTCGCGCTGTGTGTGCCGTGCTCCTCCATCGATGTGTCTTTAGCTTTCCTTTCTTTTTCTCCTTTTTTTCTTATTCGCGCGAGAACGTTTTCGCACAGGCGTTAAGAAAAACTGCCAATATAGGGAGATTTAAGAGTCCCAACTGCGATGGAGATCGAGACATATCGTGTTGGATGAATGACGGTACAGCGGTAAAAAAGCAATAGTGTAATAGTTGTTCTTTTTCATTTGAAATTCACAATCATTTACGAGCATTTACAACGAGTACTTGGAAGAAAAGATCGTGTAAGAAACCTAATGATTATCGCGAAGACAGGTATCTCTCCGTCCTCATCAAGACAGGACGTGTAACACGGAAGAGAATAATTACGAGTAAATTTTCGCCCGATTGATATGATTAACGATATTTGCAGAGTTGTTTAATGACCGTATGACTTAGCGCGTGTAAGGCGATATAGTTGTGTCATTAGCTCGGAGAGCAAAAAGTTAATGTGGAAGTTATAGGTGGAAAATACATCAAACTATAATTTTTTCGTCTTAGCTATTAACATAATGATGTGTACTATGCTCATTCTTCTTACATATATTTACATCTCTTTATATATATATCTATTTCTAATCTTGAAATCATTCGATAAGAAGCAACACCTCTACGCCTCTGTTCTATATACTAAAACATACATATATATGTTTATTCACTGCAAAGCGATATCGATACGAGTTTACAAAAGATAGTATCGCGAGTATCTTTCCGTTTCGTTTTCTTACATAGTCCCACAATATAGTCTTTCGATATTACCCATTGTTTACGGAAAAGAAATACGCGACATGCAATCCGAATACGTTCCGTTCTCCGGCAAAATACACGTGCATGCGCGTGGTACTTTGGAAAACGTAGCGCAATGTTGATCGTCGTCGGCGAGCATCGTCCGCGGAATCGTTTTGTTGTTATCCGCGACGATATATAAAGTACAGTCACGGCGTGCATACGTTTTGCATGGGGGCGGAGGTTTCCTTCGCGGATTGTTTACAGTATCGAGCACCACGACCGCGACATCGACGCGACGCGAGAGGGATAGATAGATGGAAGCCCCCAAATGGTGCGCGAAGAAGGTATAACGAAGACGAGAGAGCGGAATATGTCACGAGGGATGGTAAGGGATGAGTATCCTCTGGTAGGGTGTCGCGACGAGGAGGCTCTCGTTCTCAGTGAAGAAGTATTCAACTGGAGGCATGCGGCGGTAAACGTCGATGTCGAGACGCGCGGACGTTGATATGGTTGCGAGGAGGATGTCGGTGCATTGGCCGATGAGAAGAATAAGAGAGAGGAGGAAGAGACGGTAGGATCTTGCGCCAGAGTCTAATAAAAAAAAGGACGAGCTCTTGGCACTGGCCAGACGCCGTGGCCACGCCAGGCTGCGGCGCGCCACAGTGCATGGTGTTACTGAATACTGTTACTGGGGTCCGGATCCGTATGTGGAGGGCTGCTGCCAGAGTTCCTTGTATATGCCGGCTCTTGTTCAAACCCTTTCCTCGTCCCGATCCGCCCTATCCCCTCTCTTTCTTTTGATATTTTCCCGTCTCGCTTTCTTCTTCTCTTCTTCTTTCCTCTCTCTGCTTCTTCTTCTCTTCTTTTCTCTTCGATTCGCATTTGCCGCTTCTTGTCTTCGTTTCTTCTCCATCGTTCGACCAGCGTATATGCATGCGATTCCCTTCTGGTTCCTCGGTCGTCGACGTTCTCCTTTTCTCTCTCTTTCTCTCATTCTCGGGCCCCAGAAAGACGATACATACGTAGGCATACTTCATGTAGTCGTGCCGCAAGACCTTCTCATGTAAGGTGCTCAACCTTGTTTGCATCCAACCGAGACTCCCCTTCACCCCGTTCTCAAACCGATAAACGCGGCTGACCTCGGCGACCTTAGCGTCGTGCGACCCACCTGTTCTCCAAGTGTGGAGGTGAAGGCGAAGAGAAGGAAGAAGAGAGACGAGAGATAGCCCGGCGATTTTGCCGCGAGGAATTTTCAAACGAGGCGTTCAATCGCGTTTGTGTATATTCCCGTTATAGACTCTTCTCTGATTTCGTCGACGCTGAATCACGGAAGTGATCTCGCTCGAGAAAATCGATAGTGAAACGAAGAATAAGGGTACTTGAAGAATAAATCTGAAGAAACCGTTTGTTTCGTATCCTCCAACTAAATTTGCCATATGTTATGTATGAATGATATATTTTGACGAAAAATTCACATTTTATCGATATATATTTAATCAATTATTTAATTATCAATATAAGTAAAGTTGCACAACTGTAGGGTATGAAAATATTTCTATATATTATAAAGTCTTGAATCGTATTTCCGATGCAAAGCAGATCGACGAGATTGTAGACGCCTCGTAGATCTAATCCTCGTGTAATTCTTGAATGCAATAGTACAAGCTCAAAGATGATTGTCGAACGCGATAGCAGTCTTATTGAAAGAGAAGAACGCCAAATGACAAACTTATGCTAATTTATGATGACTCTTCAATGATTCTACGAAGACTACCGTGCGCATGAAAGAAACATGGGAATTACCTTGCGTATTTAAAGTGACCTATTAAGAGTTTATGACGATATTCTCGCGTTTGACGTCATCAGACGATCAAAAAAAATTGAAGCACTGCAACTATTAATATTTTAATAACGAAAAAAACTTGTCATCTCCTTTCTTAGTTCGCTCTCTCGTATTTCGCGCAACGTATATATTTTCCAAAAAAAATTTTTTTTTTTCGTATAATGCAGAATAGCGCTTTACGTAGCATCATACGTGCTTTATTTAGCACCTTTTCTCCATTACCGCCAAATCTTCGCCTTTCGCGGCTTTAGTATCAAACCGGTCCGGTCTCATGATCGTATTCCACACTACGGTAGTGATCAAATCGATTGAACTTTCGTCCTCTGATGGGAATGCTGATCGATGCACGCCGAAATTCTTTTAGCTGAGAGTTATTTTTAGTCCAATCGGGGACACACGGGGAATTGGGAGGAGGGGAGGACCCGGCACAAGGATCGTAAGTGTCGTAAAGGACCGCGTTCCATTCCAACATGCACGGATTGCGTGGGCGCGCTACGTTACATGGCATCGAATGCGTATGTGCAAAGTGCGCGTGCGTGCGTGCGTGCGTGAGTCCGTACGTGCGTGCATGCGTGCATACGGTGAATGACCGGAGGGCAAGGACGCTACAAGGACACATCCTTACATATGTATGCACGTCTGCGAGCACATCAACGCGCGCTGGTTACATCTGCGGCTGTGTATGGCGATACTATTTTTTTTCTTTTTCTTTTTTTTAATACCGAAACATACCTTGACCTATATCGTTTGTTGTTCGACGACCGTATAAATGCAAATTCAAAAGTCGAAAACAAGAAACGGCGAATAAAATATATATATATATAGATGGAAATGTCGCGTCAAATACTTCATTTTTATAGTGATGATGAGACGAAATAAAAATATTTCTGATATTCGATGTTTCGGATACCAACGTCTTTTTTTCGGGAAATCCAAGTCCCGGGAATCGTGATCGCGGATCATCTTATACGATCCCATCGTCGACATTCGCGCGAGTCTGGTCCAAGTGCAACCACCTCGCGCGAAATACGTATGGTTGCATTGCTTAAAATAACCCGCACGTATACGCGCGAAAACTTGCCCACCTACCTATCCGAAAGTACGGCTGGTCTCTGGCTGCGTCGAGCCGGACAGGTTAAGAGCTGCCTCCTGCAGCTTCGCCATTTAAATACAATGACGACGATCCCAAAGCGTAATGCGCCCACGCCCTGCGCGAGCTGTATACGACGGCGACTTACGCGTCATCGACATTCCATGCACTGCGCCACAACCAAAATGCACACGACCGCGTTTCTCGGTCGTGCACATTTTCGTTGTCGCGCAATGCGTGTTTTTAATTCTCCTCGTATCGCCCAATAGACAATCTAAAACCTTTGCCTTTATATCAAATATCCAGACATTTCATGTTGTCAAAAATTTATAGTTGGCCGTTAAAACAAATAATCCCCTCCATAATTTTTTAAAAATTTCTTATACGCGTTTCTCTTTATGTGTTTGCGCCAAGACAATTAATTTCGTAAAAATTAGTACATTTTTTTCAAGTGTATTAATTAAAAGAGAAAGAGGGAGAGAGAAAAACAGAGAGGGGGAGAGAGAGAGAGAAAGAGCTGTCCGAAATAATCAGGATGCCAGGTGGTTGCGAGGATCGCGTGATACTCCTCCAAGGATCCCCAATGGGTTCTTGGGAAAAAATCTGTCAATCTGACTGGTAATCGGCGATCGTGTCGTGTTCGAAGTTGAGGGTTTATGGCAGCTTCTCGAGAGGAATGGACAGAAAACGATGCTCCTCTTTGTCTCTCGCTCCATCTTTTTATCTTCTTCCCTTTTTTTATAATTTTTTGTTCTCTTTCGCGGCCCAGCAGATCGCGTCTCGGTCGATGAACTTCCCGGAACGATCTTGCGATTGCCTTCTGATGTTTTTTACTTTTACGCCTCTTCCTTTTCTCTTCTCCTTGCAATATACGACACTCGTGAGAAGCACGAAGACAAAAGTCATACCTCGTAGTTATCCGTTTCTTACCGCAATTATGGATTTTGCGGAATAGCGCTAGCTTAAGAATAGGTGTGTGTGTGTGTGAGTGTGTGTGAAGCTAGCATATCATTTAATGCAAGAGCATAAATAATTGAGATTTCTGGCTCTATTTTCAATAATTCTAGAGTTCTTGAAATAGTTTAAACAAATAGTTCCGGCGATTAAACCAAAGAAAATGCCTAAGAACAAATTGATATGCCAACTTCACGCAGCATATCATTTTGTCCTAACGGCATTTTCCTTATTAGTAATTATCAGGATTAAAAAATTTATAGTTTTACATGAGTTCTAAAAAGAGTTCTGCCTTCTAAAAGCAAAAAAAAAATATTAATTGATATCGATCCGTAGATATATCTATCAATTTTAGCTATATTTATATTGTGTATGTTATAATGCGAAATAATAAGATTATTCTAATATATGTATGTATTTTATTTGTTACAGGTAGCATTGCGATACACAGTGCGATTCACGCCTCGTGTTGGGAATACCATGTAAAGTTACGCGTGTCGGGAGTGCCGTGTAAAGTGTCGAGCGATCGTAATTATTCGTGTTTTCGCGAGTGTCGTGAGTGCTATACGAAGGACCAAGAGAGGAGGAGGAGGTTCGGGGAGGCATCGGGCGACATCGGCGCAACTGTGAGGTATGCAAAATTAAAACATTTTTTTCTAAACTGTATTGCTTATGAAATACTCTAGCGTTTCGAGACTTTCAAAACACTCTCTATACACACACCCGCACGCACGCACACATGTATATACATAATTATATACATGTATATACATAATTTGAATATTTTGTTTTCAGATCGATGTGCTGTGTACTACAACTCCGCTATTGCACGTATCGGTGAGTGAGAAATTGTTTATTTTATAACATTTCTATAGCGGTAATAGAAGTGTGTAAAGCGTCTCATTTCGTGAAAACTCATAAATAATTAAGAGTTCTGGCTTTATTTTCAATAGTTCTAGAGTTCTTGATAGTTTAAACTTTTAAACAAATAGCTCTGGCGATTGAACCAATCAATTTGTCCTTGGACATTTTCTTTGGTTCAATCGCCAGAACTATTTTTAAACTATCAGACTCTAGAACTATTGAAAATAAAGTCAGAATTCTTAATTATTTATGATCTTCTTAGAGTCACGAGAATTCAGATGCAATTTAAAAACGCGACAAGAAATATATAAACACGATTCATAAATTGACAATAGTCAATCGAGGAAGAAAATGCATACACATGCACTTTTAAAGGAAATGCATACTGCGACGAAATATGTATAATGGAAATCAATTTAAAAGATAAAATGTGATGTTTTGAAATTTTAAGTTAGTCCATTTACCATTAAATTATTTTCATACAGTATAGTGTAATCTTTTATGAAACACGAAGGCAGCGTGCGAAAAATAGCAACGTTAGATTCCATTTTGCAGAGGATATCTGTTTTCATCCAATTTGTATAAAATGACTTCCTTTTCGAGATTCTTGGGATCGTCATTATTTTTAGTACCTTTCCATTCTGTTATCCGTTCACGTCTGTTTACGCTCGCCTTTGGCGAACCACAGACGTCGTATCTTTTTCTTCTTCACGCACCTTCTCGGCGCACCTCTTTCTTTTTGCGAGTAAATCTTAGTCTCATGAATCCTACCTTCTATTTTCTTTCTGCGGAAGGGTTAAATGTAAAGGGTTTAATGGCTAGAGTGAAATAATGGGTGGTAAACGGGAGTAAACGAGTGGTGAACGGAAAGAAAAAGAGAAAGAGGGAGAAAAAGAAAGGAAGCGAAAAAGATGAACTCTATTGTATGTATGCGTGTGTTGAATCAGGTAGATACAAAATCTACTCGCGAACTTTATTATTCCCATGGACTTCCCGTTTAAGGACATTGTGTCTTGGCTATTTTATGGTACCTGTCGAGAGGTTTCGGAATCGTGCAAGACAGACAACAATAAGGTCCATTCTGATGCAAAGCAGCGGCCGGTTGACTGCTCGCCAATGAGACTAACTTTTCTTCTTCTCGTTTTTTTTGTTTACCTTTGTTTTTATTTGTTTGAATCAACTTTTCACGATTTTGCTCGCATTTATACGATATCTTGTTTATCAACTTTTTTTCTTTCCTTGTTACATTTTTTAGTAAAAATTTCGCAAAAGTTAAATACTTATCTTTCTCGATGTAACGCAGATTATAAATCTCGAAGGAAAAGATAGTCTCGCTTGCTGTAAATTTGACCTTAAAGTTTCCTCTTCAAAACGATTAGTGGAACTTTTCGCAAATTATTTCGCGCGAATGTTGAAACACTTTTGTAAAAGCTTTCGGTAAAAAAAATAAGAGGATAAACTCCTTGCCCTCCAAAAAAACAAAAAAAAAAAAAAAGAAATAAAGAAAACAAGAAAGGGAGAAAGACTCACGTTTGCAATGGCCCTTATAAGCGACGGGAATGGCGCGACCTGCGCGGCAGGCGGCGAGTCGCAGGTGGCAGGCACTCTTGTAGGTGTTTCCGTCGGCTCCGCAGACGGGGCGCGCGCCGGCGACCTGGTGCGGGGGCGCCTGGGGACACCTGCGGGCGCACCTCACACAGTGAGGGCTCAGGTTCTGGTCCAGCAGACAGCTCCGACCTTGGCCGCACCGGACCCGTGCGCACGAACCTGCTCGACACTTTGCACGTTATTACGCACAGTCGTAAACCGCCCCCGTGATAGACGCTTTCTTTAGTTTTTTTTTTTTTTTTAATACATATTTTCGTTCGGCACTTCGATTTGTGCGATTCCGGTCGTATTTCTGTTTGTTTAGCTCACGCGGCTCTAAAGTATATGATCGCGCGAAATTTCACGAGAGAAAGAGAGAGAAAGAAAGAGAAAGAAAAGCGTTGGATTCAAAATAAGACTAAAAGTTTGTACTGCTTTAATATTATTACGCGTTGGCATAAATTTAATCGATACATTAAAAATGTTAACATTAGAACATTAGAAGATATAGCTTAAATTTGTAAGAGCAATTTGAAATACGATAAAATGAAAGTCTGCACATAGATATAATATTTTTAATGAAATACATTTAAGCGCAATTTGATTTTAGTATTGACCACAGAATCGCGACACGGTATATCGTGGGAAGTAAAACGCGTTTCGTTACGGTTCATTAAACATTTCGATGTGTTACAAGATGAAAATATTTTTTCCCGCGCGCGCACTCTCATTAAATCGCGTTACGAGAGGATCGATTACCGAAACAATTACCGTACCAACGAATGACCGTATTGGGAGACCAATCCCACAACCGGATGTTTCTTTCAGGACGTTTTATTGCGTTTCTTTAACCGATCATTAGCGTCCCAGATAGCATAATCGCGACAATCCTTCAACTAAACGGCAAACAAAAAATGTCAACGTAACAGAGGCACAGCATGTGATGGTTTTATCAAAGATAAAAAATGGTGACACAGAGAAAGAGAAAGAGGGGGGAGGGGAGGAAGAAAGGAAAGAGAGAGAGAGAGAAAGAGAAAGACGATCAACTTATTCATACATACTCACTTTGGCAGTGGCCGTTGTAGGCAACCGCAAGTTCGTGGCTGCCC
This sequence comes from Prenolepis imparis, assembly GCF_030444845.1. Taxonomy (NCBI): domain Eukaryota; kingdom Metazoa; phylum Arthropoda; class Insecta; order Hymenoptera; family Formicidae; genus Prenolepis; species Prenolepis imparis. The sequence goes on from NW_028141165.1 coordinate 833,212, forward strand.
TTCTTGCAAGCTCGCTTTTTAAGTCTGCAGAGGCTCTTATAACTCTTGCCGTCCGTCCCGCAGACCGGTCCACCGCCTCGCGGTGCCTTGCACTCCGGACTGCACACGCACCTCGGCCTTCCTCTACGCACCACGCACTTCTTTCCCTCTTCGCACCTTACTTCCGCGCAACTCTCTGTCGAATAGAAGCAATTCGATCGCATTTACGTACAGATGTGCGAGATAACGTGAAAGTTTTTAATTTTTTTCGATCGTATTTCCCTCGATTGATTAAAGACTCAAAAATACGCAAGCAAATGAGCTAAAAAATTAAGCTCAATGCTATTTATAAAAATAAAAAATTGTTTTTTTTCCTCTAATGAACAACACTCACATACATATACGTATAGAGAATGTTTAGATGAAATAAGCGCGTGAGAGGAATTTCAATAATCGATTATCGAATAGCGAATAGCGAATAGTTCTGTTTATGTACCTCGACAAGGACGACACTGTACACCCCCACCAAGAACCCTCCAGAAGAAGAGACTTCCGCTGTCCAGATCCTCCTCAGAGTAGGCTGTCGCTGCTGCTGCGTTAGACGCGCAACAGTCTTCTCTCGTAACGCCTTGCGATAAAAGTTCCTTGCAGCGGCCGTTACTGATAGACGACCAGCATATACCACCTAATACAGATAGAACCGAAAGAAAATATATATGAAATTTAGATTGATGCTTTTATTAGATTTATTTCGACATTTCTTTTAGAACAGGCCAAAAGAGAAAATATTTTATTATAAACGGATTGTAATTTATCGATATATTTTATAATAATAATTCTGTACCTCTGCAAATGTCTGTTTGATTTAATTAATTGGTTCTCTCTTCTCATTTATTTGATTAAAATTTATTTAATTTGAAAAAGACACAACAACTTGGAATACTTAAGACTAGAGAATACTCGAGACAAATTGGCCTTTCTTTCTTAATTTTTAGCTATCGTGACACATCTGGTTAACCGAGTCGCGCGTCGCATGCGTGTGGATATGTCTTGGAACGAGCGAGCAGATTGTCGATGTAGTTGTATCTCTCTAGTGCCAGCTAGCCACGTTAATGGGGTACGGCAAAAAGGAACGCCTTGTAGGGCTCTCTAATTAAAGTTGCGTATAAAAAAGCAAACATCGGACACGTGATTAGCGCTATGAAAAAGTGGAACAAGGCCTGCTATGTGAAATCGCTACATGTACGGTGCAAAATAGATATGTGTTGTACGAAACGCGTCGTTTTTCCCGCGAAAAAAATATGTGGCTTTCACACTTGTAACGCGTGTATATTATTTGTATCTCCCATTGAGAAGTAGTAATTTCTAATCTTTTTCTTTGTTACGAGGTACATATATCCGATGGCATTTCCATATATCTTTGTACGATGATGTATTTATCATTTTCAAAATATTGGGCAATGTATTTATTAGACAAACTACACATTTTCCATTTATAAGCATGTTTCTCGTAAACTTAGTCCGCGAAAGTACTTTACGATGTATGATTAGCACACATAGAGCTTATACAAACGGTGATGACAAGCTGGAAAATAGACGCGACACTGTTTACTAAATTCTTCAGCATCAGCATTAGACAGAAATTCTTCGAAGTTTATCTCATAATTACAGTAACATGCAACAGATTCGACGATTATCTCTTTACGTTGTATAATAAATCTCTTTTTTGTTACAGAACACAAGCGCGTATAAGATAAGAATGTAAATTATCGCGGAAAAAAATTAACCGTTCATATTCGTTACGTTATTGCGTATCGCACAATTCTACATCGCGAAAATATGTTTTTAATGAGTGCATTCATTGAAATAGCTCTTTTTAATATCGATATATATTTTTTTACAATAGAAACTTGTTATTCACTTGCTTTATTTTCTTGAATCTAACATCGTCGGATCTGATATAGAAATCATTTTTCCCGAAGCTATTCTAAAAAATTGATAACTCGTGTAAAAATTTTGACATGTAACCAATTTATAATACAAAAATTTAATGTCCGAAAATTTTTTATTTTTTTAAATATTTGTGTTAACATTTGCATTTGTAATAAATGATATATATTCTATAAAATATATGTAAGAAAAAGAGAGAATGATTTCAAGTTTACACCAAAGAGATCTATCGAAGAGTTTGATGTAGCCAAGGTCAAACAGTACATTTGTCTCGTGCGTAATATTCTCGGTAGAGATTTAGACACGTGGGCGGACATGGGATTCGCGAAAAACATTGTTAACGAAAATAGGAATCTTTGAACACGTAACTTAAGCGTGCACGGGAAGTTGGCTCACTCGCGATTCGGAACGGTCCGAGCGACTGACACAAACGATTTATCCTCGCGATATTAATAGCCATATTCGCTTTTCACGATAAATGATCGCATCGGCGTTTGTTTACGTTCTAGTTCTCGGGAAAGCCAAGTTTAGGCGAATCGCGTCAGTTGTAACGTCTTGTAACGAGGATGCGGCAATAGAGTAGCGAGATGTACAAACGAACGTTCGCCAAAATAGCCACGAAATCCTTCCGACGTTCTTCTTTCGCTATCCCGTTACGGACGGGAACAGAAATAGTTTCGCTCGATCGGTTGATATAATAGCTCGTGCTTGTGAGAGAATGAAGTTATTCAGAAGCTTAAGTTATGAGAAATACTCATCGGTTTATTTTGTATATAATATAGAAGCGCGAATGGTTTCCCCCTTTATCAATCGTTATAAATATTATACGCGTGTAAAAGTAAAGTGCGATAAATTATCAAAATAATTGCATCCGCGGGATCGTGTACAATTTATAGCGTATCTCGTCCGCGATTAAACGAGCGTTAATCTATCTTAGATTATTCGTAAAGCCGAGTATCGTGTAATAACGCGAGTAGTAACACGCCAGACTTGGTTCATTTCCATGCTCGAACTGGTCAAACGTGAATTACGCCAATACGCGTGATGATTCACACGCCTGATCACGACATGTTTAAAGTTTAACAGTTAGTTCGTTGCGTAAGGTCAACGTAACGCATTCGGGTTCACTATCCGTACAATTTATGCAAAGTATTTTCTCGGGCAATATTTTTTTCTTTACATTTATTTGCCCTATCTCCCGCCTCTCTCTCTCTCTCTCTCTCTCTCTCTCTCTTCCTCTCTGCTAATAGAGAATCTGCTATTTATTGAAATTGGAGTTTTTAGCATTTTTGCATTTTTTATACTGGCTTTACATATTTACACATAGACCCGTAGGATAATCGTGTATTTTGTAAATGCTCTGGCGTTTTACGCGCTGCGGGAAAATGTCTCTTTCGCGTTGTTCCCCCAGCCCGCTGTTCTGGAAATCCATCGATCCGGAATCGCTCTACTCGCCGCCTCGCAATTATTAATCCGACGAAGCGTGTCACGCGGCGCCGTCGCTCGGAGGAGACGGCGGAACTACACCACCTTGTTACGGAGCGAAAAGGAAAGTCTGGCACAAACTCGAAGCATTAATTCCCAGTCTCGGCGCGGTATAAGGCGAGGCGAGACGAGGCGAGACGAGACGAGACGAGACGAAGCGAGACGAGACGAGACGAGACGAGACGAGATGAGGCACGGCATGAAAAAGGGAGGAAAGGAGAGGAGAAGAGATGAAGAAGAGTGGAGAGGAGAGGAGAGGAGAACCGAAGAGAGGAAAGAGGAGAGAAGAGAAGCGCGACGTGGCAAGAGGCGACGCGGAGCAGAGCGAAGCGGCTTGGCGTGTCTAGACCGCGACGTAGCCACCGTTTGGCCCAGTTACGCCCTTCTTCCTCTCCTCCTCTCGTTCTTCAAACCCCACTCCAGCATCCACCAAGTTCTCTCTCTCCGTCTCCTTATACCTACCGCCACCACCACCATCACCATCATCCGCCACCGCTACCACCACCGTCACACCACCGTGATCATCACCGTCGCTAGTCTTCTCGTAGTTCACAGAGAGCCACGAGCCACGGTGTGTGTACCGTCCGGCTGCATACCGTCTGCAGAGTTTGTTATTTGGGAAGAGCGAGAGCTTGCGCGCGTGCATGATCCGCGCGGATGAACGAAACTTTCAGCTTCTAAGTCTTCCTCTCTTTAATCTTTGCTCCCGCGCTGCGATTACGTCACGATAGTATCTATAGAATCTTTCCCTGCGATGCCTTCTCGTCGTGTTGTACGATGCACGTTGTAAACTTGAATCCATCTTACAATTTCCAAGCGCGATTACGTTCAGCGTTATACAATTGAAATTTCATAGGTATTACTTTAAAATAGAATTAAATGAGCGATACTTTTCTCTCTCCTTAATAAGGCTGTCTTAAATCAAACGTCACAGCGAAGTGCCCGTGACATATTAAAGGTTTCTTTCGAAGGTGCAAATTATCTTACATCAAACACTTGAAAATGATGGTTTTCCCCTTTACCCTTTATGATGTTACAAGTATTTGGACAAAATCATTGTCAAGGTCACGGTATTCGTTATCGTGGTTTATATACGTAACGTATCTATATATCTAACTGTGAAACGGCTGCTTTAGGATCGCTTAAAGCAGATGGCATCGACCGAAAAGAAGCTTTCAGCCTTTCACTTCAAATATTATTCGATTTAAAATAATAATAATCAAACCTGCAATATATTTTTTCGCTTACGTTGTTGAGATTTTACAACAATTTTTTTTTCACGCATTAGCTTGCGTTAAATTAAAGAATTTATTAAGCAAAACGTTAATTCTCGTTTACTGTATCGAAATTCCGCTGTAACATAATTATCACGATGTAATAAAGTTCACTCGAATAAATAATGACGGACGACCGGAACAGGAAAACGCTGTTCTTTATTACTCAGCTTCAAAACAGGAAATAGGAAACAATAGAGTGGCGCTTTAAATCACGAAGAAACACACACCGGCACAAATGACAATAAGCTAAAAACATTTTTATAGCCGTCAGGCACGAAAATAGATACGACTACCATTGGTTTGTCCATCTTATGGTATAAAATACAGAGATATCGCGGGATGCATTCTCAACACACCGGAATCCTCCGAGATGCATGGCTTTTAGACTCTCGGTTCTAGTAGCTAGTAGACTCTCTGCAGGCATGTTGGCATGCGAGATATAAGCTGCCGATTAAAGTGCCTATTCGTTCCCAGTATGCAGCCACGGCTCACTACCACATCAGCTGTTGTGCGTATAAGCGCTTTCGTACTCAAAGAACTTGAAATTTCGCACGACGACATCGATATCAATTTTAATGATCATGAAAACGAGACATTCTATTCTGGACCGATAGGTGACAGTAAAAAATTTCGATATTTCGAGCTAATTCGAGAATGTTTGTTGTAGTAAAGTGATGAAAGAAAATATATTAGAATTTAATTTTTGTTATAATATACATAATTAATGCAGAGATGATGGAAGATGGTTTTGAAATAACGCTGCTTATATATGTGTATATTTACAATATCATCTTTTGTCGTCTCGTCTCGTCTCGTCTCGTCTCGTCTCGTCTCGCGATATACTCTAATCGTCTCGGGACGTTCCGGGACACGCTGACGAAATAACACGGGATGTCGCGGGATCGGACGGCAGCAGGTGGTAAAAAGATCGGCGCTTGCTTCAGCAAGCGCTGGACAGGTATTCGCGACGTGCCGTAGGGGAGACGAGTTCTTGTCCGGGCAAGACGGGCACGCGGTTAGTCATCAAGCTCGGAGATTGTCCCCGCGCGCGCGCGGCGACTCGACCGGTTGACCAAAACCATAAGCTTCCCCCTTCAGTCCCTCCTCTTTCTCTTCTTCCATCTCCCCCCTGCCTTTCTCCCGTGCAAATGTTCTCTGAAAATCTCGAAAAACCCGCCGAAAAAAAAGTATCGCGAATGTCATCCGCGGTATTGTCTCTTCGCGTACGCGTCGGGTAATTTTGACTCTCCAGACTCGAGACAAGATTGCCAATTTTTTCTACTTCATATATATTCACTTGTGTATGTCATGCTTTCTGTCTCATGGATGTCAGTGGAATCCTTCTCAAATGAACAGCTGACATCGATGACGTGTAATGCTCGTATACATCGTATTATAAATTTCAATGAGGTAATAGCGATGCGTTACTCATTTTCCCTCTGGCTTTTTTACGATAATTGATATTGAGAATTGTGTTCATGGACAAACACTAATTTCAAATATTAAGTAGAAGGTCTATTATAAAAAGTCTTTCGATCGTAAACGCGGGTGATTTCATTATCGCGGTTATTGATTAGATTTGGAGGTCGTTCGAGACTGTCTGCTTTGCATCGAAACGAGGTGAAATTCATGCGTCATTGATATCTGCGCGTGACAATTGCGAGTAATATATCTCGCAGTTTTTCGAATACTAACTTTCTTCGCGTGGAATATGAAGGCAACCGCACGCGCACGCATAACTCAAGTGTTTTATCGCAGGCTCACCATCTCCCGGGACTGCTGCGCCTTCGGTCATGCTCGTCGAACTGTTTTTACCACGTTACCCATGCTAAGGGATACGGACCCGAGGTGCTAATCCGATGCATCTACACACGCCCAGCTAATAGAACCAGTTTTATGCGTACTGAAAACTGGAGTATATTTTCGAAAAACGCTGCGCTCTCTATCTTTGCATGGATTTTCTTCTTATTATCATGGTCTGCTTCAAGATCAACACGCGAGAGCTACGAGAGCTATGAGAGAGTATATGATCTATTAATACGATATCTGATGATATTATAATATTACATTATATTTCAAATTTATCTATATTAATTGTGGATTGCATCTTTTTCTTATGCCATATAAGAAGCTCGAGCTTACTTTTAATTGCGTAGCGCAGCATTTAAATATTTAAATCGACACGGTGAGATTGAATATCTCTCGATTGAAAATATATAACACAGCGTATGCTCTCTTTCGTTGGAAAGATAATAATACAGATAAGAGTACGATTAATTTTGTTTGAGCAGACGACAAGAGAGAGGCTGAAATCTCGAAATCGCAGCGTTTCTCGAACGATTCCCTTTTATCTATCTCGACTGGGCCCTTCCTTCCTCTTTCACGTCCTTCACGGGATCCGCAGGGTCTCCCGTCCCCGTCCTTCTTTCACCCGGTGGCATCGTCCGCGCGTCTAGAGGCTGAAGCGCCTCTCGCTGATGCGGAGCACTGACCCGCAAACTGGTTCCTCCATTACACCAGGCTTTCTTCCCCCTCCCCCTTTTCTCTCACTTCATCTTTTCTTCTTTCTCTCTGTCTCCCGCTTCGTATATGTCCTCCCCATTCCCCTCTTTATTTCTTCTTTCTCTTCCCTTTCGTGCGCGCACGCGTGCATGCGTGCGTGCATCTCTTCCTCTCTCTTTAAGTTTCAGCGTGTCCCTTTTACTTAGCTTCTCCGCATCCATATCAGACTCGGCACCCCTTTCCCCCTTTCCTCCCTCCCCCCGTGCAGAATGATCGGTCTCTAAAAGAGTCAGAGATTCGGCGAGAGAGCGCTAAAGTTCTTCTCTATATCCTTTGTAATTTTTAACCTGAATCTTTGATCAGTCTACGTAACTTGGTTATTTTTATCGAGGGCGTCTTCTCGAATTACTTGCAAAATTATTTCACGCGACTTGGCGTAGTACAACGACAAAAATAAATCGCGAAATCAATTTAGCCGATAGAAATTTTACAAAGATGAGGCTTATATCATTATACACACAAACGCAACAAAAGATTAATCGCCGGCTCAAAACGCGCGCTTTCGAATTTTGGAAGGAAAACACGGCTTAGGCAATTTTCATCCCTTGGAATCTTTTCGTAAAATTCGATTCGCGAACGTTAATGAAGTTTTAAAGCCCCGCTAAGCTCGCGTCTCGCTGTCCGCGTTTGCGGCGATCGCCGCCGTGCAAACGTTGAATTAACGCTGAATTAATTCGCACTTTATCGCCTGTCCGAAGACGGCCGACGATCGTTTTATGCATTTCTACGAGTAATCAGCAACGTCGACAAGACTAATTTAATTGGCATTGTAGGGATAATTGACGATCGTCGAGATTGTCCGCTGCAACTCTGCGACACATTGTTGCAGGGGAATACGAATCTCGTATAATTTAATTGGACGTAAAAGAAGCAAACAGCGTATTAGGTTCGTTAAGATGCACGGTATGCGTAAATAATGCGCGATACGGTGATATTTGATTCGCGTGCGATCGAAATGCAAATGTGGAAGAAAATGTGGCGTAATAATTTATTAATTTTTAGAAAATTGTGCATCATCGATGTGCCTATTTTATCTAGAGCCTAATCCTATTATTTCTCTCTCTCTCTGTGTTCTGATAAGTTTTTACGGAAAAGAAAACTGTGCTCAAATACGACACTAAAATAATACGAAATTGTATGAGGATCAAATGCTCAGAGTCGCGTTTCGTTTCGCTCGATTCACGAAATCGTTCACTACGTACATTGTAAAGCGCTAAATTGGACGAACACGTAGCAGACTAAGCCGCAACGGCAAATTGCAATGTTGGGAAATTATAGTCCTGTGAAATTATAGTCCTGTGAAATCACAAATTACAAATTGTATACTAAGGTATTACAATGCTGCAAATTGCTGGATGATAAAGATAACTCTTAAACCACAAGAGAGAAGGCCGTATTCAACGGCATACCGTCGTGAGATGTGAGAACATTGTGAGAAAACGCTGTTTTAGTCAATTTTCCATTAAATCATGCTTCCAGTTGATAACAACGTTCCCCGATTATAAAAATCTCGACTTAACTGAAACGACGGATAAAAGTTTCCATTATAACGTCGTCATCGTTTCGATATTTTTCTGTGCAAATTGCTGACATAAACATATAAAGAAGCGATCGTGTATTCGATTATGGAAAAACATTAATTCGGAAGGAAAATTTCCGTAAGAGATTTATAATAAAGTGGGAACTTTATAAGATAAAAATTTGTTCGTATAACGAAGCGACGCTTCGAAAGCCGAAAGAATTATCGAATGAGACACTTACCTGTCGCCGAATGGATTTGGAGCAGTAGTCCGATCAGTGACAGCAGGAGGAAGGTTCTATACGGGGATGCCGTGATATCCTGTCGCAAAGCCGTCATCTCAGGCGGCCCGCGCCAGGTGCTCCCCCGACGTGCCGCTATCTCTGCGGTGAATCTCACCTCGGTTTTCTCAACTTCCGCCTTCGTTCCCGCCAGATCTACGACGCGCCGTCCTCGTGCTTCACATTTCATCTGCCCCGTACCGATTCCTGTCCAATATACGTATCTTCGTTTTTTTTTTCTTCACCGCGCGCGGAGGATTTTCGTGGCCGATCACTGTTTTTCCTCAACGCCCACGGGACTCATGTCATGGATCTCGTTTTCCGTATATCGCGCGCACGCCCCCCTTTCTTGAAAAACGGATTCATTTGAACGCAAATCTGAAATGCATCTGAAAATGCAAATTGTCCTTTCGCGTCAAGAGTGCGAGATGATTTCGATAACAATTCAATCTTGTCTCTCACGCTGTCACCGTCATTTCAAGCACGCATGCTCGTCTGTCATAGATTACAGAAATTATCATCGGAATTTATCCTTCGAAACAGACGCGACGTCAGAATTGAAATAAATCACGCGTATCATCGTGATTTATTTATATACAATATATTGTGACATATTGAACACAAATGCAATCTTCCCCCCGCCTCTCTCTCTCTCTCTCTTTCTCTGTATATTTTCTCTATATAGTCCCTATGGTTACACATATAGTTTCCAAGTTAATTATAATATTGTTTTTTCGATTGATATGTTAAAAATATAAATTGAACAATTTTGCGCTACCATTTCTCCTTTGGCAATATCTTTTTCACGATTGTCTTAACGAGAAAGAGTTTCTATTAATCACTTACTCTATTAATTTGATTTTACTACTCTATACTTAAACACTTATATTACGCTATTGCATTATAATACGTTAAATGTTTTTTCTTGTTTGTACTGATTGGTATCCAAATTGTATTTCCTTGTTTTAAATGCTACGAAACTCAATGATCTTTCTGTTTGTCATCTCGCAAATTCCCTTTATTATTTCGAACTCCTTTTGTTTAATTATACACATGCAAACAATAACGAGTTTTTCTCACGGGCGATTAAGGTTTTTTTTCTAATTTTGCTGAACCTCTTTCATCGAATCATGTAGAGAAGGTTCTTTGATTCTGATCACTGTGTATCGCGACGTATCGCGACGTATCCACGAGGACACGCGAAAATGGATCGATTGAAACACCTGTGGATGGTTGAAAGTTTCGTGTCGAACGTATATAAGAGCGGTATATCGTTTGCGTACGCTATTTGCCCTGTCGCCTTCTTCGCGAACGCCTCCCTTCCTTGCTTGATTCATCGATCGAAGCACGACACTTGATGCCACCAGTCGCGAATCATCGCGACACGTGGGTGCGTATAGGCGAGTATTACGAAATGAAACGCACGTTGCACAAGTGAGTCGCGATATACAAGGATTCTCGTGTCCTCGATATAATTCACGATCCCTAAACCCTCCGCGTGCCTTCCACGCTCGGCTGCCTCCTTTGCGCGGCCAATCTCGTGGATCCCCTCGGAAATCCACCACGAATGGTATCTCGCGATTTACCTCAGCGTCGTCTCTCAGCGTCGACAGATTTATCTTTCTTTCTTTAGAGCTATCCTCGATTTTTGACGCGGCGTTCGGTAGATTCACGACGTGATTGTCGATCCTCCACGAGAACTCCGCGAGTTCGCTTCGCGGCGCGACGCGCGGATTCTCGTCGGTGGAAACCAAACGTGCGCGAGGCCGCCCGGCAGACTGAGAGGAGCAAGCAGTCGACGGCCAGTTGGTAGTCAGCAGCCAGAAGCCAGCAGCAGCAGCAGCACAAGGCGAAACGTTTCGCCGTATGCCGAGCGAAGCTCTGCAAAAGCAGCCTGTACACGCGGCCGCGTTGCGTTGTATCGTCCCCACTTCCCTTCTTCGAGCGCGCGATCGCGGCGGCGGCGGCGGTGGTGGTGGCGGCGGTGGTGGCGGTGGCGGTAGCGATGGCGGCAACGGCGGCGGCGGTCACGACGACGGCGACTATCTGTCTGTATGCCTACACGCCTGCCTTCCTGCATGCCTGTACATCTCCTCCTCCTATTGCAGCTCCCCTTCTTCTCTTGCTCTTTATCCTTTTCCTTTTTTTTCTCCTTTTCCTTTTTCTTTTCTTTCATCTTTTTCTTCTTCTTCATCTTCTTCTTCATCTTCTTCGTCTTCTTCTTCTTCTTCTTCTTCTTCTTCTTCGTCTTCTTCTTCTTCTTCTTCTTCTTCTTCTTCTTGTCCTCATCCTACTTCTGTCTCGTCCTCCATACCCTTTGCATTCCTCCTCTCGCATCCGTGCGTTCCTCCGTGTGTTCTTCCGTCTTGCCTACGGGTTACAGGATCCACCTACGCGCCTCCCTTTGACTACCTCCCTTCCTTCCTTCCTTTTGTTTTTTACGTGTCCCTCGCGCGGAAGTTTATAGCGGAGAATTTTCCGGTTTCGCCGGCTGCGAGAGTTGAAGAAGACTTGTTCGATCGAGCCGAGACCACGGAGCTTACGCGTATTTTACGCGTACGGGGCAATATGTGGTGAAATATTGTTCAATTCACGATGGATCCGACTTTTACCCCTCACTTGATCGCAAAGCATTTTTCTAAACGATTTACCTTCTAAACGTTTTATTCTCACGATAGCTCTAACAATGTTCAAGTTTCACCAAATTTCTGCGACTTCGCGTTCTCGTTTATCTCAATACATTTATTTCAAATAGATATCGATTTGCCGATAATTATCAAGTTTATCTGCAGATGAAATAGTTGTTGGCAAATTTTTATCATAAAAATAATTATGCATTTTAATAAATTGTATTTATTAATTTTATTTTAAGGAGCACTTTGTGGTACATTATATTTACAGGTGACACTTGTTCATTTAGAATAACACATCCGTAGCGACTAGAGACTTCATTATCTTAAAACAATAAAAATATAAAATAATCGAATTATACTGTACAATCAATGTATGTATCAATGCGTACGTGAATGATGACACACAACTGTCAAATAAATTTTTTATCGGAATATTAAATAATCTTAGTATTATATAGGAAAAAAGGCAGTATATAAAAAATGCAATATTCGGTTAAGAATAAGAATAGAAACTCCATAATTTGGCAAGAATCGCATAGCATCTCGTAAAACCGAATCATAAAAAAGATACTTGAGAAAGACAGATACCATTCAGGTCTTACATATTTTTCGCCACCGTCCAAAGACACGAAGGGGGTTGACGTTAAAGCAGCGACTTCCGGTTGGTTTCGAAACGTTCGGCGCGAGCGGGAATGAGCGAGATGACGGCCGTTGAAATCTTTGTCAGTCGCGGTAAATCATCTCGAATGACGCGTGAGACGTGAGAGACAAGAAAATTCGGCACGTGAAGATAAGTGCAATATACACACCGTTCCAGCGACAAGATGCAATGGTGATTGGTGGATGCACCGCTGGTCCACGTCTCTTTTATACCTCGCGGCTCGGCGCGGCGCGACCCCCGACAAAGCGGTACCGCCCCCTGGACACGTGACGATGCTGGATCTGCCACCAGGGATACTATGCGCTCCTTGCAGCGCACCCCGTCGCAACTACCCGCTAGACTACCCCACTACGGAAGCCCGCACCCTCCCATCCTTCCTCGCGCAGCGATGCACTAATTGATATCATTACGTGACGTCCAAGTACGTGTATAGACTTTGTCTCTATTGCTCGCGCAATATGAATGATGGTGCACCTTATCCGATAGTGCATAACAATCGACTGCCCTTTGGCTACTAGTTTTTCGACTATTTAATCAGGTTTTTGTTTGCTCGATTTTCAGTCGTTAATTATTCGTAAGCTTTCTATCGGAGAAATAAAACTATAATCTGAATATTTTTTGCAGAAGTCTATATCACGCATATATACGATAAATATAACAATTCGCACGACTTTATATTTAAATATATAGCATTTTTTATAATTTTAGCAATAATAAAAGATTGTTGAAATTTTCACTTTTTGAGCAGCGTATATAACGTCGCAGCATCTTGGTTAAACGCGAATACATGTGCGATGACTCGAGACGAGTGAATCTAGTCTGTATATGGTCCGGCTCAAGCCATCTGCCTATCGCGCAGTCACTGTTTCTTGACGAAGTCTGAGGTAGACAGACAGTCGGATAGCAGAATGATTAGAGTGTGCGGAGGAAGAAAATAGTAAAAAAGAAAGAGAGAAGGAGATGAGGACTTGACTGACAACAGTCGCGTAAGTCTATAGGTATAGGGATCGTCATCGAGCTTAGCTTAGGGAGATAGCGAAAAGGACGAAGGGGATGCAAAATGTGAGACAGAAGGAACGCTAAGCTAAAGTATAAGTCTTTGGTAGGTTGAAGAAAGAGAGAGGTAGCGAAATTTTCTTTCCCTTGTACGATCTCATCTTTGATCGTTTCTTCCGTGGAACTGCAAAAAGCGATCGATCGATCTCGGAAAGCATCGCACGGAGAATTTGCTGGGGGTTGTTCGATTACTATGCAGCCTCAGACTTTCTTCAATAAACGGTCTACCGGACTGAATGGCCTTTCGTTTATCAACGGCTGTTTTTGCGCGGGTCGTTGCAAGGACGACGAAAATTCGATTTGCGTGAAGCTGTGCTCCAGCTCTATTCGCCTCAGTCTCCTTGGCGTGTCGCGATCGTAATCTCTCGACACACTCGGTTGTTTTACAAAAAAGAGAGAAAAAGAGAGCCAGATCTTTTATATTTCAATATTATTTGCATATTATAAATTTCTCTTTTTTCTAAATTAAATATAAAAGAGAAGCAATGTTAATAAGAATTTCATTATTTTATTAATTAAGGAAGCATTAAAAATAGTAAATTATTTCTATAATTAATAACGCGCGTATAATTAATTATAGAGACTTAATAATTATATGTTAGGTACTTGTATTTTTTATTATATTTTTTTCCGATACTTTCATCTTTTTTATCTTATATTTTTTTCGTTGCACGACGTATTACCAAACGAACACGTGTCTCTCTTCTCCTCTCACGATTTTCAGTACTACTGTACGCGTTACGCAACGCCACATCTGTTTATTAGATTTTCTTAACGCGTTCTGGCGATCGCGTTTCTTGCGATTTCGAGACGGTGACAGACGAGGATCTTGGAGACGAAGCGACGTTACGCGACCCTCCATTCATACTCGGCGGGAAGTCACGAGTCATCGGCGACGGACCAACTCGATATAGTCGGAGTCAGTCTACCAATCTGTAAGAAGGCGCAAAAACTCGCCGGAACAGAGATGGGATAAAATATGCGGATGTCACCGATTTGATCGATTTAACATACGGTCGAGAGAAAGAGAGGAGACGGAGAGGAGTACGCGAACCGAGGAATTGAGTTTACTCCACAACTGGATCTCGAGAGTCGCGGTGATCTCGGAATAATTGCGTATCCTGCGACTTTGTTTTTAATACTTTGAAACAAACAAAAAAAACTCGACAGGACAAGTGCATCGACTGCGAAATATCGGTTTCTTCTTGCTTCTATATCGAGATTAAATATCGATAGCATATACATGAAATGCCGCGTGAATAAATTGATCCGATCCTTCATCGAAAACGTCATTGGTTCCCGTATGGAACGTGATCAATCGTCGTCTAGGCGCATTCGATTCGTCGCTGATAGATAAGCGACTATGGATGTTTCGTGCGTACACATATATACGCATTCGTACCCTCCGCATGCTGAATTGGCGGCGCATAATCGGCGAAACTGCCGTCAGAATCCGTCAGTAACCTGAGGCGAACATTATGCTACCATACTGCCAATAGTGTTGCGTAATTACGTGTTCCCCGGAGGGTTTGCGGCGGTTGCGTGGAATCGTGACGATGCTACGGAACGTCCTGTCACTTAAGAGCGTGGACAGGATGCATCTAAGACCAGAGAGAGAGAGAGAGAGAGAAGAGGAATTGTTCGGAGAGTTGAATTTTTCTGTAGGATGATAGATTGTAAGGGGGATATATATGTGCGTCGCAAACTTTTTTTATAAATTTAATTTATCTATTAAAGCTTAGGTATTTTATAAAACGGCGGACTTTCAAAAATTCAGCGATTAAGAAGTCAAAATATTTTACAAAAAAATCTCCAACATGTATAAAACTTAAATAATATAATTAAAATGTACAATATTAGCGATCATATTTCTGTACATTCGAGAAAGCTTTGCACGTTAAGTATGCGCAAAGATGCATCTCTTTTTACGGATGCTGCATAGTTGGTGGTTGGCAGCCGACGCCGATACATACATAGTTGGAGAATTTAATTTCGCGATTCTTATTCTCTCGTGGCGGGATACGGAGATTCCTCAAAGAAACAATGTCTCGCAGCTTCTGTTCCCATTCTCGACGGTATATCCGCGTCAGCTAGCCTTCTCTCGCGCTGCACGCGGCTCCGCATCGGTAATGCCTAAAGATTTACGCTGCACACGTGCGCGCCGATGTTTCTCGTGCACACACATCTCCACGCGCGTAACAAGACAACGCGGAATATACGTACTTTTTGCAAGACTACGAAGACTACGAAAACTACATGTGCGCGCGCGCGCGCGAGTTCCTTTTAACATCATTATGCCGTCCACACAAAGCAGACTGATATATTAGAAATATAGTATTGTTTATACTCTTATACGCGATGTCGCAGCCAACTATCGTGACAGGACTTGAACATTCTAGTGGAGCATTTCGCCCGGGAGAGCAGACACACGTAGGCACGATAGACGTAGACATACATACGTATAAGATACGTATCGCAAAGCGCATGCTTGTAGAAATAAATTGCTTGCTTTGCAGATATGTAATGCAGATTGTAGGCACACCGGGAAAGAAGAGAAAACAGCCATTCCGTTTTGATGGCACGTTGACAGATAACGAGAAACTTGCCTATTTAGATCGCAGTGTTGCTGCGAGAGATCTCTCAACGGTTCATATCTTTTCCATGCGAGTAAACATGCCTCTCTCTCGTATCCTCGCTTACTTACTCGCTCTACTTACACATTAAATATATCTTTATCTATAAATAATAAATACAAGAAAAATTGAGAGAATATAAAAAATAGAGAGAAATAACATTTGTTATAGTTTGTCTACCTCGAATAGACATCGGAGAATCAAATTGCAACCGCGTACGAGTATTTATCGGTAGAAATGGGAGGATGTGTTAGTCTTGAACTAACGTCGAATCTCTAATTCGCAAAACTTGCAATGTTTACTCTCACATACATAATGCATACCGCAACATTGCAAGGAAGGTAGACAGGCAAAGTAATGGCAATAACAGCTTCCAACGCTTCCAACGATGTCTTTTTGTTATTTTTATTCCTCCCCTTCGCTCTTCTCCCCGCATCGCTATTTATTACGACACGAATCACTTGGAGGTTCTCTTGAACAGATACAGGTACAGATTCGATGGTAACCATTTATTATGCGTCTTCGCAACAAAGTCGCGTGCAAGCGTACGAAGAAAGAATCTGTGTGAGATTTTGAGTTTGGCCGCAAGGATCAAAACAAAGCTATAGAAGAAAGAAAAGCCAGGCAACACGAAGTTATAGCGAAAATCGTTAATAGCCGTATATTTTTTATCGTATCTATAGAGTCCTACGAATCTATAGAAAGAAATTTTGAATATATGCGTATCCTCCCTTGTGTGTTTGAAATCCATGTTCCCGAAAACCTTATACATAAATCTAGGATCGAGATCGCGTACGAGACAATCAAAACCGCAGAAACGTACCGCTGAGACGAAACCGCAAACAACCTATCGTAATTTTGAAGAAGCAAGCTCGGCGAAAGAGCGTATCAATAGTTTGTCTTCACCTTTGACTATGTATTTCAAAGAGAGAGAAAGAGAAGAAAGGATAAAGAGAGAGGAGAGGAGAGAGAGAGAGAGAGAGTCTGTAAATTTCTAGCAAATATAATTTATTCCGTTGATCCTTTTCTTTTCTCGCGGTGAGTCTTTTCGCTCGGAAGTAGGATCCGTGTAAAGGCAGCCATCCGCTGACTGTGGTCAGCGAGCGGGACGAGACTGAATATATCGTCGTTTTGCCACGTCTGCCGGCAGTCTAGACTTGTCGAGTCCTCGAGTCCGACCGTCCGACGTCACCGAATGAACAGACTTTTAGGGCGGTGCGGAACATCCGCGAAACGTCGTGTTTTGTAGCTGGCAAGCAGGTAGACGGATTCGGGCAGATTGTTCCGATTCTACAAGCGCAACAGAGTCAGTTCTGTTAACGCTCTCTATGCGAAACTTGCATTATGCATTCGCAAAGTTTCCATTTTGGCCGGAGGTCGTCGCGGCGAAGAGGTTTTCTCTTTCGCGTATTATAATCTATGCCTTCTATAATCTCTCTAGACGGCATTATTTTACGTTAAGCGTTAAAGAGATTCTTACTTAGCGCGCGACTGCTTCTCACGCGCAAACCACGACGCGCTTCCTTCCTCGAGCAACTTTATCGTCGATAATTCGCTTCTGACGCGAGGAGCGGATAAAAGAGTGAGAAGTACGAGAGGAGAGGAGAAAACATTAAGGAAAGACGTTAAGGTATCTCGCAACGACGGCGCACATGCAGCCTTCCAGCTGCATCCGCGACACAGCTGCCTCTCCTTCATTCTACGCTACGCCTTGGACAGACTTTCCAAGAAACGCAACCACGCGCTGTTTCTCGCGCCGTTTTTCATCAATTGTTCTTGCTGGCACATTCATGCGTCCTCTGATCCCTTCTTCCTCTTTGATTCTTCCTCTATTCTCGCTACGCGCTATTCTCTCTTCCTTTCTTGTCCTTTTTCTTTTAATAGAGCAATTTAGTAATCGATCCTTTAATATCGCGCAAAAACATCTTACATTTTTGCACTCTACGTATAAAATTTCTTCTCCCGATTTTTCCTCTTCTCTCGAAATGCATTTCATGCACGATTTATCTTTATAATGTCTCGGTTGTTTATTTTCTGCAAATCGTAGACTACTGTTAGATATTGTTTTACTTTGGCGTAGCGCTTTGGTCAGACATTACTCGCCGTTGACAATGGCACTGGCATAAGCTATGAGTTCTTGGCCAAAGAGGGCGAGAGACGAACGGGCCCTCTCGGCTCGGAGATCCTGAATGGTAATGATTATAGCAAATTGCTCTTGCTTGGCTTGGGGGTGCCTAATAGCCACTCAGTGGGGCTGTTGAAACCGCGCGCCCCTTCGTTCAACCTTTGATCCCCCCGCTCGAGTCAACCCTTCAAAACTTGATTGTTTCTACCCTGCTTCACAGTACGGATGGACTCCTGAAGTTCGTTCTCCGTGGACGTTCTCGATATGTCTTATCGACGTGCACATTTTTCTTGTAATAATGCATGACAGTAAGTCTTACAGGATTCTTTATAATATTCGATTTCCTGTTTTGTATCTACAGATAGCATGTAATTCATAAAATAATTTCCTTATTCTTACAACTCTTTGTTTTCGCGATTCCTGTTAATCCCGCCTATTTTGCATATACAAGTTTCTACCTTGACTAGCCCCCAGCCAACATTCAAACTCGCGTGCAATCGTCGAGGAGTTCTAGATATTTACAGTCTTTGCTGTCTCGAGAAAAATACCAAAGACCAAAAGAGAAAGAGAGAGGCAGGTTCGATACGGAGAGAGGCATGATCGTGTTTTAACGGACATTGAGATATTAAACGTCGAGATGCCGTCGGCGGAGAGAGCCGTCGAGGAATCGGTAACGTTACACTTACGCGCACGCTCGTGCACGTGCCTGCTCACGTGCATGAACGCATACGTGCATGAACGCATACGTGCGTGCGTGCATGCGTACAGGTCATTCCAGGACGATGCGCAAGTTGGCAGAAAATATTTTCAAGGTACAGAGTAATGCGGCCCGAATGACTGACGTATACTGAAAGAGCTTCGTCCAGCGGGACAGCCTCTTCGGCGTCGATGGTGGAGATGGAAGGGCGAAAGGAAGAACGATGAGAAAAGGCGCGGCAAATGAAGTTAGCGAGTGCACGAATAGAAGAGAGCGAACGGCAGTGCTACAGAAGCAGAAAACTAGGAGGATAATGTGCCAATGCGACGGCTCAAGGATAAAAGGATGCGGAGACGCGGGGATAAGAGACAAGACTGCGACGCGTTGTCTTTCATTGGAGAAGAAGGCAAGAAAAGGGTGGGAAAGAGAGAAGAGAGCGCAGGGGAGAACTCGCCTGCAGGGACCACGGTCGTTGCTGCCCACGCCATGGACCATCTATCCACGTCCACTGTGACCACCTGCGCAATCTAACAGCCTAGCTCTAACGATGCTCTTCCATAGTATTCTGCAGGAGACAGACATGTCCACTCGAGACTGTGTTCGTTCACCGATATAGGCGCGACGTTACTCTATAACGAAGGAAAAATCAATGATTCTGCACACTGAAAAGTGTGTGTAATCTTGCCATCATGATCTATCTGTATCAGTGAGAAAGAGAGAAAGAGATACGAGGTTTTAAATATTTTTTTAACATTACAGAATATCGCATTTTTTCTCGAGATAATGCAATTTTTCAAAAATGTTGAGCAACTGTGAATTTTTTCTTTCCTTATCTCGTTACCTTTTTCTTTTTTAAAAGTAAAATATAATATATATATATATATATATATATATATATATATAATATTACAAATATATTTAGTTCTCTTCTCGATAGTTTCTCTTTATACTTTTATCTTTCTTACGACAGCGCGCATTTTTTAAACACGTTCTCGCAAAGTTGCACTTATATGTTAGTACCGTGAGCGCCTGCAGCCATTTTCAGATCTCGTTGTTCTGCGCAGCTTTACGTAAATACCGACGCCCTGTGGTTATTGCGCTGAGATCAGATCTCTCTCTCTCTCTCTCTCTTTCTCTCTGTACAACGTACAACCAGTACTCATTATAATGTAAACTTGCATTTTTACATGGCAGACACTTTACAGACTGCTAGCTACTATTTTTTTAAGTTGAATAACATCAAGTCTTTTATTTTTTAAAGAGAAGGATATTTGTCGAGAATAAACGATTCAGTTGATCTATCAAGTGGAGCACTACTCTGTTAGTTTCGGCTTTCCGAATAGTGCAAAGTGTGAATTGGCGATTATTCGTGAAAGTCAACCGACTGATCATACGAGTGATGATGTAAAGCAAAATCTCTTTTACGGAATCACGATGGTCCGTGGTGCAAGAAACTTGTATGGAGGATGCGTTCTCCAAGTTCCTCGCGTAGCGCCGTTAAAAAACTGAAAAGCACTCGCTAAGGTCCGCGGGACAATGGACCTCTTCTCTCTCTTTCTCCTTCTCTCGACCAGCGGTCGAAGGTTTTCAGCACCCTAGTGGTCAATTTCCCACTCAGACGGAATCATTAGTCTACAGCTATGGTTCAGGGTGCTCTCGCACTCCCTGACGAGAGAAGTACACTCGATGAGCGAAACCAAGCGTACTAAAACCAAACTCGCAATCAACAACCGGAGAATGCGCCGCGTTATATCTCAGACATAATTTTCAGTCGTTATATAAAGATTAATTATTTATTAAGAAAATTATTTGAAATTTATTGAAATTATTTGAAATTAAACATACTCGATATAGATTTCTTGAAAAAATTATTTATTCTGAGTTTTCGCGATCGCGATTGTATAATCGATTTATACCTGTCTTTCGATAGCGATGTATAAGGATAAAGGTGTATTATGTTTGACGAGCGTGCGACGAATGCAGGTTGGCAGGATGTCCCTTTGGTCGCGTGAGGATCGCGTGGCGACAGCTAAAAAATGTATGTCTTCTGACCAAAAGCGAGACACACGACGGGAAGAAAACGATAAAGAGAGGAAAAGGGCAGCGATATATAAAGAATGACGATGATGGGGTGAGAAAAAAAAATGATTGTATCGAGAGCCAACCACGTCCGCCGGGTAATTACGATTACTATCTATGAGTAGCCAGTGACTGTCCAAGTAGCGTGAGAAGAACAACCATTGAAATTCTCCATACGAACTGGTTTCACGCCTCCTGGTTCCGTTTGCAAGTGCACGTAGCCGACCGCGTAGACGTTGCAGATACCCCGGGAGAGGAAGTAGGCGTACACTATCCGTATATACTCTCTCTCGTTCTCTTTCTCTTATTTTTATATTTTCTTCTGCGCGCAAAACCAATATATCTTCACCTCTCTCTCGTCTTCTCCAGCTCCAACGCGACAGAGTTATCTTCTCCTTGCTAATCCATACATATATCTATTTCGATTTATTTATCTATCTATTTATTTAATTAACTATTCATTTATTTATCTAACCGTCTGCATACATTGACAGTTTCGCATGTCGGAGCGAATGTTGCTCTATATCTCTATATTATTAGAAACATTTAAAATAGCGGAATGTTAACGTCAACTTTATTAACGAATGAATTTTTGAAAAAGCAACGATGGGGGGAAAGCGAATGTATACGCCACACATGTCTAGTACTCGAGCGAAGTAGTTAATCCCCAAGCTAGCCAACTCGGGGACGTGGACGATGCCCTGCGTGATATCGCAGGATATCCGACTGGTGCGAGAGAGCGAGAGCGAGAGCCGCAGAGCGCAGCCCAGCGCAGCCCAGCGCAGCAGCCGTGCCGTGCCACGTAACACGTAACTCGCTTTCGCAGCGCAGCGTGTGTGCATGGCGTTACATCCCGACCGAACGATGACGACGAGTGTCGGTCACGTGTATAAGTACGTACGTACGGTGCGCGTATGATCGTGCGTACGCGGGATTACTACACGCATACGAGCAGCGATGTGCCGCATTCACGTAGTCCCGTCTAGACGGCCGTCAGACGTATTATTGAGTTCGCGTAACTCTCTGCGCTACATAGCTATCGCATTACCTATATGTTATGCGCGCCTGCTCGCACACTTGTATAGGCACGTACGTACGTACGTTGTGCGTGTGCGTGCGTGTACGCCGACTACGACGAGACGCACATCACGCACACACTCGCGCCGAATCGCGCCGAGGTTGGTCCCACAGCTGACGTAACCACCGCTAATTACGCGGTCGACTCCGTAGATCGGTTCGTTGCGTCGCTTTCGACCGCTCGTTGCACACGTAAGTTTATAAAGTACACGCATCCGCATATCCACGTGCACGCTCTGGCGAATTGCCAAGTCTCCGATTCCTTGACATTTTTCTGCTGTCATGGACAACACGAATTAAGGCTACGGAATTATTGGGACGCGCGGGATTCCAGACAACAATGTGTTGTATTTGTCGTTTCGTCTTTTCCTGATTTTTTTTTTTTTTTTTTTTTTGCTTGTCGCGGTTATTGATAAACCAAATTAGCTATGCAATTAAAAGCGATGATGATATGCGCGCGGAATATATATATATATATGCAATCTGTAATTATATCCGCTCTTCTTCAATTTACAAACTTATATATAATTCAGATCGATGCTCAGCCGCTGGCTAATGCAACAGTAATGACTTGGCGGAAATTATCGCTGAGCGGTATATGATCCTTGCGAAAAATACGTGATATACGCGCGAACGCTCTAGGAAATTTCCTTTCGGACTACCGTTCATAAATCGAATTGCTTTACGCATCTCGAAGGATACAAATGCGAACGATAAAGCTGGCTTATCCCGATGGCAGAACCAATCAACGAAGCATCTCTATATCCCCTTTCACGAGATAAATCATAAAATGACAGAATCTATCACTTTAGAAGAAAAAAAAAAAAAAAAACAATTATGGAACAAAATAGCCACATGATCACAGCGATTAATGTGTCAAAAGAGTATTAACGACTATTTTTCTATTTAATTAAAATATATTCGGAAGAAAAGTCAATATTGAGTGATAATTAAAATAAAATTGTTTGGATGAATGAATCTCTCTGTATACCCCTACATATCACGTCATATCACATGTATCGTATACCGTATATTTAATGTAATAAATATCATTTGGAGATGACAATAGAGTTTATCGTGCGATTTTAATTTGCATCGCGCAGTGAGAGGTGAAATTGATCGCGAGTCTACGGTGCAATTTTTACAATTGCAGTTTTTTGACTCTAATACTATTTTGTTAGGCTTATTCCACGTCCTCTTCTTCGTACCATTCTGGCCACCTACGCGATATTCTTGTCTCCGACGAGTCAGAGAAGCGCCCGGAGGACGGGTGCCTCGCCTTCCTGGAACTCGTCTCATTCAGCGGCGCGAAACTATTTATAGGACATATTCCGGTGATGTACTGAATGAACGGGTTATCTATGCGCGTTACGAACATTTCTACGGGCAATGATCGCGTTTTTTGTGACCTAAGCAGGACCATTTTATCCATTAGTTACCAGCGCGATGCCTAGGATTTACGCAAACACTTGTGCGAATGCTACTTTTTGTGATTAAACAAGAAATTTAATGACTAAAAAATTGAAACTTATTAATGATCTATTTAGTGTTTAAAAATATAAAATGGTATCAGAGAAGGAAAGCACAATTGGTTTAATGATGTCAATAGCGGTATTCTTATACAGATTAATTCTTTAGGAGATGTACATCTATTTTTATTTTTCTTTATATACATTTTAGCGATATAATACTAAATTGTCTTTAAAGTTAAATATTAGTAGCTGCATTGACGCTAAAATGTATATAAAAGAAAAGATGAACATATATTATTATAATTACTCTGGCGAATCACGCGACTTGAGTCAACGTCTATATAGTATCGATATCTTATATGATATGCATACGTGTTTTGTCTCTCGACAGACGACCAAGACACAACTAACTGATATTTGATTTGGATTGCTGTGGGATATTAATACGATATCGATCGAGCTCTCGCATGTCTGATGCCATAGCTGTGAATTATTTGCGAGTGAAGAAAGATAGTCTAGCAATGTAGATATACTATATTAACAACTCGTATATATATATTGTGTCGATAGCTCGTTATCAAAGTGTCAAAGTATAAGGAGATATAAGGACAATATAAGGAGAAGTTGATGAGAAACACTGCTTTTTTCGGCCTGAGCAAGATTCGGGCCATCATGATAGTTTAAGAGAGGTCAATAAAATGACACGCGCGAGCATAGACCAGTCTACAAAACAGGAAGGTCCACTTGTCATAGATTAGGCGGCCCTGTAGATCCTATGGGAGTAGTCCACGTCCCGTGCGAAGGAACTCTGACCGCGAGTCGTACAATCTATTTACTAATATCGCGTTATATGACGTGTCCTCGGTAAGTAATAGAACGGACACGTGCACGCGCCCTTCTCGCGAGGTGGTTGAACTCGGAATAGATAGGACTCTCTCGTGTATACATGTAATATACGCATACGCTTTCGTCACTAAATACAGGATACGCGTGTAACACGCACGTGTATGTGTATCTCGTTGCGTAGCAGAGAGAATCGAGAAGTCGACGGGCATAACTAGCGAGAGATTGACGAACACATGTTTTTCTATCGTTAATTAACGCGGGCCGCCTACGCGCTACGGTTTCCCCGGTGTAATAGGGACATATACATACA
Source organism: Prenolepis imparis (assembly GCF_030444845.1). Lineage (NCBI taxonomy): Eukaryota > Metazoa > Arthropoda > Insecta > Hymenoptera > Formicidae > Prenolepis > Prenolepis imparis. The sequence goes on from NW_028141165.1 coordinate 857,854, forward strand.
TAAATGCAGGCGGTACAGTGCAAACTGCAAACGCGTATCCTGCACTCTGTCTACCGGCTGCTACTTCATGCGTGCGTCCGCATTCCTAGCCCCTTCAATTACAAACCGCGTAAAGGTATACGCGCGTGTGTACGCGCTTGTCTATTAGAACGCTCGGTGCTGGACAAACGCTAACAGCGACCACGCATTATTACCCAGCCAGAACTGGACCCTTTGTTGTTTCTGTCGGTGCTACAGTCGACATCCGGCTTACCTAGCGTACTAATGTCGTATCGTTTTCATTGTGTGTGTGTGTGTGTGTGTGTGTGTGTACCTACGCCGACTCTTTTTTTTCCAACCTTTTATCAATATTGATCTCGAATGGGAAACGCTTGTACTTTGGCTAGAGATGTGTACTCGGAGCTCCAAGCGCGACAATTCCGTTGCACGTCGATTTTCTTATTATCGGAGCATCTTACGTTCACCATGTATTTTACGATTCTTTTCAATGATTTATACAATATCTCTTTTTACAATTACGTAACAGTTTCCTTTATTTTAATCTTATACAATTATACACGTATAGAAAAAAATCGCGACGTTTGTATATCGATCCCACGAAAATGTAAATTAAACTTTGAATAATTAGCTTAGCGATTGTCAGTATAACGTTGCTGCAATATAGAGGAATAATAATTTGAGTATTTTTACGAGGAAACCAGTTCTCTCCATTAACATATAATTAAGAGCTGGCGAATATTAAAAGTCCAATGAACGTTGAGATTTTGCAACGCGCAGTTGAAAGCATAATATTACTACTTGCGGGCAACATATGATAACCGCATTATTACACTTGCGGATCTCGTAGAAACACGCCTTGTTATTGGTCATTATCTATATGAAATTATGTATCCGATCGCTAGTTTCCCCTTTCGTCTGTGTATGCGTGTAAAATCGAGTCATTTCGTCATTAGAATATTTTATCAAGCCTCACCCATCAAATTTAATGTGCGATATAATTATGCTTGTATTTATGAAAAAAAAAAATGCTTGTATTACAAGTTATGTTTAGGAGAAATTTTTATCGAGGTGCAATATTATATACATATATGATATATAATATATGCACATTATAATTAATAGTCGTATATAATTATCATAGTGCAGCATGAAATAAATATATCGATATTAGTATCGGCATATAGGATTTACATGGAACTGCAGCTTTGATTATGGCTGCGTTTTGTGGCTTTGAAGTGCAGGTGGCACGAAAGTGTGTTCACCAGATACGCTTAATGGTAATGAACAATGGTCGTGCGCGAATTTGATCCGCCGTCTCACGATGTAGGCTAGACATCATCTCGAATTACACGACGAGCCAGCGGCCGCAATTTGTCACTTCGTGTTTATCTCGTCATACGCATCGGAATGTAATATCCTGATTAACCCTTGCGTCTCTCAAAATACCGCTTCTCATTGATGCCACTACGCGGACAATGTAATCGTTTTTCTCTCTCCTATCTGGCGGTACACAAAAATTATTTACAAGCCTTGTATGTTAATAATTTGTATTAAACAAGTTTTATCGTGCATTAAAATTGATCAAGTCAGACTTGGCGATCGAAGCAAATATAATAATAATTGGATAACATTAACGTAACATTATCGCTTGCATTACGTCGTTATAATAATTTTTAACGTGTGTCCCTCTTTAAATTTTTTCATTGTAATTTATAATATAACCAAGACCAGCGAAACGACATATACCGCGTAATATAGGGGAAACGAATTCGGTCGACAATTGCCAAATAAATGTGGATCATTTCGGAAAAATAGGGAAAAACGAGTGCGGCCAGACCAAGTTCTCTATCTTTTCCTCCTTCAGCCATAGTAGAGGGATGCATCAAGGCCAGATGAGGCCTGTCCACTAGTAAAAGAGGGCCGAAAAATGGCTGACAGGTAACAAACGAGAGCCATTTGTTAGCACCGATTTGCCCTGGCGTTTACCGCCGTGTCTAGACACCCAGGTCCGCCCGGATTCTCTTCTACTACTCGTACGGTACATTTCCGTAAACTCCTCGCTGCGATATTTACGAAGAATCGCGTTTTATGAGAGATATTCACGAGAAAACGTTCATATATTATCAAACGTTTTAAGTCTAAATGTAAACGAGTCAAAATATTTGGTACAAATCTCAGAAAAATCACTTGATAATTGAAAGCTTTTTAAACATTTACAAACAATTTCCGGGCGAAATGCTACTTTTCCATTTAAAGTTATCAGCACGAAAATATCCGAAATAATTGGTCTGCGTAGTTTTCGTCTGTGGAATTAGTAGAATTGCGTTTTCGAAACATAAAATACGTATCTGTATCGCACGATCTGTGTTCGCCGTCTTGCCGTGAGTTCGTTCCCGCGCCCGGAAATGCATAATTGAAAGGCGAGGAGAGCCTCATAAATAACCGCGCTAATTATTTCTAGCCTCGCCAATTTCCTGCCTTCTTGTTTGTCCGTACGCCTTCTCTCCTTTTGCTCTTTCGATCTTTTTTTTTTTTTTTCTTCTCCGCGATTGCCTTTTCTCTCTTATCCACTTGAGTATATAGCTATAGAAATTTCGGAATCCTATTACAAATATTTTTATCACACGTTCTACCTGTCATCGATTAATGACTAATATATACGAAAGTTTAACAATTACAGTATACCTTTTCGATGCAATTAAAAATATTTTTAATTAAATTTGATTAAAGTGAAATCACACACAATTTGAAAAAAATGCAAAAATTCTCTTTGTTATAACTAATATATCGTATTGTAAAATACATCTCGATTAATGAGAAATGTAAGTAATATAAATTATTACAAAGGCAGAAATTTAGTACATAAAAAATCATTTTCATTATTGAAGAAGCAGCTAAAAAAATTTACCTCACGAGACGGCTTTCACCAAGATTTTGTCGCGTCGAGGTCGCTTGTGCGAAGGTAAATTAAGCTGAAATTCCGCGAAAAATCTGCGATTTCTACCTCGGTAACAAAAATCGCTGGTTTCTTCGTGCGTAACAGCTGGACTCGTGACTCAGTTTGAAATTCACTTCAAGATTTCTGATTATCGTCTTGTCTTTTTCCGTCCTACCGTGTCCGCGGTCTACCATTTTTATAAGCTCCATAAAATCTGCGTACGACTAAAGTGGAGAAAATAGTTTAGTGCCGGGCCTGAATGGGCCCTGCGAATGGACGCTGTTAGCTCCAGGTATCCAATGGTATAAAATTGACTTTTTATCGCGAGAGACGAAAGAACGACTGGAATTTAGACAGCGATGTTTTCGGAGATTCTTAAGCGCAGCACACACAAAACGTAACATTTCATTCTCTTTCGAATATTTTATCTTCGAATAGCGCGAATGCCATTTTATTATAAATTATATCGATAGATTGATTTAAAGCTCGAGAAAATTGCCTCTTTCTGTATAAATCTGTTTATTAATTGTAACAATGATAATCGTGAAATTACTATCACATTTGAACAGGAGGAATTATCTTTATAGAAGAAACAATAGATACATTAAAAATATAAACATGAAAAATGGATGGATGTTTAATGAAAATTTGAAATTTCAATATTTCAAGTTTTTATTATGTATAATCAATAATATTTGATATTTGATATGTACACGCATAAAAAAATAACTATATAATAATGAACTATATAATAATGAACTATATAATAATGAACCTTTTTTAGCAATAAAATTGGTTAAATACAATTCACATATCTTGAGCCTATATGATTCCACATTTTGTTGTAAAGCCATAAACATCATTTTCATAAAGATTTTAAAAGATTCCGATATAATTTGGAATATATATAAATCATGATAGATTAATAGTTTATATATAAAACTATTTAAATTTCTTACAATACAGGTGACTAGGCGACTGCATATATACAATGAGTATTTTGAGTTAATATGTATATCCATTAACAAATCAATCCGTTATTTCTTTATAACGGTCTTGAGTCTTTCGCCACACTATCTGCTTCTTTTCCACGTTAGAATCTAGTTTGATATTAGCAAAGTCCGCTTCACTCGATCCAATTCCTGCTTTGTTGTAATTGCCTTTGATAGATACCTGTAAAATAATTGAGCAAATCTTTATTATATAACTTTAAATCGCTTCCATTAATTTTTTGGCAAGATTACATATAGTTGCCAACGAGAGAAAATCACATTTTTGTTTTTTGCGCCAAGTTCTCTCTTCACCAAAACCCAGCGAATCCGTCGTTCTTTGGCTCTATTTAGGCCAAGTGGGGCATCCCTTTCTAGGCTCCAAACAAGACCGTATCTATATATTACCGTCGTTACTTGACTTACTTAGCGCGAAAAAAAGAAGAGACAAAAAAACTGAAGTACGAAGAAAAAGAATGAAAGAACAGTCGCCGTCTTTCAAAGTACTTTATCACGATCTCATTAGTCGATAAATTTTCGTATATATTTTGCTAATTACTTTTATTCATTTTATACATTGCAAATTTCTCGATCGAAAATATAGTTTTACCTCGCGCGCGGCAGAAGAAACACTTGTTATTCTCAACGTTCTCCTTATAAACGAGGATCGCCTAGTATAAGAACACTAAGAATTCATGCCGATGACAATTGTATGACGTCTGTAAAGCACGTAAAACGACCGCGGTCGTTACTCGATTGACGAGCTTGCGAGAGTCGAAGGGCGAAAAGGTCCAACTTAGGAGTTTCGCTTTCTCGCTGGATGATGATAGTGATGATGCATCTGTCTGGACTTTGTCTAGACCACTTACATATATGTATATATATAATAACTCGTTTGCCGATTTATTTTCTCTTTTCGTTCGCGGCCAATATCGTTTCGAATGAAAAAAATCAATTTTTTTTTTTTTTAGAAATGCTGTTCATTATTGCTAATTTTACTTGACGCCGGTTAACTTTAACCTTCATTGTTAACAGCCATTAATTGGCAAATTCAATCTTTTAAAGATCAATTGCCAACAGGCCATCGACCGTCTAAAGTTGCTTACTCTCGGGGTCGTCTAAAGAAGATAGCCAGATTATTTATTATCGCGTCTCAATTATAAAGTTATTTCAAGATTATCAATCGAGACGATTATTGGCGCTACGGTTAACGTAGATCGATCAATGATTAGAGAGAGATATATAGAGGGGGAGAGAGAGAGAGAGAGAGAGAACGTCTGCATGGCGGAGTAAACTGTGGCGAAAAGACGGCCGGTATAAGATATTCATTAAACAGCGTCTCCCGTCGGGTATCAACGTCGGATTACTGAATTATTTTGTCCAGTCTCAGCACCACACGACCTAGATTTCCTAAGTTTATTATAAGGGGGAGACTAAAATAGCTTCCAGCCTAGTAATAATGTTAGTCATATCTTGCATATATTCATAGTTTCATTACTTATACAAATTGAGATCGAAATATAAAATTGAGAAAAGCTGACTTTATAATGGAAAATCTGATGGAAAACTCTGTTTAGTCTGCGTGTAAAAAAAGATTGCGGATAGCGCCGAATCGAACAATGTATGTTGATACACTACAAAGTAGATTGACAGTCTCTCTCGTCTGACGCGAGGGCGAAAGTTAGGAGGGTAGAAAATAGGCAAATAGGCCACACCGGCTGATGCTGAGCAACACAGCCACAGCCAGGCCGGAGGCAATGCACCGTGATTACCGATTAGATGACGCAGACATGTCGCGACGTCTGCCTTCTTTCCCTCCTTCCCCTCTCTTCTCCCGTTTAATTCATCGTTCAACCCCAGACACGTTTAATGCATATGCGTACCCCGATTCGTCGAGATGCATCGATTGTGCGTGCGGCGCGCTAAACTCTATTGCACGCTCGGCCAAGGGGCAATGTGCCAATTGTGGCGGTCGCGAAAAAATATAAACGGTGGAGCAAATCGAATGTTGTGCATCGTCATGCGGATGACCAAGGATTTAACGAAGGATTCGAAATCTGGGCGCAACCGCGTGATAAGTAACCAACTAACCGTGCGATTAACGTTGCTGGAAAATGCTGACGATATGCGCCTCGATAAGAGAGAGAGGAAGGAAATTCCTGGGTCGAGAACCCAGACACCGTGTGGTCGATCGTACGAACAAAACGGTGCCGACGTACAATAACATATTAGGAATTCGCGGGTTCTCTGACGCGACGTGGTGGTAGGGTACCAGACGGTCTGTGCCAGTTCGAAAGTTTGTCCCGGTTTACCCGTCTGGCATACCGGGAAGCGACGTGGACGCACGTGCGCCGCACCTTGACAGCTTGAATATGGGCTCCGGCACGGAGACAGCATATTGGGTTCGAAACTTTGCTCGTTTACAACCCTGCCAGTGTGTCTGCCACCGCCGTCGTCGCCACCGCCTCCTATTTTTCCTCCTCTGTCTCCACCTCCGAATACTCGTCGACTGCGACTGCACCATGCCGCGATTCTCAAATAAACGTCAAGCTTCTCTCGCTCTCCTTTCTCTTTCTCATATCCATTGTAATTGAAATGTTTCCACGTATGTGTCCAGAGAAAGATAATTCTATCGAGAAAAGTTTATTTTTTTAATCGTGAAAAAATGTCTTGCAAGTTTGAAATGTGTCAGTGGTATCGAGACGATACCACGAGTCCGTCATCCTATCATGTAAAATGTTTGAGCAAGAGAGAGACGCTTTGAAAATTGAAGAATAAAAGAACTAGCAATCTTTCTGTTTACTAAACTGATTAGACTAGACCTTCTAGACTAGACTAAACTCTAAATTGATCAAGATACTCAACCATCATCGATGAAGACAATTCATCAATTATCCCTTTTCCGCGGATTGATCTGTCATACGAACTTATCTTTCATCTTTCTATCGACAGATAGAATTCGCGATAAGAATTAACAGTTTATATATTTCTCGTCTTTGTTCATTGCAAATTGGACGGATGCATTAGAATGTAATTTCGGAAGTAACTGGAGAATCGGAAGTGGGAATCGGACAAAGTATAGCGTAGGACGGGGCAGAGCGACCATACGCTTAGCACGTAGACGTGGACGATGCAGACGAGGTACACGAACAGAGGTTTATGCATACCGATCGTACGCATACACACAGGCTAGTCACACGTCCTAACCGCGCGCGAGCGTACCTCCCGCGATAATCCTGTGATGGATGTCTCTAGGTAGTCGGTAAGCCCTGCCGGCTAGACTGTGTTCGGTATATCGGTGTGTTTACCCAGACGGAAGCCGTCTGGCGGCGATAGGCCAACCGACATCTCCCGTGTGGTATGTATATGGTCCATATACGTTGGCTCTCTACTTAAACCATTAAAGGAATGCATATGAAATGGCAAATCAACGGCACTTAATCGTAAAATCAAATGAATCGTCGCTCAGTAATAAAAGACCATTTGCTCCGATCGGATATATATATATAATATAATATCATGTCGCTGTTTTACATACATATCGTCGGTTCGAGATGATGCGTTTGGAATTCAGATATCACGACCGCGATTAATCGAGCGTACGAGAGGAGGACTTGTAATAAAAACATATAAACGTATCGCGACTGGATGAACTGAATCGGAAACGCGAAAAAGAAAACATCGTTACATCGTGTCTCTCCGATCCGATGACCACACGATACACGATTTGCGTTGATCGAGACGTAGCGCATCGAGTACCGCCCCGTCGCGTCGCGCTGTAATTAATAAATCTCTCATTGTACATATTTGTATGTCGATACCGGGACGATTATTCGGCCAACGTGTGCTGCTGTGCGGGCATATACACACACCTCGTCTAGACCAATCGACCGCTTCTGACTGGATTGTATATTCCTAGCTAACTAACGTTATACGGACACAAACCAATATACAAACAAACGTGTATACGTGTGTGCGTCCGTGTACCGGTAATACCGGACTGTTAAGCCGACACGTGCACACACTGCGTATACGGACCTCGTATGTATGCACAGAATTATGCACTCGCATCCGCTTCCTCCTGGCTGAGCTCTGGTTAATTTCGTTTACGTCTACACGCGTGTGTCTCTCCCTGGAGGGAATCGTGCCGATAGATTTCGCATTGCGTGCAGAAAATGCAGAATCGTTGCTCTTTTTGAGAGCTCTCTGTGCTATTCTAATTCTGTATCTACATTCTTGAAATCCTCCAACATTTTTTAATGCGTTGCGGTTGAAAAATTGTCTCGTACAAGTATATCTTTGTATGGAGGATTTCTAAAGAATAGATACAGTGACATAAATGAGAAAGAGAATTCTACATTTTCTTCTGAAATGCCAAATCTTTTGTTGAACGCGTATTCGGGGGATTAATATTATTTAAATATTGGAAATATCTTAAAAGAAAAAGTTAGATTATATATGTATTTCGAAAGATTTGTACTTTAAATTTTCTTTGACTATGTGCATGAATTCATAACGTACCGTTTACGTAGAAAAAACACTAATATTCATTAGATATAATTAATTAATTTATACATATGCATCTTTGCATTTCAAAATTATGTGTAAAATTATGTTCGCACGAATATCATTAATATAAACGTTTTCGGACGATTTTAAATTAGATTCTCTCTTGTATCTGATCATCCTCAATTATCAGTTTTTACGCACCAAGATGCATAAACGAAAGAGAAAACGAGATAAAAGAAATCTTTCGTATAAGAAAAAAAAAAAAAACGGATAACGGAATAGAGAGAAATTTTCAAGAATATGCATAAAGAGAAAGAAGAAATAATTGTGAAAAATTAAAGGAGGTTAATAAAGAATAAGGAGAAAGCCGCTACACTTAATCTATTTAATCGATTTAGTATCTTATATCGTTTAGTCAACGAACAAATAGTCTTTAGACAGTAGAGATGTTTGTGTTGGATTTATTTGTGAGACTATAGAGAGAGATTCCCACCTGTTGCCTTCTATGTCTCTTCCGAACGTGCTACTACAAAGTTTACTTTTCCCTCTTTTCTATCTCCTAACTTTTTCCCTTCTTTCTCTTTTTAGTCAGTTTTACATTTTTATCTTAATTTGTTTACGTATCATAAAGTTATATCATTCACTCCATCACATTTTGTTTAACGCTTTTTGATTGCGAGATGATATATAAAGAAAGATATTCAATATACCTATTTGCATTTTCCGAAATTTCTTTACCTTCATGGAGATATTTGAAATTATTTTTAATTAAAAATATTAATTAAAAAAATTGAAATTAAAAAATTAAAAAAATTCTAGACAAGTCGTGCTGAATTTTGTGAGAAATAAGTATTGAATGATTCATGAACATATATGTATACTAATATACATATATACTAATTATTCTTTACGATAAATAAAATAATCTTGTATACTTTTCTCGGAATGATAAATGTTATCGATATTTAATCGAAACGAAATATATATAAAATTTATCGATAGATTGTATCGAGAGCTGTATTATGGAGAACATGTAGGGAATCAACTTGTTTACTGTTGTGTTCCCTTGGACCTCAAGAACCGACTCACAAATATTGCCACGATAGGCGCGCGCGAGTTCTATCTTCTCCTTTTTCTTAGCGCTGTTTTCGCCGATGTCGCCAAAATAAAAGGGCGAATAAATAGACGGTAGAGAAAAGAACAAAAAAAAAGGGAATGAAAGAGAGATGAATGGCAACAACAAGTTATCGTAAAGTAATCGAAGGCATGGGAATCAACATCTGCCGTGATTTGCTCTTATTCGTTTGTCTACCTTGTTTTCGCGAGTAATGCATTCAAAACATTCTACTTCCATTTACATTAAAGTTTAATATTATTTGTGCAAATAAGTGTATAGGCATTGCAAAAAAAAAAAAAATATATATATATATATATATTATAATAAATATTAAATATGAACAAAAGTAATTCGTCAGCTAAAATCGCCAAAAAACAACGAAAAGCGCGAAAGAAAAGGAATCACCCTCGGTGTCTACAAATGAATTTCTTTCGGCCGTCTATCGTTTATAAGTTCGCCTCGGATTCCAATGCGGACTTGTCGAAGCAATCGAGGGAAGGACAGACTGAATCCTCAGTGCATTCTTGCAGTCTCTACCTCTCTGCATTACGTAATACCTTGAAACGACCTTGCGTTCCATCGAAACGCCCGCGGCAGAGAATCGCGTACATCTCGTGGTCAACTTCCGTCGCGCAAATCCCCCCTTCCTCCCCCCTCTCTCTCTCTTCTTTTTCCTTTCTTTCACCGCTATTTTTGTTTTCGTCGGAAAAGAAAGATACGATGAATAAATAGCCGGCGCGACAAGAAAGAAAATAAGCGGAGAAATAAGAGGTGAATGGCAACAACAAGTTTTCGCGAGACAGAAATCCGTGTGTCTCCGTTGTTTTCGCGCAGTGCTGCGCTCTTGCAAAACATGTCCTTCCATTCGAGATCAATGCCAGATATAGTGTAATTAAAGAAGTAAACGTATAATTCAAGTTAAAACCTTAAGGCGGGTTAATTAACTGATAGCATCTCGTCTGACGTCTGATCTGTCGTAGACTAAATTGTTTTGCACAACTTTTTTTTTCTCAACAAACAACTTACATTCTCGAGCATTACCTTATTTAGTCAATTCCATCTTATACATATATACATATTGCGTTCATCGATACATCGACGATTTACGTTTCCGCGGTGAAAAAATCAGAGAAAGAGATTCCTCTTCTATGAAGCAGGATTTACGGAAGCAATGAAGAATCCTTATTACCTTAGTCAGCAGCTTGAGATTATTTACCGCGTCATTAATCAGACGAGTTTTTCCTTCCAGTGAGAATTGTAAACCGCAAACAGATGCAATATGGAAATGGATGTAAATCGTAAAAGAAGGTGTACGCGCTCGCGTTCTATCCGTGAAATGGCTCACAAGGCAGTCGAGATATTCAGGGAAGTCTATAAAATGAAATCGTTGCAGTTTCCGGATGCAGTTTGCGATTACTTCACGGTTCGAGCGTTCGCTACAAACATTGATCGCGGTTTATACGTACATCAAGTATATTCAAGACCATGTAATATCACACAATTATTCTGAAAAATCAGACGAGAAATGTAATCTCGTTATCCATTCGAATATTTCGTTATTGAACATTTTCGAATCACTAGCAATTTTTTGTTTTTTTGCAAATGCACACCGATTTTTATCAAATGATAAGAGATAATCGCGACAATGCTAGGCAATATTGCATGGATAAATGTATTTCGCGCGAGATGGCAAAGCATTGTAATCCGTAATCGAACGCACTTCGACCCTCGGTAAAGCACTCAGATAAATGAATCCGCCGAGATTTTAGCCCCGTTAAAGTGTAGGATGGCCTTGCATACGTAAAGGCCACGTAACGTAGAGCCTCCTCTTCCGCGACGCTTTTATATCTCGCGGTTTACTGGCAATCGCCATTCGCGGGCTTTACAATGTGTCTGGTTTACGGGCCCTCAAACGTCTCAACGAGTGTGTCTTCTTTCCGTTTCTCGCGCTCCTCCGTATAGCTCTTCTCCTTCTCTATCTCTGTCGTTTACGATATAGGTCACATCTCCGTGAAACGCACTCGAGGCTGCAACTCACTGCGTGAGCGGCGCGCATAAAGACGACGGTGATGTAAAAACGAATCCAATGTAAAAGCGAAATGACTGTCTACGATGGCGATGCGACGCGAGTAGCACTAGATAAGATCGGTGAACGAGAGTGATCTCGGAACTTATTCCGATAAGCCAATTTTTTTTTTACAAAATTTGTTTTCTTTCTTAAGATGCAAAATACTAGCAAAATTAAACACTCTTGAAAGTAAACTGAATTTAATTCTTACTTTTTTTTATTTACAAATGTAGAATGTAGAAGAAAAATACTGGATTGGATATCTTGTAAACAAACCGAGATTTTACACACAAGCTAATTTTATGCAATGAGAAAAAGAATGCAAGTGAGATAAGCCATAATATCGTCGATATGTAATTTAAATTTTACTTAGTTTACTCGTTAAGCAAGTCAAACAAATATTTGCCTCAATATTTACTCTCTAGTTTTTTAATGTATGACATTTCCATCGCGCGCGACATAAATTTTGTCCAGAATTTATTTTAAGACCAATGTATTCGTGTCTTGCGTTTCGTGCGTCCTACCATTGCATTTAATTGTATTAAAAAAAAAAAAAAAAAAATATTAGTCCCAATGAACGTCTACAAGCTACATAATGTACAAGGTATATCCCACCGTCCGAAAGTGGCAGTGTTTTACGAGCAAAACCTAGCGGGAAACATTACGTCTGATGAACGTAAGGCTGAACGTGTGTTAAAGGAATTCTTACCAAAGAAAAAAAACGAGAGGTTTCGTGGAGGCAGCAAAACAGTAAAATACCAGATGATATGATGATGAAGACAGATACGAGCGAGATGTAGTAATCCGTTAAATACGGTACAATGTCGACGCGTTGTATATATGTATATACATAAATTAAAATACTTTTAATCTTTTATATATTTTGATGATTAAATTTTCGAATGTAAATGTGTGCTCTTATTCCGGATAAACTTCCTTTTTCAACCTTGCTACATATTGTTTATTTAAAAGAAAATCAGAGAGGGAGAAAGAGAGGGAGAAAGAGATCCATGAGAACGTAGAAAATACAGTCTGCGTCTAACAGCGACGATGCTTTACGAGCAAAAAGCGCGAGCGGCTCTCTATATCTAGCGGAAGCAACGGTTAGAGCGGCGGGGACAAATTTGACAAAAAAGACGAACGGGGGGAAGAGACCGCTGGGACAACAGGCCGAGCAAATGGGTGGTGAGGCGACAGTGGACAGAAGTACAGACGAGAGAAAATAACAGTCCCCTTATCCCACCCTTTAATCCTTTTACGCGCACAAGCATCACCGCCGACTGTATGCAATGGGGCATACGATGCGTCTAGACAAAATAATGATTTGGATTTCAATACATTTGCATTCATTACCCCCGGGGCACCTCTCTCGCCCGCGCGATCTCTTTCGCCTTCGCCATTCCGCATTTCGCAGAGTTACGCTCGTTATCATACGAATGCTCTGCTCCGGTACCGACGGTGCTCGTTTCGTTCGCCGCGCCGTCGAAATGCGACACGAACGGACTCGGAGGATCCGGGGCCTGGGGATCGTGCACGATGCGGCGCGACCAAAGGTAGGGAAGAAAAGGGAGAGATTACGGATTTCCCGCGACCGTCCGCCTAATGAGTCGAGCGTATGTATATATGTATACGTGTGTCTGCTCCTCTTCTCTTTATTTTTTCATCTTTGAACACACGTGCGCGTTGCGAGTCTAGTCCGGATCGTGTTTAAATAGGAGTACTTGGTATTTTAAAGCGCGAGTCGGAATAACGATCGACTCGTATCTATCTGTATCTGTATACTTTTTATTCTACCCTCTCTTTATAATGAATTGTTATACAATGTTCAAGCTATCCATGTCACCTCTTTTATGTTAATAATTAATTCTATGACGAATTTTTGTTCTCATAAATTTTAGTGATTTTTCTCGTAATTAAAATTTGATTATTTAAAGAATTAAAAAAAAATATGAAACGTAAAACTTGGTATTTATTGCATGTTATATTGCGATAATCAAAGTTTGAAGGAAAGTACTCACGGGTTCTGTTATTCCGTCCCCGTCTTTGCCTAAGGAATGACCTTCGGACCAACCCATTTTTGAAAGCATTTTGAATCCTTTGTTATCCTTTGCAATCGATCTGATTGAATAAATATCTTCGTTAGAACTTTGTTATATATATTTGTACAAACACCTCTTTATCTAAATATTATAATACTTACGTGTGAATAGAACTCTGTTCTGTCTTATCACGAGAATGCGAGGAACCTACATGCTGTCTCCTAGCTTGCGCTCTGTCTTGATAACCCGAAGCTAATTGACTATTAGACCCATTATCCTTTGCACATCCAAACTTATGTTTCAAACGTCGTAACTCTTCTTTGTGAAGTGTCTTCTTGAAAACTTTATTTTCATCGAGATTGATATTTTGTTGCACAAGACCTGGCTCGCAATGACCGCACGTTTCGTTTCCGTTATGAATATGGCACAATAGTTTCGTCCCGCCAATTTGTATAACCGAGCCATGTGTTATCTCATGAGCTTCGGATTCCTGCTTAGCTACTGACAATCTCTTGCCGTTTAAAAATGTACCATTTCTCGAACCAGAATCTATTATATGGTACTGTTTCTTGGTTTCATCATATATGAAACGTGCATGATACTGTAAATAAATATTAGCATTATTATATTATTATATTATATATAATATAGTATAATATATAATGTATAAATATATATTATATATACCTTGCTAACATTTATATCCGATATTAGTACTGAATGATCTCCTTCTCGACCTAATGAACCTCCTGTATATGTAACGAGAAAAAGGGAACCCACTTTTAATTTTGGTAAATCTGTTTCCTTAACAATAATCCTCATACATGGTGGATAATTTTTCGCTAAATCTGAAATAAAAAAAAAATTTTAATATCTTTCTTTTTTGATACAATTTTTTATATACATCAAAGAAAACAAATAATTTATATATGTATATAATAAAATAATTGTAAAAACAACGTAAAAATAAAATGTTACATTAAATTCTCATTAAAATAAAATTGGTCTTAGAATATCTTTTTGTAACATTTTATCTTTACGTCATCTTTACAATTAAACTTCTCAGAAAAGTTCAATGAAAAAAATAGATACAATTTTATTAAGATCTTAATATTAAAAATATATAATAGTTTATCAAACTTCATAGAAGACATTTCATGTTTTGTATTCTATGATAAATTTTTATTTGAGGAAATTAGAAATGGAAAAATCCAACGAAATTTCCGTGACACACAAACGCTCTTACAATTACAAAAACAATCATATAAAATTATATAAAATACTATTTATCAGAATCTCTTATAAATCATAATATATATTAAAATTATATTAATCTCAAAATTAATGCTATAATAAAACAAACATATGTGTATATATATTGTAATATGTTATAATCAAATGTAAAATTAAAGTTATTAAAATTTATATTATTAACTTTTAGTGTATGTGTTTTATAACAATAATTGCAAAATTGTTATGAAATAAAACAATAGAAGAAATAGAAGAAATAGAAATAGAAGAATAAAACTAAAAAGATTTAACCTGCTTCCTCTTCATAGTCACTTTCACTATTAGAAGATACATCAGGAGTGATTTCATCAGAAAGATCTTCATTCTCGCTTTCTGAACATTCACCCTCTTCAGGTTCTTCCGAATTTTCTTCTTCATTTATAATTTTTCGTTTTTTTACATCATCCTACAAAAGAGACACGTATACATATAAGTGTAATATAATTACCTAAGGCTTGTCGTCTGTATCTTTTGATTGTTATATCTAATAAGCCCTTTACTAATTCATCTATTTCATCTGAAACCTATAAATGAAAACAATATATCAAATATTTTCTTGCAAAACTGAACACTGACACACACACGAAATTAATTTTGTAAATTGCAATTGTAACCTTGTGTGTTTTTCCAGTTTTCTGTTCTTCTTTTTGGGATGAAATGGAAAGCTGCATATTAGTAACTTCATTTTTACAAATTTGTACTTGACTGTGAAATTGGTACGTATTACTAGCCTCGTCATAGTAGTAATATATCCCAGTGTTTCCATCGTAATACAGACCTTGCCTCTATAAAATAATATTATTTTTGTAAATTGGTGCTTATATTGTTATGCTATAAAAGAAAATAGCATATATATTGCAATATATAAAGTTTCAATATTTATATATAAAGGGAGCTTTCCAACAAGGATACAGTGTGGCACAGTGTATCATTCTATCTTCTTTCAATACCAGTGAACAACAAAGATAGAATGATACTCTGTGTCACACTGTGTCCTTGTTGGAAAACTTCCAGTGTGTAATATAAGTGTGTAATATAAAGTGCATACCGTATCATAATAATATCCAGTATTGTAATCATAATACATTCCTGATGTTTCCTCATAAACAAAACCATTCTGTAATAAAGCTGATTCTGCTACTTGCTTTACTTGATCTACTATACTAGATGATTTAACATCATTATTAATATTCCAATCTTGCAATACTGATTTATCAAGATTAAGTGTTGGTTTATCAAGATCTGTCTGAGTCCCACAATGTACATATGTTTTTGCAGAAAGCAAGTTTTGATGTTTCTATAACAGATAATATTGTAATTTATATTGAGAATGTGTTTAAAAAACCTATATTAATGTGTATATACGTATATTTATATATATGACAAATATAAAGTTTATATAATCAAATATTAATATAATATTATGAGTATTATCAAAACTATATACTTGTTGATTGAGTTTATTTCGTAATTTATTAATTTTCCTCCGCTGCCTTTTAATATGGTTACGCAGTTTACATATAAATGCTAACACATGGGGTAAATTACATAATTCTTCTGTAAAATCTTCTTCAAAATCTGATACAATTTCTCCTTCCTCACTTTCACCATGCATCTCACATACATCCATACTTTTGTTTACTAAAAGCACAATATATGCGTAGTCCTCGCAAATGAAATTTCACTATTCTACTACTTTATTGTAGGAAAGAAGAATTAAAATATATTTACACGCACTAAAATTTAATTATTTCGTTAAATTTAAGTAAGAATATTTAGCATTATAATTGACGTAAAAACACTAGCATTATATTCTAATGTCAAATCATCATTTTGTGGCTATATTTACATACATTCTCTGATCTGACATTGTCTGACATACTCTAAAAAGCAAATAGCTTCTTCAAGTCTCTGCTAGATGGGTGTGAAGATCTCCGCCTGAAATATTCATTAAGCAGGTTTGAGTCTCTACTAAACAGGGTTTGTAGCCTGGCTAGACAAAGTTTCAATCTTCACTAAATAATCATGAAGTATGTAATTATAAACGTCACTACGATTACTATAATTGGCTAGATGATGGTTTAGCAATAATTTGTGAAATATTTGTGTTTTTAAATTGCAAGTACTAACATAAAACTGGCTTTTTTCTCTACTTACTCTACTTGTATATGCAGTGCTGACATCTAGAAACAGCTGTTCGTTAACACCCCTTACGCCCCCAATCTTCTACGACCATCATGGTCGCTCCCAGGTTGATGTAGCCGTCGAAAATGACATTTGTTAGATGAAAGAGATTAAAGTGTGCCTGTACAAGTACCACTCATTCGAACAAAAATCCGGAGCAAGGACAAACGCAGTTAAAGTTCATATTTCTTCCCTGTGTCTGTTCTTCGAAATCCCGGCCGTGTAATTTTGTAATACGCGAATGTTCTCCTACGTCTCTTGTCTTGTGCAAGTGATATTTAGCGGTTTATTAAAACTTTGTTCAAATTGGTACGATTGCAGCCACAAGCAATGAAACAATGATGCCGATAAAGGACAATCAAGATGTGGCATGCTTTTTAGTTACCAAGCATTCTACATGGAAGGGGAAGTAAGTGTGTTTTCCTTATATTAATAAACAGCTTCCTTACGTGTCTGTAATTGAATTTTAAATTTGTTTGAAAAAGATTTTGAAACATATAAATATCTAATACATTAAATAAATTTGTAATTGTTTGATGTATGTATACTAATACTAATATAGGAATATTTTCTTGTATTTATATGTAATAAAATCTTGAACAATACTATATTTCTTTTTTAAAATATCAATACTATGTTCATACTTATATTTATAAATAATATATTTTAGGTACAAACGTATCTTCTCCATTGGCACCATGGGAATAACAACATACAATCCTGGCGCATTAGAAGTTACAAACAAATGGGAGTATTCCGATTTCATAAATGTACAGCCAATAAATAGAAGTCAATTAGGCTCCCTCGAATTTACCATAACTGTGCGTAAGGAGCGAAAAAATGATACCATGAAGTTTAGTACCGAACATAGATCGCACTTGCTAACAGAAGCGCTTAAATACAGAAATCAGTTTGAAAAATCCAAAGACATCTTGGTGAGTTTATGTGTTTTTACTCTTTCTATCTTTCTTCCTTCTCTATATTTTAATAGTTCTTTATATGTATAATAAAACATATTTATCATTACAATTACAAATTGTATATAATACAAAATGTTGCAGATATAACATTAATAAAATAACTTTTATATTTATAGAGATATCAAGCTTACAAACATCATTGGTCCGATACAAGATTACCCATTGTATTAGAAATAACACCATACAGTCTCGATCAATTGGATCCTGCAACAAACATGGTATTAGCTAGCTATTGTTATAAAGATTTTGAAGGGCTTCTAACAATGAAAGATTATCCCAATGGTTTTGTGATTGTATGCGGTGGGTTTGGTCGTCTACATCTTTTTGCTTCTATACATATGGAAGAGATAAAGAAAAGGTTGCAGGAAGCTGCATTAAATAATTTAGGCATTAATATAAAAATGTTAAAGGAGCCTATAAAACTCGACGACTTTATTGCTCAAAGATTAGGAAAGTTTAGCGGCGATGAGCATGTAACGAGTGTTTCGGAATTTACTGTACACAAAATATCCTCCAGGCATTTGGATCCACAAAGAAGAACACTTTGTCTTTCGGACACCTGCCTGTTGGAAAGAGATCCTCAAACATACAACATTTGTACTCTTAGGCCATTATCGGACATTTTTACCTTGATTCGTGATAACGATAATCCTCAACTGTTTACTATACAATACCTTAATGGTCAAACGCGCAGTTATACTGCAACGAATAGAGATTCCTTATTAGCATCTTTATTAGACGGTGTAAGAGCATCTGGTAATAGAGATGTCCATGTGAAGATGTATCCTATAGCCAGAGGTAAAAGACTCGGACCTTTTAATTTACCTGTTGATGAAGAGGTCGAAACGACGCACGTTAAATTTCTTCAACAACCACCTGGGGGACGTACATTTGCTGAAATTCTGGAGAGATTTAATGCAAATATACCATACAGTGGTCTTAATTACTCCGTTACTCAAGATGTAAGATAAAGCATTTCTCTGTTTGATATATATAAGATTATAAATAAGAAAATATAGTCGAATACTTACGCATATATATAAGAACTTGTACAGTACATTGAAGCGGTTAAGGTACATTAATCGAGTCAGCTTGAAATATTTTTGAAACTTTATAATGAAGAATTGCAAGAATTGCATTTTTTTAGCTTTTATAAAGTCTATATGTATGTAAATAATATATAAAAATTATAAAGTTTCAAAAATAGAAATATATTTACATAAATATATAGATAATACATATCAAGCAACACATGAGATACATTTTCTGTTTATCCAGGAAGTTGTACCGCTTGAATGGACTGTAACAACGTTACAACTCCAAGTACATCGTATCACAAATGATTACTTACAGGGAATCTTTACTGAAAACAAAGACAAGATTATCCTTGGAGCTTTGAATACTTTAATCAGCAAAGATTTGGAGACGAACAGTGAGATTGAGGCACAATTTCATGCATTACGAAGACTAGTGGCTAGTAAAATCGGCTTTGCTGCATTTACAACGCTTCCTGGTTTTCGAGAAGCTGTTGGTACGAAAGTCGTAAAGGCTTTAAAAAAACAAAATTCTGGTGTAACGCAAGCTGCCATCGATTGTATTTGTGCTCTGATGCAGCCGATGCACGATGATTGTGATTTAAGACAAGAACAACTAAACAAAAGTAGCTTGCTCAGCAGTAATAAATTTTTAGAAAGTTTGCTCGAAATGTGGGTTAATCACATTGTAAGTATTACACATTTACAAAGTTACACATTTAATGTTACATATTTACTCTTATATTCGAAAGATTATGTCTAAAGTTACTTGAAAAACTTTCACGTGGATGCTTTATATTACTTGTGTAATTGCTCCAGCTTATGTCTGATTATGAATGATTTTATGTACATCTTTTCATCATTAAGATATTTATAAGAATATTTATCTTGATGCGAATTCTATATATTTTATTTAATGAAAGAGACTTGAAAAAAAATAAACAGTGAAAGTTTTTCCCCCCTGTGATATATTCAGAAATTCTTTATAAAATATAATATATAAACGAAATATATATTTATTATACTAAAATATTGAGATGTTTAATCAATCGCTGCAATAAAGCCTATATCTTTCTTAATATTATAGAACCACGGCACAGGTGCATTGGTAGTCTCTGCTATGCTCGATCTTTTAACATTCGCCCTGTGTGTACCATACAGTGAAACGACCGATGGGAAACATTTTGACAATCTTTTAGAAATGGTTGCTACAAGAGGCAGATCTTTGTTTAAATTATTTCAACATCCTTCACTGGCTGTGGTTAAAGGTGCTGGCTTGATAATGCGAGCAATCATTGAAGAAGGTGCACCAGAAGTAGCAGCAAAAATGCAAGAACTGGCACTTGCGGAAGGGGCTCTACCAAGACATCTGTTAAATAGTTTATTTACTGTTGGTAGTGATAGTAGACTGTTAACGCATCGACAATTGTGTCGACATCTAGTAGGATTATGGATCACGGGACATCCCACAGCTATGGGATTATTGAAGCGAATTATGGTGAGTTGATTACATTAGTCCTTAAATTATATATATATACACAGGGTGTATCTGAAATGATGCACTAAACTTTAGGAGCGTATTCTAGAGGTTAAAATAAGACTTTTTTTTTCCTATGAACATGGGTCCGCAAATGAACCCCCCTCTGAGCTACGTATGTGTGTATTATATATAGGTATATAATATTGGTACCGCGCTCCCCATAGAAGACAATTCCTTCCAATAAGATACATTTAAGATATATTTGTTTATAACGTGTCAAAATTAGGAATAACGTGAAACTATTGCTTTATTTGTAGCCAGTCGGTTTGTTGAATTATTTGGATTCTGATGAAAAAGTACCAGAGTCATTCCTTGAAGAAGAGAGATTAAACAACCGTGACAATTTAAAGATAGCAATAGACCATGCATCTAGAAATAAAAAAAGCCCACAATGGATTGCTATCGAACGTCAGATGCGAGTAGTTGAGAAGCATGTAGAAAATGCTCTGCAGCATTGGGGTGCTCGTATCGGAATAGAGCGAAGAGAAAAAATTAAAGAACGTCCGATAGTCTTGAGAAAACGTAGAGAACGAATTAAATCTGAAGCAAATTGGAAATTATTCTATTATAAATTCAATCAAGATCACGCACTGCCAAACTTGATTTGGAATCATAAAACAAGAGAAGAGTTGAGAATAGCTCTGGAAAATGAGATACGTGCATTTACTTCGGATAAAGACCTGGCTGGTGGAACTTTGATCGCATGGAATCATAGAGAATTTGAAGTGCAATATCAATGTCTCTCGGATGAAGTTAAAATTGGAGATTATTACTTGAGGCTTTTATTAGAAAAAGATAGTCCAGACAGCCCGATAAGAAAATCGTAAGTACATATCTATAATATTTTACATACATTTAATGAAAATCAATAATTGGTTAATACATATTGACGGAATTAATTTACCAACTTTGAATCCAAGGATGATTTGTACAGTAAAAGTATATCCGTGATAAAAAACATTAGTGTCGTAAGAGAAACATTTATAAGATATATAATTATTACATATAAAAAAAAGTATGCAACTTGTTCGTATCGTGCTCGATATTAAGATATAGTACAAAACTCTTTAGACATAATTTGTAACAGTAGATTTAAAAAATTTTTAATTACAGATACGAGTTTTTTAATGATTTATACCATAGATTCTTATTGACTGCGAAAATCGAAATGAAGTGCCTTTGCTTGCAAGCAATGACGATAGTGTACGGTCGATATTACGAGGACATTGGTCCATTCTCAGATACAAAATATATACTGGGAATGTTGGAGCGCTGTTTAGATAGAACGGAACGCGATAGGCTAGTTATGTTCATAAATAAGCTCATCTTGCATAGACGAAATGTGAAAGATATAATGGATCAAAACGGAGTACGAACTTTGGTCGATTTGTTGACATTAGCACATTTACATACTTCCCGAGCAGTTGTGCCAGCGCAAACTAATGTGATAGAGGCAGGTCCGCAGCAAGAACGAATGGAAAAGGAATGGTATTACAATAACGGGGAGCAACGCGAAGGCCCGATAAGTTTAAGAGATCTAAAAGAATTGTACAGTTCGAATCATGTGACTTATAAGACAAAGGTTTGGGCACAGGGATTAGACGGATGGAAAACAATTTCGCAAGTGCCGCAATTAAAGTGGAGTCTCGTTGCGAAAGGAACTCCCGTAATAAATGAAAGTGAACTGGCCAATTTAATCTTGAATATCTTAATTAAGATGTGTGAATATTTTCCAAGTAGAGACGCCGATGACGCGGTAATCAGACCGTTGCCACGCGTGAAGCGATTATTATCCGATCTTCAGTACCTGCCACATATTGTACAGCTTTTGCTAACGTTTGACCCGATTCTAGTTGAAAGAGTCGCCACACTGTTATGTGAAATAATGCGAGATAACGCGGACATGTCGAAAGTTTATCTTACCGGCGTGTTTTACTTTATCTTAATGTATACTGGTTCTAATGTCTTACCAATCGCAAGATTTTTACAGCTTACGCACACAAAGCAAGCCTTTAGGAATGATGATGTGAGTTTATTTTTATATATTTTATTTTAATGTATGAATTATAGAGATACATATATACATATAATATTGTTATGTTATATCCTTTAGAACACTTCGTCAGATATTATGCAACGAAGTATTCTCGGTCAACTATTGCCCGATGCAATGGTAAGTTATTTGGAAAATCACGGGGTGGAGAAATTTGCGCAATTATTTCTCGGAGATTACGACACACCGGAAGCAATTTGGAACGCGGAGATGCGACGAATGCTTATCGAGAAAATTGCTGCGCATATCGCAGATTTTAGTCCCAAGTTACGAAGTCATACCATGGCTAGGTATCAGTATATCGCTATACCTGCTGTAAGATACCCGCAATTGGAGAATGAATTGTTCTGCCAGATATTCTATCTCAGACATCTTTGTGATACCGTTAAATTTCCACAGTGGCCTATTCCAGAACCCGTAAGTTTAAGCAGTAATTGATTTTTATACCATATATATTAAGCAATACTCTATTTATAGTATTAATAACTTATACAAATGTAATATTTAATTAGGTGCAATTATTAAAAGATGTATTAGACGCATGGAAGAAAGAAGTAGAAAAGAAACCACCTTTGATGACTGTGGACGAGGCTTACAAGCAACTCGGCTTATCTGTTGGAAAACAACACGATGGAGCGATCGTTAGGAAATCATTTTACAAATTAGCTCAAATGTATCATCCCGACAAGAATCCTGAGGGGAGGGTAAATATGAATTTCTATTTGTCCTGTGTGAATTGTTTTGTATCTTCTTATTTCTATATATATATATATATATATGTACTTATTGAAAATGTATTAAAACATATACATTTGATAATTTTAGGATAAATTCGAGGCTGTTAGTCAGGCGTACGAATTTTTATGCAGTCGCAGTTGTTGGTCGACTACTGGTCCCAATCCCGACAACATCGTTTTGATTCTGAGAACTCAGAGCATACTTTTTCATAGATATACGGACGAACTTAGACCCTACAAATATGCCGGTTATCCTCAGTTAATCAAAACGATTAAACTAGAGACAGACGACGAACGATTATTTTCCAAATCTGCTCCATTGCTAGCAGCTGCGAGCGAACTTGCGTATCACACGGTGCATTGTTCGGCATTAAATGCCGAAGAATTGCGAAGAGAGGGTGGTTTAGACGTGTTACTGGAAGCATATACGCGATGCGTGTCTGTCTTGAGCAACTCGAGTAAACCCACCGACGTAGCGGTGCAAGTTTGTATGCATATCACTAGATGTTTCGCTGTTGCTGGATCGTTCCGAGGATGCAGAGATAAGATAATCGAATTGCCACAACTCGTAAAAGACCTTTGCAGAATATTGCATTTTAAGGTAAATCTATATAAAAGTATTTTTACAATTATAAAGAATAACTTGTTATTTAATCTATGTTTCTTTTTGCAAGAGTACATTTTAATTTTGATTCTTTTATTTTGATTTACAGCATTTAACGAAATTATGTGCGGTTGCTACGGAATGTATTTCATCTCTCGCTACAGATAGTATATTACAAATGCAATTATTACAATCTGGTGCTTTGTGGGATCTGTTGCTCTTTATGTTCAACTATGATTATACGTTGGAGGAAGGCGGCGTAGAAAGAAATCAGGATGAGAACCGTCAGGAAGTGGCCAATAATTTAGCTAAATTGGCAGTTCGCGCTTGTGCTAGATTAGGCGGTTACATGAAGGGAGAAAACGAGACGCCTGTTAATCCGGTTACCGTCGCCGCCCTAGAAAACTTATTAACGCCCTATCTAGCACGTCAACTTGTTAAAGATAAACCCGAGGAGATTTTAAAGATATTAAATTCTAATTGTTCAAATCCATATTTAATCTGGGATAATGGAACCAGAGCGGAACTAAATGAATATTTAGAAGTGAAACAGCAAGAGAGATTAAATAACAGCGGTAACTTTGAACATGATTTTAGCGATTTTAAATATACCGCTCATGCCGATGAATTAGTAATCGGTGAAATATTTGTGAAAATATATAATCAACAACCAATGTATCCAATTGAGGTAAATCAATGTTTTTTTAGAAACAAGCTTATAGAGAATTTATATTATAGCTTGGAATAACTATTTCTCAGATTGATAAAAATAATCTTAAAGAGCTATTTGATTTTTCAGAATCCAAAGAGTTTTACAATAAATTTGCTGGAATTTTTATTGTTATCTTCGGAATACTTGACATCTTTGAGAAGTATTTCTCTAAGTAAAAAGGATCAAGAAAAATTGGAATACGTTGTGATGGCGCTTAGAGCATTGAATAATGTTATAAAAAATAATCCTGGAATTGAATTACAGTGTATGGGGCACTTTAAATTGCTATTTGGACTTTTGAATTGTAATAATTTTAAATTAATTCAAAAGAGCGCCCTAGAAGTAATCAGTAATGTTACCAAAAATCAGGAATGTGTTGATGATATAGCCGCGAACGAAGTTGTAGTGCATTTGTTGTTATGTTTGCATAGCCTAAAAGAATGTCAACTTCTTGCGTTAGAAACTTTATATGCACTGATGAGTTCGACTAAAATCGTAAAAGATGCATTAGCAAAAGGTTTGTAAAAGATATAATTATATAAAGAACATTAGAAAGTATCTGTAAATTGATGAAGCTGTTTAATATAATTCAGATCTAATGTATTTATAATATTTTTCAGGAGCTGTTATATACATTCTCGATCTGTTTTGTAATTCGAATAATGTTCAGATAAGAGAAGCAGCTGCCGAGTTGCTCGCGAAAATGTCATCCGACAAATTAGCCGGGCCAAAAGTTAAACTTGATTTGTCGAAATTTTTGCCTAGATTATTCAGCGAAGCTATTCGCGATGCACCTAAGCAATGTGTACACATGTTTGAAACAAAGCATGAAAATCCTGAATTGATATGGGACGATGATGCAAAAGCTAGAGTAGCAAGAATTATTGCCGAATTGAAAGACGAGTAAGCTTTAAAAAAAAAACTGGTGTATCTCGTTCTCTTTTTTTTTTTTTTTTTTTCTTTCCTTGACAAAATAAAATTAAATGTTTTTTATCTTTTAGATATCATGCATTACAGAGACGGAATCCTAATGCCATATTAAAGTTACCTGATACACAGAATAATATCGACATCGCGACCAACGAACCTGTCGTAGGTGGAGTATATCTTAGATTATTCATAGCCAGTCCTGCTTGGGCGCTTAGGAAACCAAAAGAATTCTTAAGTGAACTGATGGATACTACATTAACGCTGATGTCCAAGGAAAAGACTGATGTAAATGTTATAAAATGAATTGATACTAAAACATATTAGAAATATTATATCAATATTTATGTTGCATTAATATTTATATATATTACATTATGTGTATTTTTGCAACTAGACGGATATGTTGGAATTAACGACCCAGGCTCTCGTGTGTCTACTCCAAGCACAACCTACTTTGGCGGACCAAGTACCATCCTTGGGTCATATACCGCGACTTTGTCGACAGATGGCTGTCCAGAATAGTCAGCCATCAGTATATAAAACAGCTATATTAATTCTACATCAATTAGCTACGAGCGAAGTAAGTAGCCTTTGATTTTGTATATGTATGCGTATGTGCGCGCTTGTATGATAATTATAGTTTCATTTCTAATTCTCGTTTTCGATTTATGCTCGCATAGATTTGTATCTCGTCCATATGTCAAACAGATTGCATAAGTCCGTTGAAGCATGCGATGCAATCGAGAAGAGACATTATTGCAGTGGCATGTGAAACATTGAACAGGTTATTTTCAACTAATGAAGATAGACTTATTAAGCAGGTAGGCACATGTGAAAAACGTTCATGTTAATTACATGTTAAAATATTGTGTTGAAAAATATTAGATACAGTATTTTGTTACTACATGTAGGCATTGGATGCCGAAATGGTACCATATCTTTTAAATATATTAGAAGGGCGCTTAGATATCGTTGAGAATCCTGCCACGACTAAAGCACAAATAGTAAAAGCTTTAAAAGCCATGACAAAAAGTTTACTTCTTGGTGAAAAAGTTAATGCCATTTTGGAAAAATCGAGCGTATGGGCCGAGTATAAGGATCAGCGGCATGATCTGTTCATTTCTAACAATACAAGTTCTGGTTACCTTACAGGTAAAATATACGAATAGCTTTTAACGTGTATCAAATAAATATTTTTGGCTAATTGAAATTTTCTATTGCTCGATTATTAGCCGCAACGCCTGTATCTGCTGGCTACTTAACAGCGGGGCCAAGTGCAACTTTGACCGCGGGCCCACCACCGGTAGACAGAGAAGATAATCTAATTAATAGAAATGATAGCATCTGATATAGGTAGCAACGTAAGTGGTACAAAAGACAGTGAGGAGGTCAGTACTGAGAGATTCCTATCGGTAAAATACCGGTATAGAGACTACATTGTCTGTGATTTTTGGCTTCTTAAAGAAAGAAATTTATTAATCAAATATTGTTTTTGCTGTATAATCTTTATATTATAGGATCATTTAATATATTTCGTTCTTTAATTACATTTATATATATATGAGTCGTAGTGTATAATGTAGCTATAAAACTTAAATTGTCAGTTTTTAAGATAACACAAGTATAGATATATATTAGATAAAATTATAATATTCTCCGAGACATCTTATTATATCAAACAAGTTTCGGATAAATTTTTATCTTATACTCAGCAGCGTCGCGTAATATGACATTTTGTTACGTTTCTGGTAAACGGATTTATATTTGTAAGTTTATCCGCAGGGTATTTAAAAAAAACAAAAATATAATTCGATAGTATTGCCTGACGTGCATTCGAAAAATCGACTTTTTTTCTGTATCTAAAAATCTAAGTAAAGAAATAATTATCAGTTAATTAAGCTTACATTAGCTTAAAATAATGTATTATTTTTTTTTTTTTCGATTTTGACAATCATGTTTTCACGCCTATGTGTAACCGATTAAGATTATTTTCCAACTTTTAAGCTTAATTACACGTTAATTATATCTCCACTTAAATTTTTATTAAGGAAAGATATCTATCTTAACCAATTCTCATATCTTTAGGAATATCTAAATATGTATGATATGGAATATTATGAGATTTATTTTTTAATTAGATTAACCATGAGTTTACGTGTAAAAATTTTCCAGAAAACTATGAGTAAGAATTATGTAATATAATTTGCAGTAAAATCAAAAAAAAAAAAAAAAAAAGAAAAAGAAAAAGAAAACCAACAGGAATTTATATGTAGTAATGCAACAACTTTCTCTGTGATAGCATGTAATTGTGACGGATACATATAACAACAAATGGTGGTACGTTTCCAAGTTTGGCCACTGCAAAAACACATTTTCAATGGTCACATTCCAAGCAGTCAGAAATATAAAATGTACTATGTACTCTAAAATTGAGCACGTCCTTATGAAAGAAAAAGATTAGAAACTATATGAAAAAAAGATTAACATAAATTAAAAACATATATTAAAGAATTGGAATATATCCTTATCTATTCATGCATGATGAAAAATGAAAAGCTACATTTTTTCTTAAAGTTATATTATCAGAATAAAAGTTTAATTGAAAAGTATAATGTATTTATTTGTGCATATTTACGATGCACATGTTTTTTTCTTGAGACGATATCACATATTTTTAAATATCAGAAGATATTTTTAATTGTATGCTTGGTAACCATCAATTCAAACGTATCTCGAATTTTGGATGTCATACTTGCTATTTATTATCTTGAAATATACATTACTATGTATACTTTAATATTAAAAAAATATATACTATTTATATCATTATAATTATCTAATATGTCAATTTTTCTACGACCTTTCTAATACATAATTTTCCAATCACATACAATAGAGTTCTACTCAAGCCGTCAAAAATTGCAGTATATTATTGAACAGAATATTTGCTGATTATTTATTGTAAAATTTTTCAATTCTAATTGTTAGGGAATCTCGAAAATTTATATAAAAATACATACATATACAACTATCTGATAAAACTACGAAAAAAATTCTTCATTAATATTCATGAATATTTGTAGACATCCATATGAGAAAATTTCCAAAAAATAATTTATATAAAAGACATTATTTAAAGAAGGATCATGGAAGTAGAAGGACAGAAGCATTAGAGCATTTTTTAGATATCTTTACATTTAGATTTTATCTAAATAATATCTTTTTTCATCATTTACTATAATATTTGATTAATATAACATCTTAGTAATTTATAACAATATATTTAAAACATTGAAATGATATCGATTTTAAATATTATAATACGAATGCAAATTATATTGCTCTTGCCATGCATTAATTATACATTTTTGCATTTCAAGCTTGAAGGATCGGATTATATACATAACAAATATATATACAGAATAAACTTAATTAACTTTAATTTCATAGTAATAATAATATGGTATGTATGTTACGTAGAAATGCATTTATTTGCGATTATATTTATGATTTATGTACGAAAGAATAAAAATTAAATTAAGGTTTTTCTTTTTACATTTCAAGTTATATAATATATTAGTAGAATTTTATCTGTGCGCACTCGTCGATTTTCTTTTTTAGAAGAAATGGAAGAAATTGATCAGATAAAAAAATGTATATTAAATAAATTATACACAAATTTTGAACATATTGCACCGTATTGTGTATAAACAATTTGTTAATTTAACTCCAAATGAAAAAACCATAGTTATATTTTATCTCACAAAGTTCTTAAAATTGCGAGCAATATATTGTAAATACATACATACGTATAGGAAAGAAATTTACCACAGATTATTATATGACATATGATTAAAAAATAAATGATTTTGCACACGATACAAATTCTTTGAATTTCGATTCGACGAATTATAGTTAATGCATGTGCTTCTATCATATTATTATTTTAATTCTATTTAACATGCATTGAGCTATCTTTTTTCGCTAATTTCATCAGCTGATTCTTGTAGAACCTCACACAGATTCAAATATTTGTTTTCCGAATAATTACTGAGCAATTTGTCCAAATTTTGTTTCAATTCGGTAAAAGTCGGTCTACTTTGCGGCCTCAGATTCCAACACGAATACATTATATTATACCTATATATACAAAAAATAAAGAAAAATTAATATATAAATTTGAGAATCACAGAATTTACTAAATAAAAAAATGTTATGTCTAAATATATATGTACAGTTCTCGACCGCAGTTTGGTGGTCTTTCCATCCGATATCCAGATTTGAGAAGTTGTAAAATTCTATTTGTGGGTGTTCCAGGATATGGCATGGCACCTAAAGTGACTATTTCCCACAACAAAATACCAAAAGCCCATCTGTAAATTCAATTTTTATTGTAAATAATGGAACAAATGGCATATAATATATATTATATAGTCTGACAATGAGATAAAATAATGCTTACACATCGCTATAAGTAGTATATATTTGATGCGTTAAAGCCTCGATTGCCATCCATTTCAAAGGTAATTTACCATTTCCTTTTTTTCGATAAACGTTTTCTTGATAGATATCGCGACTGAGACCAAAATCTGAAATTTTCACCACTCCATCCGGTCGCACTAATACATTACGAGCGGCCAAATCACGATGTACTATCCGATTGGAAGATAAAAATTCCTAAACACAATATTTTTAAACATTCTTTTGATTTTTACATAAAAATAAAGAGACAGTAGTAATATATCATGATATTTCAATATACATGAAATTATTATCTTTTTTATAAAACGTACGTAATTTGTGCACTATAATTTAAAAAATTAACGCGTATATAATTATGAAACACACATATATAATTATTAATAAATTGTGTTAATATCAACATAACTTATATATATTACCATTCCTGTAGCTACTTGTTTAGCGAAATTCAATAAATCAGCGGAAGTAATATTCTCTGCGCATTTTATTACATCTACAAGAACAGAAGAATTGTATTATGTACGTGCTATCTAAATATTCAATTAAACAGTTATATCTATAATGATTTACCTTGTTGAATATCATATAAGCGATTGGTGATTGTGCGTGTGTTTTTACAGAAAGATTCGCTCTTTCCTATACAATGTGATAAAAAAAGCTTTTGTAGGATAAATATTCGGAATTTGTTATTTTTATATAATTTATATGATATATGTATATATACTAAAACCTTGATGTATGTCTTTATTGGCAAAGGACAGCGGCTCGAATTTCAAATGAGTCCTACGTTCAAATACGGCATTTACTAAATTCTGCCAAACCTTGAAACGAAATTCAATGGAATGCTTCCTTTTCGTAAGTAATAACAAACAAAAGCAATTATTTTTATTACTTCGAACAAAACTATAATGCATTTTTCTATTTTATAATATACTTATTTTTTCAACAGCTCACCGTTCTTAAATACGTTTGTAAGTCTCCCTTGCTGCAGTATTCCACTACTAGTAAAGGTTTATTATACAAAGTGCAGTATCCAATTAAAGATACTATGTTTGGATGCTGACCAGCGGCTCTCATCATTGAAATTTCTTGATGAAAGCTTTTTATATCCTCTATCGTTGGATCGTCTGCATAATGAGATAAGATAATTATTTACATCCTATGTAATGCATTCTGATACTTTTGCACATATGCGATCATATATATATATATATATATATATATATATATATATATAATTAAGATTTCTTTAACACGTTTTGTGTTTCATGTAAATATTCTGTTACATAATGTTTTTTTTTTATATATCATGATACCTTTCATCATTTTAACGGCTACATCTGTGATGATAGTGTCAACTTCATCCTGCAACGATGCAAGTCTGACAATACCGTATGCTCCACTGCCCAATACACCTTTAAGTCTCAACTTTTGTGGATTAAGCTCGAATTTATCGTATGGCAAAAGAGTATCTCCATTGTCGACCGCGTAATCTCGTTTTAAAGGTTTCTTTAGAGAATCCATAGAATCCTATATGTAATACGAAAAATCTCTAAGATAAATACTTGTCTCAGATAATTACTTCAATAAATGCATCAGCGTAAAATGAAAGAAATTAATTATAATAGTAATAAACTTATTTATTAAATATTCTAACGTTAAATTATTAATTTTTATATAACAGACATGTGGGACTCATAATCAGGTACGATTGATAACTATTGTATTCAATATTTACAAAAGTGAAAGCGCGGTTGAATATATATCTCGAAATTATTTTTCAAACTTTAAAGCTGAATATATAATTTATCGATTAATGAACTTACCTCAAAATGCATGTATTCCATATTCATTTTTTTACTCTTTTTTTTACGATGCTGCATACAAATCACCCCAAACACTACCGCAATGATCATTAATATCGGTAATGCTATGATAATCTCACGATAAGATAGTTCTGCAATTATAATGTGACATAATACATATTTCATCCGAAGTTTATTCAATGGAATAAATTAAAATGATTACCGCGTATTTACCTACTACTTCATCAATGTTTCCCGATACAGTTGATTGTAAACTTACACCACCCATTGATTCCGCCACGATACTAATTTCATATTGTGATCCTACATCAACGTTCAAGAAGGAAGCTTCGAGTGCATCCTGCAGAAAAAAATCATTTATAGAAATTATGTAGAAACATAACATTTGTAGAAATTATTATTGTGATAATACTAACTCCAGATACAATCAATAGATACGGTTCGACTCGAAACGAATCAAATTGTACTGTATAATTGTCTGGTTGTAAAATGGATTTATTCCAGCTAATTACGATATCGTATACTCCTTGATGTTTTCGAATATGTTCTGCTTGTAAACCCTTTACCTTTTCAGGTGCTATAAAAAAATCATTAATTGTAATTTAAATTAGTTTAGCTTCGAAATGAGCTTTTATTATTCCTGGCGACTATTTTAATAGCTTACCGCAGATGTTTAAATTGCGATGAACTTCTAAGCACGATGGTGTGACAAAAGTAAATATCGTTGCATTACTAATTTTAGAGAAGTTATCATTACCCGATCGAATCGATACGGTATTGTTTTGCTCGTATTGTAAGCGTCTGAGAAAAAAGCGGAAATCTAAAGACTAAAAAGATACATGAATATTTGATAAAATTTTTGGTAAAATTAAAATAAAAGGATTTATATCAATATAATTTTACCGTTTTTAAATCGAAATTTATCAAGTTATGTTCCCCAGACCAAGATAGTATATTATAATTACAGCTTCGATCTAAAAAATGTTATTCGCAATGCCTTAATATTTTCATATATACAATAAATAATATACTAATAAATCATTATTAGACAATATTATATATACCTTCAGCAGGCTCAAAAATAATTTCCACTTGTAATTCGCATACATTTTTACTATCTTCTTCGATTTTCAAAATTGAAATGTAATCAATTTTGCGTGGTTGATAATCAACTGCAAATATTAATCAAGTTTATAGTAAATAAAAAATTAAATAATACAACAAATAAATAGTGTAAAATAAATATATGTAGAAGTATATAGCAATAATACAACAAAAAGTTATCGGTTCAGAAAATTAATACCTGCATAAGTTGAAAACCAATCCGACGTTTCGGCTAATGAAACTCCATTCTGTGTTAATCTGTATAAACGATAACGATAAAGCGTATCCGCTGTCAAATTTGAAAATGTCGATAATCCGCCATTGCTCTACAAAAAAAATTTATCTTGTAAAAAGAGGCAAAATGCTTTGTAATCCAGAAAATTTGTTTCTGTAAAATTTTGCCGTATAAATTAACACGATGTTTTATGCATAAGTATAAAGAAATATTCTCTTTAAATAATATTATTCATTTGACTTTTGCGCGAATATGAAGAAAACATTAATATTGCGGAATTCATCACGTTATAAATTTAATTTACACTTTATACAAGTATACGTCTTAGTTTTTAACTTTCAAGTAGATTTAATATACCTAAAACTATTTGAAAATTGTTCTATTGCAATTCCAACTTTTCATACTATCATTATACGTATCACAACTATTTCTTTTGTCAAAAATAAGACTCAAAATAAGACCGTGATGTATCAAATAATTAATTGTATATATTTAAGAGTCAAAAAAGCATTTACCACTATAGTTACACCCCATGTATCAACGGAAACACTTTGTTCAATAACGTAGATCCCAGGAGTGTGTTTAATTATTAGCGAGTTCGTTCCTCTGCAGTATAAACTGACGTTTTCGCCAGCTTCTTCGTTTATTCTCGGATAAGCTATCGTAAAATTATTTGTAATATTTAAAGGGGCAAGAGATATTTTTAGACTGTACAATTAATTATTTTATAATTTAATATTATTTAACTTACGCTTAAATTCATCTGTAGGTTGTAAACAACCATCTCGACACGACTCCTGAAAGACAAATAATTGACGCGCATTATAACAGATAGACATAATTATACCTGTTACGCAGTAATATATGAAGATATTATTTTCCAATTTTAAATACCGCATTTTTTTCTCTATTTTCCGTGAATAAATTTTTCAAGACCATGCCACGATAATAAGCAACGAGATTCTGGCAAATATTCAGTAGAGATATGTTTGATATATTCAGTAGAGTATTTTTGAACACCAATCGGATGTACCACGAACGATCGTTCTCGGCACGGTCACTTTGCACACATTCTAAGGTTTTAAATGATACTTAAAATATATCGCAATCCCCTCTCCGAGAAGATGATAACCAGTTGAAGTCTCATTTACATGTCGCGCGTTTAAAAAATTTAGATTTACAATTAACGTAGCGTATATAGAGACCTCATTAATAATATATCATTTTTTCAAGTAAATTTAAACGCGGGAAATAAAGTAAGACGAAAACACAGGATGTCGCGATCAGATTACAGAATCCTGCTGTAAACATTCATGTGATTTTAAGTCGCGTCTGTTTTTTA
Organism: Prenolepis imparis; assembly: GCF_030444845.1. Classification (NCBI taxonomy): domain Eukaryota; kingdom Metazoa; phylum Arthropoda; class Insecta; order Hymenoptera; family Formicidae; genus Prenolepis; species Prenolepis imparis. The sequence continues at coordinate 892,567 of NW_028141165.1, forward strand.
CGCGATATACATATACACCCATACAAGCAACATAGCACATATGCGATTGTCGTCAACACGTCAATACGCAAATCGAAACTGTTGCAAAACTTTACCTCGTACACACTTGCATTTAGCGTGTGCGTAAACAGCGAAAGAGAGACGCATTTTATCAATTTGACCTGCGTTTAAATAGTATATACTTGTAGGCGATAATGGAATAATTTGCATAGAGCACCACGAATTGATGCAGCATGATCGCGTCCATTATCATCTACAAATACCATTTAAATTGATGCATCATGTGTTTTTTTGTCGCCTGTTAATCGAAAAGAAAGATAAGTTTTTTATTAAGACCCTTTCTCGCGCAATTGCGAATATATGTTGACGTATAATAATTTACATCATTAATTATTTATCATTAAAATTTTGTACAAAAAAACACTTAATTTTTCGTTTATTAAAATTGTTTTAAATTTAGCTCGCGCAAGTATGACTTTTCACAAGTGCAAAAAGTAACACGAAAAAGGAGATAAACATGTTTAAAGCAACTTCAAGCATTATGCAGTCTGCTGTCTGCTGCTTTAGTACTTTTCTCTTTCAATATAGTAGTTTAATATGTATTTACGATGCAGTTTAACTTAAAACTATATTATATATTGTTTAGTATATTTTTTAAAAGATCGCGAGAGAATTTCGATACTATTTGTATAATATTACTGTTTGTATGTTAAATATCGTAAGTGAATATAAAATCATTATTATGTATTATACGACATTATAAATGTGAGAATTTTTTTCAAATCTAAATAATGGAAACAACCCAGTAATATCGTTTTTATCGATTCAAATAACGATCGTGTAGCTACTTTTCAGGTTTTCAATTATATTGACACAGGTGTCGAAACGAAGATCTAAAATGTATATAGTATTGTTGAACATGTTTTATTTCGTGTCTATAAAAAGATACTCAGGCTCGACATAGGTAAATTCCTAGCAAAGAAATTCCTTGAAAGTTGAGATATTCTTTTTCAAAAAATGGATATTCGATTCTATCAAACATATTTTCGCAATGAGTTTACAAAAATAATAATTAAGTCAGTAGTATTTCTCTCTCTCTCTCTCTCTCTCTCTCTCTCTCTCTCTCTCTCTCTCTCTCTCTCTCGCGGCAACTCAATAATTGAATACAAACTTCGCACATCGCCCTTTAATATATAAACATCTTTATATCTTTTGATATCATCGCGACATACATTGAATTTTACGTTCGCTATCAGTGAATTTTTGCTCTTGTACACTATCATTTGTACTATCATTTTTCCGATATAAAATTACGTATGGTACGTCGCACTTGCACGTTTTTCCCAAGCTGATTTTGTATTGCAAATTGGTATGAATGGATTACAGATTAAGTATAGACAAATCGTGTGGTAAATTATTGAAATATGTAAAATAGAATATTAAAATATTAATTAAAATAAAATATCGCATACACATCCATGTAATAAAATAAATCGTACATATATCTATACTATAATAGGGAGAGTAAAATATTTTTATAATTTGACTTACATTTTTACATACTGCTAAGCATTCAGCGATATTCAGCGCTTCTTGGAAGATGAACCCATGAATAGTAATTGCACAAAAAGATAACAAGAGCATAAACAACATTCCGGGAACTTTGTTAGATGTATGCATTATCCATCCAAGATTCACTGACTGAAAAGTACTTGGCTTTATGGAGCAAAGATGATAACGTATACTCTCTATGTCTTCATTTTCATTTCGCTTATTACTTTCTTCATTTTCAGTTGATTACAAGCGAACTGCATAATTTATTACATCGGATAAATTCAATATAGCTGATCTATTTCAAGTCCAAAGGATATTTATCAAAGAAATAACACAAGATAAGCATATAAATATGTAAAATAAGCACTTTTGTAAGGTATTATTATTATTTCACAAGATTACGTCCAAAATATAAATGAATTTAAATGTTCAATTTTTAAAATATGCACATTTAATGGTAAAGTCGCGTTGCATTTCGACGCATTATAAGCAGCACATATTCAAGCTGAATTGCATTCCTGGCGATTAATGTCGTGAAACTAAAGTGCCCGCGAAGAGCTTACGAACGTGACGCAAATGAATCCACATTTGAAGAAGCTCGAGTGTTGTTTTAACGCGTATTATGACGGTCCCCTACCACGACTTACGACTACACCTTGTATGTTAATAAAAGGTGGGATTTACTCCCACTTTTCTTCTCTTCTACGTATATTGTATTCGATATTATTCGTCATTTTTAGAAAAAAGATGTAGCTTAACTTGTATAATTCATTGCAACATTTTTAATTTAATAGATTAGAAGAGTTACATTTCCATACGCAAACAAAGTATATAACATTTTTCCTTCCGCATCAAATATGGTAAATGATTTAAAGTTTGGATTGTGTTATGCTAAACAAAATCCTGCAACTGTACTTCAGTTCTCTTTAGGCATTCAACCTGAAATATGTTAATTTAATGACATGAAAAATGTATTTGAAGTATATTGTGAAGTAATAATTAAAATTGATTGATGAATGTACATTGTTGTTTACGAGATTTAACAGATATACCTATTGAACAGAGACCTTTAAAAAAGTCGTGACTATTCACATAATATTGTTTTTGATAACAATTTTTTATGTTTGTCTATTTCAAAAATCAAATTTATGCGAAAGAGAAAACACGATAAAATAAAGGAAAGTATTTTCTAGAATTTAATTTCTAGAAATTCAATATATATATATGAAAAAAAAGATTGCATAATTTCTATCTATCATATGTGTATAACAAAAATACATATGATGATTTAATATTTCAAAGTGTCAAAGCGACGTATTTATTGAACATTATAGTAAACGTGGAAGTAACATACATGTGGTCGATTCAATAACATAGGTTATGTTACACCGAGTGAACTTCCTTCTCTCCTTATTTCGAATAATTTGCGTTTATGTAGTGAAATATAAATACTAAGAAAAATAGAGCAACTCCCAGGATGTTGCAAAATACGGCCAATTGTACGTCCGTGATCATCTGGAAAAACAATTAGATGATGTTCAAATGATCAGATTTGATATTGTTATAATATACTCCAATCTCTTTCATCGAATAACGCAATAACAACGAATAATTTTATAAAGTGTGAATTTATATGTATTAACTATTACCTTGAGGTTGTACGAGATTATCGCTTCACTATTTCCAAAAGATTATACCGTAACAGATAACGTTTATATAGCAATATACAAGCAAATGACATGCCTTGACAAAAAAAAAAAGATCTAAGTCTCCACCAGATGGGGTTTAAATTTCCGCTCTTCTCTCAAGTGGGGTTTGAATCTCTGATAAGCAGGGTTTGAGTCTCCACTAAGGATTTCAGTATATAATAAAATGTAAAATGTTATCCGAAAATTATGACATCAACGTCAAGAATCACTCTATATTTAATTAAATCACTTATTATATTATTTTAAATACTTTTACTTCTCTTTCTTCGTCTTATACAAGATTCTTATAAAAATCATTTATGTAATAAAATTATTGCTGATGATTGGATATATAAGTTAATTTTAAATTTATAAAAATTTTGGTTGTCTTTTTAAAGTAGAAAGATCTAATATTCTGCTAGGACAAGTAGTACCAGGTGTTTGTACAAAAGGGAATTTTCCGGTCGCCGGTTTAAAATCGTGTTTAGGTGCCACTTCGCCATATGGCTTATTAGTATCTAAAAATAAATCAGAAAATAAATAAATATACTTGCAACACGCATGCACACAAATTAATTTTACATATTAAACAATGCTGATAATAATTATACAAGAGACATAAATTAGCATTATTAAAGAATTCATAATATATAGTTTTATACAAATCGTGTTCTCAATTCAATAACATGTTTACAAGTGATAGCATTTGCTTTAATTAATTCTGTAGTACTCACTTTCTATCTGAACGTTATTCTTTCCTGGTAGAATTTTGTATCTTTCTAAATAACGCATTGTAGCAAGAGACATATTAGTGCCATGCATATTGCTGAGCATGAGATGCTTTAATGAAGATGACTCTTGTTTATGCAATGCTATATCAGCTAGTTGTTCGTCGCTCAAATATTTTAATGCTAAAGCTTTCATGTGCATACTTGTATTTGTTTCATTTACAACGCTAGTAGTATGTATCATATTTGCTTGATAATCCAACCGAGGATAAAAAGACGAGTCAAAGTCCAACCTAAGAAGGAAATCACATAATTAGAGATATTTTTATTATACATGTACATCCAAGAATTAAAAAAAAAAAAATTTGGTATTTACTTCATGCATAAAAAATAATAAGTTTTTTTTTAATTATCAAATGAGTTATTCAAATGTTAGATAGCAATAATTCACTGAATTATTTTGCATTATCTTATCAATAATTTAATAGAATTTTTTATTTCTAAAATAATTTTTATTTAAACATGCAAATTTAATTAACATATTTAATTAGTATAAATTTAATTATATAGATAAAATAAAAAAATTAATAGAATAATATATAGAAATGGATACATACGTTTTATTATTACTATTTGATTCCCTATATTCATTGTTCTCAGTTAAATTGATTCCAAGTCTACGAAGTTGTTCCAAAGTGGCTGCTTTAACAGTATTCAATGCCGTTCTAGTTTCCATATCATTTTCTTGCTCCACTTTGCGAACTACCTTAGCGTTATTTTGATTTTTATCTTCCATAACACTAGAATTTTGTAAAATTTCATTAACTTGCCCTAAAACATTGTTATAGAATGTCCAGCCTATTTTCGGAGTATGCTTTAATGTATCACTCTCGTCATCGCTCATATATTCCTGCATCTCAACGTGAATACTTGGTTCTGGAGTCGGTGGTGGTCTTTCCAGTATTTTAAGATCACCTCCACTGAGTATTATGCTATCACCTACTTCTTTAATTTGTTTTGTATCAGTACCACTTTCCTTATTCCGATAGTTCTGATAATAATCTGTGGCAGGCAAATGGTTGTACGAAGAGTGTGTATTAGCATACATGTTAGCAGCATTCCTTTCCCTGTTTATAGTAGTATAATCATTTTCATTGCTGTGCGTTTTATTACAATTCATGCTTCCACTAGGGCTGCATTCGACGTTCATAGAAGCATTAAACATTTTTCTTGTATCTTGCATTTGTTTATTTGTATTATTATTTTCCTGCATGTACACTTCTTTGTGTATTTCTTTCTGATTTAGATCTGTAGGAGGATATCGATATACTTTTGCAGATTCTGAAGTATTACCCACATTATATATATCTGATTCCTTTAAAGTTTGTCTTTCTGAATCTTTTACGGACACATTAAAATTACTACTTTGCTGTTGATTAGAGGATAAATAACTTTCCGAATCCTCGACTATATTTTCTAATTGCGCTGCTCCAGTTGTGCATGTAAGTGTATTCTTATATCTTTTAACAGGCTCTGTAGTATCATGTACATTTACAGCATTTCTTCTATTGATATTGTTGTTTTCTCTGCAAACTTCTTTTTTCTCACATATTTCAGAATCTAATAAGAATGGACTATTTTGCACAGTAAACTCAAAACTTGTCATAACGCCAATCGAAACTTTTTGTTCCACGAAAGTTTTCTTTGATTGCTGTTCCAACAGTGCTGTTTCCAATTTATTATTATCACCAAACATTTTTAAATCTTTCTTTTCAATAGCAGATGTATTTTGTATACTCTCATTTTTCTTCATATCTTTGTTTTGAGATTGCGCAAGGGAGGTATCATAACAATTTATTGGTGGATACTTCAATACTTGACTTGCAAGAGACGATGAACAAGAACATGTCGATTTGTTCCTAAAATTTTCTTCCTGCATTCTTACTAATCTATCTATCTGTAGTTGTAAATTTTTTATCTGTTCACTCTGACTATTTACAAGTTGTAACAAAGTTCTTACTGTTTCATTATTGTCTATATTGTAATTGGAATAGTTAGATGCATGAAATTGTTGATATTCAGCATATGGCATTTGTAAATGTTCAGTTCCTTTTGAAGTATCTGGAATACCATTGTTAGACATTCTTGTGTTATGATCAGGTTTACTAAGCATTGGTTTTTGTAAAGAATTACAAGCTAAGAGTCTCTTGTTTGTAGGTGATGAATAGATCTCTCCACGATTACAAGAATTGTCCACATCAGGACATGCAAATTTTACACATTTCTCATATATTCCATCATTGGGTCTCACATTTACCTCTCGTTTTTGCATATTACAAGTTTTACCTTGCTCTTGTTGCTTTTGTATAGAAGCATCTGATTGCAATGCATGATTACAGCTATAAGAGTTTTTACATAATGGTGAAACATGTGTTGCATTTCTAGAATTAGGCTCGCGAGTGTAAGTCTGTTCCCTCCATGCTGCGTAAGAGTTAGGATTGCGTAAAATAGGCGATGTAGAATTAATGCGTTCTACAGGTTTGTCAATATTGTCAAGGACTCGTATTGGTTCCAACGATTTTACTGGTGGTGAATTGTTGCATCCATCATTCAGATTTCGTACGATTGGTTTCTCGAAGATTAAAGATACTTCAGGCACAGTTGGCACTGCAAAACACTATAAAAAAAAATTATCTTTGATTATATTTCTTTAATATCTTTAAATTGTACATACATAAGAGAACGATAAACGAATAAATGTTAAAAGGTAAAAACGACTTACGTCGAGTTTTATTGGTTTTGGTATAGTTCTTGGTTCAAATTCTTCATCATCGTAAGATTGATAATGCATGTTGAAAACTTGTGAGTTCACTTCAAGAAAGTTATCAAACTATTGTTGAAGATATTTATATTTTTACCTACAATTATTTTAAATAACTTAATCCAACTTTGTACGAATTTGCCTTTGATATCAGCGACTCCAAGCAATAATATTTACAATAATTCGTCTTTATTTTTTTTGGGGGGGGGGGGAATATTTAATGTGCCTTCAATCAATTTAGTCCAATTATGATTATATAGGAACTAATTCGTCTTTATCGGATTTTGTGGTTAGATGTAACAGCTGACACTGGCGTCTATTCAAAATATTTTAAAACCGGCGGAAAAACATAGTGATTTCATGCATCCAACTGTCGTACATATTTGTTGAATCAAACATGAAATAAAAAAAAGACAAAATATTGAAAAGGAGCATCAACCAATCAGAAAAGCGGCACAAATATGAACAATCAAATGACATTGCTTGCTAGAGAGAAGCCTTCAATTACGCACAGTACAATTGCATACGTTGCAATTGCACACCGTGCTTAGACACATAAAGTTGCGCACAGTTCTTTTGCGCACCGTTCGTTTGCACACCGTGCAATTGGACACGAAAATGCGCGACACATGGGCCGGTATTCATAGTCCGTTCTTATTTCAAGACTGTCTTAAGTAAGGGTGCCGTCACATGGGGCGTAACTTGCGTAAGCGTAATCAGCGGATCGCCAATCACCGAGTTATTCCGATAGAGCCCTTCGTCGAGTTCTATCGGAATAACTCGGTGATTGGCGATCCGCTGGTTACGCTTACGCAAGTTACGCCCCATGTGACGGCACCCTAATGTCTTAAGATGCAAATACGGCTCTGTGATTGGTTAATCACATCTTAAGATTGTACTTAAGACAGTCTAAAGCCTACGACACACGGTACGATTTTTCGTACTGGATTTGATAAGATTTAGGCCGGTATTCATAGTCCGTTCTTATATTTAAGATCGTCTTAAGATCTCGTTCAACCAATCAAGAGATGCTATGCGAGCATTTGATTGGTTAAACGAGATCTTAAGACGATCTTAAATATAAGAACGGACTATGAATACCGGCCTTAGTAAGATATTAGAAATGCTGCATTCTGATTGGTGCATTTTTAGTATGTTACTAAATCTTATCAGATCCAGTACGAAAAATCATACCGTGTGCCGTAGGCTTTAAATATAAGAACCGACTATGAATACCAGCCATGCTCTATTCACACACACACACCCACACACACACACGCGCACCACACGCGCGGGCGGGCAAGGGAGGCCTTCGGCCCCCCTCCCGCACCCACCCCTTCGGTAGGGGTGCCTACCAGCACGGTGCGCAAAAGAACAATGGGCAAAAGAACTGTGCGCAAAAGAACTGTGGGCAAAAGAACTGTGCGCAACTTTATGTGTCTACTAGCACGGTGTGCAATTGCAACGTATGCAATTGTACTGTGCGCAAGTGAGCCTCTCCCAAATTTTTGTACGTGCAATGGCCTAGGGGTCGATCATGTAACTTTTCTTTAGAGTGAAAACGTGAAAAGTGAAAAATTTTGCTCTGTTCCGCCAATCACGCATTGGTTTCCATAGTGAAATTGTTCACTTTTCACGTTTTCGCTCTAAAGAAAAGTTACATGATCGACCCCCTGACGAATTGGGAATTTCTGTATCATTCAGGATCATGTTGGCAACCCTGAAAAGTTCACTTCAGGGACGCTATTGTTCGCGCTATACTGAAATGTATTAAATGTTACTTTGTATATTCTGCGCGGATTTCAATACGGTAAGCCTCAAAATTAATTAACATAAATATTGTTTACGATCGTTTTAGAATATTTTATGCAGATATATGTATAAATAAGAAATTCTTACTATTCATCTAGGAAAATGAATATGAATGAATGTACCATTTATCTCTTTTATTAAAAATAAAAAAATTAAATCGATTAAGATGATGTAACGATGCGATGAGAGAGAAATGAGGAATTTATTACAATATATATAATTATAATCATTATATAAACATTTTATCTTCCGCGCATAAAAATGACTTTAATTCTAATATTTTAATTTCACTGAAAGTATATACTGATCGAATTAAATAATTGAATAATCGAAAATTTCATTAATCGCACGTATATTTATATATATATACAGTATATTTGAACTTTATATATAACTGGAGCTTTTCATATAATCATATATATATATATATATATATATATATATATATATATAGAGAGAGAGAGAGAGAGAGTGAGAAAGAAAGAGAAAAAGAGACAGAGAAAGAGAGAGAGAGAGAGAGAAAGTCTCTCTTATTCTTTTAAGCGCACGCGCATTAGAATAAGTTTTGTGCAAGCTCCGTCCAAAGTTTAGCAAAGGTCGTTATAAATAAGCATAAATAAAGCATATATATATTTCTCTCCATATAACGTAAAATAAACTTTTCAATTATATATTGTATCGAAAGAGAGACACGTGTAGATGAGAGAGCGATACGTTATTGCTTTCTCTCTCGGATCGCACCGGAACCACCGGAACGCCAGAGCTCATTCCGGTATATATGTATATATATAGAGTTCAGTATGTGGTACAGTGCAATCAGTCGCGGTTTATCAGCCGAGCTGGTAAAGTACGCTAGCTCGTTTACAGCTCAGGAATTCGGACAGTCTCTTATACAGCTTGTCACGATAAAAATTTAACATTTTACGATCGACACAAGTCGCGGACAACAGTATTCCCTTTATCTTTCATCATCTTTTGATCGGATCGTTGAATTTTGACAGAAGCGGAAAGGAAGCGAAAAAGGGTGAAAAACATGGCGGATAAAATATACTACCCCAATCCGGAGCTCACGAAAAGATCGCATTGCAGTAGCATGGAACAATACAGGGAAATGCATAAACAGTGAGCATAAAAATATGAAATTTTAATGTAATATATTAAAAGGACGCCGTTTGCGTATATCGTTCTGCTGATAAATATCAAATTTGAAAATTGAAACTACGTCGAAACTATAACGTCGTGTTATCGCGATGCAAAAATGCGACGCGAAATGCAAAAGTATATATAAATAATGACAGTCGCGAATATAATGTTTATTCGTTATTAATTCATTTGTCGGATATTTTAGAATCAACGATAAAAAATAAAGAGACATCGTAAGTCCAAAACTCCTCAAAAATGAACGTTCGAGGTTGTTAATCATAGGAAAGAAAATACCGCATTTTTTTGTACGTACAGTACTGAGAGTTTCGTGCTAGATAAATTGGACTGTATTTCAGACATCGAAATTGATCTCGAGTCTTTATCTGGACGCTCTATAAACGACACGAATAGTAAAGCGCGGTATCGATCCTATAAGGGTGGGACAAATTTCTCAGTTTGAGGAACATGCGTTTCTTCACGTACAGTATTAAAAATATGTTACTCTCTTTTTCAAGCAACCGCGTTAATCAAATCTCTCGCATTCGATTCGATTAATTTTACGAGCGAGAATTCTCGCAAGCAACGGGATGAGAAAATTCTCTGAATGAGAGAGAATTCGTTTAAAGTATATTGTCTACAATTTTCGGTATAGGCTTATGACCTATTCGTTTCATCCATAATTTATTCCATTGAACTGCGAACTCATTTAATTAATGCCAAAATAATGTGTAATAAAAATGTGCATAATTTGTGGCTTACCAAACATGCATAAATTTGTAAATACAATGGAATAAAAAGTTATGTAAGAAAGCAGTGAATTGATTCGTTAAATACGAATCTATTCTTATTCCAATAGCAATACTTATTTTAATATAATTGTATATTAATAAAGAATAATAAATATATCAATGATATCAATAAAAAATAATAAATTATCGATTGTTTTCACGTATTACGAAATGAATCGAAGAATAAGATAGCACGAATTGAGACAAATTTGTTTTCTTTCTAGATCTGTAGAGGATCCAATGAAGTTCTGGGGCGAAATTGCCAAACAATTTTATTGGGAAATGCCAGCGATAGAGGACAAATTTTTCTCATACAATTTCGATGTAAACAAAGGAGATGTTTTCATAAAATGGATGGAAGGAGCAACGACGAATATCAGCTTCAATTTGCTCGATAAAGCTGTAAAAAGCGGACATGGAGATAAAATTGCATTTTACTGGTAAGACAAAGAATATATAACAGTTAATATATAAACCGATTAGAATTAGATTTTTTTATACAATAAAAATACGATTCGGATTTGATAACAATCATTCTTATCGAGATAATGAGACCAATCGCCCGACAGTTCATTTCCATGCAAAGTATAGGTATATCTTCGAATGGTAGACGCAAGTCATTCATACTACAATATATTATTTACGTAAAATCGTATATTTAATTTTTATTTGCGTCATTATTACTTATAGATATGCCATTAAGGAAATTTTTAATGCGGCACGTGTGAAACCCGTTTGCCTAATTAATAAAATTTTTATAAATTTGACCGGTACTCGCGAGAAATGTCAATAAGCGAAGAAACGTCAGTTTCGCGATATCACGCTTCATACATATTTAATACCCGGCCTCAGCTACTTACGCCGGATTACCGATCATCGACCATCGATTATCATCGATAATGTCATCGAGAACGTCAATTCAGTACCGTATATCGCGTTATCTAAATCTCAACTTTTAGGAATCATTTTTCTAATTGCAAATAACGGTGCAATTATATTCATTGGACGCAATGTTGCAACTATTTATGAAAGAGTTACATGATATCCACAATACCCATAGTCATTTTTCGAAAAAATTTGATATATGGATTTTTTAATGGATTTATATACCTGCATCTTCATTGGCTAGCGAGGCGCATCGCGCGCGATCGCGTCATTTATTACATCACTCTCACGCGCGAGAGCATGATTCAGTCACGCGATATTCGTATTGAAAATTTCGTTAAAACGCGATCATGCTCTATTACTCGATATAGAAGAGATATGCGAGATATATCATAAGAGTCACAAGTGTTATATAAACATAATGTAGGACTAGAAAACAATTTACATTTGGTCGACACCACAAAAAATCATTAAATAAAAAGGCATCACAATAAAGTACAACGGGATGTAGATGGAATTAGAAAATAGTATAAATATGCATTTAAATTAAATTACGAGCATAAATAACGAAACGAATAATAGAAGACAATACGTTAATGACATGTATATATTGTACATAAATTATCGCGTTTAGCCCTGAATTTAGAGAGGAGACAAAGGCTATACATACTTTCACGCACTGTAACAATGTTAAAGGATATTATCTTTATGAGACTAACAATAAGATCAACCGCAAGAGCTTAGCCTTGCGGCTGTATATAGAGTACAGAGAATATAAACGTGCGAAATATTATCTATATGAAACTAAGATCTCAACCGCAAGAGCTTAATTTTGTGGTTGTACATGTATGGAATATAGAGAATACAAACGCGAGAAATATTATCTATATGAGAATAAGATCAACCGCAAAAGCTTATAGTCTTGTAGTAGTATATATAGAGTACAAAGAATAAAAAAAACATGAAACATTAATCGATTTTTTAATATAATACTGATTAGTATTTTTAAATATCACTAATCGTTACATCTTTATATCTAACGATAGTTATCTTATACGAAGAAAATTACCTGTAATTTTGTTTTTATGATTTATTCTGTTTTATTTATTTATAAGTAACAGACGATATTGAAAAAAGTTTAGTTTTATTTTATCGGTCAATTCGCTTATTAACCCTCTTCTAATTATTCGCGACCTGCAATATTGTAGATAAGCGCAAACTTGCAAAGTTTTGATTTAGTCTTATGTAATATAGTTTACATTTCACGATAATGCAGATTGTATGTGTGTGTTACGTTAATATTATCACTTGGATTTTTCTAAATATAATTATACGTAGCGTGACACGAACATTTTTATAAACTTGATTTTTTGTGTTGTTAATTGCTCAAGATATTTTTAATATAGAAAATATAAGTTTAATATATATTGAGAAAAATACATGCGCGAGACTCTAAGCAGCTCAGAGAGCCACTTTGAACATTAATAATTTTAACTTAAGGAGAATTGTCTAGAACAAAAAGTTCTAATTATATATAATATTGTTTCTAATCTAATCTTTCTTTCCAAAGAACAAGATGAATATAACTATATGCATATTAACAAAATACGGGTATTTATCTCATAAGTTAATCGCTATGATTAAAAAGTTAAATGATATTTCCCCGAAATAATTTCAAATTCATGTAGATATATATCCTTGCAATTTCTTACATGCGAATGTGTGAATATATTTTCTTTTCTTGATCAATTTTCATCGATATTAAGATTTTGAAATGTATTATATCACTAGGGAAGGAAACGATCCGGAAGATTATTCGCGACTGACGTATAAAAAGCTGCTCGAGGAGACATGTAGATTTGCAAATGTTCTCAAGTCGAAGGGTGTGACCAAGGGAGACAGAGTAGTGATTTACATGCCGAATATCTTGGAGCAACCGATCGCAATGTTGGCTTGCACGAGGATAGGGGCGGTTCATAGCGTGGTGGTGAGTGAAACGCCTGATAGCGAAATAAATAACAGTCAGTGAATGAATTAATACGGGAAAAAAGACAATGTACGTTTGCAGTTCGCAGGATATTCGTCCGATTCTTTGGCGGAACGCATACTCGACTCCAAAGCCAAAATTTTAATTACTGCGGATGGTGTGTGGAGAGGTGAGAAATTACTTCTGTTGAAAAATATTTGCGACGAAGCCTTGGAGAAGGTCAAGAAACAGAGCTATCAAATCGAATGCTGCGTCGTCGTCTCGCATTTGAGAAGACTCAACAATCCTCAGGGTAAGATGAATGGTGTGAACGGTACTAGCAACGGCGATGCAGAGCTGGCCAATGTTTCCTGGGACAACGATCGAGATGTTTGGTGGCATGACGAGATGGAGGACGCAGAACCGAGCTGTTATCCAGTTTGGCTGGCAGCCGAAGATCCACTTTTTATCCTTTACACGAGGTACGAATTCTTTGTACATATTCGCGAGTTACTGCGGTTTCTGATCTGACAGAATAAATAATAGGGAAAATAGAATCGATAAAATAGATAATTTTTTTACATAGCTCTTTTAATTTATCCCTGATTATTATCATTGATTATTATTTCTCTTTTTCCCGATCTATATAGCGGCTCTACTGGAAAACCAAAGGGACTTCTTCATACTACAGCAGGATATATGATTTTCGCAGCGACAACTTTCAAATATGCTTTCGATTATAATCCGGGTGATGTTTATTTCTGCACTGCTGATATCGGTTGGATCACAGGACATACTTATGTGGTTTACGGACCGTTGGCGTGTGGTGCAACATCTGTCTTGGTACATATACATTTTTCACATTCTTTTACATAGAGCGTACATTGATTTTGTTTTCTTTACTCCTGATAAATCCGCATTTGTTGATAGTTCGAGGGTATACCCTTCTATCCGGATAAGGATCGATACTGGACGGTTGTCGATAAGTACAAGGTCACGCAATTTTATACGGCGCCAACGGCTATCAGATCATTAATGAAATTTAGTGATGATTATGTGACGAGGCATAGTCTAGCTTCGCTTAAGGTAAATCTCAAAGAATTTATCTCTCTTGATTGGCTTAACGTACAGAAATTTATGCATATATGCGTTTCAGGTCCTTGCTTCAGTAGGTGAACCAATTAACAGCGAGGCCTGGCTTTGGTATTACAATGTCGTTGGCCACGGTAAATGCAGCATATCGGACACTTTCTTTCAAACGGAAACTGGTGGTCACGTAATCACACCGCTACCAGGTTGCACGCCTATGAAGCCAGGCTCAGCGGTAAATTATTTTTAATTATAATGATTTCGCTTTGTACATATCATATATGAATAACTTATTCTTAACATATGTAGACATTTCCATTCTTTGGGGTTTTGCCGGAACTTCTCGACGAGGATGGTCACATAGTAGAGGGTGAAGGAGAAGGGTATCTCGTCTTTCGACAACCATGGCCGGGTATGATGCGAACTCTCTATGGAAATCATGAACGTTTTCAGAGTGCATACTTCGAGCGATTCAAAGGATATTACTGCACGGGAGATGGTAAGTTCATTCTTTCTTTTCCCCCTTTATACTGGACTTCGATATCTTAGTCCATTGTATTTGGCCTGGTTGCCGAGTGCATGCTCGATTCTTAAAATTTGATTATACTTGGCCATTCTTTCAGTCCTGCAAACATTTAATAGATACGATTTCTACTGCAATTGAGAGCGCTAGATGAGAATAAATTTAATAAAAAAAAAGATTATAGTGATAGATAAATCGCTTTGAAATTAATTCCAAACTCTTATTCTCGACATATTCGTTCATATCGCATTGCCTGCAGGGTGCTCCAGCGCTGAACTGATTAGCGCCAAGTCCAACCGCCATATCAGCAACGAAATTGTCTTCTGTTTCACTGTGGCTCGCGCTCACGATATAGTCCCATTTTTTCTGTTTTGCCTTTTTCGCACAATCAATGACTTCTGTTACAGTGCCAATCTGCGACATTCTCAACACGAGACAATTCGCTATATCCCTATCCATTGCTTGTTCGATTCTTTCAGTATCCATTGCGGTAAACTCATCGCAGACCACTTGAATTCGTGACCTATGATTATTTGTGAATGTGACCCAACTCTGCCAATCCTCTTGATCGAAAGGATCTTCGATCGAGAGTATCGGTAGGAAATCAATCATGTATTCCAGATATTGGGCTTGCAAAGTTTCAGGTTCCAAAAAATTGGCGGGATCGGAATCTTGTTTCTTAAATGCTAGATCGTATCTCCCTGACACGTGAATATAAAATGCTTTCGTTAGGTTATTCTATTGTTTATAATTATATAAAACGGAAAAAGATGAATAGTGCAACCTTCTTTATAAAAAGCGTTTGCTGCCACGTCCAATGCTATTTTAATCTTGCTTTTGTAACCCGCGTCTCTGATAGATTCGATCAAAAGATTCAGGGCGTCTCTGTTATCCGTCAAGTCGGGAACGAAGGCTCCTTCGTCGCTAACCGGTAGTGGGCCTCGTATATTTTTCAATTCAATAATCTTTCTCTCTAGCACTCGATATAGTTCAGTGGCCATTTTTACAGCCTCGGCGAAGCTTTGAGCACCTATACATATACATAAAAAGTAATATCCGGGAAGTTTAGATTGTGCAGTATTCGAATTTCGACATATTACCTGTAGGTAATATTGCAAATGCTTGATACGGTAAATTATTGCCAGCATGTCGTCCTCCACTGATCATATTGAAACGTGGTACAGGCATTTGGTATAGCTCAGGTAGTTCTTCTTCGGCCAATTTGGCAATGTATCTGAAACGAGCGAACGATTTTATAAAATTTCAAATAAAAGCGTGACGAAAGCGTTGAAGAAAGCGCGTAACTGATTAAATTAAATCTGCAAATAAGGAATAACAGTAAATTAATGACAACTTGTAAAACGGGAGACATTCCTCCATTGCTGCGGCTTTGCAACAGGCTACAGAGAGTCCGAGTATGGTGTTCGCGCCGATATTCGATTTATCTGACGTGCCATCCCAAGTCTTCAGATGTTCGTCTATTTCCCTTTGTTGAAAAACCTCCAATTCGGACTGTATCAGCCGTGGACCAATTTCATTATTAATCTTCTCGACAGCTTCTAATACCGCGATCTCCCGCGCCTGATACGGATTCATCATCACGGTGGAAGCTACCGCTGATCGGGCCATACCGATATCGGTAAATATTCCGACTTCTAAGGCCGGCTCGCCTCTGCAATCAAATATCCGACGGGCCCTGATTCTATGAAGTGCCATATCTTATATTGATACTTTCAAATTATGTCATGACGCTAATATATGATTTAAATTAGATATTCGTTTTTGCATGGATTTCACTTATATATTAGGCCTGCGACTTGATCGCGTGATTACATAATCTGGCAATTTTGTGACTATAACGTGCTGCACGCATAGATTTATGACAACGAGACATGACGGAATGTTCGCAGCCTCATTCAGATGTATTCAGACGAAATGATATATCAAAACAAATATATGTGAAAATAAAATGACAAAGAAAATTATCATTCAAACGCTCTACTTAAATTAAAACGTAATATCAATATGGTATGATTGGCTATGAGAGCAATAGCGCAGTGTGTTAGGCGCGGTATGTTTAAAAAAATTTTTTTTAAAAATTTTATTTAGATGTTTCGATACATATGAGACGTATGTTTCGGCTCTTTTTTTTAGCCTTCTTCAGCGCAATACAAAATTAACAGCGCATGAAATATCATTAAACAGTAATATATGGATTAAATTCGGTAAATTTAAGAGACCGCATGTTGGGGTGCAGTGAATGTCAAAGTGGTGTTCCGTTTCTTGACAAATACACAGTGTCGACATAGTTGCATAATTATAAGTAACTATAATGCGATAATTGTGTTCATTTTGAAGCTATTCTCATTGTTAAATCTTACTTCAGAAGAAATTTTATTTTAATTTACTTGTTAATTTTACAGTAGGATTATATGGCTTCCCATTTTATGTCAACACACGCTTTTTCATATTATTTTTATTACACTTTTAAAGTCTTTGTCGACCTTTTTAGATATTTATTATGTTTAGTGTACTGTTTGATACCGTTCGGGTTAACTCTGTATGGCCGAGATAATAGATTAGTACATTACCACCTTGCGTTGCGGTCGAATCGATGTTTAATTCGAATATTGATAGTGCTTCGCTGATATGGCTACCAAGTTTTTATTTTGTGAGTTATCTTTAGTACTTGCACATTGTACCCCAATTATTGTAAATTACCCATTGGTAATAATATTCCTTAACCTCAGATGCAGCCACATAGAATATAATTTATGGTTATTTGTCAAGAAACGGAACACCACTTTGACATTCACTGCACCCCAACATGCGGTTTCTTAAATTTACCGAATTTAATCCATATATTACTGTTTAATGATATTTCATGCGTTGTTAATTTTGTATTGCGCTGAAGAAGGCTCAAAAAAAGAGTCGTACGTCTCATATGTATCGAAACATCTAAATAAAATTTTAAAAAAAAATTTTTTAAAACATACCGCGCCTAACACACTGCGCTATTGCTCTCATAGCCAATCATACCATATTGATATTACGTGTTAAATATATATACATATTTATAGAATCCAATTTTATTATATAATTCTATTCCAATCTTAAGAAAAATCTTAAAATTAAAAAGACATTGAATATTTGTATTATCACAATTTAATATCGATTTAATTGTTATGCAGTAATAGAGTCAAACGATGAGATTTAAATTCAACCCCTCTTTTGTGATCTTTTATGATTTTAGGAGCGAGACGCGACGCAGACGGATATCTATGGGTAACAGGTCGTATCGATGATATGTTGAACGTTTCCGGTCATCTAATGTCAACAGCTGAAGTCGAAAATGTATTGGCGGCACATTCGTCGGTAGCCGAGGCCGCAGTAGTCAGCAAAAAACATGCTGTTAAAGGTGAATGCTTGTATTGTTTCATTACGCCGAGTGATGGGAAGACGTTCGACGAAAAATTACAACTTGAGCTTAGAAAGAGAGGTGAGTTTTGCAGAATTAATCGATTTAATTATATACTATGCATGTTATATTACGTTAATAAAATGATTTGAATAGTACGCGAAAGGATTGGTGCATTTGCTACACCGGACGTCATTCAACATGCTCCAGCTTTACCGAAAACAAGATCCGGCAAGATCATGAGACGTATGCTGAGAAAAATCGCAGCAGGCGACGAGAATATCGGAGATACATCTACACTGGCCGACGAGACTGTCATCAAACTTCTCTTTGAATTAAGGCCAAAAGTTTAAAATGTATTTCTCGCTTATAGGAAGATGAAAGTATCTTGAGAAAACTTTTCGCATAATTTTGATGAATGTTGACAACATGACGCACGATTTCCGAATAATTTCATAAGATAAAAATAATATATATTTAGATTGCACATTAAAAATATCGAGTCGGTCTACGTATTCGCACAATATTGAAGACGCACTTCAAGATTTTATCAATTATTAATTTAACCATTACGAACGTACAAATGTATAAACGATATTGTTATCTCTTTTTTCGTTAATCGAATTCTATCTATTGTCACTCAAACTTTTAGAGTGATTAGAAATATGAAAGTTATTATTATTCTTTTGATACGTCTCTTTTTTATTTTCTTCCATTTTTTCAAAGGAGAGAAAAGGGACATGTCAAAGGAATAGATTGTTAATAGAATTACAGGATAAATAGAATTAATTGATTAAATTATTGGTTGCTCTTCTCAAAGAGCGGCTGCGATACATATCTTACGTAAGCATCGCTAAGTTGCCTATAAATATTTTTTTGTTAAGCTATTTAAATTTAAAATTAAGTTGCAAAACAGAAAACGCTCAATGCAAAAACTATAGTACACAGCACGATAGTAGACGATAGATAAAAGGTTGGTTGCACAATTACTAATAACTGTTATTACTTAACAGAAGTGAGCATAGCACATGACTACCTGACGCGTATATATATATATATATATATATATATATATATATGTAACTGACGGATACTGCAAAAAAAAACGGTATTCTGCTTCCTGCAATTTAGTGTATATATAATATGTTATAATTATATTTATGTATACACACAGGGTGTCTATATTACTTGATGTACTGTATTTTGTTTCGATTACATATTCGTTGAATATGAGCTTTTCGAAATTGAGAGATAAATCTTCTCTCTTCGCTCTCGAGTATAATTCAAGGAATAGCGTGATTGAAAGAAGATACGGACATACGGACGTACTTATGAATGAAAGTTGCCTCGTGCTCCTTTTTTGGGAGTCACGTCACATACATATCATTCCTTGCGGAACAAAACAACTTTAGGTGTGATAATAAATGTATATGTATTGTACGCGTAAAGAGATATATAAAACAAACAACATAATTACAGATATGCCTATATGTAACTATAGACATATATGTATATATATGTTCAGAATATATCAGAAAAAATTACGATTGTTCTGTTAAATGATGAAAAGTATTTCTTTTCTCAACATCTCCTCTCCTCTTCTTCTCATATATACTATGTAGAAAGAACAGATATTTTAATTAATTTATGTGCATGTATTATTATTGTGTTCAGCTCTTCCCGTTTTTGTACGAGAATCGATTCACACGCGACCGTGGTGGTGGGAGACAGAGTGTATATATATATATATATATATATATATATCGAGCGATTACGCATTATGTCTGAATCTGAAAGCCACGATGCTTGATGTCAGTGCCAGCTGAGCGTCGATAGAGGCAAGTCTTTATGGCGGAAGCTATATAATTCCAGAGTGAGCATCGCTGTACGGTTGTGGAATTCCATTTATATAAGAAAAAAACGCTGCTTGTAGCTACAATAAATCATGGATATCGACAAGTGTTACATTGAGATTTTACAGCTTGTGAAGCAGGCTGGTTCGGTAAGTTAGACTAAAATGCGAGTCATCTTTTCGCTTGTGACAAGATATGCAGATAGGTTTTATCAATGTTATCGCGCGTCTGCCTCAGTTTTTTTTAAATTGTGCGCAATGATATATTATATTCTGTCTTAGCAAACGCAAGTGTTATTAATCGGCAGAAGCTGATTATATTTTGATACACATTAGTAATTTATATATATATATATATATATATATATATATATATACATATCGTTATTTTCTCAATTTTAATATCTCTAAGATGCCGCAAAAAATCACACAATTTTTCATGGCGTATCAAAGAGATTACGTTACAGATGCAAAATAATTCGTACATAGTGTGAGAGAAATATATAAACGCGTAATATATGAGTAGTTGCAGAAGAAGCTATATGCCTTTAAAATCTTGGTTTTTTGCCATAAATATTCAACATTATAATATTTCCGGCGACGGTATATGATATTTATGATGGAGATAAGGTTCTACATACTATATATTCAAATGAAGGATTGAAGGAATAGGCTAATAAGAGCCGGTGCGTTGAAAATAAGAACGCAAAAATTCGTATTCCAAAAATAAAATTCTTATTTCCAACGCACCGACTCTTATTAGCCTATATTAATTCCTTCAATCCTTTAGTATAATATTTGTTTACGCGTAATTCTTTGTCACAGCTTTAAAAAAATTATCGAAGATAGAGAGAGAGCGATTATCGATTTTTAATTTTTTACACAAATGCTCCTTATTGTCTTATAAAAGAAGAGATTTAAATTTTCTTTCAACTATTTTATATATATTATATTTTATTATAATTTATATTTACATATTTATATAATATATTATATTATATATATTTTATATTTATATATATATAAAATATTTATTATATATATGTATATATACATTTTTTTTATTTGCAGATTGTCAATGAAAAGATTTATCAGCACAAAGATGTATTTACAAAATCGTGCGACGTCGATTTGGTTACAGAATGGGATCAAAAAGTAGAGAAACTTTTAATCGATGGAATATCATCTAAATATTCTGATCATAAGTAAGTAATTAAATTTCAATATTTATTATATGCTATATGAATATATATAATTTGCTATATACCGGGTGTCCCGAAATTAAATGTGTAAAAAAGTTCTTTCTAAAAAAAAGCTCCTCTCACGATGACTTGATAGATAATAAACTTTGCAAGATATATTGAATATATTTCGATTTTCTATTTTTTTCGAACGATTTTTTATATACACACAAATAAAATTCTTGAACTTGAATTTTTGAACAATCTTAATAATTTTACGTGTAATAATAATGATTACAAAATATTAATACTGATAATGTGACGATGAAAAATACAATTCAACAATATATAATTATTGTATAAGAAATAGATTTCGTAATAGTCAAAATTTTAAAAACGTCTTGAAAACCAGAAAGCGAAAGCTAAAACTATTTGAATTACATATACATATAGAAGAAGAAAAACTTATATATTTTGTTCTCATATTTATATTTAAAAAAATAGATTCATCGGCGAAGAAAGTACTGCTGCAGGTCAAAAGATAGAACTAACAAATGCGCCAACTTGGATAATCGACCCAATCGATGGCACAATGAATTTTGTTCACGGTTTACCACACACGTGTATATCGGTTGCGTTGCTTATTAATAAAACGACGGAAATAGGAATAGTATATAATCCGATTTTAAACCAGCTTTTCACCGCTCGTAAGGGTCAGGGCGCTTTTCTTAATGGCGCCCCAATTCATGTATCTGACAGAAAAGGTAATTTGCTCTAATATTTCTAGAAAGTACTAAAATGCAGATTAATCTTTGCGATCTTATAAATCGCTCGATGATTTTATGCGATTTTAATTGACAATCTGTTTTTATTCTTCTATCTAATGTCGTTATTTTAGAATTGCGTAATTCACTGGTGATGGTAGAAATGGGAACGAGCAGAAATCCGGAAAAAACGGAAATAATATTGGAAAATATAAAGATACTTATACCACGTGTTCATGGGTGAGTCATATTTACATATATTTAGCACAGAGAGTTTATTCACTGAAGAAATTTATTTAACTATATGCGTGCATTGCAGATTGCGATCGATTGGTTCGGCAGCTTTGAATATGTGTATGGTAGCTCTTGGTGGTGCTGATATTTCTTTCGAATTTGGTATACACGCATGGGATATTGCAGCCGGAGATCTTATTGTTCGAGAAGCAGGCGGTGTATCGATAGATCCAGCAGGTATAAACCCAATTGCACGATATTATATTTTAGTATAAATTAGCATAAAGATGCTGAGCGCTAACACAAAGAACTAACATTTATTTTATTCTTAGGAGGTCCATTTGATGTGATGAGCAGAAGGACACTGTGCGCATCATCGACTGAATTAGCTCAAGAACTTTCCGAAATATTAATTCAGTATTATCCAGAGCGAGATTAAATGAAGCGACTTAAAAATCTTGTATAGTAGTACGGTAGACGAGGAAGAATTTATATATTTGTACGAATGTCAGATTGGATCATTATTGAAGATAACGCAAATATTTCCTAAAAGTAAGAAAAATAAATTGAAAATATATCTATATAGAAGATTGTAAGTTATCTACTTTATTTTAGATTCAAAAAATATTGAATTATCAATTGTTTCAAAAAATTTAATTTGTAAAATAATTTAAAAGACAATGTGTAATAAACTTATTTATGTACTTATACAATTTATAAAATCAACAGTTTATATGTATAATAATGGTATATTTGTGAATAAAAATCTATATAGAAAAAGATTATTTGCTGATTTAATTCGAAATTGTTACTATGAAAATAACTACATGTTGATCTCAGAGACAAATATAAAAAAATATTTTTATCCCCATGCTCATGATATTGTATGTGTAATTAATAATAATTTTTATAAAAAAAATATATTAATGTATTACACGTAGATCCCTTTTATTTTATATACCTTAATTGCTAAGTTTCATATTATACATTTATTTCTAAACCTCTCACGTATTCGAGAGTCAAGATTTTGTAAAGTTAAATAATCATTTTCATTGTAAGGAAATAGATATGGATCTTTTTATGATTTTGACAAGTTTTATTCACATTAAAATATTTCTACATTTTTTCCGACAGTATTTACAAAAGGGGGAAAAAAAGAGAAAAGGGAGAAAAGAGTAAAAACAGAGCGAGAGAATTTTTCGAGAATAATATGGATTCACACATCACATCTGCTTTTCGCTTTCACGGAGCATAGGTTTTAATATCTGAAAACTCAAAACCGCAAATATTAGTATTATATAAATATTTATCATTTTTTCGTTGTGTAAAAATGTTTTCGAGATAACATAGAAGTATAAGTATATTAATTAAAATATTTGTTACAATGTCGCCTGTGAAATTTTTATAACTATGTACTTTACCTGCATACATACTTACGAATCCTCAATTGCGATTTCGAGTAACTTTAAGAGAAACCTTAGCGCGTAGATATAAATTTAGTTAAACCGTTGTATAAACCTTGCTGAACTGTTTAGCGACAGTGTATGTGTATTTTTACGCAGTAGACACGACGTAGGCGCAAGTATATCGCACATTTTTCCTCTCCTCCTCATCAATCGTATTCATCATCATCTCTTCCATTGCCTCCCCTCCTCACAGGGAGGGCTACAAGTGAAACATCACCAAATTGCCAATTAGAACAGCACATACTAATCATATAGTTTCATAATATACTTTTTACTTCAGTACTGAGAAACATTCTCGAGAAACATATATATCTTTTTGTTTCGGTTACTTTATTTTATATATTTTCCCTTTCTGGTTGAACAAAAATACTAAAACGCGTATATTTTACCGCGTGTTAGTATTTTCGATATAGTCTATCGTATAGTCTATCGATATATTATGTTTCATATTTTTCAACTCTTGCCTTTATGAAATACTCAAATGTTGTTAATTAAATACAAAACTGTTGGAAATTTGATTTAAAATTTTATGCTATTTCGTATCTCGAATACAAGTTCTACCAAACAGTTTATTTAACACAAAATTCGGATAAATTCGATTATACTTTTGTACGGTTTATATATGTATGACATCATTATTAATATAAACTATACTAAACATATATACTAAAAAGTTGATGTGTACTAAGTATCCCAGGCAATCCCCCATGAATACCTTGTAACGGGATCGGCGCTAAAGGCCCTTGAAAGGTCCGACCGCACTTAACGATGATTTGAATCGAAGACACATCTGAAACATAAGCAGTCTCGTACAATCTTGTCACATTCAGAATGTCATACCGTGAACCATTCACAACAGCATCGATATTTGCTCCTAATCTTAAATAAATACGAAAATTTTCGAGTTTTAGATCATAATTAGGACGCTAAATAAAATTAGAATGCCACGTATGTAGTAATATGACTCTTGATGCAGATTGCTACATAATTTTTCAATAATTGCCATTATTTCGCTCGTAATATCTCAATACCGCTTTATATATCTTTAAACTTTGCGTCGCAGGCAAATATATGCACCTTCATCTCTGCTTAGCATTATCGCAAATATGTATAAATTACATATATTATAGAAATATCAGATAACCATTTTATTCGATCCGTCGTACATGACTATATATAGTCACATATTAAGATATGCTATTAAATATTAAATTGGCATACTATTAAACGCGTTATCAACCAGAAAATGAATGTACGCTATATATAGGTATATAAAGATATATCTATATCTATTGTCTATTATACTATCGCTGTTATAGAATGGGATTCGATAAACATATCCATCTTCTTTAAATTTTAGAGATAGAATGAAAAACACAGAGACAAAGAGAATGAAAATGAGAAAAATACGTAAGAAATCTGTAAGAAATATTTCGACTATATTCACACTTGTGATTTAAGACTGAAAAGACAAAATGCAGGACGTTCTTCTCATTCTGTTAAGCATGTGTCGTTTTATTTTCAATATAGCTGATCCCTATACAATTTATCATCCAATTAGAGCAGATTTCTTTGCCACTAAGGTTTCTTTGTCACTAATGCTGTGTTTGTGTATATGTGTGTGCACGTATGCTCGCTGATGAGGTACTCTAAACGGATCGAACAGTGTGTTCAGTAAGGAGCTTACAGTTCTTTATATGTACGAATCTTTCTCGCTTCTCGTGGAAATACGAAAGTACAATTTTATGAAGCACCTATAACATGAGCGCACGATTTATATAATCATTTTATGAAGTGCTATTTATAAGGATTTATGTCGTGCTCTCCAAATCATGAGAATCGGAAAAAGGAATAATACTACAATTGTATATCAAGTTTCCAATATCTGATGCTATAGTTTGTGCTGAAAGAGGCGGTTATTTTTGTTCATAATTTTGCTCACACATGTACAACATAAAATTGATATATTTTAAAAACTGATATCATAAAACTGATATTCTATATCGAGAGAATTATTAATATGACGATACTTCCAGATACATTATAGACTAATCTATGTTTAGAGAACATCTATATGTATAACAATTTATTAATTTTTATATTCACAATTATTTCTTATGTCGAGTATAAAAATATTATATTTTATTAATCTATAATATATAACATCACATATAATCAAATTATATTTTTGGATTCAAGAAGTATAGCATTCTATACACGTGCAACTATATTTCAGAACTATATCTTTTTCTTTTTTTTTTATCGCAATTCTCACATATTATATGAAGCAATTTATATAATATTAAACCGCCTCTTCCTGCTGAAACATAAATACGGATATCCTATGTGTAAAAACAAGAGTATTTGGAATGAAGCCAGGGGAGGTACGAGAATGAGAGAAATAGAGATAGAGAGATAGAGAGACGTACCGCGCTCTCCCCTATCAAGTAATGTTTAACATTAATAGGAAGGATTATTAACGATCTCATTTTACAAAGTTATGTCAGTAAATTCTTCGATGCTAAAGAACCCCAGATAGGGTTACCTATATTTTTTCTTGTATAAAGGGATGCGCCAGGGCGTGATTTACTGTGATCCTCTTCCCCGCGTCCAGCATCAGCGTTCGTTCCAGCAAATCCTTCAGTTGTCCAACTTTGCGATTTTGTTCCGGTGGTAAAGAACTCCCACCGAGTTCCGCGCTGAGATCGCGAGTAGCTGGCAGTGTCGACATTACGACAACCTTTTCCTAGAAATTATACTATTCAGTGAATTCCGCGAGATTTCAAGAAATAACGCAAACGAACCTATAATTATATGATACAGTGTATTAATAAATGAAGTATTAGATTTCTATGACACGCTTAAAAAAAAAAACAGTGTTACTTACCGCGCGTTTTCGGCGCGGATCAATGGAATAAAATTGCAAAGTGTCGACTTACCCGTTCCGTAACTTTATCAACCTCGTGATACAGGAAACTGCAGTTACTATCAAAATGTTGATCCTTAAATGTGCCCTTTCGAATTAGTTTGTTCGGCATCTTGCCCTTTAGATCCATAAAATACTTCAACATTTGGTTGTTTGTTTTTCCCGAAAACATTATCTTCCCCGTGTAAAGCTCATATATGGTGCACCCCACAGACCACATGTCAATGCCAAAATCATACGGTATACCAAGAACTAGAAAATAATGATGTTACTTTTGGTTCGAGACATTTCAAATTCAGTTTCTACCATCTTTTCAATGTTGTGCAAGTTTGACTTATAACAGACACACATATGTACTGTAATTTTTTTCTTACAAATTGACATAATGTATGAACATATATATGACAATCCTTGTTTAATTAAATTTCTTTTTATTAAATATTTAGACGAGCGCACACATAGCGCGTATTGTTATGATCGAAATAATTGATCTGATTTCTAAGTATGACGCGAAACGAAGAGGGCGAAGCTAAAGCTTGCCATGTAAAATCGTTGTATGTCGTTTGTGTGCTAGAACTGCATGTCAGATATTGCAAGATAAACATCATCGATAGAATATATAGTGGATGTGATATTCTACAATCTACAATGTTATTAATGTACGTGTAACATATACATCAATTAAAAAATGCTATATATTGGATCTATTGAAAAAGTTGGAAGCGATATGCAATATCGATTTCCGCGAAGCACGTAAAAAAAAATTATGCACATATTTATAAACTATAACATTATAAATAATATATTTTAATAGAGCTATATAGATAAAAGAGAAAGAAAACGAATTGTAACAATCAGATTGATTCAATAAATCAAAATACTTACTAATTTCGGGCGCACGATAAAATCTTGAGACTAAGTATGGTGTTATTTCATTTTCATGAGCGTGCGATGCAGAACCAAAATCACAGAGTTTCAGCACTAACTTGCTTTCACTGACTAGAATATTATCCGGTTTGATGTCAGCATGCAGAATATTTGCACGTTTTAATAACTTTAGTGCTAGAAAAAGTTGCTGCGTATACGACCTTACCGCTTTAACATGTAAACCAACGTCTTTGCCATATTTTTTTAAAACCTGTAATTTTGCAACAAATGCAATTATAGTAACAGCGTGATTCTTTGATTGTATTTTATTTATAGTAAATGCATACCTCTCTTAAATTCATAGCTAAAGGTTCGAAAACCATGCATAAATGATTTTTATGAAAGAAATGCCTAAATAGACGCAAGCAATGAAATCTATCCTCTGGATCAGCATCATTCAGCTTCCTAAGGATTTCTAGCTCCTTTAAACCGGTTCTATGCCTATAAGAACGAAAAAGGTATATATACATCGCGATCAGAAACCGAAAATGTTGTACTTACATTATCTCATTGTTCCTTATAATTTTCACAGCTACATCTAAATTTCCTCTAGCACTATCTCTCGCTCTCACAACATTGCTAAATACACCTTGTCCTGTATATCCATAGACTACGTATCGCGCATCTAACGTTTCTCCAACGCGTACACTGAGAAATAAATTATATCATTATTAGCTTTCAAGTTGATCATTTTTTTTTAAAATTAAAATTACGAGAAAAATTATGAGAAAAAAGAAGAAATAATACCACTAACCGATAATATCCTTCCGCATCATCCCAGTTATCCGTTAAACTAGGATTATCTGGTCCTCCTTGACGTTTTCCTTCAAGTGTTGGGCTCTAGATAATAAATAAAGGATAAAAGATAATATAATAGATAAAAAATTAATTAAAGCTAATAGAGAAATAAAATAGAAAACATACATTAAAATCTCCAATATTATCTGCTTCTGCAAACATGTCCCATTCGTTCGATTTTTTTAAAGTTTGCTTTTCCTCTTGTTTAAACTTCTCAGATGTTTTAATGTTCCCAGTTTTGTCAGATTCATTAGGTGATGCATCCTCGAATCTAGATTTTCTTTTCTTGGCTGGAGGCGGAGATTCTAGTTTCTCTGTAGGCAGTGGCGGAGTATGGCTTTCCAATATAGATTCATTGTTATTGGATGGAATTTCTATAGATTTTTGTGATATATTAGATTGACTTTCTGGAGAAGCAACAACATTTACATCGGTAGACATATTAGAATCCTCATTTGGTCCACTCAGCCTCTGCGGAAGCAAAAAAGATATTCTTTAGCATATAACAGTTCAATATAAATGAATCAATATAACAAAGTAATATATATGTATTACATGTACATGTATTATAATTACATATGGGTAACTTATGTTATTTACTTTGAGCAATTCTTCTCTTTGTTTTCGTCGACGTTCTATAATCGCTTCTTCGTCCTCGTCTTCCTCGATATTGATATCTTTGATATCCTCTTCACTCGAGCTGTCCGAATGTTCTACTTTAAGACCTTCTGATAAAGAATCCTTATATTTATCATTACGCTCCCTTTTATTGTTTCTGTCTCTATCCTTCTCACGATCTCTGACATGGTCCCTGGCTTGCTGCTGCTTATCCCGGTTTCTGCGAGTTCGGGAGGGCGATCTAGATCTCTTATATCGATCATTTCGTTCTCTTTCCGCTCTGCTTCGAATAGGACTACGCGATCTCCTCGCGCTATTGCGAGACCAATCCTCGATTCGATGATCGTAATACCGATTGTCTCGCCGATCGCGACTGTTGTCATGTCGATCTCTATTTCCATGCCAATCTTTACTTCCACTATCCCTTTTATCACGGCTAGCGTGACGACGAGGCTCTCTACTCGATGGTCTGTCGCGACTGTGACGATCATGATTAATGTGCCGATCTCGGCTGTCTTGACGTTCGCGACTTCCCAATCTGTCGCGACTTTTGCTATCTGAATTCTTTGCCTCGTTGTTACGGGTTTTCGAACTGTGACGAGTAGGTTCTCGTCTTCGATTCTCTTCTCTGTATATGTAAATTGATTATTCATAGATTAATTAAGATTGACTTATTAATATATATTAACAACTCCATTATATTATGGCAAATAATATAAAACAAAACAAGCAATTTTACTTACCGTCTGTCTGATTCTCTTTTCCGTGTCTCGTCTCGTTTTAAGATATCTTTACGTCTTTGCTGGTCATCGTCTGCTTTTTTATTGGACTCTTCCTTTTGCCTTTCGCTAACCTTTCGTGAAGCTCTATCGTCCTTTCGAGTTTCTTCTCTTTTTCCTTCCTCTCTAGGACGAACTTTCTCGTCTCTTTTCCTATCGGAATCTCTTCTTTTATCTTTATGCTGTTCACGAATTTTTCTGTCTCTAGTCATATCAACTACAACGCGTCTTTCGACCTTTATCACTTTCTTACGTTCTCTACTGCCTGATTTGCTCCTGGTTCGTTTCTTTGATGGTACATCATTGGTGTCGCTATCATCTTCCACTAGTATTACATCAGGTGTTTCTGTCGTCGTTTTTGTTTCTTCTTCTTCTTGTTGTAGCTCCTTATCTTCAACTTTTTCAGATTCATCCGAGAGATATTGTACTAAACATGCTTGCAATCGTTCCTGCACAATGCAATTTTGATAAATTTAACATTTATATAATTTATGGTATGAAACTTTTATCTATATAATATTACTTCAATTAATTATAAACTCACCTTTTGTTTCATTAACTCTTCAAGATCAATATCATCTTCTATGATTGTACAATCTACTTCATCCGAATCTAAATCAACTAACTTTTCATCTTCGCTTTCTTCTGTAGAAACAACTTCCAATACAGATGTTTTTGTTTTTCCATTCATACCAACTTCTTTATGTATTACATTGGAAACTAATTTCTCATCTATACCATTCTCCATTTCCTTATCTTTTTTCGGTCTCTTGTGTTTTTTATGCTTCCGTCTATAAACAAAAAGAGATATTTTAATTTAAATTAATATATTTATAAATTGTTTATTTATTTATATTACAGCAGAACCTTTCTTGTTTATCCAATCGTTCGTCTTCTCTTTCAATTAATTTTTCTTTCTTATGCTTATGATGCTTATGTTTCCTTTTCTTTTTCTTTCTTTGATCAGTCATTCCATCTGTATCAGAATCCAATCCTAAGGATTCTCTTTTACATTCTTCTAAATCTGATGCACTGTAATACGAATCAAAATGAATATCTTAGCAGACTAATTTTCCATGGATAGAAAAGATTTCATGAATTTCATCTATTTCTATTCTTTCAACATATACAGAGATATGGTGATTCTTCCCTGTTGATACTGTAATACTAAATTTCGAGCTCCTACACAATACACTTACCCCATAATGAAGTTTAGTAAATAATTAATAGATGCACAACAAATAAAATCACTTCACACGATAATTTCAGCGATTCAATAATAACCAATGATTACAATAATTATTACTATCTGGAACGAATACACGAATCTTTCAGTAAGACGCCATCTTGCAAGTTCTATCGCTTCTTGTAACGAGTCGTTTTCACACGCTCGACAATAATCGATTTACACATATCGAATCATTTTTTCGATTCGATTCTTTTTTTCTATATGCGACAGACAAAATAAAAAAATATTGCTAAAATTTTTGGAACATCAAGTTTGAAATTTGCACAATTATATATTTGCCAGACGATAAGCTTTGTTGAACATATTGATTAAATGTTACTGCAAGAAAGTTTCGTAACCCTAGAAATTCTCTATTCGATAGCCAATCGGTACATTTGGCAAAATTTCTTCATGCGACGTTTCTAATTGATGCTACTACATTTTGTGTGAGATACATTTTGTCTTTTTTTAAATACAATTTTTTAAATACAATTTTTTAAATACAATTTTTTAAATACAATTTTTTAAATAAAATTATATCATTATATACTCATTGAATAAAATAATACAATGATAAAAACTAATTAGATTCAAATTTTTGCTAAACAGAGTGTAAGAAATTTCTTTGTTAACAGGTGACGGCTAAGCAGGTTTCTCGAATTAAATGGATTTGAGTCTCGGCTAAATAGGATTTGACCTTCATCAAATAAGGTTTGGATCACCGCTAAATAGGGTTTGAGTCTCCACTAAACAGATTTCAAATCTATAAGATTTGAAGCCCATTAAAAAAAAAAACTCACAAAGGTAAAAAAAAAGGTAAAAATTCATCGCTTGTATATTTCCATAGTACATTGCTCGACATTGCTTGCACATTATTTTTATATCGTAAACATACAAGCGTACAAATTCTTTTATTTAATATACGTAAAATAAGGATGCGCCGCAATAGGGTCCGCGGCATAAAAGTATCGATTTTTAATATTTTAAGGCGAGCCAAAAATTAATCGATTATACATTTTAATAGTACATTGCTTGCAGAATCTTTTGGTACCAAGCAGACACCAGCCTACAAACTCTTTCATTTAATATATATAAAATAAGAATGAGCCGCATAGTGTCCGTGGCGACATTATGTCGAAATTTAATATTTAAAAACGAGCCAAAAATTCATCATTTTGTAGGTCTTGAAGAGATTTTTAAAACGCGCCCTCAGAAAATGTTCTACGACTTACACAGGCCTTAATTTTCGCAAAAAACGTTTAAACTTTGAATTCAAAAATTCTTCATCTTTTTATAAGAACGTATCTGAAAAGAGACAAAGATATAGTTTAACCGGAGGTTAAAGTTAACCGACGTTTGTGAAACTGACCCTAAAACGACTTAACATACATTTTTTAGAAAGGGATATATTTAGGACTTGTTGAAAAAACCTTGCGCCATATAATTTGTAATAATTTAATCGATAAATAAAATATTTTATAACATAAATAATACTCGAAGTATACGACGCGTTATTGGTCAATTACAATGATGATTATTGGCACCTATATTTTACGTCTCATTTACCAAATACGCGTGGTATTTCTTCATTTCATTAATCTTGATATCAATCTTATTTTTATGCGATATTATCAGAATTAAATATATAGTGATAATAGTAACAAGAAAATATATATATGCTTAAAACAATATGCTTGAAACTATATGCTTGATGCTATATATATGCTTGAAGAATAAATACTAAAGTAACGATCATAAATTGTGGCTTTGCTTTACAAGTAGAAATAAATATTACGTAGTTACGTAATTATTATAAGTACATCATTAGATGTAGAATGCCAAGTTTTGGAGATTTCTGAATATGGAGATATGCTTTGTTGTCTGTTTCGCTAGCCATAAAATATATGGATAAAATTTTAATAATGTCGAGTCAAGCGAATAACTCGTGCGATATTTAATACATTTCCTGAGTGTTCTGATAGATTAAAGAGAAGATTACTTTATATCTTGACTAGATTAGCACTCTATAAGCACTCACCCAGTCTCTTGTATAATTCTTAATTTCTAATTGCTATATGCAACTTGGTTTTATAGAGGAACTCAATCAATGGCCCTGTCGTCGTTGCGCTGACAGTTAAACATAGATGGATTCATTATTACATCATTATTACAACCATCTAGTAAAGAAGAGAACAAAATTGAATATGCGAAAAAGACTAACTACATCCGTTACAAGAGTATGGCTATGAGATATATAAACGTTCAGAATTATATATATACATATACAAATGCTTATTCAAATAGCTGTTTAGCATAGTGCCAAATGCGGAAAAAGTACTCGTCTTTTCTAAGTAATCTCGCCCTTGCATATGAATGTATATCGGCGTCCATATTATGTTCTCGCAACCACGAACTCGTGTTTTCCGTGCTAAAGCTGATCGATGCGGTTTCGCCCTTGTCCACAGCTTCAGCGATTGGTTCCACAAATGACAATTCTGTCGAGGAAACAGATTTAGTTGAATTTGTACAATGCGGTAATAAACAGATATTTAAAATAAAGATCGTTCAAGCGACACAATAAAAAATTTTAAAAATAATAAAAAATGAAAGTATAGATAGTATGTATTGTACCTGAGGTCGGCACGATCTTAAAAGGTTCTTCCGATTCCAAATGATCGCTGAATCCGATCTCGTTTCGTGCAAAAATTCTCACAAGGTATTCGCGATTCTCTTGCAGTTCACGAATGTTCAGTTTCTGGACGTCTGCGCTTACTCTTCCTACCTCCATCCACATGGTCTTCTTCGCGTCTCTAATAGCGATCTTATAGCCTTCCAAAGGTGCGCCGCCGTCCGATTCAGGTCTACCCCATTCGATTACCATCGTATTCGCCGCGATTTGCCTCATCTCTAACGGAGCGGTAGGCGGAGATGGAACATCTACAAAACGATTTAAAACAAATGTATAGATTGTATATATATTTACTACATAATAATAATTTGAGAGTAGCATAAGTTGAAGCTCACTGGCATGAGTTTTCAGTGTGACTGGCTCGGAATTGGTCGGTACACTAAGTCCTATGCTATTTTCAGCAAAGATTCTAAAGAGAAATTCGCTTTCTTTCAAGTTCTCTATGCAGTATTGATTCGTTGTAGCGTCCAAAGTGACAACCTTTGTCCATCGGGCACCTTTTCCGATTAATGGTCTCTTCTCGATTATGTAGCCTGGCACAATATGAAATATTTAACAATATTAAAATAATACTAAAACAAAGAATATCATATAAAATTTCGTGCTATTTTACACGTCAAACCACCTGTCAATTCTGATCCTCCTGTAGTAGCCGGTGGTGACCAGCTGAGAGTGACGCTTTTGCTCGTGACATTGGTCGCTCGGACATTTAGAGGGCATGAAGGTGGTGCTAAAAAGAATTCAAAAATATATTTATTACATAATATATGTTTTATCTCATATAGAGAAAATTATATTCACAATTAGAAGCGCAAAAAGAAGCGTAAGAGGAGCAGGATATAAATGACTTACTCTTAACGATGACCATTTTCGTAGATGGAAATATGCCTAATAGCGCATATATGCTGTTTTCTGTAAGCTTTACTATTTCTAAGCAAAAGCGAAAGCGTTAATAATTAAGCGACATTTCGAAAGTTAATTGATTTAAAAAAGAAATAAGCTAAAGAGATAGTTAAAGAATAACT
Organism: Prenolepis imparis; assembly: GCF_030444845.1. NCBI lineage: Eukaryota > Metazoa > Arthropoda > Insecta > Hymenoptera > Formicidae > Prenolepis > Prenolepis imparis. Next base: position 927,469 of record NW_028141165.1, read on the forward strand.
AGTCAACTCACTTGGTCGTTTGCCAGCCGTAATCGCTTCTTCTGCTACATATGGAGGACTGGTACCGACGCTGTTTTTAGCTGTTATTCGGAAATTGTACGATGTATCCGTTTTCAAATCGGATATAATAACATTTGTGACTTCCCCTTTTGTGATTGCAATCTGAAAAAATATATACAGAGAGTTATTCGCATATAATTTTAATTTTGGTGAAAATTTTAATTTGGTGGAAATTAATAAAGTACTAACCCTTCGCCAAGCTTTCTTCGATATCTCTTTTATTTCGACAATATAATCTGTGATAGGTGTACCGCCGTCGTTCTCTGGAGGTTCCCATTTTATTGTGAACGATGTTTTCGTCATTCCAGAAACTTCTAATGGTCCTTTTGGCGGACCCGGTGGTTCTATCGAACAAATAAAAATTCGATTATTTTTGAAATTAAATTTTTATAACATCTTTTTTTTCTATTTAACAAAACCATCACAATCTTTTTTTTTACCGAATGAAGTCCTGGTTCTAATTGGCTCGGATTCCAAAGGATCTGAAGCTCCAACTGCGTTTGTAGCGACTATTCTAAACAGATAGTCGACATCTTGCTGCAATTTTTGCGCGCAGAAATTTTCGACTTCTTTATCTACATCACCCACTTTTGTCCAAACTTTCTTACTCGCTTCACATTTCTCAATAGTATATCTTTCCAGTTGTACGCCACCGTTATCGACTGGCGGTCGCCATTCTATAGTAACGCGATCTTGTCTGATTTCTTTCGCAATAACTGGTCCCTGAGGTTTGCTCGGCTTGTCTAGAATGTATATATTATCAGATACATTATATTTTATTTCCAAAACATGTTAATTAATATACAGAATTATTAAAAGAACAAACAAAAAATGTATAAAAATATATCAACCTATGACGCGAAGATGACATTCCAACGACGAGCTACCGGCTTCATTTGTCGCTTTCGCTGTATAGACAGCCGTATTATCTCTGACGAGAGAAGCAATCGTAATAATGGATGTATCTTCCTCAGTCTCGATGGAAATGCGTTTATCAGTTATTGTTTTATCCTTCATTGTCCACGTCACTTTCGGTTTTGGGAAACCACTGAAGTGAATTTCGACCTTCCATTTGTCGTCCACTGTCAGTCTCTGATTGGTTAAATTTTCATCGCAGATAATCCTCGGAGATTCCTGAATCTTCAATTGACACGATGTTTCCGCTGTTCCCGCATCATTCTGTGCTTTAACCGTGAATGTGGCTGATGACGTCTCCGTAGTTTTTTGAATCGTGTACTTGGCCACGCGGTTTTCGTATACGATGTTACTATCCTCGAAAGTCTTACCATCCTTCAACCTAGAAAATAATTTCCAAAATACAGTTCGAGAGTATAATAATTGGCATATCTAACTTAAACAAAAAGAAAGAATATACCATGTAATACGTGGTGTCGGTATACCACCGATTACGCAAGAAAGTGTGACAGTCTCTCCTAATCCGATCACGATGCTTTTGAGCGCTTCCAGGATGGTCGGCGGTTCAGACGCCGATAATTTTGAAATTCTTAAATATGGCATATTCGGCGATGGCTCGCTCGATCCGGCTTCATTGACTGCTGTCACACGGAAAGTATATTCCTTGTCGATGGTCAAGTTCGTCAGCTTGTACGTAGTTTCACTTATTGTCTCGTTAATTCTGCTCCATCTGAGAAATCATATAATTCTTTTATATATTGATCAAGTCGTGACCTGATTAAACATTTATAATAATAGTCTTTTAAATTCACAAATTACTTACGAAGATTCCGTCCTTTCACGATATTCTAAAATGTATTCCACGATCGGGGAGTATCCGTCGAAATCTGGTTTCTTCCAGTGAAGAGTAACACTATTATCAGTTACTTCGAGAGGTTCTGGAATTCCTGGTGCTCCAGGTACCTCTGTAATAGACATATCAATTGTATGTGCATTTCTTTTTTTTCCTTATTTTATATTCTTATCTAGAAATTATTCGAATATTCGATATGATAGATAAATATACGTGAATACTTACGCACGACGATGATGTTAATTTCTATACCATCTTCCCCATGAGGATTAGTTAATTTTAGATTATAATCACCAAAATCTTTCTCTTGTACATCTCTAATTGTCAAGACGGCTGAGCATTCGTCGATGGATGTGATGATTCGTTTGGATTTTTTAAGAACACGGCCATTGACGGTCCATTCATCAACTGGAGTTGGCGTAGCCGTAAATTTCACAATAACGTCAATATTATCACCTTTCATCGTTTTGTATTTTCTAGGCGTATCGGGATTGATTTTAGGCGACGTCTCGATAACTGAAACACAATCAAATATACATTAAATTAAATCTTTTTTTAATTTATAGAAAAGAACACATAGAAATATTAATATAGCTAATACAATCCAAACGTAGATAATGCATAAACCATTTATATGATTAAATAAGAAATAAAGAAGGCGACACAATATATACAATTTTATATATGTATAAAATTTACCTTCAACTTTTAATTTGGACGACGTTTTCACATTTGCAACTACGGCAGTATATTCAGCGATATCTTCGGTCGTGCATTTTTTAACGATAAGTTTCTTAATATTTCCTTCATCAATAATGTGATATTTCGAAGATTGTACGCAATCAATTATCTCATTTTTTCTGTAAATTTCATATAACACATATATCAGATTACACAACATACATAAACTATCAAAAAAATTGTGCATGTATATGTGTTTGTGTGTGTGTATGTAAAAATCTTTTTTATATTTTTATACTTTTATGATAAAACAAATCGACTTACTTTAACCATGTTACTGATACATCTGCACGCGACAATTCAATGAGGAAAGTTGCATCGGTGTTGAAAGGCGCTAGAGTAACGTCCGGCAATTTTTTAATAAAATCTACTTCGGGTTCTTCAACCGTCAATTTAGCTGACGAAGTTTGATCACCAACTTGACAAGAATAAGTTCCCACATCTTCCATTTCCGTGTCGTAAATCTTCAGTTTTTGCTTCTTGCCATCGATCGACAGTCGCACGTGCTCGGAAAATTGCAACTCTTGGTCGTCTTTAAACCAGCGTACCAAAGCGTCACCTTTCGTTAATTCTATGTCAAAAGTCGCTTTCTCTCCTCTGGCTATAGTTATGTCCTGCATTTTGGTAATAATTTCCGGTGGCAATTCAACGACCGTAACTTCTGCCGTACATTCTTGATCCGGAAGGACGCACGTGTATTCACCTTCATCATGAACTGATGCGCTCCTGATGAGTAGTTTTCTCACAGTACCGTCTTTCACAAATTCTAATTTTTCTTTGCTCGGTGTTAATAATTCGCCATCTTTTCGCCACGTAACATCGGCCGTTTGAGATGTGATTTCAACTTCCAAAATCGCCACGTCGCGTTCTTTCACTTCAAAGTCCTGCAACTTCTTGACGAATTCTGGTTTAGTGGCTCGAACGATGACGTTGCTGGACGTCACCTGATTCTTGACGGTACACTTGTACATGCCTGCATCGGAAAGGCCACTCTTCTTAATAAGCAACCTATGTACACGTCCTTCTTGAATCACCTCGCGATGATCCATTCCGCTTATCTCCTTGTCATTGTGCCACCACACCGTGGAAACGGTGTGCGATGTTTCGCAACTCAGTTCTAAAGTTTTGTATTCGTCGACAGTGATTTCGTTTTGCAATTTTCTTGTAAAAGAGACTTTAGCAACGTCTACCGTCACTTTTGCGCCATGCGAAGCTTTTCCGACCGGATTACTGGCGACACATTTATAATCTCCGGCATCAATTTCGGAATCTGCGTTTTTAATTTCGAGTAGGATGTTTTCACCATCGTAACTTTCTATGATATTGGACGATTTCTCAAGCGGTTTGTTGTTTCTGAGCCACGTAACTTCCGGGACAGGATTTCCAGTTACTTTAGCAGCTAACTTAAAGGTTTCTTTTTCAGGAACAACTACTTCTTGGAAACGTTCAGTGAACAAGGGAGGTTCTGGTGCGCCACTCGGGACTTCTATATTTTGTAAAAAAATGTAATAGTATCATTATTATGGAAAATAACATATGTATAGATATAATTGCATTGAATAGTTATAAACATCATAGCAACAACAAATCGATATCATACCCTTAACAAACGAGACATGTTTATCGTTTATACATTGCTGAAAGCTAATAATGACTTGTGACTTGGAGTTAACTGAAAGCACATTAGTAAAAAAGCATTTTGTAATATTACATCTGACAATTCGGCATGTTTTAATAATTAAGCAATTTAAAATAATGCGAGTTTTTTTTTTTTTAGATTTGTATATTATTCAATTAGCTAATGATAGAAAAGATTAGTTATTGATTAATTTGAGAAAAAAATTAAGATAAATTAAGAAAAAGCGATTAAAATATTTAATGCAATTAAAGAGATGATTAGAAAGTGAAGAGTGTTATTGTTCTTACTCTCAACAGTCAATATAGCTCGAGTCTCGGCTTTTCCCACATCGTTGATAGCTACGACCAAATATTCCCCACTATCTGCTAATTGAGGCTGAATCAAATTCAACGTATTAACGTGTCCATCCTGTTTTGGTTGCATATCCTTTATCGGTTTCCCATCTTTATACCACGTTATTGTTGGTGATGGATTACCAACTATTTGAGTTGATAAAACAACTGTTTCGCCTTCTTTAATAATGTATGATTGCAACGGTTCTAAAATTTCAGGCGGTTCGTTCTTTCCAGTTTTTACCTGTTTCAAGAAAATGTGTTAATTATATTACATATAATGTATGAAACAATAATTATAAATATAGTTTTGTATTTTCAACTAACTTTCACGGGAATATCGATAGTGGCTTCGCCTTCTCTATTCTTAGCGACAATTTTATATCTTCCTTCTTGCCTCTTTTGAATTTTGGTGATTTTTACGACACTGCAGTACATATGCATATCGCTTTCGGTTGCGACTACGATGTTTTGTTGGCTAACTACTTGAGTATCTTTATAGTACCATAGTATTTCTGGCTCTGGTACGGCGACCAATCTACATTCCAGTATTACATCATCACCTTCGTTCACGTATTTTGCTTTTGGTTTTCGAGAGAATGTAGGTGGTATACCCTCCAATATATCCGCAAGAGATGATTCTCTGAGCATTGTCATTAATAATTGTTAAAGATAATAAAAAATTATAATAATACATATATAATATCATACACAATATATGTAACATATATATCTTATGAAAAATTATCCCTTTCTAAAAAAAAGCATGTTAACTGAGTGAATAAAGTATTATAATATATTATTTATAACATTATTATTTTAATTCTTATAACATATTATATTATTTTAAAAATTAATTATCAAATTAACGTTTTAATCAGCTAATTTTTGTCAAAAAATATTAATAGAGCGTTAATTTGCTAATTAAATTTCATAGTAATAGTATGTTATAAAAATTAAAACAGTAATATGTTGTAAATAACATATTATAATACTTTATTCCACGCTGCACATCTCGCGCGAAACTGACGCAAGACTCCGAGCAGCGGTATCGCCAAGCGCAACCCATACATCTGCCACGCTGCGCGTCTCGCGCGAGACTGATTCTTGAGACATTGCGATTGCGAGATCGACGATCAGTCTCGCGCGAAGCGCGCAGCGTGGCGGACGTATGGGGTGCGCTTGGCGACACCGCTGCTCTTGCGGTCAGTCTCGCGCGAGATGTGTAGCGTGATGGATGTGTACAGACGCGCGAATCTAATGGAAGCGCAGATATTTTAATCGAAAGATTCTTGTAGAAAATTTTATTTTTTTTGGTACTCTGTTAAAGATTTGAAAAATGAATTTTTGCATTGCATAATTAATTCACATATTTTTATGCATGCATGCAATCAACGCATAAAAAGAAATATATATTAATTAATTATGCAATGTGCATAAAAATTTAATATTTAAATCTTTAACAGAAAGTGCGAACAAAAAAATAGAATTTTCTATAAGAATCTTTTGATAACCGAGATAATCACAATATCGAGACTAATTACGATTTTATTGACGAAAAGATTTATTAATATTTTTTATAGAAATTAGCTACTTTAAACTCGGTTAATATTTTTGACAGTTATTAGCTGATTTGTGTCAAAAAATATTAATCGAGGACATCGAGGATAAAGTATTATAACATATTATTTACACATATTACTATTTTAATTTTTATAACATATAATTACTTTGAAATTTAATTAGCAAATTAACGCTTTAGTAATATTTTTTGACAGAAATCAGCTGATTAAAACGTTAATTTGCTAATTACTTTTGAAAATAATAATATGTTATAAAAAGTAAAATATGTTTTACATAATATGTTATAATACTTTAAACTCGATTAATATTTTTGACAGTTATCAGCTGATTTCTGTCAAAAAATATTAATCAAAAATATATAAAGTATGATAACATATTATTTACAACATATTACTATTTTAAATTTTATAACATATTATTTTAAAATTTAATTAACAAATTAATGCTTTAATCAGCTGATTTCTGTCAAAAAATATTAATCGAGTTCAAACAAACTTTATACTATTTTTAAAAAAATATCATTCTTTTTAATATAAAATTAAAGAATGGTGCGCACATAGCGCGCGCTTGTGTTGTTCTAGAATTATAAAAAATTATAAGAAATTTTTAGACAATTTAATATAATGTTGTTTTCTTTGTTTGTTTTGTAATTTGTAATATATTAAAATAAGCTATTTCATCAATACAATAAAAAGATAATTGATAATCTTTATCAAAGTGAATAATTTGTTCGAGAGAAGATTAAGAAATGCATACCTCGAAAGACTTTTCCTCGACAAACCGGTAATATCAGATCCGTGATCCGATAGAGGAGCCTCAACAATAAGTTCAGTAGTGCTAGATGCAAATCCTGCAGCATTTTTTGCAACGCATGTAAAAGTACCGGCATCTTCAGGAAATACTTCTCTGATTATCAAGGTAGCTACATTATCTTCATCGTAATATATTTGAAAATCAACAGACGGTTTGATAATAGCCGTTTGACGGAACCAAGTTATTTGTGGTCTTGGTATACCTTCCACTTGACATTCAAATTGAACAGTATAACCGTCTAGTGTGTGAATTGGTTGCAATTTTTCGATAAACTTTGGCGCTGAGGCTTTTTCTCCTGGAGCTGGCTCTAAAAAATGCAAATGTTTGACGTTAATATTTTAAAAGTCTTACACATTTTATAAATCTTATAAGTGCATGTAAAAAGTAGTTTGATCAAAACTTTATATCTATTTTTAATTAATTTTGTAAATGAATACTTACTTTCAAAGATTGGCAATCTATCAATCTTTTCATGCAATTTTCGTTGTAAGTAAATAGTATAATGCACTTCGTCCAGTAAATATTGCGCCGGTACCCAACCCTTCTCTTCGGTCAAATGTTTCTTTACAAACCACCAATCCTGATTGGTATGATCTAGAAAAAAAGCAAATATTAAATAAAATTTCAAAAAATATGTATGTATTTATTAATTACAATTATAAAAATCGTAATGTTCATGATTAAGAAAAAAATAGAAATCTTACCGATAATATAAACTTTTTCTCCTTCGACCAAGTTTATAGCTTCTTCCGTTTCAGCCACATAGGAACAAATTGAGAACATTGTATCACCGTCACGAACAACATATTCGACTTCATCAACTGAAAATTATTTAACAAAATTTTTTATATTTTATTAAATATATATTTTTTAAAAATGATATATAATGATATATAGTGATATGTCTGTAACGAACCTTCTTCGATTTCTTCCTCTTTAGTAATACTGAGAGAAGCTTCTTCTGCAATTATATATTATAAATATCAAATAAATATCGATATATAATGCTTAGTACAATCGAAACATAGCAAAAAATTTTATAACAATTTTTAAACAATGTGCAAAATTTATACCCGTGTACTAATTATGTAAATACAAATTATGTAAATATAAATTATTATAAATCTTACATATTATGTTACAAAATAAAATAAAGCGATTATTACCGATATGCTTTTCATACGCGGATTAGTGAAAGATTTATATATATAAGGAAAACATTTTTTTCTAAAAAGAAATTTATTAGTTGGACGAAGGAGAGGACAGGCAAAGTATGGGAATAGAATACATACATTCATTGTCAAAAAAATTAAAATAATTATCAAAGAATTTTAATCGTTATTTTAGCTGAAAGCATATAGCTTATGTTAATTCAATTTTATTCGCTAATGCATAAATGCTTGCAGAATACATAAATGCATCATCGAACCTTCTTCGTACGTGGAAATGCGTCTCTTGCTTTTCAATTTCAGCGCCAAAGATTCAACATCGGTTTCCTCGTATGAATATTTCCTATCACGTTTTAACTGTACTTTGACATCATTTTCTTCAATTTCTTCTACAGTATATGGAGCTTTTTGTTTCTTTTTTTTTCGTCTCAGCGGTATACTCATTTCGTCAATGTCAAGCTCCTCGATACTATATTCTTCTTTACCTTCCTCTTCCGATTCATCAATGATCTCTTCGATGACTGGTCCAGAATCATCTTCAATTTCTTGAATAATTTTGATTGTTTCTTCTCCAGTTTCCTCGGAATATGTAAGCGGACGTTTCTTGGACTTTAGACGAACCTTACCGGACATAGAAATATCTTCTTCTTCGTATGTATTTAATGATATTCTAAACTCCTGTTCCACATCTTCTTTTGTTTTTGTAGAGCGTGGTCTAAACGTCACATTTTCTACTTCAGTAACTTCCTTGATATCTGGTCTAGGTTTTTTCTTTGGTCGCAATTTACGCAAAGTAACATCTTCATAAATTTCTTCAATTGGTTTCGGTGTTTTCTTCGGTGGTTTACGTTTTAATGTGAATTCTTCAATTACTTCTTTAGGTTCTTCTATCTTCTCGAATTTCTGGATAGTTAATTCCTCCACAAATACTTCTTCACTTGTTGGCACTGGTTTCTTTTTCTTTAATACTATATCCGTAGATGCATCTGTAATTTCCTCTTGTTTTTGCTTTTCCTCTATAGGCTTGGCAATAGTTATTTCTGATATTTCTTCTGTTTCGATAGTCTTTCTTCTTGGTTTTGGTTTAAAAGTAACTTCTTCAACAATATCTTCCTTCTCCTTTTCTACAATAGGTTTCTTAATTGTAACTTCGGCTATGGCTTCTTCTTTGAGAGGTTTCTTTTTCGGTTTTTTTATTGACACTTTCTCAGAGACTTCTTCTGGTACTTGTTCTTCTTCTTTCAAAACAGGTTTCTTTACAGTGATTTCGGCAGTAGTTTCCTCCGTGACGGATTTTTTCTTTGGTTTCTTTTTTAGTGTAACCTCTTCAGTGATTTCTTTTACATCATCTTTTCTTTCTTCAACAACAGGTTTCTTAATCGTCACTTCATCCGTAATTTCCTCTTTAACAGGTTCTTTTTTCGGTTTCTTTATTTTCACTCTCTCAGAGACTTCTTCTGGTACGTGTTCTTTTTCTTCTTTCAAAACAGGTTTCTTTACAGTAATTTCGGTAGCGGTTTCCTCCGTGACAGGTTTTTTCTTTGGTTTCTTTTTTAACGTGACTTCTTCAGTAATTTTTTCTTCATCATCTTTCCTTTCTTCAACAACTGGTTTCTTAATCGTCACTTCGTCCGTAATTTCCTCCTTAACAGGCTCTTTTTTAGGTCTCTTTATTTCCACTCTCTCAGAGACTTCTTCTGGTACGTGTTCTTTTTCTTCTTTCAAAACAGGTTTCTTTACAGTGATTTCGGCAGCAGTTTCCTCTGTGACAGGTTTTTTCTTTGATTTCTTTTTCAATGTGACTTCTTCAGTAATTTCTTCTATCTCTTCTTTTCTTTCTTCATCAACTGGTTTCTTAATTGTCACTTCATCCGCAATTTCCTCCTTAACAGGCTCTTTTTTAGGTCTCTTTATTTCCACTTTCTCAGAGACTTCTTCTGATACTTGTTCTTCTTCTTTCAAAACAGGTTTCTTTACAGTGATTTCGGCAGTAGTTTCCTCCGTGACGGATTTTTTCTTTGGTTTCTTTTTTAGTGTGACCTTTTCAATGATTTCTTTTACATCATCTTTTCTTTCATCAACAACAGGTTTCTTAATCGTCACTTCATCTGTAATTTCCTCCTTAACAGGCTCTTTTTTAGGTCTCTTTATTTCCACTTTCTCAGAGACTTCTTCTGATACTTGTTCTTCTTCTTCTTTCAAAACAGGTTTCTTTACAGTGATTTCGGCAGTAGTTTCCTCCGTGACGGGTTTTTTCTTTGGTTTCTTTTTTAGCGTGACCTCTTCAGTGATTTCTTTTACATCATCTTTTCTTTCTTCAACAACAGGTTTCTTAATCGTCACTTCATCCGTAATTTCCTCCTTAACAGGCTCTTTTTTAGGTCTCTTTATTTCCACTTTTTCAGAGACTTCTTCCGGTACTTGTTCTTCTTCTTTCAAAATAGGTTTCTTTACAGTGATTTCGGCAGTAGTTTCCTCCGTGACGGGTTTTTTCTTTGGTTTCTTTTTTAACGTGACTTCTTCAGTAATTTTTTCTTCATCATCTTTTCTTTCTTCAACAACAGGTTTCTTAATCGTCACTTCATCCGTAATTTCCTCTTTAACAGGTTCTTTTTTCGGTTTCTTTATTTCCACTCTCTCAGAGACTTCTTCTGGTACGTGTTCTTTTTCTTCCAAAACAGGTTTCTTTACAGTAATTTCGGTAGCGGTTTCCTCCGTGACAGGTTTTTTCTTTGGTTTCTTTTTTAACGTGACTTCTTCAGTAATTTTTTCTTCATCATCTTTTCTTTCTTCAACAACAGGTTTCTTAATCGTCACTTCATTCGTAATTTCTTCTTTAACAGATTCCTTTTTAGGTTTCTTTATTTCCACTTTTTCAGAGGCTTCTTCTGGTACGTGTTCTTTTTCTTTTGAAACAGGTTTCTTTACAGTGATTTCGGTAACAGTTTCCTCTGTGACAGGTTTTTTCTTTGATTTCTTTTTCAATGTGACTTCTTCAGTAATTTCTTCTATCTCTTCTTTTCTTTCTTCATCAACTGGTTTCTTAATTGTCACTTCATCCGCAATTTCCTCTTTAACAGGTTCTTTTTTAGGTTTTTTAATTTCCACTTTCTCAGAGACTTCTTCTGGTACTTGTTTTTCTTCCTTCGGAACTAATTTCTTTACAGTGATTTCGGCAGCAGTTTCCTCCGTGACGGGTTTTTTCTTTGGTTTCTTTTTTAGTGTGACTTCTTCAGTATCTTCTTTGGGTGCTGGAATGACTTCTGCTTTCTTGATTGGATATTCTTTTGTACCCTCTTCTTCGGGTTTATCTTTCTTCCAGCCTCTCAAAGTTATCGTTTCAGGCTCGTCATCTGGTTTTTCTGAAGTTGGTATTCGAAACTTGACTTTCGGTTCTTCTTCGGGCTCTTGTGGCTTTGGTATTCCTTTTATTAATGGAATCTGTTCAACATCTTGCTCAGGTTGCTTCTTTTTAGGTCTTTCATATGGTTTTGAAATAGGCTCTGGTTCTGGTTTCTTGGTTATTTCGATATCTTCAGATGTGTATTTTTCAATTTCTGGTCTATCAAATTCTAATGATTTGAATTCATCATATGCGAACGTTTCTTTAGGTTTTTCGTCTTTTTTCTGTTGTACATCTTCTACAGATTCTTTTTTTTTAGGTTTCTCTTTAGTTTCTATTAATTCTTCCGGTTTCTTTTCAGGTATTTTCTTCAGCTTAATTTCTTCTGGCACAGATTTAGCTTCTTGTTTTATTTCACCTTTTCTAATAATAAGTTTTTGTGGTTCTTCAGGTGTTTTTTCCGGCTTTTTAGGTGTTCGTTCGTAAATAGATTTATCATCTATTTTTTCTAGCGGCACTTTCTTCAGTTCCTCAAAATCTTTATCTAATTTTTCTAATTCAGTTAATTCTTTCTCTAGCATTTTCGGCTTTTTATATATTTTCTTTAAAACCTGTAAAGCTTCTTCTGTATTTCTAGATAAAATGCCAGTTTGTACCGTATTCTTTTCCATATATGTAATTTTTGGCATTTGTATTTCTGACGGATAGTCACCCACGAATGTGATTCTGCTGCGTAGCATGATTTTAGGAAATATTGGTTCGCTAATTTCTTTTTTCTTAACCACTGTTACCTTTTTCAATTTAATTGTACCAAACTGAACTGTTTCTTGGACTGGTTCAATATATTTTAATTTTGTAGGTTTGATTTCTTTTCTTTCAATCTTTTGCGGAACCAATTTTTGCATAGATTCAGGTAATGTTTTCTTTTCATTCTTCTTTTTTGTTGGTTCCCACTGAATTTTTTCGGGCATTGGTTCTAATACAGGTCTTTCATATTCAGGTTCTACCCAATCGTCTATATCATCTTTTTTTACAGGTTTCTTTTTCTTTTTCTTGATAACTTTCTTTTCTTTCACTTTCTCAATAATTTCAGGTTCTACAGATTTCTCTTTTGTAATGGGGACAATTTCTTCTTCCGATTTTTTAACTTCCTTTATTTCTACGGGCTGCATTGCCTCTACTTTTTCTAATTTGTCTTCAGGTTGTGTCTCTTCTGAAATATCTTTAATTTTAAATTCCGTTATTTCTGGCACTATATCTACAATTTCATCTACTCTTGTTTCTTTTTTCTTAGGTTTCATTGGTATTATTTCTTCCGCTACTTTCTCAGTAACTTCAGTAATTTCGATACTTTCTACCGGTACAACACTTGGTTTTGCTTTCTTTTCAGATGTTCTTTCCGCGGTGAGTTCGTCAGGTACTCTTTCTATCATTACTTCTGAAATGTCGATACCCTCCTGTAAAATTACATTCTTTTTAGCTTTTTTCTTCTTAGATTCTTTCAGTTTTATTTCTTCTAATGTTTCATCCGGTTGATCTTCTTTCATTTCCATGGCTTTTGTTATTATAAGAGGCGCCTTCTTTACGGATACTTCTGTTAATATTATATCTTTTTTTGTCTCTTCTATAGGCATAGCTTGCTCTTCTTGTGATCTTCCGTATTTATCAAGTGTACTAGTTTCTATACCAGAAACAATTTCGGTAATCTCTATCTCTTCATTCGCAATTATTACCTTTTCTGCTTCTTTCTCTATTGGTTTTTCTGAAATAATTTCTTCAACAATTTCTTCTTTGATTTGTTGTTCAGTTGCATGTCTTGGCTTAATCTTTTTAGGAGCTTTTTTTACAGCAACTTCTTTTATCTTGATTTGTGACTCCACACTCGTAATTGGTACTGCTGTTTCTTCCAGTTTTATCTTCTCAAGAAGTTCCTCAGTGGTTGCGCTCAAAATTGTTTCAGTCACTCTGAGTCCTTCTTTTGGTATAATAATCGATTGTACTTGTTCTTCCTTTGGTTTTTCACTTATTATTTCTTTAGTAATCTCGACAGTTACTTTTTCCTGAACAGGAATTGTGCTCGTTTCTACCTTTAAAACTTTCTTCAAAACATCTTTTTCTTCTTCATTTTTACATACTACAGCTTCTTTTAGTTTAGCTTTATCTTCTGTGAGTTTGGTAATGGATGATTCAGTTAAGATCTGTGTCACTTCAATACTTTCTCTTGGAGAGAACATAGTTCGAGCCTGTTCTTCTTGAGGTTTTTCTATAACAATTTCTTCAACAATTTCTTCCGGCACGTTATCATCATAAGCTTCTGCCTTTTTTCTTTTAACAATTTTCTTTGTTGGCGTTTTAATAATTTCAACTCTTTTTTCTTTCTCCACTATTTCAGTTTCCTCAGTTGGTTTCTGTTGAATATCCTCAACAAGTTGCTTGTGATCTGTTGCCAGCTTTTTCTTTTTGATCATTTTTGTAGGTGTTTCAGTGACTTCTACTATTTTTTCTCCGATATCCATCTTTTCCTCTGGCAGCTTAACAGCTGCTTTATGTATATTTATTTCTGTGACATCAACTGTTTCGTGTCTTTCTTCCATAACAGTTTTAGCTTTTTCTTTCTTTGGTTTATCCGTTACGATATCCTCTACAGCTTCTTGCAGAACATCTTCAGCTTCGGTCAAGTGTTTTTTCTTTTTAATTATTTTAGAAATTCCCTCTTTATCTTCTGACACTTCCTTAACGTCTACTCTCATAATTTTCACCGATTCTTCATCTAACAAAAGTCGAGCTTCTTCTTTCTCTGTTGTTTCTGTCACTATTTCTTCTATAATTTTTTCTGGAATTTCATATTTTGTTTCGGGTTGCTGTAAAAAAAAATTAATAATTTTATAATATATATCACACTATACATTAAAATAAGTAAATTTATATTTCGCCATACCTGATACAATGGTCTTTCAACAGCATCTGCAAATTAAAAAATAAATTAAATTTGACTATAAAAATGTGCGGAATCGAACAATGTATAAACATAATGATAATATTTTAACATAAAAAAATTATGTTACTGTTACAGTGTTACAGTGCGTAAAATAATATAAATGAATAATTAAAAATAATCCAGATTTCATGTTTCGGCATATAAATATATTAAAAAACTAAGAATATGAAATAAATTATAATATAAGAGTAAATGTAAAAAATAATAAAGCCAATAATCAGAAAGCTTACCTTCCAGCACTTTTTTACTATCTATGTCTTTAATCAATTTCTTATGTTTTAGTTTGTTGTGTAATTCCGGTATAGTGTCTGCGTTAAAATGAATTGTAGTTCCCTCAATATATTGTTTCTCTAAAGAACTCTCTCTAACAGTCATCTCACATAAATAAGAATCTTTTTCTTTGACAGCAATTTCATCCAATAATTGTTTCTGTTCTATAAATAACGAAAGTTCTTTCGGTATAATTCTTTTTGGTATCTTGCTTTCCATATCTCCTTCGTTAAAAGAAACATGTTCTCTTATATCCTCTTCCTCAACAGGTTTTACAAATTCAAGTTGTGGTAAAGGCAACACAGTCTCTTCAACAATTTCCTCTACAGGTCCCTCTGTAATCGTCGTCACTGGAGAATGTCCTCTTTCTTCGACCGTAACTTCCTCCGTCACTTGCTGTCTTTGTCCTTTACGTTTTATAATTTTCTTCCTTGTTATTTTCTTTGGTTTTTTGCCTTCCACAACTTCTTGCGTTACTGTAACTTGCTCTCTTGTCTCCTCCACCTCAACAGGTTTTACAAATTCAAGTTGTGGTAAAGGCAATACAGTCTCTTCAACAATTTCCTCTACAGGTCCTTCTGTAATCGTCGTCACAGGAGATTGTCCTCTTTCTTCGACCGTAACTTCCTCCGTTACTTGCAGTTTCTTTCCTTTACGTTTTATAATTTTTTTCTTTGTTATTTTCTTCGGTTTTTTGCCTTCCACAACTTCTTGCATTACTGTAACTTGCTCACTTGTCTCCTCCTGCTCAATAGGTTTCGCAAATTCAAATTGTGGTAAAGGCAATACAGTCTCTTCAACAATTTCCTCTACAGGTCCTTCTGTAATCGTCGTCACAGGAGATTGTCCTCTTTCTTCGACCGTAACTTCCTCCGTTACTTGCAGTTTCTTTCCTTTACGTTTTATAATTTTTTTCTTTGTTATTTTCTTCGGTTTTTTGCCTTCCACAACTTCTTGCATTACTGTAACTTGCTCACTTGTCTCCTCCTGCTCAATAGGTTTCGCAAATTCAAATTGTGGTAAAGGCAATACAGTCTCTTCAACAATTTCCTCTACCGGTCCTTCTGTAATTGTCGTCACAGGAGAATGTCCTCTTTCTTCGACTGTTACTTCCTCTGTTACCTGCTGTTTCTTTCCTTTACGTTTTATAATTTTCTTTTTTGTAATTTTCCTCGGTTTCTTGCCTTTCACAACTTCTTGCGTTACTGTAACTTGCTCTCTTATCTCTTCCTCCTCAACAGGTTTTACAAATTCAAGTTGTGGTAAAGGCAATACAGTCTCTTCAACAATTTCCTCTACAGGTCCTTCTGTAATCGTCGTCACAGGAGATTGTCCTCTTTCTTCGACCGTAACTTCCTCCGTTACTTGCAGTTTCTTTCCTTTACGTTTTATAATTTTTTTCTTTGTTATTTTCTTCGGTTTTTTGCCTTCCACAACTTCTTGCATTACTGTAACTTGCTCACTTGTCTCCTCCTGCTCAATAGGTTTCGCAAATTCAAATTGTGGTAAAGGCAATACAGTCTCTTCAACAATTTCCTCTAACGGTCCTTCTGTAATTGTCGTCACAGGAGAATGTCCTTTTTCTTCGACTGTTACTTCCTCTGTTACCTGCTGTTTCTTTCCTTTACGTTTTATAATTTTCTTTTTTGTTATTTTCTTTGGTTTCTTGCCTTCCACAACCTCATGCGTTACTGTAACTTGCTCTCTTATCTCTTCCTTCTCAACAGGTTTTATAAATTCAAGTTGTGCTAAAGGCAATACAGTCTCTTCAACAATTTCCTCCACAGGTCCTTCTGTAAACGTCGTTATAGGAGACTGTCCACTTTCTTCGACCGTAACTTCCTCCGTCACTTGCTGTTTCTTTCCTTTACGATTTATAATTTTCTTCTTTGTTATTTTCTTTGGTTTTTTGCCTTCCACAACTTCTTGCGTTACTGTAACTTGCTCTCTTGTCTCCTCCTTTTCAATAGGTTTCGCAACCTCAAAATGTGGTAAAGGCAACACAGTCTCTTCAACAATTTCCTCTACAGGTCCTTCTGTAATCGTCGTCACAGGAGAATGTCCTTTTTCTTCGACTGTAACTTCTTCTGTTACCTGCTGTTTCTTTCCTGTACGTTTTATAATTTTCTTTTTTGTAATTTTCGTCGGTTTTTTGCCTTCCACAACTTCTTGCGTTATTGTAACTTGCTCTCTTATCTCCTCCTCCTCAACAGGTTTTAAAAATTCAAGTTGTGGTAAAGGCATTACAGTCTCTTCAACAATTTCCTCTACAGGTCCTTCTGTAATCGTCGTCACAGGAGATTGTCCTCTTTCTTCGACCGTAACTTCCTCCGTCACTTGCTGTTTCTTTCCTTTACGTTTTATAATTTTCTTCTTTGTTATTTTCTTCGGTTTTTTGCCTTCCACAACTTCTTGCGATACTGTAACTTGCTCTATTATCTCCTCCTCCGCAACTGGTTTCACAAATTCAAGTTGTGGTAAAGACATCACAGTATTTTCAACAATTTCCTCCACAGGTCCCTCCGTAATGGTCGTCACAGGAGATTGTCCTTTTTCTTCGACTGTTACTTCCTCTGTTACCTGCTGTTTCTTTCCTTTACGTTTTATAATTTTCTTTTTTGTTATTTTCTTTGGTTTTTTGCCTTCCACAACCTCATGCGTTACTGTAACTTGCTCTCTTATCTCTTCCTCCTCAACAGGTTTTATAAATTCAAGTTGTGCTAAAGGCAATACAGTCTCTTCAACAATTTCCTCTACAGGTCCTTCTGTAAACGTCGTTATAGGAGACTGTCCACTTTCTTCGACCGTAACTTCCTCCGTCACTTGCTGTTTCTTTCCTTTACGATTTATAATTTTCTTCTTTGTTATTTTCTTCGGTTTTTTGCCTTCCACAACTTCTTGCGTTATTATAACTTGCTCTCTTATTTCCTCCTCCTCAACAGGTTTAAAAAATTCAAGTTGTGGTAAAGGCATTACAGTCTCTTCAACAATTTCCTCTACAGGTCCTTCTGTAATCGTCGTCACAGGAGATTGTCCTCTTTCTTCGACCGTAACTTCCTCCGTCACTTGCTGTTTCTTTCCTTTACGTTTTATAATTTTCTTCTTTGTTATTTTCTTCGGTTTTTTGTCTTCCACAATTTCTTGCGTTACTGTAACTTGCTCTCTTATCTCCTCCTCCTCAACAGGTTTTACAAATTCAAGTTGTGGTAAAGGCAATATAGTCTCTTCAACAATTTCCTCTACAGGTCCTTCTGTAATCGTCGTCACAGGAGATTGTTCTCTTTCTTCGACTGTAACTTCCTCCGTTACCTGCTGTTTCTGTCCTTTACGTTTTATAATTTTCTTCTTTGTTATTTTCTTCGGTTTTTTGCCTTCCACAACTTTTTGCGTTACTGTAACTTGCTCTCTTATCTCCTCTTCTTCAACAGGTTTTACAAATTCAAGGTGTAGTAAAGGCATCACAGTCTCTTCAACAATTTCCTCTACAGGTCCCTCTGTTACCGTCGTCACAGGAGATTGTCCTCTTTCTTCGACCGTAAGTTCTTCCGTTACTTGCTGTTTCTTTCCTTTACGTTTTATAATTTTCTTTTTTGTAATTTTCTTCGGTTTTGGACCTTCCACAACCTCTTGCGTTACTGTAACTTGCTCTCTTATCTCTTCCTCCTCAACAGGTTTTATAAATTCAAGTTGTGGTAAAGGCAATACAGTCTCTTCAACAATTTCCTCTACAGGTCCTTCTGTAATCGTCGTTATAGGAGACTGTCCTCTTTCTTCGACCGTAACTTCCTCCGTCACTTGCTGTCTCTTTCCTTTACGTTTTATAATTTTCTTTATTGTTATTTTTTTCGGTATTTTGCCTTCCACAACTTCTTGCGTTACTGTAACTTGCTCTCTTGTCTCCTCCTCCTCAATAGGTTTTACAAATTTAAGTTGTGGTAAAGGCATTACAATCTCTTCAACAATTTCCTCTACAGGTCCTTCTATAATCGTCGTCATAGGAGATTGTCCTTTTTCTTCGACCGTAACTTCCTCCGTTACTTGCTGTTTCTTTCCTTTACGTTTTATAATTTTCTTCCTTGTTATTTTTTTCGGTTTTTTGCCTTCCACAACTTCTTGCGTTACTGTAACTTGCTCTCTTGTCTCCTCCTCCTCAATAGGTTTCGCAAATTTAAGTTGTGGTAAAGGCATTACAATCTCTTCAACAATATCCTCTACAGGTCCTTCTGTAATCGTCGTCACAGGAGATTGTCCTCTCTCTTCGACTGTAACTTCCTCCGTTACCTGCTGTTTTTGTCCTTTACGTTTTATAATTTTCTTCGTTGTTATTTTCTTCGGTTTTTTGCCTTCCACAACTTCTTGCATTACTGTAACTTGCTCACTTGTCTCCTCCTGCTGAATAGGTTTCGCAAATTCAAATTGTGGTAAAGGCAATACAGTCTCTTCAACAATTTCCTCTAACGGTCCTTCTGTAATTGTCGTCACAGGAGAATGTCCTTTTTCTTCGACTGTTACTTCCTCTGTTACCTGCTGTTTCTTTCCTTTACGTTTTATAATTTTCTTTTTTGTTATTTTCTTTGGTTTTTTGCCTTCCACAACCTCATGCGTTACTGTAACTTGCTCTCTTATCTCTTCCTCCTCAACAGGTTTTATAAATTCAAGTTGTGATAAAGGCAATACAGTCTCTTCAATAATTTCCTCTACAGGTCCTTCTGTAATCGTCGTCACAGGAGATTGTCCTCTTTTTTCGACTGTAACTTCCTCCGTTACCTGCTGTTTCTGTCCTTTACGTTTTATAATTTTCTTCTTTGTTATTTTCTTCGGTTTTTTGCCTTCCACAACTTCTTGCGTTACTGTAACTTGCTCTCTTATCTCCTCTTCTTCAACAGGTTTTATAAATTCAAGATGTGGTAAAGGCATCACAGTCTCTTCAACTATTTCCTCTACAGGTCCCTCTGTAATCGTCGTCACAGGAGATTGTCCTCTTTCTTCGACCGTAAGTTCTTCTGTTACTTGCTGTTTCTTTCCTTTACGTTTTATAATTTTCTTTTTTGTAATTTTCTTCGGTTTTTTGCCTTCCACAACCTCTTGCGTTACTGTAACTTGCTCTCTTATCTCTTCCTCCTCAACAGGTTTTATAAATTCAAGTTGTGCTAAAGGCAATACAGTCTCTTCAACAATTTCCTCTACAGGTCCTTCTGTTATCGTCGTTATAGGAGACAGTCCACTTTCTTCGACCGTAACTTCCTCCGTCACTTGCTGTTTCTTTCCTTTACGAATTATAATTTTCTTCTTTGTTATTTTCTTTGGTTTTTTGCCTTCCACAACTTCTTGCGTTATTGTAACTTGCTCTCTTATCTCCTCCTCCTCAACAGGTTTTAAAAATTCAAGTTGTGGTAAAGGCATTACAGTCTCTTCAACAATTTCCTCTACAGGTCCTTCTGTAATCTTTGTCACAGGAGATTGTCCTCTTTCTTCGATCGTAACTTCCTCCGTCACTTGCTGTTTCTTTCCTTTACGTTTTATAATTTTCTTTTTTGTTATTTTCTTCGGTATTTTGCCTCCCACAACTTCTTGCGTTACTGTAACTTGCTCCCCTGTCTCCTCTTCCTCAACAGGTTTTAAAAATTCAATTTGCGGTAAAGGCATTACAGTCTCTTCAACAATTTCCTCTACAGGTCCTTTTGTAATCGTCGTCACAGGAGATTGTCCTCTTTCTTCGACCGTAACTTCCTCCGTCACTTGCTGTCTCTTTCCTTTACGTTTTATAATTTTCTTTTTTGTTATTTTTTTCGGTATTTTGCCTTCCACAACTTCTTGCGTTACTGTAACTTGCTCTCTTGTCTCCTCCTCCTCAATAGGTTTCGCAAATTTAAGTTGTGGTAAAGGCATTACAATCTCTTCAACAATTTCCTCTACAGGTCCTTCTGTAATCGTCGTTATAGGAGACTGTCCACTTTCTTCGACCGTAACTTCCTCCGTCACTTGTTGTTTCTTTCCTTTACGTTTTATAATTTTCTTCTTTGTTATTTTCTTCGGTTTTTTGCCTTCCACAACTACTTGCGTTACTGTAACTTGCTCTATTATCTCCTCTTCCTCAACAGGTTTTAAAAATTCAAGTTGCGGTAAAGGCATTACAGTCTCTTCAACAATTTCCTCTACAGGTCCTGTTGTAATTGTCGTCACAGGAGATTGTCCTCTTTCTTCGACCGTAACTTCTTCTGTTACCTGTTGTTTCTTTCCTGTACGTTTTATAATTTCCTTTTTTGTAATTTTCTTCGGTTTTTTGCCTTCCACAATTTCTTCCGTTATAGTAACTTGCTCTCTAATTTCCTCCTCCTCAACAGGTTTTACAAATTCAAGGTGTGGTAAAGGTATTACAGTCTCTTCAATAATTTCCTCTACAGGTCCTTCTGTAATCGTCGTCACAGGAGATTGTCCTCTTTCTTCGACTGTAACTTTCTCCGTTACCTGCTGTTTCTGTCCTTTACGTTTTATAATTTTCTTCTTTGTTATTTTCTTCGGTTTTTTGCCTTCCACAACTTCTTGCGTTACTGTAACTTGCTCTCTTATCTCCTCTTCTTCAACAGGTTTTACAAATTCAAGGTGTGGTAAAGGCATCACAGTCTCTTCAACAATTTCCTCTACAGGTCCTTCTGTAACCGTCGTCACAGGAGATTTTCCTCTTTCTTCGACTGTAAGTTCTTCCGTTACTTGCTGTTTCTTTCCTTTACGTTTTATAATTTTCTTTTTTGTAATTTTCTTCGGTTTTTTGCCTTCCACAACTTCTTGCGTTACTATAACTTGCTCTCTTATCTCTTCTTCTTCAACAGGTTTTATAAATTCAAGTTGTGGTAAAGGCAATACAGTCTCTTCAACAATTTCTTCTACAGGTCCTTCTGTAATCGTCGTTATAGGAGACTGTCCACTTTCTTCGACCGTAACTTTTTCCGTCACTTGCTGTTTCTTTTCTTTATCTTTTATAATTTTCTTCTTTGTTATTTTCCTCGGTTTTTCACCTTCCGCAATTTCTTCGGTTGCTGTAACTTTTTCTTTTGTCTCTTCTTCCGACCTTGTGCTTTTATTAATTATGTCCTTTATAGTTGTTTGATCATTCTTTATTGTCTTTGTTGATTCTAATTTTTTTGATGGTATTTCTTCCAATTCTTCAATTTTTGTTGGTATTATTTCTTCTATTCCATACATTTCCGATACTTCTTCAATATGCATAAACTGCTTTTTTGGTATTGATGGTATTTGCGATTTTATGTTTTCGATTTCTTCTTCGATTACAACAACTTTTTCTTCTGATTTAGTTTTTGGTTTCTTTTTTCGAATTGTTGTTTTCTTTGTTTTTACTGCTGCTGTTTCATCGTCTTTACTCCCACGTCTAAATTTAGTAGTGTATTCCTCAGTTATTTCAGTGTCGGAATCAATTGATGGTTGTCGTGTTGTTTCGTGTTTTGTAATGTGTTGTGTTATTGTAATATGATGTTGTTGGGTTGTTGCTGCAGTAATTTCTGAAATGTATACAGAACAATTGTGTCATGATTAAGCTGTTGTGTATTTAGTGAATCTGTTTGCGTTATTTGCATCATAAAGTTTAACTTCTATTAGTATTAATAATTTAAATCAAACATTTTTAAAACTATTATTTACCACTCGAAAGTCGAGGATTGCTTGCCTCGTTTCATATATGTTATTATTAGTTTTAAATTTAACATGATATGAGAAAATATATTTTTTTATTTAAATGTGTATGTATGTTGTATGTTGTCCAATTTTGTTGATTATATTGATGTTTGATTTTGTGTCTAATTGCGTGCAGTACTTACCTTAGACAGTTTTTATCATGCATAATGCAATGTTGATTTTAAATTTATTAATCTACATTTATGTAATTGTCAAAGATCGATAATTTTGTCAAAAATCGTTTTTTTTAATGTTAATAAATCTAATCTAATCTGTCAGATTTGTTAAGTTTCATCGATCATGGTCATCGTGTCGTATAGAGTCGAGTTTTTCTAAGCGTTGCGTTTGATTTGTATCAAAAACAATCATTTTACCTTTAGAACAATAATACTCACCCACATCTTTTTCCAAGTAGTCGGCTTCGATAGATGTGCTCGCTAACTTTGCTAGTGGTTTTACGCGCTCGGGCAGATTTGATTCAATTTCACCAACGTGTTGTAATTCGGTAACAATTATACTCTGTTTCTCGTCTTCTATTCCATGAGCCAGTTTACTCTCTGGTTTTGTGATAATAAATTCCGACGCTGTGTTTTCCGGAATAATTTCAGTTTTTAGAGCAATCTTTCGTTCAATGATATCAGCTTGCGCGCTTACTTCTTTCGCTATATCTTTCATGACTTCCTTTGATTCTTTTTCTGTAGCAGTTACTTGAATAACTTCGATACCTTCGGAAACGCGGAATGAAACTTCAGCTGTTGTACTTGGTGCATCTTTATCGAGGACAAGTAATCGTTCACTTTCATGAGGAATTGATTCCATTTGCTGTATACTCTCAAACGGTATTTGTTCCGGTGTTATTTTCTTTACTTCCGGCTTAGTAGATTGTTTTATATCTTCTGTTGTTGATGACGCAATTACTTGAGACTTTTCAGCGACACGCATACTCAGCATACTCGGTTCAGCTGTCTGTTTTGTTAATTCCGTTAATCCTTTCGCGACATCTTCTGTTTCTTTTTCCGTTGCGGTTACTTGGATAACTTCGACACTTTCTGAAACGCGGAATGAAACTTCAGCCGTTGTACTTGGTACTTCTTTGTCGAGAATAAGCGAGCGTTCGCTTTCATGATGAATCGGCTCTATTTGTTGTATACTCTCAAACGGTATTTGTTCCGGTACTATTTTTTTCATCTCAGGTTTAGCAGATTCTATTATCTCTTCCGTTGTTGACGACGCAACCACTTGAGACTTCTCGGCAACATGCATACCTAGCATGCTCGGCTCAGCTATCTGTTCATTTAATTCTGCTATACCTTTCACGACATCCTTTGCTTCCTTTTCCGTTGCGGTTACTTGGATAACTTCGACACTTTCTGAAACGCGAAATGAAACTTCAGCCGTTGTACTTGGTACATCTTTGTCGAGAATAAGCGAGCGTTCGCTTTCATGATGAATCGGTTCTATTTGTTGTATACTCTCAAACGGTATTTGTTCCGGTACTATTTTTTTCATCTCAGGTTTAACAGATTCTATTATCTCTTCCGTTGTTGACGACGCAACCACTTGAGATTTCTCGGCAACATGCATACCTAGCATGCTCGGCTCAGCTATCTGTTCATTTAATTCTGCTATACCTTTCGCGACATCTTCTGTTTCTTTTTCTGTTGCGGTTATTTGCGTAACTTCAACACCTTCGGACACGCGGAATGTAACTTCAGCCGTTGTACTTGGTGTTTCTTTGTCGAGTATAAGCAAGCGTTCGCTTTCATGATGAATCGACTCCATTTGTTGTATACTCTCAAACGGTATTTGTTCTGGTACTATTTTTTTCATCTCAGGTTTAGCAGATTCTATTATTTCTTCCGTTGTTGACGACGGAACCACTTGAGACTTCTCGGCAACATGCATACCGAGCATGCTCGGCTCAGCTATCTGTTCATTTAATTCTGCTATACCTTTCGCGACATCTTCTGTTTCTTTTTCTGTTGCGGTTATTTGCGTAACTTCAACACCTTCGGACACGCGGAATGTAACTTCAGCCGTTGTACTTGGTGTTTCTTTGTCGAGTATAAGCAAGCGTTCGCTTTCATGATGAATCGACTCCATTTGTTGTATACTCTCAAACGGTATTTGTTCTGGTACTATTTTTTTCATCTCAGGTTTAGCAGATTCTATTATTTCTTCCGTTGTTGACGACGGAACCACTTGAGACTTCTCGGCAACATGCATACCGAGCATGCTCGGCTCAGCTATCTGTTCATTTAATTCTGCTATACCTTTCACGACATCCTTTGCTTCCTTTTCCGTTGCGGTTACTTGAATAACTTCAACACTTTCGGAAACACGGAATGAAACTTCAGCTGTTGTACTTGGTGCATCTTTGTCAAGGATAAGTAATCGTTCACTTTCATGAGGAATCGACTGCATTTGCTGTATACTCTCAAACGGTATTTGTTCCGGTACTATTTTTTTCATCTCAGGTTTAGCAGATTCTATTATCTCTTCCGTTGTTGACGACGCAACCACTTGAGATTTCTCGGCAACATGCATACCTAGCATGCTCGGCTCAGCTATCTGTTCATTTAATTCTGCTATACCTTTCGCGACATCTTCTGTTTCTTTTTCTGTTGCGGTTATTTGCGTAACTTCAACACCTTCGGACACGCGGAATGTAACTTCAGCCGTTGTACTTGGTGTTTCTTTGTCGAGTATAAGCAAGCGTTCGCTTTCATGATGAATCGACTCCATTTGTTGTATACTCTCAAACGGTATTTGTTCTGGTACTATTTTTTTCATCTCAGGTTTAACAGATTCTATTATTTCTTCCGTTGTTGACGACGGAACCACTTGAGACTTCTCGGCAACATGCATACCGAGCATGCTCGGCTCAGCTATCTGTTCATTTAATTCTGCTATACCTTTCACGACATCCTTTGCTTCCTTTTCCGTTGCGGTTACTTGAATAACTTCAACACCTTCGGAAACACGGAATGAAACTTCAGCTGTTGTACTTGGTGCATCTTTGTCAAGGATAAGTAATCGTTCACTTTCATGAGGAATCGACTGCATTTGCTGTATACTCTCAAACGGTATTTGTTCCGGTGTTATTTTCTTCATCTCAGGTGTAGCAGACGCTGTTATCTCTTCTGTTATGGATGTCGTAACTACTTCGGACTTTTCGGCAACGTGCATACCCAGCATGCTTGGTTCGGCTATTTGTTTAGTTAACTTTAGCTTTTTCACATCTTTTGTTTCTTTTTCCGTTGCCGTTATTTGAATAACTTCGACACCTTCAGAAATGCGGAATGAAACTTCAGCTGTTGTACTTGGTGCATCTTTATCGAGGACAAGTAATCGTTCACTTTCATGAGGAATCGACTCCATTTGTTGTATACTCTCAAACGGTATTTGTTCCGGTGTTATTTTCTTCATCTCAGGTTTAGCAGACGCTGTTATCTCTTCTGTTATGGATGTCGTAACTACTTCGGACTTTTCGGCAACGCGCATACCCAGCATGCTCGGCTCAGCTATCTGTTCATTTAATTCTGCTATACCTTTCACGACATCCTTTGTTTCCTTTTCCGTTGCGGTTACTTGAATAACTTCAACACCTTCGGAAACACGGAATGAAATTTCAGCTGTTGTACTTGGTGCATCTTTATCGAGGACAAGTAATTGTTCACTTTCATGAGGAATTGATTCCATTTGCTGTATACTCTCAAACGGTATTTGTTCCGGTGTTATTTTCTTTACTTCCGGCTTAGTAGACTGTTTTATATCTTCTGTTGTTGATGACGCAATTACTTGAGATTTCTCAGCAACGCGCATTTCTAGCATACTCTGCTCAGCTATTTGCTTGATTGGTTCCTCCGGAGTTAATAATCCTTTCTCCGTTTCACTGTAAGTTACTTCGGAGATTGATAATGACATCAATTCTTCTAAATTTGGTCTACCTTTATGTTCCTCAACTATTTCTGATTTTTCAAGTTCTTCGACATTGCTCATTGTTAAAATTTCTGAAGTTTCTGCGACTTCTATACTAGATACTTTTGGCAGAGCTGTACGTTTCTTTGGAGTCTCTTGACTTGGCAATTCTTGTTCTGTTTCTGTAGAAATTACTTCAGACACAGTAATGAAACTCATCTCTTCGATATTTGGTTTTCCTTTTTGGTCATCTTTTTTCTTTATCTCGGGTATTTGTTCAACGCTGGCGGCAGTTATAATTTCTGTTTTTTGAGCTATCTCCCTTCCTGAGAGACATGGTGCGGCTTTTTTCTCCTCTAATTTTTCCATGCTCGGCAATTGCTCCTCTGTCTCAGTAGATATTACTTGAGAAATCATTAATGACGAAAATTCGTCTAAGTGTGGTTTACCTTTTTGTTCTTCTGGACTTTTAGGTCTCAAAAATTCTTCAACATTCGTAACAGTGAGCACTTGAGAAGTTTCGGCAATTTCTCTACCAGACATCATAGGCATTGCCGTGAGTGCATTAGGTGCATCAGAACTCTGAAAAATTCTTTCTGTTTCATGAGGTAGTACTTGAGATACAGTCAGTGAGGATAATTCTTCTACTTTAAACTCTCCTTTACGTTCACTGGGTGTTACCTGTTTTAAAAGTTCTTCTGTGCTCATCATCGTTAAAATTTGACTTGTTTCAGCTATATCTCTACCAAATAAATTGGTTTGCGCAATCTTTTCTGTAGGTACTTCCGGACTAGGCAACATAGCTTCTGCTTCATTGGATACAGTTTGTATTATATTCAAGGATAATAACTCTTCGAGATTCAGTTTTCCCTTTTGTATCTCAGGTTTTTGAACTTCAACAAATTCATCTACATTTGACACAATTGTTACTTCCGTAGTTTCAGCTACATCTCGACCATAAAGACTTGTTTGCGCCGTTTTCTCAGTTGGTACTATGGGACTAGCGAGAACATTTTCAGTTTCTTGTGATTCTATTTGCGAAACTGTTAAGGACGTAAGTTCTTCAATACTAGGCTTACCTCGCTGTTTTTCAACTTCCTTTTTAGAGACGAATTCTTCGGTACTGGCCATTGTTAAAACCAATGTAGTTTCAGCAATATCTCTACCGGACAAATTTGGTTGAGCAGTTTCTTCCTTAGGAAGCTTGGCGCTAATTAACGTTTCTTCAATTTCGTTAGAAATTACTTGTGAAATAGTCAGCGAAGTTAATTCATCTACTTGTCGTTTACCTTTCTGCTTTTCTGGTGCTTCTGTAGTGAGTTCATTAGTCTCAGATAATGCTGTTACTTGAGTTGTTTCAGCGACTTCTCTACCAGAAATACTGAAATCAGCTTTGTGATCTTTTGGAGTAACTTTGCTAAATAGAACGTCTTCAACTTCATTAGAAATAATTTCAGAGACAGTTACGGACATTAATTCTTCAAGTTCCGGTTTACCTTTTTCTTCGTTTAATTTAGCTTTTGTAAGATCTTCAGTTGTGCTTGCTGTAACTATTTGAAAAGTTTCCGCAGCTTCTCTACCAGTTAAAATCGGTTGTGCTTGTTGTTGTTTTGGTGTGACAGTTTCAGGCAAAACGTTCTCGATTTCATTAGAAGCTATCTCAGTAATTACAACTGTAGTAAGACCTTCGAATTGCGGCTTACCTTTCTGTTCTTCGGGTTTAAGTTTGCCCTCAAATGTGTCTTCTTTTTCGATTGGCGTTGTTTCGCATCTCACTATTGTTTCCATCGTGGTTTGAATCATAGTTGCTTGAGAGGAAAATGGTTTCTTTTCACAGAGCTCTCGAGTACTTTGTATACTCTCCACGAAAGAACCTTCGACAGTTTGGAATAGGTCGATGTCCGGCGTAGCCTTGACTTCATTTCCTCTTGAAATGACATTCAATGTTTCTTCCTTGTCCTCAGTAATTGTTTCCGAAATTTGCAATGGTTTTATCTCTGATATATCAATACTCGCTTTTTGCGTCACAGGTTTAAAAAGACCTTCGAAGACTTTTTCACTTTCTTCGACAAGATTCTCGTTGACAATGATGCTTTCAAACGTATCTTGAGTTGGCGCAGCCATTTGAGGTGCTAAAATACGATCAGGAATTTGTTCAGGTACATCAACTCTTGATTCCACCGTTACAGTTTCTATGGTATCGCATTCAGTGACGATAGTACTGACAGCTGTCCGTGACATTTCGTGTCTCTTTTCCTCCAGTGATGCTTCGACTTCGCCCGATGTTATTTCTGTGATCGATATGCCATGACCCTCTTCAAATGTTGGCACAGCTATGCTCGATATCGTCTTCGGATATTTGTCAAAGATACCTTCACTTTCTGCGCTTGGAACTTCTTCGATGACAACTGGCTGCAATGCATCTTGTTGTAGATGAGCTTCTGCTAAAATCTTCTCGAAAGGTTTAACCAAGCCGGTATTTTGCTCGATAAAGACTTGAGCTTTTTGAGCAATATCCATGCCCAGCTTTGTTAATTTTATCTCAGCCGTGCTCTCTTCATATTTCGGAATATTCATTGTGTCTTCTTTGTCCTGCGTTACGACATGAGCCACAGTAATACTTTTTCCTTCTACAAAGCTAATATCAGCACTACGTTCATCAGGCTTGAATTTGTCCACAAAAATCGTACCTTGCTCCTGAGAAATCATTTCGCTAATGCCAATACTTTCTAGAGTAGATTGCGTTTGATGTGCTTCATATGTAATTGGTTTTAATGTTGCAGGTAGTTCTCCGAGTCCCTCGCGCAAATTAATTTCCATTCGTTCAGCTACTTCTTTGCCTTCCATCGAAAGATTAGCCGTTTCTTGATGTAGTTTTTTCGTGGTAAATTCTTCTTCGACATCTTGGGTAGTAGTAGATTCCGTAATAGCGATGAATCTATTTTCATCTAAAACAACATGTGCGCTCGTTTTTGTCAATGGTATTTCCTGAATTTTATCCACTTCTTTTTCTACAGGAACTTGCTCAGTCAATTGTACCGTCTCGAAAGGTCTCTGTCCGATTAATGCGGTTGCTCTTGTCGGTGTTGCGATCTCGTTCATTTCGCCTATACTCGAATTAAGAATTATTTCAGACCTTTCGGCGACTTCATGACCGGGAATAATAACTGACAGCGCCGAGTGAGATCTATCTTCCTGTATCATTTCAAGGGGAGCTTCTTTGTCAGCCATTTTAATTTCCGTGATGGAAGTAACACGCTTACCCTCCTCCACGGACCATTCTACTTTGTATGATTCCGGTATGAATTTTCCTTGGAAGGATTTTTCTCGATCTTGAATCATGCCTTCGGTCACTAAGAGACTTTGACATACTTCTCGTGTAGGCAAAACTGTTTTAATATCCGGTTTTTCTATCATGACTTCTCCTACAGAATGTTCGATAGCTATCGCAGTTGTTTCGGCTATACCATGAGTGGCATCAATTTCGAACGAAGCCGCATGTTTATGCGGTTGCTCCTCGACGACATATGGCGATTCTTTGTCGGCAGTTGTTACATGCGCTATACTCACGATCGCCTTACCTTCTTCCATATCAATATTTACAGTTTTATTTTTTGGCATTAACGGCGGCACAAATTGCTCTCCTTCTTCCTGAACAACAGGCTGTGATTCCACTAGTGGATTAAAAACCACATGATCTGAAATTGCGACTGCAGTTAGAGGTGTTTCACTGACAGCAATCTCGCCAGTACTAAAATCAGGAACTTGCATCGTCGTTTCGGCGACGCCATAGGTTTCAATTAGATTTTTCTCCGCTGTTTTCGGTTTCGGTGTTTCCTTCGGTTTGTATTCGATTTCCTTGTCCTCCAAGATTACTGAAGACACTTGTAGACTTTTTTCCAATATCATGGAAAGATCAGCTTGAGCCATGGATGGTACTTTATCTTTTCCGAGTACAGCTTCCCCTTCTGTTGGTTGCGTTTCTGTTTGTACCACTGCCTCTAATGGGATACTCGAGAATATGGCTGAAACAGAAGTTGGTCTCGTTTCTGTCAATTCTCCCGTGTTAGAATTTGGAGTGACTTCGCTTTTCTCGGCGATTATGTGACCAGTGAATTGAACATCCGCTCTTTTCTCTGCAGGCCTTTCGGGAATTCGAAGAACATCTTCCTTCTCGACTAGAGTTTCAATAGACATAGTGGCGCTAATAATTTCATCGACAGATATCTGGGCCGTGTCGCTTTTAGCAGGTTTATCCTTGAATTCTATCTCGGTTTCCGTTACAACAGTTTCGCTTCGAACAATACTCTCAAACGGCAAACGTTCTACTTTTGCTGCTGCGCTCACTGGTGCTTTCACAATGAGGTCTCCTGGATAAGTGGCTGGTGTAATTTCTGTAAGTTCGGCAATTTTATGAGCATCAAAACTAGTAGTAACTTTTTCACCTGGAATATTTGGTTTTTTCAAGTATTCTCGCTCCTTGTCAGATGCAATCGTTTCAATTACCATTACGCTTGTTTTTTCCTCGAACGACACGTCGACTCTTTTCTTATCTGGCTTCACGAAATCAAGCATCGGTTTTTCCGAATCTTCGATTGATGTCTCGGACGCAACAATACTACGATGAGTAATATGTTCGGTCGTAGCCATCGCGGAGATCGTTTCTTCGCGTTTTAATTCGCTGACGTTATCGGTTGCAGTTACTTCGGCAGCTTGCGCCACTGTATGAGCCGGAATATCGAATATAGCAAATTTAGATTCTGGTTTTTCCATTTCTGTAAGCACACTTTCCTTGTCCTCCGCCGTAATAGATGAAACAACGAGACCCTCGCCCATTATATATTCAAGATTTGCTATTTTTTCTGACGCTGGCACATAAGAAAGAGGCTTCTCGGTCTCTCTTGTTTGTACTTCTTCAGCAATAGCTGTCTCGAATGGCAATAATGTCGTCTTAGGACGTACTTCTTGGATAGACACGGTAGGTAGCTCGGTTGGAGCAATGTCGCTAATAATTTCATATTTCGATGCTAATTTTTGCGTTACCACATCGACTGTAGCTTCAGCGGTCTTTGGCGCTGGTTTTTCACTAAGTACGTCTTCTTTGTCTTCGGGATGTGTAATCGCAATCGTCAAACCTTCTCCCTCTTGGAAGGTAATGTCAATCTTTTTGGAATCGGGTTTTACATCCACTGTTAAAGGAGATTCTTTTTCGGATATTGATACCTCCGTCTGTTGTACAACTTCGAGTCCGCTCTGCAACTGATTGGCATTCTCCTTGTTTGGCTTTTTCTCTTTCAATTCGCTTATATTACTCGCAAGAATCATCTCTTGCGTCTGAGCAATCTCATGGCCTTCAGTTACATCTAATACAACCTTCCGTTCGTCTGGTAACTTTTCCACTGACAATTCCTCCTCCTTCAATATAGATGTTATCTCTGTGATGGTCAATTTTTCGGATCGAGCGCATATCTCGATTGCGGCATTCTGTTCAATAGGACGAATATCTTCCTTCCTCATTTGTTCCGCTTCACCGACATTTGTCTCCGTTACTATTAATTCTTCCAGAGCTTCTTGTTGTAATATCGCTTTGCTCGATTTCGGTAAATCGCTATTTACTTTTCCGGCGCTCTGTTCCACCAAAATTTCTTCTTTTGATGCGACGGTGCGACTACTTATTGACGATTCAATTGTGTGGGTCTCCGGTCCAACATCTGGTGTGTAGATATTCTCGAAATCATGCGGAATTATTTCAAGAATGCTAGCGCCAGGTCTTGTCTCGGTGAGTTCAATATTAGCTATCTTTCCTTCGGGTTTCATGTCCGCCTTATAAATTTCTTCCTTCTCCGCAGTTTCTTGTACAGCGACGCTGACAGTCTCTATAGGAACGTGAGACGTATATGCTTTTCCGCTCACAGGTTTGCTTTCTGTTAGATACTCTTCAGTTGGCGACTCTGTTCTCACTTGTTCACATACTGGAACCACTTGCGTCGTATATTCAGTATTTGCGAATGCACCTTTAACATCGACCGTTTCGACATATTCGGTTTCCTTCTCGCTCGCAACGATCATTGTGGTGTGTAAGCCTTCGATCTGATCCATCGAAATTATTGCAGTCCTAATATCAGGACTCTTATCTTCTTTCGTCGGAGCTACATCTTCTGCCACGATGGTCTCGTCAACTATTGTTTCTTGCAGACTAACCGCTTCAATTTTAGCTGTGGCGATCGATAAAGTTTCTTTCATAACTTCACCTAGATTACTCTCTGGTTGAGTTTCCTGAACTTCGAGCGAGATCATTGGATGAGTAGGTACTGTTTTGCCACGATGTGATTCAGGCATCTCGAAGATTTTCAAGTCGGTCTCTTTCTCTATAGAAGTAGTTTGCGATATCTCGACACCCCTGATAGCATCGTACACCATCTCAACCGTATGGGTTTCCGGTTTAGCATCCTCCTCTATAATAGCCTCTCGATCGTGAGCGAATGTTTCGAGTACAGTTTTCGCTTCCGTCAATTGAATAGATACGACACTGCTCTCCGAAACGTATTTGAGTGTATCTTTTAAATCTCCGGGATAATCCGCGGTTTGAATTTGAGATATTAAAACGTGTTCCTCCGGTCTAATCGACGTCTCTGCCAATGCTTCGAATGGTTTTTGATCGACATTATAGAATCCTTCGGATTCTTGAACAATTGTATCTGTTATAGAACCAATTTCCAATGGCGATATCGACGTGACAGCCAATTTAGTAGCGGGTTTATCCTCGGGATGATAGTCCCGTTCCTTTTCAGAAGTTAAATTAGCTTCCACCGTTATGGCTGACATAATTTCGACGATGTTGAAATCTGCTGTGATCTGTTTACTCTCTTCGATCGTTAAATCATCTTCTTTTTGTTGCGTATTGATTGTCGAAATCGTAACACCTTCTAGAAGAGTGACATTCGGCATAGCTTCGAAAGAATCTACTTTACGATCGGGAATGTATTCACCTTCACGCTCCTGCACAAGGTCGTGATGAATAACAGCAATTTCATTTCCGTATGAAATTCCGATCTGAGCAGTTTGGCTTGGTGGTAATCTACCTGGGATGTACATTCCTTCCTTTTCAGGCGCGTTCATTTCTTCGGTGACACGTTGCTTTTGTGAAATCACTGTTTCAGTGGCAATTTCAGTGGGTACTATCAACTCCGGATAATATTTCCCTGGCTTATCCTCAGGACGAACTTCCTCCACCAATATTGGTTCGATCGCGTTGATATTAATTCGTGGTTTTATAGGCACCATTTTCTCAGGCTCCAACTTCTCTTCAGTAAAACCTTCCTGTATTTCATAAACTGAGAGTTCTATTTGTGGTAAAATGGTATCTTCTGCCTTAACGCCTAAGGGCGTCACGAAATTTTCGGTGGGTATTTCACTCTGATTGACTATAGTCTCAATAATAGTTGTAGCTTCCTGTACGGTGATCTGTACATCTGCCTTTCGCCTCGTTTCTGATTGAGTCAGAGTTAAATTCAATAGATCGTCGTCGTGCGTTAATGTTTCACTAACGAGAAGACTTTCTTTCGTTATTATAGAAGGCGTAGCTTCGTAAGAAATGGTTTTAAAAGTATCCAAAAATTCATTGGTATGTATCTGTGCAGTAGTTTCCGTAGTAGAATATGGTTCTATCGACGAGATTGATATCGATGCTTTACGTTCGGCTGGTTTGACACTTATCACTTCATCAATCTCTTTCTCGTGTATTGATGTTGTTTGTTCTGTTAACGCAATAACAGTGTCCAAAGTATATTTTGCTTTTTCTGGTTCAGGTTTGCCAGGTGCTTGCTCGATTGTATGATCTAGAGGTATCACTTGATTACGTTGACTAGAGACATTCAAAGCAATAGATGGCACTGATTTATCCTTTATTACTTCAAATTCTTCTATCTCTTCCAGTTGTATCTCGTCTTTACCAATGTCTGGTCTCTTTGGCACTAATGTCTTTCTAACTTTTTTAATAATTTCTTCCTCCTCTTTTACATCTATCTGTTCTTCTGCGTCTTGTTTTTGCTTACGAATCAATCTGCCCTTTATATCCCGTTCAAGTTCAATAATTTCTTCCTCAATTTCTTCCACGTCCTTTTTTCTATCCTTTTCAATCTCTTCGATCTCCTCAAATTTTACAATTTGAACCCCCTCTTCCCTATCTTGTGTTGTTTCTTCGATCTGATCTCTTGGTTTCCTATCTTTGCGTTTGCGCAGTGTTGTGTGTGCCTGCCGTGTGTCCTCGTATTCTGTGGAAAGTATGTGAGAATTTTGTGTCAAACGTGAGTGTTGCGTGATGTCTTTCGATCTTTGCTTGTTCTATCTTTCTTTCTCTCTGTCATACAATAAAAAAAAATGTACATATACACATACATATTCTCTCTCTCCCCTCCTCTCTCTCTCTCTCTCTCCCTCTCTCTCTCTCTCTTTCTCTCTCTCTCTTGAATTTTACTACTTCGTGCCATGATTAGCGCGTGTTTGATTACGATATGAACGTGCTTAACAAAAAATAAGTATTATAATTGTTTGAGTTTTCAGATATGTGTAAAATAAATGTGAAAATTAGTAGAATGTATAACATTATGAACTTTTGGATTATGCTATACTTTCATGTCTTATACCGTTTTGTATCGAAGTATCGATAAAGGTATACAACTTACATTTCAAATCACAATTGACGTAGCGCGAGTAAACATCGCAAAGCGTTGATTTCGAAGCTGATATGGAAAATAGCTGATTAAAGTGTAACGAAGGAAAATATTATAAAAGGTAAGAGAAAATATAGGATTTGCGGCGCGTGGAAAGCATAGCGGCATAAGCAGAAAAATTGCAGCTATTATTCGATTCAATTAAAGCTTCATGCATCTGAAAGCATAGTAAAAATAATGATTACAATAGCCATAAATATCATATTTTGTGATCATAGTACATTTTTTGTTCCTTTTTCATATATATTAATATTTTTATAATATTAATATATATGAAAATATTAATAATGATAATATTAATATAGTATTTTAAAAATATATAAAAATATTATCCAAATTACAATTCATAAATTTTAATTTCCATAAAATTAATACTTTTGACTTGAAAGATAAATTAAAGAGTATCACTTGTTATATGAAATGCCATTAATGGACACCCTTGTCCATCTAAAATTAAATTAATAAAAATTACGAATATATAATATGGCATTAACTGTATACTAATAGCAAAATGATAAAAATTATAAAATTATGGCAAAAGCATTGCTCATTATAGCGAGAGCTAATGAATGATTCATCAGAATGGACAGATAATACGACTAAATATGCACCGAAACTTATTTTTCCGAACCTTTAATTTCTCGAATATCCTGTGCGTGAGTGGCTTTCCTTTCGTCTCTCCTCTCTGCAAAGAAGATTCTTACTTTTTTTAAAAATTCAAGATTATTTATGTATAAAAATGTATACAACGTATTCCCTTTCTAAAAAAGGCATGTTATTGACATTGTTTGTCAAATAGTATAGAGCTCAATTATATTATGAGCTAACAAATGTATACAGGAGTTTAATAGTCACGAGGGTTTGTCAGTTTGTCCAAAATAAAATAAAATAAAATAATATGTTTTAATAATATGTTATAATACTTTAAACTCGATTAATATTTTTGTCAGTTATCAACTGATTTCTGTCAAAAAATATTATTCGCGGATAAAGTATTATAACATATATTATATTATTTACAAAATATTATTATTTTAATTATAATAATATGTTGTAAATAATATAATATGTTATAACATAGACTTATAATATATACTTTGTCCGCAATTAATATTTTTTTGACAGAAATCAGCTTAATATAACTGTCAATAATATTAATCAAATTTAAAGTATTAAAACATTATTTAAAACATATTATTTTATTTAATTTTATTTTGGACAAACTGTTAAACCTGGCGATGATAGCCTCTTGATGCTACGAATATAACGCACAACGCAAATCGAGGCTGATAATCAACATCGCGAAAAAAAGGCAAGAATACTTGCGAGAATTGACTTAACATGCCTTTTTTAGAAAGAGACTAGAACACAAGCGCTATTGCTTAATTTTAAGTAAAGAAAAATGATACAGAAATCAGCTGCTAACTGTCAAAAAATATTAATCAAGTTTAAAGTATTATAACATTTTATTTAAAACATATTATTATTTTAATTTTTATAACATATTATATTAAAAATTAATTAGCAAATTAACGGTTTAATCAGCTGATTTCTGTCAAAAAATATTAATCAACCAAAAATTTACTAAATTAATTTTAAAAATAAAATATGTTAAAAATATGAAAATAGTTATATATTACATATAATATGTCATAATACCTTATATTTATTTATAATAATTTTTAACAATCATCAAAGGAACTGTTCTAGAATTCTTACAGTATTCTTAATTTTCGAATTCAAAGTTTAAACGTTTTTCGCGGAAATTAAGACCTGTGTAAGTCGTAGAACATTCGCTGTGGGCGCGTTTTAAAGATCTCTTCAAGACCTACAAAATGAGCCCTCAGCGAATGTCCTTCGACTTACACAGGCCTTAATTTTTGAATTCAAAGTTTAAACGTTTTTCGCGAAAATTAATCGAGTTTAAAGTACTATAACATTTTATTTAAAACATATTATTTTATAATTTTTATTACACTAGAACAACACACAAGTGCGCGCAATGCGCGCACTATTCTTCGATTTTATATAAAAAAAAATGATATTTTTATATAAAGTTTGTTTCAACTTGATTAATATTTTTTGATAGAAATCAGCTGATTAAAGCGTTAATTTGTTAATTAAATTTTAAAATAATAGTATGTAATAGAAATTATAAAATAATATGTTTTAAATAAAATGTTATAGTACATTAAACTCCATTAATATTTTTTGACAGAAATCAACTGATAATTGTGCGCCGTATGGGGTCCGCGGTTTAGAAATATTAATTTTCAATATTTTAAAGCGAGCAAAAAATTAATCTTTCATATATTTTATCAGTACATTGTCTGCACATTTTGATGGTACCATCAACATACCAGCCTACAAACTTTTTGATCTAATATACGTAAAATGAATCCGCGCCGTAAGGGGTCCGCGATTTAAAAATTTTAATTTCCAATTTTTTAAAGCGAGCCAAAAATTAATCGTTTATATATTTCAATAATGTATTGTTTGGAGATTATTTTGGTACCATAAGCATACCAGTGGACTACCTTTTTGGTCTAATATATGTAAAATGAATCCGCGTCGTATGGGGTCCGCGGTAAAAAAATTTTAATTTTCAATATTTTTAAACAAGCCAAAAATTAATTTTTCATAAATTTTAACTGTACATTGTCTGCACATTATGTTGATATCATTAACATACCAGCCTACAAACTTTTTGATTTAATATACGTAATATAATTGTGCGCCGTATGGCATCAGCGGCTTAAAAATTTTAGTTTTCTATATTTTTAAACAAGCCAAAAATTAATCTTTCATATATTTTATCAGTACATTGACTGCACATTATGATGGTACCATCAGCATACCAGCGTACAAACTTTTTGATCTAATATACGTAAAATGAATCCGCGCCGTATGGGATCCGCGGTTTAAAAATTTTAATTTTTAATTGTTTAAAGCGAGCCAAAAATTATTCTTTCATATATTTTAACATTACATTGATTGCACATTATGATGGTACCATCAACATACCAGCGTACAAACTTTTTGATCTAATATACGTAAAATGAATCCGCGCCGTATGGGATCCGCGGTTTAAAAATTTTAATTTTTAATTGTTTAAAGCGAGCCAAAAATTATTCTTTTATATATTTTAACATTACATTGACTGCACATTATGATGATACCATCAGCATACCAGCGTACAAACTTTTTGATCTAATATACGTAAAATGAATCCGCGCCGTATGGGATCCGCGGTTAAAAAATTTTAATTTTCAATTGTTTAAAACGAGCCAAAAATTATTCTTTCATATATTTTAACATTACATTGACTGCACATTATGATGTACCATCAGCATATTAGCGTACAAACTTTTTGATCTAATATACGTAAAATGAATCCGCGCCGTATGGAAGCCGCGGTTTAAAAGTTTTAATTTTCAATTGTTTAAAGCGAGCCAAAAATTATTCTTTCATATATTTTAACATTACATTGACTGCACATTATGATGGTACCATTAGCATACCAGCGTACAAACTTTTCGATCTAACAAGCGCGCGCTACGCGCGCGCCATTTATTGATTTGATTGAAAAAGATTGATATCTATATATAAAGTTTGTTTTAACTTGATTAATATTTTTTGACAGAAATCATCTAATTAAAGCGTTAATTTGCTAAATACATTTTAAAATGAAAATATGTTACAAAATAATAAAATAATAATATTTTACAGAAAGAATTTTATTTTAGAATTTGATTTAAAATTTAAGACTTTGAAGAGACTTTTAAAACACGTGCAAATAAAATGTTTTACGACTTACACAGGCCTTAATTTTCGCAAAAAACGTTTAAACTTTGAATTTAAAAAGTAAGGTTTGTGTAAGTCGTAGAACATTTTATGAGGACTCATTTTGTTTGTCTTGAAGAAATCTTTAAAAGATCGTTAAAAGTTCGTCTTGTAGAGATCTTTAAAAGAACGTTTAAACTTGAAAAGATTAAGGCTCTATAAAGCCCAGAACATTTTCTGTCGGCTCATTTTGTAGGTTTTGAAGAAATCTTTTAAAGATCTCTTCTATAAAGCCTAGAACAAAAAATGTTCTATTAGGCTTTATAGAGGCCTTAATCTTTTCAAGTTTAAACGTTTATCAGGAAAATTCAGCAAACTATAAAATTAAAATAGCAATATGTTGTGAATAATATGTTGTAATACCTTGTCCTCGATTAATATTTTTGTTACAGAAATCAGCTGATTAAAACGTTAATTTGCTAATTTTTTTTAAAATAAGAATATATTTTATAACATTTAAAATAATAATGTTTTAAATAATGTATATTATAATTCCTTAAACTCGATTAATATTTATGACAGCTATCAGCTGATTTCTGTCAAAAAATATTAATCGCAGATAAAGCATTATAACATATTATTTATAAAATTATTATTTTAATTTTTATAACATATTTTTATTTTAAAATTTAATTAGCAATGTAATGCTTTAATCATCTGATTTCTGCCAAAAAATATTAATCAAGTTTAAACAAACTTTATATAAAAATATCATTCTTTTTTATATAAAATCAAAGAATGGCGCGCGCGTAGCGCGCTTGTGTTATTCTAGTGTGTATATAAAATGAATAAAATGGCTTATGGATAAAATTTGCTAATGTTATTATTAGCATAATAAAACTAATGCACACAAGCACGCTTAAAATATAATTGCTAATTTGTTAGAAGAAAAAATTTTAAATAAATTAAAATTTTTTTTTAAGTATTAAGAATTTGCGAAACTTTATAAAAAAAATTATATAACTTGCAATTTCGGCTTACCTAGGAAATGAACTTCCATTTTGCGAACAATATCCACTCTTTCTGTAACATGTTGTTCAGTATCGATCTAAAAGAAAAAAGATATTATTTTATTATTTTATTATTAAAAGAAGTATTATTTATATGTTATTAAAAGATAAACTTAGAGAAAGAAAGAAAGAGAAAAAAATCTTCAAAATTATGAATTTAAATAACATTTGCATTATGCATTATGTTCATACCTCAGAAGCTTCCGTAACTTCCCAAGCACGTGGCCTGAAATCTTCCGGAGCAAAGTGCGTAATGACTTCTTCCACAGTAGCATGCTGAAGTTCGACCATCTTCATGAAAGCACGAAAACCGACTGTCGCCGCGACAAAGCTCTCATCGGTCGTCGTCTCCTCGGTAAGCACTTGAGTGATCAAGGGACCGTGACCTTTTCTTTCCACTAGCTGAACCAAAGCATTTTGTGCATCGGGCGTTTTTAAAGCGGGAAAGATTTCAGTCCTGTAAAGGCATTCGTTGATCTCATTTACAGAAACACCTTGTCGAACCAGATAACCAATCGTCGCGAGTTCCCGAAGGGGAGACTCTCCCGGGCCAAACTCTTTCGCGTCAAGTACTTCCATTATTTCGTCAACTTCGCGAGCTATGTTTTCCTTTTGTCGCTCCACAATCTCTTTTACGGTAATATCTTCTTTAATCTTTTCCGCTTTTACTTTCTTGGCTTTTTTCTGTTTTGTTTCTGTACGTTTCGTTTCTTGCACACTTCTTTCTATGTGCGTTTCGGAGACCGACACTTTTTGCAAAGTTTCCGAAGTAATTTGAGCACGATCGAGCTTTGTTTCGATGGTAAAATCAGGAACAGTATCCTCGCTCATAATTTCTGATACAACGACACTTTCTCTCTCCTCAACAATTCTTTTGGCACGTTCCTCGATTTTAGGTATTTCCTCTCGTGATTTTTGATCATCAATTTTTTTCAAAGAAGCTGTTGCTTCAGTTACAACTGGTTCTTGGATCGGTAGTATTCTTCGTGCTCTAGAAATCTAAAATAGGAAATAAAATAGCAGTTGCATGAAATTCTGCAAGAAATATGGTTTCAATTAGGAGAAATTATAAAAGTTGCATATTATAATACCTCCTCGGGTTTTTCCTTTATGATTTCTGTAGTTTCCAATAGTTGAGTTTCTTCGACATCGACAATTCTCCTAAAAGTATAATATATAAAAAATAAATATAATTTGTAAATGAAATGAATCGAAAAATCAAGTATACGAAATGTATTGAATGACGTAAAATATAGGATATTAACTTTTCTTCCGTTTGTTCTCTCGGTGTAAGTTTCTCTTCAAAGACTTCTTCCTTTTCGATTTTGATACGCTCAGCTTTTACTTTTTCTTTGATTTCTTTTGCTTTCTTTAGCTCGGTCTTCTTCTTTTTGTGCAGCTTCTCTTCTTGCTTTTTCGGCTTTGTATCCAGTTTTTCTTCCTCTTTTATTACGTCGTCTAACATTGAATCACTTATAGTATCAACATGTAGTTTAGCTTTAGTTGTTATCATGCCGATTTCACTGGTAGCTTTACAAACATATGTAGCGTCGTCTTCTCTGGTGGCTCGCTTGATC
This sequence comes from Prenolepis imparis, assembly GCF_030444845.1. Classification (NCBI taxonomy): domain Eukaryota; kingdom Metazoa; phylum Arthropoda; class Insecta; order Hymenoptera; family Formicidae; genus Prenolepis; species Prenolepis imparis. The sequence goes on from NW_028141165.1 coordinate 968,958, forward strand.
ATTAGAGTAGTCTTATTTTCTTCATCGAATATACGTACCTTCACATTTTCTGTATTCATTAAAAACTTATCGTTCTTGTACCAAACAATATCTAGAAATTGAAGAATTAATTAATTAAAAGTTTTTTTGATTGAACTTCACAACATTTGCATACTTGTATAGCAATTACCTGGTTTGGGATTACCAGAATAAATACATTCAAATAAAGCAACATTTCCTTCTTTTGTATAGACGTCCGTTATCTCTTGAATAAATCGTGGAACAGCTTGCGTGGCTGAAACATTATAAAAGGCTCATGTTAAATTAAAAACTTTCAAAATGAAAATAGGCTCATTGCACTCAAATATCTTACCTAATTTTATGTTTGGTACCAAGATTACTCGTAACCTCATGTCAGTAGTCTAGTTAGACAAAAACACACAAAAAAGTCATGCACGGTTATTTTGTAAATGGTACATTTCTTATTAGTTATTAGTTTAAGTAAATTCTACCTGACATTGTGCCTCTTTCGTCATCAGAGCAATACTCGCTATGAAATACTTCGGATGTAAACGCGTTACTCGCCAATCCAAGATTTCCGCTGCATTGGCTTTCAAGCAGCAAAAATTCCTGCAATTCTTCTTGGCTATCCGCTGTATGTAATTGCTGAAAAGATTCTAGATCGATTTCTCTTGGTTCCAATGGAAACATCCGCGGATCCATGGCATAATTCTCGAATTGCTGTTCCTTAGCGCATTTTAAGATTGGAATCCTAGATTTAGGATATGTATGATATTTTCTTTTATAATTATAAATCGGTTCAATTTCGGGTTCTTTAGAAATGGTCTTATTTATTTTAGTATTCAAATTTCGGTTTCTCATGCTCGGTGTTTCACTTTTTTCTTCGATCGATGATAAATAAAACGGCAATTTCGAACTGTTTGGAGAAGTGATCACTCCAGCATCCGAGTGTTCTTGGATTTTTTTCTCGTATTTTGAGGGCGGAAATTCACTAAAGTCAAGAACAATTTTCTTTTTCTTTGATTCTGTCGCTATGACTTTATTCTGTTTCTGAAATGTATCTTCACAGTGAAAAAAGTTGAGACTTGTGAGCAGTTCGTTGATAATTTTCTTCTGAGCAATATATTTTGCACATTGTGTTTCGATTGGAAATGATTGATTTGATGCGCTTGATATACTCTGCTTATTTTCTTGATGTTTTACTTTCGAAGTTACCGCGTTTTGCATATCTAAAATCGAAGAAATGTCTTCCTTCTTCTTCCGTAATAAATCACATGCTATTGGAATTTGTTTCTTGTGAGAAGCATCAATTTGCCAAGAGTACTGTATCGAAGCAATATTTTTTTCAATCCCAAAAGAATCCGAATATCTTCTCGATAAAAATTCTTTTGAAGCAAGTTCATCTTCATCAAAAGGCAATCTAATGTCGTCGCCAATATTCATTAATGTTTTTGTTGACGAAAATTCGCTGATCATAGTCGAGCTATCTCTTTGAGAACTCTCATCTCTTAATGCATGGTCATCCAGACTGTCGCTCGAAAAACTGCACTCTGTGTCACTCGGCATGCAATTGATCACGTCCAGATGATGAACGCGATTCTTACCTTTTAAAGCTTCTTGCATTTTTTCCATCTGTGTGACCCATTCTGGTTTCCGATATTCTTTTGTACCCAGTATACCTAGCCGATAAAATGACAGATAAGAATCATATAGCGAATATATAGCGAATCTCTCTGGTCAACATTAAGTAGAAGGATTTGAGTAAGACCAAAGACATTCATAGGCTTGCATAGATTATGCAATAGATAAAACAAAAGACAGTGTAAATAGAGATTGCGAGTGTTTTTGTTGTGAATGATGTAGGATATAATGTAGGATAACTAGTGGATTTTTATCCACTAAGATACCAGGATGCTATAGGACTTCGATGACGCTTCTCCACTTGAAGAGCGCAACTGAAAAGAACTTGGCTTAAGCAAATTAGTAAAGTTTTTGGAATCTATAGAGAAAAAGACGTTACCTTCTACTGATAAATATGCCATCGTGGTCGACACACCAAGCGGATTGTGAGCTTCGAATACGATTTCACCGGTGTCATCAGGGAAAGTTTCGGCGATCGTTAGCACCGATGTCCCATCTTCAAATTCCTCAATTTGGAATTCTTGTGATGAGACAATTTCTACGCCCTGCTTATACCACTTTCCTTCTGGTTTCGGTTTACCTTTCACTTTTATTTCCAATCTATACAAGAAGAGACAGCAATATTACGTATAAGCTCATATATGTAAACACATATACAAATTAATTAATGTTTAAAGTCGATTATTGTTTGCTAAATATGTCTTAAACATACCTAGTTAATTCCCCGTCTTTGGTAGGAACTAACTGAGGAAGCTGTTTAATTATCTCCGGTGCAGATTCTTCTATGTCAATGTCAAAGATTGGAGTTTCCTGGAGACAAAACGAATTTTAATATTAATGTCTAATGTTGTATCAAATATATCGTCGACGACGTCGACTATTCTTACTTTTGGGGATAGAAGATCTTCCTCTGATCCTGTAGTAAGGGATGTTGCAATGATTGAAGATGCAATTTCCGAGTCAGGAACGTACTCGTAAGCTGCATTAAATTAGATTGTGATATAGTAACAGATGAAGACGGATAAATAAACAGCCGGCCTGTAAATTACGGCTATTTGTGACAAATGACATACCTTCAACGACAAGTGATGATGTGCAGACAGCCTCGCCAACATGATTTACAGCATGACAGGTATATTCTCCAGCATCTTCTGGGAATACTTCGGTAATGGCTAGGCTGCAGACACCTTCCGTATCTTGGACAATCGTAATTTCTTTGCCTTCTTTGATTGGTTTGTCATTATGATACCATTCTACCCTGGGCGTTGGTCTTCCTTCAACGACGCAGGTTAAATTAACACTCTCGCCATCCATAACTCTTACAGGTGATAGTCTCTTAACAAATGTCGGCGAAATTAATTCAATTGCTTCTTCCCATATTGTTTCTGTAATGTTAATGCTGGCTGTACAAGTGACCGAGCCACCAACATTTTCAGCACGACAGGTGTAGCTACCGACAAGTTCCGGTGTGACTTGTTTCATCATTAAAATCGATCGATTCTCTTGAGTCACGATTCTCACCTGCGCCGTTGACTGCAACAAAAAGATTACATTCTTTATTAGTATTTTATGAGATTTTGAGTAATACGTTTTGTGTAAGAGAGAGAGAGTTATTTTAAATAAACATAATAAAAGAATAATTTAGAAAAAATACCTCAAGAGGTTTGCTTTCATGGAACCATTGAAAGGATGCTGTCGGATATGATTCCACTCGTGTTTCCATGATGACAACTTCTCCTTCTGCAACAAGTTGAGGTTGAATCGGCTTTATAAACATCGGTGCTTTCACTTCGCTTGTAGTGTCTTCGCGGTCCTTAATGGTGACAGAACTCGAACTTCTTGCTTCGCCGGCTTCATTCTGGACTCTAATCTCATATTTGCCACTATCTTTTTTCGTAACATCAGATACAATTAATTCGGCTGTGCTTTCATAAACATTTATCTTGTGCTTATCAGTCGGCGTAATTTCAATACCATTGCGGAACCACTTGACTTCCGGTTTTGGTGTGCCCTCAAAATCAGCTAAAAGCTTCAGAGGCTTGCCACGTTCTGCTATAAGCGCCGGCAAAGGTCGTGTAATTTGTGGTGCTCTGAGAACAACCGGTTTGCTTACTTTAACAATGTTACTGATCACTAAATTAGCTCTGCATTCAGCGCGACCATATTTATTCACAGCACGAACGCGATATATTGTTTCATCTTGAGGCGTTGGTTCTAAAATTTGCAGCTTAGCCTCTCCAGTTGTTGGGATAAAGGTAATCTCGGTTCTTTCATCCGGTCTTACTTCTTTTTCACCGCGATACCATTTCACTTCCGGTACTGGTGTGCCGGTGACAACACATTCTAATAAAGCAGGTGTATGCTCTTCGATCATTAGCGGTTTAATCGGTGTCGAAAAATGTGGTGCTATGCCTTCTTCTTCTTTTTCTGAAAAAACAAATATCATGTTATGCATAAATGTAAAAGAGGTATAAATATCCAAGTAATCGCATTATTTAAAAAGGAACATGAAATTTTGAGAAATAATACTTCAACAGAAAAAAAATAGGAAGCATATAATTTATTACTTCTATGATGTCACGCAATAGCTGTGGAAAATAAAAAATGATATAATCAATAATATAATCAATATGCAATACATTAGGCACACATTTATTCGAGTTTGTCAACAAATTATTAATTTATTCATATTTATGAAAGAGGATAATATTACTTATTAATTTTAAGAATTTAATATATGCGTACATGAGTAATAAAGGTATTCAATTATTTATAGAAAAGCATGCATCTTACTTGTAGTAATTATAAATTTCACGAAAAAATTATAAGTATTATGATGATTTTATTAAGATTTATTATATTTTATTATAGAGATTTAGTAGGGAAAGATTAAAGAGATGTCGAAAAATCAATTAAATTTTTAAATCCAAGTCAATATAACAAAGTAAAAAAGACACTTTATGTTCAATAATATTACTACCGAATATCACAAGATTGACAGTGGATGTTGCCACCCCAGCCGGATTAGATGCTCTGCAAGAGTACATTCCAGCATCTTCTTCTTTGACTTTTGTAATTTCTAAAGTTGCTGTTGTTTCGAATATAGTCATTGTATACTTTTCGCTTGCATAAAGTTCTTGCTGATTTTTATACCATGAAATTTCGGGGAAGGGATTTCCTATGACCGTACATGTAAATTTGGCAGGTTTCTCTAGCTCAGCGATAACAGGCTGTAATTTTTGAATAAATCGTGGAGCAATAGTTTTGTCCTTATCCATAATAGATATGTCGACTTGAGTACGTTGTCTACGTTTTCTCTTACGGTCTTCTATTTGTATAACATCTGTACTAGTTTCTAACTTGACATCTTCAACAATCTCTTCGATTTCTTTAGTTTTAGTAATGTCGTCTTTCTTTTCATCAAAAATAGAAACGATTTCTTCAGGGACTTTTTCTTTTTTCTTAGATTTTGTTTTAATCGTTTTAATAATGGTTTCATCTTTCTCTTCCAACACTTTTGCTATTTGTTCTTCAAACGATATGGGCTTTAAATCAATAATTTTTTCTTCCTTAGGCTTGTCTTCCGTTATCTTTTCTTTACTTACTTGTTTTAATTTAATTTCTTCTACTACTTCTTCTTTCTTTACTTTCTTCTTTAACTGAATCGGTTTTAATTGAATTGCACTCTCTTTAATTTCCTCGGGTAATTTCTCATCTTTAATTGGAACTAATATTTGTTCTTCGAGTTGTTTAATTTCTGATTTTGAGTCTATCACTTCTTCGATAGGCTTTAATACAACTATTTCTCTTTCTTCTTCCATTCTGATTGGTTCTTGTTTTTTCTTTCGCCATGAAATTTTGCTTGTTGCAATTACCTCTTCAGTTTTTTTATTTTCTTCACGGGATGACACAGATTCCACTTTCTTTTCAATCTGTCTTTGAGTATTTTCAGCTGCAATTATTGTTTCTCTTTCTTCAGAAATCTCAACAACCGATTCTTCTTGATCTATTGGCACTATCGTAACTTCATCTTTAAAATCAACGACTTTTTTCGTTCGTTTACTACGTCGCCAAGGAGCCGCAGTTATCTCTGTTGGTTTGTCCTCAAGAAATTTATCATTCATCTTCTCTGGTATTATTTCAGGTGTAAATTGTAACTCTATTTCCTTAGATTTCTTTTCTTCAACTAGTTTTAAGAGAATTTGTTCCTTTGTATCTTCCTCTCTAGGAAGCTCTTCAACAGGTTTCAAAGTAATCTCTTCAGGCTTCACTTTTTCGGCTTTCTCTTCAATTTTATCTCTTTTCACTGGCTTTAAATCAATTTGCTCTTTTGCTTCCTCCTCTTTAGGAAGTTTTTTAACCGGCTTTAATATAACTTCCTCAGGTTTCGGTTCTTCGGGTTTCTCCATCCTTTTTACTGGTTTCAATTGAACTTCTTCAGGTTTCTCCTCTTTTTTCTCCTTTTTCACTGGTTTCAAATCAATCTGTTCTTTTGCTTCTTCCTCTTTAGGAAGTTTCTTAACCGGCTTTAATATAACTTCCTCAGGTTTCGGTTCTTCGGGTTTCTCCATCCTTTTTACTGGTTTCAATAGAACTTCTTCAGGTTTCTCCTCTATTTTCTCCTTTTTCACTGGTTTCAAATCAATTTGCTCTTTTGCTTCCTCCTCTTTAGGAAGTTTCTTAACCGGCTTTAATATAACTTCCTCAGGTTTCGGTTCTTCGGGTTTCTCCATCCTTTTTACTGGTTTCAATCGAACTTCTTCAGGTTTCTCCTCTATTTTCTCCTTTTTCACTGGTTTCAAATCAATCTGTTCTTTTGCTTCTTCCTCTTTAGGAAGTTTCTTAACCGGCTTTAATATAACTTCCTCAGGTTTCGGTTCTTCGGGTTTCTCCATCCTTTTTACTGGTTTCAATCGAACTTCTTCAGGTTTCTCCTCTATTTTCTCCTTTTTCACTGGTTTCAAATCAATCTGTTCTTTTGCTTCTTCCTCTTTAGGAAGTTTCTTAACCGGCTTTAATATAACTTCCTCAGGTTTCGGTTCTTCGGGTTTCTCCATCCTTTTTACTGGTTTCAATCGAACTTCTTCAGGTTTCTCCTCTATTTTCTCCTTTTTCACTGATTTCAAATCAATCTGTTCTTTTGCTTCTTCCTCTTTAGGAAGTTTCTTAACCGGCTTTAATATAACTTCTTCAGGTTTCGGTACTTCGGGTTTCTCCATCCTTTTTACTGGTTTCAATCGAACTTCTTCAGGTTTCTCCTCTATTTTCTCCCTTTTCACTGGTTTCAAATCAATCTGTTCTTTTGCTTCTTCCTCTTTAGGAAGTTTCTTAACCGGCTTTAATATAACTTCTTCAGGTTTCGATACTTCGGGTTTCTCCATTCTTTTTACTGGTTTCAATCGAACTTCTTCAGGTTTCTCCTCTATTTTCTCCTTTTTCACTGGTTTCAAATCAATTTGTTCTTTTGCTTCTTTCTCTTTAGGAAGTTTTTTAATCGGCTTTAATAAAATTTCCTCAGATTTCGGTTCTTCGAGTTTCTCCATCCTTTTTACTGGTTTCAATCGAACTTCTTCAGGTTTCTCCTCTATTTTCTCCTTTTTCACTGGTTTCAAATCAATTTGTTCTTTTGCTTCTTCCTCTTTAGGAAGTTTCTTAACCGGCTTTAATATAACTTCTTCAGGTTTCGGTACTTCGGGTTTCTCCATCCTTTTTACTGGTTTCAATCGAACTTCTTCAGGTTTTTCCTCTATTTTCTCCCTTTTCACTGGTTTCAAATCAATCTGTTCTTTTGCTTCTTCCTCTTTAGGAAGTTTCTTAACCGGCTTTAATATAACTTCTTCAGGTTTCGATACTTCGGGTTTCTCCATTCTTTTTACTGGTTTCAATCGAACTTCTTCAGGTTTCTCCTCTATTTTCTCCTTTTTCACTGGTTTCAAATCAATTTGTTCTTTTGCTTCTTCCTCTTTAGGAAGTTTTTTAATCGGCTTTAATAAAACTTCCTCAGGTTTCGGTTCTTCGAGTTTCTCCATCCTTTTTACTGGTTTCAATCGAACTTCTTCAGGTTTCTCCTCTATTTTCTCCCTTTTCACTGGTTTCAAATCAATCTGTTCTTTTGCTTCTTTCTCTTTAGGAAGTTGTTTAACCGGCTTTAATATAACTTCCTCAGGTTTCGGTTCTTCGGGTTTCTCTATCCTTTTCACTGGTTTCAATCGAACTTCTTCAGGTTTGTCCTCTATTTTCTCCCTTTTCACTGGTTTCAAATCAATCTGTTCTTTTGCTTCTTTCTCTTTAGGAAGTTTTTTAATTGGCTTTAATATAACTTCCTCAGGTTTCGGTTCTTCGGGTTTCTCCATCCTTTTTACTGGTTTCAATCGAATTTCTTCAGGTTTCTCCTCTATTTTCTCCTTTTTCACTGGTTTCAAATCAATCTGTTCTTTTGCTTCTTCCTCTTTAGGAAGTTTCTTAACCGGCTTTAATATAACTTCTTCAGGTTTCGGTACTTCGGGTTGCTCCATTCTTTTTATTGATTTCAATCGAACTTCTTCAGGTTTCTCCTCTATTTTCTCCTTTTTCACTGGTTTCAAATCAATTTGTTCTTTTGCTTCTTCCTCTTTAGTAAGTTTTTTAATCGGCTTTAATATAACTTCCTCAGGTTTCGGTTCTTCGGGTTTCTGTATTTTTCTTACTGGTTTCAATTGAACTTCTTCAAGTTTGTCCTCTATTTTCTCCCTTTTCACTGGTTTCAAATCAATCTGTTCTTTTGCTTCTTCCTCTTTAGGAAGTTTCTTAACCGGCTTTAATTTAACTTCCTCAGGTTTCGGTTCTTCGGGTTTCTCTATCCTTTTTACTGGTTTCAATCGAACTTCTTCAGGTTTGTCCTCTATTTTCTCCTTTTTCACTGGTTTTAAGTCAATCTGTTCTTTTACTTCTTCCTCTTTAGGAAGTTTCTTAACCGGCTTTAATATAACTTCTTCAGGTTTTGGTTCTTCAGGTTTCTGTATTTTTCTTACTGGTTTCAATCGAACTTCTTCAGGTTTGTCATCTATTTTCTCCTTTTTCGCTGGTTTTAAATCAATCTGTTCTTTTGCTTCTTCCTCTTTAGGAAGTTTCTTAATCGGCTTTAATATAACTTCTTCAGGTTTCGGTTCTTCGGGTTTCTGTATTTTTCTTACTGGTTTCAATTGAATTTCTTCAGGTTTCTCTTCTATTTTTTCTTTTTTCACTAGTTTTAAATCAATCTGTTCTGTTGTTTCTTCCTCTTTAGGAAGTTTTTTAACCGGTTTTAATATAACTTCTTCAGGTATCGGTTCTTTGGGTTTCTCTATTAGCTGTACATCTTTGGATTTCTCCTGAATTTGTATTGGTTTTTGTCCTCGTCTCCACGGTAGATGCACTTTATCAGTAGGTAGGTCTCCGTTAGTGATTTCTTCGATTTTGTCAGGTATGACTTTTATTTCTGATTTCTCCTTTGTAATTGGTTTAAGAGTAATTTTTTCTGGTTCTTCTCTTTCTTTAGGTACTCGTTTTACTGGTTTTAATATAATTTCTTCTGTTGATTTCTGTTCTTCAGGGTTTTCATAGCGTTTTGTTGGTTTTAATATAATTTCTTCTGTTGATTTCTGTTCTTCAGGTTTTTCATAGCGTTTTGTTGGTTTTAATACAACGGACGTAAAATCTTCAACCTGAGGCTCTTCTTTAACGGCTTTTATTGTTTCATCTTTTCTAGGTTTTCGCCAAATTATTTCAGATACTTCTTTAGTATCATCTTTTATTGATTCTTCTAATTTTTCTTCTGGTTTAACAACTACTGGTTTTTTTCCACGTTTCCACGGTAAATCTACTTGTTCTTCAAATTTCTCTTCTTTAGTTTCTGAAATTGTCTTTTGAATCGTCGGTTTTGATTTACGACGCCATGGAGCTTCTGAAATCTTTATAGATTTTTCTTCTTCCGTATCAGTTTCAGATTTAGTTACTTGAAACGGTTTTATTTCTTCAGCTTCTTTTTTTTCTTTTGCTTTTTTTCCTCTAACCCACGGCACTGGTACTTCTTCTTTCATAGATTTTTCGATTGTTTCATCAATTCTGTCAATGGCGAGCATCGTGATATCTTCCTCTTCCGTGTATGGTACGCTTTCAGAGATTTCCTTCTTACTTTTCAATTTTTTAATTGACTCGATATCTTTATCTGTTTCAATAATAATTTTATCTTCTTCTTCGTGATATGCTATTTTTTCTTGTGACTTTTCAATATCTGTCAAATCCGTAGTTTTTGTTTTAATATGTTTTAAATTTACTTTCTCTGTTATTTCTTCTTTCGCTGTTATTTCTTTATTGATTCTTGATACTGGCTTTAATGATACTTCTTCAAAAGTTTCTTTGCTTATTTCTTTTTGCTCTGGTTTTGTTTTCTTCAAAATTACTTTTTCTTCTGTCCATGGTTTTGTTTTATCCGTCTTATCTATGTCTATCACGTCTTTGCTCGCCCTTCTCGCTTCTTTGACTACAGAAACATCGATGCGCGTAGTTTCTTCTGTTAAAATTATTTCAGATTCTTTCTTTGAAATCGGCTTAAGATCTGCTTTCTCTAAGGTTGGCTTTACAATATCCTTCTTTACTACTTGCGAAGGTTTTAGTGCAATGATTTCGAGCGTTTCCTTAGGTGTTTCCTTTCTTTCTAGTTTCGCCTTCTTCAAAGCAATTTTTTCCTCCGTCCAAGGTTTGAGTTGTTCTGGTTTTTCTTCGATGAACTTTTCCTTTTTAATTTTTTGCGTTTCCTCATCCTTTGAAATTTTAAGTAAAGAACTGTCTTCTTGTTCGATATAATCCATCTTTTCTACAATTTTATCTATTTCTGGAATTTCTTTTGTCTTTGGTTTCGTTTTCTTTAAAACAATATGCTCCTCCGTCCAAGATTTAGGTTGTTCTGGCTTCTCTTCGATAAACTTTTCCTTCCTTGTCTTTAATATTTTTTCGTCCTTTGTAATGGTAAGTAAAGAATTGTCCTCCTGTTCAAGATAATCCGTTTTTTCTACAGTATCTATTTCCGAAGATATTTTTGTTTTTGGTTTCGTTTTCTTTAAGGTAATTTGTTCTTCTGTCCATGGTTTTGCCTCTTCGCTTTTCTCTTTTTTCGATACAATTTCGTCTAAACGATGCGACGTTTTCAACAGAGTAGCATCTGCTTCCTCTTTATAAAGTTCAATCGTAGTATCATCGCGTGTTCTTTTTTTCTCAGTTGCTACGATATGTGTTACATCTTTAGGCACGGATTTCAGTTGGATTGTTTCGAGACTGGGTCCATGAATTTCTTTCTTTTCAATCTTGGTCGGTTTTAGTTCAACCTCTTCCAGCTTTTCTTTGGTTACATCTTTGATAATTTGAGAAGTTTTTTTCAAAATCACTTCTTCCTCAGTCCATGGTTTTATTTGACTTTCGAAAGCTCGAAGCTTGTCTAAAGAGGAATCTCTTGTTTTCACTTTTCTCCATGGAAGTGAATCACTAATTCGAGGTCGATGCTGAACGCGCTCTTTTCTCCATGGTAGCGATTCATCACCTGCTTGAAGCTGTACTTCAAGCGGTAAACCATTTTCGTCGAGAGCTAAAGATTTTAAAATACTATCCTCTTTCAAATCTTGGTGAAGTTTCACATCTGTTTCTATACTGGCATCCGTTTCTGCGGAAATTGCGTAGACTTCTTTTCTTTCTGTAAGTTATGAAAAATTATTTTAAATAACTTTTGAACATTTTCGTTTGTTTGTTTCACACCACATCACGCATGTTGAACTAAGCGGAAGCTTCGTTGACATTATGCCGAACCTATGCGGTACATGCATGTTACACTAATGAGAAATACATATTTTTATAAATTCACAATAAATTATTAACATTAGTGTTGTGGAATTAATTATTTCTCGCGTTTAATTGTACATTTGTAATATCGTATGAAAATTTATTTCGTGATTGCAAAATAAAGGGAAATGTTTTCTGACTGAATTAACTTTCCTGGGTAGAAATCAGGCAATTCGCCAGATATCTGTCGACCTTGAAAGAGCGAATTATTCAAGTTATTAATAATAATTTGTAAAGATTATATTTAACTTAACATCTGCCTTTACTTGATCATATTACAGCAATAAAAATATATGTAATTTTGTATCAGTTTATTATAATAATTAATAAAACAATTAATTGTTGGAGTGTATAAGTACTTATGTTCAATGTTTATTAATAGACAAAAAAATTAAAATACTTATATATATTTTATAGAAAATACACACATGAATCTTGCTAGATAACATAACAAAGTATCAAACATATGTCAATTACGCAGCTACACATAAATGTTAAAGAATATATAGTAAAAATGCAAGACGTGTGAATCATTTGAACTTTTGTATTATTTTTAAATAGGCTGAATAAGAATTTATTATCTGTGATTCGATTGCGTAGGAGCTTTTCTTCGGAGAGGTAATAAAATGGTATATGATGTGTAATAATGACTGTGACATAAATTTTAACAAGACATGAAGACACGAGATGGCGAAGATGGATTATATTAAATGATCGCGTAAGTCATGTGACGTTCATTTGTAGTATTCGCAGAGTTTGTGATGCCCGCGAGTTTCCCTGAAGTAATAGTCTCCCGCGGAGTAACTCGGTGGGGATCCTTGACGTACAAGACGCACACCCCTACTTCGTGCTACATCTAGCCGCAATAGTAATCAGTTGGAAGTCGAAGATGAAGCAACTGAGGAAAACTGTGATCATGCTTCTTACTACGGTGGTGATATCGCAGTGATTGTATCATTCAGTGAAACAGTGACGTTTCAAAGAAAGTTTAAAAGTGACATTTGAGAGGAAGAAATGTGACATTTCTGACAGATTTTGCTGCCTTCAGTCAAGAAGATACATTTCTCGCATTAATTATTTCATAACGAGATTTCTTCCACGTTCTTGACCGAAGTGCAGCTGTATTCGAACTGGACACATTTGAATTCATTTTACCGCGATATCGTAAAGGTGGTGCATTTGAAATATCTATATCTGATCATCATCATTTTCAGTGATAATTCATTCAACAATTCTGTATATATACCTGTTTATAAATAATGTTTATTCTTTTTATGTTATTGTTTTATTCTTCTGTTCTCTTTGAATTTCTGTATGTTGTTCTAATTAGATTTTCTTTTCATCTCCGAGAGATAAAGCGCTTCCTTATTAATATAAATCTTTCTTAGCTATATTCTCTATTTTAGATTTGTATGTACAGTGCGACTATATATTATTTAATTATGGATATAATGGTGCGAAAGATTACTTAAATAACGAGAAAATTAAGAAGACTTAGTGTCTACAATTGAATATTGAAACCTCAAAAGATTGTGTTTATGCATTTAAATATAGGGATAGTGATATACTACTTTCTACACGACATACAGTTTATTCGATGATTCAATGAAAAATTGAATCTTCAGTATGATTATGTACATACAGAATTAAAAATAAAGATAGTGATAAACTCATATAAACACGTGTTCGTTTTTTGGTTCCTATCTCGTCAAATAAATTTATATATGAAAACAATTAATTTAATTCGTAAACTCACATGTATAATGCAGTATCATACTAATACGTAATGCAATATTATAGTATTAATCAGTGACATTATATTACATTTTTAAACGTAAATACAAATTTTATTTCTAATTCTAATTATACAAAAAAACCGAGAAAGAATGCAAAGCAATGATAAAAATTTATTCTTCAAATGAATAGCGAATAATCTTATTGTTAGTTTAGATTTATAATTCTTGGTTCGATACAATCATCGAGTAGTATTAATGCAAAATAAAATTAAACAAGAGAACTTGAAGAATTTTTAGCCTATTATTGATTTACATTCTTTCCGTGAATATTTCTTAACTGATTGTACTGAATACTATCGCATTATAATTAAATATCATCAAGTTTCCAACTGCAATGGATGGTAGTCGTATATCTTGTGAACTCCAGAGTTGCTGGTTTACCAAAAATAATTTTCTCTCATTTTGCAGAGTACGCTGACACGCTCTTCCCCGTATTATTTCTGGCATGGCTGAATCATTGGCAACTGGCTCGGGACGGAGCCAAAATAGTTAACTACCTCGACCAGCTTCTTCCCTCGAAATCACCGTGCTGACGAAGCGTCGAGCAAAGGTGGTAGTCTGAGATCAAAGACAGAGAGCTGGACCACGGAAAAGAATATCTCCTTGATGAATCAGCGTGTCCATTTGGTCTCTTGAAAAGTGTGCTATTGTATCATCTTCAAGGTCGCTCAAAGCCACTTTATTTACTCATAATATTCATGCGCAAAGAACTGAATTTAATTCTTGAAAATTCTTCTCTCCAGCAGAGTAAGATATTTTTAGAAATAACTGAGAAAGAAGATTCATGCGTGTATTCTTTGAAAACATATTCGTTCGATTCGATGTCCGAAATTTCCGATGGCTGAACGCTGGGAACTAATATTCAAAATTTTTGATGTTTATGTCGAATTTTATGATCTACATAAATTTATAATGAATAGCAGATATTCTTAGTAATATATATACATATGTAACACGCTTAAGTCTTCTCTGTTTAAAGATCCTACTAGCGTTTATGTGATGCCACGCAATGCATTTTGAGATATAAATGTACAATAAACTTACAAAATTTTAATTTTAGCGAGTAATAAAGTAAATATAATAGATTAATGCGGAATATAAGTCAGTTCTGAATAGTTTATCAAAGCATTTGTAAGCGAGAACAACCCACGATCCGTCGTGGTCGACGAATTTTCGCGGAGTTCCAAGCCGGCGGCCAAATATAGCTAGGTAATGTAATACACATCACGTGTTCAAAAATAGCTTAAGAAAAGGGCCTAGCCGAGTGTGCACACGACACTGCATCTGCTTTTCGACTCGGAACGTGTGCCGCATGACAGAAACGATTTACATAAATATACTTGTGTACCTGCGGACTTGTTTATTTATAAAAACTATGCAAACGCAGGTCAAACCGGTTATGTGCTTCCGTGATATATTTCTTTCGATCAAAGAAAAGTGAGTAAAAAAATCTTTATTTCTATTATTATAACGGCTTTTTATATAAACTTTATTTTACGCGCGAGAATGTATTTTCTCTCTCGCGTGATACACCTCAGAGAATTCAACGGAAGCACGTTCTCCGTTACAAAGATCCAACGATATACAGATATACTTCACCATAGGTTTCACTTCGCCATTCTTCCTCATGAAGAAAGTATCGAGTGTAACTATCTCGACTAATTTATCGCATAGCGCGGAATTTGTAAATATATTACATTAATAATCATGCAGTTTTTTTTACATATGCTTTACGCCATGTTGATCCTGACCTGAATCTTCCATTGCCACAAAGGTTCTTCTATCGGATGGTCGCGAAAAAATCGTCATTATATACGACGATATATATTAATTCTTTAGGCGACGGCCGTCGAAACGGCAACAAACGAGACTTGGACGTACTTACAACATTCGGTTTTATTGCGACTTTCATTGTACAATAATAAATATTCGATTAGTAAATTGTTAGATCGGGTATCTTTATCCGTGTGTGTATATGTGCTGTGTAATTTCTTTAGTAAATGAACATTTATAATTGTAGTGGGCGTACATATATATATATAGAACAAGAAGATGTATGTATATGTAAATGTATATATATATTTTTTCTATTTCACGATATACTTTTTATAATAAATATCGAGATTACAGCGAACGAGTAAACGAGTTACGTATTTAACGCAGTCGCACCGCTGATCCCCTTTCTCATTTTTATATCTCATGATATCGACTAATATCGCGCAAAGTTCCACATTGCTATATTACCTATTTACAGAGAGTTGATAGTACTCTTTATAAGGCTATGAATTCACACTTTTGTCCTGAGATTAAAATGTCAAGGGCACAGAACACTTGTGTAAGACGTTTCGCTCTATCGGTCTGCTTTAAGCTGACCTTAAATAAAATCTGCACTTGTCCTGACCGATTACAACATTAACAAACAGTTTCCATTTTCATTATATGCGATATACTGCTTTTGCAGCGTTTCAATTTTAGCACCACCTTTGCGACTTTTGTATTTTGGATGATATGTATTATGAGTATTTTCTACCTGGAGGATCATGATTTTGCAATACAGCCTCTCAAATCTGTTAATTAATTACTTCCTCGTTTCACTCGCTCAACTATTCTCAAAACATAACGAGTTAGTACAAACTCCCCGGACGCGCATGACACTTTTGATTAGAGGATGTGATCGAGGTGAGGAAATCTAGGCGATATATCGATAGGTTACGATTTTAAAAAGAGGCAACAACAAAGCACAAAAATAAAATACGAGTGGATATTTACGCGACGTATCGCGCTGCGCGGAGACGGCCTCGTACTTGAGACGATGTAAAAATGTTAGAGTTACAATGAGAGAGAATAGACGATAATTGATGTACATTAATAACGATTAAATGTATATTTAAAAAATTATTCAATTCTTCCGATGTAATTAACTTTACACCAACATCAACATTTTTTTTATATTTGCTTCGTTATTGAAGGCTAGTCAATTATTCCGAAATAAATAATTGTAATGATTGATAAATTGTAATTCCTTCAAGTTGTCGTATATATATTGTGATATATACATATGCGAATATCGAAAGACAAAGAGCTGACGTGATAATTGAAATTTAATCGATACGTGAGATGTACAACAGGCTAATTGAGTTATTAAATTCATCTCTTTCAAGATTTAAAACGATATTAGTTCCCAAATTGCTAATGTTATTAACTTGTCACATGCTATTGTCTCGAGTATAGTATTCGTCTCCGGCAGTTGTTGGAGATGTATAACATAAGTCCAATCGCGTATTATGTTAGCAATCGAATCTGTATTTTTTATTCAGTTCTTACTTTTGACGATGAGTTTGGCTGACGTTTCTACGGTACCGGCTGAAGTTGTAGCACGGCAGATGAAAGTACCAGTATCCTCCTCGTACGTGGTTGCTATGAGTAGCACCGCATTGTTGCCTTCGTGAATCATCTGAAAATATGACACACCAGGTTTCCCTGAGTATTATCAGCTTCAACGAAACTTCTCTCGATACTTTATAAAATAAAACGTGAGAGACTTATCTTACCTGGAAGTCTGGCGATTGTGGGATCAAGGCGCCTTCTCGATACCAGTGAATCGTCGGTTTAGGCTTTGTCGGATGCACTTGAGTCTTGAATTGAGCTGGCTGTCCTTCAACGACGATTTGATCCTTAAGAGGCGTCAATTTTGGTAGAACGTCAGCTGTGTCGGGCGCTAATAAAAAACAACATTGATTTTTTTTTAGTTTAATATGTTGAAGTAAAAAGAAACTTTATAAAAACAAATTTGATTTTTTCTTTTCTCTTACCGAGAACTCTAAGATTGGCAGATGTCGTAACATCACCAGCGGGACTTTTTGCGATGCATTTGTAAACACCTTCGTCTTCGGGAAATGCTTCGGAAATCCTCAGAGTACATAAGTCGCCTTCCTTCTGCATTTGGAAGTACTTTGATGGTTTAATTACCTGCAAACGCGATAAGCAGTTGAGTAAACTCTTATTAAAAAAATGTTTAATGTTATAATTATTATTATTACAGCGCTCTGAATATACCTTATCGGCTTTCTTCCACTGCACAGTCGGAACAGGCTTTCCTGTAATTCTACAAGCAAAAGCGACAGACGTTCCTTCTCTGATAGTTTGATCTCTTAATGGTTCCAAAACAGTTGGCGCTTTTTCCACCGTTGGTGTCGTGGGTTTTGCAACTTTTGTCGGCGATTGAGGCCCGCGAACAGTACATTCTGCTTCGCAACGTGCTTCTCCAGCATTGTTAATTGCAACGCATTCATACTTGCCAATATCCTCCGGTATCGTTTCTAATATCAATAGTGTATAAGTGTTGTCCTCTTCTAAAGTTTTGTAACGGATATCTGCCGTTATCTTCTTGCCATTCTATAATAAAAAAGATATTCAAGTTTATTTAAATTTGTTGTTTTCTGTGCGTTTTGATTGCACACGTAAGATTACAGTAAATATATATCGTACATCTCTTACCTTGAGCCAATAAACGTCTAGAGGTTTGGTGCCAGTAATTTTAGCATCAAATCTGGCGAGCTGTCCAGAAGCCACAGAAGTAGATTGAATCGTTGATAAGAAACTGGGTGGCACCGCGCCACCTCGTCCAGGTTGCCTTCTACGTTCCTCCACGACCAAATTGGCACTGCACTTGGCTTTGCCTCCTCTATTCTCAGCAATGACAGAAAAGACGCCGGAGTCTTCCATAAAAACTTGTCTGACAATTAATACTGATTTCGTGCTGAAGGTGTAAATTTGGAGATCGGCCGAGTTTTGTATGGGAAAATCTTCGCGATACCATTTGATAGTCGGTAATGGATCGCCATCGAATTCCACTTCAAATTTAGCCTGTTCTTGCTCAAATGCTCTGCACGGTTGAATCTTTTTCGTGAAAACAGGCGGCTTGGCAGGTTTCACTTGCCCTTGAACTACACGTTCCTGGGTCTTTGCTTTATGTTCTACCTCTGTAGTCTCCGTTGCTGTGATGTTTCTCGTTATTTCCAAGTCACCTTTAACTTCCTTTTGTGTCTGTTTTTGTTTAGCTACGTGAACTTCGCGACCATGAACTGTAGATTCAGATGGTTCCGGAGGATACTTTCCAGTGGCTTTAACGCGTTCCGTATCTATATCTACTTCGGTAACGAATGGTTTATTTACATATTTTGGAGATGGTTCTACTGGTTGCTGAGGTTGTTCCTCCCTAGTTATGAAAAATCAATAAATGAGCATTATTATTATCATTAAACGTGTTGATAACATATTTTTTTATCAAATATTTATTGCAATACTTACAAATTCTCTTCGTATTTTTCAGCCATTCCTTTTGCTAGAGAATGTGCAACGACTTTATCGCCAGGAATAGCGAACTGATGCGAAGCCTCTCTTAATCTGCTTTCCTTAAGCAATTGTCCCTCCTCAAGGCTCATCAGCTTATTATAATAGTCCTCCTTCTTCTTGCTCTTAACGGATCTCTGCCACTCAGTCTCGGGCTCTTTAATGACTTTGTGACCAAGATGCTCCGTGGCAATTTCGATGCCTTGGGAAACGCTTTGGTGGCGTTCATCGAACACGCGTTCCAATTCTGTGTTCTGTCGCTCGGTCTGGTATTGTGTTAGCCCATAATCGTACCAGGCTAAGGAAACAATATGTTATCTGTGTGTCCTTGTGTGTATGTATGTATCTCGTACTCGATATAAATGAAACGCGCGTGCTTCGAGCGGATACATCGATTAATTAATCCCGACAAATACAATACAACGTCCTTCGGTAAGATATCTGTGCAAGTATTAGCGTTTGTATACATCTTTGTTGAAAGATCATTTATAATGATTTATTCAAAAATTGAAAAACTTTATTGTGAAGTAAAATGTTGCACTTTTCTTAACCAAAGAACAAAGTCTAACCGAAAATCGTACGATATTTAAGACACAGTACGTAAATGACGATGCAACACATATCGACGACACCTAAATAATGGGAATCGAGCTGGATTTGGAAAATTCAAGGTTAATACATATCTGAAATTATTTTGCTGCGATCACATATAGTCGAAGACACTGTTGGATTAAATAATTTGTTTTTACGAACGTGCTTTCCTTCGTGTTATGAGAAGGTTTTGTTTCAGATTTAAAAGGAACAAAAATATTTGTTGCAAAATTATTCTGTCTAATTAATTATTAAACATAACTTGAATTTCATTTCGATGAATTAGTTTTAATATACAATCGTTTGTGCTATTTTTCATGCGACATCAAAGGATAGTAAACGAAACGCGGTGAGGAAATTGCATATTTCAAAACAGAAAAAGAAAAAAACAGTAAATAGAAATTAAATCAAGATGATTAGGATTAAATTATGATATTGATTGCGCGAGTACCGAGAAATAGGGAAATCTGTTCAATGTTTGCATTTTTGCATTTTCTATAGACAATGTTTTATGCAAATTACTTTAACAGCAAGAAAGAGCAATACGATTTACATGTAATGTGAATAAGCAAGAGCATAAGATATTTATTAAATAAATATCTTAAATAGAATAAAATAATGCAAGCTTATAATAAAATAAATAGATAAAATAATTTTAAAATAATTTTACAACATTATGTGAGCAGTAGACCCATTTTCTCCAGCGCAACAATATCACATTTATGAAACAAAAAAAAATATTAATAAAATATAAAACAATACGAATGTTTTTCCGACATTATTTTCCATACCTGAATGTTGATAAAAGAAATCAAGTATACGATACCTTTCATTTAAGACGATTTCACTTTAATATTCCCATCGATTTTCCAATCACGATGAAGAAGAAAGAGAAGCAGAAGAAGCTGGCGAACTCGGGATGATTTTCAATAGCTTTGGAGTGCAAAGTGGAAAAGGGGAAGGGAGGAATTATGTTTGAATGGTCTAGAGTGTTTTCTGTATTCGAATAGAATGCATGTGCCGTATCGATATATATTATATGTACTGTGTTACGGTTGTTCGATACTTTCCAATTCACGTTCGCATTTTACGAAACGTCATTGGAGGTTTACAACCGCTTCGTTCATTTTCACGTGTAATCTTTTTTTGTACCGTTGTAATCCGTTCAAATTGTTGTTTATTCTGCGCATGAATTCTTCGTGATGCAGCTTTTTCCCGTAACGTAGAAAGTTATTAACTAATTGAATTTACATTTGCCATAAATTTATTTATTTCATATACTCAGTGCTCTGTTGAACGCACATGTATATATACTATGTGTATATTAATACTCTGTAAGATTTAATTTATTCCATCGTGACACGAAGAATTCATGGCCAAATGCGTGTATGATAGTTGGAATGTAAACTTACGTCTTGGCGAATTTTTCAATACACCACGGTAGTCGTCACTTCGCTGCTTGACAGTTAGAGTAGTTTCTGTACGTGCTTCGCCGACGGAGCTTCTTGCAATCACTTCCATCTTGCCGTGATCGTATTGTCTGGTCTTCGGGATATCAAGATGATACATACCATCGTATGTCAATTTATAGCGGGATCCCTGCGAGAGAAAAAAGGAAACAATTCGATTATATAGCGTTATAAGCGTATTTCTTGAAAAATTGTCGATATTTACTAATTTCAGAAATGGTATTCTCGAACTCACATTAACTACTGTATGGCCATTGATGATCCACATAACTCGAGGCCTTGGGTATCCAGTAACTCGACAGCAGAATCTGGACCAGTCGCCTTCTTCCACGGTTACCGCTTCTGGTTTGCTCACGAAAACAGGTGCCGAGCGTACTTTCTCTTCTTCGCCTTCCTCTTCAGGTACACTGCAAAGTGCGAATAATTTTTTAAATATATTCCACGCCAATCTTCAAATTAAATATGGGCAAATAAATTTCTTTGCGCTTGGATAACGATTTCTTTTCCCTTCCTTAAATATAATAATTAAACATAATAATTTAAAATATATTAGATATCGAAATGCTACGCATTTTGTTGTGCATGCCTTTCCTTGTTATTACTAGATCGTTTTATATATACGTTTTATATATACAGTGCGCAAAATAAAATCTTACATCTGCCATGCAGCTTCCATTTCTCTGATCTTCTCGATGCTCTTCATGCCTTTTGGAAGCTGAGACTCATAGATAATTCCAGGTTTTCCTGCGGTTCTGATTATAGCTCTAGTCTCATCCATTCCATAAAGATTCGTAGCTCTGCATAGATACTCGCCACTATCTTCTGGATAGACCCAACCAAAATTCATCGCTACATAGCCAAAGTCATAAATAGGCGTAAAGCGATTCTTATGAGGTAATGGTTTTCCATTGAAGAACCATTCGACCTTCATATTTGGATCGCCTACGGGTGCTAATTGACATTCAAACTTGGTGCTATTCATTTCAACGAGATCGGTCTGATCTTGTATTTGTGTGACGAAACGAGGCGGCTGGTTCTTATCTGCGTCATATAGATCGTCCTCGGTTAAGTGAATTTCTGATGTATACTTTTTAATTGTCGCTTCCATTTGCATCAAAGCCTCAGATTTTTTCATACCCTTGGGTACTTGATTCTGTAAAATAATGCTTGGTAATTCTGAAACAGAGAAATTTGATATAAGTTCATTTTAATATAATTAATTTGGCTAAAATATAGAAAATGTACAAAAATGAAAAAAGTACTTTTGCAAGATATGGCAGCTCGAGTAGTGTCTTCTCCGAGGTCATTAATGGCCTTGCAAACGTATTCACCGGAATCCTCGGGATAGACATACAAGATATCCATCGATACGAATCCCATATCGTATACAGTTCTGTATCTGTGTCCAGCAGGTATCAATTTACTATTTCTATACCACTCGATGCGCAAATTAGGATCGTCCTTGGGCTCCACACGGCATTCAAATCTGACTGGTTCACCTTCGTCGATGGTTGACGATTGAATTTGTGTGATAAAATGCGGCGGTTGTCGCGGTGCTTCTTCTGCAGGAGCTTGAGATACTGGACCTCGTTCTAATTCTTTCAACTTCTCGCCGCTCATTCCCGTTGGCAATTGAGAGTCGAAATCTATCGTTTTCTTAGCTGCGAAGAAAAAAAAGATTATATAATATATTATAATAATATAAAGCGAGTTTTATAAAGTATGGAAGTATATTATTTTAGAAATATTTTGAAGATCTGGTCTCCAATATGTATAACTTACATTTACAAGTAATGGTGGCTTTGGTGGTAGCAGAGCCCCATTTATTAGTGGCTCTACAGACGTACTCGCCGCTGTCTCGCGCGTATGTGTACGACATATCCAGTGATATAAATCCGAAATCATTAATCTGATGAACTCGAGAACCGGTCGCGAAGGGTCGGCCATTGTGGAACCAATCGATACGCATAGTAGAATCACCAACAGGCTCGACTCTGCAATCGAAATGGCTCGGTCCAGATTCTTCAACTTCGATGTCTTTAAGTTCGACGGTGAATCTCGGTGGATTCGGTGTTTCTTCCTCCGCTAGGATCTCATCCCTCTTGTATAAAGACTCCTCCAATTTTTGAATGCTTTCCGTGCCGGTCTTGAAATTGGTCGGTAACTGTGGCTCCAAGATAATACCTTGACGTCCACGTACTTGAAGTTTACATGACACCGTGGCTTCGCCGTGGCGATTGGTGGCTTTGCAGGTGTATAGACCGGAATCACGTTGATAGCAATTTGCAACTTCCAGAATAACGAAACCAAAGTCATGAATCGTTTTGATTCTACTGCCAGCGAGAAGAGGTTTGCCGTTATGGAACCATTCGACCCTCATGCTAGAATCATTAATCGGCTGTAGTCGACATTCAAAGTGAGCAAGAGAATTTTCAGTCAAAGTCAGATCGGAAGGAGTCGTGATAAATTCTGGCGGTCTTCCGGTATCATCCTCGGGACTAGCTTGACCCGGAACGGTTCCGAGGCCTTCTAATTCAGCGATCTTATCAATCGTACTTTCCATTCCTTTGGGTAGCTGAGACTCCAAAATAATACTACGTTTGCCCGTACACTTCAGGGTGCACGTTGTCACCGCCTCACCGTAATCATTCGTCGCTCTACAACTATATTCGCCCGAGTCTTCAGGATAGATGGGAGAAATTTCCAAAATGACGAAACCAAAATCGCAGAAAGTGCGGAAGCGAGATCCCGTTCGCAATGGTTTACCGTTCCAGAACCATTCGACCTGTGTGCAAAAAATTAATATTATATAATCAGTATAATATACAATGTAACATAATATAATATAAAAACTAATAATAAATAATAATGTATAAAATAATAATATAATTCAATATAATATAATGTAATGTATATAACGCATATATACACAGATATAGATATATAAACTAGAAATGAAATAATTTTTACTTGCCTTTAATTTTGGATCGTCTGTAGGTATTAATCGTGCCTCGAAATGCGCGCTTTCTCCCTCGCGTAGACCATCGATATTACTTAAAGGTACAGTGAACATTGGAGCCTTGCCACGTTCTTCTACAGTTTTTTCATCTCGCGTACGTATCATCGAATCTTCGAGAGTTTGAATTTTCTCTAGACCGCCTTCCATGCCTTTTGGAAGTTGTGACTCCAAAATGAGATTAGCTTTAGAGAAGCATTTGAGCGACGCTCTTGTAGTATCTTCGCCGTACTTGTTGACGGCTCTGCACTCGTAAACTCCGGAATTTTCTTCGTAACAATAAAGTATGTCCAGAATAACGATACCAAAATCGTGGAAAGTACGATATCGATGTCCGTGAGGAAGTTTTTTGCCATTATAATACCACTCGACTTTTAAATCAGGATCAGTTATCGGGGTCAGTCTAGCCTCAAAGTGCGCAGACTGTCCCTCTACTAATTTCGTAATATCAGCGATTTGTGTGATGAATTTCGGCGGTTCGGCAACAGGAGTTGTAGGAGTGGTCGCTTGTTCTCCGGTGTAACTCTCGAGCTCTCGTATTCTAGCGAGCGAGTCTGGCTGCAGAGAATCCAAGTAAACTCCGCTCTTGCCGAAGCACTTGATCGTAGCTTTTGTATAATCCTCGCCGTACTTGTTGCTAGCTTTACAAACGTATTCACCTGTGTCGTGAGACATGACTCCGGCAATGTCCATAACTACAAAGCCGAAATCGGAAACCATCTTGAAACGCGAAGAATGCCGCAGTGGTTTTCCATTATGGAACCATTCGACTTTCATGTGAGGATCTCCCACCGGGATGAGAGTACATTCAAAGTGAGCTGATTGACCGTCTTTCAGACCTTCCAAAGACTGTATATGCGTCGTGAATTTAGGTTTCTGTCCTTTAGATTTATCGATGCATTCGAGCTGTACGCTGATCTCTGCTTTACCCCATTTGTTAGTGGCTCTACAGGTATAAGTACCCGAATCTTCTATTTTAGTGCCAAGAACCTCAAGGACAACCATACCAAAAGCGTAAACGGTTCTCGTGCGATGACTAGCTTCTAAGGCTTTGCCATTGTAAAACCACTCGACTACCATGGTTTGATCACCCGTAGGGATGAGAGACGCTTCAAAGTGAGCGATCTCTCCCTCAGACAGATTGGTTAGATTCTCAAATTGTGACGTAAACATCGGTGGTTGACCTTCATCCTCTCCTGATGGAATTCCTTCTTGTCGTTTCAAAGATTCCTCCAAATCTTGGATCGCTTCAAGACCCTCTTTACCTTTAGGATGTTGCGACTTTTCAATGATATTTTCCTTTGTGGAGCAATAAATCGTTGTCGATGTAAAGGCTTCGCCAGCTTTATTATAAGCCTTGCAAGTATAAATACCGGAATCGCGCTCATAAACATCCGTTAAATCCAACGTGACAAATCCAAAATCGCTAGTCATTTTGAAGCGCGAACCATGTTCTAAAGGTTTCCCGTTAAAATACCACTCAATTTTTAAATTCGGATCACCTTTTGGTTCGACTTGTCCTTCCAAATGTAACGGTTCGGATTCTCCCAGTTTAAATTCAGGTCGAAGCGGCACCGTCCAGATCGGTTTAGGATATTCATGCTCAGGGCCTTCCTCCTTCCTTTGATATTTCGATAGATAAGCATCTTCTGCTTCTTTCACTTTCTCAAGTCCGGCTTTCCCTTGTGGATGTTGCGTTTGCAGATAAATGTTTTGCTTGCTGGTGCACTTCAAAGTACCTGATGTCTGCGCACTTCCCTTTGAATTTGTAGCTTTTACAGTGATTACGCCAGAATCTTCTTCGTAAGCATGAGTCAAATCCAGAGCCACGTAACCGAAATCGTAAGTGCTCTTAAATCTTGCTCCGGTCGGTAAAGGTTTACTATTCAGGAACCATTCAACCTTCATAGTTGGATCTTTCGATGGCTCTACGTTGCATTCAAAGTGAGCGTTATCGCCTTCGGTGCATTCCACATTGTTCAGGTGAGTGATAAAAACAGGTTCTTCGTAAGTAGGTTCCGGTTGTTCAGTCGAAATTACCTGAGGCTGCTCTAAGGCGTCGATTTTTGGCAAAGCGTCGGGATGCAAAGTGTCTCCCAATAACCAGTGACGATCGGAAATTTTCAAGCTACAAGTTGACACAGCTTCTCCCAAAAGATTAGTCGCTTTGCAAGTATAAATTGCGGAGTCATTGGGTCTCAAACCATTGATCGACAACGTTACTAGACCGAAATCGAATGTACTACGAAGTCTAGTTCCAGTCTGTAGAGACAAACCATTTTTAAACCATTCTACTCTCAAATTAGGATCCGCTCGTGGTTCCACCTGAGCCTCTAAATAAACACGTTGACCTTCTACCAGTTTATCGAAACTCTCGAGATGCTTGGTGAAAACAGGTGCCTGCTGTGGTGTTGTATCGATAAACATTTCCGGTACTTTATTCATCTCCGCTTCCTTCAGTTGAATCTTTTGCCACGCGTCCGCTTGTATACTCTCGGAAGCGATAGCCGAACGCGCTTTTACTTTCAGCGAAATCGACGAAACCGCCTCACCCGCGTTGTTGATCGCTTTGCAGGTATAAACGCCGGAATCTTCAGGGATAACTTTCAAAATGTCTAGTGTTACGTGTCCAAAGTCGTGACTTACACGAAAGCGTGAACCTAAATAATGATACACAATAATTTTATTTATTAAATGTTTAATTAATAATTTAATATTTATTTTAATTTTAATAATTTATTGTAAAATTGTTTTTTCTTACCCATTTTTAATTCGACTCCATTCATGTACCACTCGAATTTCAAACTTGCATCGCCGACAGGAACAACTCTGCATTCATATCTAGCCATTTGTCCTTCCCAGAGTTCCGTTGGTCCGGTTAATAATTGTGTGAAAATCGGTTTATCGAAGACCTTTTCTGGTTCTTCGGGTCGTCCGACTTCCTTGGCTTCCAACTGAGCGATTCTACGTTGCGCCTCCGGATGCTGAGTATCCAATTGTATGCTGGCCTTGGCTGTAAGTATAAATGGGAACAAATTAGAAAAAAATTCAGACCGTATTAAATTTATCTTGATATATTAAATCAATGAGATAAAATTAGACTCTCACTTTTAATCTTCATCGAAGCCGTTGTAACTGCTTCACCCAACGGATTAGAAGCGCGACACATATAAACACCTTTATCTTCGTCACGTACGTGAGCGATGTCCAAGGATACGTAACCGAAATCATGCACTTTTGTAATTCGCGAGCCTGCAAAAAACATCGTAATAAATATTAATTTTGTGTGATAATTACAAATATGTTACAAGTAAAATATATTCGTGTAATTAACAATGTTTTGCATTAGAAGCATCCTGGACGATACTTACTTGTCTCTAGAGGCACTTCATTTCTGAACCATTCCACTTTGAGCATGGGATCACCCACAGGTATGAGCCTGCATTCAAAATGCGCGGTGTGACCCTCGGCGATACTGTCGATATTTTGCAATGGTTGAGTGAAGACAGGCCTCTGTCGAGTTTGAGGCTCCGGTACATCCGGTCGCTTCCACGGTTGTTGAGCTTCGAGCTCTCGAATCTTGTCCATTCCCTCAGGTCGTTGGGAATCCAAAATAATGCTATCTCGTGGGATTACTTTGAGCTCGATGGACGATACGCATTGTCCTAGCGCGTTGATCGCACGTACAGAGTACTGCCCTGCGTCCTCGGGTACGGCGTGACCGATATCTAGTGCGACGTATCCGAAATCGAAGGTCACATGGAAACGCGCCGCCGATGGCAAAGATTTACCGTTGTGGAAGAATTCAATTCTCAGATTAGCGTCATGTAAAGGCTCTACTTGGCATTCGAAATGAGCGGTTTGCCCTTCGTATACTTCAGTCGTGCCCTATAAAAGAATTTCTTATATTTATTGTGTTTATTTTTCATATATTTGTTGTATTAATTTTTAATAATTTTTAATATTATGTAATATAATTATATAATGTAATTATTGTTTCTTACTCTAAGCTCGGTGACAAATCTTGGTGGTGTCACTAGCGGTTCCTCAACTTCTAACCGTGCAGGATGACCCTGGGCTTCTAATTCTCGAATCTTTTCTAAACCATCCGGATGTTGAGTGTCCAGAAGAATACTTCGTCGTGCTAAAATAAAAAATGAATCGTAACTAATTTGTTTCTCTCTATAATTATGATTTCATCATTAATAATTTTATGTATACGCTTTTTTGAATAAAATAAATTTAATAACTGCAATAAATCTTGATTTGAAGAGTTGAAACCGTGACTCTTGGTGTTTCTTAAGACATCCTGTGATTTTTTTTAAGCATAAATATAATATTTTTCATGAAAGAATTCGTGTTTGAATTTGCAAGAATTAATTAAAATTTTTCGAAATTTTTTCTTCTTTATAAAAGTGATGTCATCTATTTGACAAACGGCCTCTTTCTCGTTGATAAATTTGATTAACGCCGACGAATGTTTTCAAATTTTTCATGGGTAGGAATTTAGGCTTCGGATATTGTGTATTCCTTGCTGACAATTATGTGGAATGCACAGTTAATACAAAATCAATATCTTGAATTAATATGATTTTGTACTTACAGCTGACTTTAATAGTACAAGTATTAACAGCTTCGCCGGCCAAATTGGTTGCTTTACACATATAAGTACCGGAATCTTCGGGATAGGTATACAGAATATCGAGAGCCACGTAGCCAAAATCGTGTGTAGTGCGGAAGCGATGACCAGTTTTAATTGCAACTCCATTAACAAACCTATTAAATGTCAAGAAAATTTAATTAATTAATTATTCGGAATTGTATCAAAATTATTATTGCACATTTTTCTTTTCGTCATATAATATATTCTAAATTCTGACGCTTTTTCTTATCCAAAAAATATACCATTCAATTTTCAAGTTTGGATCGTTAATTGGCTCCACGCGACATTCCAGATGAGCGTGCTCGCCTTCCTTGAGATGATCCAGATTGTTTAGCGGAGTCAAAAAGACAGGTTTCTGATGAATAACCTCCTTCTCGACTTCTTCTTTGATTTCGACAGTTTCTAACTCTCGAATCTTTTGCAAGCGTTGAGCATCCAATGTGTCGAGATATAAGCCTTGTTTTGCTATTTGCATAAATAATTGATAATTATTACACGCTCATATTTTTATTAATTAAATATATATATTAAATTAATATCTTATTCAAAAATTTATTCGCACACTTATCAATTTTGAGAACTTGTAAGATATGAAAGGATAATTTCGCATTTTTTCTCTCATTTGTTTAAAAAAATTATTTCAAATAAATATATTATGTAATAGGTGCACTGTCAAAAAAATAATCCCTTTCTAAAAAGGCATGTTAACTGAGTGAATTCAATTTGAATCGAAGTTTTGAGGCCTCTTTTCTCCGATGCTGATCGACTGTCTCAAATCGTGTTGTGCGTTATATTCGTAATATTTTTTAATACTTTAAATTCGATTAATATTTTTGACAGTTATCAGTTGATTTCTGTCAAAAAATATTAATCGCGGACAAAGTATATATTATGACATATTATATTATTTACAACATA
Source organism: Prenolepis imparis (assembly GCF_030444845.1). Taxonomy (NCBI): domain Eukaryota; kingdom Metazoa; phylum Arthropoda; class Insecta; order Hymenoptera; family Formicidae; genus Prenolepis; species Prenolepis imparis. Next base: position 998,253 of record NW_028141165.1, read on the forward strand.
TTATTATAATTAAAATAATAATATTTTGTAAGTAATATAATATGTTATAATACTTTATCCACCACGCTGCACATCTCGCACGAAACTGACCGCAAGACTCCGAGCAGCGGTATCGCCAAGCGCAGCCCATACGTCTGCCACGCTGCGCGTCTCGCGCGAGACTGATTCTTGAGACATTGCGATTGCGAGATTGACGATCAGTCTCGCGCGAAACGCGCAGCGTGGCAGACGTATGGGGTGCGCTTGGCGACACCGCTGCTCACGCTTTAGTAATATTTTTTGTCAGAAATCAGTTGATTAAAGCGTTAATTTGCTAATTACATTTGAAAATAATAATATGTTATAAAAATTAAAATAATATGTTTTACATAATATGTTATAATATTTTAAACTCGATTAATATTTTTGACAGTTATCAGCTGATTTCTGTCAAAAAACATTAATCGCAGATGAGGCATTATAACATATTATTTATAACATTATTATTTTTATAACCTATTATTATTTTATTTAATTAGCAAATAAACGCCTTAATCAGCTAATTTCTGTCAACAAATATTAATCAAGTTTAAACAAACTGTATATAAAAATATCATTCTTTTTTATATAAAATCGAGGAATAGCGCGCGTAGCGTGTTTTTTTTTTTTTTTTGTAGATCTATAAATGCGTAAAATATTGCTTACAATCCACGCTGATCACACAAGTAGTAACTGCTTCGCCAACAGCATTTCTCGCTTTACACATGTAGGTGCCCGAGTCTTCAGGATAAGCGTAAAGAATATCGAGAGCGACATATCCAAAGTCGTAGGTTGTTTTGAATTTATGTCCCTGAGGAACGGGACGCCCGTCTCTGAACCACTCGACGACCATCGTCGGATCGTTAACGGGAGTCAATGTAGCTTCGAGATGGGCATTTTTACCTTCCGGTAAGTGTTCAATATTCTTTAATGGTCGTCCGAAAGCAGGCTTCTCGGCGATAATTGTATCTTCTTCGATTATGCGTTTATATCTTGAGTCATCCTCAAGATATTGTATCTTTTTCAATGCGCTCTCATGCTGTGTGTCGCGAATAATTGATGCTCGAGCTAAAAAACGATTTTTATTTAATTTTACAAAACAGAGAAGTTCGAAATGCGAAACATAAATAAAGTAAAAAATTGATATGACTGTCTAATGTGAAAATTATAATGTATAAATTGTGTACACAAAATGATATAATGTTGTAAATTTATAATGTTGTAAATATAATCTGTATAAACAAAATTATAAAAAAGAAATTAATTCTGTAGTATATACATATGTATATAAAGCAGGGGCGATACGACAAAATGAATCACTACGAGATACTTGACACGCAAAAACGCGTTCTTGTATTACTTACATTTCACGTTGAGATTAATCGAACTTCTTGCCGATCCCAATTTATTGGTGACCTGGCAAGTATATGTGCCTGAATCTTCAGCATATACGGTCAATACGTCCAACGATGCAAATCCAAAGTCGCAGGTGGTTCTATACCTGTGACCGGTGGATAATGGTTTACCATTATGGAACCATTCCACCTTCATGTTGGGATCAGGATAAGGTTCTATACGACACTCATAGTGTGCGCTTTGACCTTCGACTAGATTGGTAGGTCCGTTCAACTGGACCGTAAAGAACGGCTTTTCTTTTACTACGATCTCTTCTTCCTCATGACGTTGATATTTCGAGGTATCCTCCAAAGCTTGGAGTTTCGACAAAGCGCTTTCGTGTTGTGATTCAAACTGCAAGGCTGCCTTGGCTGCATTTTACAAGAATTTGTGTAGTTGTGTACGAGTTGTGTATAAAGGGAAATTGCATATAATTCAATGTTTTTTGTAAAACAACAAAAATTTGCGGTATATTGTATACAAGTAAGTACTTATTTGCAGATAGTACAAATAAGTTTAGCAAAATGACACACCAAACTTGTAAAGCAATAATAAAATATAAAAATATAAAATCAGCAGTGTTACATAGCGATTTGTTATATATCTTTGCTATATATTTCAAACACCAAATTTTAGTTTAATAGCATAATTACAGCGTGTAATTAATAATTAATATGGCGAAAATTTTAAATTTATGTAATTTATGTAAAAAAAAGTTTATGTAAAATTTATGTAAAATTGTAAGTGTTGCTGATAATATTCGGTAAATTAAGTTGCATTTGCATATTGTGCAAAATATATATCATTGTATATCTGAATGGTGTATTGAGTTTATACTTACATTGAACGAATAGTGTTGCTGAAGTAACCGCTTCCCCGAGTTCGTTTGTCGCACGACACGTATAAGTGCCTGAATCTTCGGGATTGACGTACTTCATGTTTAAAGCGACGTATCCAAAATCGTGCATGGTTGTTACACGATTTGCTTTTGAAAGATAAAAAGTAAAATAAAAAGAATATTTTTTAAAGAATCTCATTACATAAAAAACGACATCTTTCAACGTGTAAATTTCCAAGACGTTGGATACTTACAAGCTGAAATAGGAACTCCGTTACGCAGCCATTCCACTTTGAGTTTAGGATCTCCAACCGGGATGACACGTGCTTCAAAATGCGCTGCCTGATTCTCAGCAACCCGAAGATCTTTGATCGGTAACGTAAAGACGGGAGCTTGCGTAATAATTTCCTCGGTTGTTGTTTTACGTTGATGACGAGACGTGTCTTCCAAAGTGCGAAGACGTTGAAGTGTTTCCTCGCTTTGAGTCTCTGTGTAGATTGACTTTTTGGCTGTAAATAAAAAATAATAAATTAACGATTTTTATTAGTAATATTGAAACTAATCGTCGAGCAAATTTTAAAATAATAGTGAGCTTACAGTGAACGATAGCAGTTGCAGAAGTGATAGCTTCGCCAATAATATTCTTAGCTCTGCAAGTATATGTTCCAGAATCTTCAGGATATGCATACATAATATCGAGAGCGACGAAACCGAAGCTATTTGTTTCGACAAATCTCGAGCCTGCTTTCACAGGTTTATTATTGTGGAACCATTCAATTTTCATCGTTACATCGGACACTGGAATCAGTCTGCACTCGAAGTGCGCTCGCTGACCTTCTTTTATCTCGACATTGTTTAACGAAGTCGTGAAAATGGGCGCCTGAGTGGTAGTTTCTTCAATAACCTCTTGTCTATGATATTTGGATCTATCTTCAAGATAATGAATCTGCTCAAGTCCAAGCTCATTTTGCGTGTCCGTTAAGATTTGCGCGCTCGAGCGACATGTTAAAATGCAGTTCACTTCGTCGCTGCCTACCAGATTGACGGCACGACATGTGTAAGTTCCAGAATCCTCAGCGATCAGATCAATTACGTCCAATGCAACGTAACCGAAGTCATGAATCGGACGGAAACGGTGTCCTGCAAAATATTGATATGCACAAGATTAAATAATTTAACAGATACGAGCTGAATATTCTGTTGTTGGAAAATTAAGAAAAATAATTAAATAATATAATGTGTGTGTTTGTTACTATTGTAAATTAAATAACGATAAGAGTAATAAATTACCTATCGTTACTGGACGACCATTCTTGAACCACTCGACTTTCAAATTCGAATCTGTTACCGGTTCCAATTTGCATTCGAAATGAGCGTGATGTCCTTCTCGAAGATTTTCTTGATTTTTCGGTTTCGTAATGAATTTCGGCTTTACATTGACAACCTCGTCGACAAGTTCGTGTCTCTTGTATCGCGAAGCATCCTCCAAATACTGTATCCGTTCCAATCCTTCGGGATGTTGAGATTCCAGGATTAAATCTTTCTTTGCGTGTACTCTTACGGAACACGAAGTAACTGCCTCGCCGAGCTGATTTCTAGCCTGACAAGTGTACACGCCAGAATCTTCAGGATAAACGCCGAGAATATCTAGAGCCACGTAATCAAATTCGTATGATGGTCTAAATCTATGACCAGTTTTGACCGGTTGACCGTTGACGAACCAATCGACCTTCATGGTCACGTCACCGACTGGTTGTAGACGACATTCGAGATGAACGTTGGTCAGTTCCACGGTCTCGATGTTATGCAAAGGTCGAGTGAACTGAGGTGCTTGCATCACAGTGACTTCTTCTTGTTGAGTTTTGCGATACCTATATGAAAAATAGAAAAATAAATAGAAATAATAGTACTCAAGTAAGTTTTATGAATTGCAAGGCAATAAATAAAAGCGAACCTCGATGAGTCCTCCAACATTTGTATCTGCTCGAGCGATTGTTCGTTCTGTGTTTCAGTGACGACGTCGGATCTTCCGATGACTCTCACGCAAGCGGAAGTGTGCGCGGTGCCCAGATGATTAGTAGCTCTGACCGTATATTCGCCGGAATCATAAACAGTAGTGTGTACTATGTCCAGCGCGACGAATCCGAAATCGTAATAAGTCCTGAATCTGGAGCCAACCGTGACCGGACGTCCGTTTTGGAACCATTCAACTCTCATTGTCGGATCGCCCATCGGTTCCAAGCGACACTCCAAGTGTATATTCTTGCCCTCGCTAACCGGCTTAGGATCACTCAACGGCTGGATAAAAATTGGTTTTGATTTGGAGATTTCTTCGATATGATAATGCGGCTCGATGAACTTGGATTCTTCTAAGCGTTGAGTCTTTTCATAAGTGCCGTGGTGCATACTGCTGGTATCTATGCTGGAACGTGCTGAAAAAATTTATAAAATTTATTAATTTTGCGATTTTTCAGAGCTTCTGCATAAATAAAGGTGCATAAATAAAATTGTATCTTACTTTCTACAGTCATGGTGGCGGACAAACGAGCTTCTCCGCGAGAGTTTCTAGCCACAACGGTATACGTGCCAGCGTCTTCAGGACGAACTTGAAGGACATCAATGGCGACGTATCCGAAATCGTGATAAGTCTGGATTCTATTAGCGGCAGTGATAGATTTGCCGTTGTGATACCACTCAATCGTCATGCTTAGATCGCTTTGAGGTTCTACACGCGCCTCAAAGTGCGCTCGTTGACCCTCTACAATCTTATTAGTGCCTTTAAGATTGCCTAGGAATCGTGGTGCCTGCGTAATCTGCGTTTCCTCTTGAATTTGTCGCGAGTATCTGCTCGAATCTTCGAGAGATTGAATTTTTTGAAGACCGGTAGGATGCTGACTATCGTAAATAACATCATTCTTACTAATTACGCTTAATTGAGCGGTAGTATGAGCCTCGCCAGCTCTGTTGTAAGCTCGGCAAGTGTATACGCCGACATCGTGTATCGTTACATATTTAATGGTCAATGCCACGTAACCGAAATTGAAGAAGGTTGTAATTCGTGAACCTAATTTCAAGAATGTTTCATGAATATACAGTTTCAATGACATACTTTTACGCGAATCGAAGTACGTTACTTACTAGCTTCTACAGGTCGTCCATCCTTAAGCCACTCGACACGAAGATCGGCGTCGCCGACTGGTTCGAGGCGCGCTTCAAAATGAGCAAATCCGCCTTCTCGTATGCCGCTCTGGTCTTTAATAGGCGATTTAAATTCCGGTGGGCTGCTCGGTTCAGGCTGCTCCTGCACGTACTTCTGGTGCATTGCTTGTTGATAGGCTTCCAATTCCTCGGCAGCCTCGATGTATCTCAGTTGCTCGGGGATACCCAAGTCTGTCGTTACGCTCGTTCGCGCTACGCAATAATTTTAAAATTAATTAATTTTAACATCAGAGAGAGAATAATGAAAAAAATATTGCTTAAAAATAATTGTCACAGAATTAAAACTCACCGAAGACACGGAGAGTCGCGGAGCTGATGGCCTCTCCCAAACGGTTCACAGCTCTGACAGTATAAGAACCCGCATCTTCAGCCCGTAGGTGCATTATATTGAGTGAGACGTAACCGAAGTTGAAGATGCTAGTGATTCTCGAGCCTAAAAAGCGATTATAATGTTAATATTTTTATAATATAAATTCTGATATTATAATATTTTTGTATTCAATTTTATTTTTGATAGGTCCATTAATCGTGCTTCTCCGGATGCCGATACTCACTGGCTGTGATTGGGTTTCCATCCTTGTACCACTCCACTTTCATGGTGGGATCGCTAACAGGCGTCAATTGCGCCTCGAAATGGGCGTTACGACCTTCCTGTAGCTCACCAAGATCCTGGAGCGGGCGGATGAAAACCGGCCGCTGTGAAGAGGTCTCCTCCACGCTCTCCTGCCTTTGGTACTTGCTATAATCCTCGAGTTGCTGGATGTACTGGAGACTGTCGGGGTATTGGCTCGCCTGCTCAATCGTGGCGCGTGCTAACACACAAGAAATTAATTTGACTTATATTGCAAATTACAAATCACAAATGAAAGAAATCCGTAAAATTATTTTTATATTTACGGGTTACGCTGAGGGTGGCTCGAGATTCGGCGATTCCGGTAGAGCTTACAACACGGCACAAGTACTCGCCGCTATCTTGAAGAACGATGCTAATGAGATCGAGTGAGATAAAACCGAAACGGAAGATGGAAGTCGCCCGGGAACCTGCAAATCCGCGCCAATACAAATTAGATTGATTCGAGAGTCTGATCCAGTAATCGATGATACAAGTGTTACTTACTTGCGTCAAGTGCTCTGCCATTAACATACCACTCCACCCTCATCGTAGGATCGCCCACCGGTTCGATTCTGGCCTCGAAGTGAATTCGTCCACCTTCGATTTGATGAACGTCTCTTAACGGTATAATGAAACGTGGCGGCGGATAAATCTTATCTTCTTCAGAAGGCGGCAAGTAAGGCTTAGCACGCTCCACGTGTCTTAAATAAATCACTTCGGGGCCAGGCGCTGGTCTACAAATATTTATTCATGTCATTTTATTTTATCATAAACGAATCGCTAAAGAAAATGAGAGAATTTGAAGAAGAAAAAAATGAAAAATATCGATTAATCCGTTAATTTTTGGCGAACACTCGAAAAGTCTCTCACTCTGGTTCGATGACTTTCGTTGGTCGGGGTAAGTTCAGGCGTCTTGGTTCCGGGGCCGTTTCTTTTGGGGTCTCGACGAAGAGCCGCGCTCGTGTCGCGGTGGAACCGGCTACATTTTGAGCGGTGCACTGATACCAGGCTGCATCTGAGAATTTGGCACATGGAATATCCAAGGTCGAAGCTCCGCTACCGTCGCTCGATATACGTATTTCGGGGCCAAGCGTTATCGGTACACCGTCCTGTCAAAAGTCGTCGGTGTCAGAGAAATTTCTGATTGATACAACAGATAGAAAATATTACCTTTTGCCACGTGATACGTGGAATCGGCGTGCCAACTGCGCGTGCCATAAAGATAACGGGTTCTCCTTCCTTCACGCTCGTTGTGACAAAACGTTCTACAAATTTCGGCGCGATCACTTGTTCCTTCTCTATAACGCTCAAATTGCACTGACAAGAGGTTTCGCCAGCTTTATTCCTAGCAACGCATGTTACTATGCCGGCGTCGGCACGACTCACATTTGTAATCATCAATGAATTGTTACCGGATTCGTTTACGAGGATTTTATGAGTCATATCATTGGCAACTTGTTGACCATTAATATACCAAGTAACTTCGGGATACGGACGACCAGTTACGCGACAGTCAAATCTGAAAATAAAATATCTCGAATTCATCGAAGACTATATTTAACTAAAAAAAAAATAAATAAATAAAAAGATAAAACGCCGAAACATACCGCGTCATTTTGCCTTCGGTAGCTTCTCTGTCCGTGATGGTGCGAACAAAATTCGGCGGCAGAACCTTGCCAGAGTCAGTAGACTCGGTGGTCGATTCCGTTTGTTGAGTCTTAATGAATTCCCTTTGGTGCGCTTGATACGGAACTTGATCTACTTGATCGCTGGACTCAATTGCGAGGTAAGCGGAGCTAACGGTGCAGCCTTGAGGATTTTCGGACAATAATGTATAATGACCGCTGTCTTCCGACAGGGCGCCTCGGATTCGTAAGGTAGCCTGCTGATTCGAATAACTCGTCTCCACGCGTTGGGTATCTCGGATTCTCTGTCCGTTCTTGAACCATGTTAACTGCGGCAACGTGAGCGTGATTTAACGTTACATTAATTAATAATTCATACACAATTAGATGTTCTATTTATAGAAACGCTTTCCTTCACTTTCGAGAGACTAGATATTATATATAATGGAATAAAAAATATATATATTTTGTTTATAAAATAGATACCGGAGATAGAAATAATTATAAAATTCAATTGTAATAAATGTGAAATTAAATGTAATACGCGCTCTTTCGATACGACTTAAACTCACTCTTGGTTTAGGATTGCCAGTTATTTTTGCGGTGAAGACGGCATCCGTTCCTTCGACGAGTTTCGAGTTTCTCGGTTTCTGAGTGATTTGCGGAGGGGCAATCGGTCCTAAGGTACGATCGACTGTTGTAGAAATTTGCGAATCGGATTCACTCACGAAACGGCGAGTGATCGATTCGCGAAACTCCGATTCGCGCAATAATCTGTATTCGAAGGTATCAACCTGCACATTCGAGAAATACGAAGAGTTATTTTAATTCGTCATTATCCCATTCATAGTAACGTGCATCAAATTATAATACCTTAAAATCTTCGATGCTCGTAGTTGTGCCATTGATGTAATTTCGTTTATCTATCGTTTGTTGATAACGTTGTTGGAAGACCTGACTGCCGGTCTGCAATTTTTGTTCGCTCGACTGAATGCTTTGCGTAAATTCCTTCTTATAACTATCCGTCAGCTGTTGCGCTGGAGGACCAAATCCTTCTGGTTGTATGTAAACTGAGCAAATCGCTTCGCCTAAAGAATGAAGAAAACGATAAGTTTTATTTTAATCTTGGTTTATTCTATCAAAATGCTCAGAGAGAAAAAGGGAGAAAAATATATAACTTAAAATTTAATTTTCTAGCAGAAGAAACCCTCACCATATTGATTCTTTGCACTACACGTGTACTCGCCCTCGTCCCCTGGACCAATCTGATTAATTTGAAGTGTGACAATTCCAGTATATTCGTCATAGGACATTCGAATCTTTCGTGATTCTAGCAACAGTATTCCTTTATGCGTCCAAGAAACTGTTGGTTTTGGATTTCCTCGGACGCAACCTTCAAAGATTGCGTTGCCGCCCTGCGCGAATCTCGCATTTTTAAAGATTCGTTCAAAAATCGGCGGTGATGGATCACCAGGTTTGCCGGTAAATCTATATTAAAGAGATTACATTAAAATAACAATTATATTTCTTCTGAGAATACTATAATCGCAAAGTACAAAGTATATCGCGAGACTTACACTGGTACCGTTGGCGTCGTTTGCATTACGATCTCCCCTTGAACTACGAAAAAAAATAAAAATTAATTCAATTTTAAATAAATAATACGAATTCTATTAAACATTGAAATAATAATTAAAATAAATTTGTGCAAAATTGCGTGTGTATTTGTGATTCAATTTTTTTTTAGATCGCAGTACTATAGACTCTTTAGTGTATTTTCGTAATGGTCCGTTTTCGAGCTAATGAATAAATTGGTTTAAATTTACGGTGCGTCCTGATGTAGACATAACTTAATGAAAAAGTTCGGCATCGTCATCGCGCGTAACGGCGACAGGAAAAAAAACGGCGTCAACGGTTCGTTTCCTCGATTCGTTCCACCCTAATTGGAAAGTACGACAGAACAATTACACACGAAGAACGAAGATGTGTGTGTGTATACGCATAAAATGCTAATATGTAAAACGATTTAAATACGACAGTATCATTTAATAAAGTGTACACAGTTTCGCTTAATAAATGAGCGAATTTTAAAAGATAATCAACAGTTAAATAATAATTTTTTTGAATAACAAAAAAATATAAAAACAAAATTAAATTCATGATATAATAAAAATGTATAATAAAAAATAAATTTTAATAATTACATTAAATATTTTACTCTAAATAATTTACACCTCTACAAACCATTTGCAGAGATCATCTCTGAAACAAAATTTAATTACACATGTATATGTGTGTAGAATCTTCTTAACTGACGTTTAAATTTAATTAATTTATTAGGCTAATGAATTAATAGCTTTATAATTAAAATTCATCGTTCTTTGCTATGTGCGCAGCTACGCATCATTCGCTCCGCGATCCGCGGAAGCTGCGAAGGGGCCGCGAAGGGGGTGAGACGTCAGGTAACGCACACTCTAACGCTACGAACACAAGATCGTATTTTTGCATTCGGATGGGGATCACGTTACCGTGAGCCATTTTAGGCACAACTATCTTTGCTCGACGCCGAGCGCCGCGACGCGCCGCGTCGCAACGCATGTACCCGGACCAATCTCGTTTCCCGTTACGCAAACGCAGTCACTGACCAAAATAAAATCCGAATCTAATGCTCTCCCTCTCTCCTCTTCTTCATCTCGCACGTCTGCATATATTTCGCGCGAGCGTTAATATGTTATTTTATATATCATCTGTGTATCGAAATTTCGAACTTGAAACAACTATTTCCTCTCTCTTCCTCTTCTTATTAGTTTTTTTTACTCCTCTCCTTCGTTCCCCATTTTCTTTTTGATGGATTGTCAGTTTTGTTATTCGTCACAGTTCGAACTGATGACGCTGACACGCGATCAGCTGTTCTGGATGAAGTGTCCAAGTTTCACAAAACTGGCGAATATTATAGAAAAATTAACCGATTTTTGCAGAATCTTTTGCATAATTAAATGAACAGATGCGAGAAGAGATCATCATACGATATTTAGTCAATTTAATTCATAATTTTTTTAAATTCATAAATACATAATTTGTTTTCATTGATCAAAGTGCGAAGCAATATATTTGTATCACGTAGCAGTATCACTTGTGCAAATATTTTTTTAATGAAGTTTTCCTACACGTAAATATATTTAATCTTTCTTTGTAAATGAAGAAAGGTAGTTTAACGCTACTAGCGTAACGGAGTCGCTTACTGTACTTCATTGTCTTTTAGTTTTACGCACGTTGAAATATAACCCTATACGTTTCGATGCACATCGATGCAAGCAAGATTCATAAATTTGTCAGCATTTATGTCATTTGGCAGCCAACAACATCAACGCATCCATTTTCTCTATTCTTTAACGTATAACGCAGTTGGCAAATGTATTCCACCTTCGATAATGGAGATCTAAATTTGTAATCGCTATCTTGTATATATTAAAAAATTCATTCGTAAAATGGAATATGCACAAAAACGTAGTTGTTTAGATTTCTGTAAGAAATCTCCAGAATTGAAATTTTCTATGTGAAATTTTCTATGTCATTTATATTCTATTTATTGCAAAAGGTTGAAGCCGTTAATAAATTGGATAAATATCGAGAAAATAAGCATGTAAAAAGAACATTATTAGATGGATATAATTCTTGATTCCCTTTCTTTTTTATCACATAACAAGCACATAATGATCAAGCAATTGAATGGTCTTTTTATCTTGATCTCTTTCGAAAATTTGGCATTGCGCCTATCTTGCAATGAATTAAACAAACGCAAACAAGATCATAATAAATGTGTCTTTGAATAAAATTTTACAATTACCTTTGGAGATTTTCCAATACATTGCATTCATTAATATAATACTATCTGTGATTCTTAATTCCAAAATAATTTTTGATTAATAGAATTTTTATATTAATAAATTTTAACAGATATCGATATAAAAATTATAAATATATAAAAATAAAATTATAAATTTTATATTATTTATATTATTTCTTTTCAATAATTAAGCATATATTATATGTTTGAAATATAACAAGATTAACCTTGGTTATATCAGGCTAAATATAGAAGCTCTGCTCCTTTTGATTGCCTTCGAAATAATAACGAAATATTTTTCATTCATTAGAATTAGAGGGTTACTCCGAAATGAATTTTGTTAATGGAAGAAAATTGTAGGAATTGTGCTCTCAAGACATATGTTTTCTCTTGATGGAGGTCGCGTAATGCAACGTCACCCTTCTTCGGGGGTGCGTGAAAGAATTTTATGAGACGGTCACACGTCGAAGTGCGCGGAGAACTATCTTTAGAGCTCTCGCACGGACGGTGCTCCTTGCTCGGAAATAGAATACGAGAGTATACGTTGATGGGATATTCGCCAGAACATGTATATCAAAATTTCATCGTTTATTTCTCGATAAAAAAATTTAAACAAAATTAATCGCGAAAATATATGCAGCTAATCTGCGAATGAGAATTTTTGCGAGTCTAAAAATTGCGATATAAAACGTAATTTAATATAAATAAATTCATGTGGCATCTTTTATAACGTGTTTCTTTCTCGAGCACTTCTTGTTCGACAGATTGTTCGAGAGTACGATCTCTGAATTTTTCACACGTTATTGCAACTGACCTCTCTGCTGACTGGTGATCTGTTGCCGCGTGATTTGTCTTTCCGTCCGTTGCTGCATGTATTGCTGTTGTTGTTCCTGCTGGATAATTTGTTGTTGCTGTTGCAGCTTTTGCTGTTCTTGAGACTGTTGTCGCTTCATCTTGGATCGAGAAATTCGATAAAGTTAAGAGTCGTTCGAACGGCAGAATCGTGGTTTGATGAACTGCTAACTAGATACTCTTGGAAAATCTTTTTGTTTAATGTATATTTCTCTCTTTTTTTCAAAACGTCGCGTTTTGTCACTCGTCGAGATTTAAACGAACAAACTCTCGACGCACAACAACGGGTTGGAGCAAATCACTCGCACTTATCCCCGTTTTGCTCCGCAATGCGCGCAGTGTTCTGCTGGTAGCCGCGGCTCAGTTCAATCAGTCGGCAGAAATCAAGTCATCGTCAAAAGTCTTGTCCCCGTGATTCTTTAAACCAAGACGTCGGTCGAATGCGAATTGAACGGGTTACGAGTTGACGCTTGGCTAAAGCGCAAGGAGATGGGGAGGGTGTTACATGGTTTAGGGTGGGGACGTCCGAGGATTCTGTCGAGGAGGAACAAGAGAAATATAGCATATGAGCTAGAGTTAGCTTGACATATTGCAAAAGATTTCAACAATTTTTATGCATCATAATGTTTAAGAATACAAATGAGTAAAGGAGTACCAATATGCAATATGTCATAGGAATATGTGACAAGAGACACATGACAGATATATTTTTATTGCAGAAATGGCGACATTTTTGCGATGACGATTGGCTCGCCCTAACGAAATATTAAATATAAGATCCAAACGTTAGCTCGCGCTATAGATGCATTTTATAAAGAATCCGTTTGTACATCGCCGATTGGAGAGGAGCGGTAAAAGTCTCACGCAGCGTTCTCGCGCTCACTGACAGCCGCCCACGCATCTGCACATTATTGCCCCCTCCGTGCTTACATCTCTCTTTCGTCGTTCCTCTCCGTGAAGCCCGAGCACTTCTTAAGTCTGAATGCGCACTCATATGTGCATTTCTTTCCTTGCTCCTCTCTTTTCTCTCTCTTCGCGTGTCTTTATCGCTTCTTGTCTTTGTCGAATCTTTATCTATAAATATTCAGATTTTTTTAACAATGTATGCGTTGGCCTACGATTTTCCCTTCTTTTCTCTCTCTTTCTCCCGACTCTCCTTCTCTCTCTCTCTCTCTCTCTTTTTAGTCTTATAATCAATCTGTTCAGTCTCTTTTTTTCATGTAAAATTTGATAATAGAAGATATATATTTTCCTTATTTTTGCGTAGGCTCGACCAAGTTTAGCCGCGCGAGCAACCCTTGATCGCGACTCTGAGAATGCATCACCCAGCCACTAGGAATCACAATCTAAATGCGTATGCACGCCTATCAGTGAGCCTAACAACGCGGGGGATTGTCTCGTAATACGTAAATAACGACTAGCGTTTTTAAGACACTTTTAACACCGCTCGAGAAACAATATAAGGAGCATCTTTTACTACCAAAATTTGATCGAGATCTATTTTTCGTAAATGTACAGTTTAGTAGATTTTTTTAAAAAGAGATATTATTCTCTCTTTCTTTCCAAATAATCCTAGTCTCTCGTATAAGCATAAGCAATAGAAATGATCCTGCCTAACCAATTAACGTTTTGACGAATCGGAGCGAAACGCGCACCGATAACTAAATTTACTGTCCGGTGCACTCGAGCAACTCATACCCATCTTAACGATACTCATCTTTTCATGTAATATATACCTCGCATCGCAATTAATCTACATCAGCTTTCTGTATCGTCAGTATCGGTAAAAAGCGAATGTTAACGGTCACGATGCGTGCAACGAAGGAAGTACCTTCGCGCCAGAAACATCCGTTCAGTACGATCATCACATCAAGAAGGTGGGTCACGCGTGAATCACCACGTTTCGTCCAAGATGCCGCATAGCGACGCATCTATTTTGAGATTCTGTGAAATAATCTCGGTCGCGATGACGAGAAGTCTTTACGCTACTCTATGATTCAAGTACCGACGAATATTTCGGGATCGTTAAAAGCAGTGCGATCTTTATTTACTTCATAGACTTGTTATACTCTATTTTGATCGAGCATAGTCAACGAAATTGTCATTAAAAGCCGACGCGATTCAAGTACTTACCATTTTCCACATTGTGCTCTCCATCACGATTATACAAAGGCAGCTTGATATCCAAACGTAAATCATCGATGTCAAGTTTGTCCTTCGTACAGATGATATCTAATTCATGCCCAATGTAATTTCTCCCCTTTATTGTATTGAAATCTCTCGTCACATTCTCGCGATTGTTTCCTTCTATGAAACTGTTACATAATTTAACGATAGTTTGATAATGAATGGTATTGAATTTAACAGATTATATTAAGTGATCGATGCAACTACCTGTAATCTGCAGTGAATCCGAAATCATAAAAAGACTCGTACGGTTGTTCACAATTTGTAGTGGACGTTACGTCTTTATCTTGCGACAGGAATAAATCTTTTAAAGCTACATATTTTGGTGTATCCTGCGGAAATCGTTCGATTATGCTTTCCTTTGGATCACGATAAACGCCGTATATTGATGACGTTGCGCCTGTAAAAGTAGCGATACTACTTGGAAAAATATAACGATTATCGTTATACAGTTACGTAACCGAATCATAAAGAAAAATAGATTAGCGTTCTCTTTTTCTCTCCCAACATATATAAGATCGCTTGTTTTTCTTCCGTATATTTTTGGATCATCGACTCACATTTTCCTCCACATTCCTCGAGATTATTTTACCATCTATTTTCATACCAGATCATCCGTTTTTCATGCAAGAGATGAATCAAGTTTTATAATTTCTAAAAAATTCTCACAATATACGAAACTCAATCGTTTATGTGTTGGAAATGATGTAAAGTTTTAGTAGTTCTCTGGTTTTAATGAAAAAATAATGTTTAACTTTGAACGATGAAGATGTTTCAAATTACAAAAATACTATCTAAAAAAATTACAATTGGCAATATATGTAGAGTTTAAATTAGGTAAATTAAAGAACAGTACAATAAAAAAAAAGAAAATTATAAAATTTTTTTTCAAGAACGTATATATGCAGTTTTTTTTATGATCTTATAAAATTGTTCCTGTATATACATATTACATATATGTATATGCACGTTCTTGCATGTTACCTGCATGTATATATAAATACAAAATGTTTCAGAATAGGACGAATTTTAGCGGTAGATCTCGCCAGAAAATCAATTTTTTTAAAAGAAATTCATGATCTTCGACGTTTTCAGTTTTAAGGAACTATAAGTTCATGTTCGAATTATTTATGATAGGCAATCGCGCGACAACATGGCGTGTGTGATGTGCAAACACGCAAGTCGCGCGACAACTAGTATTATCAGATGTACTTGTATAATTAAAAGACATGAGAGATTAGCTATAATGCTATTGACATATGAAAGAGAATTTTCTTCAATAAAAAAATAATTAAAAAATATTTTCATAATTTTTACAATTAATATAAATCATTAGACGCTTTTAAATTTCCGTTCACCAATAATGCTGCCACATCACAATGTTTTACGAAATGTTAAAAAGGAAACAGTTACGAAGACAGAACAGAAAAGGAAGATGGAACATAGGCAAAAATATGAAATAATTCATTACCCATAAACCATAGCCAAGTTTATATTGTAGAGAAAGCAGACTTCTTTTTTATTTACATAGTATATAAGTACCCATGTCACCATGTGTATGAACAGTAGTATTAATAAGTAACAGAGTTAACTCCTTGCGAAATGCGAAATGCGAAATGTTAAAATGTCTTATTTTGAAAGTGTCTTCGACTATCGATTAAATTATTGACGATTAATCGCTGACGACTTAATTAATTTATAGAATGTTACACTTTTATATTCTTCAATAAATACTATTTTTTGTGACTATTGTCGATTGTACTCCTAAATGCAATTATAATATGAATTATATATTTGCTGTCAATTATTTATCGACGCAAGGAGTTAACAATATATTGATTTAGAATATAGCCGTATATGCCCCATAATAAATTCCCATATTTCATCTAGCTGTAGAACATTAACTTCTCGTGTTTTAAGCACAGACAATTAATATGGAAATGTGTAAAACTATAAAGTAAGAAGCCGTTTAGGATGATCGGATACTCCTATTACATATTTATCATTTATATATATTTAGTGCTCTCTTATAAATAAACAATATATTCTTATTATTTTGTTTTTAAATAGTTTGACTAGTTTCAACAGAATATATATGTATATCACGATGCATATAAGTAGAGAGTGATTTAAAATATTAATCTTTGAATTAAAATAAACTTCTTTTTTTATCTTCTAATTTATCAAACGTTTTATTTTCAATTACTAGTTTCGACAAAGCTAACTTGGAAAAAGGAGTATCGTGATTCTAGTCTGTAACAACGCTGGCAAGAAACAATCAATGTATGTTTAAAAAGAAAAATCGAAAATATAATGTTTTAATTAAAGGAAAGAGTAGAGATAACAGAAGTAAGACATAAACAAGAAACAAATGTAGATATACAGATATGCGAGGAATCAAAAGCTTTACTTAACTTGTCCAATGGCATGATATTGTTCAATGAAACATTTTTTCTTAGCTTCATAATTTTTATTTTTTCTCATTTTGATTTATTTATTATTGATTCGCTTCAGTTTAATTGACTAGTTTCTGTCATAAGTCATAACATTAGTTTGTACGTATATACAACTATATAAAAACGAAACAATTATGCGCATTGAGACAAAGCTAGGTTGCTTTTCTGTCCTGTGTATTCTATAACACCACTTATTCGTATTTTTTTGTATCGCAATAAATCATTGTCCATCTCCAAGAAGAAGCAAGCTAGAAAAAGCGCTTTGAATTATAATATTCGCTTATATTCGAGAGTGTGAAGGATTTTTTTTCGCATAAAGGAAATATCCCGAGCATTGTATAGCGTTATTTCCTTCACCATATATATATATTAACCTGCGAACTGGATAGATAATAATTAAATATAGTACAATGCACAAATCCGAAATCAACACAGACTGAAGTTAAGAACTGATTTTTCCACCACCTTTGCGTTTATCCCGTTCGATTTCGCGCGGATCTTTCCTAATCTTTACGAAATAAGGGCATACATAGATCGTCTATTACCTGGCACCTCTAAATGGGCAGAAGTTATGGTGGAACCTAGACTGTTTGTTGCCGTGCACGCATAAGTTCCAGCATCCTCTATGTGAAACAAAATATATATATAAAATTATATATAGCATAATTATCTTATAAAAATATATAATTTTTATTTATATAATGTTTTTCTTTTATTTCTATATTCATATAACAATTTTATTTCAATAAAAATCAATAAATTGACTTTAATGGCTATTAAAAAATTATGAAAGAAAGATAAGTAATATAATCACGAAATATAATCACTCTTATATCGTACCGGGAGAAGCTCTTATTACGGTAAGACGGCAAACGCCATTTCTATATTGGATGTCATGGCTCGCAGAATTTTCAACGATTCTACAATCCTTTGACCAAAGAATATTAGGCTGCGGTTCAGCCTGAACGATACACTCAAATCTAGCTGATTGTCCACTCACTACCGCGATATCCTTCAGTGGCTACAATAAAATTATAAGTTCTTTTTCAATGTTAATCAAAAAATTATTTATAATTAGCAAAAAGCTGTTAATATTACCGTGATGAATATAGGAGCCTTTTTCGGTAATATGTCGAGGTAAGGCTGAATTACTTCTTTGGTCGATACGCCGTTGCTGGTCGGCCACGGTGAACCTACGATGTTTGATGAAAAATTTAATGAAAAAAATATTATACAACAGTAACAAACAATATATGACAATTATTTATTTAGCGATTTAGAGCAATGTGATTTGTATAGAATCCAGAATTCGTACAGAATACGAGTAGCCAATTGTTAGAGACTAAAAACATGATTGATTAACATGCACGGAAATAAGCGTCTGGCTTGTAATCGATGTTAAATAAGTCTCCATCTCTTCGTACGTGCAACTATCACATTTCCTAAATTGCATTTTGCGATACAGTAAATGTAAGGGAATCTCGAGAAGAATCCGAGTGCAATCAGAAAAGCAAGAGCATAAGAGTTTCGTTGAAAATTATGATAGAAGTTATCGCAATCCAGCATCAGCGAGAGAAATTCTCAATAGATAGAGAAAGAAACGAACGATCGAAGCGAGATGAAAAGTGCTGGAAACAATTAATAAAGGCAACAATACATATTTTCGCGATAGCAGGCTTATACCTGCAGAATCCACATTGCTAGGTGGTCCAGTAGCGCTACTATGTCTTGGAGATAGACTCGGCAAACTTGGACTAAGAGAAACCGGGCTAGGCGTAATGCGATCCCATTTTGACGGTGACACGGAGCTAGGTATGATGAGACTTGGAGGAGCCATCATCGAGCTTTCCATCCCCGATTGCTTTTTACTGAGATGCTTCGTGTCTTCTGCTTCGGAAAACTCGCTTTCCGACGTCGGCTCCCACTTGACAGTCTTCGAGCTACCGAATTGATTTCCTGGCTTGCTCTGGCGATTCGAGAAGGTGCCCTTCTTCGCGAAACCATTCGATTTCTTTTCGGTAAATTCGTGGACTATAGGTACTTCTATGTCGCTGGCGCGTCTCTGTCCTTGAATGCTCTTCTGACTACTTTGAACCGTCTTCTTACCCTCGCCGGGCAAAATGATACCGAATTCATAACCAAAGTCATACTTGAAATATATGAGTCCAGTGTCCGGATCGATTTGTTTTGTTCCTGTTTGCGCGAATAAGCATTAAATGCTTATATTACCTCAAATATAATATATTTATAAACTTATTCATGCAATATGCGCGCAATTAGATCGCAAATGGAATGTTTTGCTATGTTTCAAAATTATGTATTTGTGTGTGTATGTTATAATTTTACATCAACTGCATATAACGTAAACGCAATTTTAAAAAATTATATACATCTGCTTTTTAAATAAAAATAAGGTAATATTGTTATATTACCATGTTCGGAGACTCGCGACTCTTCTCTATAAGTTCTCGGCTCGTCCCTATCCGTCGTCCTTGAGTCGACAGGATGCTTCAAAATCGGTTTGCTCTGCCTCAAGTCCGACTGGATATCACTTACGAATTTCTCGGTTTTCGATTTGAAGCTGCTCGTCATATCACTCATATGACGTGACGCGATGTCTGCGAACGTTTTAGAGCTTTGCATTACGGGAAAGGATAAGATTTACCCACTTTTCGCATATATAAAAAGAGAAATTGTAAATCTGATAGAATAAAAAGTAACATAACATGTAAAAAGAAGATATTACAAAAAGAAAGAGAACTAAAAATCGGCCAAATAAAGAGTAATTAAAGCCAAATAAAAATGTAAAGTAATAATTGTGAGAATTTATGTGTAATTATCCACTATTGTCGAGAATCAAAAATATACTTTCTACCATCTGCGCTTCTACGATTGTTTATCTGAAAGCATTACGTGACATATTATTATTTTTCTTACGATCCGCAGCTTCTTTCACGTCGCTCCTCGAAATAAATCCGTATTCGGGTGGCGAACCGGGCTGCAGAATGCTGTCGCTCTTTCCGGAAGCTGTTCGTTGCTGCTGGTATCTCTGATGGCCGATGGTTCCGTCTATGTCCTCTCTGCGGATCAACGATGTTGTTGGAGGACCAGTGTCAAACTCCATCGGCGACACGACGTGTGTCTGCCTAACTGGAGTGCTTGATGATCTTGGGCTCTTTGCCGCGGGAGGTTGAACCCTTCGGTAATACAGCTCCTCCGTGTCGCTGTCAGCCGGGGTCCACTTTGGTCGAATTCTGCCCGAATCTACGTCGCTCTCGTAATCGGACTCGCGAAATTGTCCTTGGACAAATTTTTTCGGTACGGGCACGCGATAATGGGGTTGCTGTTTTTGGACCGGCGAGGTGTCGCCGAACTTGATGACGCGGCTCGTTTGCTCGACAGTGACGACTCTCCTGGCAGTCTCCGTTGACTCGTCCATCCTCATTGTCTTCTTGGTTTCCGTGCCCACCGCGTTTGTAAACGGCACGCCCGCACGCGCCTCGTAAAATGTTTGTTGTTGCGGTTGTTGCGGTGGCGCATACGCGATTTCCGGCGGAGAGCCGGGTAAGAGAACTGTCTTCGGCTTTGTCGATGCTACCGTATGATACTTGCTCGGCTTCGCTGGCTTTCCTATGTGGAAAAGTTTGTCCGAAAATTCGAAACGAAATCCGACAATTTGTTGAGAAAAGAGCGTAACGAGAAGAGATAGCACATCTAAGAAGAGCATATTTATATACTAAACTAGTAGAGTAGAGCAGCGTCCGGTTTCACAGATCTCGTTAGGACCGAGCAGTCAAAACTCGACGAGTTTCGAGTTCAATATTGTATTGAATAAATATTATTACGTCCATCAATTAGATATCGATGACATCTGATGGGAATTTTGTCGACCTCACGATGATGAAACCGGTTATAAAGCAAGAATAGAATAGGAAGCAAATTTATTTACGCAGAAATAAATGCGATGATTAAAAGAAAGATGAAAGTTCAATAATTGTTTTACAAAAAAACATTGAAGAAAAGCGAAAGAAAAACATGCAAATAAGAAAAGATAAAAAAACTTGTGTCTTGGGATATAAAGCTTGCTTGAGAGGACTATACATTATTAGCTGGAAAATAAAGCAAAAGTTTTTGTAAATTAACTATCAGTTACTTTCTACTAAAAAGTGCACAAAATTAATAATACAATTGAGATTAAACGGCGGTTATGTATACGTGCACTCGTAAACTCGTAAACTCACTTTTCTATATTATTAATTTTATAACGAAATATATATATATAATTTTTGTCACGATATAAATAAACTCTATAAAAATCAATATATTAAATTACAGTTTTAAAAAAATTAATGTAATAAAATAATGTAAATATAAAAACTTACAAGTACAAAACTTATAAGTACAAAAATTTTGCAGTACTAGACATTCCAGCTCAAGCATTCAGTTTAATAAGAAATAGTAGTGTAGTACCTGAATCAGTGACAAATTTTGTAGAGCTGCTCAAGCGACACGGCGGTGTTATGCGATCGTAGTCGCTTTCATAGTCGCTCTCACGGAAATCACCCTTCACAAACTTCGAAGGACTCGGAGAGATTGACAGAATCTTTTCCACTGCTTCCAATTTTTTGTGTGACTGATCGATGGAAGGTCCCGTTTCCTGTTAAATATTATTTATTATTTTATTAAATGTTTCAGTAAATTTCCGATTTAATTTCTGTACGTAATGCTACAAAAAACATTAAACAGCATACACAGTTTTTATTGACACATTCCGATTGTTAATGCGCACACATATTAAAATCTACGGCTACAAAAATATTTCACCACGCTTTATCGCTCTATTTATTGTGTTTTAATTTTCTAAGCAAGCATAAAAAGAAACAACATTCGAAGTGACACACGCATCTCGAAAAGCTCGAACCTTCAGGGATTCGAATCTGCGTAAACCGCTGCTAGTCGTCGAGGAATAACTCTTCTCGCTGTGTTGTTGTTGTTGAACAACTTTGGGAGGCGTCGGTGTACAAACAGGTGACGAAACGAAAGAAGACTCTTCTTTTCGTAAGTGATCAGTTTCGTAACTGTGGCTTTCGAAGGACTTCATTCTGCTTTCCGTGCACGTAGTACGGCTCTCTGTGTGAATCGTCGAAGAGACATCGCGTTTACCAAAAGATTTCTGCGTCGTGGTTGTCGTAGATGAAGCTTTCTGCTGAAACGGCTCGTCTGTGTCCGCCATGTAACCGCTTTCCTGTTGAAAAACTTTCGTCTTGAACTTCGGAGATTCCGGTTTCTTGGCGGAAGGAGATTTCGGGGCGGTACTCTTTATAGTCGGTTGCACGTAAATCGGTGGAGAACCGGGTTTCAAGGGAGTCGAACTTTGCTGCTGCTGCTTGGATTCTCTTTCGTGCCGTTTAAACGTCGTCTTTCTGATCGCCTTTTCGGAAGATTCTGCAGTAACGAGTGTACTGGACGGCCCTGTAAAGAACGCGGGGGTCTCGAACTTGGAGGGCGGAAGTGGCTCGGGTTCGGTGGATCTCGGTCTCGTCGATTGTTTCGAAACAGGTGCCTTGACCCTCCGATAATGCGGCTCTTCATTGTCGCTCTCGTATGGTCTCCACTTCGCTTTCGGACGACTTTCGAAATCGGACTCGTAATCGCTCTCGTGACTAAACGAACTCTTGACGAACTTCGCCGGAACCGGCGTCGAGGCCTTGACGGGCTTCTTGGCCGGAAGAGGCGGCGGTGTGATACGCGCATCTTTCGGTGGGAGTGCAGGTGGTTCTTCCCTCTTCTCTATCTTATGCTCCAATGTAGTTTCCTCTTTTGCAGCGAATGGCGGAATATATCCAACTTCCGGAGGTGATCCTGGTTTGAGGATGATCGAATCGACTTCCGTTTCTATAAGATCGTGACGCGATGTCACGACTGGCTCAATCTTCTTTACTAAACTCGGTGCTTTTAACTCTTTGTCCCCTGTCAAGCGTTTTGAGCTAAATTCTTCAAATTTCTGTATCTTTTCCGCTTTTTCTACATTGCACTCACTCATGTATTTTTCGAACAGAGCCTTCTCTTGTGCAGTATTCACAGTATGATCGACTTTAATCGTCTCGGCGTTATAGATTATCGGACCAAGTTTTGACGTAGGCAAAGATCCTTCCACTATCTTTTCCGTAAATTCTTCTTTGCTAGACCACGAACGTTTCTCCACATTGGCGGATGATTCCGTGCTAATCTTTTTTATTCCACCTTGCGGTGTCTCCTCGATCTTCTGCGAAAATTCTCTCGAGGAGCTCTTATATTCGTCGACGGGAATATTCCATTCGCGTTTCTGAGAGGATTCGACCTGAGGTGGCCACGATTTTCTATTCGAATCTGCGTATTTTTTCGCCCAGGATTTTTCCATCGCTAGTGCGTCCGCGGATGGTTTTGGCGACGTTGCTCTCAGAACTTCTTGATGACTAGAGGCGGCCGAATGAGATCTGTATTCCGACAAGTCCGTAGATACATGCGATTTAGTTTCCACATCCGACGATGACGACCATGGCCTGATAGGAGAAGTACTTCTCAAAATAGATGTTGAGGACACAGATGAGTATTTCGATGGTTCGATCTTTTCTTCCTTAAATTTACTTTCCTTCTTTTCATATGTCTCTCTCTTTATGCATGTTTCTTCGAACGCTTCTTTCTTTTCAAGTTCGAACGGTGGTGGTATCGTGAATATAGGTTCGGCAGGTTTGGCGGGTTCCGATATTTTTGGAGTAGACGGAGTAGTAGGAAAGATCTTCACGCCTCCAATGGGAGCATCTATTGGGGAAATCGTTTTGTCAAAAGACTCTTGCAGCTGCTTTGCCTTGACAAACACATCAGGGCGTTTTTTTTTTGCCTCCTCCGGCTTTGGCATGTAACATATCTCGGGAGGTGGTTCCGGCACCAGATTCAAACTTTTCATCATCGTTTTGAAACTTTCTGTTTGCTGTTGCGAGATGGACGAGTCGGAAATTATCCTTTCCTCCACAGTCATTTTTTTTACTTCCGTTGGTTTAGGACTCTCATATGGGAATTCGAATAACTTGTTTTCCACTCCGCGAGGTGATGATCCTTGTTCCAATTTAGCAAAAATATCCTGAACGGTCTTTTTTGTTACTTGAAATTCTGACGGTTTTGCTTCCGTCGATTTCTTTACCTCTTGAAACGTTGCCCGTTCATAATTTTGCATTAATTTTCCAACTTTAGCTTCTTGAGCTTGTCCCTCCTCTGTCAGCTTAATCATTTCTTTCGGCCCTTTCGGTATTGCCTCGCTTTCTTTCGTAATAGACTCGAAAAAGCTCAATGCATCTTTCTTTGCAATCGTAGACGTCTCTATGTTTTCATTCTCGATCGATGATTTATCTTCCGTTTTTATCAACGGCACCAACACGTCTTTCCTTTCATCAGCTTCCTTTATCGCGATTGTTTGCTCGGTTCGAGATTTGGATTCGATCGATGGAACTTTATGTTCCAGTTTCATATGAAACTTCTGTTCTGTTTTTGTTTCGGATTCGTGAGATTCGATTATAGACGAGATCATTTCCGATTTACTAGACTTTATCTCCGATCCGTCGATCTTTTGTACGGTGTCGATTGCGATCGATGTCGGTGTCGTAATTGGCTTGAATAATGAGCTCGGTTGAATCGCTGATGTCAAAATACCCGATGATATTTCTTCTTTCTTCCCCTCAGACTAAGCGCACACATATATTATAGTTTCATAAATATTTCTTAACGATTAAATACAATCGCTTTAGTATAGAACATTAAATTTTTATGTCCAGTTTTGTTTATATTATAGAAAATATTGTGAATTTGCTTTATGAAAAACATAATAAATTACCTGGACGCCACTTTTATCCTGGATATTTTCGTAGATGACAGTTTTATGCACCTCGACCATAGTATCGGGCTTAGGTTCGAAAACTGCAACATCAGCGATGCTCTGAGCTTCGCCACCGGCGTTTGTCGCACGTACCATGTATTTGCCGGCGTCTTCTTCTTTGACTATATAATGCAAATTTAATAATAAATTTCAAATATACAGAGCTATAAAATAGAAGAAGAATAACGAATAAAAAGCCAATTACATATCAACTTTGTATACCTTTGTCTATGAATAATGTGTAACAATTTCCTTGTTGAGCAATTCTCAGTTCTGGTGGTCGTTCATTGATCGGCACATCATTTTTATACCAACTGACCGTAGGTTCGGGTATACCGGTGATTTCTACTTCCATAATAACACGGTCGCCCTTTTTCGCTACTTGAGCCTTGATCCGTTTGCCGAAAACCGGGGGAAATATTGTTTCTAAATAACAATAAAGGATAAGTTATTTAACATTATGTTAAATTATTATCTTCCTCGGTAAATTTATGCATATATCACTTACTTTTAACAACGAGATCGGCCGTACTACTAGCATTTCCAACATCGTTGCTCACTGTGCAAGTATAACGTCCAGCATCTTTTACATTAACATTTTTTAGTTCCAATTTTACGTGATTGTGAGCGTAACTGATTTTCACATTATCCTTTGATGTCAATTCTTGACCATTCTTTGACCATAAAACCGTCGGTTGTGGAAAACCTGAAATAAACCGATAATAGTAATAATAAATAAAGAAAATTATTATAAGTGTATTGATAAAAATAGAATCGCAATTTTTAAATATAAATTTTACACAATTGCAATGTGTCACTTGTGTACTCACCATCTATGATGCCCTCGAAAACAATATCCTCTTCTTGGTCGACAATCATCCCTGTAATTGGCGAGATAAATCTAGGTGCTACCGGTTTTCTGGATGGCTTCTGAACTCGATTCGTTTTGATGTCACGTTTCACGCCGTCCGTCTCTTCAGATACGAGAACGGTTTTCTCTTGTCGCACCTCGCCAGGTCGATCCTGTATGATTTTTTCGTACTCCTCGACTTTGTGAGACTGTTAGAGATAATAGAGATAATTAATGAATGCTACACGATGTTTACTTCACGAATATTTGGCATGATAAGAGGAGGGGAAACAACTTTCGCAAAAAAATGCCGCATAATACAGATATAATACAGATGTATTAAATGTATTTACCTGCACGACAGGTGGTGCTCCGTTCTCCGAAGTAGACTGCTCCGAACTTTGTACAGTTGTTTTTGTGCAAACACTGGTAGGTTCCTTCCCGGATTTCGATAAAGTCACAGTTGATGATAGAAATTCCTTCTTCGTGGACGTTGTCGAGGAATGCGTGACGGACGACGACGTTTTCGTTAGCACCTGACTCTCGCCACCGCCTTCGTGACATGTTTTCTCGCTTGAGAATTGCTTATCGCTACTGCTTGCAGGATGCATTATGTCTGCAGGATAATGTGGAACTAACTCGAGCACTTTTTCGATTTTACTTGCACTCTGCCTCACCGATCCACTATCTAAAATTTAATCAGTTATGTCAATAAAGTAATTATACATTCTTCTGATGCGCGGCTAATGATAAAATACATTTTGGCAGACATTCAGCAATTAAAAAAAAATAGTACGTTCGATTCATGTTACTAAAGACTATCGAATCGATATTATTATAAAAAATTGTTGTAATTATTACTTTTATTTCAATATTTCAGCTATTTATTCTGTCTGATTTTAAACAATAATTAATAAAGTCAAATAAATAAAAATTGACAACTGAATTACTTTCGTGAAATTAATTATGTTTTATTTTAATGGACACATATAACATGTACACTTTGTATATAAATTTAAGATATTGGAAATAAAGAGTACTGGAGCGTACCAAACGCACAGTCGAAGTGCTCTCAGAGAAGTAACGAAATACTTTGCCTACGATCCACGACAGAAATAGTATCGTTCACCTAGTAATAGGTGAATCGAGCACTCGGCTGCGATATATAACCCCGGACCATCGTCCCAATTTATCGTTGTCACTCTACACTTTTATTGAGTGTGCGTGCATATTATGCATGACATCCAATAAACGATGTTAATTTATATTCTTTCATACATATAGCTACTTATATCTTTTTTATTAATTGGGAACATTAATAAGACCAAAAAGCACGCACAACTGGACTATATCGTAATTTTTGAAGAAAATTTTTGTATATATAATTATATAGTTGAATAAAATATTCTGATTTTATATATTAATAATCTGATCTCTTAGGAGATCCGAAAACTGAATTTGTGTCTGAATTTTTGTAAATTATAAAGATAATATTTGCGTACGCAAAATTATTCGATGAAACAGATATCAAGCAGAGAACGATGCTCTCTCTGCTATAAAAAAGCATTTGTATTCTTTAAAGTTGGCAACTCAGGACCAGACTATGCGCTGAGTATTCGTATCGATAAAAATAACACGGTTTCTGCGTGCATATAACGAGAGAAAGAGAGACAGATGAAGAGAAGAAGTATATGTGTGCGTGTGTGTGAGAGATTCCATCGTTTTTGAAATATTTTTTAAATTTTTTTTGAAATATCATTCCAGTTTTCTCTCTTGAGATTCTCATACCTATACTTGATGCTTTAACATTCTGCGCGCAAAAGCGAGGGGGAGCGTAAATTTATATATTCAGGTCACGCTATAAATGCAATATACATATGTATATGAAAGTGGTCACAAAGTATATATACATGCGTATTAGCAATGTCAAAGTAAAAGCATATAATATTTTTAAAATACAAACATTAAATGCTATTAAATTTCAGAGCATGCAGTTGACATTAATCTGCCTTCTCTCAATTGTCTATTTTCTCATCGAACGTCTATTCTGTCTGTCATTCGCTGAGAATCTCGAATAAGATACATTTGACTGGGTAAGGAGTATTAATAACTTGTGACACTGTTGTGCACTCTTTGCAACATTATTTTCAAGATCGTAGAAAAGAATAATAAGTAACCAGTGATACACTTAATTTTATTATATATAAAAAGCGTAATTAGTAAAAAAATTAATAGAATAAGTAAAAATGTGTATACAACATTTACTTACCAATTTCCACTTTAGCACTGCAAATCGCTTTACCAGCCGCGTTTTCCGCTACACAGGAAATCGTGCCGACATGCGCATCTCCGACCTCAGGGATTGTTAAAACTTGCCGATCTCCGCTAACGGAAACTAGGAAATCTTTTCCATGAACCGGCCGATCATTAAACAACCACTGAATCTGCAAAAAAACATTCACTAATAAAATTTATTGCTGTCAATTAATCAAGGGTAATAAAAGACACATTGAACACGCATATAAAGAAAAATTGTCAGTCTTCCTATATTCGACAATTTATATTTTTTGATAGGGAGGCAAATGCTAGCAAAGTTCATAGTACCTGATAAGAACACACGGTGTTTCGCACCGCGTCGAAAGTTCCACCTTACACTGCGCGACGCGACTGCAATCGCGGCTTTGAGATATATATTGTTCGCGTTTAAATATAACTCGTCGGGGGTAGCGAAATTTTATTCTTGCCCCGTTCTGACAGGCCGGCCAACCTCTCATCTAGACGTTGTTTACACAGTCCACGCAAATTTCAAACAGCCCACGATTTCAAAAGTCACGATTTCAGTCAAATAATTTCTCTCACTTACGTTTATTGTATACGAGACTTGAAGTAAGCTTGCGCGTAAATACAAACCTGTACGATATTTTATTGGATCTATTTATATATGTTTGACTTCGCTTATGTTTATTAACAATCTATCTCGATTATAATTATAAAAAAAATTAATTTTCTCGCTAAACACACACTCTACTTAATATTTCACTCTTTAACTTTTCTTCGTACAATATTTATAAAAGTATTTATAAAACTTAATTTTTGTTAAGAAATCGGATGCATGGTAATATAATCTTTTTAATGTAACTAATTAATCAATGGAATATAAAAGATTTTTTTTCGTATGCAAAATTCTTTCGATAAATTCAATAAAATGCGATTTTTGAAAAGAAAATATTTTATTATATATGAAATTTATATATACCTTAGGAGAAGGTTTACCGATGACGATGCATTCAAACTTTGTCGAAATGCCTTCG
This sequence comes from Prenolepis imparis, assembly GCF_030444845.1. Classification (NCBI taxonomy): domain Eukaryota; kingdom Metazoa; phylum Arthropoda; class Insecta; order Hymenoptera; family Formicidae; genus Prenolepis; species Prenolepis imparis. The sequence continues at coordinate 1,027,373 of NW_028141165.1, forward strand.
GGTATTTTTTTATCCTCGAATACTTCCTTGAACGTTGGCCGAATCAATTTTTCTTCCATTTGTATAAATTCTTCGTTTCTCTTAAAATCACCGAGCGATTTCACAACCAGTCTAGCAAAAGCTTTCGCCTCATCGTGTATATTTATGGCCTTTGCCACGTAATTGCCTTTGTCTTCCGGTATCGTTGACAAAATTTTCAAAAGTCCTGTTCCATCTTCCTTCTTCTCGATCTGTGTGTGAGGCAGTTATATAAATATTATAAATATTTATTGAATGTTAAATACAAGATATTGTTTGATCTATGCCAAATATAATACTTGCCAGAATTCTTTCGCTATGAGTAACTTCACCGTCATCCGAATACCACCTCAGATCAGGTTTAGGTTCTCCAGTCACGGCACATTCGAAAATCGCATCTTCGCCTTCAGCTACAAGCAAATCTGTCGGAAGTCTTACAAACTTTGGCGCGGAACCTTCAACAAAGGTTTCTCCCGCTTTCTGTACTCGATCGCCTTCATTCGAGATGTGAGCAGCTGTAAATAAAAATTAAAACATTAATGTAAAATATTAAATTTCTAATTGCTTACAATTTTAAAAGAATACAGTCGTACGTACGTGTAATTGTTAATGTACACTGACTAGAAGCTTCACCGCCAGAATTAATGGCGACTACTTTATATACACCGGCGTCATCCAAAAAAGCTTCATGAATAACTAGTGAACATCTGTCACCTTGAAAGAGTAACTGAAAGTCCGACGACTCTTTCACGGGTTGTTCGCCGTGATACCAAATCACCTAGAGAATCATCGAGTCGATTGAAAAAGAAATTGCTAGACAAATAATTTGACGAATAAACAAGTTTACCTCTGGTTCAGGCTGACCTATAATCACGCAATCTAATCTAGCCGATCGTCCCTCTTGTATCTTGAGATCCAGCAGAGATAATTGAAACTTCGGAATTATCGGTTCGATATCGCTACAAATAATATCAGATTCGCTGGTTTCGTGGGGTAAACGTCCTTTCACGGAAACGGTGCAAGACGCAGTGGCCTCTCCGACTTCGTTCCTGGCAATCACCGTGTAACATCCGGCATCCTTCAGAAATGCTTCCGTGATGACCAGGCTTGTTCGTGCACCATCCGTTTGAATCTGAAAAAATATTAAATATAATAATTACACAGTTCTGCTAAATCATGATTTTAAATCTCACCATTTACCTTATGATATCTAGTTTCTTCAATCGGCTTTCCATCATGAGTCCAGCTTAATTCGGGAATTGGTTCTCCTTTAGCTTCGCATTCTAATTTCACCCTTTGCCCTATCCTGACCATAGCATTTGACAACGGTGTCACAAAGTACGGTTTCTTGGTGGAAATTTGCGCGGCTGAAATCAATGTCTACATAAATAAGGAGAAAAGCACGTGATTTTTTTTTCTCTCTCTTATTTTTTTCTTTCTCACTCGCTCTTTTAGTAGATAACAAAGTGATTGTCTTACGTTCCACGTCTAAAGAAGCAGTAGTAGATGATTGTCCCCATCGATTCATTGCTTTACAGGTATACAAGGCTTTATCCTCCAAGAAAACTTCATCGAACTTCAAAATAGCTTCCCCATTATTAAAAGTGATGACATAATCTGGGGAATTGTCAATGTTGATGTCATTCTTATACCACTGCACCGTTGGAAGAGGATTTCCCTGAACGGTGCATTCTAATCTATGTGAGCTTCCTTCTCTCGCGGAAGAGGGTTGCAGTTCTTTCACAAAAACGGGAGCGCTCGGTTGCTCCTCAGTGACAGTTTCTAAAATTAAGAATTTTAAATTGTTATTATATACAAAATAAAACGCAGACAATAATATATAAACTAATAGCAAATCAAACCTGCGACAGTAAGGGTAGCTGATGTTTCGACCGAGCCGCGAATATTAAATGCGCGGCAAGTGTACTTTGCGGAATCCTCAGCGAATGTCTCTTCTATTTTCAAAGTACAAATGCCGTCTGTATAAGTCGTTACGTAGTCCGGATTATTCAAAATTGATATTCCGTCTTTGTACCAAACTATTTCAGGCGTCGGCTGACCAATCAAGCGACACTCGAAACTGAATTCCTTGCCTTCCTGAACCGTCGCATCACTTAAAGGAACTGTGAATTCCGGAGCCAATAAAACTACTTCGTCAACTTGCGCGTCTTCAGCGTGATCGCGCATTTCGCGATGTATTTCCTCGGATACAAGATTTCTGGGCGGACTAGCTTCCTTTTGAATAATCGGAACATTTTTCTCGACTTCCATCTATAAATATAATAAATATAAGTTACGATTGCAAAATTGTAATAATCAAAATACACCGCTTACATTACCTTCTGAAGAATGTGAATCTCTTTGGTTGTCACGGCGGAAGTAATGGTTTCTTCAACTATTGTCTCCTCGGTTTGAGCAGAGACAGAATGAGAAGGAGCGGGAGGGGCAATTTTTCGTACTTCCTCCTCTTTCAACTTTCTCGCCTCTATCGCAGCTTTGTCCAAGGTTTCAGCGGCAAGCTGTTCCGCAAGTTTCCTCGCATTTTCAGCTTCCACTCTGGCAGCTTCCACCGCGGCCATTTCTATTTTAGCAGCCTGTAATTTCTTGTCAGCTTCCAGCTTCTCGATTCGCAGCCTCTCACGCAGATCCTCGGCATTTTGTAAATTTTGACTCAGAGTACGCAATTCGGAAGAAACGACTGCGAAAGAATCTAACATTTGTCGATTCTCTACGACCACTTCATTGAATTGCGGGAGTCTGTCGGTACCTGAAACATTATATTGCAAATAAAATTCTGCGTACATCTTTTCTCTTGTTTATAAATGTAATGTTGCTTACCAAAAACTACTGTCGATAATCGTTTGAGCTCTTCGATCCTCTTCTCTTGTTGTTCTTCACCCGGTTTTATATAAGCGTCGATCTCTCGCATTAAATCTGTAGCTTCTTCAGGCACTTTCACGGTTGTTGCCTTACGTGCAACAATTACCAAGAGTTTGCTACCTTCCCTAAACCATTGTTTTGCTTCCTCCAAAAGTACGAAATATTCGATACTTAAGTTTAGCCGTTTCTTGGTATTTTTAACGCAATTCCTCAGATGATCCCATCTGTTTCGCAAAGACAAAATGTCATCTGTCATTTGTGGCGTTAACGGAACGATCGTTTCGTCCGTTTTTTTCACAAATATCTCAATTCTTTCCTCCAAAGTCTGATAACAAAAAATATAAATTAGCAAAAAGATCCACTCAAGTTTTTGTGCGAAATTACTTTAACTTACTATTATAGTTTGTTCAAACTGTTCAAAAGCAGCCAGTGTCGCTCTCGATCCCGACAAATTGTCGCCAATTTTTTCGTCCGTGTTTTTTAATTGCTCGCTCAAGTCGCGCAAATCCGAATTAATCTTTTCGATATCCTCTCTAAAGATGCAAATTCGTCGATGTCTCTCGAGACGACTTGACGTTTCGATTTGTAACGATTCGAACTCGACGACCACGAAATCTATACCGCGTTTTAGTTTTTCGACATCTTGCATCGCTGAATCTAACGGTTCCTGCAGTCTAATATTATCGATTATTTCTTCAGATTTTGTATGTACTCGTAGCAAAGATTCCGCAATAGACGTTTTCAATATGTCGAATTCGTTTAATGCGCTATCTACATCAATGGATCTTGTAAGACTTAACACACGTTCAATTTCTTGCTTTGCTTGAGCAATTTTACGCTCAATCTAAAAAAGTGACGAAATAATTTATATACATGTAAATCACATGAGTTGTAACATATTCAAAAATCGATTTCTTACCTCCTCGAGATTCTGAAAGATGGAGATTAAAGAGTCGAGTAGTGTATCATAATTCTTGGCGACAGTATTTATCTTTTCGTACATTTGCACAAGTCTTTCTGAAATCTGCTCGGTTGTTTTAACTTCACCTATAATTTAATTAATTTTTTAACTAAACAAATCTCATTAGATGCAACACGTAATGTAATATATTTTAATTACCTCTTTCGACGAATACTCGAAAGCTTTTGATTCTGATATCCAATTCCTGAAGAGCCGTGTTTAACTCGGATAAAATGCGTAGTCTTATATCCTTTAAATTATCCAGAATATCGGCTATTCTAGAGGATCGTGTTGTAATCACTGGATACAATGTTGTCTCAAGTTTTGTAATCCAAGCTAATGTCTATATAAACCAAACAGAGCAATAATAATTAAAATAAGAGAAAAGATTTCCAAGTGACGGAAATATTTTATATTTTTCTCCAGGCATGTTTCATTTTATAATTGTCAAATGCAAAGTAAATTAAAATTAATTCGACGCAAATAAATTTAATACATATTCAAGGTAAAATGTAATATAAAATTTAATAATATAAATTGAAAATCACACACCTTTGTGCTTTCTTCGACTTTTCGCTCGCATTCAATTCGCCTCTGTCTCGTAATTTCGATAGTAGTCTGCCATTTTTCCCATGATTCTGTCACAACCAATTGTCGATTGGCAAATTTCTCCAAAAGAGTCTGGACACACAGGCAAGCTCGCGATATATCGAGATAAGAGTCATCAATCTATGAAAGAAGAATTTGAATATAATTTTTATATTTCTTCAAAGATCTCTTTACATTATTAATGTTAAGCTTTTTTTTTTTAATGCGAAAGCATTATTTATAAGTTACTTACATCGCCAGTTTCATCGAGAAACGCTTTTGCACGACTATCGAGTTTCTTGTAAAGAGGCTCAAGAGACTTCCATCTTCTTTCCAGTTCATCGATTCTGGTCTCATCTAATGTAACTTCACACTTTTTCAAATCGTTATCGATAGAATCCATTTCATTGGTCAAATCTTCGATAATCTCGTGAAACTGTATGTAAAGTGTACCCAAATCGATTCTTTTCAGCACCGTAATTTTTGTTTTTGCCCATTGGTCTTCAAGATTTTTTATTTTAGATCGCAATTCGTATTTCTGTGTCTCATCCAGGCGTTCTATGATTGGAAGAATCTCCAATTCTAAATGATCCACTTCCTCGCTCTTATTCTCTAGATCGGAGAGTAATTGACAATGAACTCGACGAAAATCACATGCCATTGTCAGATCGCTGCCCATGTCTTGATGCCCGTGCAAAAAGGCTTCAGCGATACTCGTCAGCCAAGACCGTAAGGCGTCGTGCTTATCTAAGAATGTAGCGAGCATCCTCGAAATTTCCAGACTCTCCTCTTTATGAGCGGTACACCGTTCCATCAAACGAATCTTGCGACTTTCCAATTCTTCTACAGTATTTCTTATACCCTAAATATAATATATACGTTTAACATTATATCGCTCACTCACTTTACATATATATTTTTAGATAAAATGTAAAAATAAAGATACAAAAAATAAAGTCTGCATATAATAAAAAATTAATATACGAATGATTTATACAATTGTATTTTCTCAGTGTACAATACGGGCTGTCTTATAAGAACGAAGAGAAACCTCTCACTGGCAGCTTGACTTAATGCGCGCGATAATAAATACGCAACGATTAATTATCAGATTTAATTAATCGATGATCTGACCTCGGCACCGGGCGCTCCTCTTCCCGTGACATCCAGTAGTGCATATCCTTCCGATAAGGGCTTTGAAGTCACATCTTCTATCGTAGTCACAGTTTGTGCATGAAAACGTGCGAGTTGCGCGGAATAAGGAGGATGCTCCGTCGTCATTAATTGAATTTCTAATTGATCCAATTTTGTGATAGCCTATGCATATTGTATAATATTCACAATTAAACTTGAATTGACAAATGCAACTTAATAAAGTTATGTGCTATATACTACTTAATTGACTAAATTCTACCTAAAAAAGAAATTTAAAAAGGATGAATTTGAAAATATTCACCGATCGTGCAAGATCGAAAAAGATCATCGCTCTATTCAACAGTGTATTATACTGATCCAAGTCGTTGACATAATCGGCGGCGACGCTAAGAATCGCGTACGCCTGTTCGGTCGCTTGTTCACCAGCAAAGTGTCCCGATGACACTAATCGTTCGGTCGACTTAGTTATTTTAATGGCTCTATCTTGAAATTCCTGATAAAAAATTAAAATAATCGATGTATAGTAATATTATTACATAACATATGTACGTATCACAATCACTCATGTGAGATTAAACGTATCCAATTATATATCTTTAGCGATATTAACAAAACTATTTCTTTTTGTAGATACCTTTGCTTCGGCTTGCAATTTCTTTAGTTCAAAGAGAAGCAGTTCGGCACTAGATGCAGAATCTCCTAATTGATCACAGCTGCTAGTTAACGCGGCGATTCTGTCATTGAGAATTTCTTCAAGATCGCGAAGATCGGTCGCGAGCAACGCGAGAGCGAGACATTGTTCCAATTGAGTCTTTCTACTGCGGAAAGACATCTCGATCAGCCGCCTTCTGTCGTGAAGCTCCTCCAGCCACCTTTCAACTCGCAGCACGGCTAAAAATGTAACACTCGTAAATCTTTGACTTCCGAGCTAGCCGACTTGATTCGATAAGTACAAAATAATATATATTATTCGCGAATCTCCAATTAAACACACCGTGATTAGCTTCGTCTTTAATTGTATCCGGCCTGGAGTCTAAGGTGCCTTCGTTCGCCAATTCTTTAAGTCTATCCAACAACGTCTTGCCTTCTCGCAACGCACCCATCAGCGCTTCCAGCACATCTTTGCGGAGATCCTGGATCTTGGATAGAAAACTTTTCACCGCTTCGATCTCGATCGGCAGTAACGTGTCATTACATGCCATTTCCAACGCATCCATACTCTCTTTACATTCTGTCGCTCGACTAGAAGGAATCGGTTTTGTTGAATAATCAATGTATAATCAGCGCGCGAATTACACATAATTAATTAATTATACATTGCTGTACCATTGAAATAAAACGTTTCGGTCAAGTATCTCCTTACGACGTTCTAAAAGTTGATTTACATCGTGCCACGCTTGACCCAATGTCTCTGCCATGGCCGCGTATACTTCCGCTTTTGATCTCTCGGTCGCAATTAATTGATCAGCCTGCCGTAACAATTCTTCCACCGGGCTTTGCTTGTTCTGATGATAAAATTTTTTAATCAACGGAGAAGGTGACTTTAAGCAAAGCTTAATTAATGCTTATTTTAATGTGACTTCCGCATATAAACGCGAAATGCAGTTTAGATAAAGTTGAAAACTTTACCTGTAATCGATGTAATACTTGGTCGTGCGCGTTCGAGAGTTCCGTAGCTTCTTTTACAGAAGCACCGAGTCTCGTTAATTCTGGTTGTAGCTCGAGTATTTTCAGCTTCAGCCATTCTCCACTCTGGACAAACGGCAGTAACAAAATTGAAAATTTTCCGCGACAATATAAACGATACAATATAGTTAAGCAGTGAATGTCGTTAGATATATCGCTCGCTTTCTATTGAACCGTTTTGATCATGTGATCAAAATATTATATCCTTTAATTAATTAAAGCAGAATATTATATCCAATATTATATAATTAATTACAATTATACAATATAAACGACAAAAGAAAATCTTAAGAAATATTCGCTCATCATATAAAAAAAATTCTCAAATTTTGAGATTATCTGTAACAACAATTAATATATAATTTCGTAAATTAAATTTAAAATCGAGGTCTATGTCCCCTCCAGTATTATAAAAAAAAAGAATGGAGAAAAAAAGGGAGAAGACACAGACAGTGAGAAGACAGAGATCGGCCCCCAGTTCATCGACCTCATGTGGTTGGGCCACAGAAAGGAGCAAGTTATGTTTCCATTTTCATCTTTGGCACACTGCCGAATATCCACGTTTGGATTGACCAGTTCTCTCTTCTGGTATCGCCATATGTCGGTAAGACAAAATTGTTTCCTTTTTTATCTCAACATTCATACCTAAGATATGCAGTCTTTCCTGGTCATCTTTTTCAAAGATAGTGAAATAGCTGTGACGATAAGGAAACGCAATTACTGAAATGCTCGAACACGCGTTAGCTGAAAACGCGCATACAAAATATTACGTCGTCTAATCGATAAATAAGAAAAATACGACTCGCATGATTCGCGCAATTCAAGTGAAAGCGAATCTTACAGCCAGCGGCTCAAATTGAACATGATCCCGTAAAGTCATGCGTACATAACTGGTATGTCCAAACATGGCCATATTCGAGAATATTTGAGAGAATGAGCCGTACAACTCGAATCAAGACTAAATGTAAGACGGAAGACTCGGCAGAATTTCAAGTAGAAAAAATCGACGCGATGAGAATAATTAAATTAATCGTGTTACTTGTTCCATTTTCTCAAAAAAAAAAAAAAATAATAATAATTTACATAAGAAATTATTTAATAAATCTGATAACGCAATAAGAAACGTTTAGGAAAATCGGATGATTAACGATAAAATCTTGGCAGATAAAACTGCGTCGTAGAAAAATTTCACGTGTCCAGGGTCTCGCGCCTTTTTCTCCTTTTTCGGATGTAGAAGCCAGAGTATCGTTAGATCGTAGATACGATATATTGGGAAAGGTGCGGTAAAAGGAAGAATCGTGCCGCGAGTCAAGCCGGGCCGGATTGGGCCCGGGCCGCCTCGAGCCGTCTCTCGCATAATACCGGTTTGTTAGATTATACGAGAGTATATACGCGGATCCACGCCATATAAGAGATCTCTTTGGTTCGATACGACCTCACAGATCACTCGGTCTATTTATCGATTTATCGATTTATCTATTTACCGTCTTGCAGAATTCCTTCTACACAGTTTAGTACAATTTAAGTCATATACACATTGAAAGAGACATTCATATAAATAGTCTCTCTTTCGTCGAATCGTATGCAAAATTAAACATCTAATTAAAAACATACTTGATGTTATCACCTCATATATCTTAACCATCTTCGCTGAAAAGGTATTCGAAACAATAAAGAAATGTATCAATTAACACGTGACTTTATACGCTTAAAATATAAAATGCGTTTCGAATTTTACGATCGTGATTTTAAGATCGAGATGGGTGTATCTGATCATGGTGGCGTGTAATGGGAGTTACTGTACCTAGCGGTTAAATTTATCCTTCGTGGAGTTTCGGGAGACTCGTTTTGCTCAGCGGATACCTAAAACGCTTACGGTTTCGAGAGGACTCGGAAATAGCTGTAGACCGAAGCAACCGAATCCCAAAATATCTTACACCATAGCGTTATGTACGAGATATCCCGGCGAAAGATTTTATCCTTTATCAAAAACTACGTTATCTACGTAAAGATCCTGCGTTGAACTCTTCGAGGAGAAATCGTTAAATAATTTTTCGCACATATACTTTTTCTAAAATTTGAATTTAAATTTAAACATGATGAAAGAAGGAAGATCACGCATAGAAATAGAAAATATAAATGACAGTCGTTTAAAGTGACAGCATGACATATCCTTACTTGAAGCAGAGCGATTACTACACGCGTTTCTCCGCTTTGCACAGCTATGGTGCTTATAGTGGTAGTTGGAGGGATGGTTCGTTGCGGCGTTTCCTCGTTTCTTCGCATCATCATTCCTGAATTCATCTCGTCGGATTCTTCGGGATGCGCGCGTGCCTCCATCGAGTCAGGACCATCCACCATCATTATTAATAGTCTTATCTCACGTGCGATACCAAGACGTTTCGGATCTGAACGTCAATCGATTAGAGGCGATTGCCAATTACGTTTGCGGGGATATAATTATGTCGTAAAATTATATGCTAACACCGAGTAAAGATACATATGTATGTTACAAATTGAGCAATTAGATCGACGGACAAATTGCCAAAAAATTAACAAGACAATATTACGCCATACAATGATATCATACGGTTTTGACTGCACAGTGACTTCAATGCCTGGTGCTAAATATATCATAGTGACGTATGCCGATCTAAAACGCGACACAATAAACATCTTGCTCATCGATATTCTCAAGAAGATAGAGAGAGATTTCACTGGTGAAAAATTATATATTTTACAGTTGGCACGGAGTTATCTTCCCTAATTGACGTTATTTTTGGCACTTGGCCAAAGATGCTGATGCGAAAATTCCGCGAATATACGACGTGGAGAACGATTGTGTCTATCGTACGACAAATGAAAGAATATTATGCAAGACATTTTTTTATATACTTGATTTTTGCTCTATTTGCAACAATTTCTTAAAATAGAAAATATTAAAGGAATTTATATTCCTAATAATCTTGTTAAGATATTTCGATTGCGCGAAAAGTCATATTTTTAATCAATTTTTTAACTCATAGTTACAATCAATTAAAGAGATGCAGTCTTGCATACTGAAATGTTTGCATTCGCACTTTTTGACTTTTTATATAAAGTATAAATATTGACGCGTGTTTATACTTTATATAAATATCTTTATACGATGACGTCATCTACACGGACAGACAAATGGTAGAATAAAACCGGACTGACTGGTAGCGTTCTTTCAACAAGTACATCATGGTGAGAATCATGACCGAAGATGATTCGGTAAGATATTATACTGCAAAATTTTTTATATATTTTGAAAGAATATTTTAATTTATATGAATAAATTTCTATTGTTTATATCAGAGAATTATACTCAATTATATTTGCGCGCCGATAGTTTGACCAGCTTATATTGTAGAAAATCTCTGATCATTATTAATATCCGATAGTAGTGGCATTCGCGTTTAATTATATAAATTATCTGATTATAACTTAAATTAATGGAAATATTTGACAGATTTTTATATTATTAGTTTAAATAGTTTAAGTTAAAAAAAATCTGCAAAAAAGTCTCGCTCATTTTTCTCAGTAGATTGAAAATTTATAGTCCTCGACAGTGACATTTCAACAAGATATATTTAGTGCGGCGCACTCCGAGTTACAAGAACAATTTTCTAGATATATAACGGAGTCTCTAAATGTCTCTCTTCTTTTTGGCATAAATCTCTACTTGGCAATCACCTATATAAATTATCTGATTATAACTTAAATTAATGGAAATATTTGACAGATTTTTATATTATTAGTTTAAATAGTTTAAGTTAAAAAAAATCTGCAAAAAAGTCTCGCTCATTTTTCTCAGTAGATTGAAAATTTATAGTCCTCGACAGTGACATTTCAACAAGATATTTTTAGTGCGGCGCACTCCGAGTTACAAGAACAATTTTCTAGATATATAACGGAGTCTCTAAATGTCTCTCTTCTTTTTGGCATAAATCTCTACTTGGCAATCACCTAAAATCAATTCAGGCGTTCAGGCGGCGTTAATAGCAATAATGACGACAACAACGGCAGAAACACTCGCGTGACACATGTCACGAGTGTATCACGTCACCAGCCGATCGGTTGCAGTAACCAGCCGAACCGAGACTGAACCGGCATGCCGCGACGCGGTCTCTGGTTAAGCCTCCTCCCGGCCGGTCGCCTCCCGCTCACCTTCGTCGCGCTGGTCGAGCACGATCTCTATAGAGCGGATCTGTACAGCGCCGACCAGCGTTGAACGAAAGTGGAGCGATCGTAAACGAAAGAAGGTCGTAATAAAACGGTCACCCGATATATCTTCAAATAGGTGTCCCGTCAGGAAGATTTTATTTAATATATTCATTTTTATTTTAAAAAAAATTAACAAACATCAATTCATGCGATATACATACATAGCGGAAAAAGAAATTCCTGTAAGAATGTATTACACGAAACTTTGACTTGCAAAGCGTAACAAGTGTGTGGTTAATGATGCAGTTTCTTCTTCATTCTTTTGATCATGCGGATGCGCAATATGGCATATGATATATTCTCGAAATAAATTATAATCCATGCATAGGAATGTCTTTTTTTGGACAAAATCATTAATTCTGCGTCAGGTTACATTTACTCATTTTCGACATAATATTTGTCTTCATCAAAGCTGCAAATAATTTTGGACCATAAGGATTAAATGGGTAGTGATATAGCTATATTTAATGCAATATATCAAGCTTAAAAATATTTAAATAATTGCAAATCACACTAAACACATGTCAAGTAGCTTAATTGTGTTAGGAGATGACAAACGAGAAGTTTAGTTGATCATGACTGCTACTCATAAAATTTACAAGAGAATTCGATGATTGCAACTGCATTTGCGCGAACAATCAACAAACTTTCTCTGTCAATCATAAAAAAAGAATATTGTGATCCAAAACTCACCTTTCTCGCTCTTTCGAGAAATTCTTCGCCTTCCAAATTGTCATCTTTTTTTATCGGTGACATGTCGATTCCGCTATCCTCGTGATGTCGTAAAAGATCCTGCGAGGATATATCTTCATACTCTTTCAAATTAGAACGCAAACTCTCATTCAGCGTATGATCTCGGATCTTCGTGAGTTTCGTTGCAATATATTGATCCGATTGGATCTTCTTCGGGTATTTGCTGATATATTTCTCAGATTCTTCTATTGAAAAATTAAAAGACAAGCTAGTAGATACAATAATAAATTTACATAATTGTTCTGTGTGAATTATTAGACTAAAATACTGACTGTGCTGAGATAAATCAAGATCACGATGAACATCGTCCGTCCTTTCGTGAGATTCCTCTGGTAGCACACGTTCTATATTTTGAAATTCCTTCGCGTCGATATGTTGTCGATGATCTTGCACGATATTAGATGTTAATTTGTAAGAGGCTACGTTCAATCGAATATCATGCGACACGCGTAAAATAGTCGTCTCGGTTACTTCTTTTACAATTCTGCCTGATCTCTCCTGCAAAAAAATCATATGACTTATAACAAGTTCTATAATTCAATTTCCAAAATAATCATGCAAGTTATTCGCAATCTGATATACAAAGTCAAATAAAAATTGACATAAAACTAACTTTGAAAAACAATTTTCTTTCTCGAGATTTGTTTCGTCAATCAAATTATGTTACATACGTCAGTGATTTTGTCCATCGTTTCAATCTGTGTTGTTGGTTTTATTTCATCGGTAGCGCAAATATTTGACGTTGCTTCGGCAAATTTCAGCGTCTGGTTTTCTTCGCCCAGGGCAGAAACAAGAGGTTCTGCGGTGGTTGTTACTTTAGACGTTTCGGTCCACCTATAAATATATTCGAATATTTAGAGCTGATGAAAGATGTTGTTAAAATTTTCAAATGTTTAGATTCAATTTTGATTACGGATTTAAAATGATTAAATGTTTGCATAAATACCAAGTAGAATCGAGATTCGTCACGGGTGCCGTTGCAGAAAGATCTTCACATTCCGGTGTTACAAAAGATTCGCTCCTAGAACGCGGAGGTGGTGTCGTTGAGCATTCAGTCGCTGTTGTATAACCCTCCACATTGCATTCTTCTGTCATACTTTCGCTGCGAGGATTTTCAGTAAGTTCCTACAAAAATAAAAATATTTTAATAACACTTTCAAGTATTTTTAAGTGAGAAAGGTGAACAGATAGATATCTGCCACAATTGATATTAAAACATGATAACATACCTTGATGCCGGAATCTTTATTCGATGTTTCGACATCCTCTGTGGAATGTGAACTGAGAATAGGAAGTGAATTCTCGTCGGATCTCTCCGCCATAGGAGCTACGGACTTGGCTATCACAACCGTAGTTTCCGAAGACGCTGGATGCATTTGAACAATTGCAGACGCAGCCGAAGCTGTCGCACTCGAAGCCGGTGTGGTCGCGATAGAAGTCGTACGGATGGGCGTGACTGAGGGCGATATAGCAGATATCGAGAGCAAGGACGAAGAGGAAGACGTCACAGCGGTAGGAATAGATATCGGTCGAGTTCTAGCTCCGGCTTCGCACAGTCTCGCATCCAGTTTTTCCGCAAGACACGTAACTTCCGCCAATTTCGCCGAGATAGCTTCCACAGCTGTCAGATTACTGGTGAGGATTGAAGTATCCTCGGTTTCCGACATTCTAAAAGAGAGAGATGGATATTTGTTAGTCGAATCGATATTCTATAAATAGAATTGTTTTTCCCAGACTTCTAAAAAAAATCCTGGAAGGTTGTTTAGCATCTACAATTTCAGTGAGTTTTATGAGTTACACACGGAAACAGTTGTTTTCTCCCAATGTGTTACTCTTACGACTTCCTTGCAATTGTGCAAAATAGAAATGTTATAACTATACGAACTATAAGCCATTTTATTCGCACATGTATATCGGCTTCGCAATATTTATTTTATTTCCCCCATACTAGTAGATGCAATCTAAAATCGGGGCCATGATTGAATTAGAAATAGCACATCGTTAAGGAAACATCTGTGGATTACGTAATTGATAGTTGACAGTGAGTGCATCGACAGTACGTCGACACATATGGTCTCTGCGATTTGGGGCAAAGTTCTAATTTCGTAGAACACACTCGTTCTACGCAGAATCCAATTGCTATAGGTTAAATTTCAAGAATTTTAAAGATAATTTTTATTCAAAAAATTTGTTAAAAAACACTATATAATTATTATGATATAAATATGACGGATATAATTCTCTGAGGTACACAATACGATGAATGATTCTTCACAACACAAGCCAAAATATTATCGAAGCGAGATTCGCATTACCAGTCGAGTTTTAGATTACAATGTGACCATGGAAAGAAGCCAACAAATTGTGGAACGCAATTCCTCGTTATACGTATAAACATATTTTAATAATATTCAGTATTCATTCACACAGCGCTAAAAGTGTTAGTGATAATAAAATTTATAAATCATATTACATAAAAATATAAGCTTAAAAGAAAATATTGCCGAATGATATTTTTTATCAGAGGCCTCTAAATATCTGCCTGTCAATTGGCGATATGAGAACCGATTATGTATTAAATCAAACAGGAGGGTTAACTAAAATAAAAGTAAAAACATAAAATAAAAGAAACGACAATTAATCTTTACATAAACGTAATCGAGCATGAACATTATGACATGTCAGTTATTTTACTGCGAACTTACATGTACCGTTCCTAGATTACAGGAGCTATCTCAACGAGAGCCAACCATGGACTGACACACCGTCTCTGTTAAACACGTAGGCGTTCGAGCAAACGTATTACCGCTCTTACTAGTTCTACTTATTCTTTTCTTCTAGTTATAGTTTATAAATAAAGAGATAAATGAAAAAAAAGTTTAATATAAAAAAATTTCAGCATCTATTTATGTTCTATATTGCTATATCTTGTTTTTTTTTATTGTGCATGATATTTCTTTTACTAGTTTATCTCAATACCTTGTCCTTCGCGTGTAATGTATATTACAATAATTTAAACTACTCTTTTATTTTAGATATTTAAATTAAAGATAGGGGTTTCTTAATGCCATAACTATGCTAATGCGAGACCGCGCTGCGATTTCTCGTCGTACTTACGGTTGCTGATAAAGAGGCTCTTTTAATCTCGTCTTGAGGAGGCGACCGAGCCTCACCATCCGACCAACCTCCAATAAAAGTTTCTCTCGATTATCAAGGATGTCTCTTATGTCTGTTCTGATACGCGATTTCACTGTTGCATCCTCGTCTTTTGCACCACGATATAAGATTGTCACTGTTTCCACCAAGTTTTGCAATCTGGTACAGTGCTTTAAACAGATTAAAGAGAAAGTTTATAGAAGACACACAGCTACGTGACATGCAAAATAATGATTTTTTGTCCTAGTGAAATAGCCTCAACTACTTTCATATTGTTGCATTTTTATTTGATATTACTTCACGTTTGCGTACATCTTCAACGTTCCTGTGAAAGACAGCGCATACTCGCAACCTGGTTAGCTGCTCCTGACTAACGGATCGAAACTGCCGCCAAGCTTGTCGCAATCTCGAGAAGATACCAGCGTTGCTCTCTAAAGATATTCTGCAAGATAATCTCAGCACTCGCGCGCCGTTCACCAACTGACCACCGTACTCATAAGTTCCCTGTAAATATTTATTTCGATACATTGCACTCAAATTCTACAGAAATTGCACTTAAATTCTGCACAAATCGGGAGAGCCCTCGCTTCATTATATCGCACTAATCATATGTTTTACCTTCGCAGTTTCCTGAAAGGATTGATGCTCTTCTTTCTGCGATTGTATTTCTTTTGTGTTACATCCAACTTCCATATGATTCTGAAGTAGTACGTCAAATAGATCGTTCAACCATTCAACGGCCTGAAAAAATCGTATTTTATATCGTATCCTTTTATATCTTTTTTTTAATTATTTTTTTTACGTTACGTCTTATTTTGTGCTCACTTGTTCGGCATCGCTCTCGTACATATGTATCAAGGCTACTTGTTTCAACGACAACTTTTGCAATTCCACGCTATCGTTAAAGATATTTTTCCTGGCGTTTGTTGCGTCTAATATATCTTTTATGTTAACGATATCTTCGTTGTAATTCACGCAAATTTCTCGTCCAAGCGCGTCCTTCACTGGCATAGAGAGAATGTCCGACAATTTTTCGCCTTCTTTTACGAGTTCGCGCTCTAAACTGTCTGAAAAATTATTCAAGCGTGTTGAATAAAAAACTGAACAAAAATATTAATATCTGACGAGTCGTGTCTTTTGCTCTTACCTAAAACTGTTTGACTTTTCTCCAATGTTAAGAGCTTAATGCTCGCCTGAGAGATATTATAATTTCTGCTACCCATGACTAATTGCTCAAATACTTCACTTGTCCTATCAAAGTACTGTAAGCAACAACAAGTTAGAAAGAAAAACTTTTTTACCTGATATTATTCGATCGAGATTATTTCTTACCTCAGAAACAAGCCTGAAGAATCTTTGCGAAGTGATCAATACATTTCTACGTCTTTCGAGTCGTGAAGCAAAACTACGGCAAACAAAGTCCATGAAATCTCTCTGAGATTTTAAGTCTTCGGGCAGTCTGTTTTTTGGGAGACTGTCAATTTTATGGAGCAATTCCGCATATCGCCCATAAGTTTCCTGTAAACACACATTATAATTATATCTTCGATTATCACGATTTTTTGTTATAATAAAATAAAAAATTATGAGATTTCGTTTACCCGGCATTTAAGCTCAAGCTTTTCGTGTTGTCTTCGCAGTTCCTCGGAGGAAGCAACATCGAAACCAACCTGACAGCAAGAGTTCAGCATCATATCTGCTGGACCCAGGATCCAATCGGTAACGCTCGATACACCCTGCTCGAGATCTTCGATTACTCTGGCAGTATCCAGATTCCGTTCCATTTCTATCCACGAATTTTCAATATCCATCTAAAAATAATAAACGTGTTAAATTAATTAAGAAACAAATTTATATATATATAAATCTTAAATGCACTTTTAAATACCTGTTTTAATTCGATAGAATCGAGCAGTTTATGAATTTCTTTAATCATGTCCAAAGTATCTTTGGAGGACTCTCTGCTCATAGAACTGACTAGGTTTCTACCTAACAAACAAACACACTATTTATGTATTATAATTAACTTTTTCCATAATTTTTACGTAAAGAATTGTCTCGTTTAAAATAAATTATTAAATTTTATTACTAATATTGTATATTTATTACTTCATATTATTATATAAGTATAATTCTAATTTTGAAAAATCTAAAGTAAAATTGTAATATATAGACCTGATTGAAGTATATGACGTGCTGTTGATAACAATTCCATACCAATCTCCCAATAAGATTCTATGTCATCGTCTGATTGCTTCATACGAATACCATCAAAAGTTGTCAGTCGTTGATGTAAATTTGTCATTTTCGATATTAGTTCTAACGCGTCTCTCGAATAATCTTCTATTTTCTATAAGGTCAAAGTCGAGTATATATAAGTCAATGTATCAAAAAATTATTAGCACATTTCTTATATTTTCAATTTCGTGATAAAAATGTTTAATTTACCATACGTTTCTTAATCCATTCGACGTGATTATATGCCTTATTACCTGCCAACTCGTACGGTAATTGAGAAAAGTCGATATAAACATGCAGTCTCGTTAGAGTAACGTACATTGCCTAAAACGTAAATTAGCGAGAAGATGAAAAAAAAACTTCGATGCCTTGGATGCGCGGTTTTTATATAATATAATTGCAATAAATATATATTTATCAAATTAATTCATTAACTAACTTCGCCCTCTTTGTGCGATTTGGTACAGGTATCAACACGTTTGTCCCAGAAACCATCGGGTCGCACCACGATCACGGAAACGGCTGTTGATCCTACAAGATTTATGGATAGCCTAATACAGGATCTAGCTACGCGCCAAGCACCGCGACGCGCATCCACAATTAAAGCCAAGCCCTTTTCTTTCGTCTCTTCGCTAATCAGAAAAAATATCACCTACATATAAACTAATGATATTTATACATGTGTACAGTGAGATATCGAGATATTGTATACCTGAAAATTGATACAAAATACAAAATGAGAGACTCTAATTTCGGTTTTGTTGTTGGATCAAGTTCTGGAGGAACACTAATTACTATTAAAGGCCGTCCGTCACGATCACGACCACCTGGAATATATGCGAGCTTTGATTCTAGAGCCTCCAGGATATCTGCTGCCTTCAAATTTTTCATAGACATCTCTATAACTTTGTTTTTACAAGAAAATCATTTCAAAGTCTTCTACAGATATCGTGATCGATCTGAAAAAGATCACATTTGTCGATAATATATACATATATAAATTTCGCAATTATTTCATTAAATATTTCATTATTAATGGTTACACACACATTATCATTCAAATAATATACATTTTTATGATAGACAATTCAAGTAGTTGAAAAAAATTCTGATTAAACATTTATACATTTAAATTCTTCGTTTATCCCACAGAAAAAAATAATCAGTAACTATCAAGTGTATATTTTTCACTCTTTGAAAAAATTTTACACGCGAATGTCTGAATTATAACTGCAATTAACAGTATTCACCGATCTCCAGTGACTCTGAATCGCATCCAAAGTATCACGACGAAACATTGCGTAGACGCAGAACACACGGCATAGTATACACTTCGAATGTATAGCGGGAATGCGGGAATACTAGTCAGCAGCTGTTTCAGGTTGGCTCCAGGTGCTCTACATCTGCGTATCCACGTGACCAACGAGGGGACTATTACGCCTTGGATTGACTCAAGTCGCCGTCGCACGTGTCCCGCGTTAATGACAGAAGGAAAAATTGTCACATGCGCATAAATGTACACGCACGTGCATTTGTATAGATAGAGAATGTGCGCGATGCGCGATAGACGCAGCGCGGAGCTGCAGCCGCGACGGAGGCTGCAGGAAAACCGAAAGCCATCCCTGGTCCATTCAGATACAACGGTACTTTGGCACCGATTAACCGTATGTTCCCCCTCTTTACGCACGCGGCCCTTCCCTTCCTCTCATCTCTCTGTCTCTTCTGGAGTTCCGCATTTTTTTGATTCCTTATCTCTCTTTAGAAATGTGCAGAAATATTTTAGGTAGAGAAGTAACGGAGATTGCGGAGAGAAAATAAGAAGACATCTTCAGTAGATGTCGGTTACGCGGTTTACACACACGGATGACATCACACATTTCACGCATTTGACAGATGTCTCAAATCATTTAATTAATGTAAATTAAAACAAATTATAACATCTACAATTTTTCATAGATGTATATCAATAAGATAATATATTCAAATAATTTACGTGTATTATAATTTAACTACAAATTTAAATCAATTATCTTTATAATGTATGAACGCAAATGCGTTTTAGAGAGATTAATCAATTAATTAACTAATATATATATTTAATATAATTAATATATTTAAAAAATATACCAAGGAAAAATTGTCACATACAATTTGATGACATTACGATGCACTTCTTCGTGAAAGTTTCTTAAAGCACGATCAACCCGGATAAATATAATAAAAGACTTGTAGTGATTTGTACGATTTTACTTTAAATAAAGCAATTTTTTACTTTAATTTAAATATGTTATACATTTATTCGAATTAGATAATTTATCAAATTAGATAAAATACACTTTTTACTATTTAAGATTTTTAATTTACAGCAAAACACAGCAAGATATCGATACCACCTTCTAACTTTACATATTTACATAGTAATACTGTATTACCACGTGGTTTTATTATGTAAAATACGAACGCGAGATCATATAAGACGAGATTTTGGTACACACATATACACAGTAATTGTATAGATCTTCAAAAAAACGTAAATTACGATACGATATACAAATACAATTATACATTTTGGTCTGACACTGATATTTAAATTTAAAAAATTAAATAATTTTGCAATTATAAGAAAAATATGTTGAAAAGAGGATATAGTCAAAGAAGCTCAGAGTTAAAGAACATATCAATGGGACAAAGATAGACGTCGAGGAAAGCTGAAGAGATTTGGCGTCGCTACAGTCGACGACGACCACGGGGAAGTTCGCCAGTGCTGCACCGAGCCTCGCGCTATATCCAGCACACATTTTCTGTCTTTTTTTCTTTTGGTCCATCTCTCCCTTTTCCTCCTGTCGTCTCTCATTTATTCATCTTCTCTTCTTCTCTCTCTCTCTTTCTCTTTTTCTCTCTCTTTTTCTCTTCCCATCTTTCACCCAAGTTGGTCTTCATTAAAGATCAGTATCATTTTGCTATTTAATCATTCTTCGGATAGTTGTCAATGTGATACTTTTGACATCTCGGAGTGCGGGAACGATCGGAAAACTGGCCAGGGACGAAGTGATCGTCGAGCCAGGCTCGACGAGAAGGAGGAAGAGGAGGCACGATGGGCAACGCCACAACGAAAGACTATTCGAAGAGCATCTCCATCGGCACCAACTCGAGGAAGACACGTTGGGATGGTCCAGGTAGATCGATCTATCGTTTCACTCGTATAATTTTACGATTCTCGATCGTATCTTCAAAATTGGAGAGATAATTTCCATGTCGTTTAAATTTATATCAAGAAATTCGCCAATGCCTTATCAATCCAATAATAATTCAATAGATGCTGCTAAATTCCAAAATGCATGTTTATTAGGACAACAGAATATTATTCACGCGATTTTAAACACATTGAAAATTATTTTGATTACTTCTAGCTTTTATATCTTTGCTCATTTTCTACAATTATTTAATATTTATATAAATGTTGTAATTTGATTAGAGTGTATGTATAAAAATATAAAAATACAAATTTGTTTTTAAGTTTTGTACTCTTGATTTCAGTAACAATCGCGAAACATTTTTATAAAGATCATTTCTAATAAATAATAATTAATACACATTTTATATCTTGTTAATAGTGTAGATGTAAAGAAATTGATATCAATGTTAAATCATTGTTAAATTAAATTCGATTAGACGGTTCTGACATCGAGATGACATCTAAAATTAGATTGTTACTAACTATCGATCTGTCTAATTTGAAAGAACGTTTAGATCGTGTATTGATTTTATTAATTTTTTTTTTTTAGCTTAATCATAATCTATTGTTATACGATGTTTATTTTTAAGACAATGCGCAATTAGTGTACGTAATTATAAAAAACAGGCAAGAAATAATGATATTGAATGCTCAATTGGTAGAGAGTGCACCGGCTTGGTACTGCCAAACGCGACGCATTTTATTTTGGGAGCGCCACTTACATGCCGATGTTGAAAATTTGCTCTATATACATACGTCAGCATCGTTCTAGCAAGAACTTGCTGACATTAGTATTGTGTCGCCCTGAGAAAAGTCAAGAAAAAAAATATTAATAAATTAATAAATTAAATATTACTATATAATTATATTAAAAATATTAAATATATATATTAATATAATAATTTTAGATCAGACGATATTTTCAGCACATTAATTTACATTTTGTTGGAATATTTGTAAACATTCGGCATGCTATCTTAGGTCTTCCAGCCCCGCCGGGCAAACCTATCTTGATATCGGGTACGGACGAAACGCAGCCGGATGTTGTAGCGATACGATGGGAGAGATCGCCGAGTAACGGTGGATCGGCGATCGTCGGATACTTGGTCGAACATCGACGACTGGGCTCTCCTCATTGGATACGAAGCAGTTCCGGTTTATGCACCTTCCCGGAGCTAACTCTGAGCGGTCTCGAACCAGGATGGCGCTATCAATTTCGAGTCAGAGCACAGAATGCAGTTGGGCTTTCACGGCCGAGCGAAATCTCCGAGCCGCTCACAGTCACCTTACAAAGGGTCACCGCAGCTTGCGCTCCTTATTTCGATCTGGAGCTCAAGGATACGACGGTGCTCGAGAACGAACAGGTGTGTATCTAGATTGCGTAATGCTTATGCTTAAATTTAAAATTTGTAATGATAACTTTTCCCACATATAGGCCGAGTTTGTCGTACAATTCTCCGGTACACCATTGGCGAAAATCTCATGGTTCAAGGACGGTTTCGAGATTTTTAGCAGTAGACGCACCAGGATCGTTACGGATAATGGAAAGAGCGTTCTTCTGATTCATCAAACCGCGCTTAACGACGAGGGTGAAATCAAATGTACCGCTACCAATCGAGCGGGTCACGTTGCTACCAGAGCTAAATTAATTCTCGAAGGTTAGAAATTGGCAATGCTGATTAAAAAATATAAAAATGGCTTCTTTGTAATTTTGATAAATTTCTAAATATTATTTATGCATTTAGCGTCACCGCGGATACGATTACCCCGTCAATACGAGGACGGACTGCTTTTTGAGCAAGATGAAACCATCAGACTGAAGGTATCTTTGGCAGGTAAGCCACCGCCTACTGTCACCTGGTATCACGACGGGGAGCTGATATTCAAGGATGCTAGACACATATTTGAGGTGATGGACGGTGAATCAGTTTTGAAAATACCGGATGCCAAACGAAATGATCGAGGCGAATATACCGTCAAAGCTACGAACAAACTAGGTGAAGATACTGCGTCTTTTCTGGTCACTGTAACAGGTGTGTGAAAACGTTGCATTAATTCAGATATTAGTTTTTTCAACTCTTTTTAATATATAAGTATAATATAATTTTAATTATTTTCCAACTAATTTTTGCCAACAGATCGACCAGCTGCTCCCGGAAAAGTGTCTGTCGCGATGACTCTAGGTAGATCGGTGACGTTATCGTGGAAAGAACCGGAGGATGACGGCGGATGCAAGATCGGGACTTACATCGTCGAATACTATAGAGTACGCAATCAAAAATGTTATTTTTATTCGCGTATATTTTTAGAAATTTGACAATGATTGTTTCAGATTGGCTGGGAAGTGTGGCTTAAAGCAACAACGAGCAGATGCACCAGCGCAACGTTAACAGAATTAATCGAAGGCTCCGAATATAAATTTCGCGTGAAGGCTGAAAATCCTTATGGAGTCAGCGATCCTAGCGAAGAGAGCGACGTTATCTTCATTCCAGACCTTAAACGAAGGTACTTTGTCGTCAACGCGTGCTCTTCACTTTGAAATATTTTTTACCTGCGCAGAAATAAAGTCATAGATTTATCTTTGTAGAATTGTTACGCCGTCCTTGAGCGAGAAATCGCAAAGCCATCGAGAGATCAGTAGATCTCGCGGAGACAAACGCGAAGTTAATCTCACTATGCCGGCGCAAAGAACTAGGAGTTTAACAAGGGAAGAAGCTAGAGCACAAAACGAAAGCATCGATCGCTTCGGATACGATGAACGATCAGCTTCAACGCAACGGCTCGCAACACCGATTTCTACGCTGGACAGACCATCCAGAGCAGACAGTAGAGTGACATTTGCACCGGACACTTTGGAGAAGGAACAACCGCCAGTTCCTCCAGCCAGATCCAGAGATCACGCTTCTACGAAGCAACAAGTTTCTCTTACAGGAAATCATACAGTCCGACCGAATGCTACGACAGATACGAGAGACAAGGTAAGAAATAAACAAGTATGAAAAAGGTACGCTAATTTAATTACAGATTAAAAGGATTATTAAAAATATACGTAATTTTCTGCAATGTAGCAAGATATTGTTGTAAAGAGGGAAAGAACAATGTCGCCGAAACCAACCGTAACAGTCTCTTCTCCAGAAGAGGATTTCAAGCCACGTTCGATATCTACGACAAAAGAAAGAAGAAGCCTCTCTCCGCTTTCGTTGCCGAGAATTCAAGAACCTCAGAGAGAAGAGAATAATGTTGCAACTAGCTATCTTTTATCATCTTCGAATTCGATTCTAAAAAGACAGACCGCTCTTATAAATGAATCCGTGTTATCTCCACCACAGGATAATCTGCAATTGCAAAAGCAATTATCACGAGAGGATGACGAGGACGTATTACACGACAGCTCTGAGTTTATACTGGTTTTATATCCGGATGAGACGATGGAAGAGGAAAATGTAATCGTGACAAACGGCACGTCGCCTGAAACTTACATCAGAAGCGACATAAGTAAGTGCGCGCGAGAAATTCTACGACAAAAAATCTGTAAAAACATAAAAATTGTACTAAAAAATATGCATTCGTCTTTTTAGGTAGTAAACCGGACATGATCGAGTTGACGGAAGAGGAGAACGATCTCATACCGCCGTCGATGTCGCTGTCACTTCCGGAATTATTCAGCTCGCAGCATCAAATAGTAGAAGTAATGCGAACAGCTGTCAGCTCTACCGAGCTTCTTCACGAACGAGCTATGGAACGTTTCTATCGCGCGGTCGCCGTCGAAGAGGCATCCGAGATTGCTAAACGGAAGACCCAGGTTGAGAGACAAACCGGTGAATTGGCGCTATTAAATGTCGAATCCGTTCAGAAATCGTCCCTTCGAAGACGCCTATCGAATTCCGGCGTCACGACGCAGAACTTGATTGTCTCGTGGCAAGCTAAAAAGAATCGCCGAAGATCGAGCGAGGGACAAACCGAAGCGGCCCCGAAAACGATGAAACTTCTCTCGCCGGCTTTGCTGTCGGATGTCGAGGCCAGGTCAGATCCGAATCTCCCCTCTGAAACGACGATGGCGGATTCCTGGAGGAAGAGCGACGAGGACGAATCCGTAAAACGTCTGCGTAGATGGCATGAAAGGAACGTACCGCTGTTGGAGGAGGTGCAGGAAGAGAAATCAATACGAACGAACGATGAAGAGGCGGCAGCCTCCATTACTGCAAATATAGCTAAAGAAATGGAAGAAGAGGAAATTAATAGCGTCGATACTTCCGAAGAATCATCGGAAGAGATTAGTAGCGCGGATAGCGAGGACTTGAAATTATTAAGATCGAGGATCCTGGCGAGACGAGTTATGGATGAAGAAGATACTTATCATCCTAGGGGAAGGCCGGTTCCACATGTCGAACCGGAACTGCCACAAATTTCATACGATAGAATGAGTTTGGATATTTCGTCTCCTCCACCTGTTAGAGCAGTTACTCCTGTCTCACCGAACAACGTGGTACCAAAGTCTATTTTAAAGAAACCCAAGGAAGAAATGATTTCTCCGGACAATTTCGACATATCGATTCCTCCAGAAAAACCAATAAAACAAATATCATCGCAGCCGTATGAAGAAGAAAATATAGAAAAGATAAATATCGATATTAAAGAGAAAATTACAGATTTTTCGAGCATGTCCGAGGCTCTGAAAACACCTGCAATGTCGGAATCCGATACAAATAGCATTTTATCAGCGGCAGAAGCAGCGAAAAATCGACGTATGCAATCGAAAATGCGGTCCATAACACCTGAAGAGGAGGCAGCTGAAATAGAGGCAAGAATGGCGGTCGTGAATCAGTATACCGAGATAGTTCGAGAGTACGCGGGTCATTCGCGACACGGTAGCGCAGCCAGTTCTCGAAGATCTTCCTTTTCAGAGGAACAAGCGGATCAAAAGCATCGAGTGCAGGAAAAACTTGCGCCAAATCTAAACAAGGATAAACAAGAGCCTGCTCAGGCTGAGATGTCGAAATTAAAAATTCAAAATAAGAATAAAATCGACAAGCAAACAAAAAATAATCAAGCGCCAACGATTACCAAGAAAGAAAGCGCTAATTCCAGAAGCACGACTCCCGCAAGAGACACGACGACTGCGAAACGCGATAAATCGATTTCCAGGGACCAATCTCCAGCTGTGAGGAAGAGGGAACGAACGGCAGGCGCTTCGTCGAGATCATCCTCGAAAACCCGAAATCGCACGCCTTCTCTGGAAAGAAACAATCGATCATTAGCGAAAAACGACTTAAACGAACAAGGATCTCGTAGATCTAAAATACCTTCCGGCCCTTCCTCACGCTCCTCGTCAAGATCAAACTCCAGGGAGAGGCATGGAGCGACGGCATCAGTAGAGTCAAAGGTTGAGAAGCTGCAGAAGGCACTCGAGAGTAACAAATATCGAGCGATGAAGAAAGAATCCGAGGTTACCAAAGAAGTTGCCGGGAAAAGCACTCCCGAACGTGCAGATGACAAGCAGTTAGCTCTGGAAGCTAAAAACACAGTCAGATCGACAGTGGACTACATAACCGACCTGACGTTGCTGATGGCTGCAATGTACGTTTATTTCTTCAAGAAGGAAACCCTGGCGGTTCCGTTTATCGTACTGCTTCTATATCGAAGAATACAGGAGGAAATACACGGATGGATGCCACGTCGTTGGTGGCGGTCCACCAAGAAACCCTGATCGATCGATGTGCAACTAAACTGTCATATATATTTTATGTACATCATGTTTACCAATCAAAATATGCTAAATGATTGCCAAAGAAATAATATATCATACGCTGAACCGATATAATATATCGAGAATTGCATACTATTTATGACATTCTTCATATGTAATACAATCGATACTCGTTATTGTTATCTGTTGTATTTATAATAAATATATTAATTCCTTATCTCTAATAAATTATGTACATATTTTCACCAAATTCCTCTAATATTATGCGTATTTTTTATTATGTATTTAGCAGTTATCATATTACATCATACGTAAATAATTGTTACTTTAAAAAAATTTATTTTTCGGAAAATTTTATTTATTATATTCATTGATGCGAATCATAAATGTTTATCGCGCTAAATTTCCGTATTATAAATAATAAAATTTTCTTTTTTCGCACAGTCTGAAAATTCTGCGCACTTACTTAATTCACCTAATTTTACCGGTTCGAAAATATGTACATGAGAATAGAATACCTGCAAAACAAAGTTTCAGTTTCGCGCGTCGAAAGCAAAAGGAAAAGTGAAAATAGGAACGACGTGGTTACATCAGCGAAAGAGAGACAAAGAGTGGAAAAACGAGGGTACGAAGATCCCGAACGGCGCATGTGCTTCTTTCGTTAAAACGACGAAGCCGAGAGCGCGGCGTCGGGACGATTTTAGAACGGAGCAGGGCCTCCTGCCGTCAGACGTCTCGTGGCATAGGGTGTGCTGTATCAATATAGGGTCAAGACAGGAACAAGCTGGCCGGTGGTGGTGGTGAACGCGGTGCAAGAGTTTTCCCGTGTAATACACACGCGTACGCAGATCGGCCCTTCGCGAGTAATGTCAATGCACGGAAAGATCGTCCTACGTAACGTTTGACGAGATGACCTTAACAGGTAAGATGCACAAGTTGAGTTGTCGTAGCCGCGCATTCGCCGGTATTAGCCGACATTCATGAACCGTGGTGAACCGCCGGTTCATCGAAGACGATACATGACGGGGGAACTTGGAAGGAAAGTGCGAAATTTATGTTTTTCATATATGTCCGCTTTATTTTCATATATTCTGTCGTACTTGCAAGTGAAAAAAGATACCTTGTCACTGTTGCAATTACGCAGTATATGAATAAGTATTGCGATAGGAATATATAACTTTGTCGAAATCGTGTAGGCGCTATCAATGTATAGATTCAAACTAGAAATTGAATGATTGACAAGAAAAATTAATGTAAAAAGATTGCAGAATTATGTGTACATAATTTATTATAAAAAAATGTTGAAATTTGCTGTTTGCGTATAATAAATTAATATATAATAATAAATTTTTATAATTATTACTTTTCTTTCCAGTTTTATATCTGATAGCTGATCAATTTGTCTTATATTTAACTTATATGTATATCTCGCTATTTTACGACTGATATAAAATGCACAATTGCGGTTACGCGATTTTAAAATACATTTAACGAGATCGTAATTGATCTCTTCGCGGAATCATAGTGTTTTAATTCAATATAAATATCGACGATATTGTTTGCCAAAATATTTTTGTTAAGCAAACATGAATATATTTATTTATGTTATAATGGTGCAATCTGGACATGCGTGGGTGCATCTGATCGAAATTCCGAGCGCACTTCATATCGCAAAATTTTCAAGTAACAGCGGCTTCTTTTGGAAGGTAGATCCGATCGTAAAGATTTATAGATCGGCTACGTTTTATTTTCTTAAGTGGTGCCGCTTTACCACACTTTACTAAAATATATAGCCATCTATATTTATGCTATACTATTTTGCATATGTACCTGCTATAGCGCAATTCCTGTAGCCATTTTGCAAAGCACGTGAGTCTCGAAATAGCAGATAGCTTTTCAACAGTAAATTTCCTTCCATCATCGGATATTGATAAATGTTTTCTTATCGTGCAGTTATGAGCATAATTAAAATTAATAATTAATTTTCTTTATTCTGTCATAGAGAAATGTGTATATATAATTAATTTACAACGAGCAATGTAAAATACTTACAGATCTTTCATCGAAGAATAAAGGACCGCCAGAATGGATCGAAGAAGATCAGATCGTGTCAACTCAAGGACGTGTAGGCGAAGACATCATCGTCGAACTGAAATTGGTTTCATCCGAAAATTACGATGACTTACAATTCGATTTGTAAGTATAACACATATGTTTACCCTATCGAATGAAGCGTAAACAGCTTTGCACACATATACCTGTTGCTCTCGTATCGCGACATTTTAACAAAATACCCATTTTCGTGTTATCGTTCATTCTCATATACTGGCCTTAATTTTATATAGGACCTTGGGACGTGCCAAGGATCAAACGCAAGTTATTTTAAGCTGTCGCGCACTTAATTTCGGAGAACTGAATTATACTTGCCGCGTATAATTTTGCTCAATATTCTTGCATGGATCGTCATTCCAGCAATGTCTGGAACGTGAGGGACACATCTGATACGTTCGATGTTCCGTCAATAACTATTTACTAATAAGAACGAGCAGTACGATTGTTGATAGTTTACCTGATATTCCAATCGTTAAAAAAATGATAATAAATAATGCTTGATCTAAAAAAAGCCGTATGCTCCAATCTGAGTTAAATAGAAATCTATTTCGCGACATGTGATTTCATATACCTGTGTATCTTGTGCATAAGATAAATATTAATAACGTATACTATCATTAAGTAAAAAAAATCCAGTCCCATAAAAATTGCAAAACTTAAAATTGTTGAAAATTTGGTATTTTTTATTTTGATATGATAAACTTCATGATAAATAGATTAACAAATAATCATAGACATAAAATCAAAATATTTATCAGTAATCTTTCACATAACATCAAAAAATCATGTATCTATATAATGTAGGCAAACTTCCTCTTCTTCGGGATATTTCAATCATCGCGATAGATGGTTCGCCACTGAACGTCACGATAATGATATGAATAAATTAAATCTAAAACTCTCATCACAGCCCCTCTTCGTGCAAGGACGTAACACTATGTAAGCTAATTTCGACCGCGCTCGAAATTTTCACGAAAAGATGAAAGAGACGCCGATGTTGTTGCCCAGTCCAACTATATTCCACGGTTGGCTCTCGCTAGCTTCTATATGAGATAGTCAGTTGCTTACGCGGTTCCTTGAAACTATATACACGAAATCTTTGATGGAGGTGGAAAATTTGGAGGGGACAGTCTGACGTTGGCGTCTCGCTATCAGTCTGATGCTGAAAGAGCGTCGCGACGACCGACGAACCCCTAAGAAAGGGTGTTAACCATTCGATTTTTTTAGTGCATCGGTACGCGTCTCTTGCCCATCGATATAGAAGAGGTGCTTGTGTGCTCTATCGAGATTGAATTGTCGAAATTCTAATTTCGTATTCAATTATGCCGGTGTGCATCATTGTGTACTTCTCCTAAAAATAAATAATTGCGCTAAATCATCAATGAAAAATCTAAGCGAGGAATCATTTTTCTATCGCACATTCTGTCTTTGATGATGAGGAATCATTTGACAAACATAAAGGTCCTAAATGTAAGTTTCAAAGTGAAGATAATGACATTATGAAAGAATAAAAGAAAAACCAAAGATTAGCCATCATCGAAGAGCCGAGTTGTCATTATATTATCATCATTTAATTATATAAGATTTAAAGATAAGCCGATTTTAATATAATCTCGATAAATATGAGACATATACCGATGCATCGAGCTTAATGAAGCGAATTTGCAGAGCGCCATCGCGCTGTCAAAATTGTCGAACGACCAATGTGTACCTCGCTAATTTTATCGCTCACGCGGTCATTGCAGTGTGTCATGACCGGAGATTATGCGCGGCAGAGATCAATATCTCGGAAGAACTGAAGCATATGGCAGAAACGTGCTGTCTCTCCACGTGATTGTTGATATTCACTGAAACACTTTTAGATGTGAGAAGGGATAAAACGGTATTAAAGAATGTTTAAAGATAGACCGAGCCAAAATGTTTGTTTGTAAAAGAATGTGGGCAATTTATGGCAATTACCTCATCGGCGGTACATTCTGACAAGAAGGTATACCCTTCCTTGTCGATTCATCATGGGAAGTAATTGCTGCAAATGCAGTAACGGTAAAAAGAATTGCATTACTGGATCCTCCTCCGATGGATCGGAATACCGGTAGGATGATAAAAAAAGGTGCTCTTGATCTAATATTAGTTTATGAACAGATATATCTTCATGACTTAGCTAATGCTAAATAATACTCACTCGTGTCCTTGAACACTTTACATGTATCGACTATCTATGTATATTACCGATTAAATACGCGATTAATTATTATGTGCTTAAAAAAATAAAACGTAAAAAGTAAATAGAAGACAAATTTATTATGTCACGGCGACGCCGCGTCACGTCAATGAAGTCTCACCGGTCTTACGTCAGATACATTGAGTTGCATCAAGTTGCGTGCTTGATTCATACACGATATTTCTAGGATCGTTCCACGTTCCTTCGATTAACGCGGACGATAATTTTCGCAAAGAGAAGAAACGTGTAAAAGAGTCAATAAATTGTGCTTGTTAGATTTTTTCTCTTAGTTCTAAACAGGTTCATCACAAGATGAAAAAGGTGACAAAAATAGGGCAGTAGAGCAATGCCAAGACTTTAGACTCTAGATCATTCTGCCCGAAATATGCCGGGCCGATGTATATATTTTTACGTAAACGTAAGAACACGCATGTGTCAAGAACACAGCAAAATAACAGATTATCGCAGTGACATAAAACTATAATAGTCTTCCCTTCGTTTCATTCATTCCAAAATTTCATTTGTTTTACTTGTGATAAATTTTAGTACATATGATACATAATCACACGTGAGAGATTAATGAAAAAGATCAAGAAATTAGCATACATCATTTATTCTTAATACTTATATAAGTATAACTTTACCTAAATCAAATTAAATAAAATTGAGTATAAATTCGTAAAATTTAATTTTAATTAATTTCGAAGTAATGCGAATTGTGCGGATCAAAAATATTAATATTAAAACGATAAATATAGATTCGAAAGTAAAGATTTATCTGATTGGACATCATCTGAAAGGCAGCGTAAATATATGTGTTTGATAAATTAAACTGTTGAATAATAATTTTGTTATATTTAAATAATTTTGCAATAATTAACTTTTCCGGATCGATCTATTGACATTTGTGAATTAAAAAACTACCGCATCTCCCTTTACGTACTAATGACAAAAAATTGCGCGTTCTCCGTTTTTCTTCGTATCTTCGGTTGAATTAAATATTGTTTTAATTTACGAAATTTGCAGAATACGAGACGGATTGCCAATTTCATCGGATCGATATCGATTGTCGATGCGAGGCAATGTCGTGCAATTGGCCTTGAAGCAATCGCGTAAAAACGATGCGGGTTACTATTCTCTCGTAGCAACAAGACTCGGACAAGAAAACGATAAAGGAGCTGTAAAGAAAATTCATCTAAGCATCAGCGAAGCAAGTTACGAAGAGGGCGATCCCCCAATCTTCTTGAGAAGATTGAGCGATCTTGCGGTTAAGGTCGGCACTCGAACCAGATTTCTGGTAGAGATTCGAAGTTCAACCACTCCGAAGGTACGATTTCATATATAACGATAAATAGCGACAAAAAAACTAAAAAAACAAATTAATCGCACACATATTGCACTGCGAATAAATTTTTCTTTAAATATTAGTTTGAGTAGATAAAAAGAGTTTGTGTGTATATTAACGAGACAAGAAAATCATTTGCCATTTGGCAACTTAGCCATATTCGTAACATGACGTAAGAGACGTCCTGACCTAAGATAGGCAGATAATATTTTGTGCCAACTATACCGCGATCAACCCGGAAGATGGAACCGATGGTCCCAGGCGGTGACTTATTGTCAGGCATTTCTCTTCCCTCTTCTATCCCGGTACCAGACGAAACGGGAAAGGCAAACTAAGATGGGCAGCGGGAGGTCCATGACCTGAACTTACGGCGAAAGACGGTGAAGAGTAAAGGAAACTGGTTACGCGTCTTCTTGTGCGTCGTATTAATACTATTATTACGCATGCCCGCATACTATGTGCCAGAGACTATATATTCCGATATTCCTTCGCATGTCTCTTCCGCCATACGCGAAATAGCTTAACAGCGTTATAAAGTTTTATTACAGCAAACGTAAGCGTATTAAAATAAACTGATATAGAGATTTATCGAACGATATTCTTACGATTAAATTAAATTTATTAATTTCAGATATCTTGGTATAAAGATGACTCACCTATTCATGAGGGACCGAGATTCTCCCTCGTTCACGAAGGAAATTTTCATTGCGTCGACGTTGCTCCTGTCACGGTCGAGGATCAAGGATGCTGGACCTGCATGGCGGAGAATCGTAGCGGGAGATCCTCGTGCACGTCCACTCTCACTGTCATCGGTAATCTTGCACTTGGGATTCACTTGACATCTTTTTAACAGTTAACACGCCTCGATTAATCGCAGATTCGATCTAACTTTAGTTCCCAAGGCTTACAAAAGGCCGGAATTCGTCGAAGAACTTCGCGCGCTGCTCACTGAGACTGGTACCGTGTCGTTGGAATGCAAAGTTATCGGTGTACCCACACCGGTACTCAGGTGGTTTAAAGACAGCAAGGAAATTAAAGCTGGCGACGTTTTCGCTCTGACCGCCAATCCCGATGACCCGACTTCCCTCGGCGTTTACACCTGCGAAGCAAATAATTGCATGGGAACAACTTATTCTTCTTCAAAAGTAAATGCGTTATGAATTTATTCAAATAATTTGATTGTAAAGCTCCTGTTACATAGCTTTTATCGTCGAATATATTATTGTTCCATACAGGTTCATGTAGTCGGAAGAGGAAGCCGAGAAGGTTCGCTGAAACCAGCGGATGCCTTGGCACCGTCCGGACCACTTCCGGTATTCAAAAAAATGCTCCAAGATGAGTGTTGCCGGATCGGAGACACCCTCGTGCTGTCCTGCCAAGGTAGATTCAAATTGATAATTCTTTTAATTTTTTATTAACATTTATTTTATATATTATATATAAAATACATGTTTGTTAACAGTTCAAGTACCACCCTGGCCGAAGGCAATCGCCTGGTACAACAAAGGAGGTCGTGTCGAACCCGACGAAAGATATCACATAATAGAAGATGGCATCGGAAGATATTCAATCGAAATAAAACAAGTCGAGGCCGTGGACGAGGGTGAATGGAAATGCGTCGCTACCAGCGAGGAAAATATGAAGCAATTTACGAGCTGCTACGTAGCCATGTCTAGTACGTATCGTAAAAATAGACAGCTGGTTGAGGTAATCGTATCAACGTCTGCTTCATTTTTCATAAGTACCAAGAAACTACAGAAAGCCGCGTTTCATGGAGAATCTGAAAGCAGTCTTGACGGAAGAAGGTCTTGTCTCGTTCGAATGCAAAGTCGTAGGTTTTCCGACGCCGTTGCTGAGATGGTTCAAAGACGGGCAGGAACTTAAGCCAGGAGACGTCTATCAATTAACCGGGACAAATTCATTAGGTAGGCAGCCATTGAATTAACTATATATTCTCCTTCTGGTCTCCATCTTTCGTATCTACATATTTTATCGATATTCAGGTTCGTATTGCTGTATCGCGAAAAACTGCATGGGCGAGGCCAAGAGTACGGCTGAATTAACTATCGAAGACATTCAAAATCAATTAAACGAAGAAGAACGTTTTCAGCTTTTGAGCGTTAATCAACCGCCAAAGTTTATAAAAGGTCTCAGGAGTTGCGAGGCGAGGGTAAATGAAGATTTTCGCTTTACAGTGCAAGGTACTTATGTATATTTGCCTATTTTTTTGAAAATAAAATAAATAAATTAGATAAACACACGTTTGCTTTCTTACTGCGCACAATTTTATATTTGTATTGATAGAGTCATTATTATTTTTTATTTAGTAAGTATTGTACCGGAACCGAGTCTTTCTTGGTATAGAGACGATATGTTAGTGGATGAATCCGACAAATATCACGCAGCAAAAGAGAATCTTGGCACATGCCATCTCGAAGTGCGAAAACTCGAATTTATCGATCAAGTGAGTATTCGTGAATGTGTGTACATAATTATATCGTTTGCCATTATGTAAGAAACGCGAATGTGTGAATGATTTTTCTTCCAGGCCGAGTGGAAGTGCGTAGCGGCAAACGATTTTGGTCACAGCGTCACTTCCTGTTTTTTAAAGCTAATCATTCCCAAGCATTACAAGAAACCGAAATTTCTCGAGAGCCTGCGCGCGATCCTGTCGGAAGAAGGCGCGGTGAATTTAGAATGCAAAGTTATCGGCGTCCCGCAGCCGGTTTTAAAATGGTACAAAGACAATGTCGAACTCAAACCTGGCGACATACATCGAATTATCTCTGGCCAAGACGGCACCTGCTGCTTAGGAACTTACACCTGCGAAGCTACCAATTGCATGGGAACAGTCAGTAGTTCCGCATCTCTATTAGGATTTGAAAGTACGTTTTTGCAAGTATTCATTATATGTAATAATTTTTAACTGTGTATAGTTCTCTCTATTATGTAATTTCAAAGAAAAGTTTAAAAACATTTTTTTTGCGATTATAATTTTATGCATTGTGCTGTAAATCTGTGAAAATTTTAAGCAGAAATAAACTTTGATGAAACTTTTTAATCTTGCAGATAAGAAAGAAACGAAAGAGATTCAGTCGCCAAACGGCCACGAACTGGCGAGAAATCTGTCGTTGTCAACGATACATGAAGAACGAACTTCTCAATTGTATGATACACCGCAGACGGATCATTCTGTCACTTTGGATGATCGTGGCGAGGTATCCTTTAGTTTTGACGGCAAAGAAGTGTCAGTCAGTCTGTACGAAACACCCGATCTCACCGAGGAAGAGGCACTGCAAATTGTCGAAATGTATGCCGATCAGTTGTCCGAACATGTAACAGGTAAGAATTTATTTAACTTTTACTCATTCATATAATGTAAGAATGTTGTTATAATTATGTGTTAAAAAATAATGCGTTTCCGTGTAGAACACAATGTGATCGAATTACCGCCAATGAGATTTGTCAAAGAAACGTCTACGTCCGGTAATTTGCTGATGGAAGCCGTAGTAATCGACGTGTCACCCGATTACTTCGTAAGCGCCGAAGAAGGCGATGATTTACGAACAGAAGCCGATGTCGAGGATGTCTCTATCATGGATGATGTGACGCACGTCCTTTCATCGCCTGAACGCGATTCTCGAGGTTCTTTAAAAAGATCAGCTCGGTATAACGAGGATGAGGATGAAAAAGTTCCTAGCAGGCCACCTCGGAAAAAATCAACGAGTGTATCGTCGTCGAAAAGCGAGAAGAGCCAACGAATCGAAGTTTCCGAGAGTTTTCATAGCGCTCAAAAGGACGAGCCACCCTTGTCTCCGCTCTCGTCCTTGAAGCAAGACGATAGCGATACTTTCGCGGATGCTTTGTCTTCTGCGCATCTCTCCATCACAGAGAGTATCGTTCAAAAACATATTGCAGCGGAATATGATATAACAGATACTAGGAAGCGTAGTTTGAGCGCTGGAAGATCGACCGGCTCCAGTTTGGACGACGGAATCGGTGGTGATTCCTCCTTCGATTCCGTGACTGGGGTTCCGAAAAAGAAACATCGTAAGAAGAAGAAAAAAGACAGGAGTAATTCCGAGGAGTATTCCGGCCCTAGCGATTACGAGGATGGAAGAAGAAGTAAATCGAAAGATAGAGCTGACGTGAATATAAAATCATATCAACCTATAGAATCAGTTGACGGAACAGAAATGAACATTGAAAATAAAGTCGCACAAGAAGCGATAGAGAAATCTGAAGAAAGACTGTTGGATAATTTAACGAGCGAGACGGAAGCTGTACATACTTTGGAAGAGACTCGAGAACTCAAAAGAGATATTCTTTCAGAATCAAGAATGGTCCTGCGCAAAGCTTTAGAGACGTACGAAAAAGTTCCCGACACTTTAGTACCGCGATTTTCCAATATTCGCGAGCGAGTCGACGATGTATATCGAACATTGGAGGTTTCGCAAGAAAAAGGCGAGGAAATTGAAACCTTGATCAATCTCGAAGTACCTTTGCATGCATTGCTGAGGGCAATCGATAAAATTACATCCTCGTCAGCGAAGGATATAGAAATTATACGCAATTTTCTCGAACCATCGATCCTTCAGCTGTCACGCACTGTCGAAAATCTCGGATTGTCATCTTTAGAGCCTACGCTGACAATTTTGAGAAAAATCAACGAGCGCATTTGTAACATTCCTATCGAAACGGAAGAATTGTCCTCGATAAAATCAACTTCCAAAACTCGTAATATATCCGAGGAAATTTTAGATCTGCTAATCGATATTCAATCGACGTTTAGTGCGATTTTAGATTACATGGAATGTTCGAAACTCGCGATGAACGGAACTGCTGCTTCACAGCAGGCTTTAACAAGATCGAGACTCGCAGCTTGTTTAGTAGAGTTACGAGAGTGCGTATCGCACACAATGCATACTGCGATGACACTGAGAGAAAATGAGACATTAAACAGTTTAATGGAATTTAGAGAGCCCTTGTTGGATCTTCAAGTAGTTGTAGCGTCAGAGGAACATACTTTTCAGGAAATTACGACACTGAAAGAAATAAGTTTTGCCATTGAAAGACTGAAGAGTGTCGTTGTAACAATATTAAAAAGTTCTAAAAATCCTGAAGCAGTTTCGCGGGTAAAAATAATTCTACAGGTATTGGAAGATACTGATAACGAAATATCAAAATTGATGGAACAATTGTCAGAGAAGGAAGCTCAAAAACATGTGCTGAAAGACCTAAACATCGATCAAAGTTTAAGCAGCGTACATTTCGCTTTATCATCGGTTTTAGAAAAGCAAGAAAAACGTACTAATTCACATCATTTAATTACATGTATTGAAACGTTACGTCAGACAATCGGTTCTTCGGCCGTTACAATAGCTAATTTAAAAAATCCAATCGGCAACGATATAACTCAAGAAATTAATAAAATAACTGATTCGTTGTTAAATCTGCAAAAAAATTTATTAACGGAAAAGCACAAACCAGAAGAGGAGCAAATTCTACTTAACTTGCTGAATCCTATCAATAAATTGAAAGAGATAATTCACGGCATACAAGAAAGCGCTTCTTCGGTCGAGTTTATAGTACCTATGCTAAAATTATTGGAAGAAATAGAGAAAGATACAATCCTTGTAACAAAAGAAATATCAAAGAAAAAATCTCAAGAAGAAAATACTGCCAAATCTCGAAGAGATAGTGCAGATAAGAAAAACGGTTCAAAATCCATCCTCGCTTATCAAATCAGCCGTTCTTTAGATCCTATTAAACAATGGTTATCCACATCCGAAGACAGTACAAAGGATGAAATAGAATCTACACTGAGCTTAACAATCGAGGATTTGAAGAGAGACGTCACTCAAATTGCCATTCAAACATCATATTCTGAACCACCAAATGATGAAAGTTTGATAGAAGCATTGAGTGATCTTCGAGAACCATTAATAAGACTTAAAAATGCTATTTCTGTGTATTACAGGCCGGAAGATCTCTTGATCTTAGAGAATTTAAATCAGCCTATGAAACACCTTCTGCAAATTATCACGGATATTCTTCATGAACATGAGAAAGAAGAATGTCTAAAATCGGTAGCAGATATCGTCGAACAAATAAAAAATCAAATATCGCTTTCGATCAAAGATGCTCTCTATCAGCAAGAAGTTGAACAATCTGTCAAAACATTCAATGTGGAGGAAGAAGAAGAAGTTATTACAGTCTCCTCCCGAGAAACAATTCCAGGCACTCTTACAGAAATTGCGTCTACGCCACTTGAAACCGGATCACCTGCTTTGCCTATTGAACAATCTGTAACAGAAGATAATTTCAAAATAACAGCTGACGATGTCGCTCTGCAGGCTATAAAGGTTGCTAAGCAAGAAAGAGAGGAGAATGCAGGCAAATTAATTACAATCTTGTCGGAAACCTTGGAGAAGCTTCAATTGGAGATGACTGGTATTCTGGAAGATTTCGAGGAATCGACAACGCGAACCACTACGATTCCCCAATCGAAATTAGCCAATTCTCTCGAGGAATTGAGAAGAACTATCTCTACAATTCGCATGATAACCACCGTTTACGATAAAGAAATTGGATCATTTGAAGAAAAAGTTAATCAGACCATTCTAGTGCTAACTAATTTAACACAGCCGCTGACAAATATACAAGAATTGCTTTCCCGATCGTGCGAACACGACGTCTCAGAACTTATGATACTGAATCGGTTAACGCCGCTGTTGAATATAATAGAAAACAACGTGATAAAACAAACGATGAATTTTGTCGATAAAAATGAAGACGCGGAGAAAGAGTTTGAATTTCTTCTGTACGTGCTGAAAGGAATTGAAAGAGAAATTCCAATTGTAATTCAAGAAATATCATCGAGACGAAAAATTTTGGAATGTCTCCGAGATATCTCGAAGCCTCTGGATAGCATTGTGGAGCGCATGAACGATCTCGAAAAAACTGGAGAAGAAACCCTTGAAACCGACGTGGCGAACATTTTGGGAAAACCGATCGCCGCTCTTTT
The DNA here is from genome assembly GCF_030444845.1 of Prenolepis imparis. NCBI lineage: Eukaryota > Metazoa > Arthropoda > Insecta > Hymenoptera > Formicidae > Prenolepis > Prenolepis imparis. The sequence continues at coordinate 1,066,703 of NW_028141165.1, forward strand.
GAAAGATATCAAGACCGCTATTCAAGAAGTAGATACGCTGGATCGACGAGGGCCGATAATTTTCGAATTACGAAATCTGCTCGAACCTTTGCTAGAATTTCATACCTGCCTTTCAGTGGTACAGAGCAGTCGACGAAGTTTGGTTCCCGAAGCCTGTTTATTGGACGAAAGAAGAAGCGTTATCCTGCGAGCGGTCGATGATTTGCGGAAACAAGTTTGTCATACTGTCGAAGCGATCGCGAATATGGAAGAAGCCTCCTCGTTCGATGAATCTTTGACGTTGCTGAATTCCGCAATTCTACAAGTACAAAAACAAATCGATAAGACTGATTATTCGCGCCGATCTAGTAGCACCAAGATTTCTCTTCAGACTCGACTTACCGGCACGTTGAGTCGCTTAGCGAAGGCCATAGTAGCTGTAGAAGAACACGCCGATAGAGATACGTATGTAATAGTATCTAAATGCTTGGAGACACTGCAGAAACAAATATCCTTTACGCAAATGCAGTTTATTCAGATTGGTAGCGAATCAATTGACGAAGAGGCAATCGTGGAAGGCTTTCTTTATCCGACTAATCAACTTTTGTCGGCATTGAATGTCCTTAAAGAAAATACGCAAAAAATACCGTCGGCGATTTCACAAAATTTGATAATTCAATTTCAAGAGTTAGCTGATTCGATTTCAGAACTAAATTCTTCTTTGTCGGCGCATAAAGCGGAACTCATACAAGAAGGTGCTTCTATAGGAGCACCGATTATAGAAACCTTTTCTGCCGTTACGGATGTCTTAAGTCATGTGAAAGATTCCATAAAGACAATAGAGAAGATAGCAGAACAAAAATCAAGCACGGTCATCACAAAAGTAGAAAGTATTACCGAGATTATAGAGATATCGCAAGAAGAAGTTGAGAGCGTAATGATAATCACGGAAATACCGTCGTCAGCAGTTCAAGATGTTGCTCAATCGAAAATTGAACATACACCTGAAATAACACAAACACCGGTTATAGAAAATCTAGAAGCAGTAATCTGTATTGAACAAACGGAAGATAATCTGACGGATGTAAAAAAATATGAGGAAAATCAGGAAGAAAATGAAAAACAAAAATACCTGACGAATCAGATGTCAAAGCTCAATTCTGCGATAAGTAGCCTGGCGCAGCCATTGAAAGAACTGATGAATTTCGTGAAATCCGCTACGCAAGAATCGCTAACTTCAAAATCTGAAGAGAACAAACGTAAAATACAAGAGCTAACAGCATTGGTACAAGTTCTTTACGATTTACAAGCTACGAATACCTCTATTAAAGCGGCATTGTCTTCCTCGTCTCTTAAACTAATAGATAGCAAATTTTCTCGTATGGAAGATATCCTAGCTGATTTTGAGCAAACTATCAATACGGTTATTTCCTTGACTGATACAGGAGTGAGACCAGAATTAAAAGAGGACATTATGATGTCTTTACAATCTATCGCCGAGCCCTTAAATGCTCTTGGAAATATATTGACATCTATATGTCAGACGTTTGATGAAGACGTCGACCAAAATGGAAAATCGTTATCTATAATTGCAAAAACTTTAATGCCGTCTATTAACGACACCGTTAAATCTGTAAATGAGATCCAGATATTAAAATCTGTTAGAATTATTGACGAGAGAGAAGCAGAAGTATCGAAAATAAAAGAGGAAGCAAAAGATATCGAAGAAACAACTGCACGACCTCTCGAAGAACTGATAGAAGCTATTATGGATTCTCAGGATCAGGTGAAATGCGACAAGACTTCGCTTTACGAATCTAGTTCGCCCGATTTGATCGAATCGAAAAGCGTCGACAATTTAAAATCGATGGAAGTAGAAACAGAAATAAATACATTAAATGAAGCATTCGTTAAAGAGACAGATGATTTAATGACACAAGATACAGTAGAGATACCACAACAAGAATTGACATCTGCAGCAGCATCTATTCAAATGGAAGAAAAACTTATCGAAAAGAAAGGAGTGATAACATCTGTAACAGAATCATTGGAAGAAGTTGAAGAGCAAAGTTTAGCGACGATTAGTCAGCAAAAAATAGAATTAACTCAATTACCTGGAAAAGAAGCAATGCAGGAAAAACAAATAAAAGTTGAAACTTTGCAAGCAATCATTTCTCCTCTTCAAGTATTACGTAAATCGTTCGACGAAATCGGAGAAACAGGAATTTTAGAATCTTTCGACAAGAAAACGATTGCATTTTCGGCTCTGATAGAACCGTTATTAAATCTAGAAGTTGCATTAGCGTCCGAAGTTGCTGAAGAAATAAAGCAAGACACAGTGCCGTTAGAAAAATTATCTATCACATCCATTTTGCAAGAACTACAAAATTCAATCGCTACAATTCAAGAGCAAGTACAACTTAGTACGGTAGCCGAAGCCAGTTCAAGCGAAACGTCTAAGATGCGTTTAATGCAAGCCGTCGAAAAACCATTAGAAGATCTGAAAATGTCGATAGCGTGCATTCAATCCGATCCAATAACTTGTCAATTGATTCAACAAAAAGCAGAATTATCGAGCGCTGAACAGATCACAATTTTGCAAACTCTTGCCAAATCGGTGGAGCAATTTGGAGAAAGATTTATGTCTATTACCGATGAGTTAAAAATAGAAACAGAATCTGTGCCGCCATTGCAAATCGTAAAAGCTCAAGAGCTCGATCCGGAAATTTTACATAAGATCGTTGATCCGATTCATATTCTACGTGAAACTCTCTCTCAAATCGAAGAATTAAAGAGTCATAAGACCGAGTTGCTAGAAATACCAGAACAGAAGAGAGAGATTGTTCAGTTGAATACAGTAATAAATCCTTTGGAGAAATTAGAACAATTATTAATCACAGATATACAACAGATTACAATGACGCAGGAGAAAGATTTTAGCGGAAATCGAGTTTCATTGGCGAGTGCGGATTTAAAGCCCGTATTAGAAGAGCTGAAAAATTCAATCGTTGTAGTCCAGCAGCAAACACTCTCCAACGAAGATAGTCTTATGGTAAAAACGTTAAACCAGGCTTTCGAAAATCTGAAGACGCCATTAACAATTATCGAAGAAACTGTCGATCACTTTGATAAAGTTGCTGAAACTGAAAAATTATCGACTTTACTAAGTTTTGCAAAATCGATGGAAGAAACAGCGAATCAATTAGCTACAGCTAAGCAAAATATAATGCAACAAGAAATACGAGAAGTATCTCTCTTAAAAGCGATAACTATTCCAATCGAAGGGCTACAAAGCGCAATATTGCAACTCGAAGATCGAGTGTCTCAAACATCGCAAACAAAGGAATCAATGAAACTTGTTGCTTTAGAATGTATGGTGCAACCGCTGCAAGAGTTACAGCAATCTTTCTTAATTGCATCTCATCAAGAAATCGCTCTATCTTTGCAACGATTGCCAATCAAGCCGATACTGGACAATTTGAATAAATCTGTTGCGGTGATTCAAGATCAAGCTACGATCGTTCAAGATTTACTCGCAGAGGCGAATACAGACGATTTGGCGATATTGAAGGATTTCGCAAAGTCACTCGGTAATTTGAGAACGTCGACGGTGGTCCTGCAACAACTGAACGCGATAGAAAACGCTGGTCAACAAATTGTGGAGATTGAAAATGCGTCAGCGTTGCAAACATTCGCAAAATCTATCGAGGAGTTCAGAAAATGTTGCTCCGTCGTCGTCGAACGGCCGAGAATCATCGAAGCCTTCGCGACAAATACTGAATTGAAACAATCGACCAAAGTGGATACGCAGCTCCTCGAAAGTATCATTGCGCCTTTGCGAATTTTACAAGAGCAGATTTTAACCATCGAGGAAACTAAGATGCAAGAATCTGAAATCTTGGATATTGCTGAGACAAAAACACCAGTTACCGTGTTGAGCAGTCTAGTCGGTCCCTTGCAACAACTTGAAAAATCTTTCGTCGCAACGGTGCGCAAGGAGCATGTGATGGAACATGATGGACAGAATCTGAAAAGCGAATTATCTTCCATGGACTTAGAAAAACTTGCTTTACAGCCCATCCTCGAGGAAGTGCAAAAGTCTATCGCCACTGTTCAAGAGCACGTGATATTAGAGGCAGGCAGTCAAATTATCTCGGAAGCGGAAACTGACGCTTTGCTGAAATCGATCGCGCAGCCTCTGGTGGATCTAAGAGCCTCCGTCGCGTCTATTCAACAAGTAACTGCAGTTGCACCTGATTCTTTGAACGAACTGGCACAGCAACAAAATGTCTCGGCGTTAGAAACGTTCGCCGAAACTCTCCACAATCTGTCGGAATGTATAGCAATGTGCAATCATCAACATATAATAATGGAACCTGTGGCAGACACCATTTCCGAAGACGCTTCGTCTTTAAACACGTGGGCAGACGTAATCGACGAACCATCTCTTTCAAAAGTCACGCATCCGATGGTGATCGATCAGGGCGCGGTCGAATCTCCGATCGAAATCGCGATGTCGATGTCAGAAGATGAGACCTCCGTGTTGAAAACATTAGCAAAGCCTTTAACCGAATTACGTGAATGTCTTGCACTGGTCGTCGAAGAGCGCAAAATAGTCGCGCCAAGCGATACAACGACTTCTTTATCGGAGAAAGAAAATGTTTCTCTATTGAAAACGATGATACAACCTTTGTTAGAATTAAAGGATGCAGCCACAGCGGTAATTATTCAAGAACAGACAGCTATCGAACGTGCAAATGAACATGAATTCGCAGTCGATGGTAAAACTGAACTCGCCCTTCGTCCATTGATGGAACCGCTTGAAGAATTGCGCCATTCCATCGCTGTAATACAGGACCAGATATTGATCGAAACATCAATGGATCGACCAAAAAGTGAAGTTGTATTAGATGCATTGGCTGAACCTCTATTCGACCTACAGCGCGCCATATCGGTTTTAGAAGCACGAGTTGTGTCGCCGGATGTCGAATCGATGCCCGAAGACACGAGCTGGATCACGGAATGTTTAGCGATTCCTCTGCACGAGATAGAAAGATCGATAGCCGATATTCGACAATGCACAATAATGGAACCTAAAATTATAATTATGGAAGAACAAATAAGAACATCGATGCCAGACTGGTCCATTGTCGAAGAATTATCGAAACCAATGGAAAATATTAAATCAGTTATATTACGTATGGAAGATGACTATACCGAAACTAAAGTTCTCAAAACGATGGCAAAATCACTTACTAATGTACAAGAGAGTTTGATGTTATTGCAAAACGAGCACAGCTTAAATGTTGACGAGGAAATCAGTATTGACGCTATTATCGATTCTCTATTCAATCTTGAGAAATGCATTTCATTCGTTGAGAAAGAAATTGTCGATAAACCAATGTCCGAACCATCGATGAAAATAGATACTACTATATCCACCGCTCTTAATGTACCATTAAACGAGTTAAAATCTTCCATTTTGACTGTAAAGGAATCGCCAAGCATTTATCTAAAGGATTTGAAAAGACCGTTGGAACTTGTGCAGGATGCGTTTGAAACAGTTACATCTATACAACGAAATAAAAAGCTCCTGGAATTATCGACAAAAGTAATAAATACTATTTCAAATATTAATACGTCTATTGAATCTATCGGACACAAATTAGAAGAACAACAGGGATCAGTCATTGAAATTCACATCGAATGTGAAGCACTCGGAATGTTGGCGAAACCTTTACAAAATATTAAACAGTGTATCGCGCAAATACAAGAGAAACCGAGTACTGCCGATTTAACGATCAGTACTTTGCAAAATCTCGAGAAATCAGTAGCTATAATACGAGAGCAATCAGCTGATAAACCGTTGGCAGATTCGCAGCACACAAATTTCGGTATCTTCTCAAAAAATTTAATACTGTGCCTGCATGAATTGCAAGAATCCATAGAAGAGGCAAAAACATTATGGCATAAAGAAACAATATTAGAAGGACTAACAATCCTTGAGAAACCGATCTGCAAATTGCAATCTATAATAAATATTATGTGTGATCAATTTTTGGTAGGAGAAATAATTGAGACAATAGAGAAGCAGAAAACAGTAACTCAAAAGAAATCTGCAAAAAAAGAAATACAAAAATCTGAAACACCTATCGAAAAAGACGATGAAATTAAGAAAACAATAAAAGTAGAAATAGAAGAAACTAAACCGGCAGACTCTATAGTAATCGATGATACAGTAGATAAGAAGGAAAAAAAGAATTTAGAAAGAAAACAAGAAAAAGAAGATGAAAAGTCAATAGAGGAAAAATTAGAACAGCCAAAAGATGATACAATTGAAAAGAAAAAAGGAAAAGAAGAGGATAAAAAGATAGAGAAACAAGAATATAAGAAAGAGGCTGATGAAATAAAAAATAAAAATAAGGAACAAGAGAAAGAGGAAACAGAAAAAATAAATAAAGAACAGAAAAGCATAGAAATTGAACAAGTAAGAGAAAAAACAGAGCAAAGTGAAAAAAGCATAAAAGATGAAAAAATTGAAAAAGATGAAAAAGAACAGAGTAAGACAATAACACAAGAAACTAAAAGTTTAAAAAAATATGAAGAAGCTGAAGAAATAAAACAAATTGAAAAGCAGCAGGAAAAAGTGAGTGTAATTGAAAGCACAAAAAAAGAAATAGAGGAATCTAAAAAGGTCATAGCAACTGGAGAAATAAAAGAAGAAGACAATGAACAACAGAATAAAGAAAATCATGAGAAAATAGATAAAGTGGCAGACGAACGAAAGGAAAAGCAAGATATTGTACAAGAAAGAAAAGAATCAGATAAAAATAAGAAAACTGAAAAAGATCTAAGCGAAAAAGATTTAAAGACAGAAAAAACAGAAAAGAAAAAAGCAGAAGAAATCAAAGATATAGAAAAAAAAGAAGTACAAGAGAAGGAAGAGAAAGAAACTGAAAAAATGCAAAAAGGAGAATTAAAGGATATAAAAGAAAATGAAAAAGTAAATGGAGCGGCAGAACAATATAAAAAAGATGAAATTGAAAAAATACAGAAAGAAGACAAAGAAAAAACAGAGAGAACACAGCAAAAAGAACAAGAACATGTAAAGGTAGAGGAAACTAAAATGACGCAGAAAGAAGAAGATACGCGCGACCATAAAGTGGAAGTCAAAGAAGCAAAGAAACAAGAAGAGAATAAGACTCTCAAAAAAGATGATAAAAAACAAGAGAAAGAAAATGAAAAAGCGAAAAGCAAAAAGACTGAAAAAATAGAAGAGGAGAAAGAAAAGCTGGTACAAGAGAAGCAAGTGAAACAAGAAGAAGGCAAAAAGTCAAAAGATGACAAGACGAAGGAAATGAAAAAGAAAAAAGAGGAGTCTAATAAGAAAGATGAGTCTGCACAAGAAAAAATAAAGAAACAAGAACAAATACAGCAGGAACAGGTGGAAGCAGTAAAAACGCAAGAGCAAAAAGAAAAAGAGGTAATAGAAAAAGTGAAAGAGAAAGAAAGCAAAAAAGCAAAAGATGATGTGAAAGAATTAGAAACAACAAAAGAAAAATCTAATAAAATAGAGGAATCAGAGAAAATGAAAGAAAAGGAACAAGAAAAAGAGAAACAAGATAAAATTGAAATATCAAAGAAGAAAGATGAGGAACAACAGAAAACTCAAATTGAAAAAATAAAGATAGCAGAAGACAAACAAGCTGAAATAAAGAAGGGTATGCAAGAAGACAAGAAAAAGATAATACAACAAAAGGATAAGCAGGAAGATAAAAAAATAGAAAAGGAAAGGGAAGAACAAATAGAAAAAAGTAAAGAGGAGATTGTTAAAATAGATCAAGTAATACAACAAACTCAAAATGAATACATAAAGAAAGAAAACGATAAAGATAAGAGCAAAGATAATGCACGTATAAAACAAAAACAAGAAGAAAAATTAAACACAGAAATTCAGAAATTACAGTCGAAAGAGGATAAAGATTTATATTTAAAAGTAGATAAATATCAAGAAAAACAAAGAGATGACAGAATACTCCAAAGACGACAAGAACAGAGCAAATTGCAACTTGAAGAAATAGAGAGAACAAAAAAAGAGGAACGAAGACAGTGGAGATCGCAGGATGATGAAAATTGGTTACGCACAAGAAAAGAAGAACGAATTAACAGAAGTTATGAACACAGATTAGACACAGAATACAAAGAGGAATACGATCGTCAAAAAAGAGATGATAATAAAAGGCTACATCAAATGGAAATGGAACACTTAGAAAAGAAAAGAACCGTGGGACGATCAAGAAGAGATGAAACTGATTATATAATTAGAGCAGATGAGGAAAGAAGCGAGGAAAAGAGAATCAGGGGAGACGAGACTGCCAGATTATTATGGGAAGAAGGAAAAAAATTGCGGAAAAGACAAGAGGAAGAGATATTCAGGAATAAACAGAGAAGAGAGGAGCTAATAAGAGAAAGCGAATGGTCGAGAAGGCGTGAAAACGAATCCGATCGTTTCCTTAGAAACATGCTGGAAACCAAATACAAACCAGACAAATCAACCGGAAAGTTTTTCGACGTCGATTATTCGCGAGAATATACTTCGCGATTTGACTCTGGCATCTCGACGCTTTCTAGCACTTCCAGATCGTACAGCTGGAGAGATTCTTTGACGTCATTAAATAGAAGAAGAATCGACGACTGGGATTATAAATTACACGGCTCTTCCATAGATAAATATTATTTCGACGCAGGATCATCGTACAGAAGGCGCAAGAAAAGAGAAAATCGTATGATTCGCGCGAGATCGACTAGTTTGTTGAAGTACGAAGATTATTCAACCGGAGATAGCGATGCTACCATCGTACCTAGCACTCGACGTATCCGACCTGTCCGACGCACAAAAACGGAGACTACTCCACGTATGAATTTGATTTACGAGTCTAGTCCGTCTAGCTACGCTGGCTTCGGTCAAAGTGAGGTACCCATCCGCTGTTAAATTATTTCTTAATGCATCATAATCAAAGTAGAATTTTTTTTTATAATTTTTCGGAAATATTGCAGGATCTTTCGTGGGACAAACCAAAGAAGCCATCGTTCTGCACGAGACTGACAAACAGAATCGTAGAAACCGGTATGAGAATAAGACTGACCTGCACTGTTCTTGGTAATCCAGAACCGCACGTCTACTGGACTAGAGATGGTCAAAAGTTGGATGTATTAGACAGTCGCTGCAAAACACGATATGAAAACGGTATGGCCTATCTGGAATTATACGACGCTCTTCCGGCGGACGCCGGAACTTATATATGCGTAGCTGAGAATACACACGGCATTTCGAGCACCGAGTCCACCTTGAAGGTTTACTCCGATTATAAACCTACGCATTCGCCTCCAACATTTGTAAAATCCATTAAAGGTATATGCACATACGCGCGCGTGTGATATGCATTTTAATTTTCACGCGCATCGTTCTAACGTTAGACTTATTTTTTCTCACGTAGACACTTACCGATATTCCGATCAGAAGCTCATCTTGGAATGTCGTGTACGAGCACATCCGGCTCCTTCGATTTCCTGGCTGAAAGACGGGCAGATTCTTCAGGGCGAGCATTACAAACAGAAGTATCTCGACGACGATGTGTATCGATTAGAGATAGCGAATCCTAATGCCTCAGATAATGGACGATACACGTGTCGTGCGATAAACGAAGTACACACAGAGGAAACATCTCATATGGTTCATGTCGAAGGTGATCGAGAGATTATGTATCATGAATAAATGTAACAAGCATTCAAATACAAGCGATTAAAATATGATTTTAGACTGGCGATCCGTGAGTCGATACGATCTAAAGTTGAGCGACGGAAGAGAACCGGAATTTACGCGACGACCACGATTCTCAAATCTATTGAAGGATTACAACGTGCCCGCTGGCGGTACCATCGCTCTTCAAGTAGAAGTTAAAGGTAGTAAGTCGCGTTCTCGAGTCACTTGTCAAAATTTTGAATCTTCTGATTTACTTTATAGGTGTACCAGCTCCGGAAGTGAGATGGTTACGCGGTGACCGGAAGGAGCCGATCGCCATACCGAAGGCAAGAACCTTCACCGAATGTGGACTTCACACGTTAATTGTACCCGAGGCAACAGAATCGGAAAGAGGCACATACGTGTGTAGAGCGATTAATGCTTATGGGCAAGTTGACACGTCGGCGACAGTGGATGTAATATCAGCGAGCGCTATCGATGGCGGAAAACCGGCGATATTCGTCTCGAGACCGTCCAAGAAATCGATCGACGTGACTGTCGGTGAAGACATCAGTATATCCTTCCGAGTCAGCGGTACCCCTAAGCCACGAGGTAAAGTTTAATATAATTCTTAATTTATTCTCGGACAGAATATCAGTATCGCTTTATCTCTTTTTTTCCTCTCTTCTTCGTTCTTCGTCTATTCTCTTTTCTACCATTCTAGTAATCTGGATGAAGGGATTAACGGATATCACGGACGGACCGAGATCGTACAAGGAGAGTATCGATGATTACGTTAGATTAATATTAAAGAGAGCCATAGCTTCTGACGAAGGTACTTATTGCATCCTGGTTAAAAATAGATATGGCTGCGATAGAAGCTTCTTTTCGCTCAAGGTGAGGATATTCGGTGAATTTGGAACAAAGCGAAAATATAATCAGTAAATATATTCGTGAACAGGTGAAGCAACGCGCTAGGTCGTTGACCCCATCGTCAGATTGGAATTCCGTTGCCGAACGTGACGCAGGCGAAGAACACGATGACGATATGTCATATGTGAGAAGTAAGTGACTTTTGCGATTATATTGTAATATTAACTTTAAAAAGATTGTGTGTGTGTGTGAAATGTCAGTAATGAGATTTTGCAATATTATTTGCATTAAAAATTTAAATTTAAAACAAAGTCACTTAATGTCGTGTAATAATAAATTCCAACTACACAAATATCAAATAAATATTATTGTGCCAATTAAAATTAGAATAACAAACAAGCTTGCACCAACTGCAAGGTAAAGTTAGCTTTTAATGGCTGGACGCCAGTTCTGACGCCTGGAAGCGGCCGCGCAAACTGACGTCAATATTTAGCTTGATTATTTGATTATTCATCGAGCTGATGCGGTAGCCGAAGACCTCCTTGTGCGAATGTAAACTGATCTTTGAAACAAGTGTGAGAGGCGATATTGTAGAATGTGAGATCTCAATTGAATTCAAAATTGATATTTTCGCGAAATATTGTACGGTAGGCAATTCGTAACGCGTAAAATAAATACGGTAGGAGAATATCCAAGTTGCTTTCGTTCGAGCAATATCTTTCGAGAGCCGGGTTATTTTAGTTTGCCTTCCTTAATCATCTCCCACCAACACCTCGCAGATTCCACAAATTCAAAATTTAGTCGTCGTTGGAACGCGAAACATTTCGTATATCTTAGTATTCCAAACTTTGAGTTTTCTCGCGATTTTTCGTGCTAAAAAAATATCTCGCCAAGTGAATAATAATTTTGTATTTCGTTAATATTTCCCTAAATGCTATCATTGCGAGTTTATTATAATTTTTATAACATTTTTGTGTTATTATACATTTAATTATATAAAAAATTTATAAAAAATTATTATATAAAAAAATATATGTTAAAAAATATACATCGCTGAAAAGAATAAAATATAATTTATCATGAAGCCACATGATCATGGAATCATCGTCAACGATGGAAACGATATCACTATCTCGCGTTTGAGACGTTCATGGACCAATAAGAATTGTTTAATAATTGATTTTTTGGAATATTTGTATGGACATCGAGGTTAGCTAAAAACGATGAGAATTGCTTACAAATATTTTTGAAAAATAACAATATATATAAAATTATAATTAATATATATTTCAATATATATAAAAAAGACGCAATTAGTATATATATATATATATATATATATATATATACACACACACACATTTAAATAATAATTTATATACATTATATATATTACATTTATATAACATTATATGACCTTATTATGGTTTTCGTCAGACGTACCTGGCCCGATCAGTAGCGAACCCGTCGCCGTTGATGGTGGAAAAAATTGGTTGTCACTGACTTGGGGTAAAGCAGAGAGAAGAGGACCCGCGCCGGTGATCGCTTATAAAGTCGACGCTTGGCTTTTGGGCAGTGACGGGGGTGCACGATGGGTGGAAGTGAGTATAACAAATATTACTTCCAACAATATAATATATATTATATAATATATTATATATAACATTATATAATATAATGATATATATACAATATATTTTATTTCAATTTACCATTTAAAAAATGTTTAATATAATCCAGCTGGGAATCACACCGATCAACGCGTACGATGCGTTCAATTTGCGACCGGGTGGAGAATACAAATTCCGCGTAACACCGCGAAATCGTTACGGATGGGGCGAAGCTGTTACTATGACGAATTCGGTGTTAGTGAGCGAAAGTACCGATCTTCCGGAATTCACGAAAATTTTACCGGGTCAATTGAAGGTTCTCGAGAGAACGCCGTTAAAATTGGAATGCGAGGTAAGTTTACAACAACTAACATCTTGCTACAGTATTTAATTAACGTTTTATCTCATTCGAATAATGTCTTTCAGATTCGCGGTGATTCCAAAATGGATATACGATGGTACCGTGAAACAACGGAGATAGATCCGCACGCTGATTCAAGATTCGCGATATATTACAATGGTCCCAAATGTTTCTTAACAATTGCGAATATCAAAGAGGATGATTCCGGAAGATACGTTTGCGAAGCGAGCAACAAGATCGGTAAAGTGTCGTCGTTCGCTAGGGTTCTCGTTGTTAATGATCCGAGAATTATCGAGGCCGATGAAAAACTCAGAACAAAGTAAGTAGAGATAGATTATCGTAATAACGACAAGGCCAGAACAATAACATTGTACAATTTCATTAAAAGTTTGAGCATCGAACCGAAAGATAAACCGCCGCAATTCACCATGAGAATACGAGATAGGCGAGTGCAGACGACTTATCCGGTAAGGCTTACCTGCCAAGTTATCGGGCATCCCGTTCCAGAGATTACGTGGTTCAAGAATGAAACGAAGATCTCCCAAGACGGTGATTATCTCGACACGCAAAGAATGTCCGACAAAAATATCGATTCTCCAAGAATTCGAACGTCCTCTTTCAGATCGTCACATCTTCTGGGACGACGACTCAAACTTCCACACTCTGGAAATAATTCATTCCACCCTCGACGACTCTGGATGTTACATGGTGACAGCGAGGAACGTAAACGGCTCGGTATCTTGTCGATGTATCCTTGTGGTGGATAAAGGAATTCGAGCTTACGTTGCCCCAGAGTTTCTTCGTGATCTCGACGCGGCTTACACGGTTTATTCTGGCGGGGAGCTGCGAATGTCTGCGCAACTCGAGGCTTATCCGAGTGTCGGTGTCGTCTGGTAAGTTATAATTATGATTAAAAGCCAAGATACACGTAACGTATCATAAATCATGTTAACATACAAACGATTGTTGGCACCTTAAAAGCTACGTAAAAATCTAATATCGAAAATAAATCTGCGTGGGACTGCTAAGTCGCGTAAATTAGCTCGACCGCTGAAAGACGCATCTAAATCGGATGATTCGGTCATACTAGAGCCACTTCAACTTCAATTAATTTAATCGCTGCGTAATTAAGTCAACTCGTAAAATTTATTTATAGCAAAATTTCTAATCTTGTAAATGGTATTTCTAATTCATTTTCTTCCTGCTCACGTGTCAAAGATAAAAGTTAATAATTTTGTATAGTTGATAAATTCGTATTAACAAAATAATATTAACAATGCTTTAATAATAATAATATTAATTCGCATAGGCATCGCGATGGTATCCGACTACGACCTAATAGAAGAGCCGTAATGACGTTGAGCCACGATGGTACCGTCCAATTCTCTTTAGCTAACGTCACTGCGCGAGATGCCGGAGTTTACAGCTGCACAGCGACGAATGCAGTCGGTCATACGGAGACATCCACCCGGGTGGCTGTCATCACGGATGCAATTCCGGATCAGTCGTCCATTGGATCATTCAATATTATGAGCGCGTCATCTCCGGATATACCGTGAGTCTAATCTCCTCGAAAACAGCGCGAAGTTGTAAATAAATATAGAAATAATCACTATAATCATTATAATATATATTAATTCTTTCCCTAGATATTCCAAAGAACCGCTTTTTGTCACGAAACCATTATCAACCGAAGCAGTCGAGGGCGATACGGTCGTCATACTTTGCGAAGTCGTCGGAGATCCTAAGCCCGAAGTAATATGGTTGCGCGACTTTCTCAAGGTAAGCGAATTTTTTTCAGTTTTTAAATACTTTGTATTTGTGACACTCTGCATCTTTTTAAGTACAAGTTCGATTTAAAAAAAAGCAAACTACAACGAGAATTTTAATATGTCTGTTAATAAATTATAATTAAATTATGGACGAATGTAGATCGAAAGAAATAGTACGCAAATGATGAAGTGACGTGTATCTAATGCTGCGTGAATCTTATATGGATCAAGGTAGTTTAAAAAAAAAGTGATCACGTAACGGAGCGTATTATATCCATAAAAGCAAACAATGCATTGTGTGCGCCGAGAAAATGGCATTGACATTGAATGGTTCCATAAATGGTAACAACGTGCGTTACACGTTATATTATATTTTTTAATACGAACGAGAAAGAATAAGGTACACTCTCGGGGAGAGGATCCGTATTGTCAATCGATGATTGTACGATAATTCAAAATAGGAAGTGGTGCATCCTTTTGACCGAAACATCCGTACATCCGCATTACTCCGAAATATCTGCATAATCGCAAATGTATACAGTATTCCCCCACTTTTGTCGTTGGCTTTCTTCGTCGATGGATCGACCCTAACGTACGAGCGGCAAAACAGTCGTGTCGCGCAACTTTAACGAATGAGCAGCTACTTTTAATCAGCTATACGATATCCTCGCGCTGTATATGTTATGTGTATAAAAACGTAATTATTATTTTTATTATATACTTGATTGTTCTGTAAGTTTTCAAAATTTCTGCAAGAACAAACAGGGGTTTAATTAATCTAAACAATATTTACTCCAAAGAATAAAATTCAACTCCATGTGGAATACGACAGTGTAAGTGTAACATTTTTAAATAATTGTTTATTTAGCCGAGAAAAGTGAGATCAATTAATTTTATAAAACTCAAGTCAAATTCGCAAACTTGAAATAAATTATTAAATAAATTAGATTAAAATAAATTATTACATTTTATGTGTTAAAATTTGCTTGTGTTGGAAACTTGGCCGCACGAACCCTTACTTTCCTCGGGATTGCATATATTACTGCAAATGCAGTTCCCATTTGATCAAATAATTAACTTATTTTATAAATCAAATATGCTCAAAGAGTAATTATAAAATTTTATATAAGAAAAATCGAAAATGATTCTTTCTATAAACAAGTAAATTAAATTTGGATTTTGTTGCATACAAATATAAATTAATATTTTCTAACATATATATATATATATATATATATATATGTATATATAAAATTATTTGCATATACATATTTATAATGACATTGCCGAAAGTCCTTGCAACTGTTTGCAACTGACAATTTATGGCGCCTGTCTTTCGCAATCGGGAAGTATCCTCTGCATAAATTTAAACGTAGACGAGTTATAAAATGCGACAGGTGCAAGATAAATGTGTCTGAGAGGGTTCATTATGTCACGATTCCAATCCAAGGGTGAAAAATTGTGTGACTTTCCGCTTGTTTGGCTAGACTAACTATTAATGGAAATTGAGATCTTTAAATTCATGAGGAACGAGAGTGTATTGCGAGAAACGGTAATATACTCATTGGTACTCGCGTAATACGCACAACCAGGAGATCGGACTGCAACGATCTGTTCGACTTTCGCTCCCTATATGGGCTAGAACCATGACGAAGACATCTCTCACCTCTCTTTTCTCGCTCTTTTTAACTTCCAACGTCGTACCACACGCTGAGTTTTAACCCCGTCTCGTAATCTTGCGTAAGAACTAGCATCCAAAGTCTATCAATACGAGCACGATTTGAACCAGACGAGACAACCAAGCGATTACACGCGATGCGTCACGCTCGAGGAAACCGTAAACGTCATCCCGCGAGTCAATGCGTCTTCATTGTTTATTATGATTTTCGCAAGTTAAATACTGTCGGTGACGAATGACGTCGCAGAGACGTCAATTCGACGTCAATATTTTCAAAGCGTTATCTAAAGTTACTTTAATTTCAAAATTTTTAATTTTTATTAATTAAATAATAATAAATTTTAATTTATATTAATAAAATAATAACAAATTAAAATTCTTTAATCACTCCTTTATACTCGCTCGATGATGTAATGTCGTCCTAGCAAGCCGAGTTATACGTGTTATTGTCGTCGGCGATAAAACTCACGTGAAGCGAGAACGGAGAGCACATCGATAAGAAGCGGTATAAACATCCACGATACATGACATTCCGGCACGGTCGAATCTATAAATATTTGTGCCACTTACGCGACTTTAGATCTTGGAATATTCGTATTATCATACATGCGCGTTTTGCTTTGCAGCCCGATTATTACAAGGACGCGCCTCACTTCCGGCTGGTGGGCGCAGGACCACAGTATCGGTTGGAAATACCTTACGCCAAACTCGACTTCACCGGAGCGTATTCCGTGATCGCTCGCAACTGTCATGGGGAAGCTAAAGCTATAATTTCTTTGCAAATTTATGCCAAAGGTGAGACGCAAAAATGTTCTTTCACATCGCACAAATTCAATTAATAATCAATGATCTTTTCAGGTCAAGGCAAAGAGGAACAAACACAAAAATCTCACGGGTGAGTTACTTACATAACATATATAATCGTACATAGATATACTATCTATATCGTTCCACTAATGAAACATTAAACTCTGTAGAAAAGTGATGACCCTGCCGATTATAAAGAGGGAGCTACGAGATCTCAGATGTTGTGACGGCGATGCTGTTTCCTTGGAGTGTAAAGTCTACGCCACGCCGGAACCGCCGTTGATTCGTTGGGAACGAGGTGGCAAGGTAATGAGAAAATGCCTTATTAATGTTATTTTTCGCGATTGATAAACTAAAATACAAAATTTTCTTTCGTTAGATCATAACTATGACTGGCGATTTCGCCGCCGAATTCGATGGCGAAACGGCCCGATTAAGTATTCAGCATGTCTATCCTGAGGACGAAGGAGAGTACACATGTGTGGCTTACAACGACCTTGGAAAAGCGTATACATCAGCGTGTCTAGTTGTGGATGGTAATAATCTCCTCGAGACTGCTTTACAAAAACTTTTCGAATAAAGACGCAATGCGAATCGTGAAACCGTCTCTTTGAATTCACTTTGTTATGCTAATTGTCGGTCACATTCAAAGATTATGATGTAACGTAAGCATGACTAATAAACGTAAATGCGTTACAGCACATACATGTACACAAGTCGGAACTTATAATCTCAAATATTCGTTAGATCATAAATATTTTGATATTTGTCATAGTACCTGAGGGAAAGGAGAATATCCTGAGTCAAAGATTAACGAGGCCAGCGGGTCTGTTGTCGGCAGGATCGACCCCGAGATCAACTCCGCGATCGACGCCAATCAGGAGTCTATCACCAGCGGTTTCACGTAAGATAAAAACTCGATCTGGAAGCTTAAAGAAAAAAATATTTTAAAAAAAACATAAGAAATAATCGAACGAGAGAATTGCTTTTATAGATGGACGCGAGTTCAGATCACCTCAAGTTCTGCCGCGAGGCGGCACGTCGTCGAAACGACCGAAGGTTTGCCCGCCGAAATTTTACGCGGTTCCGCACAATCGTCTGGTCCAGGAAGGCGAGACTGTGCGCTTCCAGTGCGCGGTGATCGGTCATCCCGCGCCCTGGATAAGATGGGATAAGAACGGTACCATCGTGACACCGAGCGCGAGGATCACCATCAAGGAGCGGGATGACGTTAAGATACTCGAGATCGCTGATGTAATGCGGGAGGATGCCGGTCTCTACAGAGTGATTGCGGAGAACGATTTTGGCCGGATCGAAGCCAGCGCTCGTCTGGAAGTAATAAGTATGTATATATGTACATATATCTAGCAGAGAAAAAAAGAATACACACTTCTTTCTATATATCTTACACTAGTCTCTTTTTTTTCTTCCTGTAATATTAAATTTGTAAATCTGAAAAAGGTCGATACGAATCGACAAGTCGGACTATCAGAACTAGAAGCGCCTCGCCTAGGACTTATCCTTCCTTCGACCGGAGTCTCCTGTCAACTACCAGCAGAATAAACGAACGCTTGCAGCTGGAATGTCGCATAAGAGGGACGCCAAGTGTAACGTCGACGTGGTACAGGTAAAAACTTTAACGCGTGATATATAAGACAGATTTACAAGAAAATATTATTTTTTAATTTGACCTAGAAATGGACGACCATTGGAACGATCCGCTAGGATAAAAAGACATTTCGACGGCACGACGGCCAGAATCGAAATATCGAAAGTGAAGGCCAGTGACGCGGGTGAATATACTTGTGTAGCGACCAATGTCCTTGGATCAACGAGAAGCAGTTGTCAGGTAAATGAACGCTCATTATGCATATGTGAGCTAATAATTTTCAGTTTCCTAGAGATCCTCCGTGTGTTACATTATTTCTTCAACTTATCCTCAGGTAACTATATTAGATCCGCATGACTCGTCTATAGCGGACAAGGACGCACCGCGATTTCTACGATTGTTGCCGGAAGAGTCGATTGTCATGGAAAATCATTGTCATGAATTTCAGACAGTAGTCGCAGGTAGAATTTATCTTATTCTTGAAATTTCTACTTAACTGAGCTTTCGAAAAAAAATAATGAAATATAATCTCTACGGTAAGATATTATATGTTATTTACATTTGTTCTCTCAGGTACACCTCCTTTCACGGTCACTTGGTCCAAGGACGGTCGCGAGTTACCCGACAACGATTATTATAGGTGCATTATATACGGAGACGGCGGAGTTGCTCTTAGATTATCCGAGGTTCGCCCACAAGATGCCGGCGAATATACCTGCGTCGTACGAAACGATTTCGGTGTCGCGTCCTGCGATAGTCTTTTTGCTGTTCAAGGTCTGATTTGTGTTATTTCATCTTTTAATATTATTATTCCATCCTTTACTTTAAAGCTTTTTATCTCTCAATGTTTGGAAACAGACTACAAAGACGTTCCCAAATTGGCACCGCAATTTACAAAAACTCCACTGTCAGTCGTTGCCGTTAAAGGTGCTACCGCGTGTTTCTGTGCCCGAACGCAGTGCGAAAGAACCATGGAATTGATTTGGACAATTAACAGGAAAGACGCTAGAGAAAACGCAAAGTGTAAAGTATGTAAAATAAAATATATAGATATATTAAATTAATTAAATAATCATTAAAATTATATAATATATAAATATATATCATTAAACCCCCCCCCCCTTATATAAACATTGTTTTGCACACTTGCTGTTAATTTTATCATTTATACGTTTAAGATCGAAAGAGATGGCAATGTCAGCATCTTGCGAATACGCGACATATCATCGCGCGATACGGGAGAGATTCAATGCACAGCTTCCGTGAATGGAAAGGGTCCATCCATCAGTTGCGTTGCCAAACTGCGATTGCAACGTTCGTTACACGATTCCACCGACGGAAGCCTTTCACCAGTCTCTATAATGACAAAGCCCGAAGAAATTCAATCGCGTGCACAGACTAAGTTATCGCTGAACATTAATAACACAGGCATGCCAGAAAAAATCATGAAGCTATCATCATTAAAACATCGACGCGAAAAGTCGCCGACGAGAACCAGATCATTTTCGTTTCCTCGGCGGATCGTATCTTACACTAATTGTAAGAATGTTTCTCCTTTGTTAGCAAGAAAACGCATTCCTAGCAATGCGTCAGCTGATAATCAGAAATCACGATTTGAAAACGATCTATCGCGACAGAGAATTACAGAGAAGAATTTAGACAGTAACGTGAAATTTTCGAACGATCGAAAATTATCATTCTCATTAAATGAGGATATTTCGATAAAATTATTATCACCAAAGAAAACGGAACAATTCCATTGGGATACTAATGTCGTATCGAACGAAGAGTGTGCGGAATTGCTCCTAGAAGATTTGATGAAAGCTACGATAATAAAAGATCCAGATGACGTCACCGTATTTAGAGGAAACAGAGCAGTACTCAGAGTAACTTATCAAGGATATCCCGAACCGAAGGTCAAGTGGCTTCGAGTAGTAAGTTTCACTTTCCTCGTCTATATATTTATCGATTTCATCGATTATTATTACCGAGTTAGAAATGTTCTAATAATATAACGACGCGTAACTCTGATTCTCGCGCGAGCAAATTTTTGTATACATGAAAGAGGCTACTGTTCTCTGTAATAGACGCTCTGTTTCGCGATTATAATATAAACTACATCGATATAAAGCAGTGTGATTACAGTACGTTAATGTAAACGAGATTCTATCGATCTCTCCAAGTCTCTACACAATGTGGACGAACACGAGCATAATTTTTCTATAGAGATTAATATACTGTCAGAAATTACTGTCAGTTATTCAAGATGATTTGCTTATCTTTAGCCGCGAGAAATATGTTGAAACAATTTCTGACTATAATACGTATAAAATCCCCACCAAAATGTGACAGACGTGTGTAAACTTCTGGAAAGCCAATCGAGATATATATTATACATTTCGATCGTCGTGTATCATTGCCATACAGCCACGTACGCAGCTGGCGTCAATCAACTTTATCTGTGTTACATTAATTCCTAAGTATATCTTTTTGATACCTTTGACATATTTCATATATATATGGAAACATTTTTATTTTAATTTTTAAGAATCGCGAACTGCAGCCAGATAAGAAGATTAGGATAATCAGCGGAAACGGTACATCTTGCCTGACATTAGATGATGTGACATACGACGACGCTGGAAAATACGAGGTCTCAGTGGAAAATTCATTGGGCAAAGAACGAAGATTCTTCAGCTTGGCTGTGGAAGGTATTTGTTTGTACATATATATTGTACATATATACATCCGTTCGCTTTCTCGCGACTCGTATTCGAAAATTTATAACACGCTATTAGAGCATGACTCGGCACTGCTCGATTCGACCTTGGCTTAATTAAGCCTAATTACGCGGAGAGCATCAGTGTCGCTGATCGAAACAACAACCAACAATGTTCGGAATAATATAGAAAGCGCGTTTTCTAAAAAAAAGAAACGATCGTATGTTCTACGAGCTCGTAATTTAGAACAAAACATCGCTCCATTGTTCCTCGTGCGTAAATGCGTGTTGCACGGTCCAGTTCCTTTCTTCGCGTACAAGGTAGACAGCAGTCTCACGTGACACACGCCGCGCAATAATTCCTCCTTCCTCCAGCTTCCTCCACCATTAGCATTCCACCTCCTCTTCCTCTTTCCTCAAGACCGCGTTATGTCTAACATAAGTCTTGGTGAAAAGACGCGTGTACCACGATAGAGAAGAGATATACGCGCGATGCGCATCAACAACGTAACGTAATGACGTGCATATTTGTTTCAAAACGCACGCGATCGTGCTCCGAGTCTGTGTTTGACAATCGTAACGTTATCATAAAATTTGAATTAATCGCGGTTTAAGATAACAGTGTGTACCGTAAATATCTACTAGTTTTCTACGCGGATGAAAATGTGTTGAAAGAGAGATTTGGATTTTCATTCAGGTCCAGCCGAGCCAATCGCGGATAAACCGAGTGTGAATCTCAGCACAGGCCAAGCTACGATCGTCTGGAGATCGCCACCTTACGACGGAGGTCGCACGGTAATAGGATATACGGTGGAAGCAAAACACGCCGGTGAAAGCACGTGGACGGTAATTGCCGAGTCTTGTCATTCGCTGAGTCATACGGTATCGTCAGCTGAAACAAACTCTGTGACACCGGGTAAGAGTTACCGTTTCCGCGTCCGAGCTGAAAATATTCACGGCCTTAGCGAACCTAGCATGGAGTCTGATCCCGCCAGAATTCCAAAGCAAGGAGAAACAATGTTAGAAGAGGAAGAAGGTGATGATCTATTCTTAAAGATAACTTTACAATATTATACTATACAATAAATTTAGTTTAAAAAAATTTTTTTAATTTTAAGAGACGTGCAGTTAAAAAATTAATTAGCTGAAAATTGCTAAAAAATAATCGTTTTACTTTTTCAGATGATTTCGAGCCGAGCTTCGCAGCTCGTATAGTAGAACCGGAAGAGGGAAGATCGTTCGGCGAAAGGTACAAGGTTCTTGAAGAGCTAGGAAAAGGTCGATACGGTATAGTTAAAAAGGTTGTCGAGAATGCAACAGACATGAATTTCGCTGCCAAATTCGTCCGAACAATCAAAGCGAAAGATCGCGAACAGGTGCGCGAAGAAATCAAAATTATGAACGCATTAAGGCATCCTAAACTTCTACTACTGGCTGCTGCTTACGAAAGTCCTCGTGAAACCGTATTGATCACGGAATAGTAAGTATCTGATATTAATCATTAGATCTCAATTATATTTACGTATTAAATTTAAATAACGTTATAATATAATATTTTTTCTCAGTATTTCAGGTGGAGAACTATTCGAGAGGGTGGTGGCTGACGATTTTACTTTAACCGAGAGGGACAGTATCCTCTTCATGCGACAAATTTGTCAGGGAGTCGAGTATATGCACAAGAACAATATCGTACATCTCGATTTAAAAGTATGTTTTTCGCGGATAATAATGAATTATTAATTTGTGATATACACGAGCTAAACAGAGTGACTTGCTTTTATCTTACAGCCCGAAAATATAATGTGCCGTACGCGTACTTCTCATCAAATTAAACTGATCGATTTTGGATTGGCTCAGACTTTAAAATCCGATACACCGATCAGAGTGCTTTTTGGCACACCGGAATTTATTCCACCAGAAATCATAAGTTACGAGCCTATCGGCACCGAGTCGGATATGTGGAGCGTCGGTGTAATTTGTTATGTTCTGTAAGCTTAATATATAATAAATTAATTATAATAATTTAATAATACATATATTAATAATAATAATAAATTTAAGTAATAATATATCAGATTAATTGATCGTTATTATATATAGATTGACCGGTTTGTCGCCATTCATGGGAGATAACGATGCAGAGACCTTCGCTAACATCACACGAGCGGATTATGATTTAGAAGACGAAGCTTTCGATGCCATATCGAATAATGCCAAGGATTTTATCAGCGGATTACTTATTAAACGAAAGGAGTACGTCGCTTTCATATATTTTTTATAATTTTTAATATTATTTCATATATTTGTCGTATTTTAAAAAATATTTAACTAGTTTAAATAAATTTAAATCCCCTCTCTCTATTTTTTCGATATAGATTACGCATGTCAGCCACACAGTGTTTAGAACATCCATGGATAGCGCAACACGCTGCGACAATGAGCAGAATAGTTTTGCCGACAGAAAAATTGAAGAAGTTCATTATACGAAGAAAATGGCAGGTATGAATTTTTGGAGAATTCCAAACTTATTTTTAAAAATTAAAAAATTAGTTTTGAAAATTACAAAGTTATAATTATTGTTTTGCATAAAGATGACAAGTAGAACGTAATACAAATATATGTATATGAAAAGATAGATCAATATTACTTTTCTAAAACAAGTAATACTCAGGATGGCATGTTTTGTTAAGAAGCAGTAAAAATTTGACTGATATTTAATCAACAATATGTTTTGGCGTTAATTTTTCTTTATCATTAATCAATTAATCAAATTTGTCGCAGTAGAACATAACATCAACGAATAGCATAGCCTTTCTACAGTTTGAATATTGTGCAGTTGAAATATTGTTTTCTGTTTGAGATATTGTTTTTTAAATAATCTCAGCATGCGTTTAAACCTCGAGTGTGCACGTGTTGCGCTATTTATTTCAACAGAAAACAGGAAATGCCATTCGCGCATTGGGAAGAATGGCAATTCTTTCTGCAAATAGCAGACGTAGTCCTACAGCAACGACGGAGTCGTCACCTACACTCGAAAAAGGGTTTGATATGCAATATTCCGATGATAGAGATAAATCAATCTGCACTGCCGTCGACGAAGACACGAAACATATTGTGACAGGCGCGAAAGAAAATTCTGCCGAGACGGAATCATGGACACGTCCTACGTATGTGACGGAAGTAATTAATGAGATACAAAAGACACCCACGAAGGAAGAAAGTAGCTTGAATGGTCTTTCAAGTCAGACGGAAGAAAAAACGTGTAAAATACATATCGAATTAATTCCAAAAATACAAGATGTCACGGCGCGTCTGGAGATTTTAGCGTCGAAAGAGAACGAGAAAAGTGACAAAGAGTTGATCGAAAAATCTTCTCAAATGGACACGATTCCGAAATCACAGGCATTGCGCAGAGTATTTCGTGGAGATTCGCGCGATTCCGGAATAGGTGATTGCGGTTCGAGCCAAATGACATCCTCGTTACAAATAGATGAACTAGGAATAGAGTCCACTATCGTGGAAGAAGCAGATCATGAGACTCACAACAGAGAAAGTAAACAACGAACATTGAAGAAGGAAGAAAATCGGCAAAGTTCAACCGCGGGGATCCTAGTGAGTTTAGCACAAGACAAGAAAACCTCTCTTTTTCACGATACCGAAATTGTTGCGGGCAACGACAAGGTAGCTACAAAGAGTGACGTGACTAAAGCTTCGTGTGAAACTAATCTTGCGCGGAAAGGTGTGTGTAAGCGCAATTATATATATATATTTTTTTTTTTTGCTAGTATCGAATTATTTATCATGGATAATAAAACAACGTTATTAAAATTTTACAATTTCACAGTTGCCGACGAGAATACGAACGCAAGGATATTAAGCGGACGTAACCGCGACAGATTCCTTCCAACCGGAAATGTAAGTCGCACGGCCAAGATATTCGAAAGGGAGAGTGAAACATCGAAGTCGGACAATTCGCAAGTTCCGCAACGCGCGTATCCTGCCACTCTGGTGACAGGAAAGCCGCACAACGAAAGAATACAAAAAGCTTTTGCGTTCTGGAATAAATAGAGATCTGTTGAAAATATACCGGCATCACAAATAAAATACAAATCGAAGTAGATAAATCTTCGTACCATTTTCAAGCGATATAAAAATGCATTGGTTGAGAGAAAAAAACATGAATATATATAGAAATATTGTTCTTTACGCACATATATGTAAAGTAGTAATGTACAACCTGTTGAATATATATGTCTGTGTTGAAGTCATAATCCTTGCTCGTTCCTAACATTCAAAAATGAATATAAATTGTTTTATCAATTGTATCAATATAAATCGTACCAATGTGACGAAAACACACGCACTTGTTAGAATGAGTGATCATTTTCATAAAAAAAAACTTATATGAAACAACAATTTGTATAATAACTTTTATCGCGTCGCAGAGTTTAAGAAAAAATCCAATTCTCAGTATCTGCAATTTGCTTTTTATTTTTTTCTATTTAAACGCTAATATTGTAATTGTATTCGCAAGTTGAAAGAATATTCTTCGAAATATTCATCGAAAGTACATTTCAATTTTGAACATAAATTTTGAAACATCCATGCCGCATATTTATATGCATACAATCGATACTTTTGTTAAATGTATAACATATATATATAGTACATATACATGAAAAATCTTTTAAAAATACATATGTACATAACTAAAAATGTTTCTTGACGATTGATATAATATATCTGGTATAATGCTCTTCAGCAAAGTATAATTATATTGGATGCATATTAATGCACTTTATTAAATCTAAAATTATTATATGCGAACATATCCCTACAGTTGTATTGCAAAGATAAGACGGGCAACGTTTGTATTATTATTATAAGTAATTTACATAGAGAAAAATAAAAGATATATCTATGTATGCGAATTATATTAATAAATACCCATACACATACAAAAATATTCATTATTTCATGTGACATATATTAGATTATAAGTATATGCCATATTATAAATCTCTATAACTGTTTAAAGTCTCAGTCAACTTACTAGTGTTTGTGCAACTCTGATGACTCTAAATCTCCGATGCTATTATAATCAGTAGTTGTTAAAAGTTGAAGAGTATCGCCAATATCCAAGTAATTAAAGCTATCAGCTGTTGCCGGTAGCCAAATAGTAGTAACATGCTCATCAACGACAGGTGTAGGATTTCTAGAAGATGAAAAAGTAGTTTTCCTTTGTTTCAAAATACAATTTTCAACAAATAATTTATAAAAATTTTTACTTACCCTGTCTTTGCAAAATTAGTCCACATTTTCGTACAACTTTCTAAAACTTCTCGATCCTTTGTACCTATCGCCGGCGGATCAGGATAATCGACTTTACATTTTGGCAGGTAAAAAAGATATGACATCTCATCACCATGAGAAGCTCCTAAAATATCAATTATATGAAAATTATGTATTACTAAATAGATAGCGAAGGTTTGATCTATGACGGATCTATAAATTATACAAATTATAGATTTACCAATCATAGGAAGATTTTTTAATTCATATTTTGTATAAGTTATTTCATCACCGACGTAGGAAAAATTATATAAGTAGATTGGAGCTTTTTTCTTTCTTCTTTGATTGTTCACAAAATTCCTAACAGGAAGATAAAAACACAAGTCACTTAAGCATTGTATAAAAGCTGGAATACTTTCTTTAGTAACCGGCTTATTATGAAAATAATGCTTCTTAACTTGCTCCGTCAATCGCGTTATCTTTTCCGAGTCTTGCAAATGTGTAAACCTTTTTATGAAAAGATATAGATCTGCATACATTGTCTCTAAAGCCTTTTCACTGGTATCTGTGAGTAGATATAATAGAAATAATTCATTAATTTAAAAGAAACAAAGTATTACACACCATATGTATGGAAAATTTTTATAAAATAAGCAATGTACGTGTATGTGTGTATATATAGAGTAATCTTTTGATACCTTGAAGAAACATGATGAATTCGTGAGAAGTATTACCAATCATGATTGGTATATCATTGTTATTAAGTAACTGAGAAATAGGGCATGGCAGAAAAGGTCTCTTTGCTTTTTCATCGATCGTAGGTCCAAACGGGAGAGTAAAACTGCGTATTTCCTACAAAATTTTTCATGATGTTCAACACAATAATATCATATATATACACATAAAATTTAAGATATAAACAAATCCTGACGCACATTAAGTAATACATTAAGTTAACTCAGTGCTTAAAGAATAAAATAAAATTAAAATTAAAAAAAATAATTTACCTCAGAAGTAAGAACATTTTTTTGCACATTGATGATCTCGGCAGCAGGTATAGTTTTAAGAAAGTCAACCACTTCTCTAGGATCCTTAGAATCATTACCAAGTATTGACGAGAGCTTAAAAGCATTTGCTTCTGCATTATCTGTTAGCGCCCAGAAGCATGTAGCCATACCGCTTTGAAGAATGGCCTTATTAAAGAGACCTGAATATATACAAATATTAATATCTTAATATTTTTTAAACCGGAAAATTTCATTATTATTGTTAATATTAAAAGCGTATTATACCTTTAGATGACGGCGACAGCACCAATAGATGCGCGGATGAACCGCCTGCACTACCGCCAAAAATAGTGATGTTGTTCGGATCTCCTCCAAATATTTCGATATTTTCCTTGATCCATTTCAATGCCGCAACTTGATCCTTCAAGCCTTGATTTCCGCTTGCCACTTTATGACCAATATTTAAGAATCCTTGAAAAATAGAATCTTTATAATGTATACGTAAGTTAGCGAATAACAAATTATTTTCTAACAAATATTTTGTAACAAAAAATATCTTGAAGCACAAACATGCGATAAGAAATTTTCAAACTTTTTAAAAAGAGATGCCTTGTTGGAAGTACAATATATTTTACCTAAAGCACCAAGTCTATAATTTATAGACACTACAATGACGTCTTTTGCCATAAGATAATCAGGTCGTTCGTGAATGTCATTGCCAGTACCAGTAGAATAACCTCCACCATGAATCCAAACCATAACTGGATTCTGTGTCGTCTGGTGAATATTGTAAGGTATATAGACGTTAAGATAAAGACAATCTTCGCTGCCAATTATCGCTTGAGTTGGAATCTTTTGCAATTGTACAGAAACATCACCGGCATTTTTGGAAGCATCTCGGATATCTTCCCAAGAAGCCGGAGGTTCGGGATCCTAATTTCAAATAATAGTAAAGTGCGATTCTATATATTGAAAGTTGAGACAACATTTTACATATATCACAATATCTGCGATATATATATATATATATATATATATATATATATATACACATGTATATATTGAGATAATTAAAACCGTGTCATTTATTCATAAATGTGTGTCATTTATTAATTTAATTATTAATCTTAGAATAATCGTAAAATAATTTTAAAAATAAAGACATGATATAAGAAATAAATAAAAAAGAGAGAAATTATGTAATTTTTTTATTCGATAAGTTATACCTTAAATCTCAACTCGCCCACTGGCGGAGCAGCAAATGGTATGCCTTTAAAAGCGAGGTAACGAGAACCGAGCACATTGTCTTCAAAGATTCCTTGCAATTTTCCTTGCTTTACAGTCACGATTGGTCTTTCCATGATGAACTATTTCCTACTGTTCGTGACACACTGTCGTGACGAAGTATGCTAGATACTGCTTATCTTATCATCTTTATCGTTTTATGATTGATGATTGCAATGCAGATATCAGTAACCTAGGGCGAATGTCATCAATTTAAAAAAACGCATGATGCGCAACTGCTGCAAATGCAGCACTTTACTGCACTTGCGCATTAATCAATCGATGAATTAAAACTCGCCCATAATAATAAATAATATTTATTATGAGTGCATATCTATATAAAATATATATATATATACAATATATACTTACACAATGTAACACTACATACAATATGAAATACACAATATGAATTCAAAAGATTAAATTATTCCAAGGTGTTGATCACGAGAGATCAGTAAAAAAAAATTATATTTCGAAAATATTATATTTAAATCATAAAATTTACATCTGTAGTCGATAGGATGTCGATAGGAGAGATATGTATATTCTATTCAAACTCTTAACTCTTTCTAATTCTCAGAAATCGTTATAAACTCTTTGTTAATGTTATTCTTGTAAATTCTCAGAGAGAGAGACGTGCTCGACCGAGCGGTCGCCGTTTATAAACACTCAGTTAAAACGCTTATCCTTTCAAATGAAGCCAATAATAGACATGCCAATCACGGCATGGCACGTTTCGTCAAAGGTATACAATAAAATCGAGGCAACGGACAGATAAACATACACGAAAACACGACAATGACCCGACACGAAAATAATAACATAATACATATACTGGTGACTTATTCCACGGACATCCCGCTACATCAGATACCGCTAACACATCTCTCTGATTTATTGACAATGTGTGAGTTTATATCTCAAATATTATATTTTAAAAAATATCTTCTAAAAATAAAAAGATATATACCATTTATATTTTTTATCGTAGACCCGTGATATCCTTTCCACGTACATAGTACTGTGTATCTAAATTCACAGAATTGTATAAATAACTTTTATCATATTTTATACACTGTCAATTAAATCAATCGATATAATTAATTATATATTAAGAAATTTCTTTCAAAAATGTGATCTTTTTATATGCGTGAAAAGAGAATTTTTATTTTGCTATATAAGAGGGCATATGTATTTGTTATTAAATAATTGTTATACTGCACAATTAATATTTGCATTTTCTTAAATATACTTTATAATGTACTTTATTTGTTTTGATTCATAACACTATTGCAGGTTTTGACAGGATTTAATAAGAGGATTTAATGATTTAATGACTTACAACTTATCATAGCTTATTGACATAGATAACTGCTCAGCTGCTACTCTTTGAGTGTTTTGTTTCTTTTCCAAAGATAATTTCTTAATTTACTCAATATCGTAAAATATCATACAAAATCGTAAAATAATTAACCATTATTTACTATTATTAATTGTTATTACAGTAATTGACGATCGACAGTGAAAAAGAAAAATAAATAAAAACGAAAAATTAATAATCTCTAAAGAAAACTAAATTAATTATTTTTCTTTAATTTTGTTTATCCATTAATCAATTAGTTCAATGGAATCTTAACTCCTTTATATCAATATTATTTTACATTTTAAATATAATCAAAATATTATTCTAATAAGTTTTTATTATATTTTCAAAGTGCATGCAAAAAACATATTAGGATAATTAATCAGTACATTTATTAACTTTATTAAAATTTCTTTTAACTTTATATATTCTAGCCTGTATTATAGTAGCTGTTTTAATTCTTTAAAGCATCTAAAGACTTTCCTGGTGATTCATCTGTACGATATCTTGAATCTTGAATAATAGATATACTGTTTCTATTTCCATCGCATTGCGTTTTTTTTTAAATATAAATGAATAAAAATGACATTATTTCTATGAAAATGAAAATTAATTGTAATAAATACGTTGATATATGCTATAATTATTGATGATTTCTCCTCTATTATAAATAGCGATTATTATAATTATATGTATAATAATCAATTTAAATATATCATAAAATAAAAAAATTGGTATATATATGTACACACTAAGCCATCTGTTATTAAAATATTCAAATACGAGATGTAAAATAAATTTTTCTTATTTATCAATCCAATCATATTATTATGAGTGTAATATAATTGTTCTTATATTACGAGTATTATTTCTGTGCCTATGTTGCTGAAACATTCCATCAATATTTTGAGTGAAATTCTTGTAACTCTAAATCTCCGAATATGCTATTATAATCAGTAATTGTTAAAAGTTGAAGAGTATCGCCAATATCCAAGTAATTAAAGCTATTAGCTGTTGCCGGTAGCCAAATAGTAGTAGCATGCTCATCAACGACAGGTGTAGGATTTCTAAAAGATAAAAGAATCATTTTATTTTGTTCAAAACGATCTTTAACAAATAATTTATAATATATAATATTTACCCTGTCTTTGCAAAATTGGTCCACATTTTCGTAAGAACTTCTAATACTTCTCGATCCTTTGTACCTATTGGCGGCGGTTCAGGATCATCGACTTTACATTTTGGCAGGTAAAAAAGATATGGCATATCGTCAGTGTGAGATGCTCCTAAAATATAAATTATATAAAAATTAATAAATAGATTAATAAATAGTTAGATTCAAACTTGGTCGATTTAAAAGTTTTATATATTATACATTTACCAATCATAGGTAGATTATCAGGATACATAAGTTTCGTGGTAGTCATTTCATCACCGACGTAGGAAAAATTATATAAGTAGATCGGAGCCTTTTTCTTTTTTCTTTGATCGTTCACAAAATTCTTAACAGGAAGATAAAAACACAAGTCACTTAAGCATTGTATAAAAGCTGGAATACTTTCTTTAGTAACCGGCTTATTATGAAAATAATGCTTCTTAACTTGCTCCGTCAATCGCGTTATCTTTTCCGAGTCTTGCAAATGTGTAAACCTTTTTATGAAAAGATATAGATCTGCATACATTGTCTCTAAAGCCTTTTCACTGGTATCTGTGAGTAGATATAATAGAAATAATTCATTAATTTAAAAGAAACAAAGTATTACCACCACAAACAAAGTATATATACACCATATGTATCGGAAATTTTTATAAAATAAGCGATGTACGTGTATGTGTGTATATATAAAGTAATCTTTTGATACCTTGAAGAAACATGATGAATTCGTGAGAAGTATTACCAATCATGATTGGTATATCATTGTTATTAAGTAACTGAGAAATAGGGCATGGCAGAAAAGGTCTCTTTGCTTTTTCATCGATCGTAGGTCCAAACGGGACAGTAAAACTGCGCATTTCCTACAAAATTTTTCATGATATTCAACAATATAATATCATATATATACATATATAATTTAAAATATAAACAAATCTTTACACACATTAAGTAATACATTAAGTTAAATCGGTGCTTATATATATATATATATATATATATATATATATATATATATATATATGTATATATACCGGGTGTTAAATTTCAAACGTAACAGGTGGAATATCTCGTAAACAATGCATTTTAGAAAAAAATGTTACCTACAAAAGTTGTAGGGTTTCGAGGGGGACATAACATAGTAATATTCATATGACCTTGGGCGGCGTCTCCAAGATCAAGTGGAGGTAAGAATAAATTTTTTAAATGGAAACCTATATTTTTTATTATAACATCTTTTTCTACTAATTAACTTGAACAACTTTTATCTGAAGCATTTTTTTATTTACCTAATATTTTTTAAGATATTCAAGAAAAACTTGGTAATTCTTTCAACATGTTTTTCTATGTAAAAATTCTGTCTTTTTTATTTAAAGATTTATTAATAAAGCATTTTTTCTTTTCTGAATCTTTTCCTTCTGTCATTTGACTTTCAAACAGATGTATTGTAGTCGATCAGAAAAAACACATAACAGATAGACTGAGCACTCAGTGTGTTTACATTTTTTGTTGTATCGTCAGCGCCAATCCACGGACTTTCATATTTACGGAAGAAGGTGGGAATGTGTAACTTTTTAAATCAGTTACAGTAGTGCGACTAATGTGGTCATTAGAGTAAATTGTGTTTCCATTTTCTATTCTTTTTTCACTTGCCGTTATGGTGCGTTATACTGATGTGGAATATCGTGACATGCTTTTAATTTATAGTGAATGTAGACGAAATGCTAGAGGAGCTGCTAGAGTTTACCGGCAAAGATACTATAATAGGCTCCATTATCCATCTCCCATGGTCTTCATTCGTGTATTTTATCGTTCAGGAGAGCACGGAACTTTTGCCGCTCATCGCAATATAAATCGGCCTCGTCCAGTTTGTAATGACAATAAACGTTTTAGCAGCAATTACTGTGAACCCTCATTACAGTACACGACAATTGTCACGGGAACTTGGAACATCCAACGTAAATGTTTGGAATATTTTGTGTCGTCAACACCAACATCCATATCATATCCACTTACACCAAGCATTAACGCAGGAAGATTATAATAGAAGATTAGAATTTTGCCGATGGGCCTTACAGCGCTATGAAGAAGATGAAATGTTCTTTTCTAAAATATTGTGGAGCGATGAAGCTACATTTCATAACAGTGGCCATGTGAATCGTCATAATCTTCATTATTGGAGCGACCAAAATCCTAGATGGTTAAGACAAATTGATCATCAACATGTATGGTCGTTGAATGTGTGGTGTGCCATTGGTGACACAATTATCGGCCCATTTTTCTTCGATAATATCGTTAACGGACGAATTTTTTTGAACTTTCTGGTTGAGGAACTACCTCCTCTTCTGGAAGATTTACCTCTAAACCTTCGACAGAACATGTGGATGCAACTTGACGGAGCACCTTGCCACTTTAGTGTAATCGTCAGACAACACATGAATGTTATTTTTCCTGACCGATGGATAGGTCGGGGAGGTCCAGTGTCTTGGCCTCTCAGATCACCTAATCTGACTTGCCTAGATTATTATTTGTGGGGTAGAATCCGGAAAATTGTTTATGTTAATCCTCCAACTACAAGAGAAAATATGATAGAACGAATACGCGAAGCGTGCGGAAGAATTTCAAGAGACGAATTACAAAGTGTGCATAATGGTTTCCAACGAAAATTACAAGCTTGCATAGATGTAAGAGGACAACATTTTGAACACTTAGATTAATGGAATTTTTTTTTTTTTTAAGAAAAAGAATTTGGTTGACTTCGATACTCTTTCTAAAAATTCTTTTATTTTTAAATGTGAAGATTTATGAATAAAGTTTATTTCTTATTTGCTTCATTAATTATTTTCTTTTTTCTTTTTTGAGTCCTTTTGTTCCATTATTTGATCTTCAATATCGTAAGCTGAAGAGTTACCAAGTTTTTCTTGAATATCTTAAAAAATATAAGGTAAATAAAAAAATGCTTCAGATAAAAGTTGTTCAAGTTAATTAGTAGAAAAAGATGTTATAATAAAAAATATAGGTTTCCATTTAAAATATTTATTCTTACCTCCACTTGATCTTGGAGACGCCGCCCAAGGTCATATGAATATTACTAAGTTATGTCCCCCTCGAAACCCTACAACTTTTGTAGGAAACATTTTTTTCTAAAATACATTGTTTACGAGATATTCCACCTGTTACGTTTGAAATTTAACACCCGGTATATATATATAAAGATAAACTAAAATTAAAATTAAAAAAAATAATTTACATACCTCAGAAGTAAGAACATTTTTTTGCACATTGATGATCTCGGCAGCAGGTATAGTTTTAAGAAAGTCAACCACTTCTCTAGGATCCTTAGAATCATTACCAAGTATTGACGCGAGCTTAAAAGCATTTGCTTCTCCATTATCTGTTAGCGCCCAGAAGCATGTAGCCATACCACTCTGAAGAATGGCCTTATTAAAGAGACCTGAATATATACAAATATTAATATCTTAATATTTTTTAAACGGAAAATTTCATTATTATTGTTAATATTAAGAGCGTATTATACCTTTAGATGACGGCGACAGCGCCAATAGATGCGCGGATGAACCGCCTGCACTAACGCCAAAAATAGTGATGTTGTTCGGATCTCCTCCAAATATTTCGATATTTTCCTTGATCCATTTCAATGCGGCAACTTGATCCTTCAAGCCTTGATTTCCGCTTGCTACTTCATGACCAATATTTAAGAACCCTTGAAAAATAGAATCTTTATAATGTATATACATAAGTTAGCGAATAATACATATTTTGTGGCAATAAATATCTTGAAGCACAAACATGCGATAAGAAATTTTCAAACTTTTTAAAAAGAGATGCCTTGTTGAAAGTACAATATATTTTACCTAAAGCACTAAGTCTATAATTTATAGACACTACAATGACGTCTTTTGTCATAAGATAATCAGGTCGTTTGTCAATGTCATTGCCAGTACCAGTAGAATAACCCCCACCATGAATCCAAACCATAACTGGATTCTGTGTCGTCTGGTGAATATTGTGAGGTATGTAAACGTTAAGATAAAGACAATCTTCGCTGCCAATTATCGCTTGAATTGGAATCTTTTGCAATTGTACAGAAACATCACCGGCATTTTTGGAAGCGTCTCGGATATCTTCCCAGGAAGCCGGAGGTTCGGGATCCTAATTTCAAATAATAGTAAAGTGCGATTCTATATATTGAAAGTTGAGGCAACATTTTACATATATCACAATAACTGCGATATATACAGGGTGTTCCATTTTAACTTTGCCATCGAAATATCTCGTAAAGTCTAAAAAAGATACGAAAAAATGTTTCAAACAAAAGTTGTGTGGCTTCAAGGGGGACGTAAGATAGTGGAAAAGATTTGACCTTGCATAGTCATTTGAAGGTCACGTGAAGGTCATCGTCAATTGCTTAAATGGAACCTACTACTTTTCTTTGCATTTTCTTGTAGCTTATCTCGAGAGCTTTCCAAAACCCTATATATGAGTTGAATTTCGTTCAGAATTTCCTGAGTTATAAGGCTTGAAAGTTACAATACCCATTACTCAAGATGTACCACGCGGAGGTTGCCTAGTCGGATTTACACCTCTCTTGTGTTCAGAGAAAGATTGGAGAATGATCCAGCCAGTGAAGGCAAGATCAGTAATTGATGCAGCCAGTGAAGGCCGACTAGGCAACCTCTGCGTGATACATCCTGAGTAATGGGTATTGTAACTTTCAAGCCTTATAACTCAGGAAATTCTGAACGAAATTCAACTCATATATAGGGTTTTGGAAAGCTCTCGAGATAAGCTACAAGAATATGCAAAGAAAAGTAGTAGGTTCCATTTAAGCAATTGACGATGACCTTCACGTGATCTTCAAATGACTATGCAAGGTCAAATCTTTTCCACTATCTTATGTCCCCCTTGAAGCCACACAACTTTTGTTTGAAACATTTTTTCGTATCTTTTAGACTTTACGAGATATTTCGATGGCAAAGTTAAAATGGAACACCCTGTATATTGAGGTAATTAAAACCGTGTCATTTATTCATAAATGTGTGTCATTTATTAATTTAATTATTAATCTTAGAATAATCGTAAAATAATTTTGAAAATAAAGACATGATATAAGAAATAAATAAAAGAGAGAGAAATTATGTAATTTTTTTATTCGATAAGTTATACCTTAAATCTCAACTCGCCCACTGGCGGAGCAGCAAATGGTATGCCTTTAAAAGCGAGGTAACGAGAACCGAGCACATTGTCTTCAAAGACTCCTTGCAATTTCCCTTGCTTTACAGTCACGACTGGTCTTTCCATGATGAACTATTTCGTACTGTTCGTGACACAGTGTCGTGACAAAGTATGCTAGATACTGCTTATCTTATCATCTTTATCGTTTTATGATTACAATGCAGATATCAGTAACATAAGGCGAATGTCATCAATTTAAAGAAACGCATGATGCGCAACTACTGCAAATGCAGCACTTTACTGTACTTGTGCGCATTAATCAATCGATGAATTAAAAAGCTTGCCCATAATAATAAGTAATATTTATTATAAGTACATATCTATATAAAAAATATATATATATATATACAATATATACTTACACATTGTAACACTACGTACAATATGAAATACATAATATGAATTCAAAAGATTAAATTTTTATTCCAAGATGTTGATCAAGAGAGATCAGTTAAAAATAATTATATTTTGAAAATATTATATTTAAATCATAAAATTTACATCTCTCTGATTTATTAACAATATGTGAGTTTATATCTCAAATATTATATTTTAAAAAATATCTTCTAAAAATAAAAAAAATATACCATTTATATTT
The DNA here is from genome assembly GCF_030444845.1 of Prenolepis imparis. Classification (NCBI taxonomy): domain Eukaryota; kingdom Metazoa; phylum Arthropoda; class Insecta; order Hymenoptera; family Formicidae; genus Prenolepis; species Prenolepis imparis. The sequence goes on from NW_028141165.1 coordinate 1,103,809, forward strand.
TTTATCGTAGACTTGTGATATCCTTTCTACGTACATAGTCCTGTGTATCTAAATTCACAGAATTGTATAAATAACTTTTATCATATTTTATACATTGTCAATTCAACCAATCGATATAATTAATACATTATATATTAAGAAATTATTTTCAAAAATGTGATCTTTTTATATGCGTGAAAAGAGAATTTTCATTTTGCTATAAAAGCGAACATATGTATTTGTTACTAAATAATTGTTATACTGCACAATTAATATTTGCATTTTCTTAAATATACTTTATAATGCACTTTTGTTTTGATTCATAACACTATTGCAGGTTTTGATAGGATTTAATAAGAGGATTTAATGATTTAATGACTTACAACTTATCATAGCTTATCGACATAGATAACTGTTTTACTGCTACTCTTTGAGTGTTTTGTTTGTTTTTCAAGGATAATTTCTTAATTTACTCAATCCATTTCTAAAAAGTGCATGTTAAGTCGATTCTCGAAAGTCTCGAAGTATTGTTGCCTCTTTTCCGCAATGCTGATTGGTTCTCTGTCGATTCGCGTTGTGTGTTATATTCGTAGCATCGAAAGACTGTCATCGCGAGGGTTAACAGTTAGCAGTTTGACCAAAATAAAATAAAATAAAATAATAATGTTTTAAATAATATGTGATAATAGTTTAAGCTTAATTAATATTTTTGACATTCGCGTTGTGTGTTATATTCGTAGCATCGAAAGGCTGTCATCGCGAGGGTTAGCAATTAGCAGTTTGACAGTTAGTCCAAAAAGTAAAATAAAATAATGTTTTAAATAATATGTTATTATACTTTAAACTTGATTAATATTTTGGCGGAAAAAACGCAAAAATACTTACGAGAATCGACTTAATGTCTTTTTTAGAAAAAGATTAGAATAACAAAAGCGCGCGTTACGCCATTCCTCGATTTTAAATAAAAAATTAATGTTTTTATATAAAGTTTGTTTAAACTTGGTTAATATTTTTTGATAGAAATCAGATGATTAAAGCATTACATTGCTAATTAAATTTTAACTTAAAAATATGTTATAAAATTTAATATAATAATGTTATAAATAATATGTTATAATGCCTTATCTGTGCGATTAATATTTTTTGACAGAAATCAACTGATAGCTGTTATAAATATTAATCGAATTTAAGGAATTATAATACATAGCAAGTATTTTTGTATCGCCAGTGAAGAATAAAATTAGGAATAACTGTAGACGACCCAACTGGCTTAATTGATTTTTATTAATTCGATGTCATATTTCGATGTCATAATTCGATGTCTGTATTTTTATATGACATCGAATTAATAAAAATCAATTAAGCCAGTTGGGTCGTCTACAGTTATACCTAGAATTATAATACATTATTTAAAACATATTATTATTTTAAATGTTATAACATATACTTATTTTAAGAATTAATTAGCAATTTTACGTTTTAATCAGCTGATTTCTGTAACAAAAATATTAATCGAGGATAAAATATTACAACATATTATTCACAACATATTGCTATATATTTTAATTATTATAACATATTATTATTTTAAAATTTAATTAGCTCGCTATATTAATATTTTTTAATTTATTCATTTAATTATAAAGTAATATATTTATTAAGTTAAAAATAGAAGTGAGACATAAATCCAAATTAACAATTAAGGTTCCGTAGCAATTTTTAAGGACAAATATTTCCTAAATTAGAGTCATAAATATATTTCGTCCGACACTTTTCGATAATCTTAATATAATTCGAATTGCGAATGCGCAGTAGAAATGAGTATCGACATCTATTACCGCGATATATGTATATAGTTACGCATAATATTAAAAATTAAAATTTTAAGCCGCTGACCCCATACGGCGCGGATTTATTTCACGTATAATAGACCAAAAAGTTTGTAGGCTGATATGGTGATGGTACCATCATAATGTGCAGGCAATGTACTGTTGAAATATATGAAAGATTAAATTTTGGCTCGCTTTAAAATATTGAAAATTAAAACTTTTTACCCGCGAACCCCATACGGAGCGGATTCATTTTACGTATATTAGACCAAAAAGATTAATATTAGATTAATATTAGATTAATATTTTTTGACAGAAATCAGCTGATAGCTGTTGTAAATATTAATCGAGTTTAAGGAATTATATATTACATTATTTAAAACATATTATTTTTAATGTTATAACATATTCTTATTTTAAAAATTAATTAGCAAATTAACGTTTAAATCAGCTGATTTCTGTAACAAAAATATTAATCGAGGATAAGATATTACAACATATTATTTACAATATATTGCTATTTTAATTTTTATAACATATTACTATTTTAAAATTTAATTACCTTACTATATTAATATTTTCTAATATATTTATTTAATTAAGAAGTAGTATATTTATTAAGTTAAGAATAGAAGTGAGACAAATTAAGAATAGAAGTGAGACATGAATACAAATTTACAATTAAGGTATCGTAGATATAATTTTCAAAACAAAAATTATTTTCTTAATTAGAGTCACAAATATATTTCGTCCGACACTTTTCGATAATCTTGATATAATTCGAATTCCGAATGCGCAGTAGAAATGAGTTTCGACATATATTACCGCGATATATGCATGCAGTCACGCATAATTCGTAATAATGTGCAGACAATGTACTGTTAAAATGTATATAAGATTAATTTTTTGCACGTTTTGAAATATCGAAAATTAAAATTTTTAAGCCGCAAATCCCATACGGGGCAGAATTATATAACGTATATTAGACCAAAAAGGTAGTACGCTGGTATGCTTATGGTACAAAGATAATCTGCAAACAATACACTATTGAAATATATGTACGATGAATTTTTGGCTCGCCTTAAAATATTAGAAATCGATACTTTTTTACAGTTGACTCTATGCGACGCAATATTATTCTATGTATATAAAGTTAAAACATTTGTACGCTGGTGTCTGTTTGGTACCAAATGATTCTGTAATCAATGTACTATTAAAATGTATAATCGATGAAATTTTGGCTCGTCTTAAAATATTAGAAATTGATACATTTTTGCCGCTGACCCTATGCGATGCATCCCTATTTTATGTATATCATATTAAAAAATTTGTACGCTGGTGTCTGCATGGTACCAAAAGATTCTGTAATCAATGTACTATTAAAATGTATAATCGAAGAATTTCTGGCTCGTCTTAAAATATTAGAAATTGATACTATTTTGCGGCTGACCCTATGCGACGCATAATTATTTTATGTATATAATATTAAAAAATTTGTACGCTGGTGTCTGCTTGGTACCAAATAATTCTGTAATGAATGTACTATTAAAATGTATAATCGATGAATTTTTGGCTCGTCTTAAAATATTAGAAATCGATACTTTTTTACCGCTGACCCTATGCGACGCAACATTATTTTATGTATATCAAGTTAAAAAATTTGTACGCTGGTGTCTGTTTGGTACCAAATGATTCTATAATCAATGTACTATTAAAATGTATAATCGATGAATTTTTGGCTCGTCTTAAAATATTAGAAATCGATACTTTTTTAACGCGAACCCTGTGCAACGCATACTTATTTTATGTTTATCATATTAAAAAATTTGTACGCTGGTGTCTGCATGGCACCAAAAGATTCTGTAATCAATGTACTATTAAAATGTATAATCGATGAATTTTTGGCTCGTCTTCAAATATTAGAAATTGATACTTTTTTGAAGCGAACCCTGTGCGACGCATACTTATTTTATGTATATCAAGTTAAAAAATTTGTACGCTGGTGTCTGTTTGGTACCAATAGATTCTATAATCAATGTACTATTAAAATGTATAATCGATGAATTTTTGGCTCGTCTTAAAATATTATAAGTCGATACTTTTTTAACGCGAACCCTGTGCGACGCATACTTATTTTATGTTTATCATATTAAAAAATTTGTACGCTGGTGTCTGCATGGCACCAAAAGATTCTGTAATCAATGTACTATTAAAATGTATAATCGATGAATTTTTGGCTCGTCTTAAAATATTAGAAATTGATACTTTTTTGACGCGAACCCTGTGCGACGCATACTTATTTTATGTATATCAAGTTAAAAAATTTGTACGCTGGTGTCTGTTTGGTACCAATAGATTCTATAATCAATGTACTATTAAAATGTATAATCGATGAATTTTTGACTCGTCTTAAAATAGTAGAAATCGATACTTTTTTGAAGCGGACCCTGTGCGACGCATCCTTATTTTATGTTTATCGTATTAAAAAATTTGTACGCTGGTGTCTGTTTGGTACCAAATGATTCTGTAATCAATGTACTATTAAAATGTATAATCGATGAATTTTTGGCTCGCCTTAAAATATTAGAAATCGATACTTTTTTAACGCGAACCCTGTGCGACGCATACTTATTTTATGTTTATCATATTAAAAAATTTGTACGATGGTGTCTGCATGGCACCAAAAGATTCTGTAATCAATGTACTATTAAAATGTATAATCGATGAATTTTTGGCTCGTCTCAAAATATTAGAAATTAATACTTTTTTGACGCGAACCCTGTGCGACGCATACTTATTTTATGTATATCAAGTTAAAAAATTTGTACGCTGGTGTCTGTTTGGTACCAATAGATTCTATAATCAATGTACTATTAAAATGTATAATCGATGAATTTTTGGCTCGTCTTAAAATATTAGAAACCGATACTTTTTTACCGCTGACCCTACGCGACGCATCTTTATTTTATGAATATCATATTAAAAAATTTGTACGCTGGTGTCTGTTTGGTACCAAATGATTCTATAATCAATGTACTATTAAAATGTATAATCGATGAATTTTTGGCTCGTCTTAAAATATTAGAAATCGATACTTTTTTACCGCTGACCCTATGCGACGCATACTTATTTTATGTTTATCATATTAAAAAATTTGTACGCTGGTGTCTGCTTGGTACCAAATGATTCTGTAAACAATGTACTATTAAAATGTATAATCGATGAATTTTTGGCTCTTCTTAAAATATTAGAAATCGATACTTTTTTACCGTTGACCCCATGCGACGCAACCTTATTTTATGTATATCAAGTTAAAAAATTTGTACGCTGGTGTCTGCTTGGTACCAAATAATTCTGTAATCAATGTACAATTAAAATGTATTATCGATGAATTTTTGGCTCGTCTTAAAATATTAGAAATCGATACTTTTTTACCGCTAACCCTATGCGACGCAACATTATTTTATGTATATCAAGTTAAAAAATTTGTACGCTGGTGTCTGTTTGGTACCAAATGATTCTATAATCAATGTACTATTAAAATGTATAATCGATGAATTTTTGGCTCGTCTTAAAATATTAGAAATCGATACTTTTTTAACGCGAACCCTGTGCGACGCATACTTATTTTATGTTTATCATATTAAAAAATTTGTACGCTGGTGTCTGTTTGGTACCAAATGATTCTGTAATCAATGTACTATTAAAATGTATAATCGATGAATTTTTGGCTCGTATTAAAATATTAGAAATTGATACATTTATGCCGCTGACCCTATGCGACGCATCCTTAATTTATGTATAGCAAATGAAAAAGTTTGTACGCTGTTGTCTGCTTGGTACCAAAAGATTCTGTAATCAATGTACTATTAAAATGTATAATCGATGAATTTTTGGCTCGTCTTAAAATATTAGAAATTAATACTTTTTTGACGCGAACCCTGTGCGACGCATACTTATTTTATGTATATCAAGTTAAAAAATTTGTACGCTGGTGTCTGTTTGGTACCAATAGATTCTATAATCAATGTACTATTAAAATGTATAATCGATGAATTTTTGGCTCGTCTTAAAATATTAGAAATCGATACTTTTTTACCGCTGACCCTACGCGACGCATCCTTATTTTATGAATATCATATTAAAAAATTTGTACGCTGGTGTCTGTTTGGTACCAAATGATTCTATAATCAATGTACTATTAAAATGTATAATCGATGAATTTTTGGCTCGTCTTCAAATATTAGAAATTGATACTTTTTTGACGCGAACCCTGTGCGACGCATACTTATTTTATGTATATCAAGTTAAAAAATTTGTACGCTGGTGTCTGTTTGGTACCAATAGATTCTATAATCAATGTACTATTAAAATGTATAATCGATGAATTTTTGGCTCGTCTTAAAATATTAGAAATCGATACTTTTTTAACGCGAACCCTGTGCGACGCATACTTATTTTATGTTTATCATATTAAAAAATTTGTACGCTGGTGTCTGCATGGCACCAAAAGATTCTGTAATCAATGTACTATTAAAATGTATAATCGATGAATTTTTGGCTCGTCTTAAAATATTAGAAATTGATACTTTTTTGACGCGAACCCTGTGCGACGCATACTTATTTTATGTATATCAAGTTAAAAAATTTGTACGCTGGTGTCTGTTTGGTACCAATAGATTCTATAATCAATGTACTATTAAAATGTATAATCGATGAATTTTTGACTCGTCTTAAAATAGTAGAAATCGATACTTTTTTGAAGCGGACCCTGTGCGACGCATCCTTATTTTATGTTTATCGTATTAAAAAATTTGTACGCTGGTGTCTGTTTGGTACCAAATGATTCTGTAATCAATGTACTATTAAAATGTATAATCGATGAATTTTTGGCTCGCCTTAAAATATTAGAAATCGATACTTTTTTAACGCGAACCCTGTGCGACGCATACTTATTTTATGTTTATCATATTAAAAAATTTGTACGATGGTGTCTGCATGGCACCAAAAGATTCTGTAATCAATGTACTATTAAAATGTATAATCGATGAATTTTTGGCTCGTCTCAAAATATTAGAAATTAATACTTTTTTGACGCGAACCCTGTGCGACGCATACTTATTTTATGTATATCAAGTTAAAAAATTTGTACGCTGGTGTCTGTTTGGTACCAATAGATTCTATAATCAATGTACTATTAAAATGTATAATCGATGAATTTTTGGCTCGTCTTAAAATATTAGAAACCGATACTTTTTTACCGCTGACCCTACGCGACGCATCTTTATTTTATGAATATCATATTAAAAAATTTGTACGCTGGTGTCTGTTTGGTACCAAATGATTCTATAATCAATGTACTATTAAAATGTATAATCGATGAATTTTTGGCTCGTCTTAAAATATTAGAAATCGATACTTTTTTACCGCTGACCCTATGCGACGCATACTTATTTTATGTTTATCATATTAAAAAATTTGTACGCTGGTGTCTGCTTGGTACCAAATGATTCTGTAAACAATGTACTATTAAAATGTATAATCGATGAATTTTTGGCTCTTCTTAAAATATTAGAAATCGATACTTTTTTACCGTTGACCCCATGCGACGCAACCTTATTTTATGTATATCAAGTTAAAAAATTTGTACGCTGGTGTCTGCTTGGTACCAAATAATTCTGTAATCAATGTACAATTAAAATGTATTATCGATGAATTTTTGGCTCGTCTTAAAATATTAGAAATCGATACTTTTTTACCGCTAACCCTATGCGACGCAACATTATTTTATGTATATCAAGTTAAAAAATTTGTACGCTGGTGTCTGTTTGGTACCAAATGATTCTATAATCAATGTACTATTAAAATGTATAATCGATGAATTTTTGGCTCGTCTTAAAATATTAGAAATCGATACTTTTTTAACGCGAACCCTGTGCGACGCATACTTATTTTATGTTTATCATATTAAAAAATTTGTACGCTGGTGTCTGTTTGGTACCAAATGATTCTGTAATCAATGTACTATTAAAATGTATAATCGATGAATTTTTGGCTCGTATTAAAATATTAGAAATTGATACATTTATGCCGCTGACCCTATGCGACGCATCCTTAATTTATGTATAGCAAATGAAAAAGTTTGTACGCTGTTGTCTGCTTGGTACCAAAAGATTCTGTAATCAATGTACTATTAAAATGTATAATCGATGAATTTTTGGCTCGTCTTAAAATATTAGAAATTAATACTTTTTTGACGCGAACCCTGTGCGACGCATACTTATTTTATGTATATCAAGTTAAAAAATTTGTACGCTGGTGTCTGTTTGGTACCAATAGATTCTATAATCAATGTACTATTAAAATGTATAATCGATGAATTTTTGGCTCGTCTTAAAATATTAGAAATCGATACTTTTTTACCGCTGACCCTACGCGACGCATCCTTATTTTATGAATATCATATTAAAAAATTTGTACGCTGGTGTCTGTTTGGTACCAAATGATTCTATAATCAATGTACTATTAAAATGTATAATCGATGAATTTTTGGCTCGTCTTCAAATATTAGAAATTGATACTTTTTTGACGCGAACCCTGTGCGACGCATACTTATTTTATGTATATCAAGTTAAAAAATTTGTACGCTGGTGTCTGTTTGGTACCAATAGATTCTATAATCAATGTACTATTAAAATGTATAATCGATGAATTTTTGGCTCGTCTTAAAATATTAGAAATCGATACTTTTTTAACGCGAACCCTGTGCGACGCATACTTATTTTATGTTTATCATATTAAAAAATTTGTACGCTGGTGTCTGCATGGCACCAAAAGATTCTGTAATCAATGTACTATTAAAATGTATAATAGATGAATTTTTGGCTCGTCTTAAAATATTAGAAATTGATACTTTTTTGACGCGAACCCTGTGCGACGCATACTTATTTTATGTATATCAAGTTAAAAAATTTTTACGCTGGTGTCTGTTTTGTACCAATAGATTCTATAATCAATGTACTATTAAAATGTATAATCGATGAATTTTTGGCTCGTCTTAAAATAGTAGAAATCGATACTTTTTTGAAGCGGACCCTGTGCGACGCATCCTTATTTTATGTTTATCGTATTAAAAAATTTGTACGCTGGTGTCTGTTTGGTACCAAATGATTCTGTAATCAATGTACTATTAAAATGTATAATCGATGAATTTTTGGCTCGTCTTAAAATATTAGAAATCGATACTTTTTTAACGCGAACCCTGTGCGACGCATACTTATTTTATGTTTATCATATTAAAAAATTTGTACGATGGTGTCTGCATGGCACCAAAAGATTCTGTAATCAATGTACTATTAAAATGTATAATCGATGAATTTTTGGCTCGTCTCAAAATATTAGAAATTAATACTTTTTTGACGCGAACCCTGTGCGACGCATACTTATTTTATGTATATCAAGTTAAAAAATTTGTACGCTGGTGTCTGTTTGGTACCAATAGATTCTATAATCAATGTACTATTAAAATGTATAATCGATGAATTTTTGGCTCGTCTTAAAATATTAGAAACCGATACTTTTTTACCGCTGACCCTACGCGACGCATCTTTATTTTATGAATATCATATTAAAAAATTTGTACGCTGGTGTCTGTTTGGTACCAAATGATTCTATAATCAATGTACTATTAAAATGTATAATCGATGAATTTTTGGCTCGTCTTAAAATATTAGAAATCGATACTTTTTTACCGCTGACCCTATGCGACGCATACTTATTTTATGTTTATCATATTAAAAAATTTGTACGCTGGTGTCTGCTTGGTACCAAATGATTCTGTAAACAATGTACTATTAAAATGTATAATCGATGAATTTTTGGCTCTTCTTAAAATATTAGAAATCGATACTTTTTTACCGTTGACCCCATGCGACGCAACCTTATTTTATGTATATCAAGTTAAAAAATTTGTACGCTGGTGTCTGCTTGGTACCAAATAATTCTGTAATCAATGTACAATTAAAATGTATTATCGATGAATTTTTGGCTCGTCTTAAAATATTAGAAATCGATACTTTTTTACCGCTAACCCTATGCGACGCAACATTATTTTATGTATATCAAGTTAAAAAATTTGTACGCTGGTGTCTGTTTGGTACCAAATGATTCTATAATCAATGTACTATTAAAATGTATAATCGATGAATTTTTGGCTCGTCTTAAAATATTAGAAATCGATACTTTTTTAACGCGAACCCTGTGCGACGCATACTTATTTTATGTTTATCATATTAAAAAATTTGTACGCTGGTGTCTGTTTGGTACCAAATGATTCTGTAATCAATGTACTATTAAAATGTATAATCGATGAATTTTTGGCTCGTCTTAAAATATTAGAAATCAATACTTTTTTACCGCTGACCCTATGCGACGCAACATTATTTTATGTATATCAAGTTAAAAAATTTGTACGCTGGTGTCTGCTTGGTACCAAATGATTCTGTAAACAATGTACTATTAAAATGTATAATCGATGAATTTTTGGCTCTTCTTAAAATATTAGAAATCGATACTTTTTTACCGCTGACCCTATGCGACGCATCCTTATTTTATGTATATCATATTAAAAAATTTGTACGCTGGTGTCTGCATGGTACGAAAAGATTCTGTAATCAATGTACTATTAAAATGTATAATCGATGAATTTTTGGCTCGTCTTAAAATATTAGAAATCGATACTTTTTTACCGCTGACCCTATGCGACGCATCCTTATTTTATGTATATCATATTAAAAAATTTGTACGCTGGTGTCTGTTTGGTACCAAATAATTCTGTAATCAATGTACTATTAAAATGTATAATTGATGAATTTTTGGCTCGTCTTAAAATATTAGAAATCGATACTTTTTTACCGCTGACCCTGTGCGACGCAACCTTATTTTATGTATATCAAGTTAAAAAATTTGTACGCTGTTGTCTGCTTGGTACCAAAAGATTCTGTAATCAATGTACTATTAAAATGTATAATCGATGAATTTTTGGCTCGTCTTAAAATATTAGAAATCGATACTTTTTACCGCTGACCCTATGCGACGCAACCTTATTTTATGTTTATCAAGTTAAAAAATTTGTTCGCTGGTGTCTGGTTGGTACCAAATAATTCTGTAATCAATGTACTATTAAAATGTATAATCGATGAATTTTTGGCTCTTCTTAAAATAGTAGAAATTGATACTTTTTTGACGCGGAACCTGTGCGACGCATCCTTATTTTATGTTTATCGTATTAAAAAATTTGTACGCTGGTGTCTGCATGGTACCAAAAGATTCTGTAATCAATGTACTATTAAAATGTATAATCGATGAATTTTTGGCTCGTCTTAAAATATTAGAAATCGATACTTTTTTAACGCGAACCCTGTGCGACGCATACTTATTTTATGTTTATCATATTAAAAAATTTGTACGATGGTGTCTGCATGGCACCAAAAGATTCTGTAATCAATGTACTATTAAAATGTATAATCGATGAATTTTTGGCTCGTCTCAAAATATTAGAAATTAATACTTTTTTGACGCGAACCCTGTGCGACGCATACTTATTTTATGTATATCAAGTTAAAAAATTTGTACGCTGGTGTCTGTTTGGTACCAATAGATTCTATAATCAATGTACTATTAAAATGTATAATCGATGAATTTTTGGCTCGTCTTAAAATATTAGAAATCGATACTTTTTTACCGCTGACCCTATGCTACGCAACATTATTTTATGTATATCAAGTAAAAAAATTTGTACGCTGGTGTCTGTTTGGTACCAAATGATTCTATAATCAATGTACTATTAAAATGTATAATCGATGAATTTTTGGCTCGTCTTAAAATATTAGAAATCGATACTTTTTTAACGCGAACCCTGTGCGACGCATACTTATTTTATGTTTATCATATTAAAAAATTTGTACGCTGGTGTCTGTTTGGTACCAAATGATTCTGTAATCAATGTACTATTAAAATGTATAATCGATGAATTTTTGGCTCGTATTAAAATATTAGAAATTGATACATTTATGCCGCTGACCCTATGCGACGCATCCTTAATTTATGTATAGCAAATGAAAAAGTTTGTACGCTGTTGTCTGCTTGGTACCAAAAGATTCTGTAATCAATGTACTATTAAAATGTATAATCGATGAATTTTTGGCTCGTCTTAAAATAGTAGAAATCGATACTTTTTTGAAGCGGACCCTGTGCGACGCATCCTTATTTTATGTTTATCGTATTAAAAAATTTGTACGCTGGTGTCTGTTTCTTACCAAATGATTCTGTAATGAATGTACTATTAAAATGTATAATCGATGAATTTTTGGCTCGTCTTAAAATATTAGAAATCAATTCTTTTTTACCGCTGACCCTATGCGACGCAACATTATTTTATGTATATCAAGTTAAAAAATTTGTACGCTGGTGTCTGCTTGGTACCAAATGATTCTGTAAACAATGTACTATTAAAATGTATAATCGATGAATTTTTGGCTCTTCTTAAAATATTAGAAATCGATACTTTTTTACCGCTGACCCTATGCGACGCATCCTTATTTTATGTATATCATATTAAAAAATTTGTACGCTGGTGTCTGCATGGTACGAAAAGATTCTGTAATCAATGTACTATTAAAATGTATAATCGATGAATTTTTGGCTCGTCTTAAAATATTATACTTTTTTGACGCGAACCCTGTGCGACGCATACTTATTTTATGTATATCAAGTTAAAAAATTTGTACGCTGGTGTCTGTTTGGTACCAATAGATTCTATAATCAATGTACTATTAAAATGTATAATCGATGAATTTTTGGCTCGTCTTAAAATATTAGAAACCGATACTATTTTACCGCTGACCCTACGCGACGCATCCTTATTTTATGAATATCATATTAAAAAATTTGTACGCTGGTGTCTGTTTGGTACCAAATGATTCTATAATCAATGTACTATTAAAATGTATAATCGATGAATTTTTGGCTCGTCTTAAAATATTAGAAATCGATACTTTTTTACCGCTGAACCTATGCGACGCATACTTATTTTATGTTTATCATATTAAAAAATTTGTACGCTGGTGTCTGCTTGGTACCAAATGATTCTGTAAACAATGTACTATTAAAATGTATAATCGATGAATTTTTGGCTCTTCTTAAAATATTAGAAATCGATACTTTTTTGCCGTTGACCCCATGCGACGCAACCTTATTTTATGTATATCAAGTTAAAAAATTTGTACGCTGGTGTCTGCTTGGTACCAAATAATTCTGTAATCAATGTACAATTAAAATGTATAATCGATGAATTTTTGGCTCGTCTTAAAATATTAGAAATCGATACTTTTTTATCGCTAACCCTATGCGACGCAACATTATTTTATGTATATCAAGTTAAAAAATTTGTACGCTGGTGTCTGTTTGGTACCAAATGATTCTATAATCAATGTACTATTAAAATGTATAATCGATGAATTTTTGGCTCGTCTTAAAATATTAGAAATCGATACTTTTTTAACGCGAACCCTGTGCGACGCATACTTATTTTATGTTTATCATATTAAAAAATTTGTACGCTGGTGTCTGTTTGGTACCAAATGATTCTGTAATCAATGTACTATTAAAATGTATAATCGATGAATTTTTGGCACGTATTAAAATATTAGAAATTGATACATTTATGCCGCTGACCCTATGCGACGCATCCTTAATTTATGTATAGCAAATGAAAAAGTTTGTACGCTGTTGTCTGCTTGGTACCAAAAGATTCTGTAATCAATGTACTATTAAAATGTATAATCGATGAATTTTTGGCTCGTCTTAAAATAGTAGAAATTGATACTTTTTTGAAGCGGACCCTGTGCGACGCATCCTTATTTTATGTTTATCGTATTAAAAAATTTGTATGCTGGTGTCTGTTTCTTACCAAATGATTCTGTAATGAATGTACTATTAAAATGTATAATCGATGAATTTTTGGCTCTTCTTAAAATATTAGAAATCGATACTTTTCTACCGTTGACCCCATGCGACGCAAAATTATTTTATGTATATCAAGTAAAAAAATTTGTACGCTGGTGTCTGTTTGGTACCAAATGATTCTATAATCAATGTACTATTAAAATGTATAATCGATGAATTTTTGGCTCGTCTTAAAATATTAGAAATCGATACTTTTTTAACGCGAACCCTGTGCGACGCATACTTATTTTATGTTTATCATATTAAAAAATTTGTACGCTGGTGTCTGTTTGGTACCAAATGATTCTGTAATCAATGTACTATTAAAATGTATAATCGATGAATTTTTGGCTCGTATTAAAATATTAGAAATTGATACATTTATGCCGCTGACCCTATGCGACGCATCCTTAATTTATGTATAGCAAATGAAAAAGTTTGTACGCTGTTGTCTGCTTGGTACCAAAAGATTCTGTAATCAATGTACTATTAAAATGTATAATCGATGAATTTTTGGCTCGTCTTAAAATAGTAGAAATCGATACTTTTTTGAAGCGGACCCTGTGCGACGCATCCTTATTTTATTTTTATCGTATTAAAAAATTTGTACGCTGGTGTCTGTTTCTTACCAAATGATTCTGTAATGAATGTACTATTAAAATGTATAATCGATGAATTTTTGGCTCGTCTTAAAATATTAGAAATCAATACTTTTTTACCGCTGACCCTATGCGACGCAACATTATTTTATGTATATCAAGTTAAAAAATTTGTACGCTGGTGTCTGCTTGGTACCAAATGATTCTGTAAACAATGTACTATTAAAATGTATAATCGATGAATTTTTGGCTCTTCTTAAAATATTAGAAATCGATACTTTTTTACCGCTGACCCTATACGACGCATCCTTATTTTATGTATATCATATTAAAAAATTTGTACGCTGGTGTCTGCATGGTACGAAAAGATTCTGCAATCAATGTACAATTAAAATGTATAATCGATGAATTTTTGGCTCGTCTTAAAATATTATACTTTTTTGACGCGAACCCTGTGCGACGCATACTTATTTTATGTATATCAAGTTAAAAAATTTGTACGCTGGTGTCTGTTTGGTACCAATAGATTCTATAATCAATGTACTATTAAAATGTATAATCGATGAATTTTTGGCTCGTCTTAAAATATTAGAAACCGATACTTTTTTACCGCTGACCCTACGCGACGCATCCTTATTTTATGAATATCATATTAAAAAATTTGTACGCTGGTGTCTGTTTGGTACCAAATGATTCTATAATCAATGTACTATTAAAATGTATAATCGATGAATTTTTGGCTCGTCTTAAAATATTAGAAATCGATACTTTTTTACCGCTGAACCTATGCGACGCATACTTATTTTATGTTTATCATATTAAAAAATTTGTACGCTGGTGTCTGCTTGGTACCAAATGATTCTGTAAACAATGTACTATTAAAATGTATAATCGATGAATTTTTGGCTCTTCTTAAAATATTAGAAATCGATACTTTTTTACCGTTGACCCCATGCGACGCAACCTTATTTTATGTATATCAAGTTAAAAAATTTGTACGCTGGTGTCTGCTTGGTACCAAATAATTCTGTAATCAATGTACAATTAAAATGTATAATCGATGAATTTTTGGCTCGTCTTAAAATATTAGAAATCGATACTTTTTTATCGCTAACCCTATGCGACGCAACATTATTTTATGTATATCAAGTTAAAAAATTTGTACGCTGGTGTCTGTTTGGTACCAAATGATTCTATAATCAATGTACTATTAAAATGTATAATCGATGAATTTTTGGCTCGTCTTAAAATATTAGAAATCGATACTTTTTTAACGCGAACCCTGTGCGACGCATACTTATTTTATGTTTATCATATTAAAAAATTTGTACGCTGGTGTCTGTTTGGTACCAAATGATTCTGTAATCAATGTACTATTAAAATGTATAATCGATGAATTTTTGGCATGTATTAAAATATTAGAAATTGATACATTTATGCCGCTGACCCTATGCGAGGCATCCTTAATTTATGTATAGCAAATGAAAAAGTTTGTACGCTGTTGTCTGCTTGGTACCAAGAGATTCTGTAATCAATGTACTATTAAAATGTATAATCGATGAATTTTTGGCTCGTCTTAAAATAGTAGAAATTGATTCTTTTTTGAAGCGGACCCTGTGCGACGCATCCTTATTTTATGTTTATCGTATTAAAAAAATTGTACGCTGGTGTCTGTTTCTTACCAAATGATTCTGTAATGAATGTACTATTAAAATGTATAATCGATGAATTTTTGGCTCGTCTTAAAATATTGGAAATCGATACTTTTTACCGCTGACCCTATGCGACGCAACCTTATTTTATGTATATCAAGTTAAAAAATTTGTACGCTGGTGTCTGTTTGGTACCAAATGATTCTGTAATCAATGTACTAGTAAAATGTATAATCGATGAATTTTTGGCTCGTCTTAAAATATTAGAAATCGATACTTTTTTAACGCGAACCCTGTGCGACGCATACTTATTTTATGTTTATCATATTAAAAAATTTGTACGCTGGTGTCTGCTTGGTACCAAATGATTCTGTAATCAATGTACTATTAAAATGTATAATCGATGAATTATTGGCTCGTCTTTAAATATTAGAAATCCATACTTTTTTACCGCTGACCCCATGCGACGTAATCTTATTTTATGTATATCAAGTTAAAAAATTTGTACGCTGTTGTCTGCTTGGTACCAAAAGATTCTGTAATCAATGTACTATTAAAATGTATAATCGATGAATTTTTGGCTCGTCTTAAAATATTAGAAATCGATACTTTTTTACCGCTGACCCTATGCGACGCATCCTTATTTTATGTATATCATATTAAAAAATTTGTACGCTGGTGTCTGTTTGGTACCAAATAATTCTGTAATCAATGTACTATTAAAATGTATAATTGATGAATTTTTGGCTCGTCTTAAAATATTAGAAATCGATACTTTTTTACCGCTGACCCTGTGCGACGCAACCTTATTTTATGTATATCAAGTTAAAAAATTTGTACGCTGTTGTCTGCTTGGTACCAAAAGATTCTGTAATCAATGTACTATTAAAATGTATAATCGATGAAT
This sequence comes from Prenolepis imparis, assembly GCF_030444845.1. NCBI lineage: Eukaryota > Metazoa > Arthropoda > Insecta > Hymenoptera > Formicidae > Prenolepis > Prenolepis imparis. Next base: position 1,120,778 of record NW_028141165.1, read on the forward strand.
TTTTGGCTCGTCTTAAAATATTAGAAATCGATACTTTTTACCGCTGACCCTATGCGACGCAACCTTATTTTATGTTTATCAAGTTAAAAAATTTGTTCGCTGGTGTCTGGTTGGTACCAAATAATTCTGTAATCAATGTACTATTAAAATGTATAATCGATGAATTTTTGGCTCGTCTTAAAATAGTAGAAATTGATACTTTTTTGACGCGGAACCTGTGCGACGCATCCTTATTTTATGTTTATCGTATTAAAAAATTTGTACGCTGGTGTCTGCATGGTACCAAAAGATTCTGTAATCAATGTACTATTAAAATGTATAATCGATGAATTTTTGGCTCGTCTTAAAATATTAGAAATCGATACTTTTTTACCGCTGACCCTATGCGACGCATTCTTATTTTATGTATATCATATTAAAATATTTGTACGCTGGTGTCTGCTTGGTACCAAATAATTCTGTAATCAATGTACTATTAAAATAAAATTTAAAAAAATAATAATATTAGTTTTAAATAATATGTTATAATACTTTAAACTGGATTAATATTTTTGAAAGGTATCAGCTGATTTCCATCAAAAAATATTATTCGAGAATAAGATATTATAACATATTATTTACATTTTTACAACATTTTACTATTTTAATATTTTAACATATTATTTTAAAATTTAATTACCAAATTAACGCTTTAATCAGTTGATTTCTATGAAAAAATATTAATCGAGTTTAAACAAATTTTATATTATTTTTTAATAAACATAAAACCGAAGAATGGCGCGCGCGTAGCACGCGCTTGTGTTGTTCTAGTATCGTAAAATATCATACAAAATCGTAAAATAATTAACCATTTTTTACTATTATCAATTGTTATTACAGTAAATGACAACAGTGAAAAAGAAAAATAAATAAAAACAAAAAATTAATAATCTATAAAAAACTAAATTAATTATTTTTCTTTAATTATCATTTGAATATCCATTAATCAATTAGTTCAATCAAATCTTAACTCTTTTATATCATTATTATTTTACATTTTAAATACATATAATCAGAATATTATCTATATGTCATGATAATAAAAACAAATTAAATATTCTAATAAGTTTTTATTATATTTTCAAAGTGTATGCAAAAAACAAATTAAGACAATTAATCAGTACATTTATTAACTCTATTAAAATTTCTTTTAACTTTATATATTCCAGCCTGTATTATAGTAACTGTTTTAATTCTTTAAAGCGTCTAAAGACTTTCCTGGTGATTCATCTGTACGATATCTTGAATCTTGAATAATAGATATACTGTTTCTATTTCCATCGCATTGCGTCTTTTTTTAAATAAAAATGAATAATAATGACATTATTTCTATGAAAATGAAAATTAATTGTAATAAATACGTTGATATATGCTATATTTATTGATGATTTCTCCTCAATTATAAATAGCGATTATTGTAATCATATGTATAATAATCAATTTAAATACAATATATCATAAAATTAAAAAATTGGTATATATATGTACACACTAAGCCATCTGTTATTAAAGTATTCAAATACGAGATGTAAAATAAATTTTTCTTATTTATCAATTCAATCGGATTATGAGACTAATTGTTCTTTTATTACGAGTTTTATTTCTGTGCCTATGTTGCTGAAACATTCCTTCAATATTTTGAGTGAAATTCTTGTAACTCTAAATCTCCGAATATGCTATTATAATCAGTAATTGTTAAAAGTTGAAGAGTATCGCCAATATCCAAGTAATTAAAGCTATCAGCTGTTGCCGGTAGCCAAATAGTAGTAACATGCTCATCAACGACAGGTGTAGGATTTCTAAAAGATAAAAGAGTCATTTTATTTTGTTTAAAACGATCTTTAACAAATAATTTATAATATATAATATTTATACCCTGTCTTTGCAAAATTGGTCCACATTTTCGTAAAACTTTCTAAAACTTCTCGATCCTTTGTACCAATTGCCGGCGGTTCAGGATCATCTACTTTACATTTTGGCAGGTAAAAAAGATATGACATATCGTCAGTGTGAGATGCTCCTAAAATATAAATTATATAAAAATTAATAAATAGATTAATAAATAGATAGATTCAAACTTGGTCGATTTAAAAGTTTTATAAATTATACATTTACCAATCATAGGTAGATTATCACGATACATAAGTTTCGTGATAGTCATTTCATCACCGACGTAGGAAAAATTATATAAGTAGATCGGAGCCTTTTTCTTTTTTCTTTGATCGTTCACAAAATTCTTAATAGGAAGATAAAAATACAAGTCACTTAAGCATTGTATAAAAGCTGGAATACTTTCTTTAGTAACCGGCTTATTATGAAAATAATGCTTCTTAACTTGCTCCGTCAATCGCGTTATCTTTTCCGAGTCTTGCAAATGTGCAAAGCTTTTTATGAAACGATATAGATCTGCATATAGTGTCTTTAAAGCTTTTTCACTGGTATCTGTGAGTAGAGAAAAATTATCTATTAATTTATAAAAACAAACCACCATATGTATTGAAAATTTTATATAAAACACGCGATATATATTTGTGCGTTGATGCGTTGTAGTATAAAATCAGTATTTTCGGTAATCTTTTGATACCTTCAAGAAACATGATATTTTCGTGAGAAGTATAACCAATTATGATTGGTATATCATTGTCGTCATTAAGCAACTGAGAAATAGGACAAGGCAGGAAAGGTTTCTTTGCTTTTTCATCAATCGTTGGTCCAAATGAGATCTTAGTAATGCGCGCTATCTACAAAATAATTTTGATTATTCAGCATGATAATATTATTAATTTGTAATATTCAAAATATAAATTCTTGCACATTAAATGATACATCAAGTTAACTCAGTGCTTAAAGATAAAATAAAATAAAACTATATACATATTAAAAGAATAATTTTTACTTCCGTCAGAACTTTATGCTGCAGTCTGACGATCTCGTCGGCAGGTACCGTTTTAAGAAAGTCAACAACTTCTATAGGATCTTTGGAATCGTTACCAAGCATTGAAGCGAGCTCAAAAGCATTAGCTTCTGCATTATCTGTTAGCGCCCAGAAGCATGTAGCCATACCACTTTGAAGAATGGCCTTATTAAAGAGATCTAAATATACGAGTAACGGTAATATTTTATTTTATATAAACTAGAATATTTCATTATTTTTATCTTTATTATTAATATTAAAAGCGTATTATACTTTTAGATAACGGCGACAGCACCAATAGATGCGCGGATGAACCGCCTGAACTAACGCCAAAAATAGTGATGTTGTTCGGATCTCCTCCAAATATTTCGATATTTTCCTTGATCCATTTCAATGCGGCAACTTGATCCTTCAAGCCTTGATTTCCGCTTGCCACTTCATGACCAATATTTAAGAAACCTTGTAAAATAGAGACTTTATAATGTACATCGATTAACAAAGAACACGCACGTGTCGTTTGCTGCACATCTTGAAGCACAAATATGCGATAAGAAATTTGTAAACGTTTTAAAAATAAATGCCTTGTTGGAAGTGCAATATATTTTACCTAAAGCACCAAGTCTATAATTTATAGACACTACAATGACATCTTTTGCCATAAGATAATCAGGTCGTCCGTAATTGCCAGTACTAGAAAAATAACCTCCACCATGAATCCAAACCATAACTGGATTCTGTGTCGTCTGGTGAATATTGTAAGGTATGTAAACGTTAAGATAAAGACAATCTTCGCTGCCAATTATCGCTTGAAATCTTTTGCAATTGTCGCGAATTGGAATCTTTTGCAATTGTACAGAAACATCACCGGCATTTTTGGAAGCGTCTCGGATACCTTCCCAGGAAGCCGGAGGTTCGGGATCCTAATTTCAAATAATAGTAAAGTGCGATTCTATATGAGACGAGATTTTACACAAACCACAATAATTGTGATATATACATATATTGAAATAAGTATATTGAAATAATTAAAATCGTGTTTATTATTGTTTGCTTAATACGCGAATCTTAGAATAATCGTGAAGTAATTTTGAAAATAGAGACATGATATAAGAAATGCATAAAAGATTACACAATTTTTGCGATTTGATAAGATGTACCTTGAATCTCAATTCGCCCACTGGCGGAGCAGCAAATGGTATGCCTTTAAAAACGAGGTAACGAGAACCGAGAACATTGTCTTCGAAGTCTCCTTGCAATTTTCCTTGCTTTACGATCACAACCGGTTTTTCCATGACAGATATGAATTACTCTGTCGTAAGTATCCCAGCTACTGTTATCTTCCAACCAACTTTGTTGTTATATACAGTGGCGTAACTACTACCTATGAGAAGCTCGGATACACGTTCCAGGGGCCTCAGCTTGAAAAGGGCCCCTAAATATCCAGTATCCAGGGCTATTCGAAATGAATAGAATGGAGCGTGTAGCGTGTATGTATGTACACTGTACACGATCGCTTGCCCGGGGACCCCCAACAATGTAGTTATGTCACTGGTTATATACGTTCAATGCAAATATTTTTGACATTACGGTCTTATATAAGTAGATAAAACCGTGATTAACATAGTGATAAGCAATATTGCATTATGCAGTGTGTATAAATCTGAATATGTATATAATCGTTTCATAACTTACACAACACAATGCTACATACACAACGACAATAAATCAGAAGTCGAAAGTTTAAGTTTTTATTTTAAGATGTATTCAAATTAGTCAACAAAATTTATATTTCGAAAATATTTGAAATCATAAAGTTTACATCACTCTGATTTGTTGACAATATGTAAGCTTATATCTCAAATTGTATTTTAGAAATTATCTTCTAAAGATAAGAAATATATTTCATATTTTTTATTGTAGAATCCGTGATATCATTTCTATGTGCATCGTACATAGTACTATGTGTAAATTCACAGTAAATCTTATCAATAACTTAAATTTTATTGCATTTTATATATTGTCAATAATTCAGTCAATATAATTACTGCATGACATATTAAGAAATTATTTTAAAAAGTATGATTTCTTTTTCACACACACACATAAATGTCAGAAATAATATTCTCATTTTCCTATAATAAATGATATATGCATTTTTTAACAATTTGATATATATGTATAATGTCTATTGTTAAACATTTGTTACATTACACATGCAATCAATATTTGCATTTTAAATATGATGTAATGCATTTTTGTTTTGATTCGTAACACTGTTACACATTTTGACTGGATTTAATGTTTTGTGGAGTGGCCAGCCGGATTGGTTCGTCGACACAGATAACAACTCAGCCACTTTTTGAGCGTTTTGCTTTTTCTCCACAAATAATTTTTTAATCTACAATATCATAAAATAATCAGCTATTATTATAATTATAATTGACGACAGTGAAAGAAAAAAAGAACGAGAAATTAATAATCTCAAAAGAACTAATTTAAATTAGTTTTCTTTAATTTTTTATCATTTACGTTTATTCTATAAGTTCAATCAAATCTTGACTCTTTTATATCTTTATAATTTTAGACTTTAATCAGAATGTTATCTATATGGCATGAAAATATAAGATAAATATTCTAATTAGTTCTTTTCTGTTAGATTTCCGAAGTATATGCAAATCAAAACAGTTAATCAGTACCCAGGTAGAACATAAAACTCATAATTCATAATGACATCATGATGACGTCATTTAAAAGTGATTTTGCAAAAATTTTTTATATATTACAGTTATTTGTTTATTGTTCACACATATTCTAATAACAATTATTCAAGCAACATAAACTTTTTAAAAGTCATATAATGCAATTATTTTATATTAAGGGGATTTAAACCTAATGATTACTTTTGTCATCTTTAAATCATTTTTGAATCATTTTTGTCCAGATAACTTTTAAGCGATGAATAAAATCATGATGATGTCATTATGACGTCATTATGAGTTTTATGTTCTACTTGGGTACATTTACTAACTTCGTCAAATTTTCTTCGAACTTTATATCCTCTATACGTAGCTTGTATCATAGTAGCCGCTTCTTCTTCGGATTTGACTGAATCCGCACGATCCTCTATATATTCTAATTTTTTCGTAAATTTTTGCGGTTTCTTTGTGTATAACATTGCATTTTGTTGCCACTGCTTGCGACTATAAACATCCGAAACATTCTTCTCCTGTCGATCTTCATACTTTGGCTTAATTAGTGAATAAAAATGTTAAATCCTTTTATATATAATTTAAGTAAATATTCGCAGAATGTAAATAATTATAAAGCGTAAACAATGATAAAGCGATTTTGATCCTAAGTACAATTATTAATCATTTGCTTTTATGTAAGGATCAATTATATAATAGTTTGCACTTTGCTGCGTATTATATTAAGGGAAGCTATGACGTATGTCAAAGTATTTGCACAATCTTATTTTCATTGCACACAAGTATTTTAACACGTAAAACATATTAAACGTTGAATAAGATGAAAGAATACGTTGAAAATTGATCAAGTTTCTCGCAACTCTTTTCTCAATCTTTGTTCATTATTCTCTAATTTTTGTTTTATTTTTACCAAATAAAAACATCCATACCATCGAAATCTCGCGCTGATGATGTTTGTACGCGTGTTTTTCATTCTTTAGGAAATCTAAAGATCTTTTTGGTAATTCACCTGCTCCAAGATACCTTGGATCTTGAACGACAGGTATACTGTTTCTATTTCCATCACAATGCGCTTTGTTCTAAGAATAAAAATGTAGCATTATTTCTAGGAAAATAAAGGCATATAATTTTAGAAGTAAATACGTTAACATATGCTATATCTGTATTTGACGTATTATAAAGAAACTTGTAGACATATATATGTATAAATAACGATTATTATAATTATATTATATATAAAATCAATATCCCCCAATATGGAATAATAAAATCAATAAATTGATATAGTATATTAAACAATCTGTTATTAAAGCTTTTAAATATATATATACGAGATGTAAAATAATATAAATTTTTCTTAGTTATATCGATCAAGTCGTCATATTGACGACTTACTGTTCTAATATTATTATTTCTTCCCATGTTGTTGAAACATTCCGTTAATATTTCAGGTGGAATCACTATGCCTGATGAGGTTGAGACTTTTGACACGTATTTTTTTGGCGTTTTAATCTGTGTTGCGCTGTATTGTTCTAAAACGGGGCGCGTAAGGATTGACGAGTTTGCAAATATTGAATGGTCAATTTTATATGCGATATGTTTGTACACTGAGAGAATTTTCTCTTAGAATTTACCCTGAAAATCATGATAATCGTGGGACAATATAGTATGGAAAGAATTTTATGAGAATTTCTCTGATTAATATTTATCACAATAAAAATAATAATATCTATCACAATAAAATATAAAACAGGTTTAATTAATTTTACTAAACTGCATAGTAAATTCTAAGAGAAAATTCTCTTTGTGTATCGATTTGATACCTAAAGGATGCGATTCTACACAACAATGGTTTTGATTGCAATCCACGTGTGTTTTTTCCGATAACGATGAACAATCTTTAGGAGGAGAATTGGGAGGAGTGGGTATCGTTCGTATATTCCGCGCTTTCAATTCCAAAATGTTTGATTTTTGATATTCTTCGAGATACAAGAGAAACTCGCGATACGTAACGTAATTCTAAAGCGAGGAAATAATAACAAAAATTGACAAAAATTATATCTTTGTCTTTTACCTTAAACATAGTTTATAACTTTCGCACGAAACAACACATTGAATATCAAGTAAAAAATATTATTTGTATTTTTTAAATTAATAAAGCATAAATTACTTTGTCTTGTCCTGCCCAATTGCGATTAATCGGTTCACTGAGTCCAAGTAAATCGATCCAATGGTAATAATTTTCCGTTTGATTACCATACCAATATTTTATAATAACAAACCTAGAGAATTTGATATTATAATTACAATTTGTTCATACATTAATCTATTTATATATAATTTGTTTTGTGACTTTTGTAATTATAAATAGAATTCGTACGCAAGGCCATCGTCCACCATTTTTTGCACTTCAGGATAGGTCATTAATTCCATAAATTCTGGATTTTCAGGATTCCTTTTGACATCTACCAATTGCCACGGAGCTATAAGCCCAAATCTAACACATTTGAGCACTTCCAACATGTGTTGCTTCCTTTCATTCCAATCGTGCATTAACCATCTCACGGCAGACATTAAAACCTCTATTTCGCTAATATATACAAAAGGAGATTGGATATTATGTAACCTATTACTATAAATTTTTTTAAATTTATTAATGTAATTTATTTCTAATAAATAGGATTTTAAATATATTTTTAACGACTAAACTGTTTAATTTTTCATATATTTAAAACTGATATTGTTTTAATATTTTCATACCTATTAACGCAAATATAATTGGATTTTAGTAATAAGCATAGTTCGTCCACTGACAATTCCAAGAAATCTTTTGTGCTAACGAGCATCAAGAAAAATTTCATAATTCTCGGCACCATCAATTCCATCACCGCAGTGTTCCCAATCTTTTTTGCTTCCAAATATAATAAGAAGGCAGTATCCTCGGAAAAAAGCTCGTCATTATCAATGAATGCCCAACATTGTTCTTCTAACTCTTCAGAAAATACAATGCTTATATTTTTAGCATGAAAACCGCGTCCGTATTGTACATTATATTTTTTTATATTTAGTTTATAGATATAAATATTTAATCAATTCCTAATAACTATCTCTATTTTCAGAAGAAAAAAAATGTATCATCTTCTAAAATGAAAGAGATGTAAGTTAATATCACACCTTTAATGCCAAGATATTGCGCGGCCATGAAAATTTCCAAGATATTATCTCTTCGTAACAATTGATAACTTTCGTTTATTGGATTTATCATCCAATCATAAATAATAGAGAACGCCTTAGAAGTCACCTTGCTCTACATATTTTATATATACATATAAATGAACCATCGCATTTTAATTTATCTTAAATTGTACTATCTCCCTTCCCTCTACTGTCTTTTAAATAAAATTATGTTTATATTATAAATTTTCAAATACGAGAAATAATCAATTCCTTTTTTTAAATTCCGAAAATACATTTTGAAAGTGTTAATTTTATCTACACATGATCACAAATAAAACTTAGATAAAATCTTACGCCAGGTAAGTTAAGATCCTTGTAATTTACTGCATCGAAAAACGCGCTGTAACTTTGTAGAACAAGAAGATGACAGTGATACTCATCCGGATCAATTCGGACAATGCAATCGGCATTTCTTGGCAGGACAAAGGAAAAAATATTTTAATAAAATAACATTGTGTTAAAATTTTAACATTACAACCTTAATATGTAAATGTAGCTCTACAAGCCAGAGGTTTTTCTTTTACTAAATAAAATCAAAATTATTTATTTGAAATATCTAACATCTGTAATGCGATAAATATTAAAAAATCTTGCATTTAAAAGTTTTATTATTTAAGATTCTTTTCTTACTTATAGTTCGTGATACGTTTAGCTAATTCCTGATATAAATCGGTTTTCTCGGGAAGAATTATATTATTCCAATTGATCGGTTGCTCATTCGTAAATCCTAGCCTTCAAAATGAAAAGAACGAAGAGTTTAAAATAAAAAAATAAACAATTATTCGAATAAAATTGCTACAAATTTCCTAAAGATTGACAACTAGCAAATTTAAGAAAACTAACGAGGCGAGTGGTACTTCATTCATTAGAGGTAATTGATAAGACGTTGGTTGCACCGATTCCATTTTTGATACATTAAATTTCGCACTTGGGTGCGTTCGTGATCTGTAACTTGCTTCGATATAAGGTAACTTTTTCTGAGCCTGTTGCATGATCGAACAATATTTAGATAATATGACAAGAATGACTGTGGAAACGTCATACATTATTAAACCAAAGTTATTAGAAATCATATTATTTAAATTAATTATAAATTTAACAATGAAAAAAAATTCCACCTGCAACTGATCGATCGTTGATTGCGTGACGCCAGGCGGAAGATCGATATATCTCGTCTGATTCCAATAAGAATCGGAAACGGATGTGCCAACGTCGGATCGATTAAGCTCAGCCTTAACGTTAACCTTCGTGTGTTGCGGATCGGCAACTAGAACGCTAAATTTCTTCGACTCGAAAACAACCTAAAACGACTATGCTACGTTTGCTTCGAGGCCGACATTTTTGTAAAAAACATGTCCCATTGTAACATCTACTAGGTCTTCTTTACCTGATTCGGAATGATCTTAAGATGACCGCTGGGTGTAGCTTGAAAGGGAAACACGCGACTCGACTCGTTACCTTCATTCACACTGATAAATGTAGAATTAATGTTTGTTTCCTCGGGATTTGTTTGTATTTTTTGCATTGGAAACCCTACACTCGAGCAAGGCGACGATTGCTTCTGATTTTTAGCGTCTTTTATTTGTCTGTCAAAGTTATTATTACTAAAGTTATTATTATTATATCGTCAATTGCATTATTATTTATCCGAATATCTATTCCAAATATAATTTACTTTGGACGATGGTCTATAAATTTCGAAGCAGCGGCTTTAACCGCTGAGCATTGTTTCTTCCAAATTCTCTTCTCTTCAACGCACTTCTGTGACTTTTGATTTGTCGCGTTCTCGTTGACGTGATAAATAATTTTTCTCTCTTGCAACTTGACAGGATCTGTATTAGACTCGGCTATACATCCAGATTCGTTATACTTGGGATTTATTTCTATCTGACTTTTAGGTGCAGTCCAATGATGACGCTGCAGCGGTGACACAATTCGTTCCACTGGATTCGCGTGATAAATATTTACATTAAAAGAATGGTGTTGTCTCGATACACGACGATATCTTCTAGAAGTGGTCCTTCGTCGACGTAGCGGATATTTCGGAGACAGACTTTCCGGAGTTTCTGTGATCTGCGTCCTTTTAAAAATATTCTTCGCATAAAGATATCTTTCTCTTTTAGTAAATTTCCGCGTAATAATTTTTTTTAAATTTCTACTGCACTCCAAGATCTACTCACTCACTCACTTGTCAGGTGATGCGGATCTTGATCTTGCTACTTCTGGTTGCAATTTTTCTATCACCGTTTGATCGGATTTGGAAAGTCGAACGAGAGCCTTCGAAGAGGGGGACGGAGGAGTGCTGGATCTTCCGTGATAAAGCACGACGACGCTGTTTTTACTATTGTCAGCTCGCGGCTGATCGGATGTTGCCGATCGATCTACCTTAGGATCGACTGAAAAAAGTTTAGCTCCAGCTTGAGTCGATCTCTAAAAATTCTAACTTCATCATAAAAACTTACGTTTCCTACTATTCTGTCGAATGACCCTTACAATCCGTGGCGTACTATTTTCTTTCCTATTGTCACCACAATACATTAGGCGCCTTAAACGAGATAATGAGAGGAGATTCGCGCTACTACTTTAAGGCGACCATGAATGAGAATGTATAATTTCTTAAAGATTCAAATTTTTTAATGAATTACCAAAGTTTCTCGTTGAATTTACGATCAAATCTTTCGCTCTCGCTCGAATGTTTGTCTCCGAAAGTTACTTGTGGCTAAAAAATATTTTTTCGTCAAATAATATATTTTGAACACTCATCGTACCTCAACTAATATAAGATCAAACTTATACTTGTCCAGAATTCTTTTTATAAAATAAAAAGTATTGGGGAATTTTATAAATTTATACACACGTTATATTCTTATCTCTCGCGAAAAAAACAGATGTTATGTACAAAATGATTAAATAATGATCGTGCATGTGTGCAAATGTGACAATTTGTTTAATATTAAAATACTTTTGATGCAAAACAGTTCAAATTCAAAATGTTATTAAATTGACAAATGTATTTTATATTTTATTTTACCTCATGTTTTCTCAAACGAAGATACGATTCGGAAGATCCAATATTTGAGATACGTTGCGGCGTGGCAACCTGGTCGGCTTTTCTAGTAACTAAAACGTGTCTCCACAAAGTGACACGTATGTAAAAAATTGATTGTGGCAAACAAAAAAATTTGTCTAATATTTTTTTCAAAATCATTTTATGTCAGACGCTTCCATTATACGAAACACATAAATTTTCTAACCAAAACACATTTCGGATTCGCGTATTTGAATTTCATTTACACTTACATCACTTACGTAATTTTGCTTCAATGATTTGTCTATTAACGACCGGATGTTGATAGCAATACGATGATCTCGACGACGATTTAAGAAGATTTAATCGATCGTTCTCTTCGTTCTTTCTCGCTCGATACGTAAATCGCAAACTATGACAAGACTGTGTCACTCTTGAAAAATATAAGATTACATAGCTTCTATAAGATAAAGGAATAATGAAATGTTACTTTGGATTTAGTAGATCAAGTTCAGATGAAAAACACGAATCGTCTCCAGCGGTTGTAGAAGTATCGAATTGCCTCTGCGAATCCGGAAGTTTCAAATAAGAGATGAAAAGAAATAAAAATGTATTGTTTTTGCGAACTAAACTAAAATTATTGCTTTATCATGCTAAGTTGTTTGCACTATACTTACGTCATAACGGGCAAGACCTCTTCGCATGATACGTGTCACGTTCAAATAATAACTCGCGGGATTAGCATAATAACGACGATACACTTATTTCTCGCGCTTCCGTTACGTGGAATAAAAGGCGGTAAAAATATATATCATACAAATAGATGTTGTGATGTTTAAAACCGACGGGACATTTGTAAAAATGCGCGTGTCCAAAAAAGCCCTAGATACCTAACAACAGATGAACGCGATTGACAAGAGAACGTTCCGCTTCGTTTTCAAAATTACTGAAATTCTAAACACAATTCAAATGCAATGTTCGTATATAATAAGAAAATCTCATGTTTTGTTCTAAAAATGTATAATAACACTTTACTAAATATTTCTTATAGAAAGAACACACATACTTTCTTCTAATATACATATGTATAAATACGCAACATGAAAACTTTCGCTTAAAATTTCAAATATAATTAAATATATAATTAAATATAAATTAAAATATTTGAAGAAATTGAAAAAGCAATATTATAAATATAAAGAAATATCAAGTTTTTTAAAAGAAAAACATAGAGAAAGATTAAAAATTTTGTAAAATTTGAAGTATATAAATTACGATGATAATTTTTTCTTTTATTATACGAAGCGATATACGAAGATGCCGAGGTCTCGTAAAACAATGGGAAACTAAAGAACTGATACAAAACCTCTAGTTCAAAGAGCATAATGCTTATGTTCAACAGTGTCTTTGAACTAATGACTGTAGCTATAAGCGAGCGATTAAAATAATTTCGCGATGGTGCCGACACGTTTATATAAAGAGAATTATTAAAGACAATTATCCTTACAGAATTATTAAAGACAATTATCCTTACACACGAGCAGTGAAAATGAAAGCGATATAATGAAAGTTCCCTATGCAGTCCTCTCCGAATATATTGTTCCACTACGTTCAATTCTTATTGATACGCGCAAAATGCAATTCTTCGATGGACGCCACTATAGAATCAATAAAGTTCTCCTGTCGTGCATAGGCCAGTGGCCATATCAAACGAAAAGGAGTAGCAACGCTATTATTGCCATTATAGTGTCTTTAGCTGGTACGCAATTTGTCGCCAAGGTATAACGACATAAGCACGCTTGAATATCGCAAACTTGGAAATTTATCAATGTTTTTTTATATCAAGAAATAACTTACTCATTGTCAGTGACAACCAGTTGTTCTATACAAAGAAAGTTTAAAAGCTTATATTTATAACTACACGTTTTAAGTATAGGTATGTGGTTTACTCTCTATTAAAGATATCGATATATTCATCGATTCTCTTTCACCTTTAGTAGTCGACATAGGATGTGGAGTAAAATTAATCACTTGCATATTAAAAGCAAGAGAGGTATGTGATATATCTTAAATCCTAAAAATTAAATTATGTTCTCAACATATAATTAACACATAATTTTCTAAACTTGGTTAAATCTCTACGAGATAGCAATTGTGTGTGATACTTCTTTAAACAATTAGAACGCGAGTACTTATAAAATCTCATATAAAAGATTTTAAATTTATATCTTTAAAAATAAAATTCAATTGCAGATCAGAGCACTTTTTGATCAAATACAAAGCGATTGGCAGTGGCTAATGACATCGACCCATATGAAGATTCTTAATCATTATGCGAAAAATGGACGAACATTTACGATCATATATGCAAGTAAGTAAAATAATTTTATCTGATGAATAAAAAAGGAAGAAAAAAGAAAATCAAACGAGAATTATATAAGCTAAGCAATATTTGTTTCGATAAATAGCCGTCACAGCTTCGATGCACTCGCTTCACATAATCACAAAAATTAATTAATCGCGCAAATTAATATTTATAATGATCATAGGAAATCGCGTTTAATATTTTCCAGTATTTATTCGATCGCTTTTGAGAGAGTAATGCGATGTAAAGAGACTCACACCGCGTTACTTGTCCGCGCAAACATGACAACATGAATGACAACAAAACCATGTATACACGTACATCGTAATGCGATACGTCTTCAAAAGTTATTTAATCTTTTAAAAATATATAAATATTTAATAATACAAAAAATATGTAATGTATTAAAAATGTATAGTATGTTAAAAAATCTGGATATATAAATAGTCGATATATAAATATAATGACGATATATAACGTAATAACGGTATATAAATACATCATATAACATAATATAACGATATATGAATATATAAAAAATTACTAACGCAAGGCCAAATAATCAATATGAATGAATAAACTGTTATACAAAAAAATTAGAATAAAATTGATACATTCAAAGAATAAATAATTATAATTATAAAATTATTTAGACAATTTATAATTACAACACACAATTATTAATTCTTGATGTGTTCTTTATAAAAAATGAATTAGATTAAATTTAATGTCTTTTATATATTATATAAACTATTTCTTGTCTTTTTTTAAATTGAAATATTTATCCTGATTAATTGTTATTCATTCATTTTGAGGTAACGGAACTATCTACAATCTACAAGCCTATAATCTACACTCTAAATCTACATCTATCAAATATATATAAAACCGTTACCTCGTAATAAAATAATAGTTTATTACTCACCAGTCGATGCGCAACAGGACTACGAAGTTACGTTGATCTGTAACATACAAATAGAATATAAATTAGCAGAGCTTTAAATAATTAATATCTCTAAAAATTAGTATTGTACACATTCAATTTTATATTCGACGCGTACAATAATCAGTAGATATATAATAATTGAATAACTTTATAAATTTTATAAAGACTATTTTTTTAATATAAACTTTTATAATATTTTTAAAAAGTATTACTCTCTAATTTTCCTTTATTTAAATTATTCAAATAGATAAATGGAATTAATATACATATATGCGTAAGAAATACATAATTTTTATAACAAGATCAAATATTATACATACATATAATATTATATAAATATTATATAGGTATTATATAAATATATTATATAAAAATATTATATACACAAATATATGAATAATAAATACTCACCACAGAGTTGCTCCGCCAGCGCCTGATG
The DNA here is from genome assembly GCF_030444845.1 of Prenolepis imparis. Lineage (NCBI taxonomy): Eukaryota > Metazoa > Arthropoda > Insecta > Hymenoptera > Formicidae > Prenolepis > Prenolepis imparis. The sequence goes on from NW_028141165.1 coordinate 1,136,454, forward strand.
CCTCCTAGGCCTGCTCCTCCTCTCCAGGTCAGGTTGGTCAGGATTGCCCGATAATCAAAGTCTGTTCTCCCGCACTTGAACGCGCGACACTTTGCACGACACTCCCGCACTTAAACGAGATACTTATTTACACGCCATTCGATTGTATCTTATTAGTATTAGATACTCGCGTTGTCGATTAATTCGCTCCATTTTATGGCGATGTCAAGCACACCATATGTGCTTCATTAGTAATTATCGCCGTTTGCTAGTAATTACTATATTCTATAATATCGATAATATATATTTCGCCTTTTTTGAATAAATATTAATATTATTAATAAATTAATATTATATGGCAAGAAATTTTGTACGTTCTTTATTACGGGTCGACAAAAACTCGATTATCAATTTTAATTTATTCGCGGCTTGCAATTAACGCGACTTCTGTTTATTTCTGAATTACAGAGTACAACCGATGAATCACAAAAATAAAAAAAGAATAAAATAAAGTAACATATATATATTTCGTACTATAAAATTTACGATATTATTCTAAATTTTTTGCAAATTTTATATCATTATTATTTTTTCTTTTAGATGAGATCAAATATCCGCAAAATATCTGATCAGCTCATCTTATTTTAATATAATTTTGTTCTAACTAACATAAAATCAAATTATGAATCAACATGAATGAATGGATTACAAAATATTATATAATATAAAATCTGTACATTATAGTAATAAGTAATTATAATTATTTAATCATTTATAACAATTTATAATCATACATACAATTAATTATTGTTAATGTGTTCTTTATAAAATAAATTAGGTTAAATATTCTATATATTATATACTATAAAATGTTTCTTCTGCTTTTCTTAAACTATAAGTTATAATCTTTATCATATTATCTTAATCTTTATCATATTCTCAAGTAAGTTTCTTTAGTAATCCATTCATTTTAAGGTAACGGAACTATCTACAAAATCTACAGTCTACACAATCTACAATCTAGATCTACATATCTTCACACAATCTAATATTTACAAAACCGTTACCTTGTAAAAAAATAATAAACTCACCGGTCGATGCACAACAGCGGACTTGAAGCTACGTTGATCTGTAACATAACAAATAAAATTCAAATTAAAGCAGAGCCTAAAATAATTAATATTTTAGAAAATTATTATTGTATATGCATTAAATTATATTTGATACGTACATTAATATAAACAGCAATATATATAATTAAATAATTTTATAAATTTTATTTAATTATTTATTTAATAATAATTGAATTAATAAACCAATTTAATATACAACTACATACCCCATGGTTGCTTCGCTGGTGCCCGATGTCTCTCCCAGACCTCCTCCTCCTCTCAGATTGTCAAGATTGTCAGTTACGTTGATCTGTAACATACAAATAAAATTCAAATTGTAACAGCGTCCAAAATAATTAATATATTAGAAAATTATTAATGTATGCATTGGATTTTATTTTTCATACATACAACATCAAGCAGAAATATAGTTAAATAATTTTATAAATTTTCATTTAATTTATAGTTATTTTCTATTTAATTTATAATTTTTATTTAATTTATAATTATTAAATTTTTATATAATTATATTAAATTTTTATTTAATTTATAATAATTTTATAAATTTGTATTTTATTTAATTTTATAAATTTTTATTTAATAATTGAACTAATAAGTCAATAATAAATACTCACTTCATGATTGCTCCGCTGGTGCCCAATGTCTCTCCCAGACTTCCTCCTCCTCTCAGATTGTCAGTTACGTTGATCTGTAACATACAAATAAAATTGAAATTATATAGCAGCGTCCAAAATAATTAATATAATATTTTAGAAAATTATTATTGTACGCATTAGATTTTATTTTCCATTTTATGTTACATGCGTACAATATCAAACAAAAATATAGTTAAATAATTTATAAATTTTTATATATCACAACTAATAAATTTTAATTTATTATAACTAATAAACAAAATAATAAATACTAACCTTAGAATTGTTCCATCGACGCCTAATGTCGCCCTGGACCTCCTCCTCTCTTATTTCACCATTATCGCTCCTTCGTGGCACTCACTAGAGAAAACAATTAATTACAATAAGCGTACACTCGCAAAAATAGATAATTACGTACGATTACACGCACTATTTATCATACTCGAATACAGTTAATGAGCGCGCGATATTTTCGACTTTAATGGCAGGCGACGCGCACTCGATTATGGCGGGAAGATAGCGCGGGAGAAGCGCGCGAGACTCACGATCGCGACATTTCGATATCTCGATATCTCGATGTCTCGAAAGACTAACTTCGCATACGCACAAATGGCGAAAGTTTAATGAACAAAACAGTCGAAAATGATTAAAATATGATTTGCTTACCAATAAATGCGTCACGGTTTAGAATTGATCGCGTTCACGATGTTTCGTTACTTATGAACGATGTTAGCAGCTTTACATTGATACGGTGATGCGTCAATACTGTCACGCGAATAATGCTAGCGAAATATTGTTTCGAAACAAAATCGTCGATACACTTACGAGTTGCTTAATAGTAGAAGTTTAATAGTTGCACGAAATGATATTCACTAATCACTCAGGATGAATGATACCGTAATACTTCTCGCAATCGCGGCTCGAAAAATATGTGTACACCTAAGACCTAACCACGATTTTACGGAGCGCGTCGCGTCGCTGCCAACCTGTTCGAGAGTCGTCGCGCGAATGACAATATATAATGTGACAGCGCGTAAACAATGATACGCCGCGCGTCGCCGAACGCCGAGTTTACATATTAAGCAATCTAAAATTATTAAAATACGATTCCAATTATGCCTTACTCACCAATTAAATGCGTCGCGATTCAGAATCCATCTGTCCCACGCTGCGACGTTTATCGATATACAGACTCCGGAATCCGGAACAACAACAGCGTCACTATAGGCAGGAAAATAACGCGGGGAAAAAACGCGGGAAAAGCGCGCGAAATTCAATTACGGTCACTCGCGATTTCTAGAGACCAATTTCATATGTACGCGAACAATAGAGATTTTAACAAATCATCGATCGTACAAAAACGTCATATTTATATATACACTTATGCAGTCAAAAATTATTAAAATATATACTTTTAATATTTGACAATCATTCTAAATTTATGATATATAAAATCGTATCAAATACATAATAACATATAATTTAGACGAACAATTCGGAAATATAGGAATAAAATATAACATATTACGAGTTACTTAAATGTACAAATTATAAAAAAATGCAAGAGACACAAATGCAATATTTTTGAATATTCTGATTCTACATTTTAAAATATATAAAATATAAGATAATATATCTTATTTTCTATTTTTCTCTCTTTTCTCTTTTAAAATAAAAATCCGCAGATATATTTTGATGTCAAAATATAAATTAAAAGAAATAAAAAATCAGTAAAAATATTTAATTTATTATATAGGTGCTTTTTATTCTGCATTGGTGTTATTTATGCTAGTACCATTACAACCGCTATTGCTGCATTCTTCATCAAATGATACAGCTCGACCATTATTACATAGAGTCGAATATTATATTGATATGGACAAATATTATTTTCCCATCTTGATTCATGGATATACTACAGCTATTATTTTTGTAAGCATAGCCATCGCAGCAGACACTATGTATGTGATCATGATACAACATGTTTGCGGATTATTTAAGATCATCGGGTAAGAATCTTACAAAATTTATTTCTCTTGAAACATACTGAATTAATCTAGAATATTTATAATGTACTTATAAATTAAATACAATAAGTAGAATCACAATTTTGAAACAATTGTATTCATTGTTTCAGGCAACAACTAGAAAATATAATAAAGGAAGACAGTCTAGAAATAAATCTTGTACCATCTATAAAAGACGACAAACCATATAAAAATATTATAAAAAGCATTCATGCGCATAAAAATGCTTTAAGGTTTGCGCTGTAATAGTATATACACTGTCAGAGTCAGTTTATTATTTTATATTGCTTCTCATGTATATATCTTTTAACATCAATGTATTTAAACGATATATATGCTTACTAGATATATAAACACACATATATATATATATACTTTTAAAACATCTTAACTTAAATATTATATTTTTACGTAAAATCTTCATATATATTTTACAAAGGTTCGCCAATCTCATTGAAGCTACATTCAGTCAGATGTTTCTTACAGTAGCAGGTTTCAATATGCTTATTATGAGTATGACAGGAGTTACAGTATGTCAATTTCATTTATATTCGTAATAACGATAATGCTATTAATCATATTGCACTAGTAAATAACAAATTACCAATGTGTGGATATATTAATTGCAAAAATAAAAATGCTATATAAAATATTTTAAATAAAATTAGCTAGAAAAGATGTATAATTGTACAATCAAAATATTAATTATTTTACAATTAACATATTAATCTTATTTAGGCAGTGACAAATATGGACAGGCCAGAAGAATTTTTAAGACAGACAACATTTGCGTGTGCATTATTAGTGCATCTATTTTTCGAAAGTTTTCCAGCACAGAGTTTAATTGATCACAGCGCAAATATTCATACTAGTTTGTACGTACAAATATTTTTACATTATTAAGAAATGCTAAAATCGTATTAAGCTGATACATGTAACTGTAAAATAACTGAACGAAAGTAACTTTTTTATGCTAATATATATATATAATATTGATTAATTGTGAAATAATAATTATAAATTTTATAAACTCAACAACTTGTTAAATTTAATGAACTAAATTTTTCTATTAATTTGGAAACTAAATATAAAACACACACGTAAAAATTTTAAAATGAACTTTAAGTATGCTTTGTGCGTGTATGAAAATAATCTCAGATATATGAGAAACATCTTTCCTCTTGCAGAATGAATATAGCATGGTATCAAACTTCATTTCAAACAAGGAAAATCTTGACTTTTATGATAATGAAAACACGAGAACCTTGCGTACTAACGGCAGGAAAGATGTTCGTGATATCCATGGATACTTTCTCTACAGTAAGACCTGCATACTATGCATACTTAATAAAAAATACTTATCAAAAAGAAAATTGCATTTATAATCAGCATCTAATTTATGAAACAATAAAAAAATCAAATTATGTAATTAAAACCTTAATAATTTATCATAAAAATTAACAATAATTAAGATATATCAATATTTGCGCATATCACAATTTTAATATTATTTATTTTTTTTAAGATCGTACGCACATCGGTATCATATTTTACGATGTTGCGATCGATGCAATAATCAATTTACTTAGCTGAAATTAACTCATAAACTCTCTTTGATGCCGCCATATTAAATATTTTCGATTATAAATATGCAGTCTGTGTATTTGCCAATAGATTATTTGTAGAGAATATTTTAAAATAAATTAAGTTATTGACTAATATTTTTGTAATTTTTCCTTTAACTGCGACAGTCGACACGCACGTACATATGCAAATATCAAATAAATATAATTATAATTCTAAAGAAAAATTATCGGCTGTCATACATATGTATAAAGAACAAAATATCTGCAACAAATGAGAAATATTAATACATAAAATATATTAATATAAAATATATACAATATAAATAACTTATTTTACAATGTTTTACCTGAGAAGTTGAAAATAAAATAATCATAGCTTTAACATCCCATAGAAGTGAGAAAGAAGGAAAACTAGCTTTACAATATTATATTCCATCCTAAAAATTGTATCTTTGTAGGTATGTAAGGCAATCCTACATTTGATTGTATTTTACTCGGATTAAATTTTACGTTATATTCGGGTATGCCATTTCTGATAATCTCTAGAAATCTATAAAAATAGTTTATATTTATAATATGTCTATATGTGATATATATAATTATTATATGAAATAATTGAACTTACTTTGTTGCATAATGTTCATTCTCAGTAATATATAAAATATCATCGACGTATGTACACATAAGTCCATTATTTGCATATACAGAGAATTTTTCTTTGAACATCTTTTGGTAATATATATCAGATAAAATTGGCGATACTCGCATACCTTGTGGCACACCATGCTTTATTGAATATACTTGACCATCAAGTTTAACCTGATATTAATTAATATTAAAGTATTAGTTAATATTAATCGCAACTTTAATTTAATATCTCTTTGTTCTACCTTCTGGTTAAATATTAACTTGTTTATTTTAGCAAGCAACTTTGTTACTTTAACTAATTTACGTTTTTTCCTGTTCATAACTGCCTTTTTACTTATTGCCAATTTTAGACGAGAAGATAAAAATTGTACTGTTTGTTTGTTTTTTCCATTTTTTGATATAGTATAAGTTCGCAAAGCAAGATAAAGTTGTAACCGACTACAGCATGTACTAATAATATTATATAATTTTTCTGCAAAATAAGGAAATAAACTTTCTTATTGTTAAATGTCTGTCTTAAGTGTGATAAATAGTAAATTATACCTTGTATTATTGAACCAAATGCATCTTGTATGTCGCAACGTACATAATATAATGGATTTTTGGTTGAAGCTTTAAATTCATAGCTTGCCTGCTTGCAGTTTGCTATAGTTGGAAGTCCATTTTCATTAAACTCTGTGACATATAATTGCTGCAAAAATCTCAAAACAACATCAATGTCATCAAACTTCTCTTTAACAGTATACCTGAAATTATATGTAACATATATGATATATAAAGAGTTTACTAATAATATTCATTTGCGGCATATAAATAAAATTATATATACTTTGCTATTAATAAAGCTCTCAAACCAGAAGAACTTGGGATAAATTTGTACGTCCCAATAGGTATTTCAAACGTTGACTTTACTTCCATAGGTATCCATGGTACAAGACCACATGTATTTATTTTCTCCTTTATAAATTCTTCTTGCATCTTGCACCAATCATCTTTTGCAATGTAAACCCATTGACTTTTAACTGATATCAATACCACATATTTATGTAAAATTTTTATTATATATCGTGCAAAGAACCAATGCAACAGTTTTAATATAATTATCCATTGTACTGTATTATTATTAATTAAATGCAACCACCCAATTTTGGAAATCTGTAAAAATGAAAGATATTATAGAAAACATTGAATATTTTGATTATTAAATTGCTAGAAAGATGGTAATAATTTTAGTAAAAAACAAAACTATTTATTTTAACTTTAAAATAAACGTACATCAAACTTGTTAAACAATGGTTTCATATTCAATGATGCCCCAGTAGCTTCTCTCATTGTTTCTCGCACAGTTCTTTTAAAAGGTTTTTTTATTGGTTTCTTTTTTGGAACAGTTTTTAAAAGACGACAAATCGTTCTTTTTATAATTTTAAAATTTTGCATTGTTCCAAATAATTGGAAAGGAACATTTTCATATAATAATAAACTGAAGAAAGATTGCAGTGAACGTCGATGAATTTCATTCTTATATTTTTTTGCATATTTTTTACTATCTCTTTCTATAATAAATTTTAATTTCTCGAAATAATTAAATCTATTATGGCGATTTCTAAATAATTCCAAAATCGGTGACAAAGTAAGCATAACAACATTGAAATTAACATTATTATCATGTGCGTTAAGCCCAATATCTGTATTAAGAATCTCGTGACATATTTCTCGTCCCGTATTTTTACTCTCTAAAATATGATATTTTGAGATTTTTGCCGTAGTACGGCCTGTCTTTCTTATTCGACATCTCGATGCAAATAAATTCACCGTAGAATTACACTTTTCAATTGGAATCGAACATTCAACTTTTGTTTCTGATTCCGGCTTTGAATATCTGTTTATGAATGGCGCTTTTCTAACATTATTTGGAACATATCCTTTCCTACAAAAAAAAAATACACGACTTAAAAAAAAGAAAATAATCGAAATAACATAAATCATAATAAATAATATAATAAATAATAAATAACATTCATAACCTAATTAATGCAATTATCTCTTTCAAATGAACAAGATTTATAATATATTTCATAAATATATAATAGAAACCTTTTCATTTTTAAAAAATCTTCATTTGATAACTATTAAAACGTTATATTACTTTATACTACTCATATACACTAGTAAACAATACAAAACAAATTAAAAATGAGAAAAAAAAACATTAGGAATCGATAGGAGTGACGGAAAAATTCTGAACTCATATTTAAAATCTCGTGCGGTAACAATGAAACTCTGATTCAGAATTACCAACTGACAATGGCCGCATTCAGCAGACTCAACAGTTGAGCAATTTTCCGATGTCATTCGATCCTGATTGGCTGGATCTGAAAGTAGAAACCAATCACGTTTGATTGCTACTTAGCAGTTGAGTCTGCTGAACGCGGCCAATGAGAAATAAATAAAAAGATATTTTACATTGATCAAAATTTTTTTATGTAAATATATAAATAATATATTTTTATCTGATTTTTTCAAAAAACAGAAGGAAATTATTGACCAATTCAATAGTAGCTCAAATAGTATATATATATATATATATATATATATGTATAAATGTACAAAATTTTATTATAAAATATTTAAAAAATAAAAGATAATTGTTGAATTGATTTAAAAAAAAATAGAAAAAAGCATTTAATGCATACAGCTATTAAAAAATTGTACAAAGAAGTGTTGTATTATATATTTTTCCTTGTCTAAAAAATTGTTTTACAAAGTTTTGATTAAATATAAATGATTTTAACGCATACAGTTATAAGTGTATATCAAAACAATATTGCAGTGTGTGATATACCAAAATAAAACTGAAATTTGCAATATAATGTTAATTAAGTATTTTTTATTTACTAATTAAATAAATAAAATCAAGAAATTTAGCAAAATATAGCTGATGATAAATTGATTTTCGCACAAATAAGACTGTTTGGTACAGGGAGATTCGATTGTAATTAAAATGCAGAAAATTTGACGATTAACAATTTTATTAATCGTAATGTCCATATGGCACCAGAACGAAATTTGACTTTAATTGGGCATTTCATGGGTTGAACGATTAATAAGGATGTCGTAGAATTATTCGCGCTACACGATTTAATCTTAATATCACAAATGTTACATCCGACGCTTTCGAATTGACTCAAAAGCGTTACATTCTTATTCGTGCTGTAGCTTACATACATCTTGTACGCTCAGTATTAATCGAGCTTTCAGTCATCTCCACCATAGAGAAACTTTGTAACTGACATAGTCAGTGAAATATAAACGAAAGAATAGCGATATAATCAAGGAAATCACGATGGCTTGCAGGATGGAAATCTCTTAATACTAATGCAAGAAATTGGTTTACGCCATCTCCGTTTGTTTTGACTGTTTGTGTTGGATTTAGCATTTACATGACTATTACATGTAGTTTTTCGATCCTCGCTAATACGATCCAATTCTTGAAGTCTTCGTTCTTCTAAAAGAAAAGCGATTCTCATTATACTTTCTACTTTCTACGATCTTACGCATTACTACAAAAAGAAAGGATGTAATTTGATAAGTATTACAATAAGCAAAATTTCTTTTGATTAAATCACAATTCTTTATTGTTGCCATAATTTTTCAATGTTAGCGTTAATATTTAATATAATATATATTTGAAAATTTAATATATAACAAATTTATTAATTTATTAATTAATATATCACAAATTAATTAATATATAACAAATATTTAATATATAACAAAAATGGCGTTAACAGACCTACCATTTAATTGATGTTCTGTGTAATATACAGGATTATCATCAACCCCATAATGATATTCCATTAGATATGGCAAAACAGTCATACTATGACACCCGTTACTTTTAAGAGGAGGTAAAGGTACTTCTTTCTGCGTTTTAGGATGCTCGCACATGGTCCAAGCATGTCTTTTAACCTGTTGCAATGTAAATCTATTATCTGCATCTTTCTGCAACATTCCCTCTATGAGCGATTTTAAAGGTTCCTCTACTTCTTTCGGTATAGTATATTCACCCCTTCCAATGTTTTCATACAATTTATATATATTATCTCCTTCAAAAGGATATAAGCCCGTTATTATATTATACCTATAAAATACATTTTATACATACATTACAATATATACTATTTTTTCTTCATATTGCATATAAATTATTTATTAACGCTATATAAATGTTACTTACAATGTAACTCCACTACTCCATATATCTACTTTAAAACCTGAGAAACTTTCGCAGCCATTTGCAATTTCTGGTGGCTGAAATGCCGGGGATCCCTGACCTATCGTACATGTATCGTCTTTGGAAAACATGTCTAATGCCTAACACAATGGAGATGCGTAATCACAAATAGGAACACAAATGGTTGTGAAATATATATTTGACATTTTTTAAATTGATATAGATTTTGTCCATAGATACTTTTTCCTTATTAGAAATTTCTGTTTTTTTTTCAATCTGCTTTTATAATTTATAACTGCACATAAATTTGTAGCCTAGTTATAAAGTTATAGATGGAATTTGTACCTCTGCAACGCCAAAGTCGCTAATCTTTAAGGTACCATCTAAGGTCAATAATAAATTTCCAGGTTTTATATCTTTGTGAACTATTCCTTTACTGTAAAGGTATTCTAAACCATCCAACAACTGACAGAAATAGTCGTGTGCCTGCCAAAGGGGAAGCTTCTTGGTTGGTGTGCTTTCCAACATATCCTGCAAAGGATCTAATAAATAGAAATCTAATTGTTGTTAATTCATGCAAGCCATTGTTCAACCATGAAACTTAAAAGCAAAAAAATTAATGTGGCTTTATTACAGCTTTTTTATCAGAAAATTTCGCACGCACATACGTGTACACACACATATTTATTAATTATGATGTAAAATACTAATATATTACACGAATAATATGAATTTGTAAAGTACAATTATGAATTCTTTCTTTGTACTCAACTTAATTGACTTTTTAAAATAAAATCATAAAATATCTTATAATTGCTATTATTACTGTTTGTATAATTTTTACATAAATATAATGTAATCATCTTCTGCAATTTATATAATATTTCAATATGTCAATTATAAGCTTTCTTTATATTATGTAGTGATTAATATAAACATTATATTAAATATTTGTATATATAATGTTGAAAATAATTGGAATGTCTCAGTACTAAAAATACAATATTGAAACTTGATACTAATATAAATAATGTTATATAAAAATGATACAGAAATGCAAAATCACTATCATTTCTATTTCTTGAAATTATTTAGTTTGGGAATTTATATATGATATTTGTGCACATCTAATATTTGGAACACTGAAAAAAAAAAGCTGCCTATTAAAATTTACCTGTAATCCACATACGCAAAATTCCATAACTAGATACATTTTCTCTTTCTCGTCACTATATAAAACATCCACGAGATTTATTACATTCTTGTGTCTTAATATTCTTAACAATTGTATCTCCCTGTAAATAAGTATAACGAGATATTAGTAAATAACAAGCAAGTGAAAAATTTGTGCAATAACTTATCGCATTTCCATATCTAGCGATAAAAGTTGATATAAAATATAACGGACACTAATGTAAGACTCGTAGAAATATATATTCGTCAAACATACCGTTGAACATTCTGTTCACCATTAGGTATCCTACGAAGTTTCCTTTTCTTTAGTATTTTGACTGCTCTTCGGCACAGCGTTTGCGAATCCAATACCTCTTTAACTTTTCCATAACTACCTTCGCCGAGAACGTCGCCCATGACATATTTACCAATAAATTTACACTTTTTCTTCTTTTCTTCGTATATAATTTGAGCTGAATCAACTCTGTGAAAAAACATGTTAATCTCGTCCAAGTCATAGTTCGGATCGTCATTGATCCACATGATCGGTTCGATATCACGCAATATATCATTTTCAATTTCTTCTTCGTCCGGGTCACATATCGTTATTTTATTGTCCATTTTTTTACTCCGTTAGAGTTTATAAACTATAAAGAGATCATGCGAGTATATGATTTAACCTAAAATTACAACCGGCACGACCATTGTTGTGAACACTGGTGGGATACGTGAAGAAGCACGATTACCATAGACGTAAGAAAATTTATAGACGATCAGTGAGCTCGCGATCATTGTTGCCAATTTCAAGTCGCGCAAGCAACTACGCAAGGACGTGGGCGTGGAGCGTGGGGCGTGGGGTGGGGAGAGCGGAGAGGGGGGTGCGCGGCGCACCGGCTCGCGCATCCCCCCACCACCTGCCCCCACTCCGCGTCCCGAAACCCGAATTCCGACTTCCGACCGCGCGACGCAGCAGAGCCACTTGAAGGTCAAAAGTCGAACGCGCCGCGCACATCGACACGCGCTCTCTCTACAATTTTCCCTATTTCACAAAATGCCAATAATTTACTAGCTCACATGCGACCTAACCTTTAGTTTTATGATTGCACATTGCACGTGCTCTTCTCTTATTTCCATGCGTAGTAATTGGAGTATTATTCAAAAGAATCATCAGATGAGTGTATTTTTATCAGAATTTAAGTGTCAAACGAGCACTTAACATTTACAGAAGATTTATTGATTACATTAACCATCAATATGAATGCGATGAAACAAGAAACGCATCGACCGGGTGCGTTGAAACAATCTAATAAGCAACACAAGACTGGAAGACATCGTAGTAAAAGTGCTGTCAATAAGGAGCTCAAAGGTAAATTAATTAATTTTATAACAAAAGTATAAAAATTATAACTGTAATTTATTTAATTAATAAGTAGAGAAATTTTTTTAATGCAATAAATTATATATTGTATTTTATAAATAGAACATATTTCTACTTAATATTTCTAAAATGTTTATCTTTTCTAATGTAGGTAAACAAAATAATGTCAAAACATCGTTGAAACATCTTAAGAAAAGTCTTCAGAGGGATGCGCGTAGAAACCAATTGTCGCAAATCAGAAAGAAGAAACGCGAGGAAATACTAGCGCAAAAGAGAGATCTTGGTGGTTTTTCTTCTGCACCTGTCCTTATCTGTATTATACCCTTGCATAGTGATATAGACATTCAAAATGTTATATCTGTCATAACTAGTATAGACGAAACTGCTAATATTTCTACCAGTCCATGTGGGATCACACATATAGGGTATTTGCTGCAAAATTACATATTATTTTTAAAAGACAAATTTAAAACTTGATATTTATATTAATCTTTTAAATACATATTTATGCAGTATACCAAGGCTAAAACAACGATTTTCTATCATTGTACCACCAATGGATAATGTTTTAGCAACATTAGATGCAGTCAAAGTTGCTAATACAATACTCTTTATAACTTCCGTCGTGTGTCAGATAAATGGTGATAATAATGGTGAAAGAGAAATTATAGATGACGAAGGCAAGAAGATGATTGTGTCTTGCCTTGCTCAAGGTTTACCTACTACATTAGTTGCAGTACACAATATTCAGAAACTTCATATTAAAGTAAGTAATATGATGTTGATATTTTCAAGAAAACAATACAGACAAGAGATAATTTTTTTTACTTATTGTAATTTGTAAATTCTACTATATGTGAAAATCTCATTAAGTATTATTTAATATGTATCAAACAATATAAATAGAAACGTCAAGAATATAAACAATCTGTGCAACGTGCTATTTCTAAATGGCTTCCTGATGAGAAAGTACTTGAATTAGACACAGCGGACGATTGCTTGAATATGTTACGTCGTGCAGGATCACAAAAGCAAAGGAATGTATTTTACAAAAATATGAGGCCGCACCTTTTAGCCGAAGAATTTTCGTTTAAATGTAATGAGGTATGTTGAACTCTAGATATTTTATTTTAAATGGCATATTTATATGTATATACACACATATAAGCAGTAAGCAATTTAATAACTATGTAAGTTCTTATTTAATCAGGATTCGCTCGATTTTGGAACTCTCTCGATCACTGGATATGTGCGAGGCTCATGTCCGCTGTCTGTTAATAATTTGGTTCACATACCAGGCTTTGGTGACTTTCAAATGTCGTGCATCAAAGAATTAGATGATCCGTACGAAATTATATACGCTAATCGCAAGAAACGTTCTTCTGATGATGAGATGAAGGCAGAAGGAAAAAACAGAACAGTAGTTTTATATACCGCAGACCCCGAAAAACAGGTTTATATATATTTTATGCTATTACTAATATATTCCACTAACAAGTTACTACAAAAAACAAATAATTACAGAATATACCAGAATTATATTGGTAATTTATTTTTATAATAAATTTATAATAAATTTGTAGGAATCTCTCAAAAGTGAAATTATTCCTGACCCAATGGACGCTGAACAAACGTGGCCTACAGAAGAGGAATTGGCCGAAGCAGCAGCCAATAGAAAAAGAAAAATTGTAAAAGTTGTACCAAAAGGTACTTCTGAATATCAAGCTGCATGGATACCAGATGAAGATGGAGGTATTGCACATTCTTTCTCTTCTTTATCTATTTTAAAAAATAATATTTTTATCTCATGTAATTTGTTCTTCATTTTACTTTGAGACATTTTTTTCTTTTTTTAGAAATTCTCAGTGAATGTTCAGAGGAATCAGAGGATGATATGTCTGTGGAAGAAGCAAAATCTGAAGCAGACAGTGATGAAGATCTGGAAGACGATGAAGAGTATGAAACTATTACAATATCAGAAGCGGCAATAGATGACGAGCATTACGATCGAGATATCGATATACTTGAAGAGAAACAAGCCATGGATAAGTTTAAAGGTAATATAATTATATATGTATTTGTAATGTATTGTCTTCTTTGATAATAATTTTGTAATAACACACACAGAAGCAAAATTGGACGCGCAATTTCCGGATGAAGTGGATACGCCCCAAGATATATTAGCTAAAACAAGATTCCAAAAGTACCGAGGTCTCGAGTCATTTCGTACTAGTCCATGGGATCCGAAGGAAAATCTTCCTGTCGATTATTCTCGAATAATTGAATTTGCAGATTACGATCGCAGACGAAAGCGTATTTATAAAGAATGCAAAGATATCGAAGAGTCTGTATGGGTAAGTCTATATGTGACAATTTTTTTCGCTATGTATATATATATATATAAATTTTAAATTAAATATATATATTTAATAATTTTTATTTCTATATAATATATATATATTTATGATTTCAGCCAGGAAGATATGTAACAGTTGATATCATTCGCATTAGTAGAGAAACTTTTAAGGCATTTGCTACGATAGTGAATCAACCATTAATAGCGATTGGTTTACTTCCATATGAACATAAAATGTCTCTATTGAATGTCGTATTGAAACATTCGAATAATTACATGCTACCGATCAAATCAAAGGAGAGATTAGTATTTCAGTGCGGATTTAGACGATTTGCGGCGAATCCAATATTCAGTCAACATACAAATGGCAGTAAACATAAGGTGAGTCAACACAGTCTTTCTATTTACAACTCTTTTATACAATAAACAGGAAACATATATAATATGCAAGAATTCATAATTTAATAATTTAAATTATGTAAATTTAATAATAATAATAATGTTTTATTTAGTATGAAAGATACTTTCATCCTGATAATACTGTCGTGGCGAGTATGTATGCACCAGTTACTTTTTCACCGTGTCCAGTACTTTGTTACGTTGAAAATAAAGGTGGCGAGCTTGTACGTATTAATGTATTCATTTTAATGTTATTATTATTAATGTTATTAATATCATAATAAATCTATTGTAGAAGAAATTAATAATTCATATTCTTATATTAAAAGTTCAGAGAATAACATTGATTTCAGGAATTAATTGCAACCGGAAATGTGTTATCTTGCAATCCCAATAGAATTGTCTTGAAACGAGTCGTTCTAAGTGGTCATCCGTATAAAGTGAACAAGAGATCGGTAGTTGTGCGTTTCATGTTTTTTAATTGTGAGGATATCGAATGGTTCAAGCCTATTCAATTAAGGACAAAATACGGACGTAGAGGGCATATAAAGGAATCTCTTGGTAATTAATCAATTTTTTTTCATACAATGCACTTTTCTGTTTTACTATTTGCTGTATCTATATATCGATATTTCATCTATATTTCAGTATGTAATATATTTATATTTATAATTTTGTCATAGGTACACACGGTCATATGAAGTGTATCTTCAATGGTCAATTAAAATCCCAAGATACAATTTTAATGAATCTGTACAAACGAGTATTTCCAAAGTGGACTTATGAACCTTTCTTGACACAACCATCTTATAAATCTGAAGCCATGCATATAGAATAATCTGTATTTATGGAATTAAGACTAATTATGTGTTTAACTATATATATGTATATAATATACACAAGTATATATAGTGTAATAAAAAATATATATGTATACATATATTGTTTATTTCGAGATATCCGCACGCGAATAAATTAGTTTCAGTAAAAATGAAGAAAGAAATCAACGATTTGATTGAGGCAAAAAATAAGCAAAAAAAATTGCCTTAAATAATTTGTAAAATATATAACACTTTTTAATATATATATATATATATATAATAATTTTTATGTTCTTTTTATATAAATTATCTATATTAAAAATAAATTAAAAACTTGTTCTTATTACAACTTTCAAATGTGAAACATCGCAATGGTGCGATAAATCGAATGACACTCGATTGCTTACGTCACCAATTCAACATTCAGGATTGGTTGATCCAGTGGAAAAACTCCAAGCTAAATCGGGGACGCTGCCGAAAAATCGCATCGTGTGATTCAGGCTTAATTAGTTCTTCAAAAGGTTTGACATAAAATTCTTTGTCTACGATTTGTTTAAAGTTTTCGCAAAATTCGAATTATATTATTTGTTGTTACAGCCTATTATTGTCCTATAGTGGACGGGAATAAGGGAGAAGATTTCTTGTTCAAGCTTTAAAAGCAAAACGCAGTTCTAACCAAACGAATCGTTCTCAATTTTAACACCGATGTGAATTCTATCAAGATTTACAAGAGACGTATTATTAAAATTGTTTCTGCATTCTACATTCGAAATGTATCATAATGATAGCAGATAATATTTGAAAATTATAATCGATCGCACAAATCTCGAATAGACAATAATGGGAAAAATGGCGATGGAAATGTGGAAGTATATCTTAGCACTTGTCATCGTAAATTCAGGTGAATATAAATTCATGCGTTTCGAGAAATCTAGTTCCGATGTTATTAAAAATAATCACTAATTAAAAATTAATTTACAGTGGCCACTGAGAGAATAAAGGATATGATTTACATGCCTTTAGAGGGTGTAGCTGCTTGTTTCCGAAGACACAATGGCACGCATCAATTTGGATGCTCTTGTAAGAATTGATCTTATTGCGTTTTTTTATTCCGAATCTTCCAGCTCATATACGAGCTATTTTACACTCTTTGCAGACAAATTACAATATTTTATTTATTTACAGCGAATAGAATGGGAAGTGTAGGTGTCGTGCATCTGATCGAGGTGGATAATGATATTTCTTGGATAGAAAAAAATGCCACTGCTGGTCCATATACTGTAGTCCTTCCATTTGAGATGTTTACTAGAAATACACTCGTAAGACTTCGAAATACGAATAATATAAATGGAGTGCTATTAACAAAAAATACTAGTCACGAACGTCCATCAATGTATTCACCTGAAGACAAGTGTCCGAATCAATATTCCGGTTATAAAAAATGTAACGATATGAAACCGTGGAATCCTTTTGGATCTGCATTACTCATGGAAGACTGGCCATTTCCCATGTTTTATACAGAGGTTAGATTCATATCTAAAGTTATCAATACTTTGATATCTGTAAGATTAATATTTTAATATTAATATTATAATATATAATATATTTAATATTAAAAGCAATATATTTTTTTCAGAATCAAACTGTTTTGGAGGCCATAAGATTTTGTTTTCAGACACATAACGCTCATGATCTCGAGACGCAATATCAGAGATCTCTTTGCGCGATAGAAATGAAATCGTTCATGTATGCTGCTGTTAACTCGGAATCGTGTATAAAACGTACCGATTTCAAGTTAAATTTTAATCCGACACAATTTTGCGATCCACTTGGAGACAGAAACATCCATTGGCCTTTAGCGCCTCTCGATGAGAATAATAATACAGTAATAATGGTAACGGCGCGACTGGATGCGTCGTCATTATTCGATGGCATATCACCTGGTGCGGGTAACGTAGTGACAGGACTTGTAACATTACTCGCCACCGCATACTACTTGAATCACTTGAACGCCACTGTCGATAGTATGTGTTAATTTTCCCTACAGAATTATTAGAACCTTTAACTCTTCTGTTAATGAATGGATACCCAAGTACCCAAAGCAACTTCAAATATTAAAAATGTGTTGGAATTTTTCCGCCTAAAATAAAATACAAAGAACCTTTATATTTGGAAGCGTCCCAAAATATAACGGGAAATAATATCCAATGCTTAGCAATTACTATAAAAAAAATTGTCACAGTGCAACGTGTCAAAACATGCAGTTGCTATCCCTATACTCATACGTTGATGAAAAATTATGCATTGACATAAGGGTTAATTGTAATATGCACGATATGCATATATTATATGTATATATTTATTCTTATTATTATTATTATTTCTAGAGACAAACGTTGTATTCTCATTGCTGAATGGAGAGGCATTCGATTACATAGGATCTAGTCGTATGGTGTATGATTTGAAACAGAACACTTTTAATGCTCTCGGTGGAATTGATTTAAACATTGACGACATCAAGAGCGTGATTGAATTTGGTCAGTTGGACAGAGAAGAAATATTTCTTCACAGCAATGGCGAAGATGGCGATATGATAAATCATTTGCAGAATGCGTTGAACATATCGAACAGTAATGTTCTAACCGATAGTGTTCCACCTACATCCGTGCAAAGTTTCCTGGAAGCAAAACCGAATCTAACGACCGTTGTTATAAGCAGTCACGGAGTACAGTTTAAGAATCGATATTATAATGGTATTTTAGACGATGCGGAGAGTCTTGGTTTTAATAGGTAATAAACTCTCTTGTTCGAGATTTTAATGCATATTTGATGTGTTTTGCATTGAGATTCATATCATGTTTTAGAAACGATACTAGAAGCGCGCTTGCATCACATTTAGCGAAAATTGCTCTTCAGGTCGCTAATGAACTTTACCGGATGGTGACGGGTAAGCAGGAACCGCAACCCGCTGATCTACCGATGTCCCTGGAAAGTCTTACCGCGGAAATGCTAGATTGTTATTTGGAGAGCGCCAAATGTAATCTCTTTCGTGCGTCTTCGGCGCCCAGTGCTAAATTGATTAATCAGGTCCTACCGTTGTACGTCGGTGTGCACAGGGCGCCCAATCCCGCGACAAGTTTAACGGGTCAGCTTTTAGCTTTCCTAACAGGTGAAAAACTCTTCGAGATGAATGAAACAACATGCCACGAGAATCGTCTCGCTTGGATGAGCGGAACCAATTTTGAAGGATTATGTATAAATTCGACCGTCAATTATAGCGCAGCTATAAGTCCTGCGTTTATCATCGATGGTAGGTTATTGGTACTCATAATGGGTATATAGGATATATAAAAAGTATCTACCTCGTCATGTATCTATTGACGAATTTTTTTCAATGACATCTTCTGTTATAGGATATGATATGAAGTCTGGGGTCTATTCGACTTGGACAGAATCTATATGGCAAACATTGAGCGTTAGAATGTTTCTTAAACCATCAGCAGCAACAGAACGCTTCAGTATGATTCTGGGTAGCTTAATCGCCGGTACTTCATTTGCGCTAGTGTGGTTTATCAATAATCGAGCTGATGTTTTATTTAATTCAAGGTTAGTATTATAGATATCCCGCAGATTTAAGGATTACTAAAAATAAATTTAAATATTATATCGATAACATTCTGCTTCAGGAGAACCGTTGATTGCTAGGGATACGCCGCGGACCACATATCAATGATCAGGTTAGATAATTATCGTCAAGATCAAAATGTTCCAATAACTAGCCTCTAACCGTATGTGTGGTGCGCCCTCGGACGATTTTTTCTAATTCGAATATTTGCATATATGTTACATTATCATCTCATAATTATTTTTATTATTTATCATCATCATGTTTCATATGTACATCAATTGAAAGAAAGATTATCAATTGATGTGCATCCTTAATATTTCCGAAATGTGTAAACCACTAGACAAATCTTTCCTCCTATCTGCAATTCTCTTTTTTTCTGTATGATATTGTGATCCATTTGTATTATAAATTAAACGCGTTTGATTTGTTTATAAAATTATGTATAAAAGATATAAAAAGATGATCAAAATGGAAAGCTCGATAAATTCGGCAGCTTTGTATTTTGTATATATATTAAATCACTGCACTGATTATTTAAAAAACTCCTGTTTCCTCACCGCATCGAAATATGATGTAAAAAGCGAAAAATTATATAAAATTAAGTTTTAGCGAAATAAATTAATTTTTTCATTAATCATGTTCAATATGATTATTAAAATACCGAAAACTCCCTTTTTTATCTTGTATTAATAAACACACAAATGTAACTCATTTGTATATATCTTATATTTCCAACGAAAATTGAGATTCACAGTTATTTATTAGTGCACGATTCGAAAAGAGAGCTCCTTTGTTATATTTTGCAAGATTTTATATTACATAAATGATACATAAATGATGACATAAGAAAAAAAACTAATTTATTTCGATATAAAAAAAAACATTTACATGATTTTTCGCTTCTACAAAGGATTGCAAATCTTAAGCAAATCTTAAGCTGATATCAGAACAGATCTATTTTTAATAACGATGAATTTGTTATTCTTGCGTGTAAAACATTACAAAAAATATCGGCACAAAGTCATATAATGTACAGATATATTTATCTTTCTCTTTTCAAGTTTAGGTTTAGATTTAATCCTTTTAAGATAATAAAAAATGAAAATTTTTTTTTTACTTGACACGAGTATTAAATCTCACGTTGTGTTTCATAGTTGTCTAATATTTTTCACTTTGTATATAAAACTCTTCATTAAAACCGTGGAATAATAAAATCATATCTTATACACATGTTGCGGTAAGAATAAAAAGAAAATAATGCAAGCGTGATGGCGTTTATTATCGATAAACAACTTATTTAACAGGGCTTTGATGTACATGGGAAAGAAGTATTTAATTTATATATCTATGCTTCCTTTTTTAGTATACATGTAAGTGTATAATATGTTTCTCATTTACGACTTGAAACTTGGACAAAGTTAGAAATGGGCCATTCTTGGAAAAAATTGAGAGATTTGAGAAATATATATATATATATATATAGTCTTTTTACTAGAGTAATCTTTCTCTCTCTTGAGTCTTAATCGGCTTTACGTTTATAAACTGAATATTTGCATATATTTGGTTCGCTTGATTGGGTTTCTGGGTATTATTTTAAGACGCAGTCTTACACATTTCAAACATATATGCATAGAATGAAAACATGTGCACGATTCAAATGACATTTTCATTTTGTATTACTAGACAAATGTGGAGAAAAAGTCCGAGAATATGTAGTTAGAGATAATTCGGAAGAATAAAAAATAGGAAGATTCGAATTTTTTTTACAATACAAAGACACATAATTATGAAATCAATCTGTTTCATTGCATAATTATGTTACACGCGTATATTTTATAAAAAGTGACATGCTATTCGCAGGATACTATAAGTGCAGATATAATAATTTCTCAAACTAGAATTCATCCATAAATTCCGACGAAAAATCTGTGTCGATGTGATCACACGATTTTGTTATCTCTATTTAATAAACACGATTTAATAAACTATGTTATTTTGCATGCCCATTTCTACCTCTGTGTCCTCTTTTCTTTCTTTAATCTAGTTTTCGATAGATAATTTTCGCATCGACGTTTTAATGCGGCAAAAGTGTTTACGTTTTCTACTTCGTATAAAGTATCCATATGCACGCGTCATATATAATAAGTTTTTTTCCTTATACGCGGAAATATCCGCATGCGAGAAGAAACGGAAAGTGTCTAGATTGAAAAGATGCCAATAGCGCATATTTTAAATGCCACGACTTTTTCGTGCACACGTGCATATGGATAGAAAATAATTTCTACAACGCACGTCCCGACATACGTTCAACCTCTCCTCGGTAAAATTGTTTACGCTCTTTCTTCTCATTTCTAATTTTTTTTTTTTTAGTATACAAGGATGAAGTAGGAGGCTGGGCACCGCCCACCGAATTATCACAGTCGTCTGGTGCCGCAGCACATACGTATACGTGGTTCAGCCTTACAACCTACCTCTTAAATCTAAGCGTTATCTTAGAAATTTTATTTATCTCTCGAATTACAGTATAGTCCCGTACGACGAGAGAGAGGTGGCGGTTTTGTTGAAGCAATAATATTTATTAGAAACAAAAAAAAAAACAATTTTTTTCTCCCTTCATCTCGCGCTGGATCGTATATTATTGCTTGTTACAAACAGTCCGATTGAGCATATATATATAGTACGCAAATCCCTTTGGAGGGATTTCCCCTTCTTTTTTCAAAAAGTCGATAGACAAGGTTGAATGATATTTTTTTCGCACAATTTTAATCTTTACTGTATTGCAATCGATCGTTTTTATTACTTTTAGGCGGACTGACATCGTACACACGGAGCTATACTGTCAGCTGTCTGCAATTGATAATATCGTTTTACTCGAATTGTACCGCGTATATATTTCATCGAAGCGAAGTTTTTATATTGCATACGGAAAAAATAGGTATATACGTTAAAAAAAATAAAAGAAAACAATAAAAACTACAGAGTTCATTCTCGATTCGAGCAAGTCGCGAGCTACTATAATGGAAGCACTCTGTCAATTGGCTATATACATTGGGAGATTCAATATATAAGAGAAGAGTAACGAGAGTTACAGGAGAGAAATTAATATTTGGCTATACTTAAGGCAACCGTACACTTTGACACTGCAGGCTGCGTCGTATGACATATTTTCCTCCTATGATCGAGTGACTAGTGTCGTTTCGCTTATCGAGTGAACGAGAAAAACGACGATGACAATGTATATTGTCAGCAGAGCTGAGATAAGCTGCGAAATGAGAATTCTCCACGATCTGTGTGTATGTATGTGTGGTGTTAGTTCATTAAGGGGAAGATAATTACATTTTTCTAATGGAACTGTGTCGAACAACTTGGAACGAATTTTTCGCTACGTTATTTTACGTCCCGAAAAACCAACAGGATAAAATGGCTTTAACCATTCGCGTAAAAATCTCGATGGACGGATCGCGTGGAAACGATAGATCGGAAAAGCATAAATGTACATGCGTATATGTGCAAGATCGGGGGAAGAACGGTATGTACACGAATATATATGTTTCAGCGAGAACAGCCATAGTTTGTCGTAGTTCGATATAAAAACTCTTGCTGGACTCAAAGAAGGGAGGCTCGAAATAAACGAGAATTTCTGCCATTGATAGTAAAACGTAATGATCACGTGTAGACAGCTAGTGTGCATAAACATTAATATTCTAAAAAAAAAAAGACGTAAATATATGTCGTCGGATATATCCAATTTTTTTCAGTTACAAGAAAAGTATTAGCTTTTCTTTTACATACTCGATAATATTTGTTCTTTGTTTCATCTCTCTCTTTCTCTCTCTCACTCTCTCTATCTCACACTAACAGTTCCACATGTAATATGTACAGTAGTTCATGTAACGTGCAGTACACGCGCGCTCAGGGACGACACTTAGATTTTAAAAATATATAATTGTCATATATTTAATGTAAATATTATATATCATCATTGCGTTGTGTATTGTGTTGCTGCTGCTGTTGTTGTTATTGTTATTACTATTATCATTATTATCATTATTTTATAATTGTAGTTATAATTATTATCATTATCAATAGCGTAATAATAATTATTATTATTATCATTATTAGTTATATTTTATTTGTATATTATTAATATTATTATTATTATTATTATTATCATGGAGGGACAGCGCTTTGCTATGCCACAACACTGCAGAGCTGAACAAAGACTAAACGCGGAAGTTACCACGCTCTTTAATGGCACGAAAAAGTACAATTAATATTGCATTACTATGAGCTATGTCCTCATCTCATTTGAAAATTAAATAAGTATTCATTTTTTATCTTTCCACAAACGCGTCTAATTAAATGGTTTACAATTATGTATTAATTACTAATGATCCATGTGTCGTTTCATTATCCGCGTATTGCATTCTTTATACAAGTTATAAAGCAGAAATTTCTATCTTTTTATAAAGCTTAGAATTATAATTGCAAACGGAAAAAATGCGGATACCGGGTATTTTGTTGCGACGCAAAAAGTGACAATTATTATAATAGGAGCAGTATGAGTATTAGTAATAGCAGTAATAGCAGTAGCATTAGTGGTAGCGATAGTGTTAGTAGTAACAGTAGTAGTAGTAGTACTTGTAATAATAGTAAAAGTCACATAGTTATAGTAATAGTAGTAATAGCAATAATGGAAGGAATAGCAATAGTATTATTATTAGTAGTAATACTATTACTAGTAATAGCAGTATGTTAATAATAGCAATAGTTATAGTATTAGCAGCAGTAGTAGTAGTAGTAGTAGTAATAGTCGAATAGTAGAAACAGTATTAATCGTAACAATAGCAATAATAACGTAATAATATTGTTGATGAAGCTAACAAAAGATAAAGATTTGATTTTGTCTGCTTCGTTTTATTACACCTAATAAAATGTTAAAGTTTTGTATGTATGTGTGTGTTTGTTGTGTGATGAAAAACTGACGGTAATTGATTGAGGCAATTAATATATTATATTAAAATACATCAAAAAGAAAATTTTTACACGCGATATAATTCATCAATAGTACATGTTTGAAAATGTACATACAAATGTGGAAGATGAATAGTCTAACAATAACCAAAGAAAATCTTTTCACAATGAATTCTTGTCCGACGAATCGTTAATATTATATTTGACACGTTGACCATCATGGCAGTCAACGTCTAAAACAATATATATTTTTTAATTACTTCTTTTTATAGATGTCATAAATAATATTATTATCGGGGACGTACGTTATAAGAAAAAATAAACTAAACTAATAAAAAATAATGATTCGAAAGAAAAAACTCAGATTTATTTTCACTACTCGCGCGATTATTCGTTTGAAAATTTGTCATCAAAAATAAATAACATTTCTTGTAGCTTAATGCAAACGTATATTTGCGTTTAAATTAAATGTATTTAAGTAAACTGCTCTCTCTTTTTAGTACCTATTCAATCTCAGTTCTCGTTTCTCATGTTATATATGATGAAGTATATCCATTCATATTGTGTGAAAAAATATATTCATCATAATATAAATCGAGATTAAAAATGTAATCATGTAATTATAAAAAAAAGCTAAAGCTTGGGTAGATGACGAATAGTCAGAGTGTCGAATGATCAGAGAGCGTGATAACCTCTACCCACTTATTCTTAACTTTCGCAAGATTAATTACGTATTTGACAGTTAAAGCGATATCTATACCCGAATACCTTAATACTGTAATGAGCAACTGGATTTGAAGGTACCGTAAAGAGGTTGACGTTTCGGTGATCGACAGAGGTCAGTGAAGATCATCTTCATCGCTATCATTACCGTCTTTCGATCTAGCGGCACCTCCCTCACCGTCGCTAGAACCCGAATCACTTGCCGAGTCTTCGGACTGCCAGCCTGCTTGTTGTTGTTGAGTCGCTTGTTGTTGTACAGCGTGTTTCGAAACTTTGTGACGTTTACCAGCGCGTGAAGCAGTATCCGCGCCCGCGTTGTCTAGCATGGGTTGTAGAATCCTTCGACGAGCATTGATGAACCAGTTATTCACTTGTAGCAGCGTTAAATTCGTCTCGCTGGCAATTTGACGCTTTTCATCTTCGGTTGGGTAAGGATGCTGTGAATAAATATGCGTGTGTCGTAAGATTGTAATTGAATGTGTCAAGACTATACGGCTGTTCTGCACACAATGGTAAATTATCGGTACCAGGTACTTACTACTAAATGCTGAAAGAGCCACGTTCGCATAATGCTAGTAGCATGTTTAGGCAAAACACCACGCTTCTGACGTCCCTTTCTAGCGCTACTGTGATTACTTCTATGATTCCCAGCGTGATTCGAGGCCGCGTTGCTGGCACCTTCCTCCTCGTCCTCACTCGGTGCCGGAGAAGGCGAGCCTGCAACAGTAATGTCTAACCACGACCGATGTGTTTGATATACTCGTAATTTACAACGTGATATAATATAATATGGTGGCAATTTGATACGTTGAGAAAAATATAGTTTTTTCACGCGCGCGCACACATACATACATATATGTATATATTAATATACATATACATATATATTTATTTATTTATGCATATGTATATAGCGAAATAAAAGAGATACGTTATATTCCCTAACCAAAATACTTTTCATCATTAGCATTTCCGACATCCGCGTATTCCGCGTTTTCTCGTTCTCGCAACGCAACTAGTCCCCAGTATCCAGCCTCTTCCAAATATACTCTGTTGGAGATAGTTCGTAGATACTCGTTACTGTCATCTATAATAAATTTTAACCAGATTCGCTATAAAAAAGAGACGTAGAAGTTGTCGTCGAGAAATGTTGACTTATCCCAGGAAAAGAAAAGAGAAAAAAAAGATCCGACTGAAGGACAGAACATATCACGATTCGGCGAGAACGAACGACCGGATGAAGAGAGCGACTCGACAGCGACCCTCGCGGATCAGACTCACCTTGACCGACAAACATGTCGTTAACCGGGGTGCATCCGTGCGCCCCGATCTGCGAGAGAGGTGTGCTTCCGTGCACCGCGGACGGTGAGAGTGGATCGTCGTGATCTTGGCTAGCGGATTTGCCCGAGTTGCGCTGGATGGCGGAAGACGACGATCGGACCGGTTGATTATCCTGATTATCGCTCTCTTCTCGCGGATTCGCGCCGTCGTTCTCCACCAGTCCGGAGTCCCCTCGGCTCACTCTGAATCCGTTAGCTCCCGACTCAACATCATTGCCTGTAGATGACAGCACCTGGCAAATATATGTCTCAACTAGCCGTCAGAGAGCAGGGATGGGAATTCTGTAATCATCTCAAGAGATGTACGCTCGTGGAGATTGGAGATTTAATCGCGTAGATTTAAACGCGTTACTACGCATGTCTCTTATTTAGAGCCTATTTTTGACTGTATCAAGTCTTCAAATACTTGATCTGATAAAGAGAAATATTAAGAAGAAAAGAACAGCTATTGATGGTCGGCTAGATTCGACCGATCAGATTTCCGGTTAACATAGACTAATTAACCGTAGAAGAAGAAGTACGCTCGTGGCGTGGTACATCGAATCGGTTAATCGGCTAAGTCTCGCGAAGAGGCGAATTAATTTCCCTCGCCACTCCCGCGCGTACATCCCTTCGACTATAAGGATATCTACGTTGGTAAGGGGAGTAGACAGACCAGGGCGTATATCGGACAAACGTCTAACCTGCAACGGGCTGCTGCCATTGCTGCCACTCGACGGACCCATATCGTGCCCATGGTGGCTGTAGTCGCTGCGTAACAGATTCTCGCTCTGCATCTTGCCTTTCAGGCAAGTAATGTACCTGTTGCAAAAGTCCTTGCACAGCTCCTGCACCTTCTCCAATTCCAGAAGGTGGATACGCAGCACCTGTATCGCCTTGATCATCTGCAACGTCCGCGAGAGGAACGAGAGTTCCGGTTTTCATTAATGCTGATCGTCTTTTCGCACACGCTTCATTTGTTCCCCGAATGATTCTACTATACACGTGCATCGAAGAATATTAAAAACACCAGCGAATCCTGAAGTCAATAATAGAGAGGGAAGATTGGATTTCGGCAAAATTATTTAATATTTTTTCTCGGTATTATACTTACAATTAGTTTTTACTTCAAGCTCAACGATGAGGACGTGGTATCTTTACTTTTTTTAAATTGTTTATATTCTTTTACTTTTTTTAATTTTTTTTAAATTTGTAAGGACAGAATTTTTATAAACCCAATCTTTTTCAGGATCCGCCAGTGACGAAAAACAACTAAAAAGAAGAGGAAAAAAAGCATTTCCAGAATCTTACCAAACCGTCAATCTCGGGGTCATTGATCAGGAAGGGCTTTCGGTCTCTTTCTTGGTGCTGGACGAAAGCCTGTATATCCATGTTGAAGCTTTCGGACGTGGAGGTGTCCGAGCTCTGGGTCGCCTGTTCGCATCTTTCGAAGAGTAACGCCAGCAAGGGGAAGAGCGGATGCTTGTAAACGGCCCTCTTGTCAGCCTCGAACTGGGCCTGATCTTGATGAGTCGTATAGTCGGCGACCCCACTCGCAGGGTCCTGATCGTATCCAGGAGTCACCATCGCTAGCGCAACGGCGGTGTTACCCTCTTGCATCCTGTCGCACGTTTTCGCGGATTCGTCACTCTTCTAATCGACATCGATCTTGTCGTCGTCTCTCCTTTTAAGCGTGCTCTTACCTATCATTCCCCCTCGGCAATCTTCATTCTCGTTCCCTGACGTTTCCAGCGACTCGTTTATTTAAACGCGCGCTCGTCAAGTCCGCTTAATCTGAGACAATCTGACAGAAAAGGCACAATCGCGATAGAATTATCGAGTTTTTTTTCATTTTTACCATCATATATTAATTTGTTTCAATCGCAAGATTTTCTCAATGTTTCTAATCGCGATATCAAGCTCTGAGAAAAACAGAGGAGGAAAATTGAGAGAGAGAGAGAGAGAGAGAGAGAGAGAGAGAGAGAGAGAGAGAGAGAGAGAGAGAGAGAGAGAGGGAGAACGCGGAAGACAAAGATCAATAAAAAAAAAAGTAAACGATGAAGAGAAAAAAAATACCCCCCCTCCTCCTGCCGCGCCAATCGAACGATGCGGCACCGCATTTAAATGTCATCATTAGACAGCATCGGCGCCATCGGCGTTAGGGGTTTCATCGATTTCGAACGACATATCTCTTTCGACGTGAATAAATAAAGCCTCCAGAGGAGGGGAGGGGGACTAAACTTTCGGAAAATTGTATTTATATTTTTCTAACGAGCGAGATATTCCGAGAATTCGATGAAAAAAAAAAATCTTTATTAAAGAATATTTCTCTCGAAAGAGTGAGATCGTTATTCGGACTCGCCATTCTCTCTGCGAAGGACCGAGAGATAGACGCTCTCAATCTTATCGCAAGCTTATCGAAAGAAAGAAAAATAAAAAAAAGTAGATGACCGATTTCGATTCGCGAGAGAACGATGTGTCAAATGCGCCGAGGCTTTTCGGCGAGCATCGAACACGTGTCTATTCTCGCTCGTTCGGAGGAGACGCGGCGCCCCGGCACCGTGTTTACAACCCGTCGATCATCGACTGAGGCCTAACCTCTCCTCCGTCGAGTTGCGTAGATCGCGCGCAACTCGACGGCCCGCGCACAAGCGGGGCAAAAAAAAGTCATATAGTTAAAACACACGCCCTACGAATGTTACCCTCGCGCCTCCTCTCCTCGCCTCTCTCTTCCCAACCTGTCATTTCTCGTTCGATAACTAATAAGGATAATCTATCTCTCTCTTTCTCTCTCTCTCTCTCTTTTTCTTTCTCTCTGTCTCTCTTCTACGAAGAGAGAGAAGCCTGTAAACGATGCGTTTCTCGTAGCTGTGTATATTTATTGTTAGACGAAATCTCGAAAGAATCGACGCGTAGATTGCGAGAGAATGATTAAATGTCAAAAAGTTGTCAGCTGACAGTAGCTGTATTGAAATAAGTTATGTCAACCTGTATATTTAGTAAACAAGATCGCTCGAAAATTCTTTATCGATTCTCATACAAAAATGTCGAACGACACGAAGGCTGATTAAATCTGGAGCGACATTTTCAACATATATACATATATATATATATTCGTGTTTATACGCACGTTCCTAGAAATTCGAAAACAATTTTTCACGATAGACCCGGCGAGAGTTCCGATTCGAATAAAAATCATCTGAATTAAAGTACAACACCATAAGTATATTAGCAATGCACAATCTCGCGCGAGGAAGATGCTATCTTCTACTCTAATGATATATTTTTTTCGGACATAACTCGGTACAATTTTCGACCATCAACCAGATCCTAGGATCTCTTTCCAAGACTGTACGCATTTGTAGCCGCGCGATGATCCATGATCCCGGGAAAAGGCGCGAGACGAGGACGACGTCGCGTCGTCCTTGATCGACGATGGCGAGGATGGCGAGATGGCTCGCGTTCACGAGCGCGATTCGAAAATCCCGTGGAAAAAAATGGGCGTTCACTTCCCGCACGCGTAAAGGGGGTAGGAGTAGTAGACCAGACCGACTAGACCGACTAGATGGAAAAACGAACCAAGGACGAAACCTAACCTCGCGAGCGGAACGAGTGCGATTCGCCGACGAATGGACGAATCTGAAAGTTATTCGGCCGATTCGTCGTAAAGGCAGGATCGGTAAAATAACGCGCTCTTACCGTGAATCAGATCCGTGGGAAGATCCTCCGTCGACGAAGGCACCTTGAGCGCCTCGATACGCCCGCGCGCGCCTCACCTTGTTTTATTTTATCGCGACTTTACGATGCGATGCTGATATCGAACCGTCGTAGGAGTCGACAGCGACTCGAGTGAGGCACTAGGGGTCTCTCCTCCCGCCGTACACGTGCCCGGGGACGAGAGGATCCGTTCGCCTCGACTCCTCGCCGGTTCTGCACGCCGGCCTCTGTTTCACGTCCGCACTGTCTTCCCGAGTCTCGTGTTTACTACGCTCACTCTCTTCACGTACCCGATAAATTCGAGTAACCGGACATTTTTCAACGCGACCGTCCACCCCGTCCGCCTCCTTCCACCGTCTCGTCTTTTGTGACGTCACCGATTCAATACTTTTCGCGAAGGTTTCTCGCCGCCGCGGCGGCGGCGCTTTCGAGACTCGCCGCTCGCGCGACAGATGGCGCCACGAGTCCCGCGCGGCCGCGTCTAATCGCCGCCGCCGACGCGCATGCGCCGACTTTAAGCCGTGTCCGAGCCGTCCGAACTCTCTCTCCTCGTCACTGCGAATTATTTCAACGGTATATCTTTATAATTCCAATTTTATTTCATATATCTTTCATAGTTTTCTATACTTCTTTTCTATTTTATATACGTAACTATAGTAAGTAAAAGATACCTGTGATAAAGAAAAACTGTATATCAATAAGAACTTTTCATGGTAGAGACTTCATCATATATATATGTTTCGTGGATTTCGAACAATAGGGTTAGATGTTAGATTATTGTCAAGTATACAGATTTCAATTGTCATTTAAACAGGTATGTGTAGAATAAATAATAAGATAGCGTTTTACAGAAATATCAAAGCTATAAATAATGATTTTCTTGTCTTTCTCTCTACAAAATATTAATAAATCGCTCAAAATATAAAAATAATATATTATCCGTTATATTTAAAATTTTTGAGAGAGAAGAAAATAAATATATAAAAGAAAGATATTATTTTTATCATTATTAAAGCGCAAAATTATCATGAATGTTAATATTATATTATTATTATGAATAAAGAAAGCAAATCTATTTGCTGTAATTTTGCGTGTTATCAAATCACCGCGGCTATCAAACATGGTTATACAAAAAAAAAAACGACATGAAAGCGATATTTTTTTTCAATAACGTGAAATATATAAGCTGAAAAAATTCGATTTATATATACTTAAGATTTATCTTTCTTAAAACAAAAGGAGAAAAATTTATATTTTTTTCTTTCATACAGGTATTTTTTCACACAATTATCTGACGTACGATATAATTCATCGATCGTCTCGAGTTTCGCAGAGATGCTGAAGATGTAGCCACTTTGACTATTAAAGCGCCGCTATTCTTCGATAGCGATCGATCGCATTCTCGCCCCGCAGTTTCGACCAGCTAGGATTTCAACTGACGATTAAGTTACTCAAGAGAAGAAGGTCACTTTGAAAAATGTATACACACTTCCATTATATAAATCGTTTCGCCGATTAGAATCTTCGCTTTACTTATTCATCGAACTCACGCAAGAAGTATTTTTCTTTATCATTTCTATTACAAGATATTTATATCGATATACGTATCAAACAATAATTTTAAATTTAGATTCTGTACTTTATAAATATAGTATGTATTATATCTTTGGATGGATGAAATCGATTCGCGGTATTATAAAAATATAAAATCATCGCTCTACTACTTAGAAATACTATCGAAAGAAGAGCTATTTCTCGGCGCTTCCCTCACCTGTTTCGATGAGTAATTACGAGTAATGGTTATCTTATCGCTTTAACTTCGTTATCGTACGTAAAGTCGCGTTGATACGGCCGGGTCAATTTCAGTTGACGTCGTTTAAAGAGAGAATTTACAGTTGTTATATCCTTCCTCCGTAAGGATGGATCTCCGAATATCGATTTTTTTGCTCGCGCTATTCCTTCTAGCAAAGTGCGAAAATGTTACGAAAGACGCGATTACAGATTCGAACGAGATTAACGTCGAAAATACTACGCCGAAACCAGCAATCTTATGCAACGTGTGCACTTGTACAGGTAGTCGAAACTCTCTCGTTATTCGAAACTTTTCATCCGGCGTTTATCAAAATTATATTCCATTATGCGCTTCAAGTGATGGATGAAGCTTGTTTCAAATTGTCTGACGATGTTAAAAAATTAATAATTATAATTAAGGTAAAATATGATACGTGTGTTTAGATAGCTACGTAAACTGCAGTGGCCGAGGTTTGGAAAATCACTTTGAGGATACGCAGTGGTTGAACGTAACGGCTAAAGAGATTTCCTTCGAGCACAATCGCTTGGTACACGTCACGCCTTTTCCGAAGATAATCGTCGAGAAGATAATTCTGCGAAAAAATCAGATCAGCACGATCGATCGTCGCGCTTTTAAGGAGCTCGTTAATCTCATCGAACTGGATCTGAGTAGTAATCAGCTCACGTCGGAACGGCTAGGACCGCATATTTTCGAGGTATTTTCGAGAGATTGTATATCGTAAATTAATAATATTAATACCGTCCCGGGAAGAGACAAACGTAAATTTTCCTCTGATTGTGATTCATCGATTAGTAAGAAACGCCTTTAAGAACTCTCAATTTTAATCGTAAATTCTTTGTTCACACATGATTAATTTTATCGCTCTAAATAACAGTGAAATTCTTTTCCTTTTTTTTCCGATAACATTTTAAAAATATGCCGTCAGTCATAAATAATTTATTTAGTCAAAAGTAATAAGCTTGAAGCTTTTTTCGTATTCGACTTGAACTGATAAAGTAAATTCACGAGACCTTCATGAATATACAAAAAATTTTAGACGCTTTAGATTTAAAATAATAGCTAATAGGTTTAGATTTTTAAAATTGATATAGATATAGCAGATTATTTGATATAAAATTATTATATATATATAACAAAAATTATTATTTATACATAACAATAAATTTATTTTGAACTCTTAAAATTAAATATATTTATAATTTTGGTGAAATTTTCTATAAAAATATAAGGCCGTTAAATGTTGTGACTATATTTATTCTTGTATATGGATTATTTAATCATTTTATCAGATAAATTGCATTGATCTTCGTACGTTAAATATTTGCGCGAGACTCATCTTGCCTCTTCTTCTTCAATCACTTATTTTTTATCTTTGTTTCTTTGTGTCCGTCTATTCTGTATGAGATTATTATATTATTTCCGTTTTAGGGCCAGTTCTCGCCGGAAGCGTACGAGCCTTTACCGTTGAAAATATTGAACCTGTCTAATAACATACTCTATTGGCTACATCAGAGTATATTTGAGCACATCTCCAGTATCGAGGTGTTGAATCTTTCCGGAAATCCTTTTGGCGTATTCGATTATCGTACATCGATAGCTATCAGTAGCTTGTCGTACTTGCAAGAATTAGACATCAATTATTGCCAGCTGAAAGAACTATCAAATCTTCAGTTCCATAACGCTAAGTAAGAAATTCTATAAAATCAGTGTCTTTAAAATTGAATATTCCTCAAGATTTTACTGTTTCCTTTTTCTCGTAGATATTTGAAGAAACTGAACTTGGCCGGCAACAAGCTCACAGTTTTGCCCAGACCGTTAGAGGAAGCCGGAGCCTTGGAGTACTTAAATTTGGATGGCAATCCGATACGCGTTATCAATGGCGCGAACGCCTTTCCTAATTTGACGAAACTGCGGGAGCTCAGTCTGTGCGACATGCCAAGTTTAACGACGATTGGAAATGGCGGCTTATCGGCGTTAATCGGCCTGGAGGATCTCCGCGTGCGAAACTGCAAGAAGTTGGAAGTGATCGAGGAATACGCGATCGCGGACACGGTATATCGAACATAATTGGTCGAAAGGAGCTTTTCGACGATATATGCGACAGATTAATAAAACGAGGATTATCCGCGATTATTTCGTAGACCGCCAGGGGGATAGTGTGGCCGTCGTTGAAGAAACTGGATCTATCATCTAACGCGATACGATACTTGCCGTCGTTACTCCTTGACAGATGGGACAGACTCGAGGAATTGCATCTGATGCACAATCGTTGGACCTGCGATTGTCAAAATCAATATCTGGTAAGTCTCGACATGGAAACGCGAAAAAATCTTTCTAAAAAGACACACGCCAAGTACATGAAAAAAAAAAGCATTTAAACCTGTATATGCAAGCGATAGAAAGTTATCTAAAAAAATAAGCATTTATTAAAGATTATTCAGAAACACAAATGCGATTAATACCAAGTATTACTTGATCGTATATGATAATAAATTTATAATTGACTTAAAGCAATCGTGAAAAAAAGTCGACAAGGGAAGATAAGTATCTTTATCGTTGCTGCGGATGACAAACTATATAATTTTTCACTAATTAAATCGAATGCGGCGACTAATGCAAGTCTTTCGCATACTTAGATCGGAACCATATTGCCGGAATACGCGGCGAAGAAAAAGACGACGGCCGAAGTCGAAGAGCTCACCTGTTCCGCGCCGCCGGAACACGCTGGTAAGAGCTTAACGTCCCTGGCCGAACGACATCTACGCTGCTTGGATCTGTACGACGCGCGACCGGAGAAGGACGCCGCGATACTCGTAGGGATGCTAATTGGTCTGCTCATCGCGATTCCAGTCGGCATGGCGCTCTTCGCCTTCTGGCGACGTGGCTTCTTCTTCTGCGGCTCGCAGGGTCCCGCCAGCTTCTCCCGCGCCTTTTACAAGCGCGCGTCCAACGACGATGACATTTGATAAGTCCACGTATTCTTTAGCACAGTTAAGTAGATGAGAGCTCTACTATATTTTTTCAATATTATGAGACAATTTGCATTCAAACAGCGGCGAAATTCGTAGTACATATGACACATTTAATGACATATCTAGTCTAACAACATAGTTTTTTCAAATATGTTTTGTATTTCATTAAGCTATAAATCTCTCAATCATTGTCGAGAGAGCAAATATTAAGTATATATAGATATATTTTCCGTTCTAATGAGCGCATTACTGGAACGCGTGGAGTTTATTACGGCTTTGTGTAATAAACAATCTGAAAATCAATGTCGCTCTTTTCCGTCTAACGAGTCCCCGGAGGATCCACGGAGAGCCAGGCAGAAGGCCGCGTCTCGAGCCTCCGTCGAAACTCCGGACACGATGGATTTTCGGCTTTACAAGCGAGCCAGCCGGAGGGCGGCTCTGCCACAGTAGTACAGTATACGCAGGGTGAAAGGCGGAAGGGTGAGGAAGAGAGGGGTAGGGGGGCAACGGGATGAGGGCGAGGTGACGCGACGCCGAGCGGACGGATGGACACGCGCCGGTAACGCAATTACCGCGACGTTAATTTACTCAATAATCGCAGGAGCAACCCCGTCTAAATGTCGACACGCGTCCCTCGACCCTAATCATACCCCGGCTCTCGGTCGTCGTCGCGATAGCACAACGTTGTGTTGGAGGAAGATTCGGAGAGAGATTCCCGATCGAGATTAACGCGACCGCTAAAGTATAAAGGTGCTCTTCTGTTTTTTCTCATTCCTCTTTCCTTCTTTTCTTTTTGCATATTTTTTTAAATATTTTCACGCTATCGTCGCGTTCGAAAGAGCGAATATGTTTATTGTTCAGGCAATAATTGAATAGAATGTGTATCATGTGTATGACATTATTGTTCTCTATTAAACTCGCATTGCTCGTACGTGGTTGTTTATCGTCTCTACCAGGAAATGACATAGGCTGCACGCGCGCGTACCGCCATTTAGAAAGAGCGCGTCGTATATACATGATCCGATAAGTAATTTAATTCCGCGCATCTCTCTCTCCCTCTCTCTCTCTCTCTCTCTCTCTCTCTCTCTCTCTCTCTCTCTCTCTCTCTCTGCTTCCGTTCTCCCGCTTATCCAAGATACGATATCGATATCGACCGAAGGATTTGGCCATGTTCGACGATGCGAGATGCACGATAACGAGACAACGTCGGAGAGAGATTCGAGGCTGCATTTTACCCAACATTTTCACCAACCGAGGACGAGTAAAAAAAAAGCCAAACACTCTCGAGATCGGGGAACTTTGTCTACCGTATTATGTACAAAAAGACGGAAACAGATATCGTTTTCGACATGCATACGTCGCGTCGCGAAACGTACAACGAACGGCCGCCCCGTCGGAGAGGCGAGTGGATGGTTTTCGGGGAACGTATACTCTCTTACCCGTACTCTTGCATTATTATCTACGTGTTGGGACGAATGATAGAATGGAGAGAGGATCGCACAGGATATACAGAACGATCCGTACCGTACCTCCTCCTCCTACTCTTCCTCCTCCGCCGTAGTCTCTTCCCGTCGTCGCGGGGACGTATAACGTCGGATTTATGAATATCCGGAGCTACCGTATCCATGGAAACGCTCGGCCAAGTCCCGCCCCGGGAGTAGCGCGGAGCCAACCCGGAGCGATGACGAGCGTCGCGACGCCGGCCAATGCGGGGACGCCAGGCCTCGGATAGACTTGAAGCCTTCAACCCTCTTCCTCGGCGGGAGGGACGGGAGGGGCGATGATCGCGCACAGGGGGTTGAAATCGCACCGCGAGCGCGAGCGCACCGATACGCGACCCTTAACGTTGTCGGCGAACGACAGTGAACGAGCTGGTGAGTCTCTCGCGATTCGCGCTTTGATCCTACGGCGATCAATTCGACCTCGGGATGTTCGCGAGATGAACGCCGCCTAAATTATACATCCAAGTGGGCTTAGGGGTGCGCGCGTGCATTGTGCCGATGTGCACGGAAGGAGAGTGACTGGTTTCACAGAAAAGTGTGACACATTCCTCTTCGTGTATCATTTCCACCGCAAATTTCTTTAGACCGATTCCGGTGATAGATGCGAGAGACGAGAAGGGGGATTCGAGGGGTCGCGCATCGTCTCTTAATGGCCTTACTTTGAAGTGGCGTGAAGATTTCGCTTTAATTACAAAATTACAAGATTACCGCGACCGAATAATCTAGTTCTCGCCAGAATTACAGGGCGTCAAGAGACGAGGATGTAACCGCGAGACATCCGCCCTAATCGCGTACAGAGTTGCGTACAGAGCACGAGAAAGGGAAGATGCAGTCTTCCACCTGTCAGCAGCAACAAGCACAACCAGGTCAGAACGGAACCTCCGCTAGCAGGACGTCGTTTCTCATCGAGGATATCCTTAGTCGCGGCACCGTCACCCCCCATCATCCGCATCATCATCAGTTGCACCATCAGCATCACCTGACGTCCACCTCCGTGCACGGGCAGCATCATCAGTATCAGCAATTCACCAGTTTGCTACCCGGTTATCCCGCAGCACCGCCCGCCACGGCGGCCTTCCTTTTGCCGTTCTTCGGTAGCGCCGGCATGGGAGTCGGCGTGGTACCGGGGGTCGGAGAGCTAGCGGCCTTGAAGCACTGTCGGCGACGAAAGGCCCGAACCGTGAGTACTTTCTTCATTGATCTCCAACACTCTTCGCAGATCGATCTTTTCGAAAATATGCAAATTCAAAACGCAAACTCTACTTAAACAAACTCTCTTAAATTGATCCAACAATTGAGTCGGCTGATGATGTGTGAATCGAGGCTATATAAATTGATGACTTTATGTGATTTATTTTGCAACTTGTCTCTTTCTCTTTCTTTCAATTGCGTCAAGATAAGAAACAAGAGTTTGGTTCCCTAAAATTTCAGGTGTTCAGCGACCAACAACTGGCAGGTTTGGAAGCCAGATTCGAGGTGCAGAGATACCTGAGCACGCCCGAGAGGGTAGAGCTCGCGGCTGCGTTACATCTGTCCGAGACTCAGGTGAAAACGTGGTTCCAGAATCGACGGATGAAACATAAGAAGCAGTTGAGGAAGCAGAACATAAGTAGCGGGAGCAATTCCAATTCGGGTCAACAATCTCTATCCGTTACATCGCCCGCTGGTAAGTTACATCCATTTCTTTTCATCCATTTCTTGACATCCGATCAAGCTTTGCGAAAACGCTGTTATTCGACTCGAATTTGCGGGGCGGTAAAAATTTTAGAATCAGAAAATGTTATAATCAGAATCGGATAATAAAATTAATTAACGAAAATACAGCGATTACATCGCTTGTACAAGCGCGACTCCGCCGAACTAAATGTAAGTCGATACAGATTCAAACTTATGAAACGATAATGACTTAACAGACGTCGCGATCATCGGTATCTGCGGAAATTTCGCAACGCGGAATTTAATCATTAAATTAAATCTACGCGTATTGACCTTTCGATAAACAGCTGCGAGCAGTATACATATATATTCCCGCGCCGCAGATTAATTGACTTGGATTAATGACACTGTGTCCTAGATAAGCGAATTCATGAATGGCTGCACTGTCTATGATAAAAAATTATATCATATAAAAATATGTGTATGCATATTATTATACGCTTATATGTCACTTTTACAAATTCCACTACGACATTCATGTAAAACGCACACGTAATCCTCGAAATATCGTAATATCGTAATGGATATTCGGTATACGTAGTAATAGCGATAGTAATAGTAGCCATATATACGGCGGAAGGGAAAAGAGGGAGAGGACAATATATATATATATATATATATATATATATATAGCTCGAAATGTTAAACAAACTACGGATCGAGTCGATACGCAGACGCGGCAGCATCCGGGGATTAATAGACCGTAGTTATCGGTTAATCTGGTCCCGGGGACCAGCCGCGCGTTATAACGCTCGGTTGTCGTTAAATACTTCCCCGTTGTCACGCTAATGGGGCGGATATCTGCATATAACGCAACCAAAATACCGCTGACAATAAATTACGCAAGTTCTAGCTTAACTAGCCAGACCGTAACCGTGGTTACGTCGCGAGGAACTATAATCATTAACCGTATATCTGCGTAATAATGCGTGTCGCATTCCGGGGATATTATCGTAATCGCTCGTCCGGCATGACGTCCACGCAAATGTTACAAACTCGCGGAGGAGAGTTCGCCGAGAGTTGGGCTTGTGGCAATTTTATATGTATATGCGTATACATATACCTATATCCCGCGGAATAGGAAGCGAAATATTTATATATATTTAGTTTCCTTCTTTTTATAAAATATATTGTTTCTTGTTTCCCTCTTTATAGCGTATTGGGCGGATGCGCTGAGACTACTTTGGAATATAAAAGTGATCGTTTAACGAGACCGCGCGCGAGACACCATTTTGAGCGATTTAAATAGTTTGACCCGCGCTTATGTAGCATTCTACGCGCTATATAAAGCTGTTCGTCTCGGTAAAGCAGTGGTATCAACGCAGAGTACTAAGGGGGATGGGCTAACCGAGTTACATAGACGTCTCCTTGGTAGCGACCAAGAAGGAGAGATATCGTGAGGTAGAGGGGTGGTGTGGAAGCGCACGTAGAGAAGACCGCCTCGGCGTCTTTAGACTCGGCCGGGGCGATGTAAGGAACCCCGGAGAAAGATTCGTTCCCTCCTTCGGCGACGTTCTCTCCT
Source organism: Prenolepis imparis (assembly GCF_030444845.1). Lineage (NCBI taxonomy): Eukaryota > Metazoa > Arthropoda > Insecta > Hymenoptera > Formicidae > Prenolepis > Prenolepis imparis. The sequence continues at coordinate 1,176,709 of NW_028141165.1, forward strand.
TCGCGTCTCTCTTCCCGTCTCGTTCCGCTTCCTACATCCCCGTCTTGGAGAAAATTGCTCAATTACCCGCTAAGTGCTCGGTCAGATCTCTATATATTCTCGATTGTTCGCCGTTAAGGGCTATCGGTAGGCCGTAATAGATGATGACGTAAGCGCGGATCTGATTTTCATTCAAATTCGGGAGAACAAGAACGATTATTATATGTATTGATATTATTATATTTATTATATGTATTATATGTATTATATGTTAATATTACATGAACCTCTCTTTTTCTCGGGTCTGCGAACGAATAAGGGTCTTGATATCATATGTGATGATGATTTGTGTCGACAGAACGGCCCGTAGATTTTTCGCTGAGCGGCGGACGCGAGTCGCGCGCGAGCAGCGACGCGCCCGCGGATTCCGACGACGAGGACGACGACGAGATCGACGTGCTGGGCGACGAGACGCCGTCGCCGACCCCGACGCCGACGGCGACGCCGGCCCCGACCCCGACGTCGACCCCGACGTCGACGCGAAGCGGCGCTCCGTCCAGACGCTCCGGCACGTCGCCGCCGCCGCCGCCGAGGACCCATCACGGAGTGGCGATTCTTCCGCAGCATCCTCACCCGCATCCGCACCTGATCGGCCTCCATCATCAGCCGCATCATCAACAGCACGGCAACAGCCAGCATTCCGCCCAACGTCCGACGCATCGCTGAGATACGACGTTCGACATCTCGAGACATCATTCTCGCTCGTTTTTCTGACCCGGAATCACGGCACAACATATGAGAGAAGGAAAAGAGATAATCCTCGCACGTTCGAGATAGCGTTTCGAATATATCGAGCGGATTTATCTCGAAAATTTCAGAGCTAAAGCTTCCAAAGCCGCGTAACACGGAGAACATCGTGGAATTTTGCAGAGCATCGTCTCTCCGGATCGAGAGAGAGAGAAAAAAGAAAGCAACGTCTTATGTCCTCCAAAGGTATTTATATACGGTCATTGAAACGATTGACGCAAATTCGATGGAATCGGAATCGTCGCCGGAAACTGGAACTGGAGTTTTGTCCCCGGTGTTTTCCCGAAATCTACTTTTTATATAGCTAAAACACGGTATAAAAAGAAATACGGTATCTGGTCTGTTGTTACCTTTTATAGTCAAGTGTATAAAAAATAGGCCGTGGTTTTCGTTGAGAATTAAACTATCATACTCTAACGCGATATGTGTGTGTACGTTCGTTTTTCCTCGATCGTTTCTCCAGATAGCAGGTCCCCCCCTCCCCCAATCAAATTTTTCAAGTGTCCCTTTTGTGTGTGCAAAGAAGAGAGAATCGTCGGCGATGATTTTTTTACTAGAGGAACGCAATTTCAAAAAGCACGGTAGTGTCTTTGACGCCAAGTCAGTTGGGCTTCCTTAATCATGATTTTAAATTGCAGATTATAAGTGATTTTTGTGTGTGAAGAACTAATTTTGTTGTTCACACAAAATATTAAATATATAAAATAATATTTAATATAAATATATATTGCAATAAGCATTTTTGCATAAGTGTGCAGTTTAAAATTATTTTAATAAACATATGTATATTGCAGAAAGAGAGTTCTTATATTAATCTAAATTAAATATTGCAGCAAGTTTGTTTTATATAAAGAAGTATTACCATATACTTTTCTAGAGATATATTTATTGAATATATTGTTTGATTAAAAGCAGCAAAAACTATATATGTAGGATTTATTTATAAAATGTTCAATTCGTCTATGGAATAAGTTTATTCCTTTAGCTTTAGAGAAACAAAAACTAGATATGATTTTTTTACGAAACACAAATGGTTCTTTCACAGCAAGAATTTCTAGAAGAAATATTGCATCGATAATTTATTGATAATAATTAAATAATTATAATATATAATTGAATAATTTATTGATAATAAATAAACAATATTTTGATGCAATATAAAAAGTAATGTAATTTGATCACTATTTAAAAATATTATACAGAAGAAAAATATATAGCTTCATTTCTTTACAAACTTCCTGCAATATTCAAATTAGCTTAATAATTTTGACTTCTGCATACATTTATTAAAATTATTTTAAACTGCACAATTGCTTATTGTTTATATTAAGTATTTCTTTATATATTTGATATTTTAAATGATACAACTTATAAATTGCATATTTAAAATAATGATTGAAAAAAGATGTATGAAATAATTATTTCTTTTACTTTAAGTAAAGAAGATGTTGAAGTGTGCTACACTTTATATAATACTGATATACTTTATTACTTTATATGCATATAACGTCTCAGGAAGCACACACATAAAGATTAGTATTTTATATATAAATTACTTTTCTTAAAAATAATAAACAAGTCTACGCGCCTGTCTAGAAAATTATTATAAGAAAGTGAGTCTCTTTAATATATATTTTATCTCTCCAAAAAATAGTTATATATATATATATATATATATATATATATATATATATATAAAGAAGCGTTCAATTAAATTATTTATATTGTGTAAAATTTTTTTGTGTATAATTTTCGCAATTGGCGCATTTTTTCATATCATTATTTTTGTAAAAACGACAGGTTTGAACAATATAACATGTATATGTATATTGCGAAACAACGCTTTTTTACATTCAACAATTTTTTTGAGAGATAAAACGTATAATTAAAGAGACTCACTTTCTTGCATAACATTTTTTAACAATTTTTTACAGGTGGGTAGACTTGGCGTTTTTTACTTTCTCTTTTTTTAAAGAAAACTACTTTATAACATAACTCCTAAGCGACAACGAGATTCCTGGGACCGTATGTTAGCATTGACATTTAATTTGCGTTCCGGGTAGCAAACGATGCTCGAAGTCTCTCCACGTAATCGTTTTGTTAATCGTCGACGCGACATTTCGGTGTCTCTTCGGGACATTTTCGCGAAAGTTAACGAGCCGATGAATAAAAGGAAGCAAGGGGTGCCGCGAGATTGTAGATTCTACTTGTCTCATTAGGGAAAGTGATGTTGAGATTGTTCGCCATAATTACAATCGAAAACAATTAATAAATTTGACTATGATGCCATAATTTGACCAAACTTGGAGAGCCTCTTTTTGAAGATAAAAAAGTTTATATAAATGTGCGTCTCCGAAAAAGTTTCCATTCAGAACTTTTTAAGATACTCATATTAATGAAGTTTTCGAAAATTTATCTTTTATTAAATTAATTATCGTAAATTTCATTTTTTGTATAAATCGATACTAAATTTTCGAGAATTTATCTTCTATCAAAATAATTATCGCATATTTTATATTAAATGAATTTTGCATCGGATCAAGCGTTCAAAATTGTAATTGTTTGAAATCTACGCATAAAATAATTTCGGAAAACTTGCGCATCAGGTATTGAGATATATATAGTATACACAAAAGTCTTGAGCAGATTACATAGACGATCCATTATAAGACGCTTCGAGATGTGTATCGATGTTCAAGGAGGCCATTTTTAACACTTGATTTGACGTTTCAAATTCATTTAAAATTCGCAATAATTATTTTGATAATAGATACATTTTTCAAAATTATCAGTACTTAAAAAAGTCTCCCTGCAACTGAAAACGAAGAAAGAGCTCTTTTTCGGACGCATCTTTCTGTGAATAATTTTCATCCTCAAAATCAGCTGTCAGACGTTTTGGTAACATCTCGCGTAATATTTCACGCGATTACAATTACCTTGGATAATATAACGATCGCGCCCTGTTTTTGCTACCTGTTGCCGGGACATTAGATCGGTGAGCAGGTGTACACCTGTGTTAAGAAAAGATACGATATTGCGGAGAAAGAGAGAGCGGGCGGATGGCAGGAAGGTAGGATTTTCCGACGAATCGCGCGCGCGGCATGTCTCGTGTTGTATAGGCGGCACAGGGGCACGTCGTGCTTCCAGTTGGGGTGAATCCTAATACCCAGATAATGGGAAGTAATTGCGAGGGATCAGAGCGAGCGAAAGCTACTCTCTCTCGGCTGTCGGGGACTAGCGGGAGAGATGCGTATAGAGAGAGGGAGAGAGAGAGGGTGGCACCGATGTCGCGTTTTCCTCCCTCATCCCTCTCCTCCTTCTCTCTCTCCCTCTATCCCTATTTCACCCTCCTTGCCGCGCTTCCACCCTTCTCGCCGTATAGATTCGCGCGCGGGGAAGGGGATGCGGAAAGAGGACGAGGAGAGGATATCGTAATCGTGTTATCGGGACGAAATCACGGGCTACATTCTCGGATATACATCGGATATAGATGCGCGCATCGGAACCGTGATCTCGACGACGACGACGACGACAAGACTCATTCCCTATATTAGGGAGGGGGTGAAGGATGTGAGAGAGAGAGGAAGAACGAGTTTATATGTCGACGTTTATACTGATATTTTCTGCGTAGCGAGCGTTTGTGGACTCTTTGGAAGGAAAAAATGCGCTTCTTCGGAATGCGACCCTGATCACAGACTCGTCGAGATAACTTTCGCAAATGAAAACTGGCGCACGCTTGCGCGCGCGTGCTTTCAGAATAATCGCGCGTTCGAGGGAGGAGAAGGAGGAGGAGTGTCGGCCTTTGATGCGCGCGAGCGGGAAGATACTATCGCGTTATTTGGAAGAAGAAAGGCGCCGGCCGACTAGCCAGGTAAGCTTGTAAACTAATGAGATCACGGGGGCCATTTATGACGTTTATTAGATTCCGTTAAGACGTCTATTATTACGGTGCGTAAATAAAGGGGGAGAATTCGCGCCGCCTGGGGGGACGGGGGAGCGGAATGCGGCGAAAATAATGAAATAAAGGACAATGAAGTGGCAGGTACAATGGCCAATAGAGAGGACGAGGAGATGAGAGAGAGAGAGAGAAAGCGCACCAGAGGACAGTGAACAAGGCGCCGAGCGTCGAGAGCCGGCGTACACACAGTATATATGGGATCCTCTCCGCGTGGAAGGGGTTGCGACACGGCGACAAGGGGTACGGGCGCGCTTTAGTTCGGCGGACTAAATGCAGTGGGCGTGTTCCCATTACTTTCATTATTTTCAGTCACCGGGGTTCGGCTATCGATGTAGCCCAGAATGTAGTCCCCGCGAATGTGTAACGCAGGCAAAGGTACCTGTACAGGGTGCATCATAAATGTAGGACGCTAACTTCAGAAGCGTATTCTAATCTTCGTCGAAATGAGCGAAAAATTTCGTACAAACGTATGTCCACAAATTATTTTTTAATCAACCCCTACCGTTTGACAAGTGACTGCTTACAGACCACTTTTGGAAAACGATTTGTTCATTTTGCTTAAAAACGAATTATTTTTAGATATAAAAATTATTTTCTATTATTTTGTTGGAAATAGAATAATACAATTTATAATTACCCAAACATACTATATCGTGTAAAAATTATTGGACATGTTTACACGAACTTTTTTGCTCATTTCGATGAGTAGTTGCAAATCGGTCGATCGAGCGCGATTTACGATTTATGGAATTTATCTAATAGAGTAGAGAGAAGAAGGGTCGGAGGGGGGTGATATCTGTCTAACATAAGATTAATTTGATCCGCTTGAAAGCGGGGTAGGAGGGGAAAGCGAATCGCGCAGGGTGCGCGAGGGTGAACTGTTAGCCTAACAAGCTGTCAAGACGTCGCCGCGTGTCAATCCGCGGCTCTCCAACGATCTCCCCGAGATAAAGCCGCCTAAAGCCTTCAGCCGTCGGCCTGGGCGCGCATCAGGGTTTTCAATCGTCGGTCGCGCGCGTTTGACTCTTTTTTTTTCACACGACGAAAAATTCCTGTTTAATTGCGGACTCGCGAAACGAAGATCGGATCGGAGAAAAAAATACGCGCGTGAGTGAGAAAAAGAAGGGGTGAAAGGGATGATACGTTCGTTCGCGGAGACAACGGCGGCGTTTTACTGCCCACGTGCCGTTTAACTCGATCATAGCGGCAATCTGGCCTCGTTTCAACCTCCGGTTACTACGACGCTTCCGCTAACAAATAACATTGTCGTCGACCCTGCGGGGGCGTTCTGATTCGATTTGCGCACCGTGAAAGCGCGCCCGTGGAAAGGAGGCGAGCGTGAAACGCGGGGGGATGATGAGGGGGTGAGAGAAGAGAGTACGAGGCGGCGAAAGCCCGGGTTGGAAGGGGAGGGATGAAAGCGCTCGTCGAGGAAAAAAAATGCCGTTATCTCCGCTATTTCTTATCTCGGCAATTTTCAAACGCGGACTCGTATCAATTGTCTCTAGGACGCAGTAGCGCGTGATTGAGCTATTTACGTAAACGAAATAATAAAGACGCGAGATCTCTCTCTTTCTCTCTCTCTCTCTCTCATCTCGGTGCTTGGCGCGCGAGATCCCTATCTACACGGCGTGTTTAAAAATAATTGCCGCGGTAGATTCGACGATAGTCACGGAGTTGCCCTCACCTTAGGCGCTTCCTGGCCTCTCGAGTGGCTCTCATTCTACGATATAAAGGCGAACTCGTCCCTCTTCCGTCGCAGGTCGAGAGGCCCCCGTCCACTCTATCACCGGCGTTTAAAGAAGTAAAGACTAAAGGTCCTTTACGCGTCGAGAGTCGGGACTCGAGATGAACCCGCTCGAAAGCAATTGAGGCTCAATGGGAGCGGACAGACCGGCTCAACACCCAGTTCAAAAGAGACACATATTGCGATTATGCGCGTATTAGAGAAAAAGCTCAACCGAAATCTACTCCCGAACCGATGGATCTCTATCTCGCAGCAATCAAGGGCCGCACTTTATTAGGGCAAATTTCATTCGCTTAGTTTATTCATCAAAAGTTCATACTTTGTATATTTCATTTATATACTAAATCAAGAATTCTTGAAGATTAAATGTGTTTTTTTTTCTCGTGATCTTTCGCGAAGATCTTTATAGAATCTAAGAAACATTTTTCATCTTCTTATGGTTTTTTTTAATATGTCAATTTCGCGAGTCGATCAGCCAAATTGATTTTAAACTAAAAATCACATTTGCTCAAAGTTGGAAACAATATTAACAAAACTGTGATACAATTCGCCGGGGGAACGATCTTTATATGAATATAAATTTTTAGTTTGCACTTTTCAGGAGCTTGGTATCCCGAAAAACAAAATAACACATCAATATATTCTTACGACTTACTGTTAATTATTGATACGCACAAAAGATATAACATCCAAAGGATATAATTGGAAAGTGTCTGTATAACATATATGTCTCTACCTTTTTTTCCTTCAGCGTTTACAGCATTTATATTTATTTTACGATTTTTTTTTACAACTCTTGTATATATTATAATCATAATCGACAAACAGTGTAGTCTTTCTCATTTATAACGGAAACAATTATTACGATTATAACTAAAGGGACAGAAATGCGCCCAGCCCGCGAGAAGGCGTGAGCCGCCTACACTCAAAAACAAGATTACTATATTAGCCTTTAAATATTACAGAATTAGTCTTTGTTTATCGGTCTGTTTTATAGGGAACTTTACTTATAATGGCTTTAAACGGCGTTCATGTCCCATATCATCTCCTTCTCTCTCTCTCTCTCTTTTCGCGCCATCAATAATGGATCCTAACGAGTCTCTACGACTATATTATTTCGCGAAAAAACCGCAAGAATCTCTCAACTTATTAAAAATACACATCGCTCGCGGATGTATTATTGTTGCGCGTCAATATTGTGCACACGAGTATATCTCTCATCCATTCGTTAGGTACCTTTGTAAGGGGGTTTTTCAGGGCGTTGTCTACCTCTGTATAGAGTTAGGCCATTAAACTACATCCGGTATATCCAGGGAAGAGAGAAGATTATCGAAAAATCTCTAAGTATACATATATATATATATAATTTTATGAATTAATAATTAATGTCGGAAATATATACGCGCCACTACGTATATGTATGTGTCTTCGCATGCCGTTCTTGGGCATCGATCTCTCGCGATGGAAGTATTATATTATATTCGAGAAATATTCAAGCCAAGATGCGTGAGCATGCGTAAAAGGGACGATGATGCAAGGAAGATGTCTCGAAATATAATCCCTATAGTTCGCTGAAAAATACCTGATGACGCTGATAATTAAAAGTAAAATGTCGGCGAGAGCATCGTTGTTCGAGATGAACCGAGAGAATTTCACAGATTTCAACAATATATAACGACGCCTCTCTTCTTACGCTCGCTAAGAAATTTTTAACATCCTCGCGCGAAATAACAATTTTTTTTCTCACGATTTAAATCTCTAAGTCTATTATATTAAATGCCACGAGTATTTGCTGGGAGATCAGAACGCGTATGTTTTCGGAGCGTGTGCGCAGCTCTCGAAAGTAAGAAATTAGAATATTTTTGTTCGCACAATACGTCTATAATTAATATACGGCAATAATAAGAGCACGGTTGAAATCATACTCGATAGAATTGTCGCCAAAAAGCAGTCTTGTCAAACGGTCGGTTTTCTCAAACCGTCACCTAAAGAAACGCACTCGCGTTATGTCTTTATAAAGAGAAAAAAAAAAAAAAAGAAAAAAGAAAATATCCGCGGATAAAAATACCATTTGTTCTCTTTTTTTTCAGGGAGGGAGCAAGCGATTAAATTCGCTGGATTAAAAATAAATAAAGCTGTGTAAAATGTAACCGAGCGTCGCGCGACGTAACATTTTCATAATAGCAATGAGATGAGTGGTGAGGTAGCTAAACGCGAAACTACTGCTTAATAATTGCAACTTAATAATAATAATAAAAACAAAAAAACGCGAGACCACATACAACGACGCGCGATACGCTCTCGCTCTCTCTCTTTCTCTAGGATAAGATATATCTTATTTTTAAGAGAACTGCTTAGTCTCGATAGTAATCTTGATTTCAAGCAAGCCTTTCATCAATAAGCGCGCTTTCGTTATAAGAATATGTTGTACATATTAATTAACCGAGAGAAAAATATTAACATATTTCCAAAAAAGAGATATCATTATGGACCAGTCCATAATTAGGATATAACATTGAAACGCTCTAAATTTATAAGCGTAAGCGCGTAAATACATTTTTGAAACTATTCAAACTTCATGTATGTACCCGAGATCTTCAGCGCACGATTTTTGCCATATTTTTCCCGTCAACAATTATTCTCCCATGAAATAACGCACTATTTCGAAAGCTATATATGAAATAGATAACGTAAACTAAATTTTACGTGGTTCGTAAAGACTTTTCTTAAAAAAAAAAATAAAAAAAAAAAAGATATACATCTTTCTATTTTTTATCTATAAAAGACTATTTGCAGCGCATGAAAGCAACAGGTGAGCGAAACGTTTTGCAACTTTACATCATAAGAAGCCACACGAAATTGTTGACTCTGGTACATACAGAAAGCATCAATCCAATTATACATGTTCGCTCAAGCATAACAGTACAAAGAATACAAGTAAATATAAAAAAAATCAAAGAGAATAATAATATTAATAATAATAATAATAATTACAGAGAACCGTTATTAAAACTTCTAACAATAATAAAGGTGAATATCTTTCTTTGAGTTTGTAATAAATTATCAGCTTTTAAAAACGTTCGTACAATTCAGCTAACAATGGCGAAGACGAGTCATGGATCAAGTAAACTACTTATGTTTCATCATCCTCGTCGTAACTTCACTGCCGATATCATTCGCAACGGCACCTGATGAGATTCAAGTGAAAGCGATTCAATTGGCTCGCAACAAAAGCAGACATAACATCGCCGTCGAATGCAAGCGGCATTCGTGAGTAGTACAAATAAGCTGACAAGTTTTACCGTACATTGGATATAAATTCAATAAAAATATATATGAGTTGTGTGTGGAATTCTTTTAAGGAAGGTAACGCGAATTATTATCTCTATTATACTATCGTTTAAATACATATTTGTTCGATGTTCCGTTCTAATTAGTTGCCCTGTATATTCGCTGCTTTGAAAGAAAAAAAAAAAAAAAAAAATTATGCTAAGATTGTAGAATTTGATCGCATACACGCATAGCCGTTCTCTATATAATTTGCACTCTTCTAAAATGCAGGTAGAGATAATGAATATTGCATTGTTTTCCACACATAAACTTTGCCCCGAAACTTATTTATACTACTTTAGAGAGCAAGATCGAAAAAAAAGTTTATCAATGAAGAGAAGGTCTCGAGGCTCTCTGCTTCAACCTGTTCAACAGCGCCTGCTCGCCGTCGTCCTCCGTCGCCTTGGACGAAATTCCGCGAAAACTCTCCGACCGATACTTGTCCCTCAGGAACATCCTCCTCTCCTCTTTGTACTTTTCGATTCTCTCTCTGCACTGCGGGTCGCCCAGATCCAGGCCGCCAAGATTCCTCAGCTGAATCTTCTCCGAGGTGCCGCCGACATTGGGCGTGGAGCAATGCTGCTGCGCGTCCTCGGACGTTTGTTTCCGGACTGATAACGTCGGGATCTCTCCCGTCATCCGATGGAACTTGGCTTCGTCCAGAGATCGACTCAACGCAGCTCGTGTCGCTCTCGCGTGACGAGCCCGCAAACAGGGCGGCAGATGCGACGACGGCTCCTCGGATTTGCCCCTCGCGCAATCCAGTTCCTGCCTCATCCTTCTCTCTCTGACAATCTCCCGGCCGATTTCCGAATCGAAGCTCCTGCGATCTCTGACGGTCTCGCTCTCGTACCTCCTTCTCGCGGACGCGTTTCCCAGGGCGGCACCTCCGGATAATCTCTGTAGAGCCAGTTCCTGCAAAATGGCCGCGGTATCTCGTAGAACCACCGTGTCGTCACCGGCGGTCGGAGACGAGGCGTTGGAAAACGTAGTCGGAGCATCCAGTGTCCGTTCCATCAGCTCGGATGCGCCTTCCGGCGCGTGCGCGACCTCGCAGGGTTCGGCCGCGTTCTCCGAAGGGATTCTCATCTCTACGTTATCTTGCATTTGATTAGTCTGCAAACTAGCCACGCACTTGTGAGCCTCGTCGCTACGTTTGGAAGCGCATTTACGTACTTGTTGCGTATTAGTTTGCTGTTTATTTTGCGTATTATTGTATCCAAAACTTTGGCACTTCTTTGACAGTTCGTTCGAACAGTGGTCGTTGTCGTCACGGTCATCCTGCGTCATGGAAACCGTGCTCCTCTTTCGTTCGTCCTCGGATTTGTCCGAAAATCTTGGGTGATTCATGGTGTGCAGGGAACTCGTATCTCTCGATAGACGGTAATAATTCTCGAAAGTTTCCGTCTCTTTTTCCTCATCGCTCGCCTCGTTCCGATTCGTACCAAATACATTCGCGTTATCGGCTTCGATGTAACACGCGCGAACCTGCTGTTGCTGCTCTCTCGCGTTGGACTCTTGATTGGAGTCGATATCCGCCATCGTGCACGAGTAACGATTGCCGTTCTCTCGATCGCGCAATCGAGAATGGGAGTCGTCCGAAAGATTACCCTCGTTTACAAAATCGAAACTCGTTTGCGGATCGTTCGTGCAGTCTTCCCGCTCGTGTCCGTGATTCTTCACGTACTTCTTCGTATCTGTAACGTCGAACACCATTCTCTCGCTTTCCTGCGTCGATATACGACTTGCCGATTTTGCGTCATCGACTCCGATGCGGAATGCATCGGCGGTCGAGGTCAACGTCAATTCCAACAATGTTTCGGAATCGTTTTCCGGAGATGTCGTTGGATTCGCGCCACCTTCCGAAAAGGGATCGTTAGGGCTGGTCGATTCGCTGATTGGTGTTGCGAGGGAACCAGTCGTTCTTCCGATGATCACCCAATCGCCGGAATCGTTGCTACTGCTCGCCACGCGCCGATTCTCCGTATTGGTGAACACCTTGTCGGAGTCGTCGCAGATTACAAATCCAGACTCTTGTAGTTCCTGCAGAGTTTGCTCGCACGACATCGGAGAATCGAGATCGGTCGTACTGGATGACGGCAATCTCGGTAAATCGGCTACAGCGGCAAGATTATTATCCGACGAATTGGTAGTCTCGTCGCGTTCCTTCGTTGCACTTGCCGTCTTCTCGTCGTACGATTTAGACGAGATCTTTATGGAATCGAGCGAGCTCAATCCGCCCGTCGCGTCCTTGCGAGATATAGTAATTCCGCCAGATTTCGTTTCCCCGCACAGAGAAGACAACCTGTTACATGACGTCATCTCCATGGTATTATTGAAAATGGAAGCAACCGCACTCGACTGACTCGTGGCCTGATTTTCAACATTGGAAAGCGACATGGTTACGTTTCTATCACGCAATTCTACGCGCCCGTCACAAATCATAGTCCTCTCGCATGATCTTAATCCCCTATCTCGATCCTCTAGGTTTATCGATAATCTATGGCTAGAGTCCGACAGCTTCTCCGAAGACGACACGCTAGTTTCCTTCAACTTATTCGCGCTGCTCTCATCGCGCTCATCACCGATTTCTAACGGCAGAGTGAAACTTCGAAAACTTATTCTGGGACTATTGGCCATTGGCGACGCGGAGTGAGACGTGCTCTGCAACGTGGCGGGTGTTAATGGTGTAGAGGCTTCCGATAGTAACGGCAAATAGCCCGGCGTTGGTAACGGAGACGGTGTGTCGATGCTGTGTATATCCGCATTCGTTGATACCATCACCTGAAAGATTTGAAAGATTAGACGTAACGCATATATATATATAAAGTATATAATTTGCAACTAATAGCTGAATATTTTTTATTAAAAACAGTTATGTGTTTTCTTTACACCAATTGATTTCTCTCATTATTTTGTACATAAAAGTATTGAGCTAAGATTATTGAAAAATTAATACTTTATGAGATATTTCATAATTTATGTAAAATTATGTCAAATTAAAGTATACAATATCTTGTAAAATATTCACTTTCCAATCTTATCTCAATACTTTTATCCACACAATAATGAGGGGAATTAATTGGTGCAAAGAAAACATGTAATTGTTTTTAAAAAAAAATATGCAGCTGCTAGTTACAAATTACATACTTTTTCTCAAAAACAACTATTTTCTTTGCATCAATGTATATTCATTTGTACTGTGTACATATACATACATATATGTGTGTTGTGTGTAAATGACGATTTAGTTTACCTGATCGGGACTTTGGCTGTCTATGAAACGCAGCTCGACATCACAGTGCAATCTTTCTTCCAAGCGGGATCGTTTTCTCTTGGATCCACCAGAGGCGGCGGCGCATTGATTACCCTCGTTTCTCTGTCGACGCGGCGATGCTTCCACCGACGCCACCCCGCCACCTTCCTCTTCCGAAAGCATCCTCATTTCTCGCTCTTCTAAATCGAAATTGAGTTGTATCTCTGACAGATCTAATGGTGAGGATGCGTTGGGCGCGTCCGCCAAATGATCAAAGTACGAATCGTGCGAAACGGATCGACTGTGACCGCAGGTTCTGGTTGGAGGCGGTCCTCCCAAGAGAGGACCCAAGCCGTCCTCGCCGTCCAAACTGTCGGCGCTCTTGACCGGTCTCAATCGTCGCAGAGAGTTTAAGGAACTTGGCACTGTTTCTACTTGCGGTGGCGTACCACCGATCTGTCTCGTTTTGCCTACAGCCCCTCTGCCGAACAACGCCCTCCAATTTAGGGAAGGTGATCGCTTTGAGCCATTTCTCTTGCGAGGCAACTCTATGACTGTGTGATAGTGCAACGGTAAACCGGCCGGACCTGCTCCCACTTCTATATAATCGGGTTCACCCCTTAGGCTTCTATTGCGCGCCTCCTCCAGAGTGAGCAATCGCGCTGACGTGGTGATCGCTAATGACTTTGGTCTGCCGACAGGACCGTCCCCGAATATGAGCTCCGCGTAGCAGACTAGAAATTCCGTCACGACCGCTTGGACACCGACACCCTGAAGAGCAGCTACGCCACCCACTTCCAGTTCCTTGCATCTCAACAAATTCGGCGCCCAAACAATGGCCACGTTGCGCGGGGTCATACCTGTTTCCGAACCACGCGCGGCTACCCTTACCAGATGACGCATCAGATATTCTAGTGTCCTGTGCAAAGAATAATTTTAAAATAAGATCATCAATTCACATATCGACGAGATGCGTGATAAAGTGAGAAATGAAACAAGTACCTGTAATGAGGTGGCGGTAACTTTCTAACAGCATCTCTCATTCGTCTCAATCTTTCAGCGTCGCTGCCAGCTTGAACCGCATTAACGAAAGTGGAGTAAAGCTGATACGTGCACAACGGATTCGGCAGCTCTCTAAAGTACATCTTTAACAGCGACGCCACCGAATGAATATCTTGCAGTATACTCTCATCAGAATGCAACGCCGGGACTCGATCTTCGTCGAAAGCGTTCCGCAATTTTTGAATGTTGGAGGTTACACCGCTAAGACGATATATACCGTCGACCAGACCATGTTTCTCTATGAATTCCGCGCAGCATGTCAAAACGGTAGGCACTACAAAAAAATAAATAATTCCTTTCGCTTCTTTTTCATCAATTGATCTGATAATAATATATCTATAAAAAATATGATCAAAATTTATACCATCTTGACCAGAGTTTAGCAAATGTTCTCCCAAGTCGCAACCAAACACTCGCTCCCGCAGTATCCCCGATTGCTTCAATCTTCTCCTCGAAGGCCGATTCAGAATAAAGGATCTGAAGAAGGCGATAAGTTTGCCGTGTTTCCGCAGCACAGGTTTCACCGGTAATCTCGATCTGACTGTCGTCGAAACCGTCAAGTGACGCGGTACCTTGTCACCGATCACAGCAACGCATTCGGCTGGAAAAAATCCAACCGCGAACCCGTGCTTTCCGCGCCACCACGTGCTTTCTCCCGCCGGTGGCATGTCTATGACGGATATCATGTCGCCAACCTGTTTGTCACGTAAATCATCGCTTCGATCAATCATCATCCAAGTCCTCGTAATTTCGTCGCAATTTAACCAACTGCACACGCTCTAAAAGTGAAAGCGAAAGAAGTTACCTGGAAGGAGATCTCATCTTGTGCCTGAGCGGTGTAAGGCCTCACTGCGTACGCCGCGGCGACGGCTGGGGTATTTATAGGACAGGAATCCGACTCGGGCACCAGGATTCTTCTTCCCCGATTATCGAGCTGTAACCAATTCAACACCGGGCCGCAATTTAGACCCTCGTGATTCAATTGCGAGAACCGGCTCAAGTAATCCTTTAATATATCACAGGCATTTTTTGGCCGAACATCTGGAAGCTTCGTTAAGGAGGAGAATTTTCTGTCAAATATGCAACGGTGCAGTTGCTTGTCGAACATGACGAAGTTGTCGTAAGACCTCTGTAGCGTCCAGCACGCATCTCCGGACGTTATTCGAACGGCGTAGCTCTCCGAATCGTTGGTAGATCCTTCGTTGATGGAAACCTGAAAGCCGAGTCGTATCTCGAATCATATATTTCTCCGCTTATCTCGCGCATTTATCATCTTACCTCCAAAGTACTCAGCTCAACGTGCTCGTAATGAAAGTGAGCGCACTCGTCGAGTTTCGGGAAGCGCGCGATATTACTCATGTTGCTGCCAGAGCTAACTGGTGTGCTGAAGTCGTCCGTTCGATTACCACCCAGACCCTGCAATTCCATTCACAGAAAGATGAATTGACGTTAATAAATTGTCTTTGTAAGTTTATAGTAAAGTATAATAAATTATATAAGAATATATAGGCAATAAAAAGGCAAATAAGAGTCAAACATGAGATAAAGAAGCGAGTAAAAGACTCCTAAATAATTTTAGGTATTATTTATTAGTTTAACGTTAAACATTAGTCTCACTTTGGGTCATCTTTAGTAACTGTATATAAATAAAAGATATAAATTATAAATTTAATAAATCCACACAATGTACTTTCAAAACTGAATGACAAAAATCTAATTTTATACAAATGTCACAAATCTATCCAACTGTAGCTGAATAAAATTCAATCAGAAGACACATCTCTCACAGTTTATCATACGATTCATCTACGCTTGATTAACACAGCTTGATTTGCATCGTAAATTCCATCACAAATTCCATCTACAACTATGTAGATATACTTTAGATAAAATAATGAAATTGTTAAAACCTTTGCAGTCTGTGACTCGATGTCTGTGAGCCGATGTGCACGGGGTCTCTCTTGCATCGACGGTCCAGGCATCTTTTCTGTGTGAAAGAACGAGGAGGATGAGGATCTAGGTCTTTGACCCAATTTGCCACGATGACAGCTAGCTTTTACATCCCTCTCAATCGAGCCATTGCCTCTCTCTCAGTTTCTCTGAAAGAGACATAACATTATTATTTCAGATGAAAGACCCGCTGAAAGGTATCAGATAGATATGTTTCATCCGCAACCTCCACAGAATGCTCGCTTTCAATATTAACTTTGCGTTTTTTCCAAATAACAGATTATTATTATTAAAGTAAAAACGCGATAAAAAATTTGCAAGAAAATAAGACTGACGTCCACGAAGAGTACGTCTGCAAAAATGTGTGTTCGCGCAGGAAACATCTGTTTTTCATGAATTGAGACGAGATCCGGTTGCGACCCTTTTTTTCCCAAGTGCGTGTATGGCTCGCCGTACTTCGCGTTGCGTTAACATGCAATGTAACTCACACATGCAGACACGAAAATAAAAATACTAAGTAAAATCCTAAGCAAAAGAAAAGTTTCAACTACACTTGTCTCTCGAAACGTCTCGACAAAGTCGGATAAACATATTTATGATTCTCTTACTCTGTCATTTCTCAAACAATAGCTCTCCACGAGATGTTTTTATCTCAATACAGTCGATATTTTAGGATGCAATAAACACGTAATTTCGACTCTTCTCGTCTGCGACACGATCGGATACGGAATTATTACGATGTCGCAGAAGGCGAGTCTATTGTACGAACGTCTCTCTCTCTCTCTCTCTCTCTCTCTCTCTCTCTCTCTCTCTCTCTCTCTCTCTCTCTCTCTCTCTCTCTCTCTCTCTCTCTCTCTCTCTCTCTCTCTCTCTCTCTCTCTCTCTCTCTCACTCTCTCTCTCTCTCTCGCGCGCGAAAGTGCCAATAACCCGAAAAGCACACACATACATACACGCACGCACGCACACACATACACGTACAAATAGGGTTAAGCTTTTAATATCTCAAGATTGAGACAAGTCTCCCTCGGTTTTTGGCGTCAAACGAGTCATTACACGGCCATATGCCGAGATTAGCGGCTCGCGAAACTGCACCGTAATAAGGGTATATAGCGGATTCGCGCGTACACGCGACTCGCAACATCACGATACGATACGCGTATATTTACATCGCGAAGCGTAAGTCGTGGCTGGAGTGAAAGAAGGAGGCAACGATATCGGATCTCCCCGCACACACCGGCAAAAGTCCGCGAAGGCTCTGGCGAGAGAACAGCTGGGTTTCCGCAACTTCCCCCTCTCTTTCTCTCTCTCGCTCTCCTCCTTCTTGCTTGCCACTGCGTGGACTAAATCTTCTCGCACGGGGGAAATAACGGAGCTATTATGTCACGAGCGATTTCTCTCTACCTCTCTCTCTCTCTCTCTCTCTCTCTTTCAGCCGCACATCCAACGCCCGAACGTCGCGCACGCTCGAACGAGAGGATAAACCTCGAGAAGGGAAGAGGATGGGCCGAAGCGAAGCGCCGGATTGATGCCACTCTACTAACAGGGCCGCACCGAGTGCTCAACGACAGCGCTTTACTACTACCAAGTCCAAGAGAGAGGGAAAGAGGGAAAGAGCAACGCGTCGTCGTCGTCGTCGAAGCGCAGGATACCCACTCGAACGTCGCTCCTGATTTTGAGAACCTCTGTCAGCCGGATACTTCACCGAGGGCCCGAGCCGTGTCCATCCGTCTCCATCCGTCTCCATTTGCCTCCCGTGCTTCGCTTATCGAGGCGACATCGAGGACGTCGGGAGAGCCAACGCGGCTACCTCGTCGCGGTCTTCCTCCCGTTTCTTCCGCGCCGCATCACCGTGAAATCGCGAGACACACGCGGTGCACAATCGCGGTCGAGTTAACCTTCGTCGACTTTAGACTCTTCGACCAGAGACGCTTCCTTCGTTGGGCCACCCAGTGCACCCACCCACCGACCTATGTATATCTACCCACCTATCCTTACCTTATCTATCCTACCTCTATCCACCTACTCCTATCCTACCCCTGACCTAGCGTAACCTAACCCTGAGCTAACTTTACGCGTCTGTCATAAATGTTGCCTTTTATGCGCGACTGATATTATTTATATTAATTTTTTTTAATTCTCTAATTATATTACATATTTATTATTTTAAAACTGTTCGCTGCAGCGTCTCTCTCTATATATTGCACAATAACATATTATACATAATAATTTAACAAACTTGATTTATTAATATTTACATATATATACATAAATGTGTATAATTTTACTATTAATTGATTAATTTATTAATTATCAATTTAGAGTAAAAAGACTAATTCATTAAACTTTTTCACCAACAGAATATATTAATTTATAATTTAAATTTACAATGGGAGCTTGCCAAGAAATATATATAAAAACAGTGTCACAAAATTGATTATCAAATAGAAAAATTTTCTATTCGATAACCAATTACATCGCATTGTGTCTATTTGTATTTTTTTTACTGGAAAACTTCCATTGTCATATCTCTTCGTTAAATAGAAAGACAGCGCGAACAAACGAGAAACGATATAATTAAATTAGCGAATGTTTATTGAGTCTTGTCGTCTGTTGGATTCTTCATATTCTTCTTCTTCGTTTTCTTTCTTTTCTTTGTTTTTTCAGTAAACCGAGACGCAATCAATGACAAATTCGCTGCGAGAGCTGTTTGCGCTCCAAGACTGTTTTCGGTCTTCAACACTTTGAAACATTCATCTCGGAATTCGTCGTTTGCTGTGTGCTTGATGATTCTACTTAACGCGGCGCTCAACATTGGACAAAATTTCAAGTCCTTGTCAGATTTGTCGCCCATGATTCTTCCGATTTACATTCCATCTAAGCCTTTGCGATGTGACTTTATTTAGCCTGCAATTGCCAAACTCGATTATATATTACATACATATACATATCATAATCATTGTTGACATAACAAGATAAAGATAAAAGCCAATGTTACGTAAAGATTTGTTATTAATGATACATTCAATAGTTTTTAAAAGATTTCTTTTTTACAAACAAACACATCAAATAACAAGATTAAAAAAAATAAACAAGAATCACACAAATAGATAGCTATTTTTAAACTTAGCCATAAATAATAGAGAGGTTATTTACAAGAAAACGAAGAGAAGAAAACTCATCCAAATGTCACGGAGTACATCTTCGTGTATTCGTTGTGTGAAGATATAAATACATTCTTCTCCGAGATAAATATTTAAAAAATTAACGTCTTGTACTTTTATATTGAACACTTTTATCGAAGAAAGAAAATTTTGAACGCATATGGTTACGTAGGACGCCTGTCAAATCCCGACCTCTGGTCGCCACTTATTGTAATAACCTCGTTGAATTCGCGACACCTGTCTCCGACAGACCTGCACACGTACTTTGCCGACCGATAAAAACGAGCGCGAAACTCACGCGACGATGAGGCGAGTCAGCGCGAGAGGAGGGTATAGTTAGAATGGTGTCGGTACGCACGTGAGAAATTTTCGCGTTTCTCCGTAAAGCGAAGAACCAGTGGCAGCGGATCGTGCGCGAAAGGAAAAGAGAAAAGAAAAGCTACAATCGTGCGGTGAAACGGTTCGCGATACCCTCGTCGTCCAGGAACCAGGAACGCCCGCGCGATCAATTCAAGCACATTCAAGTGAGAAAGAGAAAAATAAATAAAGACAATAAAATAAAAGAAACTTTCGAAACGCCTTCTCCTTCGAATCAGGCCTTTCACGGAGAACAAGCGTGACAACGAGCGACTCGAATGACAGAACAGGAACGAAGGGACGAACCTAACCTCAAGGAGGAGCGGGCCACTCCGCCGCGCAAGATTCGTCACCGGTGAGTCTGCGTGTGTCATGTTTAATGTGTGTTTATGTCCGCGCGCTCGTTTACGCTCGAGTTTAGCGCGAGATAAATGTGTACCCAGGATGGAGAGATCGCGCTGATTGTGAGATCCGCCCGTGAAAACGTCGAGTACGTCGACGGCTCGGAGCTGCACGCAACGGCGGATCGCGCCGCGTCACGCGGACCAATCGCCGTCGTCGGCGCGTCGCCTGACACTCCGTTCGACCAATCACCGCTCGCGCTTCATATATCTTTATTTTGTTGACACTCGCTCACGAAAATCTATATAACGCGATATAAACACTTTTCGCAGTACACGGAGAGAGATTTTTCCGAGAGGAGCGTGAATTTTTTTGACAAAAAGTGGGTCGCGAAATGTAAGATTTTTTTAGATGGAATATTATTTCTCCCTTTTCCGCCTCGTTTTTTTTTCAAAAACACAACGAGCGCGCTATCGATAATGAATATATAATGGTTATTTTGGCGAGCGATAATTTTCGCGTAAAATACGCATGCGCGCGCATCCAGGTGACTTGAGAATTCTCGATTCTACTCGTGTTGATGTAATTTAAAATGTATATATTCATTTTCATATGAATTATGCCTCCTATCGGCTTTGATTTTCATTTGCATAAATAATATGCAAGCTCGCGCTCGCATTATTTATCTCGCTCAATGAGAATTAAAACTTTTTATTTATCTACGATATACGATCATATAGATTAGTTTTTTTCTAAAATAAAAGGCGCCATAGAAAAATCAAAACAAAGTACGTCACACATCAAACTGCACACACGGTGCGTAGTATTTTCCTAATTGCGTTCGCAGTCCTTGAAGACTTGAAGATAAACACATATAAATACGAGACGCAGGCTTGCGGATGTACTATTTTGTAAGTAGAAAAATAAACGCGAGCATATCGTTCTGTCCGATGCTCGTCGATTCGTGCACGAAACTTGAAATGTACATAAATTTAAGGGAATTGTAAACGCGCCTCCGAGAGCCCTCGGAGATGATCGGCTTGGGATCTTCCTCTCGACGGAGCAGAGATCGACCCAGAGATGATTCGACATCCAATGCGGCACGAAAGAGTCGCGTGTAGAAGATAAAATCGTAAAATGACCTCGGGATCGGCGGGACCTGCCGTGACACCACCGGGGGCAACGTGACGCAACGACCCTTGAACCCACTTGACGCTCGCGATATCGCGCCACCGCTCTACAGTGTTATTACGACAACGCGTACTCCAACTTGGACTCGCACTCTCGGGCAAGTCGGCGAGGCGCACGCGATCCAGTCTTAGACCTCCCCTAATCCGGCTCGACATCAGGAGGAAAGGAACCGACCGCAGCTCCGGGTTCTTAGATGTCACTCGACGTAGAAGGATAATAAGTGACGCCGAGGCGAAGAAACGTAGGGGGTATTAGGCTGCATGCTGCGTCGTCTTCTGGATTCCCTGTTTTTCGGTATTTCTCCGTATAATTCGTATTTAACATACTTCTCCCCTCTCTAACATGCACGCCGCGTCTATTATGTACCCACATATTTTCTCACTCTTAAGAAAAATGGGGTAGTCACGGTGTGTATCTTCTTCTTCTTCTTTCCTTTCTCCTTTCTTTCGTCAAGTTACTTCTTCAAATTGTAACACCCTCTCCGAGGGGAGATTACTTTGTCACCAAAGTCATCCTTCTCGTCACCGTCTCGCAAGTCATCCTTGGAATCCGCATGAACGTATCGAGGGCATATATGGCGATTGTGTTTTTGAAGGTAACGTGGAGAGCACGGAGGGAACGGAGTCTGATTCCTCGACGGAAGAATCTTCCAGTCAGCTGATCGTCGAACACGTCGGTTCTTCCCCGGGGTCGTCCGTTCGCGCGAGAGAGATGTCGGAGTCACCGGTGAGCTTTGTCGTCGGGGAACCCGATCTCGATCCCGATCCTAGCGAGGTGCAGGAGATCGAGGATAGCTTCCCGATCGAGAACGATAGCGTCAATGTGCAGATGCAGAACAATGTCACGCCAGGATTGGTAGAGCGCCGTAAGCGTCTCAGGTGATTGTGTGTTTCCGTCATATTTTAATTTATTAATTGTACACACGAGTGGATTCGAGATATTCTCTAGACCAGGATAATCTCTCTCTCTCTCTCCTCCATAAGAGATTTTATTTCACCAAGTCAGTTTTGCTTCCGCTATCTACATAAACCTGAAGTATCGGGGGGGGGGGGGGTGATATCGTTGAAAATCCGGAATTTTTATGCAACTCGCGAGCGTAAGCAGCATTGTATTTATGAATAGACGAAATGAGTGGGTAGCGAGGGGGGCAGAGGGGGGAGGGGAATTCGAACGATGCGTGGACGTATATTCTCTCTTTAGTACTGTAATCTTTTTCACCGCTGCGACCCCATGACACTGAACGTTTGAATATTCAAAGACAGGCTTCCACACGCGAGTAAATGCGGTTACATTCGTTGAAAGAAAAAATTTATAAAACAAAAAGGCTTTGAATATGTCAACATTGATTAAAAGAAATTTAATAAGAATCAAACGCGAGATAAAGGCACGAGTAAGAAACTTTTTAAATAAATTTAGGCACTATTTATTAGTTTAAAGTTAGACATTTCATGATCCTACTTCAATAAGGTATAATAAAAATAAAAACAAAAGAAGCATGAAATAGAAAATTCAAATATAAGTAGATGTGTCTATAAAAAGAATTAATACAAATGGATGAAATAAAAATATAACGATATGAATCATGCATACATAGGGTCCCAGACGTCTTTCTATTTTATTATCTATTGAGAAAAAAATGTTTTTTTGTTTTCTTTCTTCAGAAATTTACAAGCGTAACATTGCGCGCGTCTTGTCAAGGTCATTATCGCGTTCGCGTTTAGAAAATAAATTGTAAGAAATTAAAATTTGATTAGTTTATTTTGGACGAACTTTTTGGCTGCGAATTCGACTTTACAATGATTATCGGACCACGAGATACTCCAAAACAGTTGATAACACGCGAAGCGAAGATATTTCGTTCTCTCTTTTTTGTTTTTGTTTTTTTTTTTTTTTTTTTTTTTTTTCTTACATATATATGTATTAGGCAAGTGTATAAATAATGTAAATGCGTAAATAGAACGAGACCTTTGATGTATCGTAGTTCTTCGTTAAATAAAAAGCGAAGACAGAGTTTTCGAAAAGACGCCGAATCGAAAAATCGCGTCGTTTTCTTTTTTTGATCGAAGAGCACAGAGAGATATCGCGAATGGAGAAAATATTATGTAACATATACGTACATGCATTTTGCGCTTCGTCTTCCCAGAGCAAGAGAGCGCAACCGCAGTATACGAATTCGTAATCTTTATTCATTATCGTTTTAGCATAAACACGCATAACGCGACGTATCGTATGAAGAGGAGAGGAAACGGAGAGATTCCGATGAAAAAAATTTTTAAGACCTTTAAAATCCGCTTTAATATATAATTGATGACGATAGCTTTTTGCTCTCCGTGTATACGCGCGAATAAGCTTAATAAGCAAATTCTGAAATGTCATATTGATCAATTTCGATACAACGAGTCATTATGCAATCCTTTCCACGTCTTATTTTATTTTGCGTGATGTAGAGACGGATTTATAAACACCTTAATTAAAATATTACCGTAAAAAGGTGCGAATATTTTTTAAGATCTATCACGTGTCAAAGTACGAGTATTTTCTAAACTAACATTTCTTTTTACCTCATTCAAATATCTTGATATATGGAAATACGAATATATAAAAGAACTCATGACTTAACTAGAAAGATCAAAGATTAATAAAATTTTCGAGATTTCTCGAATGTCATCGACATTTTCTTCTAAATGGAATGGTATAATTTTTTTTAAATCAATTTTCTCAAATTAAAAATTTTCCCCTAATTTGAGAAAATTGATTTTAAAAAAAATCATACGGTTCCATCAAAAACAATCTATTATTAAGTGTTATAAGAATGATAATTCGATTTTTTTTTAAATGCGAGACGCCAGTCAAATTAGGGGGAACTCTCCCTAATTAATTGATTTTAAAAAAATTATACAGTTTTTATTTAAAAAGAAAATGTCAGTGACCTTTCGAAAAACCTTGATAATCACATAAAAAATTTTATTAATATTTAACCTTTCGAGTTAAATCAATAAGTTTCTTTTTATTTTTCATATGACATAACAACAAAAATACTTTGAACCAAAAGTAATTGTAACGATATGTAGTAATTAGCGAGCGATTAAATGTCATTTATCGTAAATATGTCGGAAAAAAAAGAACTTTCCGATTTGTCACGTAAACGAAAAATTAAAAGAGGGATACATACATTTACAACCGGTTGACACCTCCCATTTTTCTTCCTGCCTCTCGAGGCTATTTATTAAAACAAAAAAATATAAATTATATACGTGTCTCTTCTCACAGGTATCATAAGCCTAAAAAGGTAGGGGAATTCTTGCGGTGTCTCGTTGAAGAATAGTCAATTGGATAGAAACTTGTACTCGTCAGTGAACGCTCGCTCGCCTTTCCAACAAGACGGTCAACGCTACGATAAGTGTTACGCACTCGTACATTTCGTTTTCTCTTTTTTTTTACTTTTTGTTTTACTTTTCATTCTCTTTTTCGCGTAAGTATACGTGGAACGCAGAATTTTGCAATTTAAACAGCGCGTAATAAAAACCTGTACATGGGTCGCGACGCAAAAATATTCTCCATATTTTCACGATAACTGACGATAACTGGCGTCTTGCCTTTAAAAAGAATCGAATTATCATTTCTTATAACGCACAATTAACAATAGATTGTTCTTTGGCTGTGTCTAGCCGTTTTCATCAGGAGGCGAGACAACTTGATGTCTCGTTTATTTTCCATCATACGCGAGTATTTTTCAATTTTAAAAGATTTGTTTTATTTCCCCTCGCTATTCTTTTTTACAATATCTTGCAATGTCAATGACGACTGGAGTGTTTTACGACGACATAAAGATAATATAATTATAGTACGTAAGATACGACCCCGAACACATGTAAAATATAGATAGTTGCAGGATCATCTATATATCCCAAGGTTGTACTGATTGTCATTTAGAAAAGAAACATTTTCATTTATTTCCGTGTCTTTAATATTCCGTGTCTTATCAGATCTCTCGTATCATTCATACAAGCGAGAAGCGAAGTCAAGTTGATGAGTTTTTGGTTCGATGATTGTGTCTGAAGCTATCTGATTATTCGCGCGTATTTGTTAATTTTCGGCGGTGGGATCTTGAATATTTGGACCCGTTTCGAGTTTCGGAAAGTTAAGATGAAGAAACGGATGAAGAGATTCGTTTTGGCGGAGAGTACGGAGAAGGATAAAAACTGGAAGAGTTCGGACAATCTGTTGTTGCGCGTGGCATCTAAAATGAGCCTAATAAACGCAAAGAATGACATACCGGACGAGAAGGAGGTAAAGGACACGAAGGTCGAGCAAGTGAACCATCTGTCACCGGCTTCGGAAATAACGTAATCACATTTTACTTTGCGGATGCACAAACAAATGACATACACGAACACCATAAATCAACATGCGAGAGTCGAGAAAAAAGGAAATTTTAATCGATACTGTATGGGAAAAGTAACACCAGATAATCAATTGAAATCAACTAATCGAATTTACTCTAAACTGTAAAAAAAAGAGTAACAAATATGCTAATCATATTCTTTTGGCAATATGAAATATATTTGCTCGTATAATGAATGTGCAAAGTACCTATATATATATATAATGATTGATATTTATTTTCAAGGAATTTTGCGATAAATATATATAGTATATATTCTATTTATATATGTATAAAATATTCTATTCTAGATTTATGTATCTACATATATATATCTTGAATAGAATATTTTTATATATGTATATCTGTACAAATACATAATATAAAATTAAATATAATTTTTATTATACATATATAATTACAAAAATTATGATAATATAATAAATCATATTTATACAAAGATTGTGATTTGACAGGCCCAGCATGTCGCAGGGTACGGTGATGATTCTGGCGCAAAATCGGCACGATAAGGACTTCACTGTCGCGACTCCCGAGGAGTTTGTCCACCGTTTCGGAGGCACTAAGGTTATCAACAAGGTAAATCGACTCTAAATGACACTCGGAGCAGCCTAAAGCGCAAAGAGAAAATCTCAAGCGTCGACGCTGCTGCTACGGATTTTTACGTTGGATTGTTTCCAGGTGCTGATCGCCAACAATGGTATCGCTGCGGTCAAATGCATGCGCTCGATTCGACGCTGGTCGTACGAGATGTTTAAGAACGAGAGAGCCGTGCGTTTCGTGGTGATGGTCACGCCTGAAGATCTGAAGGCGAACGCGGAGTACATCAAAATGGCAGATCACTACGTGCCAGTACCTGGTGGGACCAACAACAACAATTACGCTAACGTGGAACTGATCGTCGATATCGCGTTACGTACTCAGGTCCAAGCAGTTTGGGCCGGATGGGGCCACGCTTCGGAAAATCCGAAACTTCCGGAACTGCTCCACAAAAATAACATCTGCTTCATTGGTATAAAAAAAAAGATATATCAAATCGCGGATTTTAATGAAAAAGAAAAATGCGTCTCTTTTTCTCTGTCTCTTCGGCTGTATCAAATATTGCACAAAAATTTATTTAAATCAATCGTCCCGTGATACAAAGTTTTTGCGAAACTTTTAATATACTTTATACCGGTTTACACTCTCTAATATTTTCTTGGCAGGACCGTCCGAGAGAGCCATGTGGGCTTTAGGTGACAAAATCGCGTCCAGCATAGTCGCTCAAACCGCGGACGTACCGACTCTTCCTTGGTCAGGATCGGAATTGACAGCGCATTACAGCGGGAAAAAGATTAAGATATCGTCGGAACTTTTCAAAAAGGGATGCGTCAACTCTGCAGAGGAGTGTTTGGCAGCGGTCAACAAGATCGGCTTCCCGATCATGGTGAAAGCGAGCGAGGGTGGCGGCGGTAAAGGGATCAGGAAAGTTGAAAACGCCGAAGAGTTACCCACTTTGTTCAGGTAAACGCTTCTTCAAAATTGCCGCAATCGCGGAAAAGGATCTTTTTTTTTGCATCCGTTTCTATTTCAAGGATTTCTAATATTTAGACAAGTGCAGACTGAAATACCCGGCTCGCCGATATTTATCATGAAACTGGCTAAATGCGCTCGTCACCTGGAAGTGCAATTACTAGCCGATAATTACGGCAACGCGATATCACTATTTGGACGCGATTGCTCTATCCAGAGGAGACATCAAAAAATTATCGAGGAGGCGCCGGCCGTGATCGCCAAGCCAGAGGTTTTCGAAGAGATGGAAAAAGTAAATGAATACCGTTGAGAGATTACTACCTTGACATTAATTATGACTTTGATCGATTGCCTTATTGATCCGTTCAAACTATTATATAGGCCGCTGTGAGACTGGCAAAAATGGTGGGATACGTTAGCGCGGGTACCGTGGAGTATCTATACGATACATCAGGCAGATATTACTTCTTGGAGCTGAATCCGCGTCTTCAAGTGGAACATCCCTGTACCGAGATGGTGTCGGACGTGAACTTGCCAGCGGCCCAGTTACAAATAGCTATGGGTTTACCGTTACATCACATCAAGGATATACGTCTTTTGTATGGAGAAACCCCCTGGGGCAATAACCCGATCGACTTTGATCAGCCGCATCACAAACCTCAACCATGGGGCCACGTTATAGCAGCTAGAATCACTAGCGAGAATCCTGACGAAGGTAAAATAATTTCTTCTTTACGTTTAGCGTATGATTCTTAGCGAGTATAAATGACAACTCGGCTTGGATTTTTTTTTAGGCTTTAAACCGAGTTCCGGCACAGTGCAGGAGTTGAATTTTCGATCGTCCAAGAATGTATGGGGCTATTTTTCGGTCGCTGCTTCGGGAGGCCTTCACGAATTCGCTGATTCGCAATTCGGTCATTGTTTCTCGTGGGGCGAAAACCGCTATCAGGCTAGAGAAAATTTAGTCATAGCCCTGAAAGAATTAAGTATCAGGGGCGATTTTAGGACCACGGTTGAATATCTCATCACTCTGCTGGAAACCGAATCCTTTCAACAAAATAACATAGACACCGCTTGGCTCGACCTGCTGATCTCAGAACGTGTCCGCAGCGATAAACCGGATGTCTTGCTGGCTGTGACCTGCGGAGCACTTCATATCGCCGATAGAATGATCACGGCCGCTTTCACCGGATTTCAGACGGCCTTGGAAAAGGGTCAAATACAGGCTAGCAACGATTTAGACAACGTTGCCGACGTAAGTTTCTGCTCGGTCGATTAGTCGAATAATGCGCGACTTTTTCGGAAATAATCTTGCATTGTAAATTACATTTTTCTTCAAATATTTCATTACACTATGTATATACGTTATAGGTAGAGCTAATCAACGATGGATTTAAGTACAAAGTACAAGCTGCCAAATGTGGTCCCAATAGCTATTTTCTCGTGATGAACGGTTCTTACAAAGAGGTGGAGATCCATCGCATGTCGGACGGAGGTTTGCTGCTTTCGCTGGACGGTTCGAGTCTCACGACTTACATGCGAGAAGAGGTGGATCGTTATAGAATTATGATAGGAAACCAAACGTGCGTTTTCGAAAAGGATAACGATCCATCCTTGCTGAGATCACCGTCGGCCGGCAAGTTAATTAATTTTTTGGTCGAGGACGGCGGTCACGTGGGCACCGGCCAGGCGTACGCCGAAATCGAAGTGATGAAAATGGTCATGACCGTTACTGCCAGCGAAGCGGGTAGCGTCTTTTACGTTAAGCGACCTGGCGCTATACTGGAAGCTGGTACCCTGATCGCGCATCTCGACCTGGACGATCCGTCACTGGTAACGAAAGCGCAAGAGTATACGGGACAGTTTCTAGCGACAGCGGTGCTTTCCATACCGGACAAATTGAACCACCTTCATACCAAGTATCGAAACGCTTTGGAAAATACACTGGCTGGTTACTGTCTGCCGGATCCGTATCATTTGCCACGTTTGCGGGAGCTAATCGAGAAATTCATGTGTTCGTTGCGCGATCCTAATTTACCATTACACGAATTGCAGGAGGTAATCGCGACGATATCCGGCAGAATTCCCATCTCGGTGGAGAAGAAGATTCGCAAATTGATGTCGTTATACGAGCGAAACATCACGTCAATCTTAGCCCAATTTCCCAGTCAACAGATCGCTGCCGTAATTGACACACATGCGGCCACTCTGTCAAAAAGAGCTGAGCGCGATGTATTCTTCTTGACGACCCAAACCATCGTGCAATTGGTACAGAGATATCGAAACGGCATACGCGGTCGAATGAAAACCGCGGTGCACGAACTACTGCGACAATATTACACGGTTGAGAGCCAGTTCCAACAGGGTCATTACGACAAATGCGTTTCCGCGCTGATAGAGAAGTACAAGGACGACGTGGCAACCGTCACTGATATGATTTTCAGTCACAATCAAGTGACAAAGAAGAATGTCTTGGTTACTATGCTGATCGATCATTTGTGGGCCAACGAGCCCGGTCTTACCGACGAGCTCTCGAGCACGTTGACCGAACTGACCAGCCTGAATCGCACAGAACACAGTCGCGTCGCGCTGAGAGCCAGACAAGTGTTGATCGCAGCTCATCAACCCGCCTACGAGCTCAGACACAATCAGATGGAGTCCATATTTCTCTCTGCAGTGGATATGTACGGGCACGACTTTCATCCGGAGAACTTGCAGAAGCTCATTCTTTCAGAAACGTCCATCTTCGACATTCTTCATGACTTTTTCTATCATACTAATCGCGCGGTGTGTAACGCCGCCTTGGAGGTATACGTGCGACGAGCTTACATCAGTTATGATCTAACGTGTTTGCAACACCTGGAGCTGTCCGGCGAGATGCCGCTGGTATATTTCCAATTCGTTTTACCCAGCAATCATCCGAATCGTCAGAATCAATCCTTGGTGGATTACAGAGCCGGCGCGATGGCGGCTTTCCAGGATCTCGAGCAATTCAGTCAATACGCGGACGAGGTCTTGGATCTGTTGGACGATTTGTCGAGCCCTACACCGGTAGTGTCCGCGAAATTGTTGGAGGCGATGGACGCTGTCGGCAGCGAATCGCGGCACAGCACGTCCATCAATGTGTCCTTGAGCATGGCGGCGGACGGAACAACGTCAGTTACAGCGGCAGCGGCGGCGCCCAACGACAAGTTCACCGAACCAGTTCACATATTGAGTATCGCGATCAAGGAAAGCGGTACCGAGGACGACGCTACTATGGCCCGAATGTTTGGAGACTGGTGCGCCAATAACAAAGAAGAATTAATGACCCGCGGCATCCGTAGAGTGACATTCGCCGCGCTCAAGAGGAAACAGTTCCCCAAGTTCTTCACCTTCCGTCAGCGAGAGGGTTTCGTCGAGGACAGGATCTATCGGCATCTCGAACCCGGTTGCGCCTTCCAATTGGAATTGAATCGCATGCGAACGTACGATCTTGAGGCGCTCCCGACATCGAATCAGAAGATGCATCTGTATCTTGGCCAGGCCAAGGTCGCCAAGGGTCAACAAGTTACCGATTATCGTTTCTTCATTCGCTCGATTATACGGCACTCCGATCTCATCACGAAGGAGGCGAGCTTCGATTATCTTCACAACGAGGGCGAACGTGTTCTCCTCGAGGCTATGGACGAATTGGAGGTCGCGTTCTCGCATCCTCTCGCGAAACGCACCGAGTGCAACCACATCTTCTTGAACTTTGTACCCACGGTTATTATGGATCCAAATAGAATAGAGGAGAGCGTGACAAGTATGGTGTTGCGGTATGGACCGAGATTGTGGAAGCTGCACGTGCGACAGGCGGAGATCAAGATGACCATAAGGCCCGCACCAGGGAAACCGACCTCCAACCTGCGCCTTTGTATCGCCAACGACAGCGGATACAGCATCGATTTGCATCTTTACACGGAGGCCACCGATCCCAAGACGGGCATCATCCGTTTCGAGTCTTATCCACCCACAACGGTGAACGCAGCCAATTGGAGGCCGGGTCCTATGCACGGACTACCGATCGCCACGCCGTATCTTACCAAGGATTATCTCCAGGCGAAGAGGTTCCAGGCGCAGAGCGCCGGTACGACTTACGTCTACGACTTGCCAGACATGTTCCGGCAACAAGTCGAGAAATTGTGGCAGAAATACATAGAGGAGAGACCACTGAACGATGGTCAGAATCCGATCGCGACCCCCAATCCGGTGATGGACGTGGTGGAGTTGGTGCTACAGGCAGAACAATTGGTCGAGCAGAAGCGATTGCCGGGTGAGAACGACGTTGGCATGATCGCGTGGCGATTGACTCTGTATACCCCGGAATGTCCGTACGGTCGGGACATCATACTCATCGCCAATGATCTCACGTACCTCCTAGGCTCGTTCGGAATACGCGAGGATTTGCTGTTTTGCCGAGCTTCCGAGAGAGCGAGGCAGCTCCGATGTCCGCGGATATACTTCTCGGCCAATTCCGGCGCCCGTATCGGTCTGGCCGAAGAGGTGAAGGCTCTCTTCAGGATCGCGTGGGAGGACGAGAATGAACTGGAGAAAGGCTTCAAGTACATATATCTCACGCCGGATGATTACACGCGCTTGGCATCCTTCAATTCAGTCAAGGCTTCGCTGATTGAGGATCCCGCGGGCGAGTCCCGGTACAGGATCACGGACATTATCGGCAAGGACGACGGCTTGGGAGTGGAAAATCTCAAATACGCTGGTCTGATCGCTGGCGAAACGTCCCGGGCTTACGACGAGATAATCACCATCTCTATAGTGTCTTGTCGCGCGATCGGTATTGGCAGTTATCTGGTGCGTCTCGGCCAGAGAGTGATACAGATCGAGAATTCGCACATTATTCTGACCGGTTACCGAGCGCTGAACGCCGTCCTAGGTCGCGAGGTTTACGCTAGCAACAATCAGTTGGGCGGCACTCAAATTATGCACAACAACGGGGTGTCTCACGCGACCGATGCCCGGGACATGGATGGAGTCGCGACCGCCTTGAAGTGGCTCACTTACTTCCCCAGAAACAAGGGTGCCTCGTTACCGATACTCCTGCCCATCACGGATCCGATCGATCGTGAAATCGCTTATATGCCCACGAAAACGGCCTACGATCCTAGATGGATGCTAGAAGGCAGACCCTGCACCGAGTCGAATGCTTGGGAGAGCGGTTTCTTCGACCGAGGATCGTGGCACGTGAGTGCTTTTATCTTTTTCTTTCGCATTTTTCGTTTAGCAAATTTTCATTAACCGACTCGTGTCTTGTACGAGTAGGAAATAATGAGGCCGTGGGCGCAAACGGTGGTGACCGGACGGGCCAGACTCGGTGGTATACCGTGCGGGGTGATCGCCGTCGAGACCAGGACTGTCGAACTGCATTTGCCGGCTGATCCCGCCAATCTGGATTCCGAAGCCAAGACCCTGTCTCAAGCTGGACAGGTTTGGTTCCCGGACAGCGCGTACAAGACTGCGCAGGTTATTCAAGATTTCGGAAGGGAGGAATTACCGCTATTTATCTTTGCTAATTGGAGAGGCTTCTCCGGAGGCATGAAGGGTAAGTCGTTCGAGCGTCCTTCGATTAATCCTCATAGTTTTATTTCATCATCTTCTCTCTTTTATAGACATGTACGAGCAAATTGTCAAGTTTGGCGCATACATCGTCGACGGGCTACGGCAATATTCTAAGCCGATATTCATTTATATCCCGCCGAATGGAGAGCTCAGAGGTGGCGCTTGGGCTGTCGTGGATCCTACGATAAATCCTCGTTTCATGGAGATGTTCGCCGACAACACCAGCAGAGGTGGCGTCTTGGAAGCCGATGCGATTGTAGAGATTAAATTTCGAAACAAGGACATTGTGAAAACTATGCATAGAGTCGATCCCGTTATAGTCAAGCTAAAGGTAGGCTTACTTATAAAATATTTAATCCCATCGTTAACAGTGATGCCTTACGATTTCAAGTCAACTCGTTTATGTAACTCGTGTATGTAACTCTTTTTAGGAAAAATTGTCGACCGCAACGGAAGAACGATTGGAGCTCGAAGCACAGATTCGAAAACGCGAGAAACTCCTGGAGCCAATGTACCGTCAAGTCGCCATTTATTTCGCCGACCTGCACGATACGCCGGAGAGAATGTTCGAGAAGAATACGATTCAAGAGATAATACCGTGGAAGAAAGCGCGACGCTTGTTTTACTGGCGATTACGACGCAGGCTTCTGGAGGAGGAGATTAAAAACGAGATCTTATCGACGCAGCCGAACCTCGATGTCAGGCAGGTAGGAGCAATGTTGCGACGCTGGTTCATCGAGGACAAGGGAACGACGGAATCGTACTTGTGGGATCAGGACGAGGCCGCGACCTACTGGCTGGAGGCTCAACATAGAACGGACGACAGTGTCGTGTCGCGTAATATAACGTGCGTGAAGAGAGACGCGGTGGTGACGCGTATCAAGGAGGCTCTGGACATCTGTCCGGAGATTAGACTGGACACTGTTCTGGAAATTGCGCACAGACTGCAACCGGCCGAACGAGCAGAGTTGCAGAGAACTTTGTCGCAGATGGAGACAACGGGGCAAGAGCATCAGGACACGGATGTCTCATCCTGAGTCCTGAGTGTATTTTGCGTGTAAGCATACTTGCCGCGATAATTTCATTCATTCCAGCTTGTTAAATGCTCGTCAATAGTACAATTCATCGTCAAAGCCATAACGTAATTATTCGTATCGGTTTTAACAAATATATCCTCTGTTATCAAGGATAATCAATCGATTAATAATCAAGTAGGAGATGTTTTAAATGGATAGTGTGTTTCAAAGGCTTTTTTAATTTCGACTTCATTTCTGAAGATCGAAGAATCTCAACGGTTAAACCCTTGGCGAGGGTTTTTAATTTAGAAATTTGAGAAATATTCAAAAATATATCGCGCTAACATCCTATTAGTTAGATAGTTTGTTGAGCGATTTTTATCGTAATTTCCAATATATCGAGAATGCTCGAAATACATATATTTTTGAAAATAAATATTTTATTAAATAGAAAAATAAAAGCGCGTCACTGCCATTCATGTGACCGTGGTGATGATATCTATACTATGTCTATGGTAATCCATAGACATGGTATAGATACCATCAGTATTCACCATCAGTATCAAGTATAATTACTTACATCGTAATGTGAGATTCGGAACACCGAAAATATCGCATGTTCCTTCAGCTGCATTTCTTTGTCGCGACTCTTAAACTTTTATAAATTAGATACACACACAAGTCTGGAAAGAAAATATAAATTTGTATAATAAAATAAGTTATTAAAATCCATAATCACATATCTTATAATTTATTTATAACGGCATTATATTTATAACGACATTAAAGCATGGAATCTTAACATACATCTTTCAACTTTCAATTCCTTAATTATAACGCTTTGATGATAAGACACTACTTTCCTTTTGATGTTCTATACGTTGTACCTGGAAGAACATGCGTTGCTAAAAAATACGGCATTCTGTATATAATTATATCCACGCGCGCGTGCACACACATACACACACATTCGCGAAACACGATTGTAATATTATAATATTATAATATTACAAACTATATATATCCTTATGTAACATTATTTTATGATATATACAACAAGAGTACAATTTCACATTTTACGCGAAAGGTGTATATGTGTGTGTGTGTGTGTGTGTGTGTGTGTGTGCATATATTATATATAATTATTTTAAAACTCTTGATCATATCTCCTATAAAAACGACGCCATCGAAGGATTTCGATTTTACTTGTTACGTTTTAAAACCGAAGACTCTGGTTTTGAATATTCCAAAAAATGGGCTATTAAGAAGCAGTTTTTTTGAAAATCTAATTTATCGATTAATTCTCATTAGAAGAAAAAAATCTGTGCTTTTTTGCTAACCACGTCTGGTTCTTAATAACTCATTTTTTCGTTTTTAATTGAATATTTTAATGGAAAACTTATATAGAATTTCGTATGCATTTATATACGTTTACTCATTCTACTTCCGAAACCGTGCGCAATCCTTTCGTGCAGACAATAATCATGGCGCGTTTCTATCACAAAAGAGAGAGGAGCTTTTTATATATGCTTTATACAATTTTTGGTAACATTGTCCAAGTAAACTATACATTGTATATATTCAAATCTTGTAAAAACAAGTTATAAAATTATATATACATAATTTAAATATACAACTCTATATAAAAGAGAGATTCTCAAAAAACTGGTATTTGGCTGCGATGTACATCTATTAGATCGTCGTCTAAAGTAAGCAATACCATAAATGAAAAGAACATTGCTAATGCCGAAAGAAAGTGCCAGATGTCATGAGAATCAAAAAAGTTCAATAATTCGCAAGGTCTATTATACAAACGAGACTGGGCCGGGGTAAGAGCCCAGGATATAGTCTTATTCACGAAGAAGTACATAGCTGCTCCCCAAATTAGCATGGACAAGAAGATGTAAATCGCTGGTGTGAGGAGAATCCGTTCTCTATGGCAAAGCTGAAAAGATTTTCAGGCATTTAAAATATTCTAATTGACTTTCTAATAGAGTTGTAAAAGAGGTCAAGACCGCGAAATAGAAAGAGAAAGAAAGAAGAGTGTATGTACATACCTTCATCACTATGTAAAAGAAGGTGTATAAAATTAAATTAGACATTAATATAGCTAGTAAAAACGTAGCGAAATTGTTCTCGTGATACATATTCCCGAATACCGCGAGTCCCACGTTGCATAAATTCGCCAATACGAGCATTATAAATCTAGCGGGATAGAGCGGTCGGAGTAGATGCCATATACCGCAGCGCGCGTCGTGTTTGAAAGTCTGTAAAAAAATGACAGGAATCAAACGGCGAGTGTCTCGCAGCGATTAGAAAATATTTTTAAAAAAGAGAAAAAATCACATATACCTGTATTACTCTGTTAAAAACACCTCTGTTGAATTTGCATCGTCCCATGTAATATATTTGTACAGTCAGAATAAAACATGTGAGTAAATGCAGAATGCTAAATATCACCCAGAAATATGTGGAGCCATTCAAGACTCCGATTAATCCTAAGAATATTATAAGGGCCAGAATTCCAAACGTCACCGGTGCCCTGGCATTTATATCAGGGTGACGATTCTGATAGATCTTGAGCATACAAAGCACCGCGATTACGTACATAAAACTGGTGTCTGTAAAAAAAAAAAACAGATAACGGTATCGATTAATGATATATGGCAGATAAAAGACGTGATGGAAAGAAAATATATTTCTCCGTTATTACTCACCAAATTGAAAATTACTACGACTAGGACACACGTGATAACTCGCCGACAGTATACCTTCCATTATCAATGCCGTCCCCATGGCATAAAATAGACCGTAATGCTGCGGTATGCCGTAACACTTTGTCGCATCCGTATTCGTTTCGTTGTGCTCTCGAGAGTAAGTTAGAAATATAAATAGTAAGCCCAGTAAAAAGTATCCGAAATTCGAGAGGACATGATTGAAGTCGGACAGCAGACCCAGCGGATGGGCGCACAAAAAGTTGTAGTAACACATATCTTGATTTCCGGTCGTGTGAAGCACTCGCTGATACGTTATCGCCAATTGGACAACCGGCAGGGTGTAGAATACCGCGACGGTAGCCAAATAATATAGATATAAACGAGATTTGTGTCGCAATATTCGCGGTTCCTTGCGAGCGAGATCGCAAACTGAGAGAACGATTTTTGTTCGTATTACATCCTTATCGGAGAAAGCATCCTCCATTAGATCTATATCGTCCTCGTCCAGGGACGAATCTTCCTCTACAGAGTCCCATTGCCTGACCTGTGAAATATTTTCGATCGCAAATGTATATATTTAAATTATTATAAAATAATATATATTGTATATATTTGTTTTTTTAACTTTCTTTGATATCAATTACCTCTCTAGTCATTGAGGGACTCGGCACCTGATCATTGATATCCTGGTTTTGCTCGTTTATCGGCTCTTGTAGCAACTCTCTGCTCTTTCTGATATTGAATACCACCACGGTCGTTATATAAAAGATACAAAAACACAATGCAATCGCCCCTGCTGATCCTGATGCAATGATATAATCTCGTTTAGTGATAGTAGGATTTATAATCAACGTGACGTTTTTCGTACGCAGAGGATTCCTACTGGATATCCCGTTACAATCGGTATCTTCCGCTTTAACGACCAGCACGACGAAGAATCCTGACGGATAAGTCTCTCTCTGCATCAAGTATACCAAAGTTCTATATTACATCGCGAATATATATAAAACATGTGCTTATAAAAAATCACTACATATAATCTTACATATTACTCACCGGTACTGTAATACCCCCTCTTTTGCTTACAGTCTGCCAATGTCCAGAAAGTTCAATGTTTCGTTCTAAATCAAACACAGGACACTGCGAGAGAAAAAAAAACAGATATTCATATACTGTGTATATATAATTTATATAATAATTTTATTTTTACAGCAAAAGTATCCATTACGACTCACCGATGTATTTTGTACAGATACAGTCATACAGATATCATTGTCCGATTCGACGCGAACAATAACAGAGGAAATATTCGTCTGTTTCGAGAAGATGTAACCATAAAATATAGGCTCAGATGGAGAGATCTCTATTACTCTCTTATTTCCCGAACTGCAAAAGATCAAATGCTATGAAGAAACTTTACGGACAAAAGTACAATTCTTTCTTATATTTCTCAACCATTAGTTTTTATATATACCTTAAGTAAAAATCCATCACTTCCACTACACTAAGATTAAATGAAATATTCTTGTGGCTGGCTGTAGATACACCGACAATAACATATGCGTCTTCATCCTTTGGCGCATATCGATAGTACTTTGTGGAGCATAGAGTTCGACTAGTTTTATTATATATTACAGAACTGTCTGCGCTCTCGACTAGCAAGGGTATCTGCCAAGATAGAATACCAGTTGTTTGGCGTACTATTACTATCAATGGTGAACTGTGCGTTGCGTTGCTTTCTATCTTTATCCTTGCAGTTTCCAGGGATATCTAAAAGCAATGTATCATCTAGTTTTAATAATAAATGGAGGAAATAAGCGAATTATGCGATCAAGAGTTGGAACTTCATCGAGACATACATTGGCGGCAGGATACAAATACACATATTCTACAGAAGCATTTGTGATGTTTGGATAACTTTGTCCGTATTTAGCCTGGATGACGATCGGGGACGACGAGAAGGAAACCGCAGCATCGAAAAGCAGCAATACGGTAATCAATCCTAAGGCATTTCGCATCTCCATTGAATTTACTGGAAAAAAAAGAGACAAGATAAAATTCTTAACTAGAGGTAA
Organism: Prenolepis imparis; assembly: GCF_030444845.1. Lineage (NCBI taxonomy): Eukaryota > Metazoa > Arthropoda > Insecta > Hymenoptera > Formicidae > Prenolepis > Prenolepis imparis. The sequence continues at coordinate 1,215,174 of NW_028141165.1, forward strand.
AATAGTTTAAAGAAAGAATTAATTCGGTAGAAGAGTGCATGTGTCTTTATATGATGTCATTCAATGTTGTAACCGATACATTGAAAAAAAGATAAATCATCAGACAAGTGATATTATGAGAAATTACCATTGATTGTTTTTCCCATTTTGACATAAATCGAGAATAAGAAGCTCCTTTCTCTCTTCTTTCATAAATAATTATATTACTCGTACTACACTCGTGTATGACGCATGTCCTAATTTGTGACAGCTTATAGATGTTTGGTTATCTCATTCCAATACGGTGTGTCACACGTATTAAGTAATTTTATATAAAAGAGAGAGATGCTCCGAAGATGCAACAACTTTACTCTTCGCTTCTCTATTGATCTCCGTTTTGTTGGGAACACAAAACTTGTTTCCACTTGTTTGTCAACCACAGCTGACTGCATCATCTCACCGCTGACAGTTCATATATACACTAGTGCAAATAGTGCAGCTGATAAAGAACAAACTCATCTTGTACTTTACTCGACGTTACAAAGCGTTTGATTGTGACCAATCTTCGTCTTAGGCCGGTATTCATAGTCCGTTCTTATTTCAAGACCGTCTTAAGTAATGTCTTAAGATGCAAATACGGCTCTGTGATTGGTTAATCACATCTTAAGATTGTACTTAAGACAGTCTTAAATATAAGAACCGACTATGAATACCGGCCATAGTCCGATCTTATATTTAAGATCATCTTTAAGCCTAGTCTACAATAGAGTCGTAAGGTCATAAACGTAAGAAATTGACCAATCACAGTCGATTATTCTCCTCGAATTCAACTATGATTGGTCAATTTCTTACGTTTACGACCTTACGACTCTATTGTAGACTAGGCTTTAAGGCTGGATTATAGAGGCCGTAAACTTTTTCCGTAACCGTAAATTTAAGGATTCAATCAATCGCGTTGCTTGATTCGGCAACGTGATTGGTTGAATCCTTAAATTTACGGTTACGGAAAAAGTTTACGGCCTCTATAAACCAGCCTTTAAGATGATCTTAAATATAAGATCGGACTATGAATACCGGCCTTATATATTTATTCTAAACGCAAAATTCGAAATTATAGGCCAACTAAACGAGCAATTATTTGGATGGAGATGAAAATAAAAATTAACAAATAATTATAGATATTATGTTAATCATGAGATTTAAACTACTTTATTAAATATATACGTTTCGGCTTTACTAAGCCTTCTTCAGTATAAAAATAATCGATGTCTTTGTAAAGAACAAAAAATATGTAAAGTACATTCGTGTCCGATGACGCTAGTCGTGCGCATTATTACAGTAATGATTATTCGAGGCCCATTAAATCGTTATCTATAGAGCATCGTTGTTGAAATGGTAATGGGTAACACTGTATAACGTTTATCACTCGGTTTGTTAGACACTTCATCGTTGGGAAGCGAAAAGTAGCAAGTCCGAAATGACAACGTCCACCGTTTGTGGGTTATTTTGAATGGTATACTAATATTAAAAATAATTATAATGTGATACAATATCTGTGAGTAAAAAATTATTAAAACTACTTACAAGTGTATAGAAAGATATTTAGTTGTCTAGGGCCTCCTATCTCTACAGTGTCTAGGTCATGACTGTTCGTATTTACAAAGATGAAATTGTAAGCATTAAAAAATAAGAAACAAACAAATGTGATTATTTGTTGGACAATTTATGTAGAATGTCAAGATAACTATCGTCAAGTAATTCGGTGTCTTTGTTAAAATTAATTCCTTGTTTCTGTTCTTTTATATGTTCTCTTATCTATTTATATTTATTCTAATTGATCGAAGCGTTTATAATGTAAATGCTCCCATTGTACTAAAAGAGAATTCAAAAAAAAATATAAATATATATGTTCTATATATAAAATATAAATATAAATATATATATGTCTATATATAAAAAAAATATATATATATATAAAATATATATTGTCATATTTATATAAATATATAGAAAATTAATAAATTTTGAAATTTAAATAAATAAAAAATTAATAAATTTTTAAATAAAATAAAAGTTATTAAATTTTTAATAAATTTCGAGATATATATAAATATATATATATATATATATGAATTGCAAATTGCAAATATATATAATATTTATAGAAGTCTGCTCTGAATTTATCCGAACATCGAGAAATTTCCTTTTTTCGACAGCCAATCAGAGCGCGGCCCCCGGATGCGCAGAAGATCTGCGCGTTTAAGCGCGTCTCACACGGGACCCGTTTCAGTGCTACGCTGCTGCCGCTGCTGGTTGAACGTTGAACGTCGAACGCGAAATAAATATAATGGCGGAACCGTGTTTTGTTATTACGTGTGGACGATAATGATTATTTGTATCTTGGCACGCGCGTGGGAGACTTTGTTTCTGTTTGGAAAAGATAAAAGAATAAGGAAAAGATGTTCCAATACTTGGTCGCGTCACGGATGTGAATGAACGAAGTGATCCTACCCGTTGTATCGCGAAAAGACACGGAATATTTCGCAGCGTGTCACACAGTGGAGTAAATAGCAATATATATAGATATAGATTTATATATAATTATACACACATATATATATATATATATATATATATATATATAATATATATATCCACCGTACCGCGAATTCTTCGATGTTACGAAACTAACGTCGCGAACCAGCTTTCCCACCGCAAATGGGAAAGATGAACGAGAGATTTGTCAGACGGCGTAGACGGGTCGGGAGTTATTTTTGATTAACGCTCTCCCGTCGTCTCGTGTGTCGTGATGTGAAAGTGGATCGACGTATGTACGTGGTGCTCGCCCACCTCGCGTACGTGCGTGCGTTTAACTCTTGTGCCTGATAATAAAGAGTTGGCGAATTTCTTCTCATTCATCATGGTGCACGGCGCGATACCGAGCGCGTACAAATACAACTTTTGGGCGGAGAGGCCCGGGGATGCACAGGAGCCCGCGGTGGTGGAACTCACGTGCCTCATGCCAAACGGTGTTGTCATACCGTTTGAGATCAATCGCAATATTACCTTGGATCAGATCAAGGAGGTGAGCCATACAACATACGTTGTATATATATACAGGGTGATGCGGAACAAACTTTGACAGATTGTTTGGGAGGTGTAAAACAATTGACATTTCTCGCTCACACATTTCTCATGACCTCCCAAACAATCTGTCAAAGTTTGTTCCACATCATTACACTCGTTCTGAATTCATCCTGTGTAATATCTCTTGTTTCATTGCGCAGTAACATTCTTTACCCTCTTTGACGATTGCATATTCTCATACTTTAATCGACTAATTTGCGTAATGTTGTAAAAGTGTATTTCAAAGTAAAAAATACAATCAGATTCTTGCATCTTGGAAACAAAACATGTATATTTAATTAAAGTTAATTGAATGTCATTTTAATGTCGTGATAGAGATGCATTTTATTTTCATGGACATTGATTATTATTAATTTGAGGAAATATTAATGTTATGTATACAAAAATATATACATGTTGCAACTGATGAACAAAGTATACGAGGGAGAAACATGTTTATTCGATGTACATGCAAAATTGCACAAATTAAAAGCTATAAATACGATTGTACAAAACTTATACGCTTAACTAATGTTCAACAGGATCTGTGGGACGAGGCTAGCAAGTACCCTCTTCATGGAACATTAAAAGATGCACCGTCGTACGTATTTTCGTGCATCAACTCAAATGCAGAAGTAGAAGAATTGCGGGATGAAACGAGACGTCTCTGTGATATAAAACCGTTTTGTTCGGTGTTAAAAGTTATAGAACGTGAAGGTATAAAAAGCGATAGGAATTTAGATTCGCAAATCGGCCGCTTAATCGGCAAAGGTCTGCACGAGTTCGCCGCCCTGAAAAATTCGGAGGTCAATGACTTTAGATGGAAAATGCGTCTCTTGGGGGATGATGTGGCTTTAAGTAGACAGAAGAGAAGTTGGGCGGAAAAGGTGCATTATCAGTTTCCATCGAGGATAGCGCCAGTGCCGACTGTACCCAAGAATATTGAGACTCGTTTGAAGGACGGAAATATCGTTTTGGTCACTAAATTCGAAAACTCAGAGGTAAGATAAAATATTTCTTAAGATAAGATATTTCCACATTACTTTTATATACCTTTTCTTAACAAATTATCACTGAAAATGACAAATCCTATTATTCCAGACAGCGTTTACCTTTCAAGTAACACATAGCACTACGCCGCCTGAATTACTCGAGATAATCTTGAACAAAAGAGCGAACACTCTTAATACTCGGGGTGAACAACCGAACGACTTTACGCTTAAGATTTGCGGACAGGAGGAATATTTGATCGGCGACAAAACGCCGCTCATACAATTTAGCTATATTCAAGATTGCCTAGCGAAAGACATCACACCGACGCTGGTTACGCTCAGCAAACAGAGCGTACCCGTGGACCAAGATAACGCCTTCGACAATCCGGAAGTGGACACGTTGCAGCGTACAAAACCGTCGTCTTCCACGTTAACATTGCGTAAGAAGGGCAAGCACATTTCGGCGTGGAAACTCGAAGAACCCTTCGTTTTCACCGTGAATGGAATTTCTCGACTTAATTGCGACGCCGCTCATCGTACTGTAGAGGTATGTTATAATACTCTGGAAACATTTTTGGAAAAATAGGACTATCAAAAGAAGGGATCTCTAATTCCGATTCCTCTTATTTTTTTGTACATAGATTGGACTACAAGCTGGCCTTTTTTACGGTGGAAAATCTCTCTGCGAAAGTCAAAAAACCAAAGAAATTGTTGTAAATCCCGATGGCAGTTGCGAATGGAAAGAGACTCTCAAATTCGACCTCAAAGTCAGAGATATACCACGAATGGCACGGCTATGTTTTGTATTGTATGAAATCAGCAAGACTGCAAAAGGGTTAAAGAGCAGAAAACTGGTCAGGGATTCGAAGCAGGAGTTCTTTATAAATCCTTTATGTTGGGCGAATACAACGATATATGATTTTAAATCTCAGTTGAAAACCGGGGCTATGACATTATATACGTGGACTTATGCGGAAGATATACAAAATGACGATTTACTTCATCCTCTCGGGACAGTGGTCTCGAATCCTCATATAGACAGAGCGGCCGCTCTTATGTTAACATTTCCAAAGTAACTACACGTTTTGTAATTTATGGAATGTGAGATATATATAATAATTTGTGCGTTATGTTGTATTTTATTCATTTACTGTTTTAGTTACGGAAAAGATCAATGTGTTCTTTATCCTACACCGGAGAAAATGGTCGAATATGCCCAAACGTTGCGGGAACAATCAAACGAACGCTCGGCTAAAGACGAGTTGAATCAGGAATCGGATGTTAGTCAACAATTGGAGCAATTGAGATTATTAACTGACCGGGATCCGTTGCACGAATTACACGAGCAAGAAAAGAAGACAATGTGGACGTTGAGGCATCATTGCCTTCGTGAAATTCCGACGCTTTTAGCTAAACTATTACAATGCGTAGAATGGAATGATCATAGGTAAGAGATTGATTGCTTATAAAGGGAAAGCGACGTATGATATAAATCGAAACTTGCGAATACTTGCAGAGAAGTCGCGGAGGCTACGGCACTTGTACAACTATGGCCAAAATTGCCAACGGAAAAGGCTTTGGAATTATTAGATTATGCTTACGCTGATCAAAACGTTCGAAATTTTGCGGTTCGTTGTTTAAAGGATGTCACCGACGATGATCTCAGTCTTTACTTGCTGCAGCTCGCTCAGGCCTTAAAACACGAGAATTATCTGGCGTGTCCTTTGACGGAGTTTCTCTTGAAACGGGCACTTAACAATCAAAGGATAGGACACTTCTTATTTTGGCATCTTAGGTTGATTGCATTTTCATACACATTATTCTGAATTATCTATTACAGTCTTCTTTCTCACTTGCTCGATTTATGAAAATTAGGTCAGAAATGCAAGTCGGCTCGGTGTCGGTTCGTTTCGGTCTCATATTGGAAGCGTACTGCAGAGGAAGTCAACAGCATATGCGATCGCTATTCAAGCAGCTCAAGTGTTTGGATAAATTGAGGAGTGTCTCGGAACAAGTGAAGCTGAAGAAGGATCGTAAAGCTGCTCTCCAGGGCTTTCAGGACTTTATCCAGGAACCGTACTGTCAAGAGGCGATATCCAACGTCCTTAATCCTCTTGACCCGAGTTTCAGGTGGAATCGCATCAAGTAAGTTGTTGTTTTCAAAATTTATGAAACGTCATTTTAAACCTTTTTTCTAATATTGCGATCGCTTCTCATTTTTTCGTCCTAGACTCGAAAAGTGTCGAGTAATGGACAGCAAGATGCGGCCGCTGTGGCTAGTTTTCGAAAATAGCGATCCTTTCGGCGAAGATATCTACTTAATCCTTAAACACGGAGATGACTTGAGGCAGGACATGCTGACACTTCAAATGCTACGTATTATGGATAAGCTCTGGAAGAAGGAGGGTTTGGACTTGCGCATGAATCCATACGGTTGCATATCTACGGAGAATAGAGTCGGGATGATAGAGGTAGTATTGAATGCGGAAACGATCGCGAACATCCAGAAGGAGAAGGGCACGTTCTCTGCGACAGCGGCCTTCAGGTTCATTTATACACCTAACACATTGAAAACGTAATTCAAACGACGAAATTTTTTATCTTTCTTTCTTTGTAGGAGAGGTTCTTTACTAGCTTGGCTAAAGGATCACAACCATACGGAAATAGCATTGAACAAAGCGATCGAGGAATTTACCTTGAGTTGTGCGGGTTACTGCGTCGCTACCTACGTTCTCGGAATAGCCGACAGACATTCTGACAATATAATGGTTAAGAAGACTGGACAATTGTTTCACGTCGATTTCGGTCATATCTTGGGCCACTTTAAGGAGAAGTTTGGATTCAGACGCGAACGCGTACCCTTTGTTCTGACCAACGACTTTGTACACGTTATAAATAAGGGCCAAACGAAAAAGGGTCACGCCGCCGAGTTTCAAAGATTTCAGAACTATTGCGAGCAAGCCTTTTTGGTTTTGCGTCAACACGGGGGACTTATATTGTCCCTATTCGCTATGATGATATCTACCGGACTGCCTGAACTCTCATCGGAGAAAGATCTAAATTATCTTAGAGATACTTTGGTACGTATAATCGCTACGCAAGATACAACCGTTAATATACTACAACTAATAAAGACGATACACTTAAACGGTGATGTTTAAATATCATTTCAGGTCCTAGAAATGTCCGAAAACGAAGCGCAAAAGCATTTTAGAGGCAAATTCGACGAGGCCCTCTGCAATTCGTGGAAAACGTCATTGAATTGGGCATCGCATAATATGTCCAAGAATAATAAGACTACGTGAACGGTGACGACAATCGTACTTTGCGCGATGAGTTTGAAAGCACTTGAAAATGCGAGTCACAAACACATCATCGAACAGCGTGTGCGTTATCAATGTTAAGGTGAACGCTCTGATATATTTGAGCATGTCGCGATCGATTGCTTGTTTGGGACACTTGTGGACTAGAGTAAAGACTGTCTTTGTTTCCGTAACTCCAACACTGTCGTTAATTAGAAAATTTTTGGCGACCGCGACCAGTATACACTTGAGACTGTATAAAATAATTGCTGCTGCTGCTGCTGGTGTCAGCGGATGTCATATTATCCGAGAGAATTGATTTAGTAAAATTATCTCTCAAGAGACTCGAAAATACGTTAGGCTCGTACTTGTTTTTTCGGAGCCTTATTACCCTACGCAGCACGAGCAGTCGGTGCCTACGTTCGGTATAGTAATACATTCTTCAACGACGGACGTACGGTACATATCACGAAACAGGATTTTTAAGTTTCGCTCAGCTAAGGCTTAGATTAAGTTTGAAATTCCGTCGAGTGATCTTAAATCTGAAATCGTATATAATAAGAAACTGGTTTTCTTTCGTAAAAAATAACGGAGGGGCGGGAGGGGGTGTTCATTCTCAAGATATTTATTCGCGATACGCCAAGTACGCCTATGAGATGATTGATACACGCGAATCTATTTTTTTCTTGTAACACGAAATAAATCGTCAAAGTCTTACATTCTCTTCGTCAACGTAAAGATATGTCTCCTCTAGATCTTTGACTGTAAAAAACCTATATTAAAAAAATAGATACCTTTATTATATTCGATTTGTCAAACGTGATACGTGAAGAATGCAACAACGCATCGCAATGTTTTTTGTAATTCGAAAAGAAGCTTGGCGATCGTTTTCGATAATGGACGATGCGGTCTTTCTCTCGCATCGTCCATTGGCAATGACAGTGTGATAACCCAAAGCAATATCTATTTTGCGAAACTGTGACACGACAAAGCAGCACCGATAAAAAAGAAAAAAAGATATCGTGATCTACCACGAGCGATCCTGATCCTGGGATAACCAATTTCCTTTGAATATCTCGATTGCGCAAAATTAACTGCTGATTTGCGTAGGTGCGTCACTGCCGACTGAAAATATTCTTTTCTCACGTCTTACATTTATTTCTTATTCGAGAGCAAAAAGAAATGATAGTTTCATGCCGATGACAAGTGAAATCTTTCCTAATTATTATATCACGCGTGCGATATCGTGTTTGAGATACATACATATATAGATATATGAAAATAACGCGAAACCACACACATACTACAAGAGAATACATATATATATATATTTTGATAAATATACCGCAATCCACATATTATAGCGATATAGTTGAATCAGTAGGGCCACATTCATACTTCAGCGCTGTCCTACGTAATAGACCGCTACGCTTTCTAAAAAAAAATAAAAAATAAAAAAAAACGGCTCTAAAGCGACGACACGACCGTACCGCGTTCTTTTCACACATACACACATACATACATACATACACATAATGTAAGATAAGATAATGATCTCTAATACACTCTAGGAAAGAGAAAAAAAAATAAATAATGTTGCAGACTGCGTCACACAATGTCGCATATATCCATATCATCATCATAATCATCATCATCCTCTTAACTAGTGCATTACATTTAAATTGTTTAATTCCTCATCTATATAAACACGCATAATATTATACATATAGGAGCGATAGATAATACATGTACGTGTGTACATCTCTCGAAATCCCTCGATCGAATTTTTGATTTTGATATCTTAATCTTCACCGAACGGATTTGTAAAAAAAAAAGTCCTACCGGGGACTCTGTATGTATATTAGGGGAGATAGAGTGATACTGTGCATACGACTGTGAACTGACGGAGAGGGGCGTTCCTCGCGTATATATCGTCGTAGACACGCAGGTGATGTGTGTATACACGCATCCGCGATACCGCGAGGAAGAGAAGCCGGGTTCTCTCTCTCTCTTTCGTTCTTCCAAGAGCGTGACACTGTACTGTCTCGTGCGCGGTTTTCGACACACGTTTCGTCGCTCTCGCAATTTTTTTTTTCTTTTTTTTTCTCTTCTTTCGTCGTCTCGCAACGATATTGGAATATTGTAATTTTTTGTACAACGTGCACATAGAGAGATCTGTATTGGTCGGTGTCTGTCTTGTAAATAAAAACCCGAATTTCGAAACCGTTGCGTTGCTTCAATTTTTACGAGAATTCGTCGGCGCAAATTACATCACGCGAGTATATAAACACGTTCTACTACTTGTAATTAATATCGGAGACTGTTGTATTTTTTTAAATCGAGTGATACTTGTCGGCGCGTCTGCGAAAAAAGGAAGAGTACCAGAAGAAACCAGAAGAGTCATCGACGAGAAGAAAAATGACGGCTACCGAGGAAACGGAGCCGTTGATACCCACCACGCCGACGACTTCCACCGGAAAAAGCCAAAGGGTCACTTATCATGCAATCTCCTTTGTAAGTAAGAGAATAAGCAAAATTTGACCAGATTATCTTAAATTTTATTTTACGAATTCAATGAGAAGTGAATTAAATCGAAATCCGCGTATTTTTTATTTTCTTATCTTTTTTATCTTTTATCTTATTCTCATATATATGCATTTCGTAATATGGCTTTTAAACCTCAGTCATTCACATCTAATATGGCTTCGTTCCATTTCCGATTCTAGCGAGAGTTCGATTGCGCGATCGAAGCTATAATTCGAATTAATAAATGTCAATTTTTTTATCACAAATTAGTCATCCAATATTTGTATAAAATCAATCTTTATCTCTAATAGATATATCGAGACAGTTTTAATATTTTCGAGTAATCAATTATTAAACTTTTGTCAAGTTAAAAAAATAAAATCATTTTATAGCCAAAATTATGCACAAGTAAATTTTAATACATCTAATTCAATATTTGATTTTTTAATTTGATGCTTCTTTCGAACAAAGATATTAAGAATTTTATAAAGACACAATGAAAAATGAACTTTGAAGGTTTTTGTCAGGAAAGAATTTTCCTGAATATTCGAATATTTTCCAAAATATTTGACGAAATAATTCTTTTAAAAAATACTTTGTAGTTTGAAACAATTCATCTCAAGCGATTAAAATTATTAGCGAAATCATACATTTTTTTGACAATGTGTTATTATTTACACTGAAATATGAAATATATAAGAAAATAGAAGCTCTATTGTTATAGGAAGCAAACGAAAGAGATGGATTGCATGACGGAAGCCCCGAGAACTCCTTTAGTCTGAAACCGATTTCGAGCACATCGACAGGCGTGAATTTCAACAACAGCGAAATCTTCAGCAACAGAATTACATACACGTGGAGCAACGTTAATGTCTATTATAGCACGAAAACCAACAGGATCTGGGATAAATTAATGTTCAGGCCTCGAAAGTTCATCGCGCAGAAGCATATATTAAAGGATGGTAAAAAGAAATGAGAAACAAAAAGCTGCATTTTTTTCCATATTTGCGACAGTTTTATAAGAAAAAAAGCATATGAAATCATATATAAATATATCATATATAATCATATGTAAATATATAAATATAATTATTTATATATGCTCTCATATATATATATATATATATATATATATATATATGTTCTTTTTTTCTTATATATACAATATGCTGTTTCCGTTTATATATAAGAAAAAGAATAATGAAAGATAATTGTAATTTTTATATTTTTAAAAAATTAAATTTTGTGATTAAATTTCACAATATTATGTACAAAAATATACAATAATAGAATATATAATTTAATCGCAAATTTCGGTTTTTTTTAAACAATGCAAAAATTATTCTTTTAATTATTTTTACGTATTCTTCTTATTCATTATTATATATAAAATTATATAATTTAATCGCAAACTTATTTATGATTATGTATATGGACTGTTTTTGGATTTACAGAATGCGCATGTGTGTTCATGGAGCTTTTAGCATATTTCGAAAAATAAATGGACATCCTTTTTAGTGTGCGGAGTGGCTTATCCTGGCGAATTGCTCGTAATCATGGGCGCGTCAGGTGCAGGCAAGACGACCTTACTAAACGCACTGACATTTCGCACGACACGTGGAGTGTCCGCATCCGGTCTGATGGCCGCCAACGGTCGAAGAATATCACCGGGCGTACTCACTTCGAGGATGGCTTACGTCCAGCAGGACGATCTGTTCATCGGCACGTTGACAGTGACGGAGCACCTAATGTTCCAGGCGACGGTGCGGATGGATCGACACATACCTCGTCATCAGAGGATCAAGCGGGTCAATGAGGTCATCGACGAGGTAATGCGTTAATCGTGTTAAAAGTGGACGCAAGTGAGCGAGAAGAATATCAGATGCGGGATACTCTTATCAATATTCCTTTTCACCGACGATTATGCATTTTATATATTAAAAATTTATTAAAAATATATATTATGCTATATTATATAGTAAAATATATATTGGATGATTGCAAAAGTTCGTGCCCGATTTGCATAGATGGTGGTAATAACTTCAAATCGGGCATGAACTTTTGCAATCATCCAATATTATATTATATTATTCAAAATTAATACATTTTATAAAAATGTACTTATTTTTAAAAAATGTATTTAAAATGTATCAAAAATTAATTTTATTGTAAAATAACTCTTGTAATTGTCGGTACCTTTCGTAAGCAGCTTGCCCTTTCGAAATGCCGAAATACCACGATAGGGATACCCGGTAAAGTGAAGGGTCTTTCGGGCGGCGAGATGAAGAGATTATCCTTCGCTTCCGAGGTACTGACCGATCCGCCGCTGATGTTCTGCGACGAGCCGACATCCGGTTTGGATTCCTTCATGGCTCATCAGGTTGTTTCCATCTTGAAGGCGTTGGCAGGTGAGTCGCGATAAGAGCTGCGCGAGCGAAATTATCTCGCGATATAAAGGTATAATAAACAAATTTCCACAGCAAGTGGTAAAACGATCGTCGCCACTTTACATCAACCTTCGTCGGAGCTGTTCGCTCTATTTGACAAAATTCTGCTGATGGCCGAAGGAAGAATCGCCTTCATGGGTACGGCCGCGCAAGCTTGTTCCTTCTTCAAGACGTAAGCTCAGCAAATGAAACATCGAACTGTATTAGATTCGCATATTTTTAAAAATGAAAGCCGACGATGTATAATATAATTTCTTCCAGACTCGGCGCAGCCTGTCCCAGCAATTACAACCCTGCCGATTACTTCGTGCAATTATTGGCCGTGGTACCGGGACGCGAATTGGCCTGTAGACACGCGATCAAAACAACGTGCGACAGCTTCCGAGGCAGCGAATACGGCAGAAAGATCGTCACGGAGGCAGAAATAGTCCACGGCGAAATCGAGAGTTCCATCAAGTACCATTCCAAGGATCCCAATCGTTCGCCTTATAAGGCCAGCTGGTGCGAGCAATTTCGCGCCGTTCTGTGGCGATCCTGGCTGTCGGTGATCAAGGAACCGATCCTCATCAAAGTTCGCCTCCTACAGACTATCGTACGTTTCCCTCTCGTACAAACACAAATATTTGCGACAAAAAAAGGATAAATTACACGATGTACAAAAAGGAATAAACTTGAATTTTCTGTCGCAGATGATCTCGCTGTTGATCGGCGTTACTTACTTCGGCCAGCGAATCGATCTGGACGGCGTGATGAACATCAACGGCGCTCTGTTCATCTTCCTTAGCTGCATGACTTTCCAGAACGTCTTCGCCGTCATTAACGTGAGATATATTTCGAGATATGTTTTTTTAAATTTTTTATTTCGAGTCTTATTGGAGGAAATGCTGAAAAAAATTCGTGTAAGCTCAAAACGTATCTATCCATATGCAGGTATTTTGCGCCGAATTACCAATATTCCTTCGCGAGCACAAAAACGGCATGTATCGCACCGACGTCTACTTCATCTGCAAGACTTTGGCGGAAGCGCCGATATTTCTAGCGATACCACTGATGTTCACCACCATCGTTTATCCCATGATCGGCCTCTATCCCGACATGAGGCACTTCTTTGTCGCCGCCGCCGTGCTGATTCTCGTGGCCAACGTGTCCACCTCGTTCGGTAATCATCCAGGAAAAAAAGTTCATCAATATAATATAATAAAATAATATAAATAAAATAAATATAATACAATATAATTATATTTATTTTATTTCATTCGCAGGCTATCTGATATCTTGCATCAGCAACAGCGTGACTACGGCTCTCTCCGTTGGTCCTCCGGTGATAATACCCTTCCTGCTATTTGGCGGCTTCTTTCTAAACACGGCGTGAGTATTGTAGAGTTTTTAACACTAATACGACACTAATACTTAAGGTATAACTGATCGATAATACTCGTGCGACAGGTCCGTGCCGTCCTATTTTGTCTGGTTCTCGTATCTGTCCTGGTTCCGTTTCGGCAACGAGGCTCTTTTGGTCAACCAGTGGTCAGAGATCGATTCTATAGCCTGCACCGTAAGTAATGTCACGTGTCCAAAGTCGGGACGCACCGTTCTCCAGACTTACAATTTCAAAGAGGAGGACCTCCCGATGGACATTATCTGCTTGTTCGCGCTTATCGCGGCGTTTCGTCTCCTGGCGTTTTTCGCCCTATTGTCGAAAACTCGCCGTTCAAAGTAATCATCATCATCATCTTAGGAACAAGGACACGATCTGTAAGGAACGAACAATTCGCTCTTGTTGCGACATACTTCTTTAATAAATAATTTTAATACAATTTGAATGCATAATCGCATCCTCCCATAATATTCTAAATAGAAACATATTATAAAAAAAGAGAACAAGTTGCGCGTATAGTTTTTTTTTTATTTACAAATGCGAAGACTATTAGAGGTACAATTCATGAGTTTTGTTAGGGCTATCGATGTTGACACACGCCGACCGCAAAAAGGCGACGTAATAATAAGGGACTGGAAGAAACACACCTCCCCCAACTTGCAGCTACCATATCTATATGTCGGCGTTTCCTGTATCGGGGTTACCCGCTCTTTTTCGCTCGCGTCTAGATACTATTACAAACCGGTTGTGATGCATACCGTGCGACCGCACGTACGAGAGAGATATTTAGGACGTAAGAGAGACAGGTCTTGGGAGACCTTCGAGAGAGCGCGTCTCTTAGGAAAAAAAAATCAGGATCTACATTCATACGTTTGCCGATTCCGCGATATTGTTCGCGGCCCGCAGATCACACCGAGATCACGAGATTGTCATTCGGCTGGAAATAGGCAACGCGATACGCGAAAGAGAGAATGCCGTTGTTGTTTCTCTCTCAGCTATAAGTTCGCCGATCGTTGAAAATGCAACGCGTGACAATTCCAATAGCGGATCGGCCGCGCTAGTCTACGCTCGACTACATGTAGGGTTTCGGTTTTCGATTACCGGCGAGGCTCTCGTGTCACGAAGAACGTTTACTCACTGCGAATGAAGTAGACAATTTCTGGGAACCTCGGGAAAGGGTATTAGTGTCTTACGTAAATAAGCTATATTGATTTGCGAGCGTCACCGGTGTCAGATTACCCGGTCGTTGGTCTGCCTTAATTTTGATATCGATTAGAAAAAGAAGCTACAATTTTGCAGTCTAAAAAATTAATAGAGAGAGAAAGTAAATTAATATAACATAATTAATAAACATATCAATTATATTAATTATATAATATTAATTATTAATTATATTTATAAATAAATTATATTTAAAAAATATATAATTTATAAATGATATTAATGTAATTGATATTTGACAATTGATATTTATATGTAAAAGAAAACATGTTTAAAGTTTTTTTTTTTTTAATTTTATAGGCGAATTTTCTGATCGTTGGCGAATCGATATTCGATTGCGAAGATAGTAACGCGAAGAAGGGAAACGAAGTGCATCAGGTGCATCGAGTGGTGGTAGCGCGCTGACGGAAAGCATGGAACGCCTGCAAGAGTCTCGCTTGCTTTTAGTTGCCGATCTCAGTCTCGCGCTTGATTGTCAGTTTCTTGCCCTTCGTATTACTCGTCAAAGATCTTCAGGATCAGTGCATCAGACAAGTGCATCGGTGTATCTATTTCGTTTTACTTGTCAATTGCTTGTAGGGATAATCAATATCTTTATCATCTTTCACATCGCGAGAATATCAAAGAAATAAACAATAGAAAAAAAAAGAGAGAAAGGGGGAAAATTTTGTTTGAAAATTAAATTTATACAATATAAATAAAATTTATTTAAATTATTTTCTTCGAAATAGGATTTTATATTTTAGTAATGTATTTACTTTGAAAACATTCTGAAAATTCTTTAATTCAGATCATTGAGTTGCAATTTTTTTCAATGCGCATATTTTCTCTTCGTTTCTAATATATATATGTAATTTGAAAATTTCTCATTCTAGTATACATAAAACGAAGAGACTTTATGAAATAAACAATCATGCAGCATTAGAACGAAATAAAACTGTGACGGAGAATTGAGATAAGAAATTAACTGCGTACTTTGTTGAGTTTCTAATGCTGTTAGATTATAGGAGATGAGAATGATATGTACACACATATATAAAGTTGATATAATTTACAATCTGCAATATCGCGAGCAAGAGATACTTCGAAAATTATCTTCTAAAAAAAAAAAGAAAATTTTTATATTATTATTTTTATATTCTGCTTTCTCCTTCGTCGAGGAAGAGTCCTCTCTTATATCAAGGACAACATAAGAGAAGTGCAAGATGCTCTCTTGGCAAAATTTGTCTGTTTATGCGATGGATCGAAATCGACGCACCATAAGCAAGCAGCTCATCAATAATGGTATTCAACACAATAAGAATAAAATAAGAATGACATGATGTGACATTTGATTATCTTTGTTCCAGTCCGAGGTGTCGTACGACCTGGCGGGCTAACCGCGATCTTAGGAGGCAGGTAAATTATTTGCTCATTGATTGATCATCAATATCCTATGATCAACTGGTGTGTCTTTCCTAATCAAAATTCTTTCTTTTTCTCTTTATAATGTAGCGGTGCTGGGAAGAGCTCCCTGATGACGGCGCTGGCATTTCGCACAGGATGTAAGCAGAACTCTCTCTCTTCTTCAATCTTTGAAGGAAGAACAACTTGAAATAAAATTTGTCTCTCTTATTTGCGAATTGACAGCTAGCGTCGTCGTGCACGGTGATATTCGCGTGGATGGAGCATCGGTTACCTCGTCATACATGCAGCGTCATAGTGGCTTCATGCACCAGGAAGATATGTTTATCGAGTCGATGACGGTGCTCGAACACATCTGGTTTATGGTAAGCTTCATTCTATTTTTTTTTCTTTCAAGTATTTTACACTTTCTTCCCGCCAGGCTAGAATGAAACTAGACGGAAGAATCCACGTGTCGGACATTCGACTGAAGATCGATCGTTTGCTGAGGAACGTGGGTCTAACGGAGAGACGCAACGTCCGGATCGGCGGCGGCGACGACGGCAAGGTTCTCTCGGGTGGGGAAAAGAAGAGACTGGCCTTCGCTACTGAAGTACGTATTTCTATCTATATACTTTCATCCCCTTGAAAATTTTCAACTTTGTATATGAAATCGCAGCTGTTGACGGATCCCGAAGTATTGTTCCTGGACGAACCGACGACGGGACAGGATGCACACTCGGCCAATGTCCTCGTCTCGCACATGACGTCCTTCGCGTCGAGAAATCGCACGATCTTGTGCACGATACATCAACCGAGTTCCATCATCTTTGACAACTTTCATCGAATAATCCTTCTAGCAGGTGGTAGAGTGGCGTTTGCTGGTACCGCTACACAAGCGATACAATTTTTCTCCAGGTATGTAGTCTCATAAAAAGAGGGGTGTTTTCCAGCAATATAGACTCCTCTTTCTAGCTCGTTGAAATTTAAATATATATTAAAATAAGATATTGTCATTGTCATCCATAGCCAAGGGTACGAGTGTCCGCGCAATTATAACCCGGCCGATTTCCTGGTAGCGACTCTAGCGATTGCATCCGGCGACGCGGACGGAAGCGGAAGAGTCGCGCAGAAGATCTGCGATGCGTTTCTCACGAGCGAAGCGTGCAACGAGATCGACGATGCACTGCAACAAGAGGTCGATACCATCCGATCGCGACGCACTGTAAGCAAACTCATTGCGAAATAAATATTAACATTAAAAACAAATAATTGAAAGGGCTTTATTATACTTTATCTCTCTTTGTTTCAGGCTAAGGAAGATATTCGCGAATTGCGCTCCTTGTAAGTATACCCCTTCTTTTTGCAAAAGATACGTCAAAAGTAAATCGGATCGCAATTATATTGAAAATATATATTGAAGAAAATCTGAATTGTGTTATTTGCGCTTAATGCATAAACGCGATTTTTATATGATGCAGCAAGGAACCGCGCTGCTGGCTTCGACTTTACTGGCTAATTCATCGCGGATTTCTGCAAGTTCTGCGAGATCCTTCGGTACAATTCATTAGGATGCTGCAAAAGATTGTAAGTAGTCACGAAAATATTCTAAACCTTGTATTTTTCGGAGATAAATCAAGATAATTCCGTGTAATTATGAGTAATCGGATGACTTGGAGAACCGATTATCTTTTCGCCGGGTCACTCGTGTCGCATAACTTTAAGAACGTTTTCTAAATCTGCGATAATTAAAATAGATATTAATATAATTCTTACTTTGAAAATATTTTTCTTCTTCCCCGGGCTCTGCTGCTTCCTTATTTCTTCTTCAATTTTAGAGCGTCGCGACGGTCGCCGGCCTCTGCTTCATCGGCGCCATCAACCTCGACCAGTTGGGCATCCAAGCCGTCGAGGGTGTCATATATCTCTTGGTATGCGAGAACACGTTCTTTCCCATGTATTCGACCTTGGCGTTGATCCCGCAGGAGTTGCCGCTTCTACTTCGCGAGTACAAGGCCGGCATGTATTCCGTTCATCTTTACTACGCGGCGCGAATGATATCGCTGGTAAGAGTCCTCCGTTATTTCTGCCTTTATTTAAAATCATGCGTGCTTTGCGAAAATTCGAAATTTTCAGATACCGGGTCTGCTGATAGAACCAGTGTTGTTCGCCGCGATCATGTACTGGCTCGCGGGACTAAGGCCCACGATGGACGCGTTTGGTTTGACTCTCCTGGTGGTTATATTCACGATGAATGTATCCACCGCTTGCGGTAAGCGTTATCGCTAATATCGTTCCAATCATAGATTTATTGATTGAACTCTCGCGTTTCTCAGGATGCTTCTTCTCAGCTGCCTTTGAAAGCGTGCCACTGGCGATGGCCTATCTGGTACCTTTTGACTATATTCTTATGATAACTATGGGTCCTTTTATCAAACTCAGGTATTTGTCATTGTTCTTGTTGAGTAAATTTTAATATATTTATGTTATTTTTTTGTCAAGCTATTACTAAATAGAGGCAAAGAGTTTGTTGTTTTACCTTTTCAAGTTCTGTATTGAATTTAAAAAAAGAAAGAAGATGAACGAAAAACTCTTCTTTCTAAACGAGAAAGATGATTTATTAAATCGCGTGTGTGAGAACAATTTTGCCGCGATTTTAATTATAACTTTATTTTCAATTTTTTAAATAATTTTTTTGCACAGTTTCTATCTCTCTTCTTATCGATACTTAATAATTGACAGCTCATTACCCGTATACATACGATGGGTAAGATATGTCTCGTGGTTGCTACACTCGACGGAAACTCTCACCATTGTCCAATGGGAAGGCGTGCACAACATATGTAAGTTACATCAATATATACACATTTTTCTACGAGATGTACAACGACCTGTTTCCTGCGAACAGCCTGCGATGGAGTCGAGTTACCCTGTTTCACCGAAGGAACCGAGGTGTTGGACCGCTACGATTTCGACGAGCACAACTTTTGGCCCGACATCATCCTCATGAGCATTATTTACGTCACCTTCCATCTGTTAGCCTATGTCTTTTTATGGAAGCGATGTAGATCGAGATAAATGGATCACAAGCGAGAATTAGAGAAAAGATGATTGAAAAAAAATGATGTACCTCACTATAACTGACCTTTCTAGCTTCTCTCTATATAATCACTTAAAGATTTAGGAAGTATATTAATAAAATTAAAAAAATAAATAAATAAATAAAATAAAATAAAATTTTAATCATGATTTTTTTTCGCGTGATCTTTCAATCTAAGCTTTCAATCTAAATTATAGGCAAAAATTTTACATCGAAATTTGTATTGCATCGAAAATTAATTGCTATAATTAAAAGGTATGATAAGATGAGCTATGTAAAGCTCGCAAAAGATACGATATGAACATGAAACCATATACATTTAGAAAATGAATGAATTTTTTAGTAGCGTGAATTGAGAATAATATTTACATTCATTTTCTGTGAAGTTTGTATTTGCAGTAATCTTATCTCAGAAACGTACTTATCACATAAAGATATGAAGTACGTAGAACATTATAATATGACTACTCCTTGCACGTAGTAAAGGATTTTATTAATTGTGTAAAGACTACGAATAAATTTTATATTTTAATGTGGTCATTATATTGCAAATTGATTTTGTTTTGTTTTCGCCCTTTCAAGATATATTTAACACATTTTTTTAGAAATAAAATAAAATTGCTCATGTATAATCATATAAATAATTATAAATATATGACAATCTTAATCTTTCTAAAAAGACAATAAAATATATATTTTTTCTCTCTTCAACGGGATAGTCGTACAGCGATATTATCGACACGAAACGTTTTCGGTGTTTAAACTCGCAACTTTGTCAACAGATGGCGAGACCTGTCCGGATATCATGGCGACCTCTCTCTCCATCTCTCTCAGAACGACATGTTACTGACACGGCACCGTCATCGCTCACCGTCATCGCGCGAGATAGTTGGCTCTACGTAGTTCCGCGGCGACGACGTGCATACATATATACGTAGATCCGAATCCGGATTCGTGAGATACTCCGATACACGGTAGACGCGATCCTCGCTCCGGGCCCAGTAGTAGCCGCGTCATGTGCGTGTTTCTAGTGTCGCGGAATTGAGGGAGCCCTCCGTGTTGTCGGAAGGAAGGAAGGAAGGAAGGAAAGCCAGAAGGAAGGATCGACTCGAGAGGAGAGGCTCTCGGGAGACGACGCGCTATAATAATGCATCCCGGAACGGCGGCCGCAGCTCGCCGCCGACGCGATCGTGGCACGCTACGGATGAAGCGCGAGGCCAGGTCGAGCTGCAACGACGACGTCGCCGTCGCTGTCGGACGTGGATGAGAGGAGGCGTCTCGCGTCTTCGTGTGCTAGCGGAGGCGCTGCGAACGGCCCCGAATATTAGCGCGTGATATTTTCTTCTCGACAAGGTATGTATGATATACTTTATACTTGTATTAAGACCCCCCCCCCCCCCCCCCGATACGGAGCGGCATTTTCGCTCCGATTTTTCCGTTCCTCTTCTTCGAATCTGTTAACCCCAGATACCTTCGCTCGCGCGAGCCCCTGTATATCTCGTTTTTTTCGTTTTTTTTCTTTTTTTATACTCGAACTTGCATTCTCGTACAGATGTGGGACACATTTATGTATATACATATGCGATTCCGAAGGATCTCTCGCCGAGGCATATTATTTTTACGACTTTGGTTTTTTTTTTTTTTGCATTTTTCTTTTAGCGAAGAAAAAACTTTGCAGGAAAAGAAAGATCGATTCGCTTCGAAGCGTTGTTCAAACGCGTGCCTTCTTTGTTGATTAATTTTCTTTGCACAAAGAAGTCGCGTGGTTATTGGAATATCGGAGAGAGAGAATTTTATAACCGTTATATAAAGCTCATTTGAAATATTCTGTAAGATGCGGGGCACGTCGCGTACGTAAAGTGTGTCGAATTTTCGAAAGAACGCATCGAGAACTGTTATCGGGAACGGATCGAAGGGATGACGGATGTCGTTTTAATGATAAACGAAAAGTGCATGCATGCATGTGTGCACACGTACGTAGAATGCTTTGAAGGTACGTGCGTGGCTCGTTGCTGTAAGCTCGCAAGAAGTTGCATTTTCGAGCGAGAGCAAGCGATAAACAAGACGTAAAGAGCGTCAACAATTTTGTACGTGATAGCTTATAGTTATTAAAATCGTATAATATCATATAGTTTGTATATTCGTAATATTGTATGCTAATTATTATCGTAACATTGTGTGCTAATTATTTAAAATTTTTTATATCGGAATTTAATTATTAGACGATGTGACAGAATATTATTTTCGCTTCACTCGACTATTCTTCGTTGCTTTCGATGGTGTAGAAAAATGTATTCAAAAAATGTCGTTTCGAGGAGATAAGCGTTGCCAAAAATTTCAAATACTTTTTTATAGAGTTACATACATATATAATTTTTTTACATAAATCAATATTTTAGAAAATATTTGTCGCGATGAAAAAAATTCGATAGCTACGAGATTTTTTTTTTTTTATTTTTTTTTATGTATATTTTGACGTAAAACATGAAATATCTCGTAAAAAGAATATTCCCTCTGGCCAAGTTAAATAAAACTCTCCTGTATATATTGCGCAGATGTATTTTTCGAATTTTACTCAAAGATAGCATCGGAGCGTAAATTTCATTTTCATATTCGTTTCGTTTCAACGACAGTTGTTCGTCTGATCATAACACGCTCGCATCGATCGAAATTATCACTCGATGGGTGTGGCGTGTATATGTGTGTGTGTTTGTGCTTTTCCACATTCGAAATTTAAGATAAAAACTCGCGACATATGTGTCGACACGATTATATATCTGTCCGATGCCATTTTTATGAAAATAGCAATGGTACTTATTTCTGTAGACTATCCACAGATAGCCGAGAAATAAAAATAAGATTGTGAAAAATTTATATAATAACGAAAGGCTCGCTTTTTTGCGAGTCTCGCCCTGCAATCGGATGTAGCCGTAGCGCTAAATGGCTTCGTACAGATAGGATATGCGTGTCTACACGCGACGTGCGCTCCATTTGCGGTTTTCACGTGATTTTTTTTCCTTCCTCTAAGAAACGTGACTACCGTCCTGGAGAAAAGTCGACCGCAGTTTTACGGCAATTACTATAGTCGAGTTATTCGTATACAGCCGTATTTTTAATCGATATGAAGAATCCCCACTCTAATCTTCAGTTTCCTTATTTTAAATTCCATAAACCAAGGTCTAATCTTGACACTTCTCGTCTATCAATCTCATTCTCGTATTTTTAATCGATCTGAAGAAATATACATGAACTCGTTTTTGACGGAAAGACAATTTGACATATAGTCGAATCCTATATACCAGATGTCCCATTTTAAAGGACCCACTCAAATATCTCATTGTCAGAAACACTGCGTTAAATCGAAAAATGTTTCCTACAAAAGTTGTAGGGTTTCGAGGGGGACATAACATAGTAATATTCATATGACCTTGGGCGGCGTCTCCAAGGTCAAATGAAGGTGAGAATGAATTTTGAAAAGAAGAAAAAATATTAGGAAAATAAAAAAATGCTTCAGATAAAAGTTGTTCAAATTAATTAGTAGAAAAAGATGTTATAATAAAAAATATGGGTTTCCATTTTAAAAATTCATTCTCACATTCACTTGACCTTGGAGGCGCCGCCCAAGGTCATATGAATATTACTATGTCATTATGTTATGTCCCCCTCGAAACCCTACAACTTTTGTAGGAAACATTTTTTGATTTAACGCAGTGTTTCTGAGATACTTGAGTGGGTCCTTTAAAATGGGACACCCGGTATAACTCTAAATCTGCAGTCTCTATATTCTAAACTTTACGAATCAAGCTTTGTTTTTGACACTTCTCTTCGTCTATCAATCTCATTTCGATGACAAATGCGCGCAAAATGAAAATATCGTTAAATATCGTATAGGTTGCATTAATAGACAAAGTCGTGAATTGTGCATGCCATCGTCCGTCTTTCACTCGTTTTCTCACTCTATCCTACGGTGACACGGTAAATGTGAAGGGTAAAGGGAGCGGCGCAAGAAAAAGATACGGAGGTTGATATAAAAGCGCTAAGAATAGGGATGTTGAGAGTATAGAGGGTTCGACTATATATCTTCACTCCTCGGCGATTTTATCCTGCACTTTATCAGACCTGATATTACTTGGATCGATTTAGTCACTTATCGGAAGTGACTCTCGCTCTTGCTAATCGCCTTGAAATCACCTTGTCTTCCTAAAAAATTCATCTCCTGTGATTTTTTAGGACGAATTATATAATCTAAATAGCATAATAAAAAAATTAATATTTTTTTTATTAACCCTTCTGTCAAAGAATGGGTACCCGGGTATCCAAAGCAATTTCTTGGATAAATTATGTAATCTAACAATAAGTAGCGTAACAAAAAAATGGATATTTTTTTCTGATTGCGTTATTGCATGATAGATATTAAATCTGTTTCATGTTCTCTTGTTTTCATTTTTATTATTCTTCTTTCACAGCGGCGGTTAAGATTATCATCTTTATTACTTTTCTCACGGTGTGCAATTACGTTCTGCTATATTGTGCATGCTTGCAAGTTATTAAATCCGTTTCATTTCTATTTTTATCTTTATTACTTCTCTCGCGCTGCGGTTAAGAAAATTAGATTAGGATATTTCATAAACACGGCATTTTGTGTTGATATCGATATAGTAGTTTAACTTAATTTTACTTTCAAGTCAACTTATATATACATATATGAGTAAATAACTCGTGTTTAGATATTTTATAGATCGCTTTGAACGAGAATATCACATAATCATTATTAAATAATGGTTTACAGTTTTATAATAGAAGAATAGAGGAAGAATATTCTTAATAATGTCCATATATTTATAAATAAATAAGAAAAAAAATGTAAATTTTTTTATATTTTGAACTTGTATCAATATATAATTTCTGGCATGAATCTATAATTTTTCATACGTACGATTTTGAGAAATAATCTTTCAGATTTCAGAATTTTCATGCCTTTGTTAAATTTTCATTCTAAAGATTCTAAAATAATAAACCTTTAATTAGAGACTCTGGAGTCGGAAAACGAAACGATATGTGTCGGCTTGTATATTTTGCTTCTCTCATTTTTTTACACTTATATTTACGTATTGATAGTGCAATATATATCGAATAACATTTCACATCATGTTCGTGCTGACTTGTCTTACGACGGCACCGTCAGCAGATCGCCCTTAACGCTTCTCGTATACTACGACACGTAAATCGACTCGACGATGGCTGACTCTGTCTCTCTGTGATAAGACGTGCACGCGTGTGCGTGCGTGTGCATGTGCGCGCGATGCCTTTCGTTTCTCGCGTGAAACCACGATCAATTCGCTTAATGACGTTAATTCTGCGGATGCCAAGATGTCGTTCAAGAGAGAACTGCTAGCGTGGATTCACGAACGTATACGAGGTCGAAGTAAATATCCGGTCGCGATTCAATCGAGAAAATCGTCCAGCGGAGAAATATTGCAATTATCAATCAATTTTTTGTCTTTTTTTTCTTTGCGAGTGATTTAAAAAATTAAGAAGGCCTGAAAAGAATGAGAATTTTGCGCCATCTTCTACTTTTATTATAGGTATCAAACTTTTGCTCGAGAAGTTTGATTAAATCAGATAAAAAAGAGCGAATCGTGTGTAATTTCCGTCCATAATTATCAGATTTTTTTATCTGATATATTTTATCTGATAAATCTTTTTATATCATGTTTAATTTTCTTTTATTACATTAATACATAATAATTACATAAAAACTCATAATTATAATTATATATTATATATATATATAAAATACATATAATTATATATTAATATATATTAATATACATATAAAACTCAACGATAAAAACAATTTATCTCAGTATTTTTAAAACACAGACAATTTACTTTCACATATACTATTACATATAATTTATAAATATCTAAATGTGTAAGAATATTTTCAAGTAGAGAACTAATCGCGCGCGAGATTTATGTCAATGTCGAATCAATGTAATTTACTGATTGAGTCAAAAATCTCGATAAGTAATTAAAGACAAGCCGGCGTTTATATTAAACAGCTTGATACCGCCGTAAGAAACTGATTTTTTATTCCCTTTATTATTATTATATCTTCTTCGATAATATTTTCGTTAAATATCGTAATATTGGCCGGTTTCAGGACAAGGTGCAATGGCTGACGACCGAAATAACCACCGGGGCTTCGTCACACGGCAGTCACACGTGGTAAGTAAACGTTCCGCCGCATTAATCGCCAACAGATAGAGTCGCCGATTAGCAGCCATGTACTCTCTCTCTCTCTCTCTCTCTCTCTCTCTCTCTCTCTCTCTCTCTCTCTCTCTCTCTCTCTCTCTCTCTCTCTCTCTCTCTCTCTCTCTTTCCCTCTCGCAATCCTTGCAACGCGGAATTCGATAATTTTAGAAAAGCCGCGGAGAGACGAGAACGTGTGTACGTGGATAGGGAAAATTTCGCGATTTCGTCGCTGAAGCGACTACACGCCCAAGTAGCACGGTAGATCGGTTGTAGCATTCTAAATTTTACAAACTAAAAAGCAGCTATAACCGCTCTCCCTACGTTCCTCAATGCTAGCAAGTCGTAATCAATAATGGAAGGGTAAATGTTGTTCTCGATGAGGAAGCTTGTTAGTTCATACAATATCTGAATTGTATCCGAACACGCTTTTTTAATTGTATTGCCTCATAGATTGAGCGTGACGCACATTTTGTGACAGCATATACTACGCTACAGTAGATCGAAATCGGCTGTACTTTATCGCTCCCGCTTCTATCGCTTTACAGTAGACCAAAAGTAGGTAGTATTTCATCCATGCTTCCTTCAAACTACAGTAGATCATAAGTAATTGGTATTTTACTTCCACTTCTATCGCACTACAGTAGATCGAAAGTAATCTGTATTTCATGCCAGCTTCTATCGCACTACTGTATATTGAAAATAATTTGTATTTTATGCCAGTTTATATTGCACTACAATTCATTGAATGTACCTCACATTTCTATCTGTCTATACACTATATTAACAGTCCTTTATAAATCTCCGTAAAATTTTATATTTATTATTATTAAATTATATTCATTATATATAAATTGAATATAAATTGTATATAATTGACCTAAATAGTCACTTATTTGTAAAAAATGCATTAAAAGTGCAGATAAAAGTAGTCTCTCGGAATAAATAAGATGAATAGGAAAACAACTGTATCTTATTTAATAAACAATAATTACGACAAGACTGCGATATGTATAAACAAATTAAATCGAGAAAAGGCCATAGACAGTCATAGCGATTCTTGGTGCTCAAATAATATTTGTGTGTAATTATTTTTAATTTAATAAAATCTTATAGATAACCTCTGCGATACTTTCTACGATGCTACTGAGAAGATACTGAAACTTAGCTTTCTTTCCACTCACAGATAAAAACAAAGAAATATTAAAACAAAGAATGATAATACATAATAGAATATGTATAGGACAAAATCAGTTAACAACGGTAGCATGATAATATGATAAAATCCTATATGCTAGAGATGAACACACATTACCTAAATGCGTATAGATCTATAATAATTGGATACATTCCATCAGTATATAGTAATTAAAATGTTTCATCGTTGAACTACAACAGTAGCATGATATTGTAATAAAATCTTATTTTCCCGTAAAGCGCGTATGCATGAAATTAAATATAATCAGGTAGATGCCATCAACAAGTAGTCACTATGACAGTGCTACATTATTTCGATACTGTTACTTCATATTAATGAAATTGTAGCCAATTTTTAGTATGCTCCAAATGTTAGGAATAATACACATACACTATCGGATTAGTATATTTCTAACTGAAGTAAGAATATAGAAACTTCGAAAAGTTATATATAGTAGGATACATGTAGAATGCTTTCGGCAGGAAATTGTTGATGAATTTATCGTGCAAGAATTGAAATAATTTAGTAGAACACAAATGTAGCGAAGAAACAGGTAGCTTCTTCATTTAATTTACTATGCGTGAAGAATTGTCAAATATTATTCATGTACAGGTTGTGCGTTCTCCTTTTGCTACCTGGGACGTTCGATCGTCTCTTCGGCGAAAAGTGCGAATTTTTAGATCGATGTCGGGAATTCAGCCTTCCACTCATCTGCGGTTCTCAATCTCGCGTGGTCTTATTGAATAAAAAAAGCGGGGGATTTTGTTTTCCCCGAGAGGAAGAATATATATTTCTAAGGACAGATCTCGCTCAACGAGGTTGACACGAGAATTAATCGGATGAAAGTACAACTCAAAAACATATTCAGGTTTGAAAGAATTCCCTTTGTTTTCGACAATGACGGCGCGTTTGAGAAAGGTCGGTATCAGAAGCAGAGACCCACCGGAAATGACGTGCGTGATTTATCGCGAGTCCGTTGACGTAAGAGAGACAGGTTGTCGAAGACACATTCGCGAGACACCCCGGAACGAAACTGAAGAACTCGATCGTAATTCCTTCCGCGATTCCGACGTTCTTCGATCAATTATTCCTCGTCCGAGGAAAATAAATCAAGTCGGCGGGCTCTGAGAAGTCTCCCGAAAAGATTTTCGATAAACCATCTCGAGAGAGTGCTCCGGGAGGGCGTAAGCGAGGGCGCGGATGAGGCAGTTTGCGTAAATAAGCAGCTTAAAAATAGTCCGCCGACTCTGTTATATCGGTGAGAGCAAATAAAGCCTATACCCGCGACTCTTTACAGACTTCATAAAGCAATATTATGCGAAAATTTCCCAATTCTCCTTAATAAATTGATCGTAACTCGAGGAATCTTTCGTTTCGTGTAATTTTACATGACGTACACTGAGAGAATTTTCTCAGAATAAATTCACGGTAAATTCTAAGAGAAAATTCTCTCTGTGTATGTTATACTTGATATTTAAAATAGAACATTCGCAAAATCGAAATTTCTTCGGGACTCGACGTTTCGTGTCTTCTTTCGCAGGCTACTAAAAACGAGTATATAGTGCATTTCCCTCTCCTAATCATACGCACGCACACATACACACACAGCAGAGAGGGTTTGGAGTCATTAAATGGAAAAAGTGTATGGGTAACTTTCATATGTAATAACTCCGCGAAAAAAAATCGTACGAACTTTGCTTTTTTTTTAAATTTGTAGTAAAAAGTCCACATTTTACGATAGTTATGATAAGATTTGCGAAAAAAATTTATTTTACCCCGTGGAGTGCGTCAAAGTACGCAATTTTTTAGAGACAAAACACGTCCTTACTTTTGAAGCAGTAGCGTACGGGGGAGGAGGATAAATTAAAAATCTGACGAATAGTTTTTAAAGTAGAGACTTCAAGCTTGACAGTGAAAAAAAAATTTTTCAAATCCGATCATTTTTAGCGGAGTTATGCTTATTTGAAATTATGCGAAATTTTGACTTAAAATACATATGCGTTAATTTTGTTGACGAGTGTATATAGATAATCTTTCCTTTCTAAACGCTTATTTAAGTTTGTGTCGCGTTGACCCATGGCATAATCACTCAACATACCATTACGCACTCTCTCTCTTTCCATCACCACAATGCTTGCGCATCGATTACTTGTCCGATTAGTCCACCCACCGTGTGTGTGTCTGAATCTGCCTACGATGACGCAAATGCGGCCGAGGAGCGCCGTGCGTGGTCTTATTGAATAAAAAAAAAAAAAAGCGGGGGTTTTGAGAGGAAGACTATATATTTCAAAGGACGGATCTCGCTCAACGAGGTTGACGACAATTCGGGCGTCGTTTAATAAAATCGAATATGTATAAGGTCGTTCGGTTCGCGTCACTTTATTAAGCAAACTGATGAAAATCAAAGTATATCGTACATAGTATAATAAAGCATAATATTATCCTACGTCTCTGCAGCACTTGCGTTAATCGAGAGCTATCGGATCGATCGTGTCGCTGGACGGAACGAGCGCGATAAATTGCTCGGAAGTCACGATCTTTATTAATGGAAAAAAAAGCGACATTCCTCAAGCAGACAAGCGCCACGCAACGTTTTTCCGCTCTTTCTTTCTCTCTTACGTCAATCCGGGGATAGCCTGATTTTCTTCTTATAGCCGCGTTTCTTCGCGCTAAGACTCTTCCTCCCTTCTATTTTTTTCCCGCGTCAATACGTCGCGTATATTTCACACATACACATACATTTCGTGCATGGAAAGTACGCTCCGAAAAGCAACTAAGGCGCGCACACAGACACACATTCGCGTGCGAAATATCGCACGCTCTGTCGCAACTTTTACGCCGCGAAAGCAGCGACCGGTCGCCGGCCCTTTCGATCGAAAAAAAAAGGAGAAAAAAACGGAGCGAGAACCGCGTCGAAGGCTGCCCGCGATTCCGCGTTTGTTTCCAGCCGCGCTTTCACATGCATTCACGCTCGATCTTTTCGATTGAAGAATTTATTTTTGAAAGCATCTTAAAATTCTATAGTCCTCTCGTTCGAGATACGCGATATCGATTCTCTTCGGTCAGTCGGAAGTTTTATTTTCTCCAGCCGTTGAAATCGCATACATTTCTTCACGAACGCATTCCTGCACTCGATAATATAAATAGATTCGACGTCTCTGTATAAAATCGTTCGATGAGAAGATAAGGGAAGAGGCGATTATCGAAAAAGAGCGCGATGTTCGAAAAAGAAGACGGACGTGCCTTAGAGAAGAGGAAGAGAGAGCGCGCGCCAAGTGTCAAAATCGAAATGTCAAATCGAGCGACTGATTGTGCGGAAACGCGCGTGCCGCGACTATCGGCGGATTGTTTTGCAGAGGAGGTGACGATAACGATGACGCCGCGGGAGGGGACAAGTGCGCATTCGTGCTCCCGCGAATTCCCATGTCGCAATTGGTCGTGGCAGTATCGCCGTGACCGTCGTGCCAGTTATGGCACCATCGTGATCGCAAGCGCGTCATTCTCCGCTCTACGATTCTCTTTTTTTATTAATTTTTTTTTTTATTTCGAACTGACGTTTCCGCGTCAACGATCCCTCGCGTCGCGATTTTTTCGACGGGCGTTGACATTTCACCGCGACGAGTTAATTAGCCGGAAGTGTCGTCTTTCATGAGCTTTGCGCTTGAATAATCTACGGTAAGAGAGACAGAGAGAGAGAGAGAGAGAGAGAGAGAGAGAGAGAGAGAGAGAGAGAGAGAGAGAGAATCAATCGGTGAAACTTGTCCAATTTATCGATGACAATTGTAGAAATATTAAGAAGCTATTTTACTCTGATAAAATATTTTCATCCCCCTAAATCAGCTGATTTCTATCTCTAAAATAACGCTGTAAGAATTAAGTGAATCAGATCGCGCAATAAATATTTATAATGTATAAATTTCATGCAATTTTACATATTTTTTGACAGTGCATGCGACAAAAAGAAATTTCAACAAGTTTCTTTTTCACCCTTTTCGCTCTTCGTTCACTCGCCTCTGGGGCGAGAAAACCTTGGCTATTCTCTCCCTTTATTGGCGTGTAATCCCCCTTTTCGATTTTCTTTCGACGAGGTCGCATTCCGTTTTTTAAACGCGACGCATTTAAGGCCCGCGCTTGCCTCGATTCGAGGCACGTCCAAGTCGACGACGAAAAGGAAGCTATAGCTATAGCATCCGATGTCCAAGATTTCTTTCTTTCATTTCAAGATCATAGCGATTATTTATTCTATATGGATCGACCGATACATAAGGATTAGTATCGATTCGTGTCGCGAATAACAGCGCGTCTTTATTATCGAATACACATTTTATTATTGTCTCTCTCGAGAGCCTTTTGTCAGGATATAATTAAATGGAGACAGAATGTGTCTGAATATTTTATACATTTTCCACCATATGTGTGATTATATTTATCTCCCGGAGATAAATCCATTATTTGTTTGCTACATATTTGGATCTTTAAATTATAACACGTGAACCCATCTCCTTTTTACAATATTTATTGTCCACATGTCGCAGGCGCTATTTTTCGAATCATCGATTTTTCTTGTTCTGCTTTAATAACAGCTCTATATAGTGTCTGAAATTTCTTAGCGTACGCCTTTCCTTTGAGATAAAAGCAATCTCCGAAAAGAATAAAGTCTACAAAAGAAGACCCTATCGTCTGTGAAATATACGAAATTCTCGTCGCGCGGATTTCTTTGTATAAGAATTAACTCGTAGAAAAAAAATCGTTTATATATATTTAAAAAAAAATAAAACTGTCACAATGGCCGCTTTGCATACCTATCGATTCGACAGCGAATTTCTGCACACACCTGTCAACACAAAGCAAGCAACGACAGAAGCCGTATACATTCAAGCGCCAGAATGGCGGCCTCTTGCAGCGACAGGTAACTTTTTTTTCTTTTATTTTTTTTTGCGCCGTCCCCTCTGTGTCTATAAACTTTCCTCTTATATTGCTTTCACGCGATAGATTCACTGCCGAAGTTACGCACAGTAGGAAGAGAGCTCTCTCTGTACGGCGAGAGTAAATAATCATTTAAACGGGCGAGATTTCCCCTTCCCTCGCGGGATTCGCATAAGTTTAGCATTTTCAATGCCCCTGAAAAAGTTGGGAACCCGACTATCGGTCGTCGATCGGGAGTCGCTTCTTACGTAAGAAGCGTCGGCATAGAGCGAAATTATATAAGCTACTTCGTGTACGCGGAAGGGAGGATGAGGGGGCAAAGGGGAGCTGAACCGCATTACCGCTGATACGAGAGAAACGCTCGCAAAACACTGTTGGAGTAAAACGCGAGAGCAGTTGTGTGCTTGTGTCGCGTGATAGGCGAAAAGGAAGGCGATAGAGGACTCATTTTGTCGCGTATATATGTTAATTGCAAAACGTTCCGTTTCGCGTTTTATCCTTCTGCTGCTTCTTCTTCTCTGCTACATCTTCGCAAGCGGGTTTTATCCTCATTTACAGTCTCGTATATCTGTTATTATTCGTTACAGTATTGCGATTATTCCAACAGGTGAAGTGTCGTCTATCTCTATATTTCTT
The DNA here is from genome assembly GCF_030444845.1 of Prenolepis imparis. Taxonomy (NCBI): domain Eukaryota; kingdom Metazoa; phylum Arthropoda; class Insecta; order Hymenoptera; family Formicidae; genus Prenolepis; species Prenolepis imparis. The sequence goes on from NW_028141165.1 coordinate 1,247,643, forward strand.
TTATAAAAAAACAAGTATTTTTTTCCCTCGGCAGAATTTTCGAAATTGCATTGTTTTTGAGATCTCATTTTTTAATTTAAATTACACTTGCTGTATTTTTATTTTCTATATAAATAATATAAATAATTTCTTGTGTGTATAAAAATTTTAGCAATTCTGCTATAATTAAATCTAATATTTATATTTTTATACCGATATACATGGAAATTTTTTTATGGCACCTTCATTTACCTATATAAAGACATCCTGCACAACATCTATATATGATCAATTAAAAGAAATCTTTTATTCTCCAATATAATAAGAATTATATAGCAAACCTGTCAATTTGCAGAAAGATTATTTTTTTTAATGAAAATGTAGCAAGAGCTTGTTAGTTTTATCGCGCAAATTTTTCCGATTTTTAATATTGTACATTTTTATTTAGGTTTTTTTCAAATTACAGAAAAACATTACACGCGCGCTCTCACTCCATTCGATTCAAATATATCCCTCCCGAGGGAGGGAATGTCGACGGTATTTCGCTTAAGTGGCCAACATTAACCGGAACTCGCGACGCTATCGTCATCGGAACTGCGCACCGAGTGTGTTCATTCGTCGACGGCAAAAGCGGAAACGCCGCGTCGCGGTCAACGGAGAGGATAACAGACGTTGAATCGAAGATCGGAACACTTATTCGCGCGAGCGTTGGCGTGAACCGGTTTTGCGGTCGGTTAACGGCTGATATTAAAACTTTAGACGAGATCCCGACGGAATCTCTCGAAGAAGGGATTCTCCAAAGAATACGTTGCCCCTCCTCTGCCTCCGGTTTTACGCATAAAGTATTTCATAAATTTCGGGAATTTTTCTCTTCTTTAATTTAGATTTTTTCTCCATAATTTATAATCTTTGACTATTTAACGAGTCACGAAATCATATTCTTTAATTAATTTCAGCTTAATTATTAAATCATTTTTTTAAATATATTTTTATAATTATAATTTTATATTCGGTTTATTATTTTATTTGACAGATATATTATAGTAGAATATGATTAATATGTATATTTAATTAATTCAATTAATATAGAATTACTTATATTAATTTTGATCAAATCTCGAGTTTATTCATCAAAATTGTATTTTTCATTTTATCCATAATTATGTATAATAAAAGTAGGTAAATGACGATACGTTTGTGAAGAAGATATCGCCCTTAAATTGACAGTTTTATCGCGGCTGTTAGTTGAAACGACGCTCGCTGGTAAACAATGTCCATGAATAGCTGAACATTTGATAAAAGATTCTCAAGAGCGAATATCCGTCGCCCTACGAGCGATCGGAAATAACGTCCCGTCCAACGCACACGACGAGCACCAATATAAAACGTTATAAAAACGTCCGCGGTACGATGAAGAAGCCCTTATAGGCTCGTAAACGTCGATCCGAGGGCGAGAGAATGGATTCATTAACGTACTCGCGACCTTGCATAGCCCGCTCTCTCTCTCTCTCTCTCTCTCTCTCTCTCTCTCTCTCTCTCTCTCTCTCTCTCTCTCTCTCTCTCTCTCTTCCTGTCGAGGAGAGAGAGAAAGAGAGAGATATCGCGTGTCGTTTTATTACAATATGCGACACGGTGACACGCGCGTGTCCGAAGACGTCGTCGCGCGAATGTGTAATTATCGAACCGAGCTGCCGCTCGGTTTGGTGACCCACTTACCGTTGACAACGCCTATTCTCTTCTGACCTACATCGTCGCAGCTCGCTCGTCCGTGCGATCCCGTTTTCCCGTCCACAGGAGCACATCCGATCGCCCGCGTGCAAGTTATACCGGAAAACTGCGCCAAACAAAGAGAAAAAAGAGGGTGGAGAGACGAATCCCGATATAATCGACCCCCTTTATCGCTCCATGTTATATTGCAGAAAATATGTCAATGAGCAGAGAGAAGACGGGATAGTGTAGGACGATGAGTAGGCAGAGTAGCTATCTAGGAAGATAGACCTTTAGATAGGGCCCCGACATTTTTCCTCTGTTCGGGAAAGGCTTGTATTTATATCGATTGAACTAGGGTCTCCTATCGACTGGAGTATCGAGAGTTTAAATTAGATAACGCGGAAAACCGCGAGAGAGATCGCCGTCTCTCTGTGGTCCAGCTCTGATAGAGTTTCACTTCGCCCGCTCTCTTCCTGTAGACTTGGAACGGACGCGTTTCCCCGCGATTTATTATATATCGCTCGACGAATCGAGGAGAATTTTCAAGGACATCAGCTTCTTCTCGATTTGCGCAACGAATATTTGTTACCCTCCGTCCTTTCTCACTTCCGTGATCCTCTTCCGCGACCGATGCGCACGCAAATTCCGCTCGTCCCGATCTTAAGGTTGCGCATTACGGCAAATTCGAGCCGCGTGTTCTCTGGCGAGTCGCCAGATTTTACTCAATTTGCTCCGCGAGAGGTAGAGAGAGAGAGGAGGAGGGAGAGAGGACGTCTCAGACGTCTCTCCAGCTCCGCCGCCTCCGCTTCGGAGTCCGATGCTTGGAATAATTCTTGGCGGATATCCACGAGTCTGTCTACCGCGTTGCACCGATTCCTCTAGTATGCCTACCCAGACGGTACAAATCTAAAGAGAGAAAGAGAGAGGGGACTCGTGTGATCGATGTTCCGCAAATACACCGAGTCCGCGCGAGTGAATTCGGGATTTCTATTTCGGCAATTCGAGCCTAATCCGGCCTTCAAGATTTCACGACTGTGCTATGTTTGTTGGCCGTTTGATGCGGAAAGTTATTAACGTACGCGTGCGTGCGTATACACCCTCGCAAAATGCGATGCAATCGTATATTTTCGTGATTTCTTCAAGTACGCTCATCATCGGCTAATTGAGCAATCAAGGATTCGATATAAATAATTTTTAGAGCGTCATCCATCAAATGGATGGCAAACGAAAAATTGGTCCTTTTCTTCAATTATATAAAAACAAGCGCTTCTGCCTCCGAAGATGATGTCGAGTTAACGAAATCAATTCACGGGGATTGGTGTCGATGATCGTAGGTCGGGCACTCGTCCCCCTCGCCACCTGCGCCCGCGTCGGGTCCTGGTCCAGGAGGCCCGGTGTCTTCCCGGGCAGTTCAGAAGGAGAACTCTCCGCCCCGTGGTCCACGAACCCTCCTGCTCAGGCGCAGCGAGAATGGCTACGGATTCACGCTCCGGCACTTCATCGTCTACCCGCCCGAGTCCTGTTGCGTGAGTATCTCTCATCGTGCGATCGCCAACAAAAATTCCCATGGAAATGTATTAATTGGAGACACACGGGACGCAGATGCTGCCAGGACACGAGCGGACCAAGATCGACGAGCCTATGGACACGATCTTCGTGAAGCAAGTGCGGCCCAATTCGCCGGCGGCCGAGGCGGGATTGAGAACCGGCGACCGCGTCGTCTCCGTGGACGGGACGCCTACTCGGGGCGAGCAGTACGTTAGCGTGGTACAGCGCATTCAGCAAGCGGGACCGTGGCTACGCCTCCTGGTGGTCTCTAAGGAGGACGACATTCTGCAGAGGGTAAGGTTCTGCACCAGAGTGACTAGCAGATATGTAGCAGATATGATTGGTCTTCCGTCCCGAGAGCAACGTCAACCGCTTCTCAGTCTCTTCCAACATTGGTTTTTGTTAGGGGAAAATTGTATTTTCGTCGACATTATCGATTTATCGGTTTTACTTAATTTTTCATGCGATTTAATATAATGTGACCGAGAGTACTGATATGTATATGTGACTTGGTGCTTTAAATAGCCGCAGCAGCGATAGATCGCACTGTTTTCAATCTCCGCCCTGGTCATCCGCGCCTGACTTTTTTTGTATGACTTGTAATAAAAATAACAATATATCTCACCTTGAATTATTTCTAGTATTTCGGCGAGACGGCGCATAATCCCGAGACGAATCAACGACCGCGGATGCGTTCTCCGGAGAGGCTATCGCAGAAGCAACGCAGGTCGATCAGCAGCATGATCCCGGGCTCGTCGCCGAGAACGCGGCAGTCCTGGGTCTGTTCTCTCCCGTCGTCCGAGAGTCCGAGTCATCTGGAGGAGGCAATGTGCAGGAGCCAGGAGGCCGCGTACACGGACGGCAGGATGCCGCCGACGACGATTTCTCAGATTCAATCGATCGCAGAATCTCAGATGACGAGCGTGTTGCAGCAGCAGCAACAACAACGGAAAGGCGTGCCGGATGCGTTGTACGATTCTTCGGAGGATTCCAGAATCCCGGGGAGGAAGCTGCAGTTGCTGCACGAGGATAACTCGCAATCGAGCCGCTCGTCTCAAGATTCCAGATACGATCTGTACGACAGAACGCGGCCCGAGTCGGTGTATTCGCGACCGAGCAACGAGCAGCTCTACGACAGGATCAACGATCCGATTTACGAGCGGGTACGCGTCAGCGAGCACTATCCGCAGCATTACTATCAGCAACCGTCTCTGCTGCGTTATCCGATGTCGCAGGCGGAGCCGCAGGTGCCGATCTACCGGCCGGCCAAGCGAATGGTGGCGCGACGCGCCAGCGAGGGCAGCGGGACCATGAATGATTCCGAAACGGCGAGCTACGGCAGCATCAACGCGCTGAGATCAAACGAGTCCAGCAGATTGAGCATCGAGTCGAGACGGGACTCCTCGTCAGCTGCCAGCAAGGATAGCAGCACGTCCCCCTACGATTCTAATTCGACTCTGACCGGCAACGAGTGCTCCGACGATTCAGTCATTATGAATAGACTGCGCAAGAGTTTCGAGCAGAAGGCGGAATTTCTGCGGCGACCGAGTCACCCGATCGGCTGGTCTGCCGAACCGCTGCCACCGTTGCAGCAGAACTTCAACCAACCCTCGGTGATTCAGAGAGAATTCTACGCGAGGCCGCAGAAACTGCAGAGACCGATCTGGCCACCCGGTCAGAACGAGCAGAGACAGCAGTCACCCACGAGAAGGTCCTCTCTAGAGAGGAACGTTCCTGCCAAGTCCGTCGCAAGTCTGATGAACAAGCCGTCGAATCAGAGCGTACAGAGGATAAAGGACGTAGACTCCAACTCTGAGTACTCCAAATCGCGAAGCGATCAACAGCTAGGAGAGATCAATCAATCCGGGGATCACTCCTACTCGTTGTCGCCTTACGACAACGAGCTCACGTCGAAGGAACAGCAATATCGAGGCACGTCCAAGAATAGTTTCGTCAGCATCCTATCCAGGATACACGAGAACATTAGTACAAATCAGCAACAGACATCGGAAGAGACGAGAAACGGTTCTTCCTCGCTGCCGTCTTCGCCGGGGCCGGACAAGAAGACCGGCAACGAGACCAAGTTTCCGGTACCGCCGCAGGGTCTGCAGATTGTATCGAGACGAGCTAAGCAATTTGAATCCGGTTGTCTCCTGAGCGACGAGGACGAACCCGCTGGCGATCGGACGAATCTTTACAAGAGCGAGTTGTCCCGATTGTCCAACAAGAGGAGTGTACCGAATGTGGCTGTGCGGAAACGTGAGTTCGAGTCCAAAGCCGAGAGCCAGGAAACGAGGAGAATGCCGACCAGAGAGACCAAGTCTCTGGACACTGGTAAGCGTCGATTAAGAGAGTGTAGCGTAAAGAATTATCCTCTTGATTTATTAAAGTGGCGCGCGAGATTTGTCACAAGTTGTTGAATTTACAGCAAAATCTTGATTTCAATTCGAGACAAATTTTTTCCGCCAATCTGATATCAAAGTGTGATCAATCAATGCTTCAATGGTAATCGAACTGTAAATATATATATATTGCGATTATAATTAGAAACCAAGTCGTCTTAAATCAATGCTCAGTAAACAAGTGTCGTCGTTTAGGTCCAGTATTGACAGGCAACAGAATAATTCCTATAGGCAGCAAACATATCCATTGTGAACCACCGGCCGACTATAGAAAGAGTAAAGGTAGATAGAATTAAGAAACTGTGTCACAAGTTGTCTGCATTGTCGTCTTGTGCCGCTATTGTGTTGTCGGCGATTCGTTGTGCATTCTATGTGAGCGCGATGTCGCGATATAGCGTTTATAACTCGTCATACACGCTCATGCACTATATACACACATACTATACTTATATAATGTCTATATATTGTATACTATATAGTCATAGTATGTGTGTTTATTTAATAATTTTACACACACACACAGGCATATTATAATAGATGATATAATAATATTAATGCACATTTATTCTCATTTCTCCTCGCTTCTCACGGCTCGACTAAAATGTAGAAACATAGATTTTTATTATAATAAGTTAAGTAATGACGAATAAATTTGAAATTAATTCTTGGAGTGATATTCACTGTGAATCAACCGCGTCTACAAGGGACGCGCGATTTGTTCGAGCTTGCTTCCAAGCGAGAGTAACCGGATAAAGTTATGGTATACCGGAATTTGTCGATAGCACAAAGGGGATATTAACTGCCCCCATGCACCCGTGTTGTTTTTGTTGCTGAGCTTCTTACGACATGTCGCGGTAATTCAAAATAGCGACAACAACAGCATACACGCTACATATATTCTACTTTCGCAAGCGATAATTATTTCAACAAAGCCGGATTAGTCGGGGGGTTCGTAAAATACATATAATAAATATAACAATAATATAAATTGTAACGATGCTCTTTATGTGATCGCCCAGACATGCCTACCATGGAGGCAGAATCAGTGCGTTTGAGAGCACGCAGCAACAGCGCAGAGTCCTGGGAAGCTACGAACGGTTCACCAGCGCGAAGCAGCGCCAGGCACACGTGGCAGACCGCCGAGGAGGAAGGTAGCATCGAGGACGACGATAAAACCGCCTATCGCAAGCAAGATGGTTATTTGCAATCGGCCAAACTGCTGCAAGTCGGTTAGTCCGCTTTTTCTTCATCATCGTTTGTATTTACAAATATATATATATACACACATCGCCGCGTACATCCACGTGCACACATACACACACGTATTTACGTCGCATAAAGGTCGAGCATAAAGCGTTAATAATCGTCCCATTGATTTCTCTTTCAGCCCCGGTCAATGGTTCTTCGCCCAACGGCTCGACCAATAACGCCGTAGTGCTCAGGCGACAGAAGAATGCACAGATCAGTGAGTTTAAACGCGATGAGGATATTTTTAACGTTACGTGCACACAATTATTGCGACGCACGCGTCTGGTACGATAAAGTTATAAGGGCATTTCTAGAATCTTCTTTCTATGGTATTCTTTCTACGATATGGTTTCTTCCTACGCGGGTTTTAATACGTTGAATTGTAATAGTACTGTACACACAGTGCTAAATGTCATTTTTTTTAAATTAATTTACTATCACTCACTCCATTTTGAAAAGATAATCTTGATCTCCGAGAGTAATACATTTCTATATATTCTTTTTTTTTTAATTAATTTACTACTCCATTTTGCAAAGATAATCTTGATCCCGAGAGAGTTATACATTTACATATAATTTAATACATTTGTATTTAATATAAATTTAAAACTTTAAAGAATATATGAAACACATCCTGAGTTCAATGAGCAAAACGGGGAAAAGAAAATTAAGTAGTTTTTCATCTGCGGATGATGTTTGTAAGCTGTAACTTGACAATAATTGGATTAATAATTGTTTAACAGCTGATGAGGATCGCGTCACCAGACGGGTCTCTTATCTGAAGGCGACGTGGGGCGAACGAATGCACGTGGACAGCGATCTGGAGCTCAGCGACTCGGAACCCGTTCACATTCACAGGAGGTGAATATAATCTCTCGATTACGCGCGTCTCGAGATGTGACGTTAGCGCGTGCGACTGTCAAAGTCACGGATATTTTTTTTTTTCGTCTCCTCTCTCGAACACATCAGCAAGATATTATCGATGACGCACGTTTATTTCACTTCGCTTATCTCTCGCGTTCGCTCGTGAAAATAACGAGCACTCTCTCGCGAGCAATTTCGCTGTCGAAGGTGTTTACACGCTGTGTAAGTATATAATCAACGAGACTGCACCCGTATTGTCGTGTCCATGTTTCCAGTGCGCATAGACGATGGCGGCCGCCGTTATTTCCGAGCGACATTACCCCCCTTCGACGCATCTTTGAGGATGTGACGCAGGCCGCGTCCTTACATCGAAACTCTCATCATCGGTGAGGGCGAAAGGGTTCCTTTTTGAGAAAAGCACGAGAATAAGAATGCATTGTCTATACTCTCCGCGTTTCTCGTTCCTCCAAGCTAATGTACATCCGCTCTTCTTCGTTTCTGTATTGACGTTTGCGCTACTTATCTGTCTGTAAACGATGGCGAGTAATTAATAATGCAGTGATGATTTTTCTTGTGTATCGTCTCTCGACTTTTCTCTTCGTCTCATTATTATCACGATACAGAATTTTTAATTCGAAAATAAAACACTTGTTTTCTGTGTATAATGTGAAAATTGAAAAATGACATTAAAAAGATTACATCAGGATTAGTAAAAAATTAAAAGAAAGATATAGCTTAAATAAGGGAAAAAATTAAACAATTCGATTAAAACGTATTTCAATAAAAAATTAAGAAAATTGTATGACGAAAAATATAGCGCGAGATAGGAGACCTGATAATTTTTTTCCCAATGATGATGCAAACTGAATATAACTCGCAACTTGGCAATCCCTAATACGTTAGTTGCTCGAGTGGCATTAGATAAGGATATCCTTTTCTTGTTTATTATTCCTATTGAAGATAAGAGACGTCCGTGATGTCGAGGACACATGGAATGTAACACATCCCTATGTTTGTGACTCGATATTAAAACCAGTTACTGTGGTCGTCTATGTTGTGCTACTCTAGACTCTTCCTGACGCTATAGATAGATATGTGTTAGTGTATCTTAGCGTATCCTTTCGGATACTGATTTATTGGCTGATTGTTACTAACGGAATGAGACTAATGCAAGCCGACGATCGATGTGACCGCTATTTTCAGTGTCATTCTCGATTTAGGAGAAGGGCGAGAATATAGAAATGTAGTTGTGAATAGTACTACGGCAAAATTCCGCTGTCTTGGAAATTATAGATGGCATCGCTATATATTGTTCTGTCTAGAAGATTTATTTGTACAGAATGGAGCACTTGAAATTATTACCTTGAATTACATCAGCATTATTATCCGCAGAGAAAAATGGGTTAATAAAATTGCATAGTTAGTTTCAAGGGAACATAAAATGCATCAAATAAAATCTTCACAAGTGTAGCGATGTTTCGGAGATTAATCAATTTTTCTCTATATAACACTCTATTGAGTAAATCAAGATGATAGTTTCAACTGTTTAATTTTGTGTATATGTATGTATAAAGTTTGCGAACAACACAGATTTGTACACAGCTCTTTTTCTTTTCCAGCAACAGTATCGTTGTATCGCATGATACGTCAAACAGCTGCGACTCGAAGGACGTCGAACCGGTGGAACGGGAGGGAACCCTTCACGTGAAATTCACAGTGCTCGATGGCAAGGTAAGGAGAACAAAGAATCCAGTTGAATGCACATGTAAATTCGTCTTTCATTCATCATTTATATTCTAATTTCAGCGATCTACCGATCGTTCCTGGAAGCAGGTCTGGGGTGTCCTCCGTGGTCCTGTAATATATTTTTACAAGGATCGTCATAGTCAGGTGAGAAGAGCACTTAAAGATCATTCGCCAAATATACGGGATACGAAAGAAGAATATTTCATCGATACATTATTAATCTTCGCTACAGAGTCCTTCATTGAGCACCGAGAACGAGGGAAATGCCGGGCAAAGCGTCGACGTTAGGTGTTCCGTCGTGGACGTCGCCGAGGACTACACGAAGCGGAAGCACGTGTTGCGAGTGGCGAATCCTACGGCGGAGGTGCTTTTGCAGACCGAGGACGCGACATCCATGGCGCTCTGGTTGAGGTCACTTCATTCTCACGCCGCCGCGGAAAGATCATCGGTGAGCGCTAATTATGGGATAATTTTTCTTCCGGATAAAAGCGTCATTATCACTCTTGTTTCAAGATTTTTGCAATCGTCAAGTCTCTCTTATGTATCTTTCATGAAAAAAAATACGTCTATTAAAATAGGACGCCGTGTCCTGCACGTCGAAGCAACAGGCCGTACCGCAGACTCCGACAGGTCCGATGACTCCAAGCGGCAGCATTTCTCCGAGCAACGGCCAACGATTGAGTCCTCTGCCGAGCCACAAGGGCATCAAGAAGCTAACGTCGTTCAGGAACCGATCGCCGACGGGACAATCGCCCATCAACAAGACCCGCAAGCCGAGTAATCAGACGCTGGAACCTTTAGCGTCGCCCAAATCGAAGACTTGGAAGGGGAGGATGGCGAAGCAGTTTAGGAGGATGCATGGTCAAGCCGGCGGTGCGCCTCCCTCACCCACGGCGCAAATGCCGCCCGAAGGGGCCACCTTCAAGGTACCTCTCGAGCTCTGTCCGCCGTCCTCGTTCTCCGAATACGTGCCGTTAATCGTCGAGATGTGCACGAGCATCGTCGAGGCGAGAGGCCTCGAGGTCGTGGGAATCTACAGAGTGCCCGGGAACACGGCCGCGATTGCCCAGCTCACAGACAGCGTCAACAGAGGATTCGAGAACATTAATTTCCAGGTAGTATTCCGTCCGTATAATATCGAGACCGCTTATCTTGCGAAGATCCTGTTTGTAATATATTTTCTTCCGTACACAGGATTCGAGATGGAGCGACGTCAACGTTATATCGTCGTTGCTGAAGTCGTTCTTTCGTCAACTTCCCGATTCCTTGCTCACGGCAGAGCTGTATCCCATGTTCATCGATGCCGATAAGATAGAGGATCCACAGAGAAGAATGACCACGATACGAAAACTACTGCGGGATCTTCCGGAGCATCATTTTGAGACGCTAAAGTATCTGATGCAACATCTGAAGAAGATAGTCGATCACAGCGAGATCAATAAAATGGAGGCCAAAAATCTAGCCATCGTTTTTGGACCAACGTTGGTTCGAGCGAGCGGTTCCAGAGACAATATGGTCACCATGGTTACCGATATGTCGCATCAATGTAGAATAGTCGAGAGTCTGTTGAATAATGTAAGTTTCTCCCTTCTGTGCTAAAAAAAGAAGAAAGCACTTTATACTTAACGGTCTCGGGTCGATGTGTTTCAGGTCGATTGGTTCTTCTCAGATGACGATCTGGACGACTTGAGCAGATTGAGCGTAAATTTAAGCCTTCCAACAGACAGTTGCGAAGTTGAACCAATATCCAATCACAATCTTCTGTTGAACAATATTCAGAAAGTCGAAGGTACTTGTTATATTTAATTTCATATTCAATTATTCCTTCTCGCATTTTTTATTCTTTACATATTTATATTTCAAGTGCATTCTTGTTTATCTCATTACTCTGATATTTGTTGACATTTTTGACATTTTTGACATTTTTGACATTTTTGACAGAAAATAGTTTAAGCTTATTTGCTATTTTATTTGTAATAGCAATGCATTTATATCTTTTATTGCGATAAAACAGGTATACGCGACATGGCGTCCGCTAGGGACATTGTATCCTCAATCATATCTGCAGCCAACAAGAAGATCCAAAGAAGACGAAAGACTCAGGATGAAATCGACAACGGTGAACACGAGGGCGATAAGGTTAGTTGTAGATCCCAACTTTTTCATCTACATATGTCGAGATACGTTAAATATATTGGATATATTAAAATCAAACTTTTGTAATAATTTAGGCCAAATCGAAGCAAGAGTCGGAGAGTTTGCCGACGATTCGGCAGAGCATGGCCTTGAACGAACGCCAGTGTTCCGTCAGCGAAATCGTACAGATGCACGAGAGCAAGAATCAGCAGTCGAATCATTCTACGGATCGTTCCCTGTCGGTTGACTCTAATCTAATTATCGGCGGTTCGTCGAATGGAAATGCATCTCCGAATCGTTCCAAGTACGCGATTTCCGCACCGCCGTCTGTGGACTCTTCAAGACTGTCGAGCGAGACTGGTCCAAGTTCGGGGGATACGAGCTCCACCGCATCCGGCGGATCTAACCAGACGAAGCAGAGCAACGACGAGATAGCGATCCTGACGTACGCCGGTTTGAGCGCGACCACGCAGGAGAGAGTGCGGAGATTCGAGGAAGAAACGAAGGCGATGCTGCAGAGGGATCAACATCGACAGCGGCTCGAAGCGGAGAAGCGGGAGGAGGAGAAACGAAGGATCGAGATAGAGTGGCAATTGGCGAAACGAGAGATGGAGAACGACGATCTGCTCGACAGTATAGTCGACACGACGGTGTCGCCGAGTCTGCTGTCGCGACGTCTGTCCAGTCTGAACGAGAGACTAGCCGACGAATCGTTGCTGGATCTGTCCGAGAGATCGCAAGTCAGATCGCGATCGACCACGAGGCCACCGCTGTCGATAGCCATGCAACAACAATCCACGATGCACCAGAAAGCGCAAGCGACCAATCAACTGACCAACGTGTTGGGGGAGAAGATGAATAACGGCGTCATTAAGAAGTTCAAGACGGACAAAGAAGTAAGCTAATTCGAATTTACGTTTGATTAAATTACGATTAGATAGTAATAACGTAAGTAGAAAGTACCTCGGTTCTTTCTCTTCTGCAAAGATTGGCTTAGACGTTACTTTGTTATTCGAAAGAGTTGCCCTTTACTTATACGGATTTGTTGGCGTTTACAGCCGTCGACGGAGTCGATCTGTCTACCGCCAGTTCGATACGGCAGTCTGGACTCCCTGCACGAGGTTCACAATCTCTCGCAGTCCTCTCCGTCACCGTCGCAGCAACAGCGAGGCCTTCCCGGCGATGGTTCGGACGATGGTTAGTATTCCATTTCTTCGTAATTCCATCTTCGCGATATCGTTATTCCAAGTCTCGTCGTACGCACTCGGTATCAAAAGCGAATCTTTCGTCCTGTCAATATATCCCATCAGAGTCGTACGTTGCGATAAAAATGCAAAACATTGTCCGATACGCGATTCTCTTGTACACGCTATTCGACAAAGATAGATATAATTGACGCACATGCGATGCTGACAATCGCAGAGTTCAAGGGATCAGATCTATACGTAGATTAGATACGTGTCGTGAATCACGTATACAAGAGCTGTCTGAAAAATAGACGATATATTAGAAAGGCAAATTCGATTGCTACTCTTTCAGCATTTTTCGCGCTAACTTGTACAGTAATTCCTAAAAAAACGTTTTCCGATTCGAATATATTCCTAATCTCTCGTCGTGAGTCCACGTGTACAATTACAACGTGTATTATCTATCTATACCTCTATTCATATCCTCTCTTATATCTTTTCTCTATGTAATATCGCTTCTGACGATCGGTGAGTGTAGCAGGATCTTGTTTTCTGCAGTGGACACAGAAGATACTCACTATTAACAAAAAGCTTTCTAGGTACATTCCTCCTTCTTATTTGCTTCCAGCGATTTCTTCTTTATTTTTTTTTCCTTCTTTCTTCGAATCATCGATACGATTTTTTAATTGTATGTTACGAAGTTACGTACGTCATTGCTCGGAAATTTCTATTTTTTTTCTTACGTTGCGTTCGCAACATTATTATTCATTACGCGGTGCGTAGTCGACTTTAGTGCAAACACGTCTACGAGACACACGAGGCTTCTTGCAATGAAAGCAGATTTAATTTTAGAAGATACTATATCTCGTACTTGCGATCAAACGCAAGGAGGATCGGTCACAAAGAGAAAGAGAGAAAATAAAATAGGAAAAAAATGTATGTCTATATTTCAGAGTTATATATACGGTGTCTTTTTTGGGACCGATCCTCTATTTGTACATTGTTTTCATGTGCCGCATGCGCCAGTCTATGGCTTTCGTTAAAAAGAGCAAATGTATTTCACACAGATTGGCTGCTTCTTCGGTGACTTTTCTCTGTCATACAGTCGGCGTCAAAAAGGTCTAAACATTTTTTTTTATGTATGCATCCAATATCTAATAAGAGAGAGAATATCCTTTCTGAGAACTAACAATGAGACTTCCTGGAAAAACAAGATCTCTTACTGGATATCTCGGATGCTTCGCAAAGGTCTAAAAAAAAAAGTATTTCAAGCATCCCTTTGACGCCGACTATCGGATAAATCTTTCTCGTCGCTTGCATGTCTTCGAGGATCTATCGCGAGCGTTTCGAATGGATTCTTCGACCACTGCTTGCCTTTACGAAGATGATGTGGATTTTCTTTAGAGAAATCACGTTCGCAAACACACATGTCTCGTGTCATGATTGCGATTTTTTTTAACAATAAGTTTGAAGTCATTCTTCTTTTTCTTTTCTTTTTTTTCTTTTTTCACGACCATCGTAAGCAATGTTTCGATGGGGCTCTTGCTGTTAGTCTGGAAGTACGTTCTAGTTTTCGCACTTTCTTGTCACAACACGTGTGCATCGCCGAATTACACTTGTCTGATTGCTCGTCTTGCCTGCCTGTTCTTTGAATAACGATCGCCTCTATTGCCGATTAATCTTGTGGCCTTTTTTTAATTACTTAAAATTGATTGCTCTGCCGCCTCAGTCTACGTCTTTGCGATCAGACACGCCCGAAAGGAATACGAATATATTAGTCGGCTCAATGTTTTCTTCCGAGGATCCTCGGACAGGATCGGTCAATCCTTCGCGCGTTAGATTGATCTCACACGCGAGCTGAGATAATCGATGTTGATTTTGAAAATTCGTTTCTCCCCGCTCTCAATCCGCTCAATTCTTCTCTTTTTTCTTTCGTTTTATTTTCTTTCCTTTCGTCACGTCTCTTCAGTTTCTCTCTGTCGGGCGATATAAATATATACATATACTTTCATTTCCGTCGAGCATATAATATCGGTGGGCTTCGATCGGTTCGAGAGAATACAGAATATAGAGTACTCGGATAAAAGAGAACGAAAGAAAGAGACAGAGAAAGATAGAGAGAGATACGGTGGGTCCAGACGCAAAGGAGGAAGACGTGAGGAAGACGAGAGAGTTGCTCCGCCGCGTCGGCCGCATGATGAACACTGATGACGAACGATAACGAATGAATGACGGTACGAAATGGTTGGATACCACGTGTAGGCACACAGCGAGTCCGGGTTTTTGGTGGTACATATCGTCCCACCTATACGGTACCGCAGGTCCCGGTAGCGCCGCCGCCCCGAAGACATCGGCCCAGTCGCCAATGTCAATGCCAGTGCCGGTCGCAGCTGTCCCGATGCCAATGTCCATCCCCGTGTCAGTGTCAGCAGCAACAACAGCAACAGCATCATCAACAGCAACAACAGCCGCAGCAGCAACAGCAGCCGCATCGCTGGCAACTGCTGTCGCGTCTACAGCTGCCCCATCATCGTCGCCAACAACGTGCGCGGGAGACGACGCGCGATCGTCAGGCGAATCGTCCACCGCATCCAAGACTCTGAACCGATTCCTCCGAGGTAAATCCCAGGCTCTCTCGCCAGACCAGAAATCTGGCGGATCCGAGCCTCTTCAGCATCCGAGATGCCCGACGAGCTGACTCAGCTGGCTGGCTCAAACCGAATGGCTTTTATACACACGCTCTTTTATTTTACTTTCTTTTATGTATACATGCCACCACTAAGCACGCCACACGCGTTGTGTTTGTCGTTTACTTTTCTTTTCCCTTCGACTAACATTCGTCCACGTCACGTCTCTCCGCGTTGCGTGTGTCACATGTCACGCAATCTTTCGCAACGCGCGATCTGCTCCGTTATATATATATATATCTTTCATGTATTATCGTCATCGGAGGAGAATCTTGAAATCTTTGACTGGCTTTTACGCGCGCAAATAAGCTGCATTCTCCGATTTTTTTCTACCTAGTCCCCCGAGAGGGAAAGACGACGATTTTGTCGCTTCTTCTTCGTGTTGTCTTTCTCGCAATTTTCCGCACGGACGTTTGTGGAACGTGTATCGATAAATCCTCTAATGTCGTCTACCGATTGCAAAATTGTTGTACGATGCAGTATCTTTAGAATGAAAAATATTTTCACAAAAATATGGCATTTCGTCTCTCTGCTTTAAAGCAGCATTAATGATGTTACCACCAGTTACTCGGCGATTTTAACTTTTGTTTTCGACAAGTTATTAGTTTAAATGTTTTTGAGTATTTTTTTAGGTATAAGGATTTTAAGGATACATTTTTTAGCTTTATTTTAGTAATTATTTACTGCTTTTGTGGAAATTTTTGTACGTTTTTTTCATCCAAGGATTTTAGTTTTTTCCTACCACGCTTCAGCGCAAGAAAGAAGACATTGCTGATGATTATGTTGTTATCGCAATTGTCGTAATGTATACAGCTGGCGAAACAATGACAACTTTTATTAACAACGACGATAGTAAAGACCGAGTGACAACTACGGCGATGACGACGATACGCTCTCTGATAAGAACGAAGATACGATGACATATCAATTAATTCTCCTGCGATAATCGCGCTCATCATCATTGTTGCGAATTTAACTTCAAACTGACTGCATTGCTGATCTGATTTGCGCGACGATTTTATTTTTGCAGGAATGCACTCACGCAAGATATGTACATCACCGGCTGCGATAAACGAAAAGAAAAAAAAACGCATACACTTTTCGTTCACCTTGTTTATATAGCGATCTTGCATTGTATCACAAATTGTTACAATAACGAGACCGGATAACACAATTCGCGATGCTTTGAGTGTCTTTTCTTTTTATTGTATTTCGTACAAGTTTGTGCGTCTCGTGTGTGTCTTCGCGCGACTTCTCTCGCATTATCGCTAACGCAGAATGGAAATTTTACAGGTAGCGACCTTCTAACCAGCCTCACGACCACATTCGATCGCAAATGGAGATCCCTCGTCAATCAATCGTCGACCCAGCAGCCTCTTCCGGAGTCCGCGGGCCGTAACAAGGACGACGTCTCCGTGGAGCGGGAGCAAAAGTCGAGCGCGTCCCCGAAATTCCGATATCCATCTACGGATGCCTATCGCGATCCCAGTCTTCACAAGTCGCTCGACAAGTATCACATCTCCCGCCTGAAGGACGTAAGTGTCTTAATATCATGTGTTACATCGATAAAGTCTCTCGTACACTTGAAACATGTTGTCAGAGAGAATATATGAATACGAAACGTCTGGGATAAGAATCTTTAATCTGCATAGCTTATTAGAGGACGTCATATTTTGAATATAAATCCAAACGTATCGATGTAGATAACAAAACACTAATATGATTATTGAATAATTCCTTATATGAAATGTCATCGTTTTTCTCTGGATTTATCGCAGGACGCTCCCGAGAAGGATACCGATTCTACGGTGACGCCGCATTCTTCGAAGTCGATGACGCCGAATAACGATAAGCAGAGGCCGGACACGAATCACGCCACGGAGAAGACGGTGACGGTGAAAATTGCGGATTCGAGCGAGAAGGACGAGGACGATCGGAGGGATGCGCAGGAGGGAAATTATTTGCGCGCGGGAAATCCAAGACGTTACAAATCGGCGAGCGAGAAGAGTCTTCACGAGAGTAGCAGCAGATGCTCGGAGAACGACGTCGACGCAAATTTGGATGCCAAGGGTCATCATCACGAATCCGAAGATTCCAGTTATTCCAACAAGCTGAAAAAATTTGAGAGCCTGACGAGCTCCGAGGTGAGATCTCGCCTGAAACGATCAGAGTCGTTGAACAAGAGAACGTCCGAGAACGCTTGCTCCCGATTAAAAAGATCGGAAAGCCTGAATAAACACTCGACCGAAAGACCGTTGCTGCTGAAACGGTCCGAGAGTCTGAATAAACACTCCGGTGACAGATCGGAGTCGCCGGGCAGCAGGCTGAAGCGCTCGGAGTCGCTGACCAAGACCGAGAAGACCGAGTGCAACATCAGCAAGCGGCGACAATCGGTGCGGAAGGAGAGCGCCACGAAGCTGAAGCGGAAGAACGGGATGTCGGAACGCTCGATCAAACGGAGACACACGGTCGGCGGGACCAAGGACTTTGACAAGGTGCATTGGCTCGATAATAAACTGCAGTCAGAGGCCGAGAGGATCATCAGGAGCGATTACAGGCCGAAGAAGAGCCAGCTCAGAACCAGCTCGCCCGATCTGAGCGCCACTCGCGTCGGTATGGCCGACACGAGCTTCTTGATCGAGGTGAGCTTTCGCGGACCCAGCAACGTTGTCTTCAACGTGACCAACGCCGCGCGACCGCAGTCATTGCCGGACGCGAATATCGCGTCCAAGGTCTTTAAGGTGCCCCTCGAGAGCCACGTGTAATATACGCTCGAATAAGTTACTCTACATTTTTCATTCACCTCTGACTATACGCGCAGCGCCGTATCGCTATACCTGCCGTCATTTTTAATATCTCTATACCGATTTATATTATATTATATCTCCGAATCATATCAAATTTATATACATCTCATATTATAAGAATAACTGATGATTATCGTTTCAATTCTCATTTGCCGACATGATTCATCGATTGTCACTCGCCAACGTGCCAAAGAGCTATCACTCTATGAATCGTTATCGACAATTTGTTTCACGACAGTTGGAATGAATCGAATATGAAAAGACGCTAGATACACTTATCGTCTTCTATACAGCGATATTTTTTTGACCATCAAGTTAGATTAATGTGCAATGCGAGGATCGTTCCAACGATCGCGAAAATTGCTCTGGATTAGACTCTTTTGAGAAAAAAAGATACAAGAAAACACTTTTTATCGATCTAACGGAAAAATGAAAACAAGCGCCGAGAGACTGGCATTGGAGAAACGTAAGAAAGTTATTTTAGCGATTTTAATTGCATGTGGTATTTGCATCGTGTCAATTATATACGTATTATCATACTTGTGATTTGTGATCGTGACATCTTTTGTACATAAGATATATGTATAATGCGAAAAAACATTTATATATAAGAATCGATTGAATATGAAATATCCAATGTAAGGTAACTCTCTCTATATATATTATATATATTGTCTGTCTTTAAATTTATATTTTAATAATCACTTTACATCGTCGCGCGGATATTCTTTGCACGCGTGCGATACTGCGCGTTCTTTGTGCGTGCGACAAATGTATTATTTTTTAACAGATGTGTGCGATAGAGATAGAAGAAAGAAAAGAGATAAAAGAGTTGTGAGTTTTAACGAGCGTTTCTTAACAATTATTAATCGCGTCGTCGGCGCATTTGAAAGTTCTTCGAAAGGTAGCATTCGTAGCTTTAAGACATTTTTTACTGCAAACTCTCCGATGAAAAGTCCACGATGTGATAAATCTCGATCGATCTCGCGTCTATCGGTGTATGTTGTACACATATCGCGTGTGCTACGGATGCATGCGTGCGTGTATATATACATATTTACATATGCGTTTACACGCGCGCACGCATGCGCAATTTTGTATGTGCATTGTGATCAATATCATAATTAACGATCATCGTTTTAAGACCACTGTTGCGGCATATTGTAAATTTTATCGCGATAAAGTAAAAGGACAGGACGCGGTGCCGTTAATTAATAATATATGTATATTCGGTGCCTCTCGTATAAGTGAGAAACTCTTTCCGTATCTAAGATAGATGATAAAATGATATCGGGGTAGGGGGAGATAGAGATAGGATCCCGTTTTCTTCCTAGATCGGCAAAATTTCCCGTAACTGTGCCCCGTCATCAAGAAGACGGGTATATTCCCTTTCTTTGCGTATCGCTGTAAAATGATATATAATTGAAGATATTCTCTCAAACGCTTGTTGTGGGCCTCTTATGTGTAATTAATTAATATTATTATTTGTATTCGCGAAACTTTCTCTTTGCTTCCGTTTACTCTTGTAATTTGCGTCTAGCGGTTAGTGCGGTTACGTTAAAACTTTCCGATAAGTGAGAATATCAGGCACCGCAGATCTGATCAAGCCGGAAATTAACACTCGCGGTTACAAATCCACGAAGGATGTGAAAAATCATGCGATAAATATATATTAATTACAATTAATTTACTATTAAATATACGTATAAAAAGATTGATATTCTCTCTCGCGGGATCGGCGCAATATAATATTTCACGTTGATTTTTATTACGTGTGTTTTGGAAGATTAATATGTAAATATATATAGCTATCGAGCAAAATTTGGCGCGCTAAATTGCATGTATTCTATGTACATGGCGCGCTATATTATTGTTTCGAGGTGCGATTCTATAGATAATAAATTTTACACATAAACTATATATATACACATATTGTATATATATAGTTGGCTGTGGCGCAAATGGAGGAATCTAAAGTAGCAGAGACAATCGATTTCATTACTGAGATGCTTGTAAATACAAATGTAAACTGAATTTTAAGGAACGACGAGACAAAGAGCGATATTTATTTCGGAAGGAATAGTGATTGTGATCGTGTTATTTATTATTAATCCCAATGTAAATGTGCGTAAGAGAACACACACATTGACAACAAGATTGTAAATAAATATATTACTACGAGAGAGGTATTTGAACGTGCGTGTGTTTGTATCCCTGGTCCGAATTGATTCAAACTTCAAGCAGCACGACGTCACGTGACGCTCCATTTAATTTTAGCGAATAAATTAAGACGATACTGCTGCGTTTAAACGGAGCAGCAAGATTGTCGCAAAGACTTATCGAGACTTGTTCGTTCTATATAAAAAAAATGAACGTAATACAGGCCGGTCCGCCAAGAGGACGACGCGTTTTCGCGAGAGGAAGAGCTATACCGAATGCGCAACGCGTTGCAAACATCTTTCCTAAATATCGTAAGTGACCCCGTACAAGAATTGCAAACTTCGCATTTCTCTTTTTCATTCAATTAATTCAGTCAAAGAGAACATTTTACAATATAATTATTTATATAATTTTAAAAGACTTATAAACTGTGGGGGAACAGGGGACGTTTAGCACCGCAATGGTAGCTAAAACAAAATTTAATAAAATTTTTATAACATTGGAGTGGAAGAAAAACGCGCAAATTATTTTGTCGAGATTACATTCGCGAGATAAAATCTATCCTAATGCGTTTCCAAGATTGAAAAAAAAATATAAAAGGACTATCGCCGTCCACGATTTTTAACAATGAATTTGATCCTACGAATCAGCGTATTTTCGCCCGTTTTTATTAACGAAACAATTAATTCTCTTCACGCTCTTGGCTATATCTTTTGTTTTACGCTCTCACGCCATTCTCGGAAGTAGAGTTCAATTCCGGCTTCCCGAGAGTTTCGACGAGTTCCGGACCCGCGAACTCCAGTACAAAGACGCCGAGATACAATCGCAGAGAGAATTACGTCTCTACGTCATCACACCTGCCGAGCACGTCTCGTTGCAGTATAGGGTGAGTGCCTGTGAAATCTTCTCTCTCCTCCTTAAAATAATTCTAAAATCTTGTTAGGATATATCGGAATAAAATATATTTGATATTAGTTATTGATTTTTTTTTTCATTCCATTAAGAAAAAAACGCGATTTTATTTCCCAGGTGAAATCGTCATAGAAAGTTAGACATCATTAACTGTATTACTTTGATCCAATCCAGTTTCTAAAAGCAATTTATACAGTTTTATTTCTGATATCATTTCCGCGCGCTTATGCAGAGTTAGATATAAAAAATGTAATTTCTCGATATCTGTTAGGTCGTATAATCCGAAATCGACGCCGTATGGCACATCCAGCAACGCGGATTCTTGGGTGGTGATCGGTGAGCACAAGTTAAGCAATAAAACTTACAAAGGCATGCTCTGTCTTATTCACGGACGTGTATTTCTGATAGCGTTAACAGCTGGCCGAGGAGACGCCAGGAACGAAGTCGGCTTGGCAGCGATAGATCTTCAATATCCGTATTTGATCCTCTGTCAAATCAGCGATTGCCAAACATATGTGAATACCTTGACGAAAATTAACATTCTCGACCCAGTAGAAGTAAGTATTATTGTTATTAATAAATTTATTTTATTACTGTATTATATTGATTATTTTGCTGCTCTATTATATTGTCAAACAATTTTGCCTTCTGATTTTATATATAATAAAAATACAATTAATTATATAACATAGAAATATAATATTAAAAATTTTGCAATATATGTATAAGAATCAATATACTATTTTTTAAAAGAAAAGATTTAAAACTCTTTCGCAAAAATTTTATTTTATTGCACCACAGCTTGTTATATTAAAAATTAATTTGAAATAATTTTATAAATAAATTGCGATAATAGGAAGACATAATCTTTTAATCATTTTACTAATTTTATAAATGTTATTAATTTTTTTGTAAAAATTAAAAAGAAGAGATTATTGATTCGATAGAAGAGAAGCAATATTTAATGAAAAATATTCGTCCCCCTCAATTTTTTGTTTACCCTTAAGGTACTGATGCCTGAAACAATGTGCGAGCATCGCGATCGTGGAAATAAATTGTACAAATCGATCAAAGAGAAATTCAATGCTCTCAACATCACGCCGATTTCACGAATACACTTCAACGAGTCGACCGGCATGGAACGCGTACGAACTCTATGCGCCAGAGAGTACTCGACTGTGGAATTGATAGTGAAACAAAAGTATATATAACGTTATACAAAAATTGATCATGCACACCTAAACGAATAGCGAACGATACGATTAGAGAGACAAAGAGAAATAGTGTTATTCGTTTTCCTCTTCAGGTATTACGCTTTGGCTGCGGCCGCGGCACTGCTAAAATACGTGGAATACGTCCAACACATGATTTACGCTCCAAATTCGATACGAATAGAGTTTCAAGGATCACCGAATACCACAATGATTGGTAAATTTTTAAAATATATACATATTTTTTTTTAATAATTTAAAATTTCAATTATATTTAAAAAATAATTTAATTGATATAAATTATTTAAATTATATTTTACGAGAAAAGACAAAAACTATTACTTCAAATGCTGCGAGACTTATTATTAATATTGTTTTTACATTTTTCCTCTCTAATTAGTTATATAATGTAATTAATTAATTATTTCTCGTTTAAAATTAAATTTATAAATAATTTATATTTGCGCAGATATCGAGAGCGCACGGAGTCTGGAACTGGTTGTCTCGCAGTCCAAACATACCATTATCAGTTTGCTAGGCACGATGGATCGCTGCCTGACCCCGATGGGTAGAAGACTCCTGCGCGCCTCTATCCTCCAGCCCGGCTGCGACGAACGTTTGATCCTGGATCGGCAGTCGTGCGTAGCGGAATTGATGGCCAATCGTTCTCTATGCACCAGTCTTCAGGTATAGATCAGTAGATTGCAAAACCTAAAAAAAAAAAAAGAGCTGGTTCAACCAACACACAACTTTTGCACCCGCGCATTATGTGAAATCTGTATTTTATAGCCGGTGATACAACGTCTCTTCGGTACGGATCGCTTGTTGACGTTAGCGATTAAACCTTTACACGTCAATGATATACAGAACGCGGAGAGAAATCTAAATTACGCGTTGCTCTTAAAGAGCTGCCTGGACATCATTCCGGAATTAGAAGCAATCCTTGCAACCGGTACTCATCCGTTCTTCGTGAAAATGCGAAAGGTGCTTTTTGCGCTCTTGAGACTTATTAATATTATTTTTACAATTTTCTTCTCCAATTTTATTTATATAATTAAGAATTATTTGTCATTTAAAATTATTAAAAATTAAATTAAAATTTTTAATAATTTATATTATAAAATTAAATTAGATTATATTAAATTGTAATTTTATAATTGAGATATAATATTATTTATTTTCACGCGCGCGCGATTATTTATGTTCTTATCGATACAATAATCTTTTTCCTTTAAACTTGCAGAATTTAAAAAACTCGGAATTCCGTGTTATGAAGGATAAAATTTTAACATTGATACACGCGGACGCGAGATTCGTGAAAGGATGCACTTCCCTGAGTATGCAGCGATGTTTCGCTATAAAAGCTGATATCAACGTATTGTTGGATGTCGCTCGACAAATTTATTGCGAATTAATCAGCGACATGAGAAGTATATATATGCATACAAATAATATTAAAAAATTATTCGAAAAATTATATGTATATATATATTCCTCATTTGACGATTCCGGTTTAAATAGATATGGTGGAGCAGTTAGCCGTGAAGTACAAGCTTCCATTAACCTTGGAATATAATGCGAATTTGGGCTATTATATAAACGTGATATCGCAAAATATGAGCATGATAATCTCGGACTTGCCGGAGGAATTTATTCAGGTAATTTATCGCTGATAACTCGTTTATGAAATTTAATTTTAATTGTAATTTTTATTATAATTTTAATTCTTTACGTAGGCGCGAAAGAACAGAAGATCCTTCACGATGACCACAACAGCGTTATTGACGTTAAATAAGCAGTGCAAGAAGGCTTGCGAGGAGATCTACGTGATGAGTAACACGTGAGTTGATCGTGAAAAGCTCCCTGTTGTAAAATTGTATCAATCTCGTATTAATATAAATAGTAACAATTTGCAGATTGTTGACTAATTTACTGGAGGATATAAGACAGCATGTCGGCTGCTTGTTTCAACTGAGCGCCGATGTGGCGGAATTAGACTTGATATTATCGTTGGCGCAAATCAGCAGTAATCCGGAATACGTGAGACCTGCGTTTGGGACGAAATTAGAATTAGCAAACTCGTTTCATCCCATTATGGAGTTATTTAACAGAGACTTACCCGTAGCTAACGATGTGGTGAGTGTCGGAATGTGTCATCCGTGTGACAAATCTATATATGAGTACGATATTTTCACACCTCTCTTATTCTTTGTGAGCGTAGAACGCCTCGACCCCGTACAATTTTCACCTGATAACTGGGCCAAACATGAGCGGCAAGTCCACGTATCTGAAACAGATCGTTTTACTTCAAATCATGGCACAGGTAACATCGCTTATCGTATCGTTAATTCATCCATTTCTATGTAACTTTATAACTTATCTAATTTTTTCTTTTTTAAAAAACTACAGAAAATGATTATTCTCTTCCTTCAAAGAAAAAAATATTTTTTATCGAATGTTTAATGTGTTTCGTTGAATATTAAATATTTTATATTGAATGTTAAATTTCATTGAATGTTAAGTTGTGAACGAAAAGTTATTATTTATTAAATATATTATTATGGCATGTTTATTAATCATATTATACGGAATGTGTTTATTGTAAACTGATATATTTTATCCAACATTCCACTCCTTGATTCATGCTTATTACGCGTTAATTGCAGATCGGTTCTTACGTGCCGGCGACGAAGGCGACGTTTCGCATCGCGGATCGCATACTTTGCAGAATGAGCTCCCGCGACGATGCCGAGCTCAACGCGTCCGCCTACGTCCTCGAGGTAATCAGCCGATTTAAAAAAAAAAACATATAATTATTTTTTTCATTAATATATCAGTCTCTCTTTTCGAAACATAGAAGTATCACTTTATGTTGGAGATATTTTTTCTTTAATTTTTCTATCAAAAGTGAGTCTACGACTCGAGCGATCTGATCAATCGTATTCAATGTTGCTTGATTATGATCAACTACGGCGCTCTCGATGCGAGGAGACTATTGACTAAATTGATATATAATTTTATATTCGTTTTTTCATTTTCAGATGAAGGAGGCGCGATACATTCTGCAATCCGTCACGCCCAGGTCCCTCGTGGTTTTAGACGAGCTGTGCAGACATACCACCGTCGAGGAGGGTTCGGCCATCGCTTGGTCAATATGCGAGAAATTACTGCTGACGACCGCGTTCACGTTTGCCGCGACGCACTTCTTGCATCTCACCGCACTAAGAAACATGTATCACAACGTGACAACGTACGTGAAAATCTTGCGCAAACGTAATCCGCTTAGCAAGGGAAAAAAAATCCGTTCACGTGCATTTATACACACACGCATATATGCACATATGCATATAATATATATACATAGCTTGAAAATGAAAATTACATATAGAGTGTCTCAAAACCACCGAATGTTTTATTTTTTTTAATAGAATTTGGAGGCAAAAATACCAAAGAATCGATAATTTTTGAATTATAAACGATTGAAAAAGAAGAGCTTTTCATAAAGTAAACTTTGTGTTTAATCAGTCTACAAAAGTATATTTTTCTGTTAATTTCAATTTATATATATTTCATAGATTTTTTCGGTTTGGGAAAAATAATTTCTCTCAACATTTTCGCTAGAAAAAAATTGACTTCGAAACTGGCCAGATAATCTGGTATTAAAAAAATATAAAAATATTCGATTTTCTTTAGACGTCTTATATACACTCTTTTTCTTTCCAAAATGTATAAACACATTTTTCATCTCGCGTTATATACTTTCGCAAAGAGAACGCGAGATAATATATTCTATATCTTGCGCAAATATAATTATAGCTATTAGGCAAGGGAAAAAAATCCAAGTTATCGCAGCTACTGATTTCAGTTACTGCTTCGAGACCAAAACCGCGGAGTCGGAAGATTCGAACGAGCTACATCTGATATACACGCACAAGCTGATGCCCGGAGTAGGACCCACCGATCACTATGGCATTTCTCTGGCGGAAGTGTCCTCTCTACCGAAATGCGTGACGACTAAAGCGCGAGAATACGCGTCTCGGCAATCTAGCGTACAGGTGATGGGCCAAATATGAGTCTACAAACGTTTGTAATTTTTTTTTTCAGAATTATATATATATTAAATATCTTCCTCTCTCTCTCTAGAACGATCTTGGATCTGTCGCGAGTTCCCCGACTTGGGAGAAATCGTGTTACGACGCGGTCGTACGGTTGCGCGCGCTGTTGGAAAACAATCGTTTCATTTTCGCAAATATCATAAATATCATGAAGCAACTGGATCCGGGTGAGCAGCGTAAGCGACGACTCGGAGCGAAGGAAGGAGCGCAGATTCCCGCATCCACGAGCGTCACGCGAGAAGAAGCGTCACGTGGGAAACCCGAGGAGGAGAGAAGCTCCGCGTCGAACGTTCGTCCGACGATCAACGAAAACGCGACGTCGTTAGTCGAATTGGCGGAACGAAATCGAGGTCAACGAGAGGACGAACCGATGGAAATTGTGGAAACTGCTGTTGATCGCAATCGGAAGGCGGATCTATCGATTCACGGGGCTATTGTGAGTCGCGCGAGACTCGCCTCGCAGCCGAGGACAACCGACGAAGAATCGAGGATCGTTCGTTCGCGATCTTCGAATCCCAGCACGTCACATTCATTATCCCAACCGTGCTTGACGAAGACCAAGTCGTTTGTCCAACAACTGATCCCTGACCGAAGTCCTGTCATCATCGATCCGCGATTTTACGTTTGCACGTCCTTCAGCCAGAAACGGTCAACAATCAGAGAATCAGAAGGGCAGACAGAGACAATATTATTGCCACGTGGCAGCTTAAGATCGAATGTCGCTTTAAACACGATGGCGCCTTCTCCGTCAACATCCGTTAAATCCTCTCAATATCACGATTATTGTTTATCCGAGGGAGATTTCGACGTTGCACCTTCTCAATCAACTTCGAGTACTGTAGCGAGGATAATTCGACAAAGTTTCGACGAAAATGCTATTTTCGATCTGCAAGAATCGCTGATTTTTACCCCGGACGATGATGACGTAGTGATGTCACCGATATAATTTATTTCATCACTTATTTCGCAGTAATAAAATAGTATACTTAATCATTAATTTGTAGTTATATAAAAACAACACTCTTTTCCTTTTAATTGTTATATATCACATATTTTGCGCTCTTATATTTTTCTTATCGTTATTATATTTAGGTAAAGAAAAATGTTTTTCTCGCTGAAATTATTTTCTCATTGTATTCGTGTAAAAATGCAAGAATGCAAAACACGAGGTTCACACTTGAGCCCCCGAGCTACGAAAACATATGAATACTCGAATACCTCTTCTCTTCACAACGAAATTGACAAGACATATAATTGGCTCTATTTTCGAGCAAAGACATAGAAAATTGCAAGATTGGATACGCTTCGCGTAGAATAAAGATGACGAGGCGATGATGATCGCCTCGTACACGTGATCGCTTCGATAATTGCTTTGAATATTACGAAAAAAGAGAAAAAGAGAAAAAGAGAAAAAGTCTAAGTACGAAAATTAACCTAGAGAACGAGACTTGTCCAAGCAAAGAGAATGTCCTGTGATCTGCTACCGGAATCGGTGAACTTGTTCCTGGACGATTTCGAGACCAGCCTATGTCTACCAATTCTCGTGGTTATGGTGCTCTGCACCGCTCAGTTTGTGTTTAATCACGTCTTCGATATTGGATACATGATTTATCAGAGTATAAGGAAGCCGATAGCGGAGGGGGAGGGACAAGATAGAGAAACCACGAATATGATTGGAAAACTGAAAGGTCAGCATCCAATAGATAGTTACATATATATCAGAGCTATTTCATTCAGGGCTCGTCCAAAAAGTTTTCGTAAATATGTTTAAATAATATATTTTATATATATATATATATAATATAAATATATAATCATATTATTTATTATATATAAATAAATATATAATATATACATATATAATTATTATTAATAACTATATATATTACTGAAATAAATATTATTTAAATACATTATAATAACATATTATTCCTGTTACACATATTAATTCTTGTATGTAATATTGTATTTTGTAAAGAATACAACACATTTTCGATTAAAAAAAAATAATATCAACAGCATATTAAATATACTCGATATAGCTATAGCAAATCCAAGTTTTATTATTGTTATTAATAAATTCGCAATTTCTATTTAGAGTGAAAGTTCGTTGATCAATGACAAATATTTGTTTTAATCTCGCTAGGAATGCTAACCGCTCTAGGTATCGGAAAACCTGATACGGCGATTAAAAATCCGCAATCACCTGCGAGCAATTCGCGAGAGGACGAGTGGGACTATTGCGAGGATGATGTCGAATAAGATAACGAAACTGTGTTATCCGTGTTATTATTGTAAATAAAACGCTTGATAAACAAACAATAAAATTCCCTCGCTCTCTTATTTTCACGCATTGTGTAATCGATTGAAAGTATTTACTCGAAAAATACATTAAGAATATATATGAAAGGCGCACAAAGTGTGTATGTACACTTCAAGATCTCTCATAATCGATTAAATACAGTAACGTGAGAGATAATCGAACGACCGATTAGCTGCGTGTGATGTCGCGTATCTTGTGATAAAAGAACGACCATACTTAACACGAGCCCGCTTCGTCTAAGACCCAAGTTTTGAGACGTGTGGAAGCGGATGGAGGGAGGGACCAGTCGAGGACATTTGGAAGTGGGTCAAGGTCGACAACTCTACAAGCTCTCAACTTCCACGTACGCCGCAAGTAAGCTCAATCGATCGATTCGATCGTATCATTACTATCGAAAGGGAAAAAATATCAAAGTCTATTGTCTGGAGGACACACATTCTTTCATCATTATTAATTATTACTAGAAAAAAGCTATGAAAATCTCAAAAAATGCTTCATCAATCGCCACATTTGTGCAAATAATTATATACACACATATTGAAGAAAAAAGAAATGTATTGTATATACAATTATATAATATATATATGTATATAGTTGTATATATCATTTTTATATTTTATTTATATAATATGTACATAGTCTTCTTTTCTTATAAATTCTCAAATCGGTTCACATTCTATTGCCTACTCTCATGATAGTAATTTAATATATATATATATAATTTATTTTTTTCCAGTTAGAAATTGTGTAATACAAATTTTCATTTTTCAAAAAAATAGTTTTAAAATCTTACTATTGTACAAAAAATAAGACTTCTTACTAATTAAGAAAATATTAAATAATTAATTTTTTAATTTTTAAAATATTAATATTATTTTAATTTAAAATAAATTATGATTTTTTTATAGAATAGTTTTGAAAAAAAAATTAGAAAACTTAATTTTTTCTTCTCTTGCAATCTAATCTATTTTTACATTTTCTCTCTGTATTCTCAAAAGAGATGGCAGAGTCTCTAAGCTCGCTAAGCCTCGACAATCTCGGTGTTTTGCACCGCGAAACCTTGCAAGGCATATATGCGAAAAACGTGTTACGTATAAAATATCGCCTTGTTATTGCGGCAAAAGTGATTTGCTGCACATTGACACAACGTCCTCGGGGAAATTGCGTTTACGCGCGACTGACGGATTATTTATTATTCAGACGCGATTTACATAGCCGACACAATCAGTTGCGTTCATTCGCATTCACTCGGGCAAATATATCACACGTGTATATGTGCGTGCATGCGTTCGCATATAGAGATCCGCCGTTAAGGCTCCTGGTACCTTGCCGACCATGTTGGAATCGTGACGTTAGAGGCGAGAAAACACACGCTAAAAATGTTTAGATGCCATTTCTAAATAAAAACATATTTGCATAAAATAACACTTAAGATCTCTTTAATACACTTCTAAGAAACGCCGAAAACTATCCTTTTCCCTTTATAATCAATCAACAGCTGTAAAATGTAATATTACGAGGCCCAGTCCGTCTGGTCTTTGCACATGCGCAGTCATTCCGCATGTCAAAGTCTGATATCTCGATCATTTTACGGTTGTTGATTGACTGTCAAAAGAAAAGAATAGTTTTCGGCGTTTTTTAGAAGTGTATTAAAGAGATCTTACGTGTTATTTTATGCAAATATGTTTTTATTTAGAAATGGCATCTAAAACATCTCAACGTGTTATTTCTCGCTTCTGACGTCACGATTCCAATATGGCCGCGGTGAGCACCCAGGAGCCTTAATTCTTCTTGGGATTCTTTCGAGGCCAAAGAGCGTTAAAGCTTATATAACTGACTTATTACGAGCATTGAGAGCAAGAAAAATACTGGACAATATGACGATATCCTATTTTAATGCAGTCGCATTTTTTTCGAGTAACTAAAGTTACAAGCAGTAACAATCACAAACGCAAAAAAAAAATAGTAACAAAAAATTATAACAGATCGTACTAAACTGAACGAGATGAAACTAGATGAAACGAAATAAAGTTGAGAAAAATAAACTTGAACGTAAAAATACGAGAAAGAAGTTAAACAAAAATAATATAAACAGTGTATAAAAATTAGAGATATTTCGAAAAGTAAAATAATATTTATATTTTTTGGATATCTAAAAGGAAACAAAGAAAAAAAATATATAGAAAATACGTATTCTATAATTGTTTTGACGTGCAATAATTGTATCAACGTTCGAGTATTTTTTTAAAGAGCGATTTTACTTAAAAAAGACAGCTCGACGAAACTAGATAAAAGGAAGTATATCGAATCGTGTTTTTCATTTATAAATATCAGACTTTTTATCTTCTTCTCAGAATGGATAACATTTTCTATCATTTCTTATTCTGCTCTCTTGTCGTACTAATATTGCATGAGCTATTTCTCGATGAATAGCGATTCTCTCCTTGACTTAAATCTCAGAGAGAGAGAGAGAGAGGAAGGAAGAAGTAAAGATTGTATCTTCAAGTGCGATAAAAAACGAGATTCTATATATTTCCGATACATCTTATACGTTCGAGTCATATATCTTCCAACGAAAGGAGACGCGTGAAAATTATGATAAAATCATAATCTTGGAAAGAAAATCTTGAAAAGATAAGAGTACAATTTTTTCGATTCAGTAAATTCTTTCATCGGTTCAAGCAGCTAAAAAATGATTATATAGCGAAACATCAATAGATCTAGATAACGGAAATGTGTTATACAGAAATAGAGATCCAACCGAAAAGGGGAATCATCCTCTCTTTCGAGTGTTTGTATACTTGTATTTTTTTCTCGAATTACACAACACTATTCCACAAATGCGAAGATTAAATATTCGTCCAGGCGTGTAGAAAGTCGAACAATAGTCGATAGAGCGTGGGCGAACGTTAAAATGAAGTAAAGCAGCGCGCGAGTTTACGACGGTACCGTTATTTACCGTAATTACCTATCTACAGTGTAGATCCGCGCCAGTTTATGCGCGCCGCGGAAAAGTGCATCGCCTTCTCTCGATTCAGATACGCGCCAGGTATAATTAAGATTGTATTGCCTGTAGTGCAGTCCTAGCGAAAAGTGCGACTGAATTGAAAACATTTATATTTATATTTTTCGAATAAAAATAAATGATGTATATACTCGTATAAACAAAACATTCGAATAATATTTTTAATTATTATATTATCTTGTTCTATTTTTATTATATCTTATTAGTATATTATATTATTATAGCAACGATATTTTTAATTATATTTTATTATTATTATACAATATTTTTAATTCGATAATACGTTTTATAGTTTATTTACATTATTCTTGCTTACATTATTCATTTCCGGTTTTTATAATATACCTCAACGAATCGTAGTGAAACTTGCACAAATCAATCAAAACACTTAAAACACTTTTATAACATTCTTTTTTTGCTTTACGTAACAATGGTCCCAAAAGAATATATTAAAATACTTGTATGTCTTATTGAAATAACCTTTATGAATCGGCGTCAAATTTTTCACGTCGCTTTTAAATATAGCAATATAGAATAATCGATAATCCTTTCATTATTTTCGAGATACGACACATATGTAACAAACATTGACAAAATGCTTGGAATATTATTTCGAGTAAAAAATATCATTGAATATAGATCCTATTTTTAACACTTCCGCAACTACACAAGTATTTAATATCGAACCTATATGGTCAATGATCATTGACATTTTTTTCATCAGAATGACCTCGCAAACAATCTGTCAAAGTTCTAGTTCTGAATCACCCTGTACATACAACAATCGGACAATCCGGTCGTGTTACAAGCCACCGATCGATGCAATGACGTTTGTATACTCGCGAGAGAGACATGAGAAAAAGCGCGTGTGTTTGTATGTACACTTACTTATTTACGCGTGTATACATATATACCCCATGTTCCGATATTACTGCCAGTACTGAAAATATATAATATACGTAACGTAAACTATAGCTCTTCAGTACTGGCAGTGTATATCGGAACATGCCCATAATGTAACGTATGCAGGGCGCGCGTGATTTATGCACTGAACGTGTTTACGCGAAGCGCGTACGCGCGTAATCGTATCGCGATGGTTGCTTCGTATGTAGGAAGTTAAAAGGAGGAGAGGTCCTTGAGAGCTGAAAGCACGATCTGAAATGAATTCTATCTTACCATCGATCTCTCTCTTCTCTCCTCTTCTCTTCTCTCAATTGTGTTTTTCTTTTTTTTTTTTTTGCGAATTGATAATAGAGCGCGAATGGCTTGGTGCCATCTTACAATAGCGAAAAAAAAACTGTAGAATGCCGTATACCATTACCAACCTTTTTTCCATATCCTTCACCTTTTATACACATAGCTATTGTTGCGTAACAGCGATGGTTGTTATGTATTCTTTGCAGTCTGATAGAAAAATTCCTCCAATCTGTCCAATGGACTCGCGAATCTTCTCTTTGAAAGTTTTCAACAATTTAATCGATTCGAATTGCCTGGAATATTATATTGAAAAAAGAAATTTTTTGAAAAATTCGACCGTCTTTAAAGTGTCTCGAAAATATATCTTGGAAAGTTCTTCAATATTTAGAAAATTTTATATACCGGGTGTCCCATTTTAAAAGACCCACTCAAATATCTCAGAAACACTGCGTTAAATCAAAAAATGTTTCCTACAAAAGTTGTAGAGTTTCGAGGGGGACATAACATAGTAATATTCATATGACCTTGGGCGGCGTCTCCAAGGTCAAGTGAAGGTGAGAATAAATTTTTTAAATGGAAACCCATATTTTTTATTATAACATCTTTTTTTACTAATTAATTTGAACAACTTTTATCTGAAGCATTTTTTTATTTTCCTAATATTTTTTCTTCTTTTTAAAATTCATTCTCACCTTCATTTGAGACGCCGCCCAAGGTCATATGAATATTACTATGTTATGTCCCCCTCGAAACCCTACAACTTTTGTAGGAAACATTTTTCGATTTAACGCAATGTTTCTGACAATGAAATATTTGAGTGGGTCCTTTAAAATGGAACATCTGGTATATATGTAAAAAAAATTTCGTTTATATGCGAATGTAGAATCTTATTTAAACTTGTATTTACTGAATACATATTTTTTTTATAATTAATTATATTTGCTGCTTTAAAAGACATTTTTTTTATATGACACTAATGTTACAACTAAAAATTTATTGCCAATTTTGATACAGAGAGAGAAAGAGAAGGAAAAAAAGAAGAGACCATTTACTTTCAAATTTTTCAACTCTGTCTCAAGAATTCTCATTCCTTTTTACATAAATATCTATAACATAAGTTTATAAAACCGCAAAGAAAGGATCAAACAGAATCATGGAAAAATTCTTCGCAATTAAAAAAAATATTCATTAAACACTCTTTTTAGACGACAATATGAAAATATGTCGTACTATTTCGCGCAGAGCAAATATCTCCTCGTTCGTAAGGAATCCACGACTTTTGACAATTTCACTGTCGCGATCAAATTAAATCAGGTCTAGCTTTGTCAAACAAAATGACGTTGCACGCGCGCGTAAAAGAGAGAGAGAGAGAGACACGTATTGAAATGAAATTTCAATCACGCGGACGCGAGCCAGCCGTCGATGTCGCTAGTCAATTACCTTTCAACTGCCATTAGCGGCTCTTATGACCGCAGTGTGTTCGATAATAATAGTCGCGAGGAAGCGCGACTCTTGCACCTCGTGGATTTCACCGGACGGTCGTCGACCCGACACGGAATGACACGTCGTCGTCGCTCGATCGTGTTTGAAAAAATACGTATGTAACTAATAGATGGTCCTCCACATCTTTTTCCCAACAGATGATTAAGTCTATTCTCGCGTTACGCTTTCAGACATCCGTCTTATCGGCGCGAATGATAATCGCCTTACGTCATCGATCCCTCATGTTAAAACCGGTGAATATAATAACTCATTATGGATAAATATCGAGAGAAAGAGAGAGAATGTGTCGAGAAAAATGTGTTGCGCAAACGGGATTTCGGGATCGATGAAGACCCTCGCGCGATTTAATCTCATCTTATATACACGTACGTGCGATAACACGCCATGAAGAAGCATTCGTCGAACACGCTAAATCGCCTTAATAGTGTTATGTGCAATTTTTAAGACATATTATAGTATGGAGCTGGAGATACACTGGAAATGGGGTTCTCTTTTCTAGCTTCTTTTTCTCATTTACTTAGTTTCCACGCGACAAGATCCTGTTTACATATTTCTCGCGAGGTTCTATCGTTCTCATAAAACAACATCGCGCAGCGATGGAAAATTGAGAAATTCACACGCATATGACACAGTTAGACGAACAATTCGCTGTGTATAAATTCCACGCTTCAAAAAATTATATGTAAATATGAGAAAAAATGAATATTAATTTACTTTTATCAGGACAGTCGAAAATAATGTTTTTCATTCTTTTATCGCTTTCTCCAACTTTTTATATGTCTGAATTGAAAGATTATAAGAATTCTCCTCCCTCCCAATTTCGAAATGTGCAAAAAATATTATTAAATTCTTTTCATTGTCCGAGTGAGAGAGTCGTTGTTATCAAGCTGACATTTGATATAATATAAATATGTATAATAAAATATATACATATATTATAAATGTATACAATAATATATGTTATGTAATGATGTAATATATTTTATTATATATATATATTTTTATATAATTACAATATACATATAATATATTATACATATATAGATTTCTCCTCATGATTAGAATAAAACGTAATACAGCTGCAGCTGTGAAAGAAAGACGTCTTCTCGCAAAAGAGTTCGATGAAGAAGCCAGGAAAGTGAGTCTGCTCTCTGCCTACTTGAAAACCGGTAGCGAGCGATTACATAATCGCCATCGTATATGCTACTTGACTTGTTGCAAGTTATTGAATAAACTCGCGTCCCGAGCGGTCGAACGGAGCGCGGATATATTGAATCTGAGAAAGGTTTCGCCGCGAAACCTAATCGTCGCGAGACAAATCGTCGCGCCGCTTCGACCCCGCGATTCGCCCCGAGTATATTTATATTGGTGGCGACTGTTGAACACGTGATGATCGCGTGTGGACGATCTTGGCAAATGTAACGCCGGCCACATGATTGCGATCGAGATGCTATTCGCGTCGCGCGACGCCAGGCGCTCTGTGTTACATTGTATAAATGAAATCCCCACATATATATATATATATATATATATATATATATATATTTTTAGTGTGAGACACGGCGCCGCCGATGATTGAAATGCTGATTGACGACAGCGAAAATGGCTTTATAATAATATTATTTATATACATGCATATCTTTCGAACCTTGATAATACCGATCAATCGAGTTGTAGAAGACTCGGAAATCAGAGGATATTTTTTAACTTCTTTTATTATGTATAAAATTTTTTTTTTTTATCTTTGTATACTCTTGTTAATTTTGTTTTTTTTCTCAAATTTCTATTTTTTCAAGTTACTCTGTAGAAAATAATATTTTTGAAAAATCCCCTCGGCGAATTAAAATTGAAAAATGTAAAGATAAAAAAAATGCCATTTTTTACTTATTTAGATAAAATTTATCGAGGCTGAATTTTAGCCACCACGTAGACGCGATATATTTAGAACGACATTATTATACGGTTCAATATCTTTTACAATATTTTATATCTTAATTTTATTATTAAAGATATATTTAAATAGATAAAAAAAAAGTATTCTATTTTTCGATTAACTTCGATTAACTAGATTCCTCTGGCTCACGTGTTATATTTACAACGCTCGTAAGTATTTTATAAAACATCAAGTGTGTGATTGTATGCGTAATACGACCGGAAATGGTGATAATGTTTACTAACTGACACTGATGATATTTTGTTGAAAGACAACGGTAAATCATATGTAATGTTAGCTTCATTATTGTTCTGGCACTATCCATCATCACGAATGTTGCAATTATCTAAATGTGATGCATACTTCGTAGAACGCATCTTCCACAGAGAATGCAAACGTTGAGATATTTACGAGACTGCGCACGTAACATAATTGACCAGGCTCACTGACCAACCGTAAGGTTTTATGTTGCATCATGATTATTGTTGCAATTCGCTCGATGCAAAGCAAGACAACTATGAATAGATAAAAGTTTTGTCTATATATAGTCTCCGCGTGCTTTGCCAACGTAAAGTATATCGTATACCGGACAGGAAGTAGTATTTTTAACCTCCACGTTTTTAAAATCCGCTTCGATTCAAAAGATTTTATTTTTGATATTATACGAAATATCTTCTTTCTTTTCTATGATTAAAAAATTCTTGCGAATATCGCTAACGATGCAAATAGCTCTTATAACGTTGACACATTCCTACAGTTTAATGTATCGTTATTTCCTACATTCGGACCAGAGGGAAACAGAGAGCGTAGGAGTAAAAAAAATATTTAAAACATTAATATTGATATTATGTTGTACAGTTTAGCGGTGACTCATTCGACTCACTGACTGACTGACAAGTAACACTACTCAAGTGCCATTCGCCGATATTCTTGAAACTTTGCACACACGTAGTACATCGAAAAACATTAAACACGTGTTAGTTTAACAAGATTCAGAATGGCAAATACAAAATGGTGGACAAAATCGCAGAAGTTTCAAAAACTTTATTTAACGCCACTTGCGAAGTTTATTAGATACATGATTACGATTTGGCAACAGTTATATCAATCTAGAGGTGGCGGATGAAAAATTCAATATGACGCATCCAAATGGTGGAAACTGAAGGCAATGGGAAAGTCTACCCAGCCAGTGAAGGCAAGATAGTGGTACTATACCCGACCAGTGAAGGCAAGATAGTGGTACTATACCCGACCTTAAAACGCCTTGTTAGCCAAAATAAAAAAACACGTGTTTAATGTTTTTCGATGTACTACGTGTGTGCAAAGTTTCAAGAATATCGGCGAATGGCACTTGAGTAGTGTTACTTGTGAGTCTGCGAAATCTTTTTACAATAATATACCAGGTGTCCCATTTTAAAGGACCCACTCAAATATCTCATTGTCAGAAACACTGCGTTAAATCGAAAAATGTTTCCTACAAAAGTTGTGTAGGGTTTCGAGGGGGACATAACATAGTAATATTCATAAGACCTTGGGCGGCGTCTCCAAGGTCAAATGAAGGTGAGAATGAATTTTGAAAAGAAGAAAAAATATTAGGAAAATAAAAAAATGCTTCAGATAAAAGTTGTTCAAATTAATTAGTAGAAAAAGATGTTATAATAAAAAATATGGGCTTCCATTTAAAAAATTTATTCTCACCTTCACTTGACCTTGGAGACGCAGGTCATATGAATATTACTATGTTATGTCCCCCTCGAAACCCTACAACTTTTGTAGGAAACATTTTTCGATTTAACGCAGTGTTTCTGAGATATTTGAGTGGGTCCTTTAAAATGGGACACCCGGTATATATGAACACACGATGCGCGATAAAGCGGATTCTTCTACGCAGCACCGTAAAAAATGAAAGAAATTTATGGCTGGGAAATATTTTTATCATATACGTTTCCATTTATGTATTTTGTGTATATTAATATGTGAAATATATGTATATTAATGACATTATATAATCATTGCAATATACACATATATATATATATTCTCTTATGATTAAGATATTATTCCAAAAAAGTCGAGAAGAAAGAGAGATGAGCATATACTTTTTTTTATCCTCTTTTATCCACTTATTGTCATTTTTCAAGCACTTTTATTCATTAGTGATTTTAGAGAAGTACCTTTTGACACTACTTTCCTCTGGAAGAATTATCTCGAACAATTATCGTCGAATTACATTTTTGTCAGACGAATTATCACTCTCGCGATGAGAATTACTGGTGTAATTAGCAGCAGAGACATTCCACAAGGAGTACATAAGAATGTAGTCATTTAAGATCTATACAGTGTGTTTAGTTTAAGTGTTAACATAATTATTTTTTTAACCAATAGAGTTATAAAAATTCGTTAAATAAAAACTGTTTTGTTTTAAACAATCTACACGATGGCTCAAATTTTATTACAGTTATTTTTTTAACTAATAGAGTTATAAAAAAATTTTTCGAATAAAACAAAATTGTTTTGCTTCAAAAGATCTATATAATGATGTAAATGGAAATTTAAAATTTATTTTTCCTTCAGTGTATTTTATCTATTTCATTACGGTATTTTGCAAGGCATTTTATGATAAATTCAATAATATGCAATAGTGTGATTTTCAGTAACCGTTCATAACATAGGTATTATATATTGCTCTTAGGTTTGGTGATAATGATCACATAGAAGAATGATTGTTTTAATTATGTTTTTGTATAAGTAAAATGTTTTGTCAAAATAACTTTTAGCAATTTAAGTAAAAAATGAATACTTTTTTATATTAAATTGATTTTTTTATTTTTTCATACTAGACAATATTTTATAAAAAAAATCAATTACTAAAAATCACATTTTATTGAATGTGCCTTACAAAACTCTAATAAAATAGCTATATTGTTCTATTTTTAAAAAATAAAATAAAATAAAATAAAACTGACATTAAAAATAGTATGAAAAATGATTTAAAATTTTCTATTAAGTTATTTATGTAGATCTTTCAAAGCAAAACCATTTTTTTATTCGAAAATTTGTTTACAACTCTATTAGTTAAAAAAAATAATAATTGCATTGTTAACGTTTAATCTTTATTTTTCTTCTTGTTTGAAAATACGTTAGGTTATACAACACAAATATTACATAACTAAATCCATATAAGGAAAACTTATGAAGCGTCTACGCAACGTGTTCCTCATTGCGAATGATCCAAAGTCGGATTCTCTGTCGCGAGATAATTCGTGGAATTATATTTCGAGTCGAGCAAAACGCGACCGACGATAAGAATATAGAAATAAATATACTTGTGTGCACAATTTCTATTACGACGTCAATTATACAATATTATGCGCGCATTACATCTTGATTTAATCCGCATTTTAAATATATAAATATTGCAATCCTGTCGCCGATTGATAAAATTCGCTCTCTCGAACACGCGACATCGTAATATTATCAATTTTATTGCGATGTTACGTGAACGACAAGGTCAGTATAAGATAACGCGGCATACTTATCGGTATAAGTGTATTTTTGGTCAAACATATCGAGAAAGAAAAAGAGAGAAATGCGTAAATGTCACAAATAAAAAATCTGATAGATATGTCTAAAGTATATCTCTCATGTCTCTAAAAGTATCATTAGAGATAATAAATCTCGCGAATACTTTTTATTCTCTCGATTAAAAAAGAAAATCTTTATTGGAGTACAAAGTTTCACGGGGCAGAAAAATAATCTCTCTTGTGAAAATTGAATCGAAAATATGTCAGGATGATTAAGTTTCTTCAAATT
Organism: Prenolepis imparis; assembly: GCF_030444845.1. Lineage (NCBI taxonomy): Eukaryota > Metazoa > Arthropoda > Insecta > Hymenoptera > Formicidae > Prenolepis > Prenolepis imparis. Next base: position 1,288,149 of record NW_028141165.1, read on the forward strand.
TCGCAATTAAAAAATCCGATAAATAAATATCTCTAAAAAGTATATATCGTTATATAGATAATAAATCTCGTGTATACTTTTTAGTCTCCTAATTAAAGAAGGAAATCTTTGTTGAAGTTTCACGGGGCAGAAAATATGTTGGGATAATTGAGATGTATCTCTTGCACGAGATTTGCGAGTCGCCGCCTCACGCATTTTGTTAATCGCTCCGATTTGTCACTTCGCGACTATATACGCAATCGTACGTATTCTCACGCATATTCGAAGAGGATTTAATGTTTTTAATCAATATCAACGCAGTGTAGAGACACCGCGTCTTCTGACCTCGATTAAAAACGACTTGTCACATGTATAATCGTATATAATCGTCTCTCGCGTTGTCATTACGTCTCAAAACGTTTGGCTTAACTCATTGTCAGTGCAGAGGTAGCGATAATAGCGAGGAAAACATGCAAAAATGCATTATCATATAATAATATATTATAATATGTTAAATATACATTATTATAATATACGTTATATATATATATATTGTTGTAATATATGTTATATACATATATTGTTATAATATGTTATATATATATATATATATATATATATATATTATAAAACATATATTATAAAAAAAATATATAAATATTTTTATAATATATGTTTTTGTGTATGTACACACATATATGTATATTATCATATTATTTTGGGCGGAGAAACGAGATGAATTTCGACGGTGTACAAGGCGCGGCGCAGCCCCATTATTTTTATCTCCGTCTAATCGTTTTACGCCGGAACGAACCGGTATCGCCCGCTTATATTCTTGTGTCACGTTACGCGAGAGTAGACTTTCTGCGCATTTTCGCGGATGGAGAAACAGGAGGACGGTTGAAGGCCACGACGACTTCCGCGCCGGAACCGTGTCGTGCGTGCGTGGGAGGGAAGGGAGAGGGATATATCCGCGCGAATACACACGTCCGGGGAATATAAATTTCGATTCAGATTTCCGGTTCACGAATTATATTATCGTCCACGAGTCTCAAGCTCTCGATTGAAACTCGGGTGTGGAATTATGTGGAAGCCAGAGAACGTGTTCCGAAGGCCTTGAACTTTGCGAAATTTACGACCCCTCTTCGATCACATGCGGGGTCGCGTTTTAATCAAACGATATCAACGGCGGAGCACGTTCGTTCGCGAGTCTTTAACCTTTGCCTCGACAAATTAAATTGCCCGCCAAGTCTTATTCTCGCGTGAACGTTTATCTGCGTCACGGAATACTACGCGAGATGCAAATTGCGCTATTTCTGTGAAATTTATGTAGAATATACATCCGCTCTTCTTATCCAGAAAGGTCTTCCGGTCTTCCGGTTTGCGCCGCGTTTTTGGTCGACGGAGGAAAACTTTTTTAAAATAAATTTTAAAAATGATATTTTCTCTATAATACATAAAACTAATTTATTATGTCCGCTCCTCGCATCCTACACGTCTCCTTTAATTTGTGCCGATTATACTAAATGTCAAATATGTTTGTAATTTTGTTTTTAATATAACTTACTCTTGGTACGATTATTTTAAATATAAATGTAGATCTCGGAAAGCAAAAAGTGTAAAAAAATTCTTTCAAAACGAGACGGATATACAAGAATCTTAATTAAAATTTATAGAGCGTGAACGTGCTTATATTTGCGTCTCGTAGAAATTTCTCGACGCGTAATACATCGATGACTCTAATCGATTCTCCCATTGATCTTATCTTATCGTGGTCTTGTGCAATGAAAAATATTTGCTTTAATTTGGATACGAAAACGTGGTGAACGGGCGCATAGCTAAAGAGAGCGAAAGCAGGGCAGGGATGTGGTTGCATAATGTACCAAACGTATAAATGCGTGATTCAAGCGTGTTATACTACGCATCGTCGTGATATCTAATCGCAGTTGGCGGTACTTGCCGAAAAATTTACGAATAATTGCAAACTTGAGAACTCGTGCACAGAGAGAAATGCTTACGTTGTACACTAATTCGGTGTTTTATTTTAATATTTCAATTTTTCAATTTAATCGCATTTAATTTGAATCGATATTTTGTAGAATTCTCTTTTTTCTCTTGGGGGAAAAAAAAAAAAAAAAACTATTTTTAATTATACTCGTATTTCTATAAATATACTTTAAAACATTTGATTTTATAATTATATCTCCTATTTTTATAATTTCTTTTTTTAATTTAATCGTACTTGATTTAAATTATACCGTGTTCAATTTGAATATTAAATTCAATTGTTAAAAATAACAAAATTAAAAAATTGAATTTAAAATAAATATAAAATAAAAAAAAAATATTTCAGCTGCCGCATCGTATCGCTCGTTAAAGCCGGTAATAATAATCGCCATCCAATCTCGATAAAAAAATATTAGTTTAAAAAAGAAACCCGACATAAGCGCAATGAACGGCAACGCGCACCGTAAAAAGGGAAAGGAATTGGCGTGTATGTGTATGTGTTGTCGCGCGACGTGCAATAAAGTCAAGGCTTTCCGCGTGACGTAACGCAAGTGCGATGCACCTCCGCGCGCGCGCAGGTTGATTGCACCCTGAGATGAGAATTCCTCTCTCGCGCGCGTATACATAAATCCTCCTCGCGGATCTCATCTTTAACACGCCCGATTACGTACGGCGCTACCTTTGACCTAAAAGCCTCCTCCGCGTACTACGCGTGATTCTTTTTCCCTCGCGAATCGATAGGCGAGGAAATAACGTCGCGGCGCACGGAGTGTTTTTTAAAAAAGCAACGATAAAAATATAATATAATGCTCGCACACGCGCACAATCTCTCATCTCTCTATCTTCGAAAATTAATTTTCTTCTTTCGCTAAATGACAGTTGTTTCGATAAGTTTCGAATCTATGTACAGCCGCGATCGCTTGTAACCTCTTGCAGAATAGATAAATAAAAAATATATTTGACATAAGTTAGAGAAATTGAGATTAAGATGAATAAGATATCTTTGGAGGAAATAATGAAAATTGATGAGAATAAAGATAAAAGAGAAATCGATATAAAAGTTTCGGCATAAAATCGACGCGGTGTCTCGCGGACACGATTTTATTTCCGGACTTGTCGAGAGAGAGAAAAGAGAAAAAAAATGTGATCTTAGGTCAATCGAGTTGATCGTCTCTCTTTCGAACCCTTTGGCTAGTCAAAACGAATGGTTAATTAATCACTTTTTTTTTTAAGTACGCATAAAAATAACTCCATCTATCATTTATCAATTTACGTATCGCATATTATCGATCGTCATCTATTTAATTCATATTTATCATCCACTTCATGTATAGCGTTAATAATTCATCTTGAGTTTAAAAAGAGAGAGGAAAAAAAAAAACAAAAACTAAGGTGTACCTCGCTTTTATAATCGAGGCGGTCCATTATCGTGCTTACTTATCTCTCACGAGGTGCTTTGATAAGAGAACGATCGCAAACAATACTCTTAATCGATCAAAGTAATGTCTTTAGGCGCACTCCACTCTCCGTGGAAAACCGACAGCAACTATCTATTCCAGTCCGCATGTTAATGCAAACTTGTCCGCTAATAGCGACGATCTATTGTAAGCGTCGAGTGTAAAAAAGCTCTTTAGTAAGCGAACATATAATCCTTTCTCCTTAGGCGATTTTGCTCCTCGTGACTCATTCATTCGCTCCTCAATAAAGGAAGAGAAGAACTCTGTATCGTTCGCAAAGAATAAAGAGAAAGGAAGCATTATATTGTCATCATTGATGATTTCAAACCGGTTTTTTTTATACCAGCTACCTACGGCGTTATTTTTGCGCGACAATTATTTGATAAAGTTTCGTAATTTTCAATATTATAATAGAATTTTAATATCATATAATATAATATTTTATAATATAATATAATATTTTATAATATAATATATTATATTACATTATATTATATTTAATTTGATATCTTTTTAATTTTATTAATTTAATATTATATTTAATTTTATATTTTTTAAAATATTATATGTATATAACATTATTATGACAAAATGTTATACATGATATATATAAATATTATATTATATCTTTGAATATTATTTATTCTCTCATCTTATGCCAATTTTCGACTAAGAATACCAAACATTGCTCTACGAAAGCATCCACGTGACCTATTGTCCGAATATTGGATAGCTACTTGCCGAGAGAATTCTTTGCATAGGACAACCTCCCTCCTGGCACGAATAGAATCGCAATAATTCACTCATGTATACATATACATATACATGTCGCACAACTACAAAGTATCTCGCGATCAATGTACGTGCGATTAGGAGGATTCGTCAGCGTCGAGTGCGCAATTAAACCATCTCCATTAATTAATTACCTGCGTTAGGCAATCGTCATTTACAGCGACACCGTCTGGTGTCTTTAGTATTTCTATCTAATGTTTATCTGCCGATTCTCCCTGTTACGAAGTTCACGTGAACGCGTTTTGCGCGAATTATTATTTATATATCATCATCTGACACTCTGACAGACTTTTGTCAATCGCGAGGAAAATAAATACACATATGCATCTCTTTCTGTCTCGGATATACACGTGGAACGTCTCGTTAAAAATGTATTTACGCATCGGACGATATTTAATCGGGGCGAAAATGTGTGTTTTGCTTCTTCATCGTCGGCGAATATCGATGCCGAAGGCTGTCGGCGCGATTTTTGCGAGACGCGCGAAATAAAAAATAATCGCTCACTCGCTCGCCGAATTCTCTCTCTTCTCTTCATCGTCGTCGTCTCGCGATTAAATAAGAATCCGCCGCGACTCTTGTTAGAACGTATTTTTCGACGCGTGGGTGTCGGAAGGTCGTCGAGTTCGTAAAGAAGGAGAAAAGGACGCGAAAAGGAGAGAAGCATTTTTCTTTCCCAAGCTCGTAAAGAATTCCTTTTTTCACGTGTTTATCTTTCCTGGCCACGCGCACAGAAAGATATAGTTATCTACCCAATTTAGAATTCGTTAACGCAATCGGAATTAATCTGCCCTAGAAGGCGGGAGATAATTTTGATGAAGGTACAATTGTATTTCACAAATACACATCCCTCCCTTACGTCTCTTAAAACGTAGTCCAAAGAATGTAAATTGGCAAATTGTTTACATCAGCTTGTAAATCATCGAAGAAAAAAAATCGAAACTCTCGTTCCTGGAAACATTTATGTCCAAATGATACATTCAAACTTCATTAGCAGCATTGTAAAAAAAAAAAAAAACTGTTTTCTTCTTTTGCAATCGATTTCTTTTTTCGCGTTTAAACTTATTATTATCTTACAAATGTGTTTTTTTTTTTGTTTTCGTATACGATCGTTCTTACAAAGGCATTTCTTATTGGCGATAGCGATAAGCTCGCCTTGTATCGAACGTGTTGTTTTCGTCGGACGTCTTTATCGATATATCGCGCGATGCGACCATTTGCACAGGCCAGCTCGCTTTAAAAGAGGAGATTGATGAATCATCATCTCTCCGTGTGTAAATGTTGCGTTACTCACAGAGAGATCGTATCCGCGGACATAATCGCGGACAGTCACACGTATGTACATACGGAGGATAAATAAATACGGCTGCTCCCTGTGAGATTCTTTCGTCGGGCAAATCACGCGTCTGCGCGAAATACCGAGTGTCGAAATACCCGGGTGAGAAACGCCGGCTCCGGTGTTTTGTTCGCCGGCCGGCCGGCCGGCCGGCTTGTCCATTTCCCCCTTATCTCTCCCCTCGGTTACGTAACCCTCCTCCCTCACCCATCGCACCGTGATCGTTCTCCTTTAAGCTCGTCCGCCAGCTCATGTTCGTTCCCCACACGATGCGCAAAAAATATACGTCCGAAATCCATTTTAACCATCCTCGCTTCGCGAATCGCGCGTATCCGAGGCGTGTATCCGGCCTTTGAAGAGAAAAAAAAAAGAAAAAAAAAAGACGCACGTGTTTGCAAAAAATCGTCGCAGAAATATTTGCACTTGTGGTACACAAGTGTGGCGACATCGTCTGCGCAGTATCGCCTGAGAATTGACTCGGGTTATATTTGTCAAATCGTATAGACACAAGAGTCGAGAATAAAATTGTACAGTTCTTTTTTTTTTTCGCAATAAGTTTCATTAATTAAAATAGTCGCTATATAATAGCGACTCCAACACTATCTATCGAACAATCATGTTCAGAAAATTCAATTTTATCTCTTTGATACGCTTCGACCACTGGAATTTCAATCAAAGGCTTCGATAAAATTAATATTAATATTAATGTTAATTAATAAATAATATTAATATTAATTATTATATTTATTAATATTAATGTTATAATTTAATATTAATGTTAATTTCTAAAAATATTTCTAATAGCTGAACAAAATGTTGAACATATGTGGGCGCGAGAGGGTTTCGATTTAAAAAGGAGGTAAAATATTCGTAAAAATACGAATAAATAAAAAGTTTTTTTTCGGCAGAATGAGCTTATGTGTTCAAACTGCGTAATCGTCGCAACAACACATTTATGAGTCATAGGAACGGCGCGATAAACGCGCTTCCTCGTTAAAATGAATTGGGATTTAGCTCTTGAACTGTCGCGCGCAATCAGGCGCGAATTTATTTACGGCGATTAATGCTGACGAAATTCTGCATGAATATTGTATACCGCAATTTTTGTTACGATTCGTTCGAATTTACGAAATCGTATACACATCGATCATTTACGCGTCGTTGCATCGCGCGTTAATAATCGCGAGAGCGAGATATACCTTTATCGCGGTAAATTATTAAGGCACATCGGAAGAGGCGAGCGGATAAGAGTCCGCGATAAAACCTGACGTATTTCTTATGAAATAGCGAACGTTCATTTCGCGATCCTCGGCGACGATCTGCGCAGTTTGAAACGAAATCACTCCGCATTACAATTCGCGCATTAATTAAGCTCCGTCTGCTTAAGAGTCGCACAGTCGAAAATATCGTCACCTCGTGAAGAGAATGAATCATACGAATAATAAATTATATATCGATCTTATGTATATCTATTTTTAGAGCAGTTAATTTCTTGACCAATATATTTAACGATTCCTCATTCTTTCTCTAATCTTCTGTCGCGTGTAATTTTTAACTTATTTTATTTAAATGTATCCTGTTGTAAATGTATGTTTTTCACTCTGTTTAAAAAAAATTGTTTTTCCGAAAAATATAATTAAGAAAAATAAAATTTTTTAAATCCGACATTCCTGTTAAGTCTTTTCTTCTCAATCACACATCTTTATTACAATCTTGATTATTTAATTATTACTTTAATTATTATATATGTATATTATGCAATTTCGTTGCTCTTATTTGATGTGCGATTTTACAATCTTACTTTTAAAATTCAGCTTGTCCCGTTTAGTGTTGATAAATAAATGACTATATAAGTAATAAAATAAATAAAGAAATAAATTTGCTATTGATGGTAACATAATTAAATTAATAATAAATAAAAATAAATATAACAAATAACTAAATAAATCAAACGCTAAAAACAAGGTCGACAAATATAATGTCGATAAGCGCAATTTCCGGTCGAATCGAACGAAAGGAACGAGCTTCGATCGAAATGTCCGAAAAAGAAAGTCACGTGAGAGAGTGTTGCATCCATGTTGGCGAGTCCTCCGCTGATTATTTTGCTGAGAGGACTTGCACCACGTGCAGAAACCGGTTTTCGCGATTATTAGGGATGACTTGAACCGAGAGAGCCGATACGAAAGAGACAGCCTTTTTAAATTTTGCAGCGCAAAAAAGGGATTTTCTCACGCGAGTGATTTTTCTAAACTTCTTCAAGGGAGATGTAAATCTCTCTCTCTCTCTCTCGTATAGAAACAAGCTCATCGGATTGTGATTGACAACCCTTCCAAGACCATACTTTTCTACGCATTGCGTGATCACAAATACACAGAGAACTTTCTCTTATAGAATTTACCTTGAAAAAGGAATTTTATGAAAATTTCTCTGATTAATATTTATCACAATAAAAAATAATAATATCTATTACAATAAAATATAAAATATGTTTAATTAATTTTACTATGCAGTTTAGTATAAAAATAATAATAGATATTATTGCAGATAAGAGAAAATTCTCTCAGTGTACTTGTACCAACATAAAAGATATCGAACTTGATCAATATTGTCACACTATATAGGAAATGTATTTATTTATTTAGTTGTTGTTATTTATTTATGTATCTGTCATTATTTATTAATTATAATAATATACATACATTATTTATTATTAATTTGTAATTATGTTACTGCATAGGAAATTTATTTATTTATTTTATTATATAGTTATTTATTTACCAATATTAAAGGGGACCAGCTCAATTTTATAAAGTTGCAAATATCGCTCATCAAAAGAGCAGAGTATGTGATTGTATAATACATGTATATATAATATGTGCGTAATTATAATGTAACAATTAAATAATCGAATTAAAAGAAATTTATTTTTTATAACACGAATGTAAATAATCACGCGCAGTTCTACTAATAATAATCGACAAAAAATTTTGATTCTGTTGTAAACAGTTTTAATTCTCCAATAATGAAATTTATTTATGTAAATGTATTATGAATAATAAATATATGCCATCGAGCAATTGAGAATCAACACATTAAGCGATGAGAAAACTTTTTTTTTGTAGATTGTTATGAAAACGATCTTTATCATCGATTCATAATTAACGGATATTATTAACGATATCGATAATGAAAAGTCATCGTGTTGTGATAACAACATATTTCAAAAAAGATCAAAACTACAATAGAGAGAAATAAAAATAGCACTCACCAATCCGGAGAAGATACATTTTTTTGATGTCCTTTTTCCTTTAGAAAATTCTTCAACTATCAATCTTCATAGTTCGTTCATCAATGTAGATGCAACTTTGGTTACGCAACTTTGCTCGCGCGACCGACGATTTGTTCTCGAAGTCGATGGTAAATATTTCTACAGACGAGAGAGAGACGAAGAGAGCCCGGCGTCATTTCTCCTCTCTCTATCTCGACCTTGAAACGGAGTCCTGAAACACATCAAGAGACCAAAGATTAAAGCTATCGCACGATGCGCATTTTCATTCCTGTGGCTCTCGCTTCCCTCCCCTCGCTCTCTTTCTTATTCTCTCGCGAATTAATCGGTCGCCTGATATTTTCGTCTAGATAACGACGCGAAATGACGCAAACGCTAATCTCACGTTGCGCGAAAATCCGGCGCGGTATCCGGACGTGACGACGATTACTTAATGCGATAGCTCTCGTGCGCGCAACTATTTTTACTTCGCGTACGCGAACGCAAATAAATCGGACGGACGCCACTCCGAATGATTTATCCCGCTCGTGCATTATTAGAGTTAGAGAACCGTATTAGAGCTGCCATTGGCACACTCTGTCGTATATTTACGCGAGCAAGTGAGAGAGAGAAAGAGGACGAAAGAGCGAGTGCGCGCGCGCACTGCGTGTCTCGAGGCGTAAACAAAATTCGGTAAACTGGCATTACTGGCAATAATAGTGCGTCGTTGTGACGACTGCTCTTGTTGTCCAACAACGAGAATTACGCAACGCGACGACACGATTCTCGAACGAGGTCTTAGCTTCTCTCTCTCTCTCTCTCTCTCTCTCTCTCTCTCTCTCTCTCTCTCTCTCTCTCTCTCGCTCTCTCTCTCTCATAGATGTGCGCGAGCCCCTGTGGTTTTACAAATTCGATCAACGACCACAATTTCTCTATCGCGAAACTTTTTTTTGGATTGATAAAAAGGCGTCCTGTATATATTTATCTCTTTAATACGATTTTAGATTGAATTGTGTTCCCCCCTGTACTGAATTGAAACTATTAATATTTACATTTTCCGGATAAAAAATAATGCATATATGTATCTAAACGAAACAGTTGAATAAAACATACTTTTAATTTAATAATGCTATTTTTCTACTACGCACAACTCCAAATTCCAGTAAAAATTATTTACAAAAAAAAAACAACCTTAGAAATCAGCGATTGTTGTGTGGATGAGTCGTAGAGTTTGTCATTGAACTTGAGAAAACGCGCGTAACGAATTAAATGAACTCAAGGAATTGCTCCGAGAATAGGGGGGAGGGGAAAGAAGAGAGGAACGAATATTTATAACCGGTAGAGAGTTTTCTTCCGGAAACGAAACCCAGAAGCGGCGGCACAATCGCGAAGATCGCAGCGTAACAGCGGGAAAGGAGAAGAGAAGGAGAGAGAGAAAGAGAGAGGAAAAAAACACCTGGGTTATTGAATCGCTAATAGCGATTGCGCAATGGTACACGATGCTAGCGTAAGTAAATAAATTGGCATGATGCCGATCGTATCTTACCCTGTCAACAAATCGCGCGTTCGATACGAGGTTGTGTGCTATCCGTATGTATGCAATAGCATAGATGCGAATGCGGATATGTACGATGAGAACGCGACTGTGCTTTTCAAATTCTCAACTGACTTCACGCAGAGCGCGAGCAAAGAATACCTAACTCGGATAACATTCGGGTTCATAATGCTAGAATTTAGAATTAATTAAAAATTAACAGTACAAATTTTGAACGTGTTACACACGTATCCATATTCATACATTTAAAACTGAATAGAATATATACGACACTCTGATCAAAACTATAATTTCGCTAAATCCTACCTAAAATCACGCGATTAATGCAAATGTTTTTCAATAAATACCGTGTATCGTGAACATCCGTTGATTCGTATATATCGTATATATTTACCTGTAATCGTCGCTTGTTAGATACTCTAAAAAAATCCGGAGAGCTAAATCTTTACTTCTTTTAATTTATATGTATATTATTTTTCGGATTCTCGTACGCGACGCTAGGCGGCCGATTGTCTCCCTCGTCTCCCACCATTTGGCTCGCTCGGTTGTTCTACGCGTCTCACCCCCACCACGACGCCGCGCTCGTCCTCCTCCTCCCTCCCTCCGCGGCCGCGTGATACGTGTCGATCACGGCGTACGTGACCGGAGAGCGCGATGCGCGCGCATCTTGCGCCGCCGAAAAGCGAGCGGCCGCGACGCAGCAGCGCGGCCGGCATCGGTCATTCGCCATCCTTATCTCTCGATTTCGAGATCCCCGAAAATGCACCGTCGACGAAAAACAAAGGGTTAGAGAGGAGAGGAGAGGTAAATGCCGGGTGCGAGAAGAAAGGACGCCCGTGCGAGAGGGAAGGCGATCGTCTTTCCCTTTTTTTTTCAGACGATGGGGAATATACGCGTGTATATGTATGTATACGGCGTAGAAAACGCCGCTCCGTATTATTACGCGCAAAATGGCGCGGTCGAAACCGGCGAGCGGAGAATCAGCGACTCTCACTCGTGCCCGTCTTCATCGCGCCAAGATCGCTTTTGAGGATCACTTTCGATTATAAGACAAAATCCGAAATCGTCGTCTCCCGTCAAATTTGACACGCGAATGCGAAGCTAGTGTCTTGTTCCTCAAATTTATCATCGGATGGAAGATAATAATTGCGACGCTGATTGGAATTCGCGCACCGAATTTGTTAGACGGAGAGAGAGAAAGAGAGAAGGGGGGAGAATCATTTATCCCTACCTTCGTTATGACACCTGCTACCTGCTACACGAATTTTATAATCTGCGTTTCGTCTTCGGTATTATATATATACATTGATAAATCGAAGGCCTTGTAACAATAATAACATTCGACAAACTCGACGCGGAAACGAGTGTTTATTAGAAAAAAAAACGCTACAATTAGAGATGACGAGCAAAGAAACATTTTCGAGCAGAGCATCGTAAATACTATTACTATTATATAGACTGAGAATACATCGCGAAAACATGTATCGAGTAACGCGCGACGTGTATCTATGTTAGTGGCGAAAATGGCGATTTCCAATTTGCAATTAACATATTGCATCGCGTCATGTCGCAGAGTTAATAAGCGTCGTCATTTGCATCATTCCTCGACTGGAGCCGCGATCTGAGAGCCACGTTGCCTACGTGACTCGCAGGGCGTCGACGGAGCCCCGTGATTCGCGGATCGACGGTGGCGAGAGAGCAAGAGTGAGAGAGAAAGAGAGAGAGGCTGAAGCGCGCTTTCGCGGACGCGGCGAGGGGCGGGGGGAGAGTGGGGGAAGGCGGCTGAGGGGAGTGGGGCGATCGGAGTGTTAGTAAGCAGAGCGGCCATCTTGTCGAGGTTCAGTCGGAAACCAACTGCCGAGCAGCGAGGGACAGTGATGTGGAAGAGAGGCCAGATGTGTTAGACGAAAGGTTTTTAATGCGCTTCCGAGCCCGATTGCCGCTACGTGCGAGAGGCTGTACGATAGCGACGACGGAGCCACAACGACCATCGCGGGATTTTCGCGTGCGAAAAGACCCGGTACATCCGGTTAAAAACCTTCAGCAGAGTGGGAGCTGCGGAGGAGCGGAAGATAGAAGAAGAGGAGAAGGAGGTAGCAGCAGCAGCAGCAGTAGAGAGCAGGTCGCGGAGAAGCTTCTGGCGAGAGGCTGACAACGAGCTTAGCCTCTCATCGGCGGAAAGGCTTGGCCGCTTCTTGGCTACGAGCGAGGAGAGAAAGATACATCAGCAGAGAGAGAAAGAGAGAGAAGAGAGAGAGAGAGAGAGAGAGAGAGAGAGAGAGAGAGAGAGAGAGAGAGAGAGAGAGAGAGAGAGAGAGAGAGAGAGAGAGAGAGAGAGGAAGGAAAATCAGCGCGGAGGACGACCGACCGAGAGAAAGTGCAGTGTCAAAGTCTGTGATAGTATTTATAAAAAAGAAAAACAAAAACGACAACACATCAGCACCTGTGGACGTGTCATCGTCGTTCGCGAAAAAAAAGGGAGGACGAACAACCGCGCGGAAGAGAGGGATATATAGAGAGATAGGCTTTATATATTTATTTATATCTGTGATATCGACGCTGATATACATCGACTTTCTTCGGGAGAAGTAAACGAGAGACGAAGACGAGAGTGAGAGAGAGAGAGATCGCTCCGAAGAGCGAGATTATATCAGTATCTTAGTGGATAGGCTTTTTTGTATATACGACTGACTCTTTTTTATAATTATTGCCACCGGTGCGAACTACGAGAGCACAGAGAACCTATCGCTCGGACAGATCTCTCTCGAGAGAATCAGTGAACCAGAATTATTCTCCGAGCTTTCCCGGACGATCGTTCGACGACAGCGAAGAGTACGCTAAGAGGAAACATGGTGGAGAAGATCCTGGAGGAGAGAGAGGACGGCACTCAGGAGGTCGGACGAGGTAAGAATCATTTTGACAGTTCTTTGATTTTCTGCAAACCGTTTTTTCACTTCTCAGCATTCATTTTTTTCGCGACAGTATTTCACAATTTTTTTCTACATCTCTACAGTTAAACGCTCTCTTACTCCCAGATTAATTGTTATCAAAGAAAGTTTATTTGACACTTTAACCGAAGAGTATACGATTTTGTGTTATCTTGGAGAGCCAAGTTTTTTTATTCGCTCTTTTTTAGTCCGTATCGTCGATGTTCTTGTGGAGAAGAGAAAAAAAAGGTTCGCGATCTCGCCGGATAATAATCTATCGCTAAAGTTACCAAATACCTTGTTGTATATTGATGTTTGCGAACCGGCCAACTCTGGAGTCGGCGGCCATTTTCACCGGTCGATGTGTAACGACCCGGTATAACAGGGGGAGGAAGGGTGCGCGATTTGCGTTTTCATTGTTGTGAGGTTCTCGAAACAAAAAGAGGAAGGAAGAGAGAGAGAGAGAAAGGAGGAAGATTAACTCTTCTGTCAATGAAACGAGTACTCGGGCACCCAAAGCAATTTTAAAAATGCGTCGGAACTTTTCTTCCCCGAAGCAAAAAGGGTTTTTGTATTCGAAAACTTTCTAAAATATGTTCCATGCTATAAAAAAAATTGTCGCAGTGTAATATGTCAAAAAAGTAGTAGTTTGTACCCGGGTGCCCATACATTGATTAATGAAAAGGTGAGAAATTGTACATTAACAGAAGGGTTAAAAGTTTCACGCTCGAGCATCGTCGATAGAAAGAAAAAGAGACGCGATGAGAATACCTTAGATAAGTGGCTCGTCTTGCTTAACAATTCGCTTTTCGTCGCGGAAATCGCGTCATGAATACGAATCGACGAGAGAAGAAGGGAGAGAACTTTCTCGAAACTCGCGTGTCGACCGGCGATTAAACGATGAGATGTTCCTTCCCCTCCTCTCCTCCTCCTTTTTTTTCGCTCCAAAAAGTAACGAAAATTAAGCGAACGTCATTAAAATATTCAACCACGAAGCGAAATCACGTTCATTGATTTTCTTGGCGACGCAATTCCGGAGTTTCGCGTAAACGTGCAAATAAATTTCGTCATGCAGCTGGAGATCGTGACGCGATAAACTAATATCCGATTAGGTGTGCCTCGATGACTGTATTATTGCATATATGCATATATTACGAGTAGTATCGGTTTTTTTTTTATCGCGAATGATAATTTCGCCTCGAAGCTTCGAGAAACTTTAAACTTCAAAATTCGCTTGCTGTGTCGCAATAAAACACAAGTAAAAAGAGTCTAGTATTCTAAAGTCGCTCTAAAAATACGCGCATTCTCTCGTGTGTGTTTACATAAACACACTTTCATATCCCGAGTTCTCCTCTAATCGCGTGTCAATCGAGCGAGGCTCGACCGCTAATTATATCGCCAACTATAACTATATCATCATTATTCCTAAAAGCGGAAACTCAGGGGTGAGGAGGGGAAAGAGGGGGAAAAATTCCTAGCGCCGCGACTAAATTATGCAACGCTTTACATGGATTGTGTAGTATGTAGTAAATAAGTAAATAAAACGAAGTCACGTCCGCGAAATGAAATGACAAAACGAAAAAAAATAATCACAACTTCTTCAGCTTCCTCTTATTTAGCTCCATCGAAGCTACGTCTTTCCTTGACAGATATGTAATCGGTAAATTTTCCAACAAAAAGGAAAAAAATTTAGAGACGAGGAAATAGGATATCTCGCGCAAAAGACAGAACAAATATATACCTTTCGAATTCTTTTTTTCATTTTTTGTTCGCGTCGGCGAAATTATTTCGCCTCGGGATCGAATCTCGCTGATTCCCGTGGAATCCCGTCGACGCGCGATTTTTTTTTGCAAAATATTCGCCTCGAAGCGCGAAACTCAAAGGGCATTTTTTTCGAGAGAAATAAAACACGCGTTTAGAGATTTTGCAACGTCGCTACCGAGCGACGCACGCCGGATTATTTTTTTCGGCAGGAAGGGGGGAAGAGAGACAAAGGGTGAGAGAGCAAGGGGAAGGCGGGGGGAAGAAGAACGAAGTGGGTTAGTAGTCGGATACACCGGGCGGTCTGGTTCGAGAAGTTTCGGCGCCACGACGCGGATCCACGAAAGGGAGAGAGAGAGAGAGAGAGGCGAAGGGGAGTCGGTTGTAGGGCGATCCAACAAAGAACGTAGGGAGAGAAAGGGTCCCAGGCGCGCATGTCGGTTCGGCGCGCTTTTAAAGGGAAACACGCACGATCCGAGGAACAAAGAGCCTCTCCTCGGCCACCGTCAAGCGTATATCCCGTTTCGATCGCGCTAAAGTTAGATTAAGGTTGCTACTCTTTCAGAGATAGACGCGAGATTGTTTTGGGAATACCGAGAATAGCGCTCTGTCGATAGGGGAAATAATACGGCTAAAGATATTCGTCAGACGATGAATAAAAAAAATTTATTGATTAGAAAGAGACGTGTATATCTATCTCTATAAAGGAATAATAAGAGGAATAGGAAGGTCGATGTAAGACACACAACGGTATCACGATCCGAATGACGTGGCGTACAAAAGTGCAACTAACAAGGAAACTCGCGAACCTGAAAATTTTGATTTTTATGAAAAATGTTTTCATGATAAAAATATCTTACTAATAAAAGTCATTTTTTTAAGATTTAAAAAACTTGATCAAAAATTATTTTTTCAAAATTTTATTGATGTAATTAAATAGGTATTTTTACAACGAAACTTTTGTATAAAACATTTTTTGACATCTCGAATGCTTTTCGAGATACATGGAGAAAAGCAAAAAGCCATTCTATATATAGTTTCACCCCTTAGAATCGTTTTTTGACAGCACCTGAAAATTCATCTAATTTATCCTCTCCCATGCAAAGTTTCATCAAAATCAGAATTTTCGAGTTCGCAAAGTTCTCTCGTAAGATCTTTACGAGCCGTCTTTATTTTTCCTCGGATCTCTAACGATTATACCAGATGGAAAATGACGAACGTTCGAGCATTGTTTATTCGTCGGGATGGAAAAATCGGGACTGGACTAATTGCGGCTAAATTTCCACGTCACATATGCGCAGCCTCACGTAACCATAACGGCTAAAAAAAGAAGAAAAAAAGAAATAACCGAAAGTCACGCTCCGGCACGTCGCGTGATTATACTCCCTTTTCCGCCTGACCCTCTAATTGGGCGACGACGTTCCGTGTAGCGTCGCGCTTTGTTCGTTTAATTTATGTACAATTATTAATGATACATTATTACGAGCAGTCGTCCACCACCTTCCTCTCGAACCTCGGTCGAGGCTAACAATAAGACACTCGTTACGTGCACGCTCGATGGTTTTGGATCATTGTAAGACACGAGTGGAGATCATGACCCAGAATAAATAAATCTATTACTGATGATTTGCTATTTATTTATTTAGAAGAATATACGCGCGGGGGAATCCCGTTGCACCTCAAGAGAAGAAAAAGACATTAGATTAATAGCAGAGAAGAAAGAAAAATAAAATTAAGTACGATGAAATAAAAATACAAAAATAGAGTTAAAATTAAGATATAATAAATATCTCGCAAGTATATTTTCCGACGAATCTTGGCTCCTCTCTAGCATTCTTATCTTTGTCTTCCGGGAAAATAAATGTCTCAAATTTCAATCGCGAGAATGTTATTTACGGCTTTTATGTAAAACGTAAAGGAAATCGTATACGGTGACGATTTTCGCGTAATCACCAGCGCGGATGAAACATTATCGCGTGTGTATATCTCGCGTAAGATGGCGGCGTTCCTTTTCTGTGCCAGTCATTGAACTCTCGTGGATTCGATGTACGTGTGTGTTTGTATATATATATGACATGTGTGTATATGACATGCTGCAAATCGTCATGCGGCGTCGACACCGACGACGTCGCGTTTGCGAGACGCACGAAAATACATTCGCCGAAATTACATGATGACGCGCGAAAATCGTCGGAATGATGAAGATGACGGGGGAGTCGAGGAGCCAGCGCTTCTCGAAAGTTGACGACTCCCGAAGAGATCGGTCGAAGAGGAAGTTGTTGGTCAAAAATTTCGGATATTTCCGGAGAGAAAGGGATACCGAGAACTCTTGGGAGGAATTTTCGGAGACGAACGGACATCATCATCATCATCGTCGTCGTCGTTACGTTTATTTTTGGATCCGCGTGAAACCCGAGTCTCTCCTTCGAGTCGCTTCGACGAACCGTTAGCCATTGTCTCGAACACATGTCAAATGACAATAAACGATCCCCTCGATGATCAATGAATGATAGACACGATTATCGACTGACTTTTTGTTGCAATTTCATCTTTTTTATTTTCTTTCTCTCTCGCTCTTTATCACTCTCTTGCTCCTTTGATGTAAATACTTTAACTTGACCGTAGCTGAGAGCCGTTCCGGCAATCGGTCATTGCGATTATCGCGGACAATAAGAGAGGAGTCGAGAGACCGGCTTACAGTTACGCGCTGGGAGACTCGTTCTCGATTCGGCTCTGATTTCTCCTCGACCCACGCGAGCGAGTAAGCGAGCGAGTGACCCGAGTGTGTGGCCGCTCTCGAAGGAGTGTCGGCGGTGTATACTTTATTATTCTTCGCCGCGTTTGCATATCGTGCAGCGGCTCTCTCCGCCCACACAATCGGCACGCATCCTTCTTTCCGCATCGGCTGCGAGAGACCGGAGTTATTAATACTGCTCGCCGCAGTTAGCCACCGACGTTATCTCGACAAACTGTGCTCCGCCTCGTTATTATGTACCTACATAACGTTACGGAATTTTTTATTCTGGGATTTCGATCATTTTCCATCCAAAGATGCATTTCTCCTTCTTTACTATTTAGATATAATTATCCTTCTTTCTCGAACCGGGGATTAATTCGAGACGAAAGCTTCAACGGGAACGGAAATGGAAAAACTTGCCTTAGATAAGATTTTATTCTAATAAATACAGTTAATATTTGCTCGATCATATGCTATTTAATTCGACAAGTTTTTATGGCTAGCACAAATATATTTAATACATACTTACAAACGCTCGGTGATGGTTGCGGAAATATCGTAGGTGTTTATTTCGTAGATTGCAGCGCGATTTTCCCTCCGAGATACACATCTCGTGTAAATATCCGCTGTATATATCTCCGTTAACGAGGATTGTGAATCGCGTACCGGTTACCCGGGTCTCGCCTTCGCGCGATTGAACTTTCCCAGCGCAAAAGAGCGAGAGAAAGAGACTAGAGAGAGAAACGTCAAACTCTCTGCACGACGGGCTGGTATCGGCGACCGAGAGTCGCCCATTTTTAGCAGCTGAATTAGAAAGTGCGAAGAGACAGAACCTCTATACCTGGCGCCTGTATTAGACGACAGGGTCGTCGTTTCGAATTTGATTTTTTCCGAGGGTGAATTTTCAAGTTATTCGAGCTTTCGATAAACGGCCGCGCTTGAAAGATCCAAAAAACAAAAAAAAATTTATTACTCTGTCACGCTTTGCTCGAATTCCAAGATTATCGGGTAGGTATCGGATAAAGCTCGCGTCGGAGGTTTCGAGAAGGCATTGTTGCGCCGGAATTGTTCCCATCTTCATTTACCCCGGCTGAATCGATTACGTGGGTTTCCACAACCCGGGGCACAAAAGTACGGCCTCCTCTATATATAATCGAGGCGCCTCCTTCCACAAAAGCAAATTCTCCTCCCCCCCCGCGTGTGTTTCATTACTGCAGGGAAATACTGTTCCCGTAAAATATCTGGGAGAGTCCCCGAAATTATATTCGCGATGGGAGAAATAAAACGACAATCTTCGATATCTTTCTTCCTTTTTTTTTTTTTTTTAAATTATTATTCCATTATTTTTATCATTCTTTTTTACTTTGATCCGACGCGACGTGGACCTCCCTCAGTTATCGCGAAATAACTCGACACGTGCATGAATTACGTAATCGAGAACACAGAAAACATGTCGAACGAAAATGCGTTATTCTACGACAAGCGGTTGCAAATAGCCGACCTGACACGTCAACGTTTATTGGGGCGATATAATTATAAACCTCCGCGCGCGAGAGCATTATTTTAAACCTCTCTTCTCAATAAGAGTATGGTTATTCATAAAGAGACAGGCGGCGTCCCGATGAATGTGCAAGGTTCCCCTGCTTACGTGACGCGATAATCGCTTTCTCTCGTAATAGTTCCAGCATCTTTTTTTTTTTTTTTTTGCCTTATCAATGGACTAATTGATTTTTATTGCGTGTCCTTTTTCTCTCTCTCTCTCTTGCGCGGGATGACGCGATGTTCGCTTCTAAACAGTCTGTATCTGACATCAGGGAATTATCGGGCAAGAGGGGGGAGAAGGGAAGAGGGATGGAACTCGCGAGGGGGAAATGTGACTAAACAATAAGAGCCGCGCGATGTCTATAAGTTCGCCATAATAAACGATGATAACGCGAAGCCTCCGTCACGTGTGGCGAATCCGCGAGCTACTTTGTTCGCAAAAATAAACACACCCGTGTTGCGTAACATTGCGTCTTCAAACACACATCGTTGAGATGCACATTCGCGTTGAGAAAGGAACGCCTTTCCTCAACCTTTCTTATTGTTTGCCTCAAATTGGATTTATCTCGCGAGAAATTGTGGAGCGTTCTCTATTTATATTAATTACAGAGTGAGAAAGTTGATGGAAAATTTCAAGTTTTACCGTCTCCCTGAACTTTCGTTCAAGTTTATTAAATACCGTACAGAAAATAAAATTATCTCTATATATATTTCTCACTATTATATATTTCTACTTTCAAATAGAAATATTTGATGGCGAGAAAGTTTTATTTTTAAATATTTGTTTCTTTATTAAATATTTCCGTTTAAAAATATTGTAGAAATATTTAACAATCATAAATGTAGAAAATAAAGAAATTGGATAAAATTTACATAATAGTGCGAGATTGATTATATATCGAATTTCAGTCTAACGATAAGCGTTTGTCTTTCAGGGGATGGCACCTGCCGGGATGTAGCTTCCACCGGGGAGTCCATAAGCGCGGTGCAAGCTCGTCAGGAGGAGGCGAGACGCAAGAGGCGCAGGAAGAGACGTTCTGGCTCGTCCGTGGTCTCCTCTTGCTTCCAAGGTAAAGCACAGATCGCCGAGCAAGAAAAAAAGGAACGAGAGAAGAAGGAATAATTCTAGCGCTCCCCCGTCGTCCGAATCCCAAGATAGATAAGAGAGAAAGAAAAAGAGAGAACGGATGTCTCTTGTAAGAACGGCCATTCTCAAATAAGTAATGCGCACGTCGTATCCCCTATATGCGTAGCGCAACGGTGACTTTGCGGTAGTATCTCCTCCGTAGGTACGTATGACCTTGGACAAGTGTTCGGAACACTCGAGAAACTCGGCGATAATCGATCGCGCAGGCGGCCTGGAATTTTGAACGCCAAGCCAGGAGCGAGACCCGCCGCTTGTGTTTATAAACACCGGAAATTCGCGTCCCTTTCCCATCTCCGGCCCGAGAGAATAGAAACTAGACCCTCGCAAAGGACCAGCCACGGAGATAATAATACCGAGGAATTCTCAGGGAAGCAGCCAAGAGAGAGAGAGAGAGGGGGGGGATCAGCTGTTCTCTTATCCGTGAAAATTTTAATGCAATTAAAAAATGCGGGGAAGAAATTCTCGTGTTTTACTCGCGAGATGATCGCGATAATTCGCTACCTTCGCGTTTCTAAACTGGTTGTATGTACGCGTCTCTTATAGCAAAGAACAGAGCGGGATCGGAATTTAATCCGAGTTGCGCAGCTGGCAAATACGGTTATTCGGCCACCGAGTCGCTCGCACGATCGATACCCGGCCTCACGGGAGGAGGAGGGAATAAGGGGAGAGTCGCACGAATTCGCTTCACGGAGTTGCTTTTCGCTCTTTACGAGAGAGCGTGTTGTCAATTTATTCGATTCCCCTGCGCGAGGATGATTTGCAAGTCGTGACACGGCGATTGTAATTAATTGTAAATAATTTATGCAATTTCGTAATACGCGCGCTTAATTATTCGTGGAGTTATAATTATTGATATCGGAGTATATGATTAAAGGGATTAATTAATCAATCTTTAATCAGTTTGTCAAAATAATTGAATCTTGAAAAGTAGAAAATTTTTCAAACAACCCATTATTCCGTTTTTTAATTTATCGATTATATTTACTATTAACGAGGATAAAAAGATGATGGTTTAAGAACTTTAGACAAGTATGTGAAAAATAAACAATTGTAATTAAGGAAATATTGAAATTAAAAGCGCATTCTTGGAATTGTTGTTTGAAGAGTAAAAGAGTCTAAACAATTTAAGTTATAATAAATTTAATTAATTCTGTTCATTATAAAATTAACTGTAAATCTATTGTTTGATTTAAAGAATCGCTACATATCAGTCGTTTGATGAAATATTAAATTATTAAGAAATATTAATGTTGAAGAGTCGAATGTCAACCAGATCGAGTTTACATTTCCTCGGCCGATTGCGTCATATTTCGCGTGATCGATTCGAGAGCCCCGGCTTGGTTCGAGAAACTTCCAACCCCCGCTGAAATTATACAGTATATATGTACTATTCATAAGGTCGATAGAGAGAGAGAGAGAGTTTTGTGTCTAACAAATTTATATATTCTTTATCTGCGGATCGTCGATCATTAAAGAGCTATTTCAAAGCTCAATTTCCCTCAAAGATCCATATTATTAGCGGCAAATAATGGTGTCATTAAACCGCGAAGAACGCTCGATTTTTTTTTTTTTTTTTTTTTTTTTTTTTCCGTAACATTATTTTCTCTGTCTCGGTAAATCGCGGAAAGCGATTGATCGCGCGCATGCGTGGGTGGTTGTCGACGATCAGCGCGCAATTTTCGCATACGACGCCTATACATATTCGTTCCGCTGCCGTTAAAATTGAGCAGAGAGAGAGAGAGGACGTAAAGACTCGCGGAGGCATATTATCGGCTTCTGGTTGCTAGGCGCTAGCGACGCTGCCATGCGCGCGTATCCTGACGACGTATAATCGGAGCGAGAAATGGTTGTACGGTACGGGAGGAGGCTGAGGAGCGAAGAGGGCGACGCGGAGACGCGGCAACGTAGGCGCGTAAAACTCGAACGAAGGGGGAGAGGGTGGTGGGGATGAGCGAGAGGTGCGGAGAGTCCGGGAGGAGAAGGAGAGGAAAGGAGCCGCGATAGCGGCAGCTCCGGACTTTCGAGAGAGCGAGAGAGAGAGGGGAAATTCGGTGTATGTGCGTCGTAGTTCCACGCTCCGATCTCGGCCACCCCCTCTCGACCTTGACATTGACTGGCCGTCGGAACACAGGACACACCGCGCTCTGTCACGCGCGTCGCGCGTTCAAGAGAGACGCGGCCTATCTCTGCGAATCCGGGGATAATTGGACCTCTCGAGCGTAATCACGATTGGAACGCGGCGTAGTCGAAAAAAGATCGATCAATTTTTTTTCCCTGTTTCCTTTTCTTTTTCTTCTTTTTACAACGTCGAGTGGAAACTCGTTCCAGCTGGCGACAGACTTTTGCGCGTCTCTCCGATAGGATAGATTTTCTAGTTATACGATGCATTTGAAGAGTCGTTTCAACTCTTCTCTCAACGCATCATTTTTCATCTTTTCGTCAATGCACGAGTACCCGGGTACCAAATACTTTTTTAACACATTGCACTAACTGGACATTGAATATTTTTTCCCGTTATACCTTAAAGGGTTTCCGAATACAAAGCCCTTTTGTTTTCGGGCAGAGAAAAGTTTCGACACATTTTTAACATTTAATGTTGCTTTAGTATCCGGGTACCCGTTCATTGACGGAAGGGTTAAAAAAAGAACCGACCGTCGCAAAAGAGTCTCCGGTGGACGACGCTTCCGATCGATTCAATGTTGAATTCTCTCTCTTTCTCTCTCGTCAAAGTGACAATGCGACGTGGTGCGACGTATATATATAATTGCCGTCGATCGCGTGCTCGTAGAACGACGCGCAATACCACGCCAAATGAATATCGCATTGATTCACCGCGGTGAATCCATTGTATATTGGTACATTCACGGAATCAAAGGTTGCAGTGTTTCTCGTTCCAATGATTTTCGAGAACGCGTTGCGAAACTCGTCGCCGAGTGTACGTGAAAAAAATTGCCGCAATACCGGAATAGATGTGTGAAAATGCGTAGGATGTACAAAATTAAATCATCGAGAGCGCTTTTTTTTTTCATTTTCTCCCTTTTTTATAGAACCGATCGATGAATATGTAAATGACTTTGTATTGCAGAACTGTATAAGCTGACCGGAGAAGTTCTCGGGGAAGGTGCTTATGCCTCTGTCCAGACCTGTACGTCCTTGTACACGGATCTCGAGTACGCCGTCAAGATCATCGACAAGATCCCCGGACACGCGCGTGCCAGGGTGTTCAAAGAAGTCGAGACGTTCCACCATTGCCAGGGCCACCCGAACATCATACAGCTGATCGAGTTCTTCGAGGACGAGGAGAAGTTCTACCTCGTATTCGAGAAGATCAACGGCGGCCAATTGTTGAACAGAATTCAGGAACGGGTTCACTTCACCGAGAGAGAAGCGAGTCAAATCGTGAAAGAGATTGCGAGCGCGTTGGACTTTCTTCATAAGAAAGGTAATTTTGAATAACGAAACGATTTAACGAGTTATGAGTAAGATAGGAATTGTCGGACGAAATACAATATATGTATATTGATCAATTATATGTATTCAGGGATCGCTCATAGAGATCTCAAGCCCGAGAACCTCTTGTGCGTGCATCCGGACAAGTTGACGCCGATCAAGGTATGCGACTTTGATCTTGGATCAGGTATCAAGTTTAACAACTCGCTGTCTAGTCCTGTGGCAACGCCGCAACTTTTGACGCCGGTGGGCAGCGCCGAGTTTATGGCGCCAGAAGTAGTCGAGGCCTTCATCGGCGAGGCCAATTACTACGACAAACGTTGCGATCTCTGGAGCCTCGGGGTCATCATGTACATTCTGCTCTGCGGCTATCCGCCCTTCTACGGCAACTGCGGCACCGATTGCGGCTGGGGCAGGGGGGAGAATTGTCAGGCCTGTCAGGAATTGCTGTTCACCAGTATTCAGGAAGGCAGATATGAGTTTCCCGACAAGGAGTGGAGATGCATCTCCGAGGACGCGAAAGATTTGATCAGAGGTTTGCTCGTCAAGGAGGCACACCAGAGGTTCAGCGCCGATAGTATTTTGAAACATCCCTGGATTAATCCCGGACCGACTTCCGTCGAAACTGGCGATCGATCACTTACCACGCCTCATATCATAAGGTAAGTGTGTTTCCCAGAATTGAATTTATCTCTCATTCTCCAATCGCTCATTCTCTCAATCGCTTAAATTTGCTTTCGCAGGAGGAACAACTCCGCTAGAGAACTCTCAGCGTTCGCTGAGTCCGCAATGGCTGTGAATCGTGTGGTACTTCAGCATTTCTCTCTAAATCTCGAGGAGCTGACGGAGAACCGGGAACCGAGACTGTCTACGTCGTCTACCGACGACGACAATCATCCGTACGGTCACATGTCCGACTCGAGCAGCGAACTGTCCGAGAACAGCAAGCACTTGACGGCGCATTCCTCCAGCGAGTTCGACGGTACGCGACAAAAGTCATGTTCCGTGCGTTCCAGCGTCGATCTGAACGACACCAAGATCATCGGTAAGAATCGCGTCATATGCAAGGACTCGCTGCAGAATTGGTTCGGGCTGTCACCGCCGACCGAGAGTCGTCTGATGCAGCGCCGTTTGAAGGCACGCTCCGATCTACTCGAACGTCAGACCGGCAAAGCGGTAATCGCATCCCCGAGTGGCTGAGAGGTCGCAATAGTACCGCCGATCGCTCTTTCTCATTACAGTATCACTTGTCTCTTTGTAGCTACGTGAGGACGCGAACGATGTACAATACTTTTTTCCAATGGCTTAGGAAGCTAACGTATAGCGTAAGTCGAGTCTCTGATTCTGCGCGGGATATAACGAGAACGGGCTCAATCCATTTACGATAGTGACGACAGCGATAATAATTGAATAAAAAGTATTTTCGCCGGGAAAAATGATTGAAAAGAATTATCTCACCGTTATCTTTTCTTTCTTTTCAGTAGCTTTAAGCTTCTTGTTTTAATTTTTTTTTTTTTTTTTTTTTGCAAACAGTTTGATGACAACCAGATTATTTTTTCTTTCCAAGATAAAATTCCATTTGTCGACTATTAACAAATTGATTAATAATGCGCGATACATATTACAGTTATAACATTGCATAGCATAACTATTAAAGTAATGTATAAAAACTATAAAAATATGTAAAGTAAGGGATTTACATAGGTATTTTTGTTTAGACTGTAAATCTTGATTGTAATAATTATAATATATGCGCTTTGCAAATGTGCATCGAAGCGTGTGCATATCCTTGCGATACGTAAGGAAAATATTTATCATAATCGGTACAAAAAAAAAGATGAAGATAATATTACGTCGCAATTTGACATTGCGTTCGGCGCGCGAACAAATCTTGGAAATTAAACCAAATCTGATTTCATCAAACGTCGCGTAATCTTTGCTGTTGCGTGTTGCTAATTACTCACGCAGTTACATATTGTTATACATATTGTACAGAGTATCTACACGACACGCGCATCTAACACAATTGTATCGTCATCATCCGCGGATGGAAAATCGACTTTCAAATATTTTAATCATGTCGAACATTCATATGCAAACGAGTCCAACATTGCAAAACATCCCGTGGATGATTCGGAAGTGCATTGATGCGTCGACCCTGACGCGTATTATCCTTTCGTTACGTATCAGACACGTACGATAAAATACAAATACGCGCGTTTACGTGTAGACGGATTAACAAAAAAAAAGAGGAGCAAAGGTGAGAAGACCCTCGTAATCGTGATAATTCGTGTGCTGCTCCAACGCACGAATGCTTTATTACGTAAATATTCTTTTTTTTTTATTTGTTTGCGAAATCCCTTTCAGTTAAAAAGAACAAAAAAAAAATACAAAAAAAATCGACGAACACAACTGACGCAAGGCGAAAAACATGTTCCTTTTACTGCTTTTTTGATATTGTTTCAAGTATATTCGAGCCATAATATACATACATATACATATATGTGTGTATACATATATATGTGTATACAGTATACATATATGTATATATTCTCGAACGGAATAAACGGAGTGAACGTGTCTCAGCCCACAGGTGCAGATAATAGTTTGCTCATATTATAGATTAATAGAAACGCGATAGATCATAAGTCAACGCGAGATTTCAAAGCGACATTCAAAGGATGCGCGGAAGTGGATGAAAAGAGAGAATGGCCGCTCAAACTTCAACTATACAATTTCGCATTTCTGTTAAATCACGTTTATCGATATAATAATGATGTTACATATATTTTTCGTAGAGTTTTATCGACCTTAAAAATGTTTTAATGCCAGTTCAACCCACGGTAATGCTTTATATATATATATTTTTTTTTTTTCTAAACAAATTTATTTGCGTTCTTCTAAAGTTTTGCTTCGTTTTGCTAATAATTATGCACGAGTCCGCGAAGCAAAAAGTTGCGCGATGAAAGAAGTTACAAGAAGTTTTACTTTGGTTCGTATAGAGACAAATCGTCGATACTTTTTTTTTTCTTTTGCCTAATCGCGCATTTTATATAGAAAAAAAAAAGAAATAAAGAATTACTCTCATTCACTTCTTGCTAATGATGGTGGACCGATTTTACTCAGGGCAGCTGGGAGAGACCGCTGCGTACGTTATTCTACATAAACATACGCTCGTACAATTTGAGAGAAGCTGGGGGAAAATGTAAAGAGCTCTATTTGTAAGATTTACAGAGCGCGCAGTCCCTCCGCAATTGTAATGTCAGCGATCGCGATTAGCATTCGCAACAGAATATCTTGTAATTTTGAGAGAAAGAGGAGACGGAGGGCTGCGAACGTGTAATATCCGTTTATACATTATAATTGCATCATTGGAAACTTTCTTAGAAAGTCATTCGCTTGCTGTAGGCGGGTACGGCTTTTGTCAACTTCTGTCTTCTTTGTACTTTGTAAGTACTGGTAAGATAAAGATTAGTGTTTATAGCGCGCGCGCGCGTAGAGATGGGATTTTATATACATGTATGTGTATGTGTGTGTATATACATATATATGTATATATATATATATATATTGTTTATGTATATATGAAAATCTCCGTGTAAATAGAAAAGCTATGATATAGAGGTATGGAAAGCAATATATACAATGCGGGCTCTCTTATATATAAGAGAAAGTGTCGGAAGATTATAATATATTTATCGGCCTCTTTGCGCAAGGTCAAAAAAAAAAAAAAAAAAAAAAAAAACTTTGTTCCTTAATCAGTCGTAGCGTGTCAGAAATTATTTATCGTAAAAAATTAATTTCTCCCGCTTGTCTTTTTCCTACTTTGTCTTGCGCAAAGTTCCATACGATACACAATCCACGTCAAAGCAATTAAGCATACGCTCGAAAAGCTCCAAAATTGTTTATTATCTTTTTTTATCGCGAAATGAGAGATTTTTTCTTGTATCGAGCGTGCGTGTAAAGTATCGATATATAGGTTCGAATGCATAAGTGAATGCGCTCTTTTAAAAGAAAAGCAAAACGAAAGAGGAGAGAAGTAATATATATAAATATAAGAGAGTATATATAAAAGTGTGTGGAGCAAAAATGTCGGAGTGGCAGGAGCGTGAGGAAAAAAATATAAAAGGAAAAGAAAAAAATATACAAATGGCCATAATACGCAGATCTGTAAGCGTAACGAGTTTAAGTATAATAAAGCGCGAGGTATATATTAGATGTGCATGTGTGCGTGTGTCTAAGTATGCGTGCGTGTACGTGTGTACTGTTGCGAGGAGAGGAGAAACGTGTGAAAAATGAAACTAATTACTAGCCTTTAAGAGGAAAAAAAAGCACCTTTGTCGTAAGTTTATATAGCATAAAGGTACCGCTGAGTCATACCGATCGGAGTATCAGATTGTTGTTTACTTTGATCCTTTTTTTACACATCTCTCCACACATTTATCTCGATACAAGCGAATCAATTTTTTCACAGACTTGTTCACCCACACACACGTATCGTAAGAGTAAAAAAAAAAGAATGATGTAACGATCGAAGATTGAAATTGTGATAATGCTTTTCGCGCGCCGTGGCTGCTGGACCATATATATGATCTTTGATGAGTGCTCGGTATAGCGCAGCGGTCAGCAACATACACGCGAAATGCGAACGCTATCATTCTCATTTTCTTCCCTGTAATAAGCAGAGCGAGTGTTGTAAGTCCTTTGCGAAGCAGGTATGACGATGGAAGATGTAAGAGAGAAAGAGTTGGTTCGTGTCGCGCTCAGATAGAGCGAGAAAGAACGGATTCACGATGCGAGAGGGGAATGAGCAAATTTTTCGTAGAATTTTTTTCCGAGAAAATGAAGGGCGAGAAGAATGAATGAAAAGAAAACGATCACGTGTCATATATCTTAAACGGTACACATCGCATCCCGTTCCTCTCGTCATCTTCTACCCCGCACACTCTCTTCGTCGAGTCTTTTCCTCCCGCCGCGAGATTCGCGAGCGATCGACACATATCTTTTTATGAAGAGGAGAGCGCATCTTCCTTTTTATGAAAGAAAAACAAATTATAGAGATATTATCGAGCACGAGTTATTTGCGTCGCTCGATGGTCTCTCTTCAGTTTCGGATTTCAATCTCTGTCGAAAAAAAAAAAAGAGTGTGCGGCGACTCGACACGAGCAGATTTTGATCGCACTTTTCATATTCTTGTAATCGTAGTCGATATATAAGTATATATATATATATATATATCGATCGAAGAGGTGGGATAGTAAGAGGGAAAAAACACTTGCAGAATGTAAATAAGATTTATCTAGTAGCTATAGTGCCTATATCGTAAAAAGAGTAGATCGATAGTGCTCCCCAAATTTTACCCTATTCCCTTCCTTTCACCCCACCCCACCCCCTCTCCTTCCTCATCTTTCCACATCGTCCTTTCATTCCTCAAACATATATAAGACACATCCCATTTTCACGATCTTCTCTAAAACCGATTTTCCCGTATCCTTGAATAATCGAAACATTCCTCTCCCTCCGAATCGATCACCTAATCCTCCTCCCCCTCTCCTATGTCACGGTCCCTTCTTCCACGCGTCCCGAGAAAAAAAATTGTTATAAAACGGAAAATGGCCAAAAAATATTTTTTATTTTTCATACCCACTTGTATGTAGGATATATAACGATATATTTTTTTGACACGGTTTGAGGAGACACGGAGATTTGCGGAGAAAGGGAGGCGGCCGTATCGCATTCCTCGACATTTCGTTTGATCAATTCGATCAATTCTATCCCGAGAGAGAGAGAGAGAGAGAGAGAGAGAGAGAGAGAGAGAGATATGTCGGGGGATGCGATAGCTTCTCTTTCATTCCTTGCGTTTGGTGCGATATCTTACTGCTTAGTATTAGACATTTTTGTAAACCGGAGTCACTCTTGAGTTCAGCGAAAGAGAGAGAGAGAGAAAGAAAATGTTCGAGAACAAGGGCTAAAAATCCACTTGATAACGAGCTCACGTACAGTTTTCTATTTCTGTTACTGAAAAATATTCCGCACGCATACGTATTTTCCCGTCCTCTTTTCTTTTCTGAAGAAAATTTCTTTTTTCAATTTTACTGTAAGATCTGACCGATAAAATTAGATATTCGCCGTACAAATCTTCTTTGAGTATGTAATGTAAACCGAGAGAGCGATTGTTGTCGGATTCTAAATGTTACATCGCAAGTCACATCGTGAACAGGAGGCGCTAATTTTTTGACGTACTTTTTATTCGTATTTAAGTGGCGCGCATTTTAGCCTAGCGAAAACATGTAAATGTTGAGACTGGATATTACGAACGTACAAAAGAACCTTTATTATACCTGTAAACTATAAAAAAAAACAAAAAAAAAAAAAAACATGTTGATCGCTCCACGATTCACGATCGTCGCGTCCAAGAAAACATAAAAAAACATAAAAAAAAAAAAAAAAAATACTCGCGCAAGGCGAGTCGGTTTCGATTCCCGAGCAGTAATTATTCCTATATATACGACTCGAATTATCCATAAATCTGATTGCGAATAACCAGGCAATGGCGTGATTCGAAGAGAAAGAAAAATCTTTGTCATTAATCCCTCATGATTGATCATTAAAATGTATATTTTTTAAGTGAAATATTAAAAAATATTTACTTTATTACATACTCTTCCCTTGACACGTACACATACATCCTTCGATCGTACTTATTTTTTCATTTTATTCTCAATTTATTTAGTAAGATAAGTCCGAGATAAGCCATTGTTTCATATATATGATCGTTGAATCGAGACGCTCAATCAGATTACTCTCGTTCCACCGTATAATCTCAGAGAGATCATATATAAGCGATACACATAAGCGAGCACACGAGGAAGAATGTTGAATTTCTTCCGCGATTAATTCTCGGAAGCTCGATTTTATTGATAAACTAAATGCGAAACAAGTTATATATAAAAAAAGAAAAATTAGCTAAAAAAAAACAATTTTCTATTGGAATTTGAAAATTTGAATTTCGCTCTCGAGGCTCCGAGGATTAAATCGTCTCACGATTCTCTCGTTCGTAAAGATGTAAAATGATAACTTAGAGGGAAGGTCTTAGCCCCCCGAGACATAGATAGATTTGTGTAAAATCGTGTCCATGTCGAAAGAATTCGTCAAAAAAGTAGAATGATAGAGATGAAAGTGAGAGATTTATATATAATTTTATTAAATTAAGATAATATGTATGTCGGAACGGGTCGAAAATGATTGGAAAATGATTTCTGACGTGATTTATTTCGGCAGGGTTGGATGGGGGGACATATATATTCGACATGGTCGCGGTTCCAGAGCACATCGACGTGAGAGATCGCCGAGAGAGAAAGAGAGAGAGAGAGAGAGATTATATTTTAATTTTCGTACGTACACGCCGTCCTTGCGCGTCGACATATTCAAATCGGCCACAAGCGTATATACGAGTACAAATCCTTTAACTTTCGTGTTAACATCCGGATGCGCGCGCGCGCGCGCGGGTGTCTCTCTTAAGGCTCCTGGGTGCTCACCGCGGCCATATTGGATTGTGACGTCAGAGGCGAGAAAGCACACGCTGAAAATTCTTAGATGCCATTTTTTAATGAAAAGATATTTCGATTAAACAGCACTTAAGATGGCTTTAGCACACTCTTAAAAACCCCCGAAAACTATCCTTTTCCCTTTATAATCAATCAACATCTGTAAAATGATCGAGATATCAGACTTTGACATGCGGAATGACTGCGGATGTGCAAAGACCAGACGGACTGGGCTTCATAATATTACATTTTACAGCTGATTGATTATAAAGGGGAAAGGATAGTTTTCGGGGTTTTTTAAGAGTGTGCTAAAGCCATCTGAAGTGCTGTTTCATCGAAATATTTTTTTATTTCGAAATGGCATCTAAGAAATTTTAGCGGGTGTTTTCTCGCCTCTGACGTCACGATTTC
This sequence comes from Prenolepis imparis, assembly GCF_030444845.1. NCBI lineage: Eukaryota > Metazoa > Arthropoda > Insecta > Hymenoptera > Formicidae > Prenolepis > Prenolepis imparis. The sequence goes on from NW_028141165.1 coordinate 1,320,059, forward strand.
GACATGGTCGGAAAGGAGCCAGGAGCCTTAACGAGCGTAAAAAAAAGGAAAAAGTTCATCGGGAAGGAGTCATTTCGAGTAAAGGAAAACAGGAGTGAAATGTCGTATTCCTATATAATAATATCTAAATAGTCGTGATATTTTTTCCCCGAGATACAGTCGAACCTCTATATTCTTAACTCTTATCCCTCCTACCCCGTTATTTTGCCACCTGGCTACGTGGAATGAATCAAAAGAATGACATTTTCTTTTTATACATTGGAACAAAAATGGGGAGGGAATAAGAGTAAGAGATTGAAGAAGAGCATATAGAAAATAATGGAAAATGTTTAGGCCCACGTGTAGCCCAAAAATGCAGAGGTACGACTATAACTATCCCGAGAAATGATATCAATGCTTTTTACACTTTTTATAAAACACTCTGTACATCGGCGAAGGTGATCGGATATATACGATCGAATCGACGTATCCTTTCTTCTCGTGTCTCCCTATTCTTAATCAATCGGAAATTGATTGTAAACTGATTGATTTGAATCCAGTTTTTCTCTTATCGTTCGATATTGATCATTAAAGTAACTCGTCCTTCTATACTTTGAATCGATTGCTTACATTTCACGCCAATCATTAGAAAGACTAGAGAGATGTTGCTCGGTCTCGCTAAAGATACGAAGATTCGATTATATATCCGACCGATTTCTATAGTTATCGATCCATCGGATCGTTTCTTTGTTCTCCAAAGGAAACGACGCCGATTTATCCTCCCCTTGGACTAAAATGGAGAGTCGCATTTCACTATAGCCTCAGTCGACAACGAAACGCGCTCCATTGAAAGCTGAAGGATATTTTTTTCGGATCGGTTATATTCTATAGAAAAATATTATAGCTTTGAGGATACTACTGAACACACAATTCGAATACGACCAATCATTAGGAACCAAAAAAAAGAGGAATCGGTGGGAAGATACATGATCCCCTCCTATCTGGAAGAAACACTGCCGATCGCGCAACACGCTTCCGGTCGTACATGGCAAAACGATCGAGAAGCTAATCTCAAATCCTTCTCCAGTATCCTTGGAGAGATATTCAAATATTTTTCTATAAGGGCTCGAGACGTACTTCGTGATAAAATCGTAAGGAAATTCGTCCTCTATATCAATCAGCAACCAGCGATCGCGTAAGAGTCTACCTTGTTGACCTTTTCCGATGTTTAATTGCAGTTACATAGTTTCGGGATTAACGAGATCCGTTGTTGACAAATCTTGAAACTATTCTATGAAACAGAGAGCGAGAAAGAGAGTGTGTGTGTGTGAGAGAGAGAGAGAGAGAGAATGAGAAATTGATGGAATGTCATCGCACGGTGATCCTCCAATTACTAATACGTACTCTTACGCAACAACAGAGTTATTGTCATATAGTATGTCATCAGTAGTATGTCCGTATAGTAACAGCGATTCATACACCATATGTAATAACGTCGCGAGCTTTCTCGTATCACTGTATCATCTCTCACTAAAGTGCGATATGATGCAACCGGTCTCATCAGTTCTTTGATACGATACAAAGTACGGGAAAAAATTGTGTGTGAGAGAGAGAGAGAGAGAGAGAGAGAGAGAGAGAGACGATCGTGATACTTGACCATGTACGTGAGTCAACGCGTTATATCAATGGCCGATCTCCGAGAAATTTACGAAGCGTTACGAAAAAAAAGCGTACGTAAGGAAACGTAACGACTGTAACGTCCTACGAGATAATTGTGAGTCAATACGAGGATACCGAAGAAAATACTTCTTTTGTATTATACGAGAGAGAGAACGTACAAGTATACAAGATAGACTGAGAGAGTATGTGTGTGATGACAGAAAGAGAGCAAGACCAAATCAATCGAGAAAGAGAGAATTTTCCAGTTCAAGACAAAAAAAACCATAGAAAACGGCCGCCTCTTCTCTTCTCGAGAACTTTATTCGTTGAAACGTAGACGTTTAAAAATCGGCAAACAGAGGCGTGAACAAAGATAGCGCGGATGTTAACGACGATAAGGAACGAGGACAGGTATTAATAAAGATAAGAAGGGAAACGAGAGAGAGCGAGAGAGAGAAATTTGTAATATCGGTGCGTCAGATTTAACCATTATTAGCCATATACTTTACTGGAATATATGAATTATTAATGGGAAAAATCGAAAAAAAAAAAAATAAAGAGAGAGGCAAATATAAAAAAGATCGGGCTCGTTATATATTCCTCGAAATCTTCCCGATCTAAAATAGAGAAATCTATTCCTTCATTTTCTTATAACTTCTCCACCCTTATTATTTACAGCTGCCAAAAGTAGCGCGAAAACGAAACTTGTAAAATTACAAGTTTCCGAGTCGAAGACGCTCTGTCACCCGCGTCTCCTTATTTCCGACAATTGTTACTTGGCAGGCAATATTGATCAAATAGGTGACTCGCAGACACGCACGTCCTCGGCGGCACGTCCTTAAATAAATCCCAGACGCGGAGACACACTCAGTCGTGTATTGACGAGGCGGGGCGGAAGTTTGTCGTCGTATTTCCGAAATATGTCCGAGCAGCAAACGGATTCGTACGACTCGAGACCGGTAACGTCCAAGAAATCGGAGAGACCGCCCTTCAAATTGTGTTTCTCGAGGAACCAGCAAACCGGAAGATCCAAAGCTAGCGTGTCGAAAACGGACGGTACGTTTTCTCGGAGTCGCGTTAAAGACATCGTATGAAGTTAATTTACGAGTCTTCTTAACAATGAAATTTTTATTTTTTTTACTCCCGCAATTTTAATCCCGGGAAATCGAACGAGAAAAGAGGTTCAAGATATGTTCTCAGAAAAAAAGAGCATACGATTTCACACATTAGAAGAAATTTTATATCATACTTTATATGAAAGACTTAATTTTTTTCCCCTCCGATTAATAATTTCTCTATATTATTTCATCTGCTGATATAATTATAATTACAATAATTATTTATATACTAGAACAACACAAGCGCGCGCTACGCGCGCGCTATTCTTCGATTTTATATTAAAAAGAATATTATTAAAAAAAAATATTTTTTGACAGACTCAGCTGATAACTGTCAAAAAATATTAATCGAGTTTAAAGCACTAACACATATTATTTAAAACATAATATTATTTTAATTTTTAAAACATATTATTATTTAAAAATTTGATTAGCAAATTGACACTTTAATCAGCTGATATATCTGTCAAAAAATATTACTAAAGCGTTAATTTGCTAATTAAATTTCAAAGTAATTACATGTTACAAGAATTAAAATAGCAATGTGTTGTTAATAATATATTATAATACTTTATCCCCGATTAAAATTTTTTGACAGAAAACAGCTGATAACTGTCAAAAATATTAACCGAGGTAAAGTATTATAATATATATTATTAACAACACATTACTATTTTAATTCTTGTAACATGTTATTACTTTAAAATTTAATTAGCAAATTAACGCTTTATTAATATTTTTTTATAAAAATCGTCTGATTAAAGCGTTGATTTGCTTAATTTATAATATTATTATTATGATATCTGCTTGCGATGAAATCGCATTTGTTTTGTTTTCGATTCCCGTGAACCGAGCGTAATACGACCTGAATAAATGCGCACGCGAGGTGTAAAATAAATTACAGCGGACTTCGTCACGCCGAAATTCTACTCGAGGGAATTCGAGGACGGGCGGAATGCAGACGTAAGCGACACGCTTGAGAGAATCGCTGCGGAACAGGATGGAAATCCGAGGCGTCTTTATCAATCACCATTCTTGACCAGCCACACGTAATCCCGACGATTTATCCCGTCGCGATTTCTCAGTTATTTATAGCCCTAACGAAATTAATTTCAATCATTTCCAGTTACGGTTGGTGGCACGACAAAGGGATACACCCGAAGGACACGCGGTTCAATTTTCATAAGAGAACGTCGGATCTGGTGAGCTTCCAGATGAAAATTTACGCCGAGGATCGAAAGTTGAAAGGTCTCAAACAATAACCGGGGGGAGGGTAATAAATTCTTATACGGTTCGATTTATCAAGTATTCAGTATGATATTGGCATAATTGTAGTTCAGTGATTATAATCTAATAAATCGCAATGCAATTACCGTAATAGTGTAATCTTTACACTTTTCACATTTTCACGTGATCATGTATACACATAAAATTAAAGAATATTATTGATCAATTTAAGAAATAATTATGTATATTTTTTAATTACATAAATAATGTATAAATTAACTATTAAACAATTCTTATTTTTTATGTTTATAACATATGCACGTTGAAAAAATCTCTATTATGATACACATTCAAAAATTAAACACATATATACAATAATTTATCTTAATTCATTTATTTCAAGATAATGAATTTGTGATATATATAATATTACGATTAATTTGAGACATTAATTCTTTTAATGTGTAATAAGTATAAAAATAAAAAAAAGGTAAATTTTGATATCAAACAATTTGCAAGAATTAAAATAAGAATAAAAAGAATTTTATTGAAACATCTATTATTGCAAATTATATTATAATTATCAGAGAAAAAAGGTTTATTCCCAATACTTTTATCTTATATATATACATATATATACATATATATATATATATATATATATATATATATATGTATGTATTAAAATATTTGATATAATTTTCACAAATACATTATCTTAAAATTTTTTAATAAATAATTCACTCACCAATTTGATGTGCGAAATTGTAGACAATGTTAATCTGTAAAATATAAACATATAAATATTATATAAAACAATTATTAAAATATTTAAATCATTTATAATATTTCAAATCATTTTTTGAAATATTAAAATTAATTTGAAAATTTAAATATTAATTTTAATATTTCAAAAAATGATTATATTATGCGCATAGTTAACTTTTGTTATTTACTTTAAGATATTAAAAAAACTACATAATTTGCAAAGAAATATTTTTTAAAGATAGACATAATTATAAAAAATATTTAAATTAAAATATTTTACTATTTATTTTTACTATTAAATATTTTAATTAAAATATTTAATAGTAAAAGAATTTAGGTATATGCATTACATAAATAATTATATCTATATATCTCTTATAAATATAATACAATGTAGAAATTGTATTTTATACATATACAAATATTTATTATTATTAAATTATTTAAAAAATTATTATATTTATTATTAAATATTCTAAGTATTTCAAAATATAAAATTCAGGATATTTTATATTCATTATTATACAACAATGTAAAATTTGAATCATTATCGCGAAGATAAATAGATAATCTCACAAATAACAAATGAAAAGTTAAATAAATTATATTTACCCTATCGTTGCTCCGCCGTTGTCCGATGCCTCCACGGACCACCGACCTCTCTCTCTCTCTCTCTCTCTCCCCCTCCGCGTCATTCCTTTATGGTTATGGCACTCACTCGAAACACTTGCACTCGCGTAATTTTTTTCGTTCGCGACGCGTGGCGACGCCCGGATTTTAGGTACATTTCGACGCGTTTCGGTAAACCGATGCTCTGTTTTCGCGTCGACGCTTTTTTCGAGGCCATTATCGGAGGGTCTCATCGAACGACGATGATGCGGCGACTACTTCACGACGCACTCAGGAGTCGCCGATATCCCAAGAAATGGGCACTACATTTCACAATGTTTTATATATCACAATTCAACGACGTAGAAATCGGATCGACAATGCCGAAAAACTCCGGAAATTCGCATCAAAAGCGCAACGGTAATTCGATCCGCCCGTGTATGTACATAGTAGACTCGTTCATGAAATGGCGTCGCGTCGCGTAACGGACTCGCCCGTGCGATCGCGATCACGATGTCGTACACGATTTCGCGACGCGATCGGCTTTGTACGATAATTAAGCACGCAAAAACATTAAACTCACACTTGTGCTATCGTGGAACGGCGATGAGCGCGCAAACGTTGATCTCTCGAACCGAAAATGCAGCTAGCAACAGACAGGTTGTGCCAGTTACGGGACGCGCAGCACGCCAAGGCCGAGGTCGTAGTGACGTAGTGGGAAGTGGGAGAAGTCGCGGCGTACGTGCGAGCTCGGAGCTCGGCTCGGCTCGGCTCGACTCGGCTCGGCTCGGCTCGGCTCGGCTCGGCTCGGCGGTCCGGGCAGCTCCGACTTGACGACCTTGATGTGTTGCGCGTCCCATAACTGGCAGTGCCAGTATAACATATTATTTTTATTTTTATAACATATTATTTTAAAAATTAATTAACAAATTAACTCCTTAATTAGCTGATTACTGACAAAAAATATTAATGTGTTAATTTGTTAATTAAATTTTAAAATAAAGATATATGTTATACAAATTAAAATAATGTTTTAAATTTTAAATAATATGTTAAAATTCTTTAAACTCGATTAATATTTTTGACAGTTATCAACTGATCTTTGTCAAAAAATATTAATCGCAGATAGGTCATTATAACATATTATTTACAACATATTACTATTTTACATTTTATAACATATTATTTTAAAATTTAATTATCAAATTAACGCTTTATTAATATTTTTTATTAGTATTTTAAATATTATTATGTATTATTCTAGTATTTGTATAAAGCCAAAATAATGAAAAAAAAAACAACGAAAAAACTTTTTGTTGAAGTATATATCAGATAAATACAAAGTGCTTGAAATATTACAGCTGAGAAAACAGCTGATCGAAAATATTGCGATTAAAATACATAACCTTTTTCTTTCAAATAAATGACAAATTATCAAAATCTCTCTCTCGCGTATGTAATAAGATAGTTATTTACCTGACAATGTATAATTATTCGTCTCTTCATCAATGTTGGGTTAGGTATTACCAATACTGCGTGTTTTCGACACAATTGTACAGCGCATGACAATTTTTTCGTAGTAGCTGCCGGGCATCAAACACTCCTTCTCGTTTTAAAAGATTTCTGAATAAAAATCCTTTGTATTTTGTTTTCAAACAGAGAAAATTCCGACACATTTTTAATATTTAAAGTTACTTTGAATACCCGGATACTTCTTCATTGACAGAAGGTTAAAGTTACCTAACGGCTGTCGAGTCAGCTGTGTGGCGCATCGCGCAGGCGCGTGCGCGCGTTTTCACGGTGCTTCGATATCTCGCTGCGTTCCCGCCGTTTTGCGGCCGACCAATCAGCGGCCGCGACTCGCCGCCAACCTGTCCGCGGTCGCGGGACGATCGCGTGTCCCGCCGTTGTGCGCTGCCGGCAGCCGTTGGTGAACGATCGTTTCGTCGGTGTTCCGCGGGACACAATCGGAGTACCAGAGAAGAAGAAGAAGAAAAGATTAATTTCGCCAGGAAAGAGACAGAGAGAGAGAGAGAGATGAATTCCGCCGTGATCGAGCACACGCGACTCCACGAGGAGGACTCCAACTTGTCGAAATCGGAGGAATTTTCGCCGCCCGAGAGGTGAGAGAAATTTTCATCCCGCGATTTATACGTACTCTTTTTTTGGTTATCGGCTAACGAGAACCTCTGCTCTCACCCTGTTGCTTTTCGGGTGGATGAGAAGGGTGGGGGGAGGAAAGGGAAATCTCGGGCAGGTGTTGTACACCCGCAAGAAATTGAAAGCATCGGTGATTCTCTCTCTTTCTCCCAGGTATACGCTCGTATTTCTCTGACCTGATCTAGCCTGACCCTTAAGGGAATAGCCGCGAATAGCATTGAAAGGCACGATCGACCGTTGCTGCTTTTGTTGTGTTTCCGTACGAAATTACTCGATGTAACGATATTATTATGGCCGAGAGAGAGTTAACTGCTACCGAGAAATTGCTACGCTTTCAGTTCCTGTGTTTATATCTCTCTCAGTGATCGGTCTCAATTATTTGAGGAAATTTATTACAATTCGTGAGAATCGTAATAAGCAGCCTGCCTCGAAAAATATTTCAAGTCTTCTAATTTCTTGCAGTTATCGCGAATCTTCAAGTGTGATATTTCTCTGTGATTAATATCTTGAGCAAACGAAAGTTCTGTACAAAAGTAAACAACGACAAATCACGCGTATTCGATGTGAACTTGGAGCAAAGATTAATCTATATAGGGGATAATTTTTTTATTTGTTTGTTCCTTCTTTCATCAACTTTATATTTACCGTTGTTATTATATTTTTATTAAAAAGATATATCTCCTAAAAGAACAAGTATACAATTGAGCCCATATAAATTTATAAAAAGTATAGGTAATTTTTTTTTATTTGTATGAGATTGTATCATTGAGATATATCACATTGTGACCTCTGTGATTAATATCTAACCACCTACAATATTTGTTCTTTTTAAAAGTCTAAGTATAATGAACAAAGACTCTTCTTCGTCAACATCTTGGTGGAGCAGGTTTATATAATTTATTTACAATTTCAATTTATAAGTAAGGGAATACACGTGTATGTTGCACTAAAAAGAATCCTTTATGTTTACAGCAAACGATTACGCTTGGACGATGGCAGCAATAACAATCTAAACAGTACTGTCAACAGCGAGTCTCAAAATAATACAAGATGGTCATACTCTGGAAATGCCAGTGTTATAGAACCTGAAATCCTAGAGGACATGGGAGTTGGTATGTTAGAAGATGGTGTGAATTGTGAAAGTACAAAAGCATCCGCAGAATGCGTAATTTTACCAGCCAGTTTAGTTAATAACAAAAAGTCACCGGTAAATGAAGGTGGTGGTTTCGAGTATCAAGAAGAAGTTTATAGCTCTAGTTTGGAAAAAGTTAATACAGAGAGGTTTGTGAGAAAAGAGAGTTATTTTAAATCGTGTCTTTTTCAATTATTTATATTTTATTTAAATTATTCTTGTAGGATACAACAAGATTCATACGATATGGATGATCTAGCTGTGTTTGGTAGCATGGGAAATGAATCTGGCTATTCTTCGAGAGTGGAAGCTGATTGTTATGGGGATTTAAAAACAAGCTTTACTAAAGAAAAGATGAATGCCTCCACTGATAAGAATGAACAAGCTTGTTTAGATCAATTTTGTCTATTTAGGAGAAAAAGGAAGCCTTCCATCGAAGGCGAAGACAAGTTTAACAAGCTATCGGATGAAATAATCTTAATGATATTAAAATGGCTACCTAAGAAATGTTTGGTAAGAAAATATTTATAATCTGAAAAATTATGCAATATGTTTAATTTATACTTGTACATGTTTCATTAATTGTACATATATTATTTATACACGTAGGTACGCTCTATGCTTGTATGCAAACGTTGGTGTCAGATAGCTCGCGACGAAGTATTGTGGACCAGATTAGATCTAAGTAGTAAGGTTTTAAGCGAAGGTACATTAGGTTATATATTACCTCGAGGAGTACAAATTTTGAGACTGGCGCAGGCAGAGATCGCGGATCCTATTTTTTGCGAGGGCAGGGAAGTTTTCAACAATTTATACATCAGTAAATTACAATATTTGGATCTATCCATGGCAGTTATATCGCCAACCAGTTTAGCCGCATTATTATCTAAATGTAAATATCTGAAAAAGTTATCATTGGAAAAGTGTACAGTGAACAGAGACTGTTGTAAAGCCATTAGTCAAAACACTGAATTAGAAATTTTGAATCTAACAATGTGCAAGAATATGAACGTTGGATGTATTATAGAGTTAACGAAACTCCAAAAGTAAGATTATCTATCTCTGTATGTATATATATATATATATGCATTGCGTTTCGGTCAACTTGTATACGATTGTTGAATTATATTTCAGTTTAACTGCCCTCAATATGGCATGGTGTTGCTTGGATAGCGAATGTATGACTTTACTTTGTAAAACACTGCCAGCATCCATTATACGCTTGAATATAGCAGGCTGTAGAAAAACAATGACTGATGATAGTAAGTATATAATGAATTGTGTTATTTATCTCCTTTCACATGCATACATATATTTGGAAAATGTATTTTTTTTTTTGCTAATTTCAGATGTGAAAGACTTGTCAAGAAGATGTCCAGATATTATAGAATTAGATTTGAGTGATTCCGCTATGCTAACAATTCACACTGTCCATAATTTATTAAATTTTGCAAGACTGGAACACTTATCGCTGAGCCGTTGTTACAGCATTCCGCAGTCTGCATATATAAGATTAGCTCACATGCCATGTTTATTATATTTAGACGTTTTCGGCTTGATGTCAGACTCGGTGCTAAAGTCATTACAAACTAGCTGCCGTGAAGTGCCGGAAATTAACAAATACCTCTATAGTTCCGTCGCAAGACCAACGGTCGGAATTCGAAGAACCAGTATTTGGGGCCTCCGAGTTAGAGATTAAATTCAAATATAGGCAATATTTTTTCATCAATTTATAATAAATCAAGAAACAGATTTTACCAAAGGGAAACCGATCTATATGTAATACTGTATCTTTCAGACTGAACAGACTGAATAGTATGTTGATAAAATTAACTTATTCGGGGAAATAAGGAATTCTTTATTCTTTTTCTTTTTTTTAAGTAAGATATATGTAAACATTTAAAATTAATAATGTGTCCTCCTAAAAATTTAATATTGAATTGTTGCTCAGGTATTTTTAAAAGTCTGTATATATATATATACTATTAGTAGAATATTGTGTGTGTACTTTTTATACTTAAGATTTAGAATTATTACGGCTGTGCGAGACCGTCTTATTTACAGATATCTTCTTCATCGTGGTTTTTTGAATTTTGTCAAACAATTATTGTTTTGCTGTATACTGATTTTTGACAGTAAAAGATCTCAGAAAATTATTTAATGTGGCTGGATAAATATATATAAAAAAAGAAAGTTTAATTTATATATATACATGTGTATTGTTAGCTTTACATTATAGTTGTATAATGTAATTTATTTTAAATATTTAGATATAATAGAATTCTCGTTTATATTGACTCACTTTTTATTCAAAAGGATGATTATAATATGACGTAGTCAATTAGTTTTGCGCTATTTTGTCTTATTTATATATATTTCTATGTATCTAAATCTAAAATATCTTGCATACTTTTCAATTATTTTTGTATTCGTGGTTTATAAATTTCTTCCGGAAGCGTGCTGTTTGCCCACGTTGCGATTACCCAAAATCACTTGCAACTACCGGCGCTTTGGATTTCTTACTAGATTGACCAATCAGAAGATTCCTTGGGCAATCGGATGTCATCCCCTCCTTTCTACACACACGTGCGCGATCGCCATAGAGGTATAGAAAGCATAGATTGCTCGTAAACAAGTCAAACGTGGCAGAATAACGAAATAGAAATGATATCTTTCTTTTTCTATCGGAAGTAGAAAGAAGAGGCAATTTACAGCTATTAGACAAAGATAGTGAGCTTGGTTAAATAAATTTATCCTTTTCATACTCAACAGAACATTTTTCGCTTATATTTAAATTGGAGCAGTCATCTGCTCTTTATAGCTATATATATGTTCTCATTATTTTTAATTGTGCAATAACTACTTATTAGGAATTGATCGCAAATACAGGAAACAATTTAGTTATCCATTAGCATAGGCTATACAAAAGGCTATTTCAAAAGAGACACATATATATCTATTTTAATATGTGATGTGTATAAAAAATTATGGAAATAATTGTTCAAATTGTATATAGATATTAAATTTTTTCAAAAGAGATTGACATTTGTCAACAATAATGCTTGTCAGAGAAATAAAACTAATTTAAAAATCAATTTTTTAATTAGTTTTATTATAATTAATTTATTATATGTATTATAATTATTATTATCTATATGTACTTTTTCATCTAATTGTGTCTCAAAAAATTATATATCAACAATAGTACATATAATAATATGCTTGTCAGAAAAATAAAACTAATATAAAAATCAATTTTTTAATTAGTTTTATTATAATGTTTATTATAATCATTGTTATATACGTATTTTTTCATCTCATTTTGCGTCTGAAAAAATTAAATTTTGCGCCTGCACTTGTGATCGAGAGCTGATTGGTCGCCGCTGCCACGATGCGCATGCGGCCACTTGTGTTTTTACATCGCAGTCCTAGTGACTTTTCACGCCTCGCGCCTCGCGAGCGTGTCGTCACCATTCACCACCACCATGAAACCCTCGCATGCGCTCCTTCCAAAAAAAAGAAAAAAAAAAAAAATTCAGCCATATTGGTGTGTTGTATCGCTGCTCTCAGTGATTTCGAGGATCAGCTAAGGTATCTCGCCCCGAAGACCCGAAACGCCGTCGTCGCGCCCGTCCACTGATCCTTCCCCGAGATCGGCCGTCGTTTTTTCTCCGCGAATCCCGGGACCGCGGTTCACGTCGCGCGCAACGATCCTCCTTGATGTTCGCACGGGGCGAAAAAAAAGTTTGGTTAACGTTGCCACCTTGGATCGCGAACGTCGCTCTTGTCCCCGCGAGGAAAACGTGTCGTCGCGATTACGATTATCTCTCGCGCGTGACAGGCTTCCCTCGCGACCTATCTCGCGTCCGTTCGGTCGCGCGAGCGAGAATCCCCGAGGATGCTCCGAGGAAGTCGCGCATAAGTCGACGTGCTCTCCGCTGAATTTTCCTCCTCGCTTCTCGTCACCCTCTTATCCGTCTCTCTCTCTCTCTCTCTGTCTCTATCAAAGTTCGCGATATCCCGTCGAGCAACAGGTACGGGATGATCGGTACGCCCTGATTACGCGAGGTCGCTAATAAGGGACGTCTGTCTCTTTATTATATGTCGTGCACTCTGCAATGTAACAGATGACGAGGTCCTCCTCCGCGATGGACAGCGAATTTTCTTTATCCAGCTTTGATTCGTCGAAGAAAATCGCATTACCGTGGTCGTATTCTCCGCGTGTTATCCTAGTATCGATCTGGCCCTACAAATATTTATACAAATTTCGATATCGGATATCGTTCGGTGAAAAAAAAACATGAAGTTATGCAACAGAACCTTGCATATTCCATATTTTTGTAAGATGCCTTTTATAATACTTAGCTTCGTAGAACAATGTATTTGCGGCTAGATGTATATACTTTATTACGAGTTACTGGTCTTGATTGATTTTTTCTTTTTTATAGAAGATAGTAAGTACATCATGACGGATTCCATGAAATTTGGTCCAGAATGGTATGTAATTTCTGTTGCTATTGAGAAGTTATTTCATTTTTATTTGTGACTTTTATAGTAATATGATTATATTGTATGTAGGTTGCGCACTGGTGGTAGTGGCGGAGGTGGCGGAGGAAGCACAAGCTTGAGTACACCTCGCTATCAATTGGCAGAGCATAGATACGGTCGGGAGGAAATGTTGGCTCTGTTTGATCGCAATTGTAAACCTCCCGAGCATCTGACAACTTTTCCATCCTTGTATGTAGAGAAAACTCAACTTCCATTGGCTCTTGTACAGATGACAGAGGATGAAACGGTAATTAAACATACATATTGTATATTAATATTGCAATACATTCTGTATATTATATTTTTATATGATTTATATATTTTTATCGTGCAAAGTCTAATTTTATTTATTTTTTATATTAGTAGAAAGAAGAAAGCTTTTGTCAAATTATATTATATTCTACTATTATATACTTTGGTTTCTCACTTCTCCCCTCCTTTTTACTTTGTTCTATATTAGGAATATAGGATATCTAAAAATATAATACTGGAGCCCTTTTAATACTGGAGCTCTCACATTAATTCTTTTTTTCAAACAACTTACTTTCTTGTGTTTTGAGAATAATTAGTTTTTTTGATTAATTTTATTTTTTTTTTAGCGACCATTATCTTTTTGAGTTATATACGTGTACATACATATACACATACATATGTATGTATATATATACTTGTGTGTATATTAATGTTAAATATTTATGTTTAAATTCATAAAAGACATCGATGGGTGCATCCAGAAGCACGATCGCTCACTGAGCGGTTGTGCTTCTAGATGCACCCAATGAGAAGCAGAATAGCTTTTTTCATGTTTCTTGCATAAATGTTTTTTGCTGGTTTGTCAATATTATTTGAAAGAAATAAATGTTCACTTTTTGAAGCATATTTTTACATAGTGTTTGTTCATATTCAGGACTATCTTCTTTTGTGTTACTATTTTAAAATCGTAAAAAATAAGAATATGTTTGTTTGAGAAAACATTATTTTTTTTATCATTTGTTATATAATGTTCAAGTACGTGTGTATCTTACAGCGTATGTGGAATGGGATAACTAATATCGGCAGCCGTGGAAGAGGTAGCAGCGTGGATCGTGGACGTGGTAGGACTGGAAGAGGAGGCTTATATTCGTCTCATTATTCACGCGGAGTCGGTTTCGGGGACGATTCCGGTGATGGGATACGAATCGAGGGCCAATCATTTCAGGTATATAGCTTCTGTTCTTTTCTTCTTATAAGAGATGATCTCTTTGATATATATATATATATATATATATATATATATTTTCTTGCATAATTTTTCTTGTATTAATTTCTCGTTCTTCCAATGTCGTGATATAAAAATAAAATATAAAAGAGATAATACTCGCTGATTAAAAAATTATAATTAGATACAAAAGTTCAACCAAGCTATCGGAGGAAGTTCAAAGATTTTATTTATAGGGAAGAAATAGGCCATTCGATAGGTCTCAAAGCGAACGTGGCTGGCCAGAGAGAAATGGTGCTGCGGATCCGGGAGAATGGAACGGCTCGACTAGTCCGAGAAAAGAACTAAGTCGCGGGACTAGCGGTAGCTCGCTTATGGAAAGCAATTGGAGACGTCATCGCGGAGGGGGAGAAGACGATGACGGTTGGCGCAAGTGGGGTAAGTGCGCGCATCGTTTCGTTTATTTAAGAAGAGATCTTGTATTATACATATACATATATTGTATACATATGTGCTTATGTAATGAAACGAGATATTTATTTTAGGAAGAAATAGCTGGCGCGAGGGTGGCAATATAGATCGAGGGGATAGGCTGGATCGAAATGATGGTGACGGGGAGGAAAGCAGAGGTGGCGGGCCGGGAAGATGGGAACATCGGGGAAATCACAGACCCTCCCACGAATCAAGTCATCATCCGCCACCACGAACCGCTCGCGCTTGGGAGTCGAATCATCATGATAATCACGACAATCTACCCGAATGGTTAATATTAAATTTTATTGTTATGATGTTTGTATATATATATTTTTTTTTTTACTTTATTTCTCAAACTTGATATTTCAGGGCGACGGAAAATCCGAGCGAAAGCGGTGGCAGTTTCGACGCTTCGGGCGCGTTTCACGGTGGAATGTATTCGGACGATGATGATGACGGTGTGGCGGGTACTTCCCAACAAGGCAGAACTCGACGCGTTTCGGAAGGCAGTGCTTCTAACGTAGTGAAATCTAGTAACAAGACATTCGGTACGGGTTCTGTCCAATCGTTGAATCGTCATACAAATAATACAGTCGGTACATTAAGTAAGGAACGATCGAAACCATTGGATTCACTCGAGGATAAGGATAATTCTATAGAGAAAGAGAGGAGATCTAATTCGCCCTCTACCAAGCCTCCATCGGTTGCACCGACGACTGAGAGCATTCCCGCGAAGACCTTGACGACACCTTCGGATCTTTTACAGAAGAAGACTGTCGTTGGATCCGTGAGTGTGAATAAAGTCGAGACCGGTGAGAAACCTGGCGAACCCCCGAGTGGAGCTCACAATAAAGAGAACATGCCGATACAGGAGGTTAAAAAAGAGCCGCAAATAATTGCTACCGCGATCAATCGACAGGTTCCTTTGGAGCAGTCGAAGGTCGTGCATAATCCGGGAACTGCCAGCATCAGGCAGAGAGCGGAGGACGACTTCGATAGAATGAAGGAAGAAGCCGATGCGTTGGTAGCCAAATTAATGGCGGATGAGGGAAGCCACAAGGAGAAGACGATCGCCACCGGTGTCCCGTCCGCAATTAGCGGTAATCAAACTTCCGCGGTTTCCACCACGGGTAATCAGGAAAAATGGTTTTACCGCGATCCGCAGGGCGAAGTTCAGGGACCGTTCTTAGCGACTGAAATGGCCGAATGGTGCAAAGCTGGTTATTTCACTACAGGATTGTTGGTGAGAAGAACCTGCGACGAAAGGTACGCTACGCTCGGTGATTTGATCAAAATGTGCGGAAGGGTACCATTTACACCTGGTCCACCAATACCTCCTTTAAAGGTAGGTTGATATATATTTATTTTACAATATTTTAGACAATTTTAAAAAATTTTTATATTCTATTTTGTATTACTATTTTATTAACTGATCATTTGGATGTGTAATGTAAATAGCTTGGAGTTGAATAATCCGAGGAAAAGAAGTATAAAAGGAAAATGAGTTTTATTTGTAGTCATCTATAATATTCAAGTTTGCGATATAAAGGAATATCCAGAGATCTCGAAAATAACGTTACATATTTTTAACTTACATTCGCAATTACTATTAAATATATTTGCATTAATAATATCAAATATATACTTTGATTCGTAGCTGTCGGAACAAGTGATCCCGCCTGTTCCTACTACCGTACCAGCTGGATTGGGCGCCAGTGCTATACCGAAGGCCGGAATAGACGATCCGATATTGTTAATGACGTATCAGCAAATGCAGATGTTGCACCAGCAGATGTTGTTGAGGCAGATGAGAACGTCGGCGATAGCAAAGTTGTCGCAGTCGGAGCATTGGACGACGCTGAGTCCAGTGGAGCAGAATCAACTGATACTACAGTACGTCATGCAGGACGGAGTGCAAGAGATTCCGGAAGTACCGATAACAAATCCGTTTGTGCCTCATCTCGCGTCTCAGACGACTAATCCTGTCATGCAACTTTTTACTCAGATGCAACAGGTACTGCATCAATGGGCTAATTCGATGTCAATTTTACATTGACATGTACGATATTAAGGGCGCATTATTTTTCGCGCAGGCGAAGACGCAACCCGAGACACATCTACCGACGAATCCGCATGCAACCGCGTCGCCCCATCCGGCTACGGTAGATCCCATACAGCAGCTGATTCAACAGATGGGCGGTATGCAGAATTTGCCTGCCATGCAACAACCAAATATCGCTCCGCCGACCCCCGCGCCGACGCAAGAGGACAATCCGATAAAATCTCTGCTACGTCAACTCAACGTCAACACGAATGGCCATCCAATGGGGCCCCACATGGACACTGTCTGGCCGCAACCCCCGCCACAAATAGCTCCCCAGTTTAACGCGCAGAATTGGTTAGCGCAGGTGCGTTTCGTCGTGTAATATTCAAGTTTGCACAGACGCGAAAATTATGCGTTTGAAAAGTGGATTCAATCTCGCTTATTCGTCATATCTTTTTCCAGGTTGGGCCCATCCCCGCCATGCCTCCTGGACAATTACCCGGTTCTCTGTGGGATTTACATGTTAAAGATATGAAAACCGAGCAGCAAATACTGGTAATTCGATTTTTTACTTGACTTTCAATGTTATAGAAAAACTAATGGGTTTTCTCCTTTTTAGGAAGAACAGAATCTTAAGCTACAAGAGGATAGGAAAAAGGAGGAATTAAAGAAGCAAGAAGAATTGCAGCGTCAAGCGGAAGAGGAGAACGCGAAGAGAAAGCAAAAGGAGGAACAAGCTAGACAAGTCGAAGAAGCGAAGCGTAAGGACGAGGAGAGGAAGAAAAAGGAAGAGGAGAAGAAACGAAAAGAGGAAGAGAAACGCAAGCAAGAGGAAGAGCAGAAGAAGAAGGAAGAGAAGAAACGTAAAGAAGAGGAGAAAAGACGGGAGGAGAAGAGAAAGCAGGAAGAGGAGAATTTGAAGAGAAAACAGGAAGAGGAGAGAAGAAAGCGGGAAGAGCTAAAAAAACAGGAGGAAAAACTGAAGAAGGAGGAAGAAAAGAGAAAGAGATTGGAGGAAGAGCAAAAGAAGGAAGAAGAGAGACTTAGGTGTGTGTCAATGTGGAATCGCAGCAAAGCTAACGAACAAAATAAATTAATACAAACGAATCGAATGCATTTGAATTAAACTTATACGTTTGTAAACTTTACAGGAAAGAAATGGAAATGCGACGGCAGGCGGAAGCGGAGGAACTGGCGCGTCGCGCGGAACAACGGCGAAGAGAAGCCGAGGCGCTGCGCAAGCTTCAAGAACGAAATAAAGCTCCTTGGGCTCAGACTCCGCGCGCGATGGCTCCTACCGCTCATACCGCCTCGCTCGCTGAGATTCAAAGATTCGAGAGAGAGAAGAAAGTGGTAAACGACGCATCTTATATTTGTTATGCGCGTGTGATGTATGCGCATCTATGTGATATTTTTATCTTTGCTATCTTACAGGAAGAGCAACGGCTTCAACAACTGATGCAACAACAATTGGCGCAACAAAAGGTGATAGAAGCCGCGCAGGAGGCGACCGACTCGTCCAAACGATTGCAATTCAAATGGGCAGAAAAGGCTATCGCTTCCAATAAACCGCTTCAAGTGAAGAGTCTCGCGCAGATTCAGCAGGAGGAACAAGAATGCATCGCTAAGGTAAAGGTACTTATTGCTTCCTGAATTAAACCAGCGATAAAATAAAATTGTTTTCATAAAAGAGATCCGTGCGATAAGAAATCGAAATATTCTTTCCCTAGCAACAGGAAAGAGAACGGCAGGAAAAGGCCAATCAAAAGGAATCGGCGAGTATGCTGCAGAATGCCGGGATATGGGGTACGGCGTCGCAGGCCTTGAATTGGGCCAATTCGAGCACGTCGACTAGTCAAGCGTGGTCGACCAATTCTGGTAATAGTGGCTTCTGGGACGATCCTGCGCCCGTCAAGTCGTCCGCGACTATGAAACAACCAGCTGTTAAACAAACTGCGACCGCGAAATCCAGTACTCTTAACCAGCAGCAGCAGCAACTACAACAGAATAGCAACAATAAGGCATCCAAGAGCAAAAACAAGAAAGAGGAGGAACTGGTGAAGAAATTATTTGAACAGAACACTGCCAAGACCGACGAGTTCACGCAATGGTGTAATAAAGCGTTGAGCAGTATACAGGCGTCTGTGGATAGTAAGTATCGCGCGAGTCGAGTTTATCAATCGCATTGAATTTCTACTACATCTACCATGTACATTCGCAGTCCCTACATTCGTTGGATTCCTGCGGGACATAGAATCGGCTTATGACGTGAAAGACTACGTTCGCGATTATCTCGGCGATACCAAACAGAGCATGGAGTTCGCCAAGCAGTTCTTAGAGAAGCGAAGCAAATGGCGATCGGCACAGCGTCCTCAGGCGCAAGCGGACGATCTGTGCAAGCCGGCACCGGCCGTTAATCCGAATGCACCTGCAGAATTTCAAGAAGTAAAGGTATTAACGCGCACGTTATTCTTGTTAGCGACAATCATATTTTTTTTTGTGTACACTAAGAAATGTATTAAAATATTATTGGCTTGATATTATTTAATCCAATATCTATTAGAGTAGATATTTTTTAATCCTTCTGTCAATGCATAATTTTTCACCTTTTCATCAATGTATGCGTTTTGAGATATTGCACTGCGATAAATTGTTTTACAGCAGCTGCTGGACATCAAACATTCTTTCTCTTTATATTATTTTAGGAGATTTTCTAAAGGCCCTTTGTATTTTGTTTCAAACAGTTTCGATACATTTTTAATATTTAAAATTGCTTTGGGTACCCATTCATTGACAGAAGGGCCAATTGATTATTATTTTGATATTATTTATGTCATAGAAGAAAGTTAATATTTCAAATACTTTTATGGGTGAAATTACGTCGTGCAAATCATGTTAATAATCCTTTTTTCTTCGTTCAGGGAAAATCCAAAAAACCAAAGAAGGGAAAGATGTTCAAGGTGGACAACAGAATCCTTGGCTTCAGCGTGACCGCGGCCCCTGATCGTATCAACGTAGGTGATCGCGATTACGGTGAAGGAGTCTGAACTGTTTCGCCAATTTACCTCGCGGAAATACTGCAACGCTCTCGATTTACACATCGCAAACGGTTCGTTATTTATTTATTGTTCATTGCCAAAACGGATGCTGCTGAGAAGAACCACCCGCCAACACTAGGGTATCTTCTTCTTGAAGCATACAAACACTTTTTACGATCCAAGGAGGAACTCGATCGTCCTTCAATCGTCGATGACAGTCTAGAACTGTGGCTGAGCGTGGCGTTATTTTCTTATTACATTAAACAGAAAAAAAGCTCCATTGTACATATTACTCAGAAGATGAATATTTCAGAAAGAAAGAGGAGGATGGACTTACTTTTTCCTATGTATGTACGCGCGACAATTAAAGTTGAAAACTTTTATAACATTTCATCACCATTGTCATTTAAATCCCTAAGTCACAAGACGAGAAAGAAAAAGGGAGAGAAAAGATATATAGAAATATAACAAGCTGTATGGCAGTCAATAGCAATATGTGTATGTAAAGGTGTTCAACGAGAGAAAGAAGTAATATATATATATATATATATATATATATATATATATATATATACACACACAACACACAGACACACACATATAAATATATATAAATTAAAACGTGCTTGTGTTGTGAGATCGCGAAATCATCGTCTCTGCGTCTCAAGTATTGTATGTATATGCGGTGCGTCAGTATTGTCCTCACTGAATCCTATGGATTTTTCGCTTCGTCGCAAATATATTCGTCGAGAAGGAAGAAGATTCGCGCGCTTTGTATTATTTGTACAACAGATTTTACGAATGATTTAATCTCCTCCCTCCTCCCCTTATGCATTTCGTGCACGAAAAAATTTCTTCCTCCACTTTTTTAACAATACTTTTTCGCCGTCATGATACTACAATCGTAATAACGATACTCTAAGCAGAATTTCATGTACACACAACAGTAGTATTGCATATCCAGATATTAATTATTAAGATTCGTGTTACTCTTTGTAACAACGAATGAACAGGGAGAGAAAAATAGGGAGATTCAACCTCTTTCATGATATTAAGAATTATGAAATAAAACTATCAATTTTCAACATAGCATTCTTGATTAGAAACTTTTGGTTCTGTAGTAGAAGAAACAGAGCAATAGCGATTTAAAGGCGATATTTGTATTATTAATTCCACACAATCTCGACAGCGTAGATGAAATTGTGACATCACTGATAACCGCATGTGTGGAAATTCTCACTCGTAGTCCTCTTGTAGTCGATCTAATAGTAAAAAAAAAAAAAAAATCTTTGAAAAGACTTTGAAAAACTTACACGGGGAGACTTAAATGATACACAACACGTGATAAGAGAGGCGGAGTACTTTTTTTGTAAAGTTTTATTTTATAACTCTCTTGTAAGTGTCGTAGTTGAAGATCCGTAAAGGGGAACCTTTTTAGCACTTTTTAAGGACATTCGTTTCGTTGTGTCTCTGACTAATATGCATCGACAGATGCGATATTGGATAAGGATGTAATGTTGCGACAGACCTGACCACTCGTAATATTATGATGGTTGTTAACTAAGGTTCACTGATCTTCCCTTATTTAAGATTATAAAAAAACAAATAGGAGAAGACCATAGAGCCTTGTACGTGAAAGATTTATGTATAAATAGATTAATGTACAGAGTATACGCGCGATGATGATTAAACAAACAGACGAAAGCGACAATTAACAAATAATTAATATTGTATCAATATTCTATTATTGTATTTAACATACAACATAATTAAAATAAATATTATTATTTTTAATTTAACTTTCTTATTGCTTTACATCAATTTTAATTTCTTATCAATCGCGAAGTTGAAGTATTCCAACATGTATTAAATTTTTATTTTTAAGTACGAATGTTATTTTTTTTAAATTCTTTTTTTACATTTTATACATTTCGTACTTGTATACTCTGTATGCGCAGACGATGACTGCTAGCTGAACGAAAGTACGGCAGATTTTTAATCGCAGCGTTCAAAAAAGAGAAAGAGATAGAGAGATGAAGTTACTACTTTATTGCTTTCTACGGAAAAAGAGAAGAAAAAATATTCGCGAAAAACTATCGATTGTATAACGCGTGGTTGATGAATTACACGAACACGAATAAACCTACTCCACACATATTGCTACAAATAACTGCTTAAAGATTAGCGCGAATTGTTTTAAAACGTAAGCACGAACTATCCGTAATACACACACGACGATATTTTGTAATGCTAATGATGCAATAAATATCTTTCTTAAGCATATGTAATTATATGTGTATGCGGGGTGCGAGCGACGTTGGATATCGTTACAAATTGTTATACGTGTTATGCATTGATTCATACGAGATGTCACACATGTATCATAATAAAAAAAAAAAAAAAAAAAAAAAAAAAAAAAATCCACACATTTAACGGATAAAGTATTATTTTCATAAACGAACTGACGTCGAATGTTGAACATCATGCGCTATTATATTTGTTTTTGGAATGATACACAGAGATTACAAAAAGCAGCACGATATAATAAATAAAATTGTTATAAATAGTCGTGTCTCATTGTCAGTTGTAATAATTTTACATGCAAGTATATGACGACATTTGTACTTTTTTCCTTTCGCGTACTTTTGTTTCGCATATCATTATTTTACAGACAACATCTTTACATAGATATATTATTTATATTTCTTTAAAAATTTTGTCGATAAGTGCAACACGATAATTGGTCTTTTTCATATATATATATATATATAACGATAATTATTGCAGAGAATGTGAATTTTTTGGAATGTTTCAAAAGTAAATAGACTATATGAAATACTTGAACACATTGAGAAGTTTACATTCCAGGCTTCTATAACAGTTGATCGTTTTTTCCTTTCCCGTTGGATGGCATAACTTGAATCTCATTGTAGTCCCGGGCAATATCGATGTACTGAAAATTTATTTATTTATAATTATAAATGTGAAAAGAAATCCCTTTTTGATATACATTTGATATATGCTGCACAAACACAAGCATATGATACAAAGAGTAACAGCTAAATATATAAGTCAGTAATAAGGCGAAAAATATATATAAATTAGCAAAATATGTATATATTGTATGTAATCCTGAAGATTTTACCTTTCTTGGAACGAAGAATTCTAGAATTTGTAGTATTATATAGCACAAAGACACCACAAGCAGATAGGCCAATACACCACTTTGCAACTGACTCGCCAATTGCTGTCCTAGATTTTTCTTGGTTTCACGTTTCACCAAATTATACACTATCTCTGTACGTTTCGTGATATTGAACCAGTTGTAATATAAACCTATTCTCCTGTGCATCTCCAAGGGACATATGACGTTGCCCTTCTTATAGTCAGCTATAGCGGCCTCCAATCCCTCGATTAATGCTGGTATAGTGGGTTCGACGAGATAAATCAAATCTGGTGGCAGAACTTCCGGAATCCCTCCGACCTTTGTCGACACTACTTGCAAACTGCAAAACGATATCAATCACATTCGACGCTTGGCAAAATTTTGTTGGCACAGAGAAGAATATGAAGAAAATTATTTAAAATTAAATTTTTTAAAATTATTCTGAATTATCTAATCAATTAAACAAAATTAATTATTTAACTTAAATTTATTTAATATTAATTTTATTCGAAATATCTATTTAAATAAATAAGAATACTAATTTCATATCTAAATATCTATAACCTTTTAAATATTCTTTTATTTAATTTTTATCTATTTACCCCTATTTATTAATTTCTAATATTTATTGGAAAAACTCAGAGTTGAAAAAAAGATATAGGATGAATAATTTTATAGATTCTTACAAGAGAGTAAGAAAGAAAACTAAAATGCTTACCCGCAAGAAGCTGCCTCTACAATAGCCATGCAGTAAGCCTCTGTCAGACTCGTATTGAGAAAGATGTGACCCTTATTTAAGACGTGTTTAACTTGAGAGTGTTCCAGACTACCCAGCAGAGTGACTCGGTGCTGCAGTAGATTTCTCTCCCTCACTTCTTCTATCAGCCATCTCTTCGGCCCATCCCCGCCGATTAGGAATTGTACATTTTTATGACGTAAACAAATCTCGGGTATTATATGGGCTAGAAGATCCACGCCCTTCCTATACACCAATCGCGATACTATTACTATGGTAACTGAAATTGACAGTTACATTACAATAATTAGAAAATAATGCATTTCTAACTGATGTAATGTATGTGAAGCAGGATTTCGAGTCTCATTAAACTTACTAAATTCGTTGCTCCGTTTACTGACGTCAGGCGTAAACAGCGCGGTGTCAACCGCATTTGGGATAACCGATACCTTCTCCTTCTTCACTTTGGCTCGTAATACTGTATTCTCCTTTCCGATATGGGACACACATATACAATGATCACAATCGACTAACGATATCTGGAGAAATTTGTTTGTCAGAATAGCCGACGCGTCCGCAAAACCGAAAAGTGAGTGATCGGTGAAAACTGTCTGCAAACATTAGTATTAGCATTAGTAGCCACCTTTAGTGTCATCTGAAAGTAGCTAGTGTGGCTGCTAAAACTTACTTTCAGTCCCATTAATCTGCCGATCAACATTCCCTCGTGGGCTAAAGCTGAGAAGGCAGAATGTCCGTGTATTATCTGTATCTCTTCCCTTACAAAGATATACCTGATAAGCGGAAGAGAGCATATCATCGTCGGAAGAACACATTGATTGTAGAAAACCTTGACAGGAATGTAATATACCTTAAATAAAAATAAATGTTAAAGATGAATCGATTACAAGGATGAAATGTAAGGGAGATGTGAAAAGTACAGCGCGTACTTTCAATCCATTTGTCATGTATCGCACGCCTACTCTATCCCCGTAGGAATGTGTGAGTATCACCACTTTGTGTCCGTGTTCCAGCAGACATTGAGACAAATTGAAGATGTGCTCCTCGACGCCGCCCATATTTGGATAAAAGAAATCCGAGACCATGCTGGAAAAAATTGTGATATGCAATGTCAGATATAAAACTCAGATGACTCGCAAGTTATAGCAAGCTATAATATACAGCATTTTATTATTATACATTTTTAATTAATTTTATTATTATATATTATATATTTATTATTATTTATAATAGATATATATTACACATATACGAACCATATTTTATGTTTGACACCGCTCATTTTTACACCCATACATGATTCATACTGATTCAATCCGATGATTACAAATTCGCGGATTGTAATTTCCCGTAATTTGATAACTCCCTCTCCCTCTCTTATTATCTAATTATAGTCAATTCAGCCATATTAATACTATATACATCTTTAATCTAAATTACGATTAAATTTCCTGATAACACTGACAGATACATTTATTACACGACGTTTTTGGAAGGCATTTTAATTCTAACCCCCCAAACCCAAATACACAAGACGAGGGATTTAATTCGCGCGAGATTTGACGAAAGCGTCAGATGCGACGAAACGGTCCAATTGCCGAATTTTTTCGTCCCGACTTTTCAAAGCAATCTTTTGTAAAACAGTCAGGATCGCCTTCAATATCACGGTATCTCTGCTGTGAATTAATTCGGATACGTATTACGTATGTACGTGGAACTTTGACGATGACAATTGCAAATTGAAGATATTAAAATTAATTGTTAATTTACACACATGCCTTTTATGGCTTTTTGGCAAAGCGCGTTCCACTTGCCGCTTTTGACGATAGTTTCGCAGCCGATCGATTGACCAATCGAAGATCTTTGTTCTTCTCGTCCTGATTGGACAATTCTTCAAGTTCATTGCGCATGCGCGAAGATGCCTGGCGCCCGACAAGGTAAATAAACGCGTAGGTGTTGTATTTATGAAATTGAATTGACATTTCACATAACATGCCGATCCTGGATAAAAGGAAGGGTGATGATATTCTGGCGTTGGTCCCCGCCTCGAAGAGGACCAAGAATGAAGTCGTCTTCAGCAGCAGAGAAAAGGCGGTCGTGCAAAGCGTAAGTTATAACCTAACCAAACTTTGCATCGTTATTTTTGATAACTAGATATCCGTGGTTCGTTGGAGTTAATCAACCTCGACAATATACCGTCACAATAAACAGACTTAGAGCAAATCACTACAATTTAAACGAATCATTGTGTAGAGTAGGCTACATAAAGTCACCAAGGTGTGAATGCGACTATCATCAGGAGGATATTAATCACATGATATTTCAATGTAGTATTTTTGAGGAATATAGAGTGGACCTGAAATACAACCTTAGCAAGGTCGGTGCCAGTGGCCCTGACTGCGTATGGAATTGGCTTCGTAATGAGGAAACGAGAGCACTCAGGATTGTGATAAACTTCATCTCAAGGACGGGTAGAATTGTATAAATTGTTAAATTGTTATTTGTTCTAGACGTATCCCTTCTCGCGGACGTGACAAGGGATCAAATTTAGAGATAGTAGAATTAGTCATATTGTATATGTGCGAGATTTGCTGTTTAGGCTGGAAGCACGCCTCCTATCACCGGAGGTTTAAAAAAAAAAAAAAAAAAGTTATTTTTGATAACGTTTTAGCATTAAGGATAATTAATTTATCTTTGTTACATAATTTTTCTTCTGGAAAACGTAACATATTGATATAAAATTTTCAAGGGTCCACCGCGAACGTCCTCCTTGATGTCGATGATAATGTTGCTCGAGGGACACCAAGGGGACATCTTCTCCCTGGAATTTCATCCAGAGGGGCAGTATCTGGCATCCACAGGATTCGATCGACAAATCTGTACGGGTCTTTTATCTTTGATCGAATCGTTGACGCAATTAAATTCTGCTCGCTTCGTTTAATAAAATGATTATTCGTGATTCGCAGTCATCTGGAATGTTTACGGAGAGTGCGAGAATATCGGTATCATGACCGGACACAGCGGCGCGGTGATGGAATTACACTTCAGTCCGGACGGCAATCATCTGTATACAGCTAGCACAGACATGACGCTAGGTTTGTGGGACATAGTGGCTGGAACACGAATCAAGAAGCTGAAGGGCCATACCTTGTTTGTGAATTCTGTGTCAGGCGCGCGAAGAGGACCCACGTTACTCTGCTCAGGCAGCGACGACAGCACGATACGTATCTGGGATCCCAGGAAGCGCGGTCAATGCCATACATTGAACAACACATATCAGGTACTTATATTACAATAATGTGTTTAGCGTGTGTATAACAATTATAATATTTAGTTATATATATACATATATATATATATATATAATAAATATTTAATATATTATTATTATTAAATATTACATTATAATGTATATATACATACAATTTTGTCGATACGATTGTAGGTCACTGCAGTAACATTCAACGACACAGCGGAGCAAGTAATCAGTGGTGGTATCGATAATGATGTAAAAGTATGGGATCTTCGAAAAAATGCAGTGCTTTACAAACTGAAGGGACACACCGACACCATTACCGGATTGAGTCTCAGCCCCGATGGATCGTACATACTTTCCAACGCTATGGATAACACGCTAAAGATATGGGATGTACGGCCATTCGCGCCCTACGAACGCTGCGTAAAAATATTGTCCGGGCATCAGCATAACTTTGAAAAGGTATGTGGTTTTCTAATACTCTATTTTTCTCAATTATCTATGAGAGACAAAAATAAGAAAAAAAACATCTGTGCTATAAATATCCAGTGAGTTGATCGAAAACATTGCATTTTTTAGAATCTTCTGAGATGCGCTTGGTCGCCGGATGGCAGCAAGGTTTCAGCTGGATCGTCGGACAGATTTCATTATATTTGGGATACCACGAGTCGTAGAATATTGTACAAATTGCCGGGACATAATGGATCCGTAAACGACATTGATTTCCATCCAAAGGAACCAATAGGTACGAAATAATTGTGTGATAAACATTCTCTCGTTTTCATATATGATTTTATCATAGGAATGAATAAAATATATTTATATGACAATTGTATTTTTTCAGTGTGCTCGGGATCTAGCGACAAACAAATCTACTTGGGTGAAATCGAGTCGTAATATAATAGTGGAATTACTTATGGAGATCGTATTGTTTACATATTTATGTGGATCTAAGAAAATAACATTATCTCTTCAAATATCGGCAATTTTTTTCTCACAGTTTGATTTTTTCTTATATTTCATGTTTGTTTTATATCTAAGATGACTCGAAAAGTCAAAAATTGAATATTGGAGTCAAAGCATAACATGTCAAACATTCTTATGTGTGAGAGCTTATTTGACTGATGTCGATTACAGCCTTACGATTTTTTCATCTTTCATGGCCTTTACATATAGTTTTCTTCTAGTGTAGTATCTAAAGTTTGTTTATAGTTGAATTTTCTGCTAATATATACTACAAATTATATATAATATTTTTTTAAATTGAAGAGAGGAAAAACGAACAATTACTCGACATTATATGGCATATGTATACGTAAAATATTTCCAATTATATACATTATAATATATTTGCTGAATATAAAGCGCTAGCGGGAAAAAGCAGCGCGACACCTCTGATTGCCTCTGATGACGCGAAAGTACGCGGGCGCGTGCGCTCGGTAGGCAAAGACGTGTCCCGAAAGGATTATATATATATATATATATATATATGTACATCAAACGTCCCGTCACATTCACGCATGCAAACCGCGAGAATGTATTGGTGATTAATCAAAGGCCGTGCGCGAAAATGGCCGATGGACGCGAGTCACGGTCGTCTTCCACCAAGAGCCTGTACGACTTGTGCGTGGCCGTGGTGGCGGACAAGTTCGGCAGTTACAAGCCGCATCTCGTCGACCTGCCGAAAAACGTGCGATTCGACATCTACTACCAGGTAAACTGTCAAGCTGTCAAGACGGGACGGCACCGACCCCACGGTGCTTCCGTCCAGTATGTGTACAATCGTCATCGCGCGCGCGATGTAGTTTGTTTTTGTGCGTCTTCTCGCTCTCTCTCCGCGAGATGAACGTCATCGGTCATCGTTCACCGTTCGCGGAGAATCTCGCATTTACCGTTTATATCCGCTGGCGAGAGATTCGCGATCGCATATGAGTCATCATCCTCGAGCTCAGCTGTTGAGCATTTTGACGTTTGCGAAAGACGCGCGATCTCTCCGAAGAGAAGGAGAGATTCCGTTTCGACTGATAATCGATCAGCTGATCGCTGTCCCTCGCGCGTTATCTCTGATGGGTCTCGGTCTATGTGTTTCAGCTGTTCAGAGAGAGGAAATTATGCATATTGGGAACGGAATTGAGCGATCTGGAGACTTTCTCCAAGATGCTCAAGGTCACCAATCGTCGAATACACCTTCTGCAAATCTTTCAGGTGATTTTTCCTTATCACCAAATTTCACCGATCTGTCGTATATTTTTTTATATTCCTTTTCCGACTTTTTAGAGAACAATATTTCATATGTTTATGTTCTTTTGATTGAAGGCTCCAATGTATCACGGTATAAGGGTAGGAAAGAATTTGAGCGTCAATTACAACGTGCACTGTCTTCAAGTAAGGGTGAATCCTGCCGCGCAGGATAAGATTATAAATCTAGGCTTGAGACTTGGTGGATTTCTCAGCGATGCTGGTTGGTATTCGGAAAGCGAAGAAGTACTGTTGGCTTGCAAGGAATTGTGTATCGCCAATAATCAAACTCCTGAGGATTGGTGTAGAACGTTAGATTGTTGTCACAAGTAAGGGAACATTTTTATTTAAGATTTATATACAAATTATAATTAGAATAATAATATTACTATATATTGTATAATATAATATAATAATATAAATTTATATATAGAATATACTTTAAATGATGCTTTGAATGATTATGAAATAATTATATTTTTAGGCTGTTACATGCACAAGCAACGTACTGTACTTTTGCTGGGGCTGCGGAGACTCACCAACTTGCCATAGAAATGATAGAACAATTAAAAAAAGCGCAGTACAATAACAGTAATCACGCCGCACTTTTCGCAGAATTCAGTGTATTATTCTTCATACGCAGTGAATATGATCAAGCTTACAGGTATGCTGTTAATTGAGTATTTCTATCTTGTTTAGCTTTTATCTCTTTTTGACGCACTTTACTAACGGCTATTATTTTTTTAGGTGGAGTATAGAAGCGTTAAAGCACTTGAACCCGTCACTTCCCGCTCGGGTCATTATCGATGTTCTCAGACAAGCGGCGAAATCGTGCGTCGTGAAACGCCAATTTCAGAAGGCTGGTTTACTGATCAGAGAAGCTGTATACCTCGCTAGAGAGATATTCGATACGGATCATCCGAAATATAGCGACGTTCTTATCGATTATGGATTTTACTTACTAAACTACGATAGCATCATCAATAGTGTATCCGTCTACAAGGTATTTATTTTTGAATACATCTTTCACGAATCTTATACGTAATCGGAAATTTTTGAAGAAAAGAAAACATACCCGTCTTATTCCAGACTGCGTTAGATATTAGAAGAGCGATTTTCGGCAAGACTAATCTTCACGTTGCTTTGGCGCACGAAGATTTAGCTTATGCTCTCTACGTATACGAATATAGTTCTGGCAAGTTTGACGAAGCGAGGTAATACTTGATTGGAATTACGTTTAATTTACATGTTACACTTGATAATGTAATATTTAGTTTTATTCAATTTTATTTTATCGCAGTGATCATGCTGGATTAGCTATAGATATTATGGAGAAACTCTTACCTTCCTATCATTTGATGCTCGCGAGTGCTAAACGAGTGAAGGCGCTTATTCTCGAAGAGATCGCTATAGATAATGCGTCAACGCCATTGTCCGAACAGAATCTGTTACTCAAATCCGAGTGTCTTCATTTATCCGCTTTACATTTAGCGAAAACCGCATTTGGCGAAAGAAATGTACAAACGGCGAAGCATTACGGGAACTTGGGACGCTTGTATCAGAGTATGAGAAAGTTCGAGGTATTTTGATCATTATATTTTTATAATATAAAGATACACACACGCATATAGATATTTAATTTATTTTATTGCGTGTTCAACATGCTGTAGGAAGCGGAAGCAATGCATCTGAAAGCGATTCGTATCAAAGAAGAGTTACTAGGTCCTGAAGACTATGAAGTAGGATTGAGCATAGGGCATCTAGCTTCATTATATAATTTCCACATGAACCGGCACAAAGACGCCGAAAAGCTTTATTATCGTAGCATTGCAATCAGTAAGTATAACTGTATACAATTTGAATCGACTTTTAAATTATTGGGTATGCAAAATGTATGATATTTTACGATTGAATCACGGGTGATTTTGATCCACAGGTTTAAAGTTATTCGGAAAGAGTTACAGTGGCTTAGAATACGATTATCGAGGACTCTTACATGTGTACAATAAATTAGATGAATACGAGAAAATATTGGAATACACAGATACGTTAAATCATTGGAAGGAACTTAGAGACAAACACGCTCAATCTGAAGATCCGCCGATCGATGTACAGAAACGTCCACAACCGATCGCAATCATAAAAAATGTGTTCTTTTCTATGTGATATATCCAATAAGTGTGTCTAATTCAACAAATTTTATGTCATTGTACGTCATCGAGCGAATTGTTGGTCTTTGTTGCGTTTACAAGACATTGGGCCAAAGTAGAAATTACGTAACTCACATTAGAGAGATTTATAAATCACTGATCTGGTCGTACGATTAAATTAACTGTCTATCTTGTGTCGATATTTTATAATACACATGCATATAGTCAATATCGCGTTAAAAACAGTTATATTATCAACATGATTAAATTTGATTGATATGTTGAAAAAATTGTTAATTTGTGTAAATTCTTGTATGTGTAAATTATTTGTATTATTATTATTTTAGTTTTGAGTTTAATTATTATCTTTGGCTTTGAACTGGATTCAATGTTTATCTACATTTATTTCGATGTATTGAAGATTCTTGCGCATAAAAATATGTGTATATCCTTTTTAACTATTTTATATATATATATATATGTTATTTTAATATAAATTTTTCAATCTATTATAATCTTATTTATCTCTGTATGTGTATGTATATAGGAAATCTCATGGAAATCTAACGAGTTTACACAGCCGAAATTATTTAAAATGCGAAGAAAAAAGATATAAAGCGAAATTAAATGATTCAAGCTCGTCTAATTCTCTCTTCGTATTCACTATTACATATTTTACGTGCGTGGCTGTAGCTGCAAGGTACACTTTTTTCTTTAAGTGGAACTCGTATGTTTTTTAAAACATTGTTCAACGTAGTTTTTCGTTTTTTATGAAGAAATATTTGAATATTTGTGCCGCAAATTAATTTAGAAGGTATTTTAATTTTAACATTGCGAAGTAGTGCTATTACAAAGTTTACCTTCTAAACATTGATGCTTAAAAGAATATTCTTTTCTTTCGTTGGAAATTTGTTGATATGCTTGGATCCTTTATTTTAATTGTTCTGTTTGTTTGGAATAGGTTTTCGTTGATTAACTTAATTTTTTAAGTAAAATACTGAATTAGTGTAGCTCTAACGAATTACTGAATAGCAAATTATGATGTAAAAAATATTAATATAACAAAAAAATGTTTAGAGTATAATAATGAGCCATTCATATTAATTTTCTACACATTTAAGTAATATTATACAGATTGAAAAATTTATATTGATATATAAATATATGTGTGTGTGTGTGTGTGTGTGTGCGTGCGCGCGCGCGCGTGTATTATGTGTACACACTTTAAATTTGCTATTTTTGTTGATTCTATTTTTAAAGAGTTTTTTACTCAGGTTTTTCATATAAAATATCTTTTTTTTGTTCTAATCGTTTTTCTCGAACGCATTTATAATTTGTTTAGCTCATTGCTTATTTCAAGATTACAATAATTGTAAATTTTCATTTATTGCATAATTTTTAAATAACAGTAATTAATGCGCTTGTGTTAATTGTAACAATGTAATTAAAAAGATGCATATTAAAGCTCTTAAAATTCTTGATAAACAATTTAGTGAATGAATGTTTTGTTGTTTGAAATATTACTTTCTTTGTAAAATTTGATATATGAATTTAAAAATACATACTTATATATACATCCTGATATTTTTTCATCATATCAAACATGTTTTGTTTCTAAATATCATAAGAAATCGTATCGAACATATTTTATTCCTAAATATTACAAGAAATAAAAACTAGATGTGTGTATGCTTTTCAAATTATATAAAGATATCTTGAGAAATGAGACTTCTCTTCGAGTTTGGGTCAATTGTCTACAAGTACTTTTGCAGATTTACATTATGTCAATCTTAAAAATTCACTTAGATACTTTAAATACATACATTCGTGTAAACTCTTATTATTATAATTAGACAGAGCATAGTAGATGCGATATTCAATCAGTGATACAATATACATAGAATAGAACATAAGAGCCGCAGTTACACTTTAATCTACTACTATACAAATTCAAATTAATTTTTCAGTTATTTGTTTCAGACTTTTACTTATATGTTAGTAATTATAATTAGAATTAATAATGATTCTATTATTTGATGCATGCACAAAAAAAATAAATATACGAATAAAATTAAATATATCAGAAAAATTTTCTCTACAAATAATAAAAAAAAAAAAATTGTAAAATGCACAGAAATATAATGAAAATTTTCATCATACGTACATCATGTATATGATATAAATTATATAATTACTACTTACCGATACTGTTCGCTGTATTAATAGAAATTTCTTCGTGTAATTTCTTGAATTCTCTATTGATTAGCAGTTTGATATATAGGGCATAAAATAATACCTCTTTGTAAAAGAACAGACATAATTTTATAAAGTAGCATTAGTATATTCACTGAATTTGGTGTATTTTGACGTTTTTTTTACATAATTATGAAAGAAAATTATACAATATTTCAAGAAGTAAAAATGATTAAAACTTTATTGAAAAAATTTGCGTTCTTTTAACTTTCATTATTAAAAATTGATGCCTTAATTTTTCCCTTATATAATTTTTTTTAGAAAATTATTAGATTTTTCATATAAAACAAACTTTTTTAAACTTTATACATTTATAATTTCAAGTTCAACTCATTATTCATTTCGAAAGATTACAATGTTTATAGATTTTCATGCATATTTTTAAATAATAAATATATACATATAAATAATGAATATATACGCCTATGTGTTAATGACAATATAGTTAAAAAGATAGACATTAAAGCTCTTGAAATTAGCGCTAAACTTGGTGAGCAAATATATTTTGTCGTTTTAAATGTTACTTTCTCACTTTGTATTTCAAATTTAAAAATATCCTATATATATTATATATTTCTTTGTATTAAACATTATGCTCTCCTAACTATATCATAACAAATGTAATTAATTAAAAATTATATGGACGCGCGCGCATGTTCTCGGAACTAAAAATAGCTTGAAAAAAAGAATTCTTTGTTCGCACAGAAAATTATCTACTAGTACTTTTTTTAGGCTTGAATTATATTAATCTTGAAAATCTTCAGGCACATTTGGTACATAAGATCAAGCGACGAGATAACGCTCGCTCGTTATGAATTTATAATTAGACAAAGATGTTAAAAGCTCTCTGATATTCAATAATAACTTGTAAATATTATTTTGCAATTATTATTTCATTTTATTAATGATTATAAAATTATAAACTTGATTTTTTATATTAAAAAATTTTTTTTTTTTTAATCAAATTAGGTATAATAAAATCAAGTAAAAAATCGAAAAATTTTCTATGTTAAAAAAAGAGAAAATTCTGTAAACTGGAAAAATAAAATGTAAATATCTATTTCGTGGGAGAGAGAGAGAGAGAGAGAGAGAGAGAGAGAGAGAGAGAGAGAGAGAGAGAGAGAGAGAGACCTACCAATTATATAAAAATCTGAGATATCTAGAATTAAAATAAATACAAACTAATATGTAATATATAAATACTCACGATATTTTTCTGGATAACTCACATACATTCAAAAGCTTTAATTTGTTTAAATTACAGTAACTATTTAGATAGTACATAACTTTATATTTACACGATATTTTTGCTGTATCACTTCGGTTCTCAGGTAATAGGAATTTCTTATCTAAACCCCATATTTTTACACTATGAACCTTTCTAACTCTCTATAAACAGAAGAGTTTTTGTTAGGCGATATTCAACAATCAGTATATTCTTGAGACATAACAATATCAGGGAATGCTCAATTACCAGACTGATATTGCACGTCTTCGTTGAACTGCCGACAAAATCCCGTAGTTTCAGAACATTTAGTCAGGTGTATGTGGAGCTTCTTGACTGAAGTATGGTGCTGTATCTTGCACTAATAAAGTATGACAAACATCACAGACTCTGGATGGTCTTTGTTTCGGTCCACTATTCACGACGTGCGAGAGGCAAGATTGGCAAAATATATGGCCACAGTGACGACAATGTACCTGCGGATTAAATGTTCTCAATTCCATTATACAGATTATTAAGTAATCTAATTACTATCTAACTGTAACTAATTTCTATAATTTACCTTCTTTCTTGTAACTGAGAATGTTGTATGACAAGTAGGACATTCTTCAACATCCTCTTCGTGTTGCCACCTTACTTCGTTACCTGCCTGTCTAATCCTTTCCAGTTGCACCTGTGTAATAATAAAAATAATATATTATATTTATTATTATACTTGCAATCTCTCTTTCACATATATAAGAGAGTTTGTAAATAAAGGATGGTTTATTACGAATTCTTCTTCATCAATTTTGAATACCTCTTATTTCTCTGTTTACATTTTTTTTTACCTGTAATGACTGTGATAATCTCACAAAGTCTTTTTGCACCGTCTCACTAGTATCCAATTCTTGCTGTAGACTCTTAACTCTTTGTTGTAGTTCAGTTGCAGCCGATTCTACACCTTTCTTCTCTTTCTCGACTTCCTGAAGATGTTTTTCCAACTGATCAAGTTTCTTTTCTTTATCAGCAAGTATACGATGATCTCTTATGTATTTATCTAATTGCGCTCTATAAATCATTTGTTTTATATCAATCATTTATATCATATACTGATAATATTAAATAATTATCAATATTTTTATCGTCGTTCAATAAAGAATCTTACCTTAATCCACTAATTTCATTCTTTAATATAGAATTATCTTGTTCTTTAACTCTAATATCCTGTTCCATTTGTTCTCTCAAAAGAGTGACTTCATATCGCAGCGTTTCTTCCTTCTCCTGTGCCACTTCTTGAGCTATTTTGGCTGTAATTAAATCTTCGCGCATTCTTAAAAGACTAAACTGCAATTCCTCAACGGTATTTGGCATGTTGATACTTTCACTTTGGAGCTGTTGCGAATGCTTGCTTTGTTTACCCACCAGATTTTCATTTTCTGCTTGAAGTCTACAAATACGCGATTAGATTTTGGATAAAATTTTATCAATAATATACATATCATTTTTACCTTGTTTTTATAGATTTTAATTGTAAAATATCACTATATATATATATGTATAAAATTTATCACAAAAAAAATTGTCTTACGCAGTGAGATGTCTCTGTACTTCTTCTCTATTTCGCGTCAATTTACAAAGCTCCTCCATTATATTCTTCTGAAATTGTTCGAAAATTTTCTTTAACTCTGTTAAATTTTGTTGCGTCGTCTGCGAGACAATCGTGAGCTCTGCAACTTTGATTTTATGCTCCTCTTTCTTCTCATTCCACTTTTCTTCCATTTCTTTTCTAAATTCGACTTCCTTAGCTAAGTCCTCCTTTTGAGCTTGCAGCATACGTTTAGAATCCAACAATTGCTTCTCCAAATTCTTGGCAGTCGCTTCTACTTTGACTAATTGTGCCTCATAGTTTGCACACATATCACACGACGGCTCAAAGGAGCCAGGCTCCTGCTGCCGTCTTTTTAATAAAGTATCTTTAGACTTTTGCAGTTCATCGTCGGTTGACCTTAATTTTTCTTTTAAAGCTTTTATTTCTTCCTCTAACGGTACAACCAACGAACGTAAAACTTCCGCATCTTCTTGTGCCTGCAAAATCGCACAATTTTTATTATAAACATTATTATTCTTAAAATACAAATGATAATCTTGGTACATAAAGCAGTAAAGTATATTTCTTTATATAATATGTATGAATTTGATTATATAAAAAGAGTTAAATATTTCATGCTGTTTTAGATTACGTACATATTTTTTTACCTTCCGCATGCTTTCCTCTAAATTATCAGGACCTAGAGATAAAGAATCTGCACCTAATTGTGAAGCCACTTTTCTAGCTAATGTTTTAGTTACTGTAGACAATGAGATTTGTGGTCCATCCGTTGGCGGATCGCGCGGCAATTGCGTTTTCAATAGCGCATTCTCTTCTTGAAGCTTGGAAAGAGCTAATTGTAATTTAGATACTTCATTGATGAGCTGCATCCTCGAACAAGAAGACTCTTCCACCGTTTCGTGTATAACCTGTTGTAAAGACGCTATCTCTTCTTCAGCTTTCCTCTTCTCCACCAATATATCATTTTGTATTTTAAGATCTGCAACGACTAGTTGGCTTTTAGCTTCATCCAGTTCATTTTTTAGTCTCAGACTTTCCTTTTGCAAGCTCACATTTTCCTCTAACCTTCGTTTTAATTCCTCTGCAAAATTTATCGATCGAAACTCTCAATATAATTAGTACAAAACTTTTTATCTAGTACTCAAAGTTTGTACATGCGTCACGTACCTTCTTTCTGAAGGAACAATTCCTTCATCTTAGCCCTTTGTACATTAAATTCCTCTCGCATTTTAATATTTTCCGCTTCCAATCTATCGATCCTTGCCTGTTGATCCTCTAAATCATAACGAATAATTTTCTTAATGGATTAGGGGGTTCAATTATCAACTTAACTGTGTTTCGATTATTAACAAACGAATAGTAATCTTTGTCAAATTAATTGCTGTTTCTTCTTCTCGCATACCAAACGTAATGTATAATAAACGCGTTTAATTTATCTCTATATTTTATCATTTTCTTCTCTTTCTTTCAATGCACATGAATGCACGATTGATCCGGAGGACGAGATATAATAAACAAGGGACGAGAAAAACAAATCCAAACAAAAGCACGACCTACCGTTCGCTTGGACCGCTTGATCCTGGTACTCCATCGTTCGATCACTCAGCACCGGGTAAACGCAATCTCGTCGGGATGGGTCACTGCCGCGAATTCGTCGGCAAGCATATCTCGAAACTCCGCCGGGATGACTGGTGATCCGTCAAAGACGGCGCCGACATGCCGACTTGCGAAACCAACCGAGAATTCCTTCGTTGACGATTCTCTACCTCGTTGCGTTACTTCGAGCGAACTAGCCTAACATAATAATAATAATAATAATAATAATAATAATAATAATAATAATAATATTGTCCAAGGACGTGTGACGCGGAATCTCTCGGGAATGACGTTTCGTGAATTCACGTCGCGTGCGGGGGAAAAAAAGATGAGCGATGCAAAGTCAACCTCGCCCGAGCCTGCTATGACGAGGTTCGTTCTAGCGATGCGTTATACCTGTGATTGTACCCGCTTTATAATCGGCAGATCTGTTCCTTCTGAATTGCACTCTTCGTCCTTCGTCCTCTTCTCTTCGATACGCTCGTCTCGCTCGTCCTCCTTCGAGCACCGAGAAACGCGAGAAAGTGCAGAACCATCTCGCCATTTAACTCGCTCGTCGATTAATATCGATTAATATCGATTAATATCGATTGATATCGATTAATATCGATTAATATCGATTAATATCGATTGATATCGATTAATATCGATTGATATCGATTAATATCGATTGATATCGATTAATATCGATCGCCCGAATCGCGATTCTTCCATAGAGAGTGCTGAATAATTATACACGTGTTTGCAAAACACGCGTCCTTTACCAGAGATCTACCTTTATGTAGATATGTATCTACTTTATTTCGTGCGTAAATGATAAAAATGTAAGTATACTAATTTTATTTCAAAGCAATCTTGCGTTATTCTTTATTTTTACACCGTTTCAAGCGTAAAGTGCATGTTAATTTTTTGTATTTTACATCACCAATCAGCGAATTCATCTTGACAGAGTCCACCAAATTCTTTGCATCCTTTTCTAAAAATTTATTAGTCAGTCATTCTCTAATATATATATGTCAATTTTATTATATCATTGCTCTCCTTCTCCCCTCATCTTTTACATATATATACACATACGTATATATCTGTATAATTATCGCATTATTTGCATTTTAACTAGATAAGATATTGCATGAATTTTCGATGTCGAGAAAATTGCATTTCATCAATTATTCTATAGATTTAGATGAATCAGCTGATTCTTTTCTCCTTTATAAAAATTACAATTATAATTATATAAACTCGTGAATTGATTTTTTAAAATTAAAATAGATTTACTTTGACAAAAATATCTTTTATTAAATATTAGATATGCGACACACATTCTCTCGTCGAGTGAAAATGTACAAATTTGCGTGACTTTCGAGCACACCCTGTATAGCCGGATGTATATATTGTTGTTGGCGCGCGCACGACACGGGCATTTTCGGGTAAAAGCGCTTATTGCGCTTTAAATCAGCTTTAAATGCGACAATTGCGTTGGACGATATATCTCGGGAGTGTTTTTCCAAGTTTCAAAATTAACCGTCAATGCGTGTCATCGTCACGCCTAATTGATTAGTCGGATGACTCGGATGTGACTCGATAATGTCGGTCAGATCCAAATCCGGCGACTTGGATATACAATCCTATAATGGCGATGTGATGGGCGCGCGTCGATTTTCCTGAGTCACGATTCCAAATTTCCGTCAATTCCTCGCGAATCCTTGGCGAGTTTAGGTTACACCCTATCGATTCACCTGCCGATCGTTCCAGGCGACGATGCTGGGTGCTCGCTGAATTGTCATCGAGTTTATAGTACTCGTATACAGGTGAGGGAGAGAGAGAGAGGGAGAGAGAGAGAGAGAAGGAGAGAAGAGCACATTGTATTTACGTCGCAATTGCGGTCGCGTTTATTCCGCTATTTCGGTATTAACTTAATTTGTTTATCATGAAAATGTTAGCGTTAAAGAAACCGAGGTATTCAAGGTATTAATTTATTTTCAAGGAACGATTCGTGTATGCAGCATGAACACATTGTGGCAACCCTGGCAACCACTTCAGACAGAACCGACAGCTCCTGCTATAATGAAGAGCCTAGACAGTAGTTTGGATGACTTTGATAAGTTGTCCGAATTTAATCCCAAGCTATATTTTGTAGAGAAGAACACCCTGATGGACTCTTGCACAAAGTGTCACAACAAAACAAGTAACAAGAGTTTCTTGTTACTGAATGGACAGGAGAATCTGCAGGTCTCCGATGCTGAGGAGTTTCTGAAAAAATTAAACTGTGTCAAAGAGGACACTAAAGTGAAAGTGGTTTCGATATTTGGAAATACGGGTGATGGCAAAAGTCATACCATGAATCAAGTATTTTTCAAGGGCGAGGAGATTTTTCAAACATCAAACGAGCAGGATTGTTGCACGTTAGGCGTTTGGGCGGCATTTGATCCAATTCTGAATGTTATTTGCTTGGATACGGAAGGTTTACAAGGTACGATACATCTTATGTTATTATTCAAGTTGTAAAGTTAATCTTTCGTACTCTGAATTCAACAAGTAATATTGTTCATACTTAGGTGTTACGAATTGTGAAAACAAGCATACAAGAATGTTACTCAAAGTACTTGCAGTATCCGATATTGTAATTTATGAAATCTACTCGGAAAGGCTGAATAGGGACTTGTTTACATTTCTGGGTGCTGCGTCCCGTGCTTACAGTCATTATTTCAAAGCTGCTTTACAAGCGATAGGGCAGCAAGAAGGAGTCTCCAACTCATTGAGTACACTTGGACCGAATATTATAGTGCTGCATGGAACTAGGCACACCATACCTTTGACCAACAGTACATATTGCCACTCTCTCAAAATTACAGTAATTTCAAACTAAGAATTCCATTACAAATATAAATTACAATCCCATTCATAATATAATGTATCTCGATTCCTTTGTAGATGGATCAGAAAGTGCGGAAGACATCTTGAGAGCTAGATTTGCGCAAATGAGCCTTGAAATCGATGCCTTTAACTCTATCAAATATGTTGGTCTGCAAGTGGTAAATGATGCAACGGATTACGAACAGTTGCGATCCGCGATTGAGACCGAATTGAACAATACGACAGTTCGTTCAGCTAGAAAGGCGCATCTAGTGTATAACACGCTTAAGAGTTTGAACGATCAGTTCTCTAACGAGACAGAAAATTTGTCCAACACTCTATTCCCACATCAGTACTTCACTTGCCCCATTAAGTGTCTGAGTTGTGGTAGTGGATGTAACAATAGTATGGGACACCTTCGTGAAGGAAAATCACACAGTAGTAATATCAGGTTGGTTTTTTCAGATACTAATTTTTTTTAATGCTTTTTTTTTTTTACTGTATTCAATTATTGCATTCAATTATTGATTTTTTAACTCCTATTAATTTTGATGTTTATTGCAACGATAGGTGTAAATTCCAATGTCAGTATGAAAACTCGATATACATATGCAAAAGATGTTATAGAAATGGAAATGAAATTGAAGTGACCAGACAGTATCAAGAGGAAGATCAGTATAGCTGGTATAGCTTCGCCAAAAATGCTTGGTCGGGATACGTTATAAACTGTCCACATTGCGGAGAAATATACAGAAGCAGACAATACTGGTACGGCAATAATCCGGAGGATGTTGCTATACGCAAGAAGATCACGCACGTATGGAATACGGTAAATATCGAGAAGAGAGAGAGAGAGAATTTTTATATTTTTGACTTTGCAAATTAATCTCATATATTCTCTTTCAGACAAATCGCTCTATAGCATCTCAAAATACGGCGCAACGGGTTATCGATAGCGTTTCGTACATCACCGAAGCGGTGACGAACGTCTCTCTGCAGCCTACGAAAGCGATAAAAGCCTGGGCCGCGGATCAGGTGGCGCCGTCGTATTGGCGACCAAACAGCGAGATAAAATACTGCTATCAATGCAAAGTCCTGTTCAGTCCGACAGATGACAAGCACCATTGTCGCGATTGCGGGAAGGGTTTCTGCACTCAGTGTTCGTCAAAAACGAAATGCGTGCCCCACAGAAATTGGTATACGCCCGTTCGAGTCTGCGACACGTGCTTCGAGAAGGAAACTGTTAATTGTTCCAGCGACGATTCCCTCGAACCCGTCGAGGACGTCGGTGTGCGAAAAGTGACGGAACACGTGGTGTCAACGCTCAACGTCGTCGGAACTGTTTTGAGTTACTCCAAATGTAAGTAAAAACGTTTTATCAGATATGTTTTGTATCCGTATAATTATTTTCACTCCGGAATAAACTGATAAAATTTTCCATTTACGTAGCGTTTATAAAAGACTCCGTTCGACCGTCTTATTGGACACCTGATTCGGAGGTTGTCAGCTGTTGCGTATGCGAGCGAAAATTTTCCGATACGCTTCTTTTACATCACTGCAGAGCTTGCGGACGCGGGGTGTGTCAAGAATGTTCGCAACATCGTAAACCAGTACCTCACAGAGGCTGGGAAAACCCTGTTAGAGTTTGCAATGCCTGCGTCTGAAATTGACTGAAAGTATTCTCAGAAGATAGGATCCTAAAATATAGATCTCGGAGGAATCCTGGAGGTTTGCAAAATGAAATAAACGCTTATCTCTTACACACAATCACTTTTGTAAGATGTACAAAAGCTATGTATTGATTTAATTGTGATTATAGAATGTATATCTTACAATTAGATTTACTTGGTTAAAGATTTACAATTAACCATTAGTAACATACAATAAAAATTTTAATTTTTTTAAACATGAAAATTTCTTTAGCACTTTAATTTTAAACATTTAGTATTTTTACCTAACGTAATATACAAATTATTTTTTTAGTTTTAATATTAAATATAAAAAAAATTTAATATTAAATATATTCTTAGTGTATAAAAAAAATTTTTAATATTAAATATAAACATTTTTTTTCTGAGTAATTTTTTATTATTTATATATTTTTATATACATTGGATATATAAACATTCTAAAAATATGATTTGAGATTGGTATTAAAATTTTTTTTAAAACAGGAAAATCTTAACAGAAAAGCTGAAAACCTTGCTTTAATTTAGCATTTGTAATTAAAACATGATAATGATAATTGAAAATCATATGATTTTTAACGTGTAACTGTACAGAATGTATGATTATGCCATGATGATAATTGTTATTGTATTTAAAAAGTAACTTCAACTCTTATTGCAGATGTACACTACGTTTTTTCAATACAATTTTATACATCTACGAAAGAGAAACATAGATTAAAATTATATTTATGAAAATGTTTGTGAAGCACATGTATTACTAAAAATTTGTATGTTAAGATATGAAAAAAATTGTATACACACATTAATGATTGTATATATGTACAATATTTTCTGATCTTCTGTTCTTTTAAGAAGAGCAAATCTTTAAGAAGATATTGTCTATGAAAAGTGTAAATCTTGTGGCTGTGACAATTGTTAAATATCGATAAAGCATTTGAAGACTTGTATTTATAGGATTGCGGGAATGCGTGTAACGCGTGGATTATGTGAATCTTTCAAACGTGGAAATTGTTAATTTTATTTTATTCTGTACAATACAATAAGTAGCTAAAAATAAAGCTTGAGTTTTCAAAATAAATCGCTACTTTATCTTTCTTATTAAAAAAGTATATTAATTTTTTTTACAAAAATATATAAAATTAAATATATATTTATAAGATAACAATTTCTCAAAATGAATCAAAAATTAAAAATGTCGAAAAGAAATTAAAATTTTTAAATGTCTAATTTTGAAAATGTAAAACCTTAAACAAAGGTATAAATTCTTTATTATTATTAACAAGTTTAGAATTCTAAAAAGATATGAAATCAGTATACTAAATATGTGCTAGAATCCTTCGAAGAGAATACTTTTATATGTAAATTTTTTACACTTATGCTTTTGCGTATTGTTATTTATATATTTCTTAAAATTTATGTTTTGAAAAGTTTATAACATTTATGCCAATATGTTTAAAAATGTGTTTTTGCAGAAGACCGATTATATATATAATAGTTATCATTGGATTCATTTATTGAATATGTCTTTGTTTTATTTTATATCTGAAAGAATAATTTTTTAATTAAAATATTTAAAAATATATAATATATTTTTAATATATAATATATTTATATAATTATATATAAATATATAATTAAAAAAAATATATTTTTTTAATGCAAAAAAATTAAAACATTTTTAAATATATACATAAAAGTGTCGAATCATAATTGATCA
The DNA here is from genome assembly GCF_030444845.1 of Prenolepis imparis. NCBI lineage: Eukaryota > Metazoa > Arthropoda > Insecta > Hymenoptera > Formicidae > Prenolepis > Prenolepis imparis. Next base: position 1,364,506 of record NW_028141165.1, read on the forward strand.
ACTTGGATAACGATGCCGCGAATTCCATACGAGTCTCGAAATCCGATCCCTTCCCCTAAGGACGGTTAAGGACGGTTAAGGACAGTCCCGTCCAACGTGGCTCCACGTTTGTGTATTCGCGGGCGACACGTGAAATCGCGACTATCTCGAATCGCGATACGCGTGATACTTCAGACTTCTTCAGATACTTGTCGACGGGCAGCACGTGATGACGTCAGAGAACATGGCGTCTCAATCAGCTGGATGTTGTGTAGAGTGTGCCCTGCGATGCCCGTCTTTAGAAAACTAACGGAGACCACCGTCTGTCCGTCGAGATACGTGAGTGTTCAGTTTCTCCCGAGATCGCCGCGCGTACCGATCGTTTGTTTAACGTAGAAAAGGAAGAGAAGGAGGAGGAGTCGTCCCCTAAAGAGCTAGCGAGCGAAGCGAAGCATCAGGCGGCGAGAAAAGCGGTGACGCGGTGACGCGAAATGTCGCGTTTAGCCGACAGCGACGACGACGACGTGACGGTGAGGTTTCTCCTTCGTCTCCGTGAGAGCCGGACCAATCTGTCGTTTCGCTCCAATATTTCGCTCCATCATTTCTCGAGAGATTATTCATTACGCCTCGCGTCTCCGAAGAGGGAGAGGAAAAATCGCGATCGGTGAAAGAATTCTCGGATTTTAATCTTATGTAATTTCCTTCTCTCTCGTAGTGCGTGTCGTAATTTTTTCTTTCTTTTGCAACACATGTTGACGATCTACGAGGACGACGAGGACGACGAGGACGACGAGGACGACGAGATACCGCGTGTGCGTGTGTGGCATATCGAGTGTGATGCCGTGGCCATTTTCGCGTGTTTGCCCCTCGCAAAGTATTTCGTAATCATTATCAGCTCCATATTTGAATTCAACAAGTAATGCGGGTCGCCACGCTTGCTCGCGCGACGAGCCGACGTCCACGTCGCGATCCGAGGATTTTGACAACAACCGCGCGGAAATTTCGACCAGTTGCGATTTTTCCGCGATCGTAACCGAAGGGGGAGGGGAAAAAAAAATCCAGCTCCACGTCGGAGACACAAATAATTGTTGGTTCGCGCTCGAGATTCGCATCGTCCAACTATACCTAAAATTATACCAGTCTCGATCTCGAGTTTTCCGAGGAAGACCGAGAGAGAGAAAGAGTTGAGCAAGTGTGTGCACACGATATACATTTAACTCCTGTCAATGAACGGGTGTATCCGGGTACCGACTTTCAATCTTAAAAACGTCTCCGCCTTTTCTCCGTCCAGAAACAAAATCTAACGAGAAAGAATGTTAAGAATGCCCAGCAGCTGCTGTAAAGAAATTGTCGCGGTGCAATGTGTCGAAAACACGCAGTTAGTGTACTCTGGTACATGAAAAATTCCTGCATTGACAGAAGGGTTTAAAGAGCCAGCGATCCAAGTAACGCGATAACCTGGATCCCGGATGGATTTCGTCGTCGCGATTCGGTCTGACCGATTTATTCTTAATCTGCCTCGCAATAAGGCTCGAGAATCTTGTGACAGACGCCATTGGTCCGTCGAAATTCCTCCGCGAACACGCAGAGTTGATAGAGAAAGAAATGAAATAAAAACCTCGCGAGAAATTCCGCGCCGTCAGGAGGTGACGTTTCTTTCCGCGAGAGAGATAAAAAATTCCCCCTGGAAAAAAAAAATTCGAAATCTCGAAGATGCGCGTTCTCCGCGTGATAGTTGCGCGGCCATTTTGTCGCTTATATACGCATGTATATGTATGCATATCGGTGAATAAACAATCGCCATTGGCATCGAGGTGCTACGCGAGCGCGACAAACATGCGCGGAGATTTCAATTTCGATACCACCAGCGCGTGTCTGCCACGCTCCTTTATAATGTCCTATCTTTCTCTCTCTCTATCTCCGTCTCTCCCTCTTTGCGTTTCTCGCGCGCCGCACTCCGAAAATAGAAAAGCGGCCGGGCCCTTATTTCTTGTCGTTTTCGCGAGGATTTTTTTTCACGCCGTAACACGATATATTGTATAACGCGCTCTCTCTTTCTCTCCCTTTATCTGTCTCCCCTCGTCGTCTCTCACGCGCTCTCTCATCCATGTCGCGAGAATGATTGGCGATTTATGAATCATTCTTTAAGGTTGTACATGACTTTACGGTTGTATATATGTCAGGTGTCTTGAGAGGTAGTGAAAAAAAAAAAAATTACAGATTGTTCTAACATTGTATTTTCAAAAGTTGAAAAGTAAAAGAATTTTGTTCACGACGATTCGCAACGTGGAACAAAAGTTATTTCAGTAAGAGCCAAACAAAAATAGAATTACTATTTTTTATAAGTACTTCAAGTAATTAAGATTTATTTCTCTTTGATTAGTTTCTCTTTGTAATAATAATTAAGGTATATATTGACACCCAAAATTTTCCAAATTTTATTCTTTGTCAATGATATTATAAAAATCAGCAAATAATATTATTATAAATTAAAAATATATTATTATTTAATTGTTTTATTTATATGTTTATTTTTATCCAGAAATTATTAATATTTTCAGTCACTTTTTACAGGATTTGTACAGCCAAATACAACCTTAAAGCAAGAGAAAGAAAGAGAGATTACTTTTTTTTATGAATAAGTGATATAGTTCAAAACTACAAAGTTTTTTTAATAGACAGATATTAATAAATTTCTCTTAACAGCAAATTTCCTTAATATTATAAAAGCGCATATCAAAATCTGATTTACTTTAATCAATTCAAGTGACAATTTTTGTTCACAATAAAATTTTTCATAATTTGAACTATATAATTTGTCGTTCCTAATAATCGTTATTTATACACATACACACCCCATTTGTATTATATTTTAAAAATTCAAATCCTAATCCATCTCAATCAACAGTCCATTTTTCTGTCTCTTGAAACTTTATCTTATAAATATTTTACATATAATTATAATACACAATATAAATACTATATACAGTAAAAGAAAATTTAAATTTGTATTCTACATTTCAAAATTAAAATTTATAATTTGAATGCAAGTTATGTAGATATTTTTGTCATGATATTTCATTCATGCCTCACACACACACACACACACACACACACACACACACAAACAGATCAGAAAACGATTATAATAACAAATAGAGATAATTATAACTTAAAATTTTTTAAAATTTGTGTTTTTATGAGATATTTAAGAGATATTCAAGCAGAAGAAATAAAAAGGGAATTATGTTTGCAGTGACCAAAAGACTCTATGCAACATGCCACCAGATAGGCCAGATGCATCAGGTATTGAAACTGATATAGAACTGAACTCTACTCAGGATTATAATTTTGAAAAAACAGCTTATACAATGAATGACAAGGAGAAGGAAAACGCCAGCGTGCTGGCCGACACAAATTCAACAAACAAATGTCAGAGCGAAATTTCTAGATGTGAAAAAACTGAAAAAAACATCGAAAAAAATAATCAGTCGGATGATGAATTAACATCTCTCAGTTGGCTGCATCAACAGAATTTACTTAAGGGTTTAGACATTTCAAACCCATCCAAAGACATGAAGCACGAAAATATGCTAAATAATAATATCTGCGACGATGTGGCAGATTTTTCCGAAAACACAAATTCTATATCAAGCTTGGATGATAGTTTCTGTCCAGGTAAAAATATATTGTACCGTATTGTATCTTCTTGCAACACTTTTTCTTCTTTCCTTTCTCCTCCATTAATTGTATCCCCTTTTTTTACTATGTTTTACGATAGAGAGTAATGGAAAAACTAATACCGTAACGCTGAACGGAAGTGGACAAAACTATCAGCACTCTACCAAGAATTGTCAAAAATCGATGCAAGTATTTCAGGAATCTGCGAAGAGTCACTGCAATACTTCGCCAAGTAATCAAACGAAGATTTCTTTGAGCAACAATAATTTGCCAATGTCTAATCGCAACAAGCATCCTACCCATATACCATATGATCCTCATTTGCACAGAAATAGTAAACCGCCGTATTCATTTTCCTGCCTTATATTTATGGCCATCGAGGATAGTCCTGTAAAGGCGCTACCCGTCAAGGAAGTTTACGCGTGGATTCTAGATCACTTTCCATACTTTAGGAACGCTCCCACCGGATGGAAGAATTCCGTCAGACACAATCTCAGCCTTAACAAGTGTTTTCGGAAAGTGGAGAAGGCTCCGGTAAGTTATTTATACCTTGGTATAATTGTTTCTTAAAAAAAAAAAAAAAAAAAAAAAGATTGTATTGTACGCTTATCATAGTCTTTTATTCAGAATTTAGGCAAGGGATCGTTATGGATGGTGGATGCACAATATCGTCCGAATCTGATACAAGCGTTATCTCGCGCTCCTTTCCCGTCACCTACGACTCAGAATCTGTCCTCGTCGGAAAAACCATCTAGAAAGTGCGCGAATACGCGCCTCCCGGATCCGGTTCTCTTTCCATATTTATCCAAAAGACTGGCGTCCAGCAATATCAGCGACAGCGCGGAAACAGAGATAGATAGCGATGTTGATGCAGCGGCAGCTGCTATGCTTTCTTTCAAACACGGACCTATCATTTTAAATCACAATAAAGGTATTGGATACATTGAAAAAATATATTTATAATGTATAACATATGCAAAATATAATAGATTCATTATTATTGCATTTTATTAGTTAGACAAGAAAAAATAGCAAAGATGTAGTACTAGAGATATATATATATATATATATATATATATATATATATATATTCATTTATATAGCTCTCCTCTATATATATGCGTTAATGTAATAATCAATAATTTCAACGCAGATCGTAAACGAAAATTACCGGAATCTGAAAAGTTGGTGCCTGTGATTACCAGGAGTTCTAGCGAGGACCATACTTATAGTTGTATTACCTCGATAAAATTGGGAAGGTAAAAGATACATTAATTTTGCGCGTATAATCAACGTCGAAATTTACATAAATAGATGAATTCTCTATCGTTTTTTTTTTCTTATTTCCCTCACAGCAAACATTCGAGCAAAGAAGAACTGAATGTAGATTTTGACGAGCAGAGAAAAATTGCGGAAGGTGCGGACGCGCTTTTGAATTTGGCCGGTGTTAGTACAGCGTTAAATCACAGTAGAGCACAACATCATCCGGCAACGCAAGACATTAATCCGGCGCCGAAAGCAGAAGGTAATTCAAAACCAAAAAGACGCTCCGCCACGAGCGATTACTCAAACACTTCTGAGAAGAGGCGTAAAAGATGGCGAGAATGGGGAGAGGGTAATCGATATCTAAAGCAGATTAGGGGTTAACGTCAACAAATTTTGTTACATTTCGTAAAATGTATGTAGCATCGTCGAGAGAGCTTTCCATTTCCACTTGTGCGCGCGACAAGTGGAAAACATTTGAAAATGAATTCTATCCTCGTCTTAGTGACAAAAGGGAACGCTTTTTCGTTTTATAGTATTGTCTGTAAATTCTTCATTTACGCCACGTGGCAATAATTTTTATGAAAATCTCTTTGTCTGACCGAGTCGATTTTCTCATCGCGTAAACATACAAAATTGCGCAATTGTAAATTCTTCCATAATTTCTAGTTTTTGCTAGAATGGAGAGGAGAGGGTTGTTGAATGCATTTTGAAATGATTGGTGTGGTTGCTCAGGGTTTACAACATGCTATATGCCAAAATACATTCGGTAGCACTAAACAACAAGCAATAATAGAGATGTAGCGTTAAAGAGATACTTTTTAAACACACTGTTGAAACATGATACACGATCGAATAGCTCGTGAAATATCAATGAAAGAAATTATTATTACATAACTAGAGAGAGAGAGAGAGAGAGAGAGAGAGAGAGAGAGAAAGAGAGAGAGAGAGTAAGTAACGGTAATTACATTTTAAAACTGTTGCGAGACGATTATACATATTAAGTCATAGAGAGTTTAATTAATGATAGAGTCCTATATCAGTTTTTCTTTTTTGTAGATATGTATAGAGGCGCGTAAAATTAGCACATCTACGTCAAGTTTGTCGCGAGAATAACGAGACTGATTTGTTTTTCAAATTGCGAAATGATAAAATACGAAAGTAACGAATCACTTTGAATCACCCGGTGTTACCATATTTCATTTAAAATAAAAAAAAAAATTAGTCTGGTTATTTTCGCGACGAACCTATATTCGAGAGAGATAGAGAAATTGATAATATATTTAAAAAAAATTATACGCATATATACATTTCTATGTATATGTGTATGTATATATATATATATTTAATTGTATGTATATGTGCATGTATATGCAGATGTGTACACATTGCACGCATTAACATAACTGACACATACTCATTCATGTATATACAATGGAACTCCTCTATTTTCGACATATAGCTTCCCTATTCTTGACTTTTCCTTCGACCTTCACTCGTTTATTTCATAGCACGCGAGTAGAATAAAAATGTCGCTGTGCATGCAATCGCGTACAAATCTGTGTTCATAATTTCCACTAGTCACTTTTATTTTACACATTTAAATATATGGTTCAAGAAGTAGCTCGAGAGGGCGAATATAAGAATATATACATTCAATTTATAAAGAATTTTAACTGGTTGGGAATAGAGGAGTTCTGTATATACATACAAGGTACTCCTAAATTTGTTCATAGAAATAACATAAATGTGTGAAAAACTGAGCGACGGAAAAATTTATGCCTCTGTTAAAAATGTGCCGAAACTTTTGTTCACCCGAAACGAAGCGCTTTTTGTATTCGGAAATCTCTTAAAATGTTGGTAAAATACAATTAATGAAAAAAATTATGCATTGACAAAAAGACTGAACGCTAAAGGATATTCGTTGATTTTTCTCTTTTCCATGAATTATTCACTCCTTCGGTTTCGTATATTGCCAGAGTTAACGAGATTCTGTCATAATTATATCGTAGATCTCTCTTATCGTGAAATTTATTGTATCTCTGTAATTCAAACATTGCTCGCTAATTTAAGAAGCGTACACTTTTTTTTTACGTGCTTCAATTTTTCCGTCATGACGTTTTTTCACGCGCGAGAAAAATTGGGAGAATCCGACATGTCAATCATCGTGTGCACTGTTGCACATTCGACATATGTGCCACACACACACACACACACATACACACAAACACACCCAGATGCATTATCAAAAAATGAAAAGTAGAAAAAAGAAAAGAAAAAAATCAGAAAAAATATTGAAATGCGCGTTTTGAACGTAATTTTGAAAACGAGAAGGAAATTTTATTATTTCACGTCTTTTTCTACTCTCTTTGTGGCTTTCATGATGATTTTTGGACATTGTTGTACATATGTAGACCTTCTAATGTATCCACAGACCAGTTTTGGTATTCAGTTAGAGATTGAATATATATATATGTATAATGATTGAATATATGATTGATAATAATAATATTGATCGGGGGATGAAGACGAGAAAAATAGCAGAGACACAACCTATTTTTATAAAAACTGTAACACTGTAAGAAGGAAGAGAGAGAGAGAGAGAGGGGTTTTATATATATATACATATATATATAATACCATGTAATTGTAAGATATATGTACTTGTGTTACAAAGAAAATGCGAGCGAAAGAGAGAGAGAGGGAGAGAAAGTAATTAGGCAAACTGGTCTTGTATACATTAATATGTAGTCCTATATAGAGAGAATATATATTTTTACAGGGCGCTGCCCGCGTGATAAAGGCTCTTCCTAATAATTCGCTGGTACGCAATTTATTAGCTTAAAAATATCACTATAAAGTATAAATATTAGTAATTTGAAATGGAGAACACACACACACTGTGTTGTGTTGTAGCGCAACCTGATCGATTTCTACATATCACGATGCACGATGATGAAGCGTGTCCTAGAAATTCTTTTTATTTTTTTCTCTTTCGTAGATGCGTTTTATTTTTGTCGCCTCGAAACACACATGCGGAATTACTTATAACGATCCTCCGATAGAATCCTTAATCGTCGATATCGTAGAATGTTAGTCTCGTTTGCACGATTGCATGTTTCATACGTAGAATACCAAATAGTATTTGGTAGAAAATACTATCAGAATAATAGTATAATTTAAATCATAAATTAAGACTTTCGCAAAACACATTCAGCAGTACAATTTTCTTCTGTAAAAATATATCTCTGTTAAGGGTGAAAAAGAGTTCGATTTTGCGAACGAGAGATACTTTTTCAGGAGAATTTAAAAAAAAAACACAAACTTGAACTTTGACAGGATGCGCTACATCAAATATTTAATGTGATTGTAGTTGGTCAGCTACACACTAGAAAAATTTGATCGAAAGGTGCAAGAAAGAATGCCACGTGTGCTCAACATAAATATAATAATCAAATTGAAAAATTTATTTAAAACAAATTAGAAAGAATTAAAAAATTTACTTCCAAAACTTGATCTATCCTGGCTTAAAATTATTATATTCGATATATATATGCTTTTATGTTATATGTATTAACAATATTCTGCTCAATATAGTATTGTAAACTTTACACAGTCGCGTAAGCAATCTATTTTTGTTGCTTTTATAAAATTTTATTTTATTGTTATTACCTGTTAGTGTATATTGGAAGGATCAAACTACGATTTTATCGCTGTTATATACTTTATTGTATTTGAAGTTTTAGAGAATTCTATAATTTATGTTTAGCGAAAGAAAAGTGTTATCTACTTTAAATAATATTATTAATCGATTGGCATTCTTGCTCACACCTTAAGCGAATACTCTAATTGGAGAAATCGATTTAAAAAAAAATAAACAAACAAAAGCTGGCATCTCTTCAAATAGATATGAAAATTAACGTTATAGCCTGACGATTTGTTAATATTCTCTTAGTCTAGCGTTTGTTTGCTACGACTGAAGATCTGTTCTTCCACGTAGAGTTAATTCTAAATTAATCGGCCGTAGAGAGAGATTGGGGATGCCACATTCATCGTCATCATAATACATACACAGTAGCTAATCGATATATTTATAAAATGTAGATTATAAAATCGATTAGTCGTTATAATGTAAAGCAATACACCAGTTAATCCTGACATTGGGCGAAATACTCTAGTCAGCCGGTTTTCGTAGGTGGAATGGGCTTATGTGCAATGCGTTAATCGCGGAGTCAGGACGAAGGATCGAAATGATAGACTGTTACTTTATTAATTGCGTTATATAGAAAGTGAGAGAGAGAGAGAGAGAGAGCGAGAGAAAAAAAAGTATTAAGATTGCGCATATTAATGTATGCGTTATCATTAGCGCCGATTCATTAAACATCGCGATCGTGCTAAAGATTCACAAACTGATTATTCATTTCGAGTTATCATTTTATTCGGAGTGTGCTATTATTACGACCGGCTGACAAGCGAAGTCAACATAATGACAGATATATGACAGACACGAAAAGGAAGAACACTTATATATGGAGCAAAGCAGACTACGGGCGTGTCGTTGTAACTAGCCAGGGACAATCAAAAAGACATGATGCGTTTGATTTGCCTCCATTACATGACATCGTGCCAAATGCAGAATACTTTGAGTTTGGAAGATCAGATATGTTAATTTATATATAATTTATATATACACATATATATATCTACAGATTGTATATTATAAGAATTTTGTTGGCGTAATATATAATATTACATATATTATTATTATTATTATTATTATTATTATTATTATTATTATTATTACTCATTTTAGAATCATGCTGTAAAATGTTTGTTAAGTTTTTGATCTTGCTTATATATATAAATATATATAAATATGTGTATGTATATGTATATATATATATATATATATATATACATACACATATATATATTTTGAGTATATTTAATATTTTAGGCTGTAACCGCAAGAAAATTTTATCTAATGAAACAAATGAAGACAATTACAAGGTGTGTTAATTATTTCATTCAACATTTCTTTAATATAGTGCATATCGTGGACATAGTATAAACCTAAGATTGAAGATTCCCCATATTCACAATTCTTTATTAAAAAAGAAGATAAAACGTATCTAGTAATGCTTTCTCATTATCATTTTTATTTACGCATATGTGTGCATTTTTTGCAAGCGCATGTTCGTACTTAACTATTTATTTCACCTTTTTTTTTAGAAAAGGCCAGTAATTATGTTTATCTATTTATAGTAGATATATCTGTTTTTTCTTAGCAAAGCTATCGGGTAATTAGCTTTAAATCTTTTGTCAAAATAAAACAAATGTGATACATTATGTAAAAGTGTAAAAGTTTATTTTTAAAAAGAATTTATACAATATATATTACGAGATCTAAAAAATAGTTCAAAATTTAAAACATTTATGATAATTATATTATCTGACTATTCAATTGTAACGTATCATGCCAACATACGAAGAATATTAAACAAATTGCGATCTTTAAAAAAAAAAAATTTAGTTTGATTAATAAGAGACAAAATAAGGATATAAAAGTCATATGTACATCAGTGTCACATTTGTTATAATCAGTCATAAATATTGCAGCTTATTTTATCTAAATCTCAATATTAATTCAATTATCGTTCAATTCTTTTTCAATCCTTATTACATTTGGAAGGAGTGTGGAACTGAATACATTTTCTATATTCTCTCTCCAGGATAATTGAGTATTGTTATCCTTAGATGTTACTTGTCGTTCGTTCCAATGAGTTTTGTAATTTAGTAATATATTATTATAACTGTCCACTGTATGCGTACTATTCATACTGTAAGTTTGATAACCTGTGTCTTGAACTGAATTTGAAATACTTTGCTGATCAAACGTGCCAAACATTACGTTACTTTGTTTGTGACTCTCTTGCCTGGAACTTTCTATTTCAGTCATAATCTTTAAATCGATACCATTATTGTGCCCTTTATCATTAAATACATTGAAATTATTATTCATCTTAGTTGAATCTGTACATCTAGGCAATTCTTCCATATTAATAGAATCACATACATTTGTTTTATCATTATTTACAATTATTTTTTCATGATTGTCCTCAATACATTTCATGTTATTTTCATCAAAGGATGTATCTGAAACAATTTAAAAATAGTATTGTTATATAAAAATATGTATATATCTATATATTTTATTTGTTTGTGATAAATATTTGATTTAATTAAATGAAATAAATATTTATTATATTATAAAATCAGTACTGTAATATTAATGTACTGATATTTAGTATTGATTTAAAGAATATTTGCTTACAATTCTTTTTCTTTTAACAAAAGTTGTACTTTAATAATTCATTTTCTATGCACTTTGCTTATTTAACTGCTACTATTTTAAATTAAATTATTTGCACAAAAGAACATTTATACAAAATATTTCATAAAAAGATTTTCCATTCTAGACTTGAATCACAATTTCACAGAATTATTAATATATAATTATATAATAAACAATACAACATACATACATTAAAATATATTTTTTCTATTTTAAAACTGGACCAAAAATAATTTGTTAAAAATTTTAGTATTTCTCTAGAGTTAAATATAGAAGTTTTACACGATACATTTTTCCCACTTCAAAAACTGATATTAGAAATGACTTTAATTTACAGTAATTCTGATTTATAAAACTTTAAGGCTCCTGGCTCCTTTCCGACCATGTCGAAATCGTGACGTCAGAGGCGAGAAAATACACGCTAAAATTTCTTAGATGCCATTTCGAAATAAAAAAATATTTCGATGAAACAGCACTTCAGATGGCTTTAGCACACTCTTAAAAAACCCCGAAAACTATCCTTTCCCCTTTATAATCAATCAACAGCTGTAAAATGTAATATTATGAAGCCCAGTCCGTCTGGTCTTTGCACATGCGCAGTCATTCCGCATGTCAAAGTCTGATATCTCGATCATTTTACAGATGTTGATTGATTATAAAGGGAAAAGGATAGTTTTCGGGGGTTTTTAAGAGTGTGCTAAAGCCATCTTAAGTGCTGTTTAATCGAAATATCTTTTCATTAAAAAATGGCATCTAAGAATTTTCAGCGTGTGCTTTCTCGCCTCTGACGTCACAATCCAATATGGCCGCGGTGAGCACCCAGAAGCCTTAATATTGAGAAATATAAGAACAAATAATAACCATTAATCGAATTTTCACTTTTGTCCACAACTACGTTGTCTATACTCATATCCATTGCAAAGTCTAATCGAATAGCCGAACGAGAATAACGTGCAAGCTTTTCGTGCAACTCATTGCTCTCAGTAGTATGTATTGGTGACATGTCAGGTGGCGATACGCTTTTAGCTTTTACCGCAGACGACTTGTTATTTTGTCTAGTTTGCAGCCTCTGAAACATATCAATTTTAACAATAAACAACAAATTGCGAAAAAAAATCGAGTTAATTAACTTCATTTGTCAAGATACAAAAATAAACATTTTTATGTATAAAAAACTTATTCACAATTACTATGATTCATATACCTTTAACGGTGTGCCATGAACAAACATACTACCACTTTGAGGAGGACTACAAGATAATGTCATGGAATTACTCGTTTTAACCGGTGATAAGGATATAAAACTGTCATTATCGGTACACTCTTCATGATTGAAAAATAATTTTCTTCTCAGTGAATTATTACTTAAATTTACATCATCGCCATCTGTATTTTGTTCCTTTTGAAAACATAAGAATATTTTTATTGAAAGAGTCAATAATCAATATCAAAAGCTACGTTTAGCTATTATAGACCAACCTGAGTAAACGTGAAGAAAGGTTTCAAAGCCTCCTCGACATTTTGAGGTAAGTTAAAAGGCAAAGACAATACCGTCTGACTCCATACTGAAAATACAAAAATGCCAATAAAATTGATCAATCCTAAAATATCAATTTCACTGATATTTATTTCTTTACCATCTTTTCTCGACTTTGATAGGTTCTTGGTAGAATTGAAATCGTCCAGAGGTCTATCAGGAGTACTCAAGGACGATTTATTTTCCTTTTGTCTGACATTCCATGGACTAGGAATTATATGATTCTGCTTGAAGAACCGATCTATAGCAGCCTGGGCCTTTACCTCCAGTTCTGGATCCGGAGACTGTATCTGGTGCGCAAAAAATTCTTCGATCTTCGCCGGTTTTATACGCGCTAGTTCATCTACGTTCCATTTAAATCCCGGCGACTCTTGCATAGGACTCGATACCTACGTATTGTAACAAGAAACTCTCACATCATTTTAACCATTGGAGCATTTTAACTATCAGCAGAACATAAAATTAAAACAATTCGCAGATTCTTTGTAGACAGAATGATGAACCTTGGCGAATACAGTTGGACTGATCACAGGTAGATGCAGTCTATTAATCAGGTCGGGCTCGAACGGATTTTTAGTAATGAGCTTCCTCAGCTTGGACGGCGGAGTGATGTGACTGGGTAGGCCGGTGTAAGGTAAACATTGTCCTCCGTTATTTTGCTTGTGCGTCATTTCATGGGCTCGTCTCAACTGCATCTCGTTCCCACGTTTCACCGGGGGGGTCCTGTGCGCCCAGAGATCATTTATTAAAGGGCTATCGACTCTCACTCTCTGCGCCTTGTTGGGTGTACCGCATCTTGCTTGCTCCATAATACCCAGAAAGAGAGTTCTCTGATCCTATATAATGCAGAGATTCGTTGAAATTGCTCTGAAAATTCTTAAAAACACCGCGTCCTAGGACACCTCAAAACTTCAACGATCCTGTCTATTATTTCAGTCTACATGTATGACAACGATATCCTCCGCAATCGCCTATATTTACTGTATTATAAAAATCGTAATTTTTTACAAAGAAAATTACAAAATGAAAATGTAGTCCATCTTTCGAACATATGTTTGAATATTTATGTGAATCTTCAAATGCTAGTTACACATATGTCCGATCATGCTTCGGCTAGTTCCCTAGGGAGTTATGTTCAAAAATCTATTCATCGGGTAGCATTCAATTGACCAATCAGAACAAAGAAATTTTGGTTATTTCAGTAACTATTTTATCCCCAGAGTAAATTTTAGGGACATCTTCGCTCCTTTTATTTTAATTGGACAATCAAACGTCACTTTACTTGAAAGTTGGTATTTTTTATTTTATTTTTTTTTCACGCAAGCGCGGCATCGATGAAATATCTAATATAGAAATTATAGCATCTATAATATATAAATGTGAATATATTAATTATAATAATAATTTATCTTTAGGATTTATGTATTTTTACTCAAACATTTATGTACATGTATTTTAATATACTTGTAGAATCCACAAGCAATATTCTCTAAGAATTTTTTAAATTATATGAATAAATAATACATATAAAGAAATTGAAAAAGTATATAATATATAACATTTATAATACAAAAAAATTTGGTGCTAACATACTATAAGAAGCTGAACAATGTTTTGACTAGTATAATGCAAAATTATTAATTGTATTATTTAGTAACTCAGGTATTATATTAAAATGCAAATTAAAATATGTGAAAATAATTCCATAAAATAGCGTAACAAAATTTTTTTAAAAATAATTCGGATATAATTTTTAAATCAAATTGTGTGTTTATCTAACATAGAATCTTATTCTTTTTCATTCTACTCTGTGAAGAAAGAATTGCAGTGTATTTTGCATATCAGAAATTTATATATAAATATATATTTATATATCTAAAACACACATCTCTTTAGTCTTATTCTTAGCACGAACTGAATAAACTCCATCATTTTTTTCAGTATTTGCTTTTTAAACATAACAGAAACCAATTTGAAATATATATTTATTTATTTTTGTACTCATTTTTTTACGATTTTTATACAGTGAAGCAACTAAATATAAAACAAGAACAATTTTTTTTATATAAGAGATAATGATTGATTATAATTGAATACATTTATTATTTATGTAACTATAATATCACAATGACAAATAAAATAATAATAAAATAATATAAAATAATATAAAATAATCATAAATATAAAATGAGATAATGATAAAATATTATAAAATAAAAGTTTTCATTATTGATATACAGAACATGAATTTAAAAATTATATTGAATATTTATGTATAATATAACGAAATGTTCCGTTTGTATCAGTCATTTTGTTTATCGGATTTAAATTTATGGCAAATTTGTATCAAATCCTGAAAATCGTGTGG
The DNA here is from genome assembly GCF_030444845.1 of Prenolepis imparis. Lineage (NCBI taxonomy): Eukaryota > Metazoa > Arthropoda > Insecta > Hymenoptera > Formicidae > Prenolepis > Prenolepis imparis. The sequence goes on from NW_028141165.1 coordinate 1,379,689, forward strand.
TATTTGTTAATACACATACATATATACATACAAATATAGAAATTAATAAAATCTAGCATTAGCAATGATTTGTTACCTTTGCGTTATATGTTTTCGCAATTTCGGAAACGAGTGGTACATCTTCTTTGGTGATTTCACATTTTATTTCCTGAATAATATATTCCTTAAAGCTGTCGTCGCAATACTCGTCAGCTAACTGGTACAAATCTATAAAGAAACATTGTTTTAATTACAAACGTACAAATGCATCATGGAACACTTAACCAAAGCTTACCTAGTAACTCTGTCATAGGTTGATAATTGATTGCTCCAGTATATAAGTACTCTAGAAAGGTTTTGCATACACTGTAGGAATATGGGTCTTTAAATTCGGTAACTCTGTCGAGAGAATATGTTCAAATATAGTAAAATAAAGTTTAAGAATTTTTTAACAAAAATGATATTTATTCTATTGTAAATGCTTACGATTGTTTACTTTCCTTGAAATGTCCACTTCCCAACATTCTTTTATAATGTTCACTACGACATTGCAATATAGCTTTGTGAACGTGAATAAGTTTTTCGTCCACTTTTATTACAAAATCGGATGTCTTCTACATTAGGAGAGGAGAAACAAAAATTATTAAAGAAGCGAATGTATGCGTACATTATCTTATGTACTAAAAATACAAAGAATGCAGAAATGACAAACATAAAACATCATAGAATGAGACATACTTGATCGTTGAATAAACTTTGCGAACATTCCAATATATCGGACTCTACATTTATGTACTTAAGATCATCTATAAATAAAATTATCGGATATTTGTCTGTGATGTTGTACATTAACGCTTCGTGCATGTTCATAAAATAAGTGACAATCGGAGACTCATTTTCATTATTGAAATAATCGCCCCATACGTAGATATTTTTGTCATCTCCAAGAACTACTTTTCTATTGCTATAGTAAACTGAGGCGATGTCCAATACCTTATTTATTTGCGGTATGTTCATCTACGGATTACAAAGCTCTCTGATTTTCTATTTCTTTATTATGGTAATAAGAAAGATTATAGTAATAAATGGATTACCAAAGTAGAAGAAAAGTTCTTGCTGTCCGGTTGGTTTTTATTCAAGACATAAAGTTTTCCTTCGTTTGTAAGTGCTAATGCATGAGAACGCCCACAAACTACCTTAACTGGAACATCAACATTAATTCTTCAGTAACATTACTTGCATTCAAAAGTTTTCAATACTATATTTTTAAAACCAACATTTACAAATAAATAATTTACCTATTTCTTCACTTAAAAGTTCAATTATTTGCGGATCCAAATGCAGAACGCACTCTTCAGATTTCGTATTGTATTCCGATGCATCATCATAGTCCTGCTGTAACCAATAGTATATTTTACCTGTATTAGTAACAACCATACTGAATGAATAACCACAAGCGATGCAAACTATATATCCTTCATAAGGCTCCATAAAGTCCAGATAAGTCTCAATGGCCTGAGTTGAGATAATAAACATCCAAATATGTACCTGAAATAATCTATGTTATTTAACTGATGATGATGATATAATTATTAATGTTAGAAAAAATATTTACCTTTCCATCATCAGTGAGAGCGAGTAAAGATACATTATTGCAGGCAATGTCTGTAATGCGTTTATCTTCCAATTTAATCAGTAGAGTAGGTGTATTTATTCTCCTAGCTTGCCAATTTTGTGTGCTTATGTTAGGTCTCAATACAGGTTTCTCATTATAATCCCAATAATATATCTTTTAAAAATAATTATTATAAATTTTAATATTTTATTTATTTTCTAACTTTATACACAGAATATCAGAAAATTTGATTGTAAGAATATAACAATAAAGAAGTTTATGAAAAGTAAATAAAGAATTCAATCATTTATATTATTATATTATGGATATTATATATGTAATCTGATGAATTTTTTAAATTGATGATTTTATAAAATCAATCATTGTGTTGATAAATATAGAAAATTTTGACAAATTCTTTCATATATTTATGATGCAAAATGTGATATTATAAGAATATTATATAAAGGTAGTCACATGAAAGATACATTAACTGTTATAAAATTTTTACATAGCCAGCAGAATAAATATATATAATAAACGTAAAAATTTATATATTGCAATCTATATTCCTTGTCTTAAAGATATTTCAAAAAAAACATATCACAAAATTCTTCTTGACTTTGAAATTCAATATTATATATTTTTCTCTGTCCATATATTTAATTTAAGAAAAGTAATTATTATATTTACACTATTATTATATTTTTTCTTTTATTTTTTTATATCTCTTGTTTTATATCTTTTTTGTATACTTTTAAATTATTATGTAATAAAATTTATTTCTATAATCTTATATCAGCAATTTTATAAAATAAAATAAAAAATACAAAAACACAGATTATAATAATTTTCATTGCACATATAATTTTTTGGCATACCTTTCCTGTTTCTGTAAGAGCAAACGTGTAAAATCCAATAGCAAATTTCTTAATATTTTTCTCACATAAGATTTCTACTTTTTTTGGTGATATTATATTCTTGACAATATTATCTTCTAGTGCTATCGCTAATCGATTATACTTATTATTACCTATAGCGTATACCATATTATCTCTCATTACAATTACAGCTCCATTATCTGTTTAAAAATGTCAAAACGTAAATTAAAAAAATTAAAAAGAGAGAGAGAGAGAGAGAGAGAGAGAGAGAGAGAGAGAGAGAGAGAGAGATTTACCATATATCATAGCTAGTTTGATTTGTAGGAGAAATTTTTCCCTTAACAGAAAAAAAACTGGCCATTTTTTAAAATTGAAGAGATACTTATTCTTAACAACATTGTTTTCCCATCTTTTTGCTTGATCATTCTGTATCATCTCTCTACCAATAACCGACTTTTTAGTTTACTTAAATTAACAACTTAACGGTATAAAAAAATTTGACAAATTAATTGATAAATGTTTAGTTTGACTCGTTCGCTGAAATTTTCATTTCAATTACTCTCAATATATTGAAAGTGCTAAAGAAAATGCTAAATTACGCTCAATATATTGAATGTAAAAATTTATTTTACATTCCGAATCTCACATGCAATCATGACGCATATTTAATATCATTGTTTCTGTCTGTGTTCTGTCTCGATATAATACCACAGGTTTTTGACCTTCGCAAATGTCACTTTTAACGGTTTAGATAGATGGTATTTATAATGGTATATATATGTATACATTTTTTTTTAAACACAATCTCGAGCAACGATTTTTACTATTCAAATCCTTGTTTTTACACAAAAAGATATCGAATTAATGCATTTTTATCGAAATTTAAATAGAACGAATGAAACCACACATTTACGATTTTTATTTGTGTCAATATTTTATTCTGATTTTGTGCGCAATATACGTAAAAGAGTTACTTGGCAGTGCCTCTTTATTTAGAAAAAAAAAAAGAAAAAGCAAAAATTAACATACTCTTCCTCGCTACTCGATGGTGACTTTTCTCCTTTATGGATTTCAGAAATATCTTTCATAACAGCTTCACTTTGAGCCATCGTGTGATTAAACGAGACAATCTTCTACAGATTTAAAGATCAGAAAACTAATTCTCTCACCTCTTTGACGGTGATTAAATTATCTGCCAATATCTTACAGATATTAATATATTGATTACCAATTACAATGAGCAGCACAAGGAAAAGAATTCTTCTTTTTTAAATATGACTAAAGCTCCACAAGCAAATGTACTACTTCTTCGCTCTCAGATTACAGTCTGAACAATACTGTGATTTTTGCCGAAAGTGGCGATTAAATAGACAGAAAGGGAATATCCAGTTTGTTCACAGTCTCATCTACGAACTTACTTACCTTTTACTAAGAGTGATGCTTAGGGTTTTTCATTACACTAGGTGAAATTGACCAATCAATAGGTTCCAAATCGGAATAAAATCAGGACGTAGCAAGCGGAATTCGCCCGATAAAAATACATTCTGTGGCTGCGTTCGTCTTGACGAAGTAATAAAATCAGGAAGTTTTTCTAATTATCTGTAAAAAGATATAATAAAAGGAAATAAGCTTCTATAGGGTTCCTAATATGTGTGATTATTGATTCGTTATAATTTTAATAATCTGCATGTAATTTTTAAACCAATTGTGTTTATCTAGCGTAGTAAATATCTTCTTTATTCGCTTTTTATTCTACGCATTTGAAGAAAGAGTTGTAGTGTATCAGCTTGTATATCAAAAATTTATATAATCATTAAATATTTTTCATATATCTAAAACACAGTCTTATTTTCAGCATGCACCAAATAAACTTGGTCATATTTTTCAGTATTTGTTTTTTAAACATATATAACATATAATTTTTTTAAATATATATAACAGACCAATTTGAAATAAATATTTATTTTTATACTCATTTTTTTAAAGATTTTTATACAGTAGAACAACTAAATATCAAATATTAGAACAATATTTTTTTATAAGAGATAATTGATTATATTAAATATATTTGACAGATTCAGAGATATATTATTTTTTATTTATATAACTATTATGTAACTATAATATCACAATGATGAATAAAATAATGATAAATATTACAAAATAAAAGTTTTCGATATTAATATAGAGGTTCAAAATTTTAAAATTATATTAAATATTTATGTGTGTATAATTTAACGAAATGTTCCATTTGTACCAGCCATTTTGTGATTCAAAGCAACGACAAAAATTGTACCAAATCCTGAAAATCGTGATATTTATGACACACATGTGTGTACATAAACAAACATAAAATTTAATAAAATCAAGCATTGACTTGTAAACTGTTACCTTCTTATATTTTTCCGTAATGCTATAAACGAAGGCTACATTTTGTCTTGTGATCCCATTTTTAATTTAGTACTACAACGTTTCTTAAGTTTCATCTCCTCAAACTCATTAGCTAATTCCAACAGATCTGTAAAGAGACGTAATTTAATTAATTATAAACATATAAGAGCATAAATAATATATCCTAATGTATTTATTTAAAATTCACCTGGTAACTTCCCCATTTGTAGATCAATCACTTCAGTATATAAATATTTCAGGTAAGCTTTATACACAATATAGGAATATTTAGAATGTTGGATTAAAATGTTAACACTGTTGAGAAAACATTGAAATGTAACAAAATAAAATTTAAGAAATTTTTACTAAAAAATAGTAATATTTTTTACACTTTTTATCCTTTACCTTTTACCGTTTTCTTGTTTTTCTACTTTTATATTCAAATCATCTTTCTTAATGTTTAAATCATCTTTGTTTTGCAACAATTTTTCGAAATATGAACTACGTTTTTTCAAAATGGCTTCATGAACATAAATGAATTGGTCTTCGATTTGTATCTTTAAATCGCTTGACTACATTTGAGAGAATCAAAACTAATTGAAGACACGAATGTGTGTATACACATGTATGCAAGCATACATAAAAGTGTGTGCATGTATGTACATAAAATTAAAAGATGTAAGATTTAAAATAAAATATATAATGTTAAGACATAACAATATATAGATTTGTTTTTAATCTAATATATAAATTTGTGTGTATATATATTAAAGTTAGAAAAAAGAATAAATTACAATTTCAACAAGATTTTTACTAATCGAAATGTCATTGGTTTTCTTATATTTCCTCCATAATAAAATTTTTTAATCTTTTTTAAAAAGATTTTCTACAATTAGTAACTTGAGAGAAATAAATAATAAATATATTAATAAAAAATATTTTTTCGCAACAATTTTTTTCATTGCTTTATACACATGTATACACAATTTATTTATTTTGAAAATAGAAAGTGAGAAAATGCATGCAAGAAATGATAAGCAGAGAACAAGACATACGTTTTTATCATCGAATAAAGTTTCCCAACAATTCAATACGTCCATCTCTCCATCCATGTATTTAAGATCATCCGCGAATATCATTAGCGGCTTATCACATGACAGTAAAGCTTCATTCATGTTCGAAAACGATGTGATAGTCGCAGCCCAATCGTCCTGACCGAAGTATAGCGCAGTGTCGTACTCGCCCCAAACGTAGACGCTGCGATCCTTACAAACGGCAACATTTCTTTTATAATTCTGTCCAATGGCAATGTGGTCCACTTCTTTCGGTTTATTCATCTGTAAATTACAAAATTCTTTAATTTTGTTTTATATATTTTTTTTATTATTTTGATTATAATGATGAATTAATTACCAAGATAGGATACAAGTAGGCCATTACGACCTGGTCAATGCCCAATTGTCCGTGCGTGTTACTCCCCCAGATATAGAGTTTTCCTTTCTTTGAGCGTGCAACTGTATGTAGAGTCCCACAGATTACTTCAACTAAAACATCCATATCAGTCGCTTAGCAATGTAGCAAATATTCAATATGCATATTTTTAAAAATAAGCTTTAGAAATAAATAAATTACCTATTTTTTTTTGTGAGATGTTAGTGACTAGATATGTATCGGAGGAGTGATATCGGACATCAACCCCCATTACACCATTTTCATTACTCTCGCCCCAACTGTATACTTTATGTTGATCAGAAACAGCCATACTGAACGAGTTGCCACAAGCAATGCAAATAATTTTCTCTCCATCAAAATGTATTTGCGTAATATCTGTAGAAAAATATGTCTCTGGCTCTACATTATTAGATGTATAATTAAAATTTGAATACCCCCACATATATACCTAAAATAATCGAAGTCATTATATAACTTATAATATATAATAAGTAATTATTATTGTCATACTTTAAACAATATTTACATCTCCATTATTAGTAAGAGCAAGACAATGAGTAACGCTGCATTTAATATCTTCAATGTGTTTTGCATTTAGACTTTTCATTCGAGTGGGTATTGCCAATCCCTTGTAGACCTCATACATATCATTAAGAAAAGCAGGTGATTTTTGCAATTCTTCCTCATCGTAACCCCAGTGATACACCTTTTACAGATAAATTGTTTTAAATTTACCATTTCATATTTTATTCATTGTGACTTATTTTATGCACAGATTAGAAATATTAATATAATAAGAACATAACAGCATAAAAATTCACGGAATACTAATAAAATCATTGATAGAATTCAATTATCTATGATCTATACACATTATTTTATTATGAATATTATTTAATTTAAATTTATAAAATTGAAAATTCTATAAAAAAAAATGACACTATATTACTAAAAATATTTACTAAAAGAGATGTTTTGATATATTTATGATGTAAAATGTACATGTTTATAAAAAGCTAAACACAATATATATATAACTGTTTTAGTCTCTTTAAAATTAGCAGAATGAATAATGTATTGAAGGTAAAAAATTATTTCAATTTCTATTTCTTGTACAGTAGAGATATTAAACAATTGTATATCCTGCAAAATTTATTTTAATTTTAAAATGTAAAGTTAAATTTTTTGCCTTATCTACATATTCTATTCAAAGGATAACAATTATAATTTGCTCATTTTTTACTTGAGTTTTGGTAAAAAATATAATTTTTTAAATATATTGTACTTATTTTTAAATTTACAGTAATTAAATTTATAAATGAAATGTATATTCTATAAAGAATTATACATTATAGTAATTTTGTTCTAAGATAATGTAAAATGTAATGTAAATGTAAAAATGCATGAATTTTAATCATTTTGATTATTATATTATAAATTTTCAATGTACTTCTCCTTCTTCTGTAAGTGCATATATGCGAGCTTTTCCTTCCCAAGAAACAAATTTCTTTATATTTTTTCCACTGATGCCTTCTATTTTTGTTAGCTTCAATGTAAACTTGTCGTTTCCTATCCCTAATAGTTTATTTTTGTTATTACCAAAGGCATATACCATCTTGTCTCTCGTTACAATTAAAATCCCCTCATCTGTGTTTTCAAATAGGTCAAAATATAAATAATAATGTCGCTAACGTGAAAACAACAAAAAAAAATGCTAACTAACCTTTCAATATCATAGCCATATGAATTTTCACGATAAAATCCGGTTCCAGAAAATCAAAGATTGGCCATCTCTTAAAGTTCAACAGATAATTGTACTTCACCAAATCTGATGGATTTTCGCTTTGATATATGCATGGTTTTATTATTCTTTCCTGTACCTCTCTGTGAATCAATTTTTAATTCAGTAAAGTTAATTGCTTCATGATAATTATACATATATTTTGTCATTAATTTTATTTTATGCACAATAAACGGACCTGCGTTTATTGTGATATTGTTTGATACTGGCAGTTAGTCTTCAAACAAAAAAAAAACAAAAAAAAAATCTCAACTTACTCTTTTTCGTCACTTGTTGACGCTTTACTGAATTCTTTCTGTACCTCTCTGTGAATCAATTTTTTAATTCAATAAAGTTAATTGCTTCATGATAATTATACATATATTTTGTCATTAATTTTATTTTATGCACAATAAACGGACCTGCGTTTATTGTGATATTGTTTGATACTGGCAGTTAGTCTTCAAACAAAAAAAAAAACAAAAAAAAATCTCAACTTACTCTTTTTCGTCACTTGTTGACGCTTTACTGAATTCTTTCTGTACCTCTCTGTGAATCAATTTTTTAATTCAATAAAGTTAATTGCTTCATGATAATTATACATATATTTTATGTCATTAATTTTATTTTATGCACAATAAACGGACCTGCGTTTATTGTGATATTGTTTGATACTGGCAGTTAGTCTTCAAACAAAAAAAAAAACAAAAAAAAATCTCAACTTACTCTTTTTCGTCACTTGTTGACGCTTTGCTGAAATCTTTCTCAAGGCCTTCAAGAGTTTCTGTCTTATCAATTTCGTCTTTATCCATTTTGACTGACCAAGAAGACTTATAAACCTAAAGATCAAAAAACATTTATCTCTCTTTCATGATCCATCGGCAGAGGTCATCAATATTTATGTATAATAATAAATCGACTGGTATCGAATCATTGTTCTCATTTTTCGAAAAATATACATGATGATTGCAGTATCACAATAAAATATTCAACTTATGCTAGACGTCTCAGTATTGTGTAAAATGATATTAATAGATATTAATTATAACAATATATTACTTACCTCAAGATTTCTATCGAACCTGTCTTCGCTGTCCGCTGCCCGCCAAGAGACTTTCGCGCCAATAAACTGTGATACAAAAATATATGCGAAATGAAACTAGACAGATAAAACCGCATTTTCGCGCATGCGCATCGAAAACAATATAAATAAAGTGAACTCCGTTCGATTATAAACATCTTATATAAGTCCTTATCCTTTTAATAATTCTTTTAAAAATTATTTAACATTTTATTATAATCAATAAGAGGGAATAGTGTGAAAAAAATAAAAGATAACGCAAATACAAAAAATAAAATACTAAATAATGATAATAAATAAACGCATGCGCGAGAAATCGCATCGTGTGGAGCGGATATTGTTATTGAAAATATCATATGTTATCGCGGATATACAGGGTGAGTTTTTTAACTCGAGATTGCAAAATATCTGGAAAACTAAGCATTGTACGAAAAAATGTTCCAAATAAACTTTCAATAGTTTCAAGGGTGCAATTCTATTCCGCAGAAATTAGCCCCCTTCCGCCCCCCCTAGGGGGTGGGACTGGGAGTAACTTTGAAATCTTAAATGGGAACCTCTACTTTTTATTGCAGATTCGAATTCTACGTCCAAAAATACGTAAATTTTGTCTAAACCATTTTTTTCGATTCTTGATGGATTCGAATCTGCAATAAAAAGTAGGGGTTCCCATTTAAGATTTCAAAGTCACCCCCAGTCCCACCCCCGAAGGGGGCTAATTTCTGCGGAATAGAATTGCACCCTCGAAACTATTGCAAGTTTATTTGGAACATTTTTTCGTACAATGCTTAGTTTTCCAGATATTTTGCAGTCTCAAGTTAAAAAACTCACCCTGTATATCGTTGACAAAATTGATAAAATAATGAAAGAACAAAAGGAGATAAAATGAGTAATTATAATCTTTGTCATATAATTTTTTTTTTTTTATTAATTGGATAAGCCGCCATCTAGATGCACCTTGGGGCAATTTTTGCGAGAAGCAAATGACATTCGTATCTATATATATATATATATATATATGCGAGAATCTATAATCTCCGAATTGGCGGACGGAAATGGAGGGATAACCAATGAATACGATGTGAGATTTCGCGCTTACCGCATGGTATATAAAGTAAAGTCGTGTTTTCACATTGAATATAGATTTTCCTTTTCCTGCTAATGCAAAAACGATAAAATACGCCGAGGATGTAAGGGGCCGGACGTAAGGAAGCACCGTGAAAGAGACTTTTCCGCCGGTGAACCTCAGCGCTCAGCGCACCGTCGACGTTCGCCGCCGTCTGACATCCCGTTTGTTTTTTAGGTTATAAGATCCGAACGAGATATCTCTCGGGACGATGATTACTTCATTTATCGCAAAAGTGCGAGAAAAATGTCACATTTGCGTCATGGATTATTTTCAAAGCACGACGCGATGACGGGATGTTATTTAACATTCCGGACCGAATGGTTATGATTAATACACTGTAGTGGACATTTTTAGAATACGTATTTATATCTTGCAATTTTCGGCCAACGTCGTGTCATTAGCGTATATTTAGAGAGGATAAAACGCAGTACATATTCACATATGAATAAAATATCGGAATATATTGTGATTTCTGGATCAATATGATACAATATCGGTTCTTGCACAATGTTCATGTTGACGCACCATATTTATCATACTTTCGCATATTTATTGTACTTTTTAATATAAAACTGATTCGTAAATGTGACATTGTTTCTTCGTAAATAAATTTGACACTTATAAATGACGTATTGGAATGCTTTGATAATAATGTGCTTGTCTTATTTTTGTTCTGTAGAGGAAGACAGATAAAGCAAAATGGCAGAACAACAACAAACACCTCCTGGTTTCAAACATATGTCTTTGGATAAGATTATCGAAGCTATGACTGCCGATTTAGAAGGTTCAAGCGGACATTATGTTCAGTTTGGCGTTACACCGCAGCAAGCGACCTCTCATACGTGGGGCGATTACACATCCGGACAGGCCAGGCATCATATCCCTGGTCAACCAACGCATCCCAATCCCTCTGGAATGCAACCGATGACTCCGATGGCCACGTCTCTGTATATGCGAGATATGCAGCCGGGTTACGAAGCCACACCCGCCGATTCGATATACTTTCCGCCGCAGACAGTAAATCACTTAGGCATCAATGAGAATAATGATTTAATTGGTACTATCGATGTTGGTGGTGGGAATTATATCAATGTTATTTACGGGAACGCTTCCCAGATTATGGCCGAGCAATGTCAGCTCCCAAATATACCACCATATGCTAATCAAGGTATTGTTGATCAGGAGTACGGCCTGTTTAACGACCAACATATGGCTATACCATCTGAATTACCCAGTCAGAATTTTAATGGAAAACAGTTGATCGACAATTTAGTTGGAAATTGGGTGCCAAATCAATCCGGAACGTATAGCCCATTTGGCGGATCTCCCAATATCACACCTGTACCGCAATCTGTACCGGATATAAGGGAAACTGAGGAATTACCTAGAAATATATCGGATTCTCAATATAAAAAACCAAGGATGGTAGCAGAGGTGAAGCCTATGCGACCCTCTTACTCTGACGTTTTGACGAAATCCGCCCCAACACCGCCGTCTCCGTTAACAGTCCAGCCTATAAAGCCAAAACTTGAGATAGCAGGTAAGAAAGTGTCTAATAAGAATACGAAAAATAAGAACAAACCTGCATTATTGAAGAGACAGAATTCATCCGGCAGCGATGATCACAATTCTCCAAAGATGCAAATTCCTAGAAAAGTTTTAGAAAAAAATTCTTCTAATCTTCCAAGACGATGGGTATCATTAGACAATCTTGGCCCGCAGTCCGATTCTCGTCAGATAAATGCTTTCGATAGAACCGATCAATTTTGTTCAGAAAAAAAGAAACCTGTCAAGCTATCTAAGAAAGCAGAAAAGAACGAGACTCTTAATAACACTAAAATACAAAACAGCAATCCGAAAACTTCAGGAAATATCCCAAAACGTCCGATACAGATAAACAACAACTTGAATACAATTAATACGTCCAGTCAGACGGTGTCATCTGAAAAAATTGAAAAGAATCAGCAGGTTATTAACAAGATCAGTAAAGAGGATAAAAAAGTGATGAAGGAGAAAAATCCTAAACGTTTTCAAGTCGAGAAGGCTCAGCAAATTAAAAAGGGGCAAAGAAACAGGAAAAAAGAGAATAGAGAATCTTCTGTTAAGGATTTATGTAGAAATTTAAATAAATATGCAACTCGTTGGAGTAAAGTTGTATTGAAAATCTTTTATTGGTTACTGCATCTAATTTCTGATGTTGTTAGTATGAGCGCCAATTTGGTTATTCAACTGTAAGTATTAACATAATTGACTAATAATACCATTTTCTTGCCCCTTTATTTAGATACAATTTATAAGTATTTTATATCAGTATATAAGTACCATTTAGACAAGTTTGACATATTTTTTATATTTTTTTCAGTGGTAAATGCGCTTGGTATCATACTATACTTTATTTGAAATACTGGTGGATGTATATGGCTGTGACATTTTGTAAAATTCGTATTTTAAATGCTATCGGTAAACAGTTAGACAATTGGCTCGGAAGTAGCAAGTTTGCATTCTGGCGAAAGATAAACAATAAAAAGAATGAGGAGAAAGAGGACAATGGAAATTGGATTCATGGTGGTTTGGAAACTAATATTGCATTACCCAGTACTGGTGAAGAAGCCATGAAGAGGTTACTAGCATGCAAGGGAAAGGATCCTTATAGCATACTCGGTGTTACGCCGACATGTACGGATGATGATATTAAAAAATATTACAAGAGACAAGCCGTCCTAGTCCATCCGGATAAAAATAATCAGCCAGGAGCGGAGGAGGCATTCAAAATTCTTGTACATGCCTTTGATATCATTGGAGAACCGGTAATGAATCCATTTTTTATTTCTGTTATAATAAAATAAAGTATTGAAAATTAATAAGTAAATATGTAAAAATCCTTTATTTAAAAAAATTATGAAACATGTATTTATTATTTTTAGGAACGTAGGCAAGCGTTTGATCAGACTAGGCAAGTTGAAGCAGCTTGGGGCGAACTGAGTGATTTGTTATCTCAACTCCATCGAAAAATGGAGCAAGCAGCAAACACGATAAGATGTACGAATTGTGGTTTGCGACACAAACGTGTTCCTACACAACGTCCCTGTTACGCTGCACGGTTTTGCGCTCAATGCAAGATACGTCACAGTGCGAAAGAAGTGAATATTGAACTTGTTTTTAATATTCTTAATTGTGTTAATTGGGGGCTTCTCAAGTTAATCAATCATATTGTAGGGCGATATTTGGGCAGAATCTCGTTTAATGGGTTTCCTATGGCACTATTACGCATGCATGGAAGGAGCAGTGTATGACGTGACTGACTGGGCTGCTTGCCAAGCTGGAAATCTTAAGCATCTTAGGGCAAACACGCATAGTGTCCAATATAGAATTGTCTTAGGTCAAAGACTACCATCTCAAACGTCCAGTAGTGGTAAAAAACGACAGCAAGATCCTAATACAAGGTACATTTTATTGTGCAATTCTCAATTATCTTTATTATTATTATTATTTTATTGAGAATACAAAGATTACACAATGTAATGTTTTTTCATGAAACAGCGAAGCAGATTTTGAAGATTTTCTAAACAATCTCTACAATCATAGCAAATCTGCTGGTGCTAATACGTCGGGGGATCAAAACTCTTTTAGAGGAGATTGCAGACGACGTAAAACTAAGCGTAAGAAGTAGATAAATAGCTGGCGCAATTGATGGCAAACAACTTCTGAACATTTATAATTTACGATGCGCGCATTATGAATGCATACTACACACAATCTTAAATTTACGTTATTCATAAACAATTAACTTTAGCATATAGATATTACGAATATTCTCATGAAATATTAATATTTGACTGATACACAATATGAGATTAATGAAAGATTGTGTTCACAAGAATAATGTGTGTATAAACATCATCGTGTGTAGTAAATAAACAGTGTATGGAATAGAATTGGCATAAGATGCTCGAAAAGGATAGAAGAGGTATCGTAAATAACGGGATAATAAATGCTTAATGAGCGAAGTATATTATATATATTCAGTCGATATTTTGCCAATTTGAAATAATAATGATGCGTTAACTTTCCAGGTTATATAAGATAATACATAAAGAGATGCCAAATAACCATTGTAGAAACAAAGCACATTATGTTGCAAAGTTATATCTGAACATTTGAAATGTTTTGATATATGCATTTAGAGACAGCTTATATCAGCTACTTCATATAATACAAAATTTTATGTTCTTCCAGAATTAAAAGAAAGGTAGTATATGATATCACAGATTAAATTACAGAATATATACATTTTTCTTAATTTCATTTTTTCAAAACATTAACTTAATAATAAAAGTACATACATTTAATATAAATTGTGATTTCTAAAAAATTGTAGCTCCCACTTCAAATCCAAAAGAATTGGCAAATATAAAGAAGACTGATTTTTCTCGTCTTTTTTTTTTGTTACTTATATAAGTTAAATATAGTTAGAACATTTCTGATGATATACTCTGCTACGTGTGGAAATAGTTGGAATTCTTCAGATAAAAACCCTCTCTTTTAATATATATACATATATACATACATATATATATATGTATATATATATAAAATTAAGCATTAGAATAGAAGAAACATTATATATGTACATGTATGCAATGTTACATTACAAAAGCTGCACTGTCACATATATACAGTTGTAACAAATAGAAAAATAGAAAACTTAGTAGGAACAGATTATACAAATT
Organism: Prenolepis imparis; assembly: GCF_030444845.1. Lineage (NCBI taxonomy): Eukaryota > Metazoa > Arthropoda > Insecta > Hymenoptera > Formicidae > Prenolepis > Prenolepis imparis. Next base: position 1,394,724 of record NW_028141165.1, read on the forward strand.
TTATCCTGGCAAGAGTGCTTCGCAATAGTACAGCAAAAGAAAAAAGAGAAAAAAGGAAGAATTACAGTGTACAGAAAAGTTATAAACATGTCCCTTTCATTAATGATCAACATTGTGTCTGTGTACATTAAAATACAGTTAAACTTCTGTATTCTTAACTTATTGGGATCAACAATCTTTCTATATTTTGAACTTTTCTCATTAATCTCCACTTTTATCTTAATGACACATGCGTAGAATGAAAATATCACTTTGATTATATATATGACGTTTTTATTCTGCATATGTGAATAAAATTGCAGCATACGAAGTATTTAGTTTATGAATATTGAACTTGTTGGAAGTAGTTAAGAAGAATAGAAATGCTCAGAATACAAAGGTTTAACTGTAAAAATACTGTTTATATATAAGTTTTAACATCTAATTAATAATTTACCACTACAAGTTTTTACTACTACAGTAACTTTTCTTTCGCAAAGTTGTGAACATCTTACATATGTGAAACGATCTATTGTGTACCAATAAAAAGCATAATAAATGAGTTTAAAATAAAATATAGATTACACACATGTATATATATATACACACACACACAAGTGCCTTTACATTATATTTCCTTTTATGCAACAAATCAAATTTAAATCTTATAGGCACAAGAAATTCAACTTGTTACTGTAAGATTTAAATTTAATGTCATAAAAAAAAGTATACTGAAAAAGATACTCCTATTGGATGAATGAAATATTGCAAATCTCTGCACAAGTTTATTTATCATTTAGATATTACTTTAATAAAAATATGTATAGTATTAATTTTTCTATTTTTTTATTTGAGATTGATAGGATATTTTTACTTATTACAAATACAAAAATATTAATATTATTTACTATTTTATTAACAGAATAAAAAAAATATATTTTATATAATAAAATTCATCTAATTTTACAGCGACAGATTATAATTACATTATACAGTTTAGTCGAGCATACCTTCTAGAAATACGAGTGCGTCGACGTTATCAATCGCGCTTTCCACATCGCGTTTTTGGACAGTCCTTTTCTTCGCTTGCACGGTATATTTATAAGATTCCTTCGCAAGCGAGTCGATGAAAAGTTCCTGTCAAAAGAAAAAAAAATCGTATCGATAAAAAATTCCTACCCAATATGAAGAAAGAAAAATCGAGTCGATCTGAATACATTAATCGCCAAGTTAATCATTCAATATTTAATTTTACCACTGATTTCCCTATGAGAAAGACAGCCTCCTGATTCACCAAAGCGACGTCGGGATCCATTTTGACGATTGTCTTTATCCTTCCCAGGGGCAGTCGCAGTAATTTCTCTCGCTGTTCTTCGTGCGAGACATTATTCTCGGTCTCCTCCTGCAAATCTTGCGCGTTTTCTTCGTCAGCGTGATCCTCGTTCAATTCACCCGCTTCGCGCTCCAAGTCGTCGATCTCTATATCGTCCATGTATTATTGTTTATAATATACGCGGCTGTTCGCGAATATGTATAATAAAAATGTCGCGAAAGAAGAAGTTTCTTAATAGTAATTCAGTACAAGTGAGCGATGATGCGAATTATATCGTGATAACAAGTATTGAGATGTATACGAAAACACCGCAGGTGAACAGCTGATTTATGGCGGCAAACATGAAAACAGATCGGACGGACACGTAGCGGAGCGTTTCGAAAGCTTTCACAGCTGTAAACTTGACAAGAATCGTGAATCGACTATAGGGTTTCACCGACCAATCAGGAGAAAGGGAACAAAAATTCCTTCGTCCTCATTGGTCCATCTACCCTTTCGACGAATTTTCAACAAACCTTCATACATAGCGGATCAGAACTCCAATCAAAAATTATTACTCCGATAAATTAACCTCTCACTTGAGGGATTAATCTTATCGAAACGTGATTTTTGTACTTGGTTTACGTTCGTAGTAAATTACACGGAGTTACGAATTTTTGGGGAAATTAATTAACACAAAACATGGTTTTCTTATCGTTAAATCTGTTAGCGAGATGTCGCGGACCCGACGAATTCTGGCGTAAGAGGAAAATATTTAAGCTCGCCTCGGTACGTGTATTGTATATTATGCAATATTTCTGAATACTGTACAGATTATATTTATGAATATTTATGTGATGCATTAATCGTTGATACAAAGCGAAAAAAAGTAAAATAAAACGGAAGGTTGATGTATTTTTTATGTTATTTCTGTCGATTGTCAACAGCATTTTCTTGGTAGAAGAAGGAACTGTTATAGTTTAGCCATCAGAAGTGTGCACAGAGCTCTAGTATTCGCCACTGAGGGTAGAAGATTGAAAAAAATGGATATAACAGAGGTACAGTTTGAATGCTATATCAAAATTTATGATCGATATTCTTTATTAGGAGAATTTTCATAATTATTGCTTTCCTATTTTTTAGCTGCGAGAACAGAGGTTACAAGCTGCTACGATTGAACATGGTATAAATTTTACAACTCTGAAAGAAGGACTGGCTAGATGTAACATTTTTCTGAATCGTAAGGTGCTAGCTGATTTATCAATTTGGGAACCTCGATCTTTCAAATCTCTTACAGATATAGCTTGCACAAGAGCAAAGCAAGATCACTTAAAATATGTTACTAATAAAGAAGTACCTAAGAGCGTTTTTGTAAGAGGTTTGATTAAATAAGTTCTCGAAAAGATTGTGTAAAATAACAGATTCTTTCCTTCTAACATTTATTGATAGGCTTTTACAATGTTCCCTAATTGTATCGATGATACTGCAGACGCAAATTATAATCCAATATGTATCTTGCAGTACTATAAATACAATTAAGAATTATGTGTACAATGATCGTCAACAACAACAATGTAACATATTACATAGCTACATTGTAAGCAGTTTAGAGATTGAAAATATACGATAAATATGGATATGACTCTCCTTTCTTTGCAGCAATAGTTTTCATCAGAACAGACTTTGTACATTCGAACGATAGAGAAAATATAACAGTATGCAACTATTTGCATATTCCTAGTAGAAATAAAATCTCATCTGATATAATTTTGTTAAAATAATGTTTTGTTGACCGTTCAACAACGAGCATTAACGATTTGTACAAAGTCGGGCTTTAATGACGCGCCACCGACCAAAAATCCATCGATATCCTTCTCTTTTGCCAGCTCCTTGGCGTTGGCAGCTGTCACGGAACCACCATAGATAATTCGCAGAGTTTGCGAGACAGCGGGATCGACATTTTTGGACAACCACTTTCGTAATTTTTCGTGAACCTCTTGCGCCTGCTGCGGTGTCGCCGTTTTACCCGTACCGATCGCCCATACTGGTTCATAAGCCAGGACCACGTTGTCCCAAGATTTAATTTTGTCAGCTATTGCCTTAGTTTGTTTAAAAACTACTTCTTCTGTTTTTCCCGCCTCGCGCTCTTCCAATTTCTCACCTATACATGCAATCACCTAGAAAACACAAAGATTAATTTGTTTTTACATTTAATTTCAAAGATTTTTATGTGACTTTTTATAGAAGTAATACACTTTATTCTTAATTATTACTTACTTTCAATCCCGCTTCCAAAGCGTGCACAACTTTGTCCGCAGTTAATTCGTCTGTTTCTCCAAACACATTTCTACGCTCCGAATGACCAAGAATCACCCAGGGAATGCCGTTGTCCAGAAGCATAGCTGGACTAATCTCACCAGTAAATGCTCCTTTGGACACTTTATATGTATTCTGTGCACTGACGCTAACATTGTTGGGAACGATGGAGGTCACATATGTGAGATATATTGAAGGAACTCCCACTACGACTTCTGCAAATTACAAAAGTTACATCTTTTTGTATTATGAAAAAATCTTCATAGATTAAAGGTTGAATGTGAAACACAAAAAATGTTACATAAGTGTATCTGCATCAGACATTATTTGTCAGATTCTTGAACAAGTTTAAAGATTGATCTTTTGTAGGATATTCAGTTAAAAATTTTAAATATTAAATAATATTCTATAGAGTGATTAAAACGTTGCTCAAGAAAGACAATAGTTTGTGACAACACAATATTTTTGAAATTAATTAAAATATAAGATTATCTGTTCTAAGTTCAATTGGTTCAAGGAAAGTCGAGTAAACATATACACATATTTCTAATGCATTCTACACACTTTATGAAACGTCAAATATATTACGTAGGGTTGCTGGCATCTCACGTACCAACATTCGGATCGAGCGGACCGGTCTTCAGGAAGGCGACGATGTCGTTGATCTCGCTCTTCGTGCCGTTCATCTTCCAGTTACCACCGACGAAGAATTTGCGTGCCATTTTACTCGTTTGTACACTTTGCGATGACAGACACTCGGATGATCCACCAGCTGTAACAGAGCTTCTTTCAAGCGATTTTCGTCCCTCTGACCTCCACGCGTGCGACAAGGTGAACGAATACTGTCACGTTCCACCCATCCCGATTCTACATCAGTGTTGCCAATTTCAGGGTAGCGATCATGTAACTTCTTTAGAGCGAAAACGTGAAAAATTTCGCTCGATTCCGCCAATCACGCATTGGTTTCCAAAGTGAAATTGTTAACTTTTCACGTTTTCACTCTAACAATAAAGAAAAGTTATATAATCGTTATCCAGGTCGCGCAACACGGGGCGGGGAAGAGAGCGCGTATCGGTGTGCGCGGCGCGTTCGACTTTGAATCGACTTTGACCGTCAAGCGATCGCGGTCGGAATTCGGTGCGCGGAGTGGGGGGCAGGTGGTGGGGGGATGCGCGCTCCCACGTACGCGGCGCCACACGCGCGCATCCCCCCACCACCTGCCCGCCACTCCGCTCCACGTGCGCGGCGCCACGACGCGCGCATCCCCCCACCACCTGCCCCCACTCCGCGCCCGCGCTCCGAATTCCGACTCCGACATTCCGACGCATGACCGCGTGACCGCGTGACGGGGCGACGCAGTGTCACTCTACATTCTTTATACGATTCTCTCCCTCACTTAGTTCATAATTACATGGATGTCATTTCAATTGCATTTTCTATGTATGTACATTTAATTCTATTCTATTCTATTTCTATTCTTAATTTAAAAATTGTGCTAATCATTCAACAAAAGTGAAATAATGAGAGAGCGGTGTATAAATACATGTTAAGTATACAGAAGGAATGTTAAGAATATACAATATTAAAAAATAAACCCTATGAAGATATACTTAATATGATATTTTTTGTATAGATATAATTTTTCTGTTATTAAAATGGAAAGTCATTTTTTTACATTTTTTCTTTAAATAATATATATATATATATATATATATATATATGTGATGCAGTAGCACGAGAAAAATATTTTAGATAATTATATAAAGAACTAAATTTTTCTCATAAACTTTTCATCGCTTCATATAATTTCTTGATTGAATTTAAATAATGAATTTTAAAACATTATATTGACGATACTATTTATTATTTTCTTTTTAATATAAATTAACTGAAATCTCTTTAAAAATATATATATATTGTTATATTAAAATTTTAAAGAAACCTGCTTTCTATAGAAAGAAGACGTAAAAGAAGTAAATAAAGATAACAATTTAAATAAAAATATCTTAAAATTCGACATATATATATATGTATATAAATGTAGAGAGAGATAGAGAGAAAGAATAAGTTGTCAAAAAAGAAATTGTTAAATATTTATAAAAAATTAACTGTTTATAAACCGATTATCGTGGATTTGTTTTGTCAATAATTTCAATAAATTTAAATCTAAATTAATGCAAATATATGACAATTCGAATAAATACATTCGTATCTGCTTTGCCGCGCTTTATTGAAGTTTAAGGTTAAGTTCCTAACCTTGATATTTGTGACATGTGAATTAGAATTATTATTATCAGCGAAGATGTTACTTACAGCTTACAGTATTTGACACTAATGACAGAATGTCGGAGTAAAAATGGTTACGAATTACACGTGCGTTTAAGGTATTTGTTAATATCGTTTTCATCAAAAACATTGCAAAGTTTGTTGAAATTTTCCTAAACAAATGCTAAGAGCACTTAACCTCTGACTTAAAAAAAATATCTCTACAGTTTTGTGATTTCGTGTGCAATTAGAGAGTTTGCAATATAATTTTAACGCTAAATTAATTTATTAGTGTAAAACATGGTAGAGCTATCGACACTCGATGTAGAAAAATTGATTCACTTATTCGTTCAAAATTTAACTTTCCAAGTTTCATCGAATTGCAATAAAAAATTGGACAGAGTAAATTTTATATCTTGCGTAGCTTATTATCATACGAATCTAGAATTGCTGAGAGAGAGAATTGACGAAAAATCAAAAGATATTGCGATGAATAGTTTAGATATTGCCGATGTGCAAAGTGTATGTCATTTTATCGAGACACAGACGAAATTTCTCGACAAGTTTGTTTATCCGAATAATATTCCGTTATTAAGATGCCATTTTGATCACATTAATAAAAAAATTGTTCAAAAGATTAACGAGACAGATAAAGGTAGGAAGAAACGCGAGGCAAAATATTACAAAAACAAACCTTCACAATTGATGAAACAAACATTGGAGCGAGCAACTGTCGAAAATAATCAAGAAATCTGTGAGAAAAACGTGACTAAAAATCAACAGAAAGAAACGTTATTAATATCAAAACGGAGACACGAAGATTTATTATTTGTTAACAGAACAGATGCTTGTTTAAAAGGGAGTAATTTCATAGAGAGCATCGCTGAACACACAAGGCAAAAAGCAACATTAAATGAAGACGATCTGCAATTGTACATTAACGATGTAGAATTTATGAAAAATGTGCATGTTACATTATATGTAGCTCGCAAGGTAATTTAAATTGTATTCAATCAATGATGCTGCGAGATTATTTTATACCTATAAATATTTAAACATCTGTTCTTTATTTTTGTAAAAATTTTCAAATACCAGAAGAGATTTTCAATGTTAACAATTTTAATATTAACTTTTAACAGTTTTAAATTATTAATTAGAATTATTATTGTAATCTATCTTACTGTATACTTTATATATTCATTATTTAGACATTGTACAATGCAAGATATTATTCAGATAATTTTCACAATGAAAAAACATCAGATTATCAAGATATATTAATGCTATGCGAACATGCCATTTTGTGTTTGATTGATCCAAGTAAAAAGGTTTTTGTATACATGGAGGATAATCTATCGATTACTATACAGAAACATTTGTTGCAAGGATACACACATCATTTTAATTTTGAAAAGTATTTTTGCGAAATATAGATGATATACAATATTATTATGTAATAATATATTTATTTATCTCTTTGCATGTTTGTTACTTTTAGTGATACTAAAGATTATTCTGCTTTATTGATCCTAAGCAAATGGGCCAAGCCATTGATCAAGCATTCAAATACAACAATATTACGTGCAATTTCCTTTATACTAAGATGCAGTGTCTATGATATTTTAATTTTATCCCATTGTTCAGACAATTTCCTCTAAAAAAAAAAATATATATATATATACACATATAAAACATATTAAAGATTGTATTCTTTATATATTGAATTTTGTGTTTGCTTATAAAATAAATAATTTATAATTATATATTTCTCGTATCTTCTTTGTAAATTGTGTATATAGATAGATACTTTTATTAGCAATAAATTCTTATTTACACATTACAAAACTACACAATTTGTAAAAATTCTTAAGTCTCGATCTTATCAGTAATTGTTTTCATTTATTACAAAACTATTTGTTTTAGACAATATTAGAAAATGGCGAGCGAAGAAGTGATAGATGCCAACAAGAAACCACAGCCTGTGTTTAAGAATCGTTCGTTCCAACAAAAATTTCGGCCGACCAGCACTAGCGGCAAAAAACGCACTTGGCGTTCGTTGAAACAAGTTTTGGCTCAGGAACGTTCGTTGCCATGGCCAGTGACAGTAAAACACTGTACGCAGACTTGTATACACGCATACGCAATTGTATGATAAATCTTGATTTTTCCTCTTGTCATTGTATTTATATATCAGATTGAAACTGCAAGACATTTAAATAACACGAATGATGAAAAGTGAAATAGTTTGTATTGGAAATATTTTTAAAAACAGAGAGGAAAAAAGAGAATGAAGAAATTATACTCTATTGTTTTCTCTACAGCGCACGATTTTGTTTAAATTTCAGATAGTTCTATTAATGCACCGCCGAGCTTTAAACCTGCCAAGAAGTACTCTGACATTTCTGGATTACCGGTGAGTACTTCTTATTCTATCATATTTATCATTAATCTTCCTTTACGTGCTCTTTGAAGCGCTGTTATTTAACTTGCAGAAATACTATAAATTATAAATTGTATTAATTTTTTTTTTACAGGCACGATACACTGATCCACAGACTAAATTGTATTACGCAACTGCTGAAGAATTCGCAACGGTTCGCAGTTTACCAATGGATATAACGGCTGGATATTTAGCTTTACGTGGAGCATCTAGCATTGTAGGTTAAAATAATTCAATATTTTACGTTCACATGGTCCAATCATAATTAGGAAACAAGATATAGAACGAGAAAATATTCTGACGGGGATAGAGAATAAGACGGAACAATGCAATGCAATGAAAAGACAGAGTAAATAAAGTATTGATATTTTTATCTCACAGACAACATTTATAACATTTTATCATGCCTGTAGGTAGTGCTTTGTAGGATTTCTCAAAATGAACGATTCCATGTTATTGTTTTGTTATTTTTCATTGTTTTTTTTATCTCCTTATTACTTTACAGAATACATTATTAAAAAAGCTTGTTCATTATAACTTAGTATATGAACTACAGGCTAAAAAGGGAGGCGGGTGAAGTGTGTAGGATTCGCGAGAGCTGTGTATTACTGTTCGTCAGTTGTGTTATTACCACACTGTTTTCTCTTTGTAGTCCATTTTGCGCGCCCAGTTTGCTACTTGCAACACGGCCATTTTATAACGAATTTGCAATTGAAGATACAAACAGCGAGACCTACTGAAATATTGCCCGATTGTGCATTATTCTTAGGTTGCCATTTGTTTTTAATGTAATTAATTAATCAATTAATTGATGTGATTATTCATCGTTTTAATCATATAAATCGGGAAGATCTTCATCATCGCTGTCAGCCTCGTTGTCCCCTAATTCATCTAAATCATCAAAATTTGGCTTACTGTCACCAGAACCACTCAGACCACCCATCTGTCGCATCATCTGTGAAATCAAGTAAACAAAAAGCTTTTTATTAACTTCTTTAAATATATTGTCTTTATTTTATATTTTATATTCGATTTTATACATTATTTATATTTATATATTATTTATATTCTTTATGTATTTAATTTTTTACAAATTCTTGTAATATTAATTTAATTTAACAAATTTCTATTTTTTAATCTCCAATATGCATTTCCAATCTCAAATATCTTTTCTAATACACAGAATGAAAATAATGCGCATGTAATTATTGTGTGTGTTCATATGTGTCTGCAATCTCACTAATATTTTTTTTATGCATGTGTGGCAAAGTCGACAAAGAATGCACAAAAAAATAATCTTCAAATGACTCGTGTTGTTTATATAAGGTTTTTTGTTGCCTAGTATCTTAAGACTTAGCTATAAATGCATTTTTACTTGCTCTTTGAGAAAAATTTAGACTCTAAGAAAGATGTACAATCCCATGTTAATATTAATCTTATCTTTTGAGCAACGCAAATCAAAACTTATTTGCAAGGACGCGAGGACCCATATTTGAAGGTTAAGTTTAAAATGTATTTGTGAATAAGAAGACTAGCTCGACCGTAAATTATTTAAACAACTGATTAATCTAAGAATCACTGTCAATTATATAAGTAAACTAAACCCTAATTATGATCGAGTTCTACAATGATCTTACCTCTTCTAAATCAGGTGGACTACCTTCATCGTCAGTGTCATCTTCATCCTTCCATTTGTTAAAGTCGCTCTTTAACCAGTGAGCCTTTGTTTTATCCTTAATTAGCCGTGGCCAATATGGTCCCTCCTCTTTCTTAGCAAGAATTAATTCAAAGGTTCTGCCTTTCAAATTTTTTACAGTTTTACTGGCCTCAATTTCTTTATACAGATTAATAGTAACTTCATGCATTTTTTTATCTGTGCCACCCTCTCCTTTGAAATATATCTTTTCTGGTTCAATTTCGATAACAGGATCCTTGCAGTCTTCTAAGCAGATTGTAACAAATAAGATATCTTTCCTTTGGGCCCACATAACTGGCGGAGGAGGTATCCTAAAAATTAGAAAAGGTTGTGAGAAAATGTTCTACGAAATATGATATATAACAAAACTTGCTATTTACTTTATTCTCTAAAGTGAAAAAAGTTGAATTCTTCTATCTATTTCCGTAAATTTCTTTCATTAAACATACAAGTTTTTTTATTTGATATAATGTGTAATATAACAAAATCTTTTTTTCTAATTTTTCTTATTTTCTCAATAGATATATATTAACAAAAATTAAATTTTTTATTTTTTTTACAAAAAATTAATAAAGCTATACAGAGAAGTAAAATTTGCACGAGGCTCCAAATTTCTACATTTAACGATTTTCAGCATAATACCTTCTCTCACATGAATAAAACGTGGTTTCATAATTTTCGCCACGCGTGTCTAAGACCATCTCGTTCGTCGTATCTCGCGGAAAATCGCGCAAGCGAAATTTCCAGATTTCCCACGTGCAGGAAAAATATCGATATCGGAGCTATCGCGCGCTCTTATAGGTTAGGATCGACAGATCGCGATCGCAGCGATTTCGCGCTTCCGGCGCTCGCTCGTATTCGCGATATCGCGCGTGGCGAATGCAAATATCGGAGACGACCTCGTTAATCGACGTAGATCGTTGAATCGCATTTTCGAAAAAATGAGAGTCATTCGAGGTTCATCGGTCGATTCGACTTTGCGCGACGAAGACGCGAGGGGAAGACGCGAGACGCGGAAGGAAACGCGAATTCGAGGCGACGACTCCTCGTCGAGACGACCGAAGGATTCGCGTTCGATATTTTTTTTTTTCCTCCTCTTTCGATCGATGAGAGAGAAAAGCATCGGTCGCATCGTCCCGCCTGAGGAAACTTCGAGAATCAATATCATCCACACTCCAATATGGCGGTGTGGATGCGAGAGCCACGGGGCGGCATTCGGTACGCTTTTGCACAAGTTTGTCGCGCGGCCGATCCTTATCGCGGACGGGCGATCGCGTATTTCGCGTCCTCGAGTCCGGAGCCCCGCGCCTATCCGCTCCGCCGATTTTCACGCCGATCTCGCTAATACTTACTGACTCTCTTGCGTCATGTTTCCGACGACTTACTCGCACAACGGCAGGGAAACAAACACACAGCGCGCTCCACGCACCGCGCCGCGGAGATACTCGCTCCGAGATCGTGTTGCACTACTTGCACTTTGAGATCTCGCGCTGCACTCGACCCAAGCGCGCAGCCGAAGCTAGTTGGCGCGCGCAGTCGCGCGATGGCGCTTCGAGTCGCTTGTAGGATCGAAGTTCGACGCGACCTTCGCGGAAGCAGAGAGAAGAATGAGAGACGCCATGCTCCGCTTTTAGGTGATCCCTGAAAGCGATACGCCCTCTGTGGACATAAAAAACGTGGACATGAACTACATAGCCAAGTCCACGAATGTTCTCACCGGGGGTACTTTCCGATTCACGCATGATGTGCATGAAGTGACAGAGAATCTATAATATGCGTGACATGAACTATAGATTTTCTGTCACTTCATGCGCATCATGCGTGAATCGGAAAGTACCCCGGGTAACGCATAATGTGCACAATTTTGGTTGCGTTCCATGCTAATGTGCACGAAATGACGCATATAATATGTATATACCTTTGACTATATAGATATGGACTGCTAGTTACCCCCACTTTTCCTATATGGACAATGCTAAAGAAAGAATCCAACATTGATTCGATATATTGCGATATATTGCGATATAGAGTTAGGCACCGCCCCGATAACCAAAAAGCAGGAATTTCAAACACATCAAGATTATATTCAACGAAATCTTTGAGTCAAGGATAAAAATAAAATACATTATAATATTATTATTTAAATAAATAAGAGATAATGATAAAAAACAAGAGGAAACCAAGTAGCAAACTTGTAGCAAATTTCACTTCACAAGGATTAGTTCCTCTGTTCACCACTTGGTCATTGATGTCGCAACAGGTCTTGGATTTCGATATAAGCTAGCACTATAGCAGTCCATATTTATATAGTCAAAGGTATATACATATTGTATGTAAGGTGCGTGACTTTGAATATCTTATTATTTAAGACAAGCTGTGCAATACTTTTAAAAGAGACGATGTTTAAAAAAAACGAGGATTATTTATATCTATAACTAATATCAATAACGAGGAATTGCAAATAATTTAATTTAATCATAATTTTTTTTTACTCTTGTCTAGATTTGTAATTGTATTGTCAATAATAATATAGTAAGGAAAACGAGAAGAAATGTGCTTTTATTCAATATAATATATATTAAAATTATTTACAATGTTAATACTTGGTTCATGAATTATTTAACATTCTTTTCCATAAATTTGCGATGAAATTCGCTTCGCAGAGAATCATTGATGAAAACGTCATGTTTCTTCTTAGGTTCGGAACGCGCACAATTTTTGAAGACAACATCGTCATCCCATCGTCTTCGTACCTTCATATCCACTCTTCCACTTTGCGAGGAATAGTTCAACAAAGGATTTCCCGAAAGAATATTTTCCATGCGTATCCTCTCTTCTTCCTGTCGCTTCTCCATCTCCTGGAAAATTTAAAACAATGCAGATTTTTATTATTTGCAAACTATGAATGTCAACAGAGGGATGAAGCTAGTAAGTCAAAGTATTTTATGTTATTACTAGACTTTAACAAACATCTAGTCACGAGATTTTATTACTTTTGTTCATTTATATATTTTTATATATCTCTTTACTTTCTACAATCATTCAAGAATTGTTATATATAACAAACTATATTTATTCCTGCAAGCATATTCCATAACTTTTAACACATATGTTATGTGTACTTATATATAAAAAAAAAAAAATGCATTAGTTATAACATGTGTTAAAAGTTACAGAATAATTTGTTGGATTTTAGCTTTGAATTTACTGTGCTTTAACTATAGTCATTTTATCAAATTGTATGTCTTAATAAATTGATCTGTCACAAGATTCTTCTCTGCATGTTCTTAGGAAGCCTAAGATAAATAAAATAACTGATTTATCATTGAGGATTCATATAACTTTTATAAGATAGTTTGCAAGACCAGTTTTGTGCAAAGTGCTTTTCAATCAATAGCTGCAAGATTTTCCATACTTTTTTAGCTTGTTCCGCTGCTCGTTCCTTCTTAATCCTCTGGAGCTCAGCCAAGAGCACAGCAGTCTCGTCTTCATCGCTGTCAGAATCTGATTCATCCTCATCGAGTGGATTGTCCGCATCTAAGCTGGCTGATGCAACTTGATCCAACTTCTGTCTCTTCGCACTGGATGTAGTCGATTCTCTGGAAGGTTCAATAGCACGACGGCTCGAGCCTTGTCCTCCAAGTCTTTTCTAAAGTCACGACTTTGCAGCTCTTCGACCGTTCCTTGCCCATATTCCCTGCAAAGAAACCTTATATAAGTAAATTCTTGATATAACCTTAAAGTAATCTCTGTCAACTCGCGATAAGGATTCTGTTTCTGTGTATTAATTAACCAAGTAATATTTATTACAAAAATTACAGATTTCCTCCGCCCCTCCATCCATCAACATACCTGTACTTGAGCTTCGTGTGCGATGGCAAGTCTCTGCTGCTGTATTGCTTGGAAATCGTGCTCAAGTCCTTCTCACCTCGACCCTGGCCACCTCGAGCGGGCTCGAAAGTCGGCCTCGTCACCGTCGTCATATCTTTCAGCCGAAGAGGCTACGAAATTCCGACAGAACTCAGCCCGCGATCAAGGTTATAGGCTATCGCACACAAATTGACATAGATGTGTGAGGTGGTGGTTAATACGATCAGGAAGCTAAGGGAAAGGGCTAGGAAGGATGGGATATGTTTGGCGCCGGTAAAATGAGTCTAGTATTCTTCATATAAGAAGTACGAATTGTATTTCGACAAGATAGCCGCTGTAGATAGTCGCCGGTCGAGGTACAAAGAAATACTGAAGCTTGCCGCCTTCTTCACCCGGTCACCCGGTTCTCGCATGCTTCCGGGATCACGTGGCCTTACGACCAATGGGCCGCATTTCCGCCGCTGCGCGCGCGGCTAACGAGGTGCGCGCGTTTCTATCGAGATGCGTGCGCAGCTAACCAGATGCACGCGCATCAAAGGCCCGTCTCTCATTCTTCTCTCTGGCGGAAGGAAAGACGATTTAGAGAAAAGAGTGCTTACGATCTAATTACTTTGCTACTTAAGAAACACATCAAAGGTATTTGAAATAACACGATAAAAAGCTGAAATATAAAAATGTCTATTTAATACATACATGTATTATATATATAAAACATATTTTTAAACATCTATATAAGTACTCGCGGTTATATATATATATTATTATATATATTAGAGGTTATTAATTTCATGTAGATCTCTCATCTGTCTTAGGTCGATCGTAAAGCTTTATCAATCTATTTTGTTTGAAAGAGAATTTATATCATCTTTATAATTTTCCAGAATTTCTTTTTAGCTATTTTCTTTTTACAGAGGTCTCTCTTCACGGAATGAAAATCATGACTGAACTTTGCCATGAATTTTGCAACTCGCTTCACTTCAAACGAGTAATGGCACTCTTTCCACGCACGGCGAGGTATGTATACGCATAAATGTCTGTATATTATATAAACGTCTTTCTCTTCAATAATTATGTAATAAGTTATTTAACAAACTATATATAACTATATACTATATATATGACAAACTATATAGTTGTGCAAATACTCTTGTTTGCGTGAAAATTTTATCTCTCCCGTTAAAGACGTTGAAATATTTACGTGATTGCAAGCAATAAATTCAATAGATCTATATATATCATTAAAAACCTAGAAGAAAGACGTACATTTTCTTATTTTCTAAAATTCAATGCAGATTTATTAAATTTTTACATATAAAGACACACACGTAAAATAATTCTCACGCGGGTTTTCTTTCGAGCGAGGGAGAAAGAGGCATTAAGCGCGATAAGGAAAAAAAAAGGAAAAAGAAACTCCGATATAATATCGCGACAAATCGTCAAACATGCGTATGCACTGGAAGAGAGAGAGAGAGATGCAAACAAAGCAGAGTCCGGAGATTGTACATTGTAGGTCATTCGTGGGGGGCGGGAGGGGGAGAGGGAGAGGAGACGAGACTCCAATCGCGGTGGGGGGCGGAGGGGGGGGCATCCTTGCGCCGCGACTAACTGGACACGCGGACGGCTACACCAGCAGTCTCTTTCTCCCGCAGGTTCGATTCAGGTGCGATCTGTCGCGTTTCGCCGCTCGCTCTTCCGCTCTGCGTGCGTGGGCGTGCGCGTGCGTGCGCGCGCGCGCGAGTTGCGTGTCACCGAAAAAGAGAGGCGTCGTCGTCCTTCCTACGCGTCGATCTCGTTTGTTCGATCGTTCGATCGATCGATCGCGGTGCAGTCTCGCGCGGCTTCCTTCACGGCATATACTACATACGCACGTTCCTTTTCCCTTCGCGCGAAAATCCGCCGAGAAGATAGGAATACGAGAGATTGTGATATAAGTCTATAAAAACACGCAAAAAGAAGAATATTAGACGGTGCGGATGTATCGTGCGCTTTAGTTGCGGAGACACCTTGCATCTCGAGAAGTGAAAACTTCGGTGTATGTATGTAAGTTGGATAGTGGCAGCGGAACGTTTTTTAAGGTTATATCGAGAATAAATATTAGTGAAGGATTGCAAAAATATATATGATATGTACATAACTCTTTTAGATTCTATATATATAATGATAATTTCGGATATAATGTAGATATAATGTAAAGAGATATAAGTTCGTAGTAATTTTGAGTTTTACAAAAATTAGAATATAATATACCTATATGTGCGCGCAAAGTTGGAAAGATAAATGATAGCAAAGACGACGTATTAAATTAAATTACTCTCGTATCCCTATCTTGTCATCTATACACATATCGGTATCTATAATATCGTTATCGATATCGTCCGTGTGCAGAGTGCGAGTGCGACGAGCATTTCCGGAACGGAAACAAGAGGGGACGATCGCAGAGGCTGTCGACGATGTGACCAGGACGACGCGATCTTCGATTTGAGGAGCGGATATCGCCACCGGTTTTGCGCCACCATGTCGACGAGTTCGCTCTTTTACAAGGACAAGTACGCGGTAAGTGCAATGTTCATATGACATTATATATATATATACATATGCACACGCATACATACTCGCGTCTCCGCTTTCCCTGCCCGCCGTTTTTAACCTTCGGTATTCGCATAATAAACATACTGGTACTCTAGCAGAGAAACAACTCTTTAAAGACCTTTAAATGACAAATTGTCTGAAATTGAGAGAAGTCGCATCCCTCTCAGCGCAACTTTCCAATTTTTATTATTTATAATTAAGCTTCGAAAGGAAACCCTTATTAAAATCCAGCTGAAATTTCATCTGAAGACGATGTTACGATTTTATCGTCTTTAGTCGCTTTTCTCTCTTGCGAACTCTCGCCAATATTTCATTAATATTATATATTCATGTCATAATTTGTAGCAATTAAACTTCTCGGAAGCTAAATTGGGCTCGACTCTACTTTTTTTACAAGTTAATCAGTTCCGAGAGGTTCGATTCGTAGAATCTTCGGGACTACTGGGGTTTAATGCGCGCTGTTATATTGTAGAGGAAGGAGCTTGGCGAGAGAAAGATGCGAAAGGTGAAATAACGTTTTAGCCCCGGAGGATACTAGAGAGCGGCGCGCGATATTCCGCTTTCCTCGGGTCACGACGGATATACGTATTTCCAGTTGAAGAGTGTCTTCAACTTGGAGCGCTGTGTGATTACCGATCCCGGTTAACGTTAGTTAACCGCTCGAACCGGCCAATTTATATGCCGTGGTTACGACTATTAACCACCGAATTTCTATAATTTCCATCACTTTTTAAGTATATACCATATCTGTTCTTTTCGACACGAGCAAACGCGTGAGAATCTATTCTTTTATTGACGTCGAAGAAGGATCTCCAATACAGATTAAAATAGGACGTATCATTTTTGTGGTTTACTACCCTATAATCGCCTTAATGAGCTTTAACAAATTTCTGTAATTTTATTTTCTCTCCGCAATCAAAGATTAGAAATAAATAATTGAATTCGCGGATGCCTTGATTATCAAATATTATTCGCAATTTATTATTTTTTATTTTTATCGAGATATATTATAAAGGCATATTAATCTCACTCTCTCTTTGGAATACGAAAATGTTTGAGGAAAGTATGTTTCAGCGTTTATTCTACTACGCAATATTTAGTGCTCTTATTTGCAATATTTAGTGCTCTTATAGGCGTAACTTTATCTCTATCTCTATCTACGCGATCCAGTTATCGACCAACGCGACTTTGTATGTAGATACTTTGAATTTATACTACAATTATGATTATGATTCAAAGTAAGATTAATTAATATAAATTATCTTATTTTATGTATTAGCAATTTTATATGTTTAACTCGTTGTCCATTTAATACGCGCACTCTTATCACCGTGTGTTCTTTTTTTTTCTTTCGCAATATTGACAAGTTGATAAGATTGACTTTAGTTCGCCCCATTTCTTGCGCAATCGCAATATAAATTTCAAAAATCCTAAATAATTTACATGAAAGTAAATTAATAATTGCAATAATTTAATTAAGAAAAATTAATGAAAAACTTAAATTGTTTCCTTATTAATTAAATCAATTAAAAATGAATTTAATTAATAAGAAAATAATTAAGTTTCTCTTAACACAAAGACTCTATCGTAAAATCTAAAAGATAAAAGCATTATCAATTGTTGCTATTTCGTGCTATTAAATTTAATTCGATGAAAATCACGATGCATATATTTTTTTCAAATCTCTGTCTCTTTCAATCGTACCCTGAGAGAATTTTCTCTTAGAATTTACCCTGAAAATCATGGCAATCATGAGACAATATGGTATGGAGAGAATTTTATAAGAATTTCTCTGATTAATATTTATAACAATAAAAATAATATCTATCTCAATAAAATATAAAACATGTTTGATTAATTTTACTAAACTACAGAGAAATTCTTATAAAAAATTTTTTTCATATATTGTCCCATGATTATCATGATTTTCAGGATAAATTCTAAGAGAAAATTCTCTCTGTGTATAAGAAAGTCATCACGATTTGCGATTATCGTACATATAAATAACCATCGGTCAGACCGGAAGAATGCAATGGAACGTCATCCGTCGCGGTGTATTTACTCGAATCCATTTTGCGGATTCTCTATGAATCGGGAAACACGGCGAGTTTGCGGTAAAAGCGGTATCCATAATGACGTGCTTTCACTCTTTGTGTCCGCATCAATCCGGCAAAAATCGCGCGCGGTGCACCAGTTCCGCGTCCAGCAGCAGGGGGTAATGATGATGATATCGGGTGCATATATCACGAGATATGTAGGCGGGTTACACGATCGATCATTATATCCGCCAAATGACTAACACGGCATAATTATATTGCCGCGCAATCGTGACGATTTCGATATTATTGCTGCGCAATATGCCTTAATCGCGCACGCGCTCGTTTTCCGCGAACGGAAGTAAGCACGAAATGCATATAATGGCACCTGTCGACCGTGCATTTAGCGTAATACCTTCACTTTCGAATCTTTCTTTCTCTCTCTCTCTCTCTCTCTCTCTCTCTCTCTCTCTCTCTCTCTCTCTCTCTCTCTACAATGGCGATTCGAGCCATCGTCGAGGAATGATCCGTCATTAAAATCTCCAAGTTAGAACATTCTGCGTTTATTTTCTCCCTCTTTCTCTTCCCGCGCTTTTCTCTTTGGAAATGCGATGGAATCTCGATCGGATCATCGCGCTATCATTTCTTAATAATTAATAACTGTGTTGCGTAACCATGAGAAATTCACGACGGGGCAGAAACGATACCACACGTCGTAGAAAAAATACAAAAGGCGATGTGTTACAAGGCCGAGAATCGCATATCTCAGTTAATGCATCTGCCGAAGTTCGCTGAGGATCGAACTGTTACGTATCGAGTTCTCTCTCTTCTTTCCTCTTTTTTAATTTCTTTTTTATTAAGCTGGATTAAAATTCCATAATTAAGAGGTTCGCCTTCGGCCGACTTCAGAGAGCGTAAAGATTTCAAGTATTTTGTTTGTAACAGAACTGCATGAATTAATTAATTATTGCCTGGTCGCAACATACATATGTTTGTCCGCTTGCCAAAAAAGGTGAGCGACACGCACTCGATTTGCTTGACTGGATTATATCGATACAATTATCTGCATCAACTCGTTAAATTAAACTCCATTGACATATCGCATTAATATTTAACATTTCGAGATATAAAAGAGACTATAATGTCGTATTTATTATAGAGTATTATTCAAATCTATTTTTTATTTGCATTACGAGTATAAATAAAAATAATAGTATATATAAAGTTTATTATATATATTATATATTTATTTATATATATAAAATATATATTATTATATATACTTGTAGTATTATTTATTTATGCACTTATGACGCAAGTAAAACATATTTGAATAATAATAATCTATACGGTTATATTAGTGTTTATATAATGATATAAATTTATAATATAAGATATGCATATAAAAATAAACGAAACAATTTTAATTTTTTAAATACAAATTAATAGGAAAAATTATTGTTAATATTTAATACAAATAAAATGTTTTCTCTCCGTTAAAATTAATAATAAAAATTTTAAATAAGCGTCGCGGTTCGTGCTATAAGAGTCTCATATCTTACATCTCGGGAAAGAATGTGAACCAAGAGTCTACGATGGCTATCCTTATGGGAACCGTTCAAATCGCTTTCGAGAGCGCGCGTTCTCCGATCGCAGGTGCATCTCTGCAGGAGCGAGCGAGCGAGCGAATCGCGCAAAAAAATTGCAAGAGAGAGGATCTCTATTCTTTTCGCTCTCTCTCGTTCTCTCCCGTAAAGTTGAGGGATCGGAGAAGGTGTAGAGGAGAAAAAATACACTCTCGGACTTTCCGTGGGAGAACAGACTCCGTTCCGTTGCGTGGGTCCGTGTGCCAGTGTCCGGCATAATAAGACGTATATCTCTGACATAAGACTTTCACCCCCGAGAGCCGCGATCGACCCGATTGCGATGGATCGGTTTTTACCGCACTCGGGATTTCAGCAAGACGTTCCATGAAATTACGGGAGCCTGATGCACTGAAATTATTCGGAGAGCTCCTTTCGATCAAATATTATTTCGATAAAAAATAAGGATAAGAGGTAATTTTAAAAAACAGGCATCGCTGGGTGGGACTTGAAATTTATAAAATAATCGCTTTTTAAGTTTAGACGAAGCGTTACAATTTTTTATAATAGAGGAAGAGAAAGAGTTGAATGCATTCGCATATATGTTTTTTGATATAATGTATATTAAAAGAATCTATCAAATACATAATTAAAAAAAATAAGATCAACTAAGTTTGATAAAAAATTTTGAAATGATTTACGTGTAAATAATACTAATGTTTATTTCAACATAAACACGCTTACTTTATATATCTAAAAAATAATTACCTATAATGTTACTAAAATTTTAATTTGTTTTTTTTGAAAATTATTTTAAATCAGATTTGTGGAACACACTTTATCTTTTCCCATCGATCTATTTATCCTGCATCCCAATTAAATTAACAAAATTGATAAATTATCTTGTTTCTTATTTATATATTTATTTTTCACTTTAGTCTTTATATTGATTAAAGTTCGTATATATGTACATATATCTCGTACGTAACTAAAAAATATGTCAAATTTATATTTTAGCAAGACATTTAAATGTTATACGTTTGTATGAAACACATATTTGTTTCTATTTTTTATAACTTTTTTAAAGTGATGATTGGTTTATCTATATCTCTTGGAAAATTTATATTATATAATATATATAAATTTTCCAGGAGTAGATAAACCAATCACTTAAAAAAAAGTCATCAAAAATAGAAACAAATATGTTGTGTGTTGTATAATATCATGTTCAGAAAGAAAAATTTATATAATATATCTTTTCAAAATCTTATAACATAATAAATGAGGAAAAATATACTTTTACGTTTCTTCGCGTTTTCTTGCTTAAGAATCAAAAGAGCCTACCGATCTTATCATGTATACGTATATGTGCACGTAATGTCCACACGGGGTTATCTCGTGTTTCTCAGCCTTTCTCGTCCCCGCCCGTCTTCGATATCTCTCCGGCTTCTTATCCAATAATTATGTAATCAAATAAAACTGCCACGAGAGCGCAACTTCGCCGCTGAACTTTACGTGCAACTCGTTACCCCTTCGTCTTGATCGACGAGCGAATGCGATTCTGCACTTAAGCGGAAGATATTGACGAGATATCTCGGCCATTTAACGCGTTGGATGGCGAGGAAAATTCTTATTGCTTATTGCCTATATTTTCAACGGATCTCGATCGATGATGATATCTTGCGCTTATCTTTAGTACACGTGATTATTTTTTAAAATTATAAATCAAAATATATAGGAACACAAAAATTAAATCAAAATAAATATATAAAAAAGATTTTAATTAGAGATTTTCAGACTGACTTTTCGCGATCTGATTTTTCTTAGCGCTATTTATTTAATTAGAAATAAATTGCTGGCTAAGAGAGAAACGTAATGCAATAGCGGAAGTGTGACACATCTTTTATAAAATGTACAGTTAGATGAGAATACCGGTATTTATTCAACTCGCTCGCTATATACTTCCGCGTGTCACACGGCAATGTCGCTCTTATTTGAACAATATTGATTTTGTTGCTCGTTAAAAGGTTCATATAGTCTAGCAAACAAAATTTTTGCAAGACGCATTACGCTCCCTTCGTTTGTTAGAGTTGGACTCTCTCGACAGTAAAAAAAAAAAAAAAAAAAAAGAAACTTAGAAATTCTCGAGACTCCGCGATTGAAGTCATACGTCGGTGATACAGTTAACCGTCAGCATTAATTACCACCGTGCACGGACCTATGGATTACAACATTGCAGCGAGCAAATGGCGAGCATTCCATACTGACTTTGCTGCAGTGAAACGGTAAACTTAACGCGCGGGTCGAGCTCGATGTAGAATAAAAGTGGAAAATTATCAAACATTAATTATATAGGGATAGGAAGATTAATTATGTTGATCTTCTGGATTTTGGAATCGAAGAATTTCTTTTTTAATTTTACAATTTATTGATATTACTTGACTATCACTCGATATAATGATTTTTTTTCATCTTCTGTATCAGAGCAAGTCTCTTTCTCTATAGCGATTTACATCTCTAACGTTTTATATCGCTTATCGTATGTATATCATCTGACGATAGCGAAGCACCTTTCTCTCCTCACGATAAAATCCGAAATGCATGCTGCATTTAGGAACGATTGTAAACGATTAAACGTGCTACTAGCGCGTTTGAAATTATAATATGCACTGTAAAAAAATTTTGTGTAAAATTACATTTAAATTAAATTGGGTCTTAAAATTACCCACTATAATAGTTGTAAATTTCCACGCATTTGTAAATTTGCAGTATATACAAGTAAAATTAATTTCTTCATTTGTAATTAAGCTGATTGCAAAAATAAATTTACAATATGTATGTAAAACGTACAATATGTATTATAAAACGATAATATAAAAATATTTTTTTATAATTGTATTATTAAACATATTATTAAACATATTATTATTAAACATATTATTATTAAACATATTATTAAACACGATATATAGAATATTACTGTTGTATTGAGTAATATTACAAAAATTTAGATAATTACATAAAATCTTTAAAATATCATATTATTTCGTAAGTTTCCATATAAAAGAAGATATATTTACATAATAAAAGATAAATCTACATAATTTTGTGGAATTACATAATTTCTGTAAAATTACATGATTTCTTATATTTACAAGACTAATCATGTAATTTTTACACCTATTATTTGTGTAAATTTACTAAATTTTTTTACAGTGTGCGTGCGTTATCCCCTCCTATTAATATCAAACGTCAATCTCTATTTATTTTTCTGTTTCTATAATGCAAACTTATATACCGTTTTATTATTAAATATATTTTATAAATATGTTATTTAAATTATTTTGTATAAATTTTATATAAATTACATATGGGGGGAATTTTTTTATATATTTATAAATATTATATCTATTTTTCATTGTGGATATTCTTATACTTTTGCTGAAAGAGATTTTCAGCATCTAAAAACATCTCATCTCCAAAGCGCATATTATTCATGTCAGGTGTCTAACAGTTCAAGTCATTTCAATTTAATTACACGGTGCCGCTCTATCTGCGGTTTTCTATGTGCGCAATGCGCTTACTTCTGTTGTACGGCAGCTCTGCGATGTATACACGATCACGAGAAAACGCGAGGAAAACAGTTCGACAGACTGTCCGTTGCTTTACGCTGAGGGCATCTCGGATCGAACGTTCGATACGATTTTTATCAGCACAGCCTCCTAAAGGTCGCCGATTAGTTGCACGCTTCCCCACGGGTACATATATCGACTAATGTACGCATTGTGAAACTGCGCTTTCGATTATGCGCGTTTAGCATTCCCATACTGAATTCCATTCTTCGGAATTCGATGTGAAAATTCGATTTTATGCAATGAGATCTTTTCGCGGATCAGATAGATTCATGGATTCACAGATCGATAAATCTCAAAACTCATTAACTTCCGAAAAGAATTATAAATTTTATATAAATTATATATATATTTTTTGCATAAATTGGCTGATCGATAAATAAAAAAAACAAATTATCGATATATATATATAAATATGGAGACATTTACAGTTTGTATCATTAACCACACTGAGAAAATTTTCTCTTAGAATTTATTCTAAA
Source organism: Prenolepis imparis (assembly GCF_030444845.1). NCBI lineage: Eukaryota > Metazoa > Arthropoda > Insecta > Hymenoptera > Formicidae > Prenolepis > Prenolepis imparis. The sequence goes on from NW_028141165.1 coordinate 1,418,924, forward strand.
AATCATGGTAATCGTGGGGCAATATGATATGGAAAGAATTTTATGAGAATTTCTCTGATTAATATTTATCACAATAAAAATAATAATATCTATCATAATAAAATATAAAATATATTTGATTAATTTTACTAAACTACATAGTAAAATTAATCAAATATATTTAATATTTTATTGTGATAGATATTATTATTTTTTATTATGATAAAATGATATTAATCAGAGAAATTCTCATAAAATTCTTTCCACATCATATTCTCCCACGATTACCATGATTTTCAGGGTAAATTCTAACAATAAGAGAAAATTCTCTCTGTGCACATGAAATTATAATATATTCATAAACACTAAGATTTCCACATCAGTCTATTAATAGGGTTATAAATCTATATTAACATAGATATTATATAAATTAACAAAATTATACTGTGTCGTTGAATAATGCTTTATATCGAGTTTTCTCTTCTCTCCTTATTGACTTTTCTTGGTGCTCCGTCATGGTATTCATTCGCAAAAATGCGGTTAATTACGGTTAATCGCGCATGTACTATTTACCCGAATATGAGGATGACATGGCATTTCACACGTTAATTGCATGCAACTCGCATTTTATTATTATATACACTATGGAAGAAGAAAATACGAAAACTACGATATAACTTGAAAATTACATGGTCGATTTCATGCGTCACTTGCAGCGGCAATGTTATCTCTATAATTATAATAGGTCGCTAATTATAACATTAATAAGTAGTATACGATCGCATCTTAGGGTTATTTTATCATTTCACATCTAATAAGATAAATGAAATATAAATATACATTTATCTTTAATTTTAAATATATTTATATACATATAATGTATTTAAAATTAAAGATAAGATATTCGCGAACTCTCTCTCTACGACCTTTGAAAATATAGTTGGATTTGTTGACAGATTTCGATCAAATAATCCTCGCAAAATATATATAAAAATATTGCATTGTAACAATAATTTATTACAATTGCTATTTCTGTCATATATACAATTCCAGATTATTATTTTAAACGAAAATATCACAAGAAATATATTGGCTTCAGATAAATTAACTCTTGACCATTCTTTCATAAATATATCGAGACAACAGCTGTTTATCAAAAGTACATATTTTTTATTTACGAATTATTCATTTGAAATGGAAATTAAAATGTAACAAGAAAAAATTATAAATTACTATTTATTGCAATATATATATTCACTGGCAATAATTATTTCTTTAAATATGCTTGGATTGCAAAATACATATTTCGCCGATTTAAATGTAATTTGCTAATAATTTTCCGATAAAGAATCCGCAGTAGTACACGAATCGTAGATCGAATGATTAAAATAATCGAGAAATCGTGACACATCAATCGATTATTCGACAGTTGGAAAATTTGAGAAATTTAATTGATCGAAAATTCAAAGGACACATCGTAAAATATTAATATTTCATGGTGAGATAATCCTTACGAACAGTTTTGTTTACATGGTCTTTACATGGCCTTGTCATGTTGTTATTCGCACGGTGACAGCTTTAGTAAAATTAATCAAACATATTTTATATATTATTGTGATAGATATTATTTTTTATTGTGATAATAATAATCACAGAAATTCTCATAAAATTCTTTCCATATCATATTGTTTCAAGATTATCATGATTTTCAGGGTAAATTTTTTAAAAGAAAATTCTCTCTGTGTACTTGTGTTTATATTCCGAGTGAAACACTCGAGGGAGTGTCGTCATTTTTCCCTGCGAAATGCGATCATTGTCTATTAATATCACAATTAACGATTATCGTACCACGCAATTGATATATGTGTCGTGATGACGGCTATTTAAACGAAACGGCATGATAAATCAATCGTTCACTTATGTACATAGGTATATAATATAAGCATTTCATAGGATTTAATCAAACATATTTGCATTGCAAATCTATTATGCTTGCAATATTGCATTTCGATTATATACAATAATTTTTGATAATCCATTGCGTCTTAAGGCTCCTGGGTGCTCACCGCGGCCATATTGGATTGTGACGTCAGAGGCGAGAAAGCACACGCTGAAAATTCTTAGATGCCATTTTTTAATGAAAAGATATTTCGATTAAACAGCACTTAAGATGGCTTTAGCACACTCTTAAAAATCCCCGAAAACTATCCTTTTCCCTTTATAATCAATCAACATCTGTAAAATGATCGAGATATCAGACTTTGACATGCGGAATGACTGCGCATGTGCAAAGACCAGACGGACTGGGCTTCATAATATTACATTTTACAGCTGTTGATTAATTATAAAGGGGAAAGGATAGTTTTCGGGGTTTTTTAAGAGTGTGCTAAAGCCATCTGAAGTGCTGTTTCATCGAAATATTTCTTTATTTTGAAATGGCATCTAAGAAATTTTAGGGCGTGTGTTTTCTCGCCTCTGACGTCACGATTTTGACATGGTCGACAAGGAACCAGGAGCCTTAATTAGCGATTAATTCGATTCGCGTATAATATTGCGCGGTATCAGGATGAAGCCGATGTTATTTTCATGTTTTTCGATCATTAACAAAATGTCACGAATTAATTTGGAATCGAGCAACGCGCGTCACAACGTGTTTTTAACAACTGACAGTGATTATTAATTTCATTCTTTGATATTTATTAATCCCATACCATTCGACGTTGCAGTATAAAAATTTATATTTCGCGAGGATCAAAATTTCAATCTCTGTGAAATCTGTCGACAAATTCAACTATATTTTCAAAGATTGTACTTCGCAGATATTTTTCTTCTCTCTTTAATTTTAAATACATTATAGTATATAAATATATTTATATTTCATTTATCTTATTATGTGAAATAATAAAAATTGTCGTAAGATGAGATCGTACGCTATTTATTATAGTGATATAATTATAAAGATGATCGCTGTGCAAGTGACGCATGAAATTGATCATGTAATTTTCGAGTTGGATCATAGTTTTCGTATTTGTTCTTCCGTAGTGTATATATAATAAAATGCGCGTTATATGCAATTAACGTGAAGTGCCATATTCGGTTGATTAGTACACGCGCGATTAATCGTAATTAATCATGTGTTTTTGCAAACGAGTGCCATGAAGGAGTACAAGGAAGGGAAAGAAAGTATCGGGCGACAATCACGGGATGAGCAATATACAATTTTGTTAATTTATAATGGTTATTAATTTAATTGTAAAATTAATAGTTACATATCTTCGCTTATGTTCGCGATAATGATACATTTTATATCATTGTCAATGTAAAGTACTCAAGGTTTTATTTTGAAAAATTTTTCTTAGTTTTGACAACTTTACTATTAATTAGATTATAATTAGATTGTTTTGTGTTCTATAAAATATTTAATAATTTTAATTTTATAATCTATTCGTGGTATCTTTACAAGCAATTAATTTACAATTAATTTTAATATATATTTGTTTTTTATTTACGATTTTATGCTAAGCTTTTTCACAAACGTGCTAGCATTAATTTTAAGAATTTCAGACCTCTCATTGATATTGATTTAATATAAATGATCTGCTAATTAATAGGAAAATAAATTCGGGATTGGAGCACATAAATGAAAATTAATTAATTAATTTTAATATTGTTATATATCGGCAATTTAATTTCTCATGGAGATGTGTCAAATTAATGGAAGTACGTTGATAGCACGTTATTTCGTATCGTGTACTTAGAGCGGCGCGCGTGTCTTTTTTTGCGTTTGTCACGGCTCGAGCGGATCGTGAAAGAAACACCGGTTCCGGTGGACAACTCGCTTCCGCTTAGCTCTGACGATGGCACGACCACACGATACCGCTACACGATACCGCTGTATCGATTACCTAACGATGAAAAGTGTCTGTTTATATAATGAAGAAACTGATCCAAATTAATGAAGACTTTTACGTTCTTTATCCAAGGTTACTCTCGTATTGCTCTCGCGGGATTTCTCTAATTATGACCTAATGCGGCTTCCTTAGATAAATGATATATCCGCATCCTCAAAAAAATGAAATAGAATTTTTAAAAAATCCGTAAATGTGTTTATGAAATATAATACCATTTTAAAGCTAAAAATATTATTTAAATTAAAAGATTAGCTAACTTAAATTATATAATATATTATAAATATTAATAAATATCGATAAATATATATATATATATATAATTTATATATTAATAATAATAAATTTTATAATTTAAGTTTTTTAATTATTGACCATTTATATCTAATTTTTAATTTTTCTTCTTTTTCCAAGTTTTTTTTTGTCTACATATAATTATATCGAAAAACTCTTTAAAGAGACGAATACGAGATTTTACTTTGGGAAAGCTTGTTCTATTGTTCGACAATGTGTCATGCCTATATATTACCACAATGCGTAGAGTTCAGGTCTCCGTTCACGGACAAGCTATTTCCAACATGGCCTTGTCGCCATTCGATATTTAACGAAGCTATGCGAATTACCGTAAGTCAAAGACTCATTGACACCTGTAGCCAACCCGTAACAGTCCGTACACGTGCGATTTTTATCGTAGCGAGGACGTGTGTGCTTGAGAGCTTTTTAATGTTATCCATAATGATATTATCAATATAGGATGATTATCATCGTAGCTAACAATAAATTTTCGTTGAAAATCATTTTGATTAACGTCGTTTGATTTAAATCCCAAATTTATTGTAATTTAAATTATAATATACATATTACATATATTAATATTATATATATAATACATGTAATATATATTATAATTTAATTTTATTTCCATAAAGTCAGATTTCGATCAAACTTCGTCGTTTGATTAAAATCCCAAATTCACTGTTTATTGTGACATTTTTCCTTTTTTAAACGCGTCAGAGGTATGCAATTTCGTAAAGTTATTTGACTGAAATATTTGTCATGGAAAAAACTCGAATCTGTCAAGTAATCGACAAGGACTGATGACGGAGCACATCTTGTTGCAAAAGAGAGCAAACTTTACATCGAATGGCGGTAACGGGGTTTAATTCTCGCGTGTCTTATTTTTTTTTTTTGCAAGCGACGCGCTTACGCACTATTTCGCACGATGACAGGTTTGCAACGCGTCTTTATATATTCGAGGTTAACGTTTTTTTCTTTTTACACTCTCTGTCGAACGTCGTCTTCGACGAAACTAGACTGTCGAGGAGGAGAATGCCTTGTTCAGCAGGTTTTATTATACCGGTCAATTAGCTGCCACATCTCTCGCGTTCTCCATATTTTACGGTCCATGCGAAGGGGGAGGAAATCGTTTAACGCATCTGCTGCGCGAAACGAATGAAGAAAGCAGCGAGCGAGTATCGGTGTAAACGAACGCGTTGAAAAATAAAAACGCCAACTTTAAACGCGCGCGCTCGATTTCTCGAACATCGTTTCTTACTTACGAGAGGGAATGTCGGTAGCGGAATTTCTCTTTCGAATACTTTTCATCATTTTCTACGATCTTAGATCAATATCATCGATTCGAAGTGCGAACAATTTTATTGATTATTTATCACCATTTGATCATCGAATGTAGAGAGCTAACTTTGTGAATTTGGATTCCTAAATACATGTCAGAACGCATAAAAGGATTCGCGTGTCTTATATATCGCTTTAGAATATATATAATACTCTGATTAAAAGAGAGAGCGACTCCGACATTCTCGAACAATTCGAGATAACGCAATAATAAATGATTAACGCGATAAGCGGCGACAGTTTTGTTGCGGACGTCGCAATTATCGTTAGTCAGTCCTCATCTTTAACTCGCGTCGAATTACGCCAAATAAATTTCCTTAGCGATGATTCGATCAGCGCAAAGCTCATTGATCGGGAGCTTTAATCCTCGGCTGATCCAATAATATCGATAATCGGATCTATAATCAAACGATCGCGATAGAATCGAGATTGAACCGCTCGATCCTCGTCTTACTGCACAATATAATCGACACGACCGTGTATGGACACGCGTTACATCGGCGCGACGCTAGAATGTTTCCGGTCTCACGTCACTGGTTCCCCGGTTGGATCCGTCCCAAGGCTTCTCCGCGACCCAAGTCCCCGCAAAGCTGCCACGTGAGTACTTGGAGTATATGCGAGAGAGGCGAGCAAGCTCTGTTATTAGCGTGCACTCTTCATATTCGGCCTCTCGTCTCAATATACCGGATACGCGACACGTGTTCGAAATCCGCTAGAGAAGCACGTCACTCCGCATCTGTCAAAAGTATATACGTGCGTATACCCGAAAAGAGTCGCGCGTTCCCGCTGCGAAGAACGTCAGAATTATTTGATTCAGATATTTATAGTATTTTTTTAAATTTATTTTTATATTATATATTATATAAATAATTAGAAATAATTATATTGAATTAAAATTACTTGAGCTTGACGAAAAAATAGAATAATAATGTATTATTATTATTACGATTTTATTTTATTATAATTTTTCGTTATTATAATATCATATATTATTATTAATATATCATACATATATTATAATATCATATATTATTAGAATTATTAGAATTATTGCAATAAAATTATATTGTATTGTTTTTTCATTAATTTTAAATTTTCGTAGTTTGATATAATTATTTCTCAATTTTGTAAGTAGATAAATAAAAAAATATTTTATGCAGAAAATTAAAAAGAAATTTTCAAGAGACATATAGATTCTCTATACGCAATTTTTTAATGTGCGAAACAAGTTTTAATCAAATATTTTGCTCTTTTGAAGATATACTTTAGATAAAAATTTTTTTTCACTAGGAATAGATAAATTGTTTACAATTCGATTTTTTAGGTCGCATATTTTTAAAAGTTGAATGTATGTTGCAATCTAAAAAGGATGTGTGATAAGTAAATATTAATAGACAAGATGGTAAATCATTCTATATCTTGGAAATTATATCAATTTCACGGTTATGAATCATCGATTCGTGTTAATCTCAATTTGTCGAGCAATATCCCGCTAGAAGTCAATCTCTTTGGCCCCGTAGAGAATTCTGTATTGTCATAAAAGACAGAATATTAAGATCTCGCAGGAAAGTAGCCCGCAAATAGTAGAAGAAATAGTAAAAGGAGTTCAGTAGGATGACTTGATGAATTTTCGCCCGAGTTTTATCTCCGTGCCACTTCTCCCCCCTATATAGTGAATTGTCTTGGAAGATTTGCGGTTTCGCGTTAAATCTACACCGATAATTTGCAATTCTAGCGACACAGTTTTGCTCGGCTAATTGCAGAAATTAACGCAAGATTGGTCTTACAATTAGTATTCATTCGCCGAATACTTTCCTTGTGACTACATTTCCGTCCTAATAATCCTTAGATAGATGGACGTGCGAATATTTTGGCAAACATCTCGAAACAAATAGTTTTCTACACGGAGAGAATTTTCTCTTCAAATTTACCCTGAAAATCATGGTAATCGTGGGACAATAAGTATGGAAAGAATTTTATGAGAATTTCTCTGATTAATATCTATCACAATAAAATATAAAATATGTTTGATTAATTTTACTATATAGTTAGTAAATTTTACTATATAGTTAGTAAATTTTACTATATAGTTTCAAAAAACATATTTTATATTTTATTGTGATAGATATTATTATTTTTTATCGTGATAAAATGATATTAATCAGAGAAATTCTCATAAAATTCTTTCCATATACCATATTGTCCCACGATTACCAAGATTTCCAGGGTAAATTCTAAGAGAAAATTCTCTCTGTGTACATGTCCTGTATATTTTTTAACGATGTATCTCTCGCCATTGCACATGCTTGCGATGAAAAATAATTTTCTGCACACAAATTTTCAATTGTTACATAAAGAAAGGAAAACATCGCGGCGACGCATGTGTGGGAATGTGTGATGCATGTGTCATGCAGGTGATAAGGAATCGACTTGTTGTTGACGTATATACGTGTTATCTCGACACACGGCTCGTAATTCAAGGTGGCGCAAAAATTAATGAGAGAATGATGCGAAATGCGCGATGAGGATCGCGTTTATATTTTTTTCGCGCAAATTTGTTGAAATACATATTTGAACACGATATTTGAAAAATCAATAAGCACACTATCTTGTTTTCCTCAATTTACTTACCAGCTGTATACGAATGTTACGTATTGCACGTGAAAATGACTTTTCGTTATCACCTGACATTTCCTGCGCGACAAACTGCATGCATTACTTACTTTCGAGTTTCTCTTGCTGAAACTTCGAACTGGAAAGAGAAATTTAAAAAACAAATTACTTGTGTGAAGAAAATTACAGTCATATGCGCGTTATTCGTCCTAATTATCGTAATTACACATATATATTATAATGAAAACCGATTTACGTGATATATCTATAACCTAGTTGTATCGGAAGAAAAATTGCAGATTGCGCAGACCTCTTGATCATTTATTAGCGAACGGGGAATAATATGAGAGCGCTTAAGGAACAGCACTTATAATAAATAATATTAGGAATAGTATAATAATTATATAGAGAGGGATAATTACGCGAGATCTCATTTACGAGGCTTTTAATGCTTACTGAGACTTAGCGATATTAGTGATTCCAGAAAGAAAGAGCTGATTGCTCTATTAATTTCGCGTGGGTAATTTTTTCCTGGAGAGCGCCAGCTTTTCCTGTAACACCACTTTCTCGACGCGCGATATTTGTCGTCTCGCTATCTGATGCATTTTTTTTTCTCCGCAGACATGCATTCTTTATCTCGGACACACCTCTCGTGAAATTATACATTATATGTGTGTGATTGTCGCACTTCCTATATATCAGCCTCGATATAACATCGTAATGCTATTCCCGGCGGTTTCCGTTACCGTTCGCCGTAATAACGTACGCGTTTAGCGTCAATAAGGACAAGACGTGTACGCGAATACACACATTTTCGTGCAATCGCGACCTTCGATCGTTCCCGCGTTGTATACGTGGTGCAAATGTTTCGCGGGTGTTCCCCTAAAATTTCCCAAGTCATCTGCTCGTTCACTTGCATAGAATGGAAATTGCATGCTATGCAATTGCTACCAACTTTTTCCATCGTCACATATTCTTATCGCAAGATGAACGATTCCTATCTTGGTGCCTTGGATAAAAGATAGCGTAACGCCCGCTTAGCATTCGATTTATTATTTATAGTACGCGTGTGATAAGGCTTTTACATAGAAATCAGCTGATTGGCATCAATGAATAACGCGCGCGCCGACTTTGTTTAATAATTCTCTTCTCTTGCATATACATGTGTGTTTTTTTAACATTATTATATTCGATCTAGATCTCTGTGATCGATTTATTAACGTATATGCAGTTATTCTAGAGTACAATTATTTTTTATTATTATATTTATTCTCGATAATTATACATAATTACACACTTCATGGCTCATATAATTTATTTATTTTGCTTCGAACTTGTCTCTGTCTAATATTGCATTTATAATTTATCTTTTTTAATCTGCGAACTGTTTTATAGCTCAATATTCGAATTTTTTATTATTATTTTAAGATTTATATTTATTTTTTCACGCAAAAATTATTTTATAAACCTTTTAATTAGAAAAATCAATTATACATCCGAACTACTCCAAGTTGCAGATGCGGAATGCAAATGCAATTGTCTCTCTCTCTATCTCTCTTTCTCTCTAAATATTATAATTTTACATATGTTAATCGCACGTGCGACTCTCGCGTTTACGCGGACGAACGAGCGAGAGAAACCGCGGTCTAAGAGCTGGTTAAATATAATCCGAGAAACAGAAAAACACAAACATACGCACACACACACACACACACATATGTATTAAGTGCGTAATCGCCCGCCTAGAGATAGAGAGAAATGCATATACATACATAGTTATCTTAAAACTATGTACTCTGCGTTCTCTATATGCCACATGCTACCGTTCGTTTTTGGGTTACGCCTGTGCACATATGCTGGTTGTCTCTTTCTCTTTTTTTCCCCCCTTTTCCCTCCTCCCCCGCCGTGCGTACTTGGCGCGTTTCCGCACTCGTTCCCGCAAAGCACAACGAGCGGTCCGCAGTTGACTTCGGTGCAGCGCTACGTGCACTTACGCGCGATTTAGGCGCGTCTTTCTCTCCTGCGTGTGTGTATGTGCACCTGCCGTGTGTTTTCAGTTTACTATTGTTACAGAGTGTCGAAACAACGCGCGAGCCTCTCGCGGGAGATCCCCGATGCGCGGGAACGCGATCGAGGGTTTAGGGAAATCGGTGGGAGGATAGATGTTATATATAGGGGGTCAAATAGGGGGGAACGAAATTTCGATTCTTTCTTCACGATTTTTCGTTGCTCGAAATCTAGTCTGAAGTCGGAGTTGTTTATCGGTATTTTTTTTTCGAATAAGATTGATAAATATAAGGCTGATCATATTATTTTGACACTATAGATGGGTTTCGATCTCTCTCTCTCTTTCTCTCTTTTCGGAGGACGAATTGTAACGACAAACCTTGACATTTCATGGTTGCGAAGGTGAAACTGATTGAAGTCGTGATCGATCTATATAGAAAACGCGAGAAGGTTGAATTTAAAATATTGTTTGGGAGATTTGATCGAAATTTTTTCTTCCTTATTATGCATTATAATTTTATATATTGCATTATATATATATTTTTTTATTTCCAATGCTATATTTTTAATACATTTTTGTACACATTATATTTAACTTTTCTCTATAAAGAAAATGTTTTTGATTGTATACAAAAAAAAGTTACCGTATCTAATTATTTATAGTGCTGTTTACCAAGCAGTAGAGAGAGCTTGGTTAAAATCATGCAGCTATTTAGAGATTAAAAAGACAAACTCTTCGCGAGGAATTAGCGTTGGTCCGCGGAGTTTCTATTTTCGTGACAACCGCGTTGCTTATTCGTGCAACAGCGAGAATGCCGCGGCGTGGCCTCGATTTTTACACCTTTGTAAAGTAGTGGAATGCAAAGCGTGCAGGAATTTTTAACCGAGACAAATATAAATTTTACTTTTGTATTTTTTTAAATATATGCCACGTCATTATTGATATCTCACAAAATGTCAGTCAAGAATAAGGAATTTAAAAAGAGATATGTAATTTGTCGTTTTCTAATGCCCGCAGAACTTTACAGAGTTAGTTAATTTTTATTTAATATTTATAAGTCGATTTATTAATTTTTATTAATTTTAATTTTAATTTTATTTTTTTTAACCGAAAGTTGCAGAAAAATCATAGTTCAGCAAATTCAATTGTATAAATTATAATGCAGGATTTTTAATCCTTTAATAATCATCGTGACTTTGTTTATTTCATATTTAATAATCTAAGCTCCAGTTTACGTCAATATACCGGCATTTTGATCGAAACTATGCACTATCTTATTAATCACCGTATATCTTTAGGATGATCGCTCTACGAGGAGATAATAATATCGCGTTGTATAGGAAGAAGGAGAGAGGCGGACGATCTCTCGGCTAATTCGAGATGGACGATTCTTCGGGATAAAACGTGCCGCCGTAAAAAGAAGCACGAATACGCCGGCGCGCGATTGCGCAATAGAAACACCAGGGTACACACGGTATATAACATACCTAATTGTTCGCCGCGATTGTATAACGCGAACTTCCAGGCGGTCGGAGTCGGCAGTCGTCGCGTTGCTCCGATACGGACGTGTAGGATTCCGAAGAGATTCCGGACGTGTCGTCGTCGATCGAGTAACACGTGATGATGATTGCGCGATTGAAGATCAGTCGACCGTTTGTCGGATTCGTTTCGAAGATTATCCTCGAAACCCGCGACGCCGTTGGAGTCTTGGACACTCGATGTTGAATATCTAATAATACTATGATTATACGAATCGATATCACTCGCGCACGTATGCATATATGTTTATCGCTATACCTCTTTATTTATGTAGCGGAAAGGCCGTCGTTTAGCCGGATCAGTGTATGTATCTCGATTTGCCTTTGGAATATTAAATTGATGATTGATGATTAACGCGAAATGTATTCCTCGCGTGGAAAAAAATATTAGCTATCATAGCTAAATTTTTGGTATCTCTATAGCTAAAATTTAGACATGGTAACTAAATTTCAGATGTGATGTAATACCTAAGATTTGGCTATGGTAGCTAATATTTTTTTTCCATGAGGATTTTCGTAAGAGTCGTCCATAATTAGTGATGGAATTAAGTATCTTACAAGTAAGTTCAAAGTTATTTGCATAGTTTTGAATTATGATAAAAAAATAGACTCGAATCTGCACGAAATAGGTTCGAACTTTCTTTAAGTATACATATTAAACTTGATCCCATCTCTAATTGGAACCTAACACGCACGTATATAAGTCTTTCCTAAGCGAGCAGAGAAACAATATCCTGGACTTATTTCCTCCCTCTCATTATACAAATATTATATCGATAATTATATAAATATTTATCGCACTTTCCATAAGGGGATGGCATTTTTTCCCTCGGCTTTCAAAATAGATACCTATTTGTTCAATTTACAATAGAAACACGCACACGTGACGTTTCGCATATAAAGCATACTTTACGGTGTGCAATTGCGCGCGAAAGCGCGGCGAATCGAAGCTCGCGAATTCGCGTCGCGAGGCGGCGGCGGCCGCTTTTTGCTCGCTAAAACGCGAAACCGGCCGATCATCATCGAAGGCGACTCGACTCCGTCGTCGTCGTCGTCGTCCGAACCCGAACGCGCTATCCAGTGCGCGACGTGACGTTGGGGCCGGTCGTTGCGCGCGATGCGCAACGAGAGCGCGAATAGAGAGAGAAAAAAAAAAAAAAAACGGAGAGGAAGGCGAGATGGATCTGATGTGCTATCCTCAAAGTGGAAAATTGGAACGCGTAATTGCATAATATATCTCGGAGGGGATCGTTCCGTCGCGCTCGAACGAAACGCGTGTCTATATATATATGCGTGTCACGCGTGAATCCATCCAGGAATTCCATCGCTCGCGACGCCGTTGCTTGCCAAGGCACGTGAGAGCCTACCTACGTATATATACGTACGCGTTAAGCCGATGACTCGTAAATAAGCGCGAATAAACGCGACGTGCATATTCGCGGTAAATTTACACAACGTCACTCTCTCCTTATCTTCGTATATATATTGGTTCCGCCGATTGCCCCCCTGTTCCATCTTCTCCTCCTTTCCTCTGCGCAGCAGAAACGTCATAGTCGTTATTGCGTGTTGCTCCTTTTCTGACTTTCGCGTCATAGTCAGTGTCTCCGGGTTGATTGTGGAACGAAGTTGACACTCCAGGTGCTCTTCTCGACCGTCGATGTCTGAGAATCTTTCGCGCAGAAATAGACGAGAGAGACGAGATTCATAGGGTAACGTAATAAAGGTATTCGTTCCGCGGAATATCTCGAGGTCTGGCTGTGAAATTTGTAGGAATTGGCAAGAATTTCTCGCGAGTGGCACCGCGTGAGATGACATTCTCGCTCGAGCGATCATGTGATCAAGTGATACGCGTGATTGCAACGTCCTTGCCACGTGAGAGATCGTGGAACGTAGAATAGACGAGAATCTCGTAGGAAACTGCTTCTTACTATATAAGCGAAATTTGTAATAGGACGTAGGGGATGATACACTTGGATGATAAACGAGAGCGATCTCGCGGGGATGGAAGAAGTGTGGGGGGAAATAAAATTGTGCGTGATGTAAAATTTTGTTGACAAGTGACGAGGAAAAATACGGAAAAGGTGTCATCTGAAAAAGTCCATCACGCATCATATATGAAGAGAAGCGACGACAGATCATCATTTCAAACATGGATATAAATAGGGATACGCGTTTTCGAGACACGTTTTGCTACACCGTTGTTTGTCGCGATTCGATCGCGACTTAATCGGCGTTTCTCGCAACGGGATCTAGCTAAGAAAGAGAAAAGCAGAGACAGAGAGAGAGAGAGAGAGAGAGAGAAGGAAAAGGAATAAAGAAGAGAGACTCAAGAAGAATCGATTGTAGGTGATCGGAGTCGAAGGAGAGGATTCTCTTACCGTTCTATTTATACACACATTGTATATCGAGGATGAACGAGGTGAGGCACGTTTTGACAGCCCTGAGATCTCCCACGAAGAGCTCGACCTTGAGCAACGGTGCTGCCGGCGTCGCGACGACGACGTGGTACGACATCCCGGCGCCGATTATCGTGCATTGTCGCGAGTTCCATGAAGAGGCTGGACGCGACGTCGTCGAGAACGGAGAGCGTAAGAAATCCTGCGAGAAAGAGCCGGAAATTGGATCCGTAATTAAGAATATGGAAATTGAGTCCTTAGAGAAGGAGACTCAAACGAAAGTGCTCGGATCCTCCGGGAAGGACGCGAAGGTCGTCGGGTCGTCTTCGGAGAAGGATACGACGACAGTTGGGAGACCCTTGTCGATGAACGAGGCGTTGTATCAGAACAAGGAGGCAATCCTGAACGATAAAAACCAGAACAGGAAGAGACACAGTACCACCCTGGAGCTGAGCGCCACCGCAAAGGTGGAAACGGACGTTGATGGAGTGCCTACGATCAGCTTCAGCTTTTTGCGCGCCGACGAGAAATTTCACGAGGATGGGGACGAGATCGTGATCCTGGAGGTCGACACGAGCGATCAGATCAAAGACTCAGTGGCTGAGAATCAGCTGTACGATCTACCTAATAAGAGCGCCGTGTCGAGTCGAGTCTCCCTGGAACGATCCGACGATAAGGAAACGAGCGTCGAGTCCTCGTCGCCGGTGACTCGCCAGGTTCTCTACGACGTGCCTGCGAGGTCGGTCAAGGACGCGTCCTTGAACAGGTCGCGAGAGGGGGAGACAGCGATGATGACGCCATCGAACGTTTCTCTCGACGAGAGGAGTAAACAGCAGCGCGACCAGACGAAACGTTCCACCAGGTCGCTCAAGTCCGGCCGAAGAAGCTACGGCGCCTCCGACAGCGACGGCTACGACGCCGGGATAGCGTCTATGTCAGGATCATACTCGGATCCCGAATGCCCGAACGAGGAGGGCTCGGTGAGCGGCGGTTCCGGTCGCAGCAGGCGGATGAAGCTGCAGAAGCAGCGATTGGGCAAAGCCTGGGGCAGGATGCGCAGCTGGTTGCGAGAGGAGAGGACCAGGATCGGCGAGGTCGTCAACAGGCACGCGAGGTTGCAGGCTGTCGGTGCTCTCAGTCCCGAGGTAGCGCCGGAAAAGAAAGAATGGCAAATCGCGCGATTAACAACTCTTCTGTCAATGAATAGATACTCGGATAACCGAAGCAACTTTAAATTTCGGACTTTTCTCGAAATAAAATATACAAAGATAAATTATATTAATAAATTGAAGAGGCTCTGATGTACAAATACAAAATCAAATATGAAAAGAGCTAATAAAATCCAGGTACGACAAAATTCTTCTTTAATTATTTTGAATACAAAATAATTCAAAAAGAATTTAAAAACAACCTTTTTTATACCTAAAAATATAAAAAGTCTTTGTACTCGGAAATCTCTTAAAATATAATGGGAAAAAATTCTCGATGCTCAATAGCTGTTGTAAAAAAAATTTTTGTCATGCGAGAACACAATTAGTACCCGAGTACCTATACATGAAAATGAAAAATTAGGCATTGAGACAGAAGAGTTAATAAAGATTAGTTAAAATAGACGGACATATATACATATATATGAAATAGTTTGGAAAAAAATTTAGAAATTTATTTGATTCTTGGGGATAATATTATATACGGCTTGTGTAGTTCCCTCCGACTATCTTTTGTGGCTTTTGTATTCCGGGGTTTTTGTATTCTTGGTACTTTTGACCTCCATATTTAGCACATTCTCTCCTTTTCTGTTACTTCACATTTGCCCGCGCATGTATAGAATAAAAATAAAAATTGTGCATTGAAAGAGTATTTTTTAATAGAGAAACTGGCCAAGAATGTGAAAGTAGACAAAAATTTAGAATCGACGTCATTTATGAAAATTAGTGTTAAATCCTTTTTAAATCCATTTAATTTGCTTAAATCAGTCAATTTTAACTAATGTTTATAACGTTGTTCGACATGTATATTACATATGTATATGAGGAATATATGGCGGGATGAGTTTATAATTTACGGAGAAGTTAAGTATACACGACCTCGACGTATGAAGTGGGCCCTCGCAAATTACGGATTTATTCCGCTTTCACTCTGATTCGTTGCTTCGTTGCCCGAGAATCCTACAATTGGCCGTAATAGATGGTCAACGTAACGAACGTTGGGCTAAGCAACATAATATGGGTTTTGAAACTTTTGAATATCACGATTTCCTCGATTCACGATTCCTCGATTCACAGAAAGCGAGGAAAAGTTACAAACAGTTCGATAGTTAAAAAGAAATCAAGAGAAACCCATTTCTTATAGTTTGTTCAATAGAATTCCGGTCTCAAATTCTATAGCAATTTTGAGGAATTTCTAGGACTAAAGTTGTAATAAAATAGGAAGTTTTTTTGATGTAGTTTTTCCAGTCATAAAAAAAATTATTGCGGAGAAATTAATTTATTTAATTGTATAATTATTTTAATTAATATTTATAATAATGCATTTTTAATTATATATTATTTAAAAATTATTTTTATTAATTTATTTAATTAGATTAAGCAGATTTTTGTTTCATTAAACACTGAATTTATTGTAAAAGAAAGATAAATTAAGCCATTGAAGATTACGGATATTTCTACTAGATTTTTTAATTATATTGATATTTACATAAAGAATTGATATAAAATGACTCTTTTGATACAACTTTAGTCTGAAACTTTTCAAGATTGCCAAAATCATATTCGGCATCGCGAAAGGGAAATGATTACTCTCTTTCCTTGAGTTTGGGAAACAAAAATCACTTTTTTATCGAAGTGTGTAATACTTTCGCGATTGAAACGTGCACGAAGACGAAGAGTCTTCTCTCAGTCGAGCTTTTCCACCTTTTACTTTCATCGGGAAAATTTATTCTCGCGTCAAGGTGCGAAACGACGCCGCGCGGACATCCAAGGACAAACAGCGCGGCTTCTACGATCTGACGCGAGCTCGCACCCAGGAGTCCGGCTCGATCACGAGGGTGGAGGAATTCGGGCTGTCGTCGGTGTCGGAGGAGGCGAATGTCTCCGACGAGGAGAGGCCGACGTCGGCGTCGCCCGATTCCGGAAACGCGAGAAACGGCTCATTCATTTGCGGTAATTTGAAGAGGAAGACAGCGAGCTCGGATGACATCTTGGAGAACAGCAGGACGAGGTTGCAGCCGAGGCTGCCGGTGTCGTTCAGCGTGGACAAGCTGTGCTCCAACGACTTGGAGAACGACGTGGGGACGAGGACGTCGTCGACGCCGACGACGATGACGACGACGACGACGGCGGAGATCAGTTGTGAGACGTCGAGGGATCGGGACGGTGGGAAAGGTGGCCTGATTAAGAGGAGAATGCTCGGGTCAATCAGGGGGTTAATGGCCTCCACTCATCTGTTACAGACCTACGAGATCGAGGAGGTCTGTACTCTTTACACGCTCTCTCAGAGCCTCGTTACTTCTTTCCTCCCTTTCATCGCGCGCTGACTGACGTGTGTTTGCGCAGTTGTGCGCACATTCGTTCGCATTGCGATCGAACGTGATGCGCATTCTTTTCAACTTGGAGAGAAAGAGAGAGAGAGAGAGAGAAACAAAGAACATAGTTCGAGTGAACTGTGGAGCAGTTTTTTCTCGGTTGTATTCGAACGTCATTGTAATTTGAATAATTCCAAGTCCATTAAAATCAGTAATAGTGGCAGAGGCTAATTTATTCGGATGTGTACGGAAAATATCATAAAAATTTGATAAAAATTTTATATACATCTATCTATTATTTATAGGTACTTGTTTAAAAAAACTTTTTAAATATAAAAACATTTATATATGTATATAAAAATCACTATATATTTTAATAATTTATATACATATATTAATTTCAAATTTACTGCGTTCAATAGAAAAATATTTATTTGCAGCGTTTAAGTTTATTCGCAGTATTTTTTTTTTTTTTTTTGTAGTCCACATCTGTAGGAGTTGTTTAAAAGTCACGTTCGTAATGAATAAAGCCGAATGAGTTTTACGATTCATTCAATTCAATGAGCTTTATAGTTCATGTA
Source organism: Prenolepis imparis (assembly GCF_030444845.1). Classification (NCBI taxonomy): domain Eukaryota; kingdom Metazoa; phylum Arthropoda; class Insecta; order Hymenoptera; family Formicidae; genus Prenolepis; species Prenolepis imparis. The sequence continues at coordinate 1,437,105 of NW_028141165.1, forward strand.
GGTTAACATCGAGATCATTAAAAACCGTGTCATATAAATGAAGGGACTTCGCTCGAGAAACTTAATGAAAGTCGAGAATAATTTTCGCGATATAGCTAATTATAAACTGTAGTGGAAAGGTGATCGTAAAAGTTTCGGAAGAAAAGAAAGATATCTCTAAAAATTGTTATTTATTTATTTATATACATATTATATACATATCTATTATATTATATGTATATAATTATATATACGTGATCGTTTTTTGTTGCTTGAAAAATTTCTAATTGTGTATATCTCGATGATTTACACGAATTAAATGCAATTTGCTTATAAACAACGAATCTGACACCCGATTGAAATATCACTCTCAAGAATTCGTGACTCATTCATCAATATTGAATGACGTTTTACTGCCTCCGCATATCTATTACGCTGATTCCCTCTAATAACTCACTTCATTCTTAACTTCTGAACAAGAAAGATACGCAAATATATTACGACCATCCTGTGTGAATTGTAGAGCGAATGGAAATTAAAAAATATCCAATTGTTTCTGAAAATGCGCTATCAGATGTAATTAAAATCGCTATTTATTTTATTATTCGCAAATTTTTTAGAAAAATACATCTTGATTAACTGAGATTCACGACATTAATTTTTAACTAAATCGTATATTTATGAATTTTTTCGTTTTTATTATTAAAGCGTTTATTATTCGTTTGGAACATTTTTTTAGAGATACTTTATCGAAAAAGATTTTTCGCCGTGGATTTTTATCGCCACTCTACGCGACACGCTCGTCGACTGGTTGTCTACACAAAATTACCGCGTTATTTTCCACGGATATTTTATAGCAGACACAAACCAGGTAGCCATTTCGACGAGACTTTATGAGATGCGCGCGCGATAAATAAGCGACACCCGTGTAGTTAGAAACTAAATTCCCGTGTGCTCTTTTTCGCTCGATGACATTTTTCGCGCTGGAAATCGCTTTCACTATTACAGCATTTTCTGACGCGTTTAGAATGCTTTTTTGTCGACTTATTAAAGGTCACAAGTTATGTCATTCGAATGTGAATCTGTCATAAAATTTTGAAGAGCTTTTTTTTTTCTTTTTTGCGAGAAGATATCGATCTTCGCCGATTTTATTCTTGATGAACTAAAATTTCTTTAACGAATATTAGCGTATAGATTTCGCACTTTCGGTTTCTTTAAAATCTGTTCCGATAAAAGTTCGCGAAAAGGAAAAGACTTCGGATGAATTTAATGAAAAACTAATTTGAAATTTCTTTCGATAGAGCGTCTGCATTTTCTTTAGAGAGCTACATGTAACTCTGATAGAAAAAATATAAAACCTGACAGATAAGAATCTTGAAAGAGATGCGCGGAGAGAGTGCTTCGAAAATTTCGCCATCTTTAATTAATAAGTTACAAATGTATAATTAATATACCGGGGCCTGGGACGACAGCGAAGATATATCGCTCGTCGTGTTTCCCAGTTCGCATCCGCTTTCCCCGAGTCGAAATTTTACAAGAGAGAGACCGTTCGAGTGTCCGATCGAGAGATTTATCGACTGTCCGGGAGAAATGGCGCTAAGCCAGACACATATACACACGAGTCATGCCTCAAAGCCAAGCATCGGCAAGAGCAAAGCATGGAAAGTGTGGGAAAGTTGCGCGGAGAAAATAGTCGACTTTGTTTCGCGCATACAGACACACTTATCATAGACACGTGTATAGACGTACGTGACGCTTGACCGCCTTCCACGTGTGTTCTTCTCGTACTTGTACACACTGTAGTACGTACAAGCGTGCTTAGAGAGACCCCCGTGGCCCTGGAGAACGGAAAAGATTGCGACTCTGCACCTTGACTGCAGTTGCATTCGACCGCAGATGTCTCGATAGCGTGGGGGTCATATCGCGAGTTTCTCCGTCGTTAATTTTATACGTGACGTATAAATTCGTCAAGGACGTGAAACGTCGTAAATGGAATCGTGTGTATCGGTTTTGTCGGAGAGTAGAACAGACAGATTGGAGAGACACGGTTATTATGTTTCTTGCATTTAACGATTATTTTACAATCGGGCAATTTTAAATGGTTTTAGGTGGTAGAAAATTTGACAAGTCAAAATACAGTAATTCTGTCTTGAATTTTATTTTATTAAATAAAATTATTTTTAATTTAATTTAATTTTTTAATTTAATTTATTTTTTTTAGAAATGTATATGACTTATTATATGGCATGTATGAATTTTTATTTATAGACTTCTTATATTAGAGTAACATAATGATCGTTAATTGTCTGATCGATATGTTCGGTATATTTTGTATCCGACAAGTTCTGCAGTTTTCACGATTCACGTATTTTCAGGAGCTTTAATTTTGTGAGAATTGTCGTAAAAAAAAGAAAGAAAAAAGAAATCACCGCTACTAATCGTGTCACGTAAAATGCATTTTCACCTGTGCAATATCTCAATTAATTGACGCGACACTTTCAATGAAAAAGCGAGAGGAGAATCCGTAAAGAGGAAGGACGAGGAGAGAGAAAGAGAGAAAATTTCTATTCATTGTCAGATATATACATTTCGCTAACGTGTGCGAAATTAAGTGCGCGTTGGAAAGTGCATTAAAGTGCGGCGAATGAAAGACAGGCGGGCGTCTGTCTTCGCGACCTCCGCGATTTCTCCGCGAGACGGCTAAACGTGGAGGAAGTATTGCCGGTAAAAGGGAAAGGAGACAGAGAGAGAATAGCGCGATTCTCGTTAAATATTCCGACGGTGTGCAGTTTGCGAACAAGTCTCTCGAAACGCATGCACGCCCATCGTTATTCATACGATCTCTCGCTCTCGTAACGAGTATAATCGCTCTTGTGTTCGCGCGTTTGTGAGAAAGTACACGTGGACGATATGAAAGAGATAATTACCGTAATTAGAAATACAATATTTTCAGCGGATATGCAAGATTTAATTCGATATTTTCTATTCTTATATTTTCCATTTTCTCTCAATTTTCCATATTTTTCATTTAAATTGGAAACGCGCTATGTTATATATTAATGCGCGCGTTGTTTATTGTAAATGAACATACCGGGTGTCCCATTTTAAGGACCCACTCAAATATCTCAGAAACACTGCGTTAAATCAAAAAATGTTTCCTACAAAAGTTGTAGGGTTTCGAGGGGGACATAACATAGTAATATTCATATGACCTTGGGCGGCGTCTCCAAGATCAAGTGAAGGTGAGAATAAATTTTTTAAATGGAAACCCATATTTTTTATTATAACATCTTTTTCTACTAATTAATTTGAACAACTTTTATCTGAAGCATTTTTTTATTTTCTTCAAAATTCATTCTCACCTTCACTTAAGGTTAACCTTCACTAATCTTGGAGACGCCGCCCAAGGTCATATGAATATTACTATGTTATGTCCCCCTCGAAACCCTACAACTTTTGTAGGAAACATTTTTCGATTTAACGCAGTGTTTCTGACAATGAGATATTTGAGTGGGTCCTTTAAAATGGGACACCTGGTATAAGTCTCTTTAGGGCAGGAGGATTTCATTTCTAATAGATGTCGAACTTTTTTTAACAGAAATTTAATTATTTTATCGCTGATTAAATATCTCAAATTCAGCTAATACAATTGCCTTGAATTAAATGAATCGACACAGGTATACCGACATATGTTTTTTTTTTACATTTAATTAGGACGTGATTTGATGAGCTATAATAGTCCTTTGCAAAATACAAAGAAACCGCTCCTCGTGGCGATGAAAGTTTCTTTGTTGTAGCGATAAATGTAGATGAACTCTCGCCGATACGACGAGATAAAAGGGAAGTCCCATTCGGGAAGTTCGCACGCGTTGTGTCGCATTAACGGAGGATGTGTGCAGACTCATCCGTATTTAAGCGATACATATACTCGTTAAAAGCACGAGGCTGGCTGTTTATACACAACCGGACTTATGTACCGGTTCGTCCAAAATAAGATAGACTCGTATTATAATTATATATATATATTATATATTATATAAAAAATGTTATATATATTTTGTATAAATATTATATATAATATTATATATAATATTATATATAATATTTTATATATAATATTTTAGATATAATATATAATAAAAAAAATGAAATAATATTTTATATATAATATTTTAGAGACAATATATAATAAAAAAAAAAATGAATTAATGACTATTAAAATTTCTTATCTCGATGAGAATGTAATGAGTTTCGATAAGAGCGTGCTGGTTTTACACGGCCATACACGATAATTAATATGATAACGAACATTGATATTTCGAGAGAGTACTAGATCGTCTTGTACGAATTCGCGCTCTGTAATAGATTCAATGGTCATCGACTGGTCGTTGACTGGCAGCGGCGCACCTGTCCTATTGAAGCGAACGGCAATAAACCACCTGTTGCAAGCGCACGCCCGTTTGCCGTCATCGGCGCACCGTGAATAGGCGTATATCGATTAACCTTTCGAATCCCGTGCGAATTGATAATAATCGTTGATTTATTTATTTCGACCGTTATACACTCGCGAATCTATTCGCGATACACTTGTCATATTTACGTTCGGATTAAAGAATTAAAGAATCATTGACGCGAGAAATCTCCATCCAATTGCGAACTTTTATTTCGAGTTGTTATCCAGGATGACGACGCGATTTATTTGTTTCATACCTTCTATAAAAATACAAAATGCAGCAGAATTATAAAGGCCATTTTTGTCGACAATGTATTCTATAATTTGTGACAAAGATCAGGATACAGTTCTCTATTTAGAATTTTATATGTCGTGTAATGTACTGAAAATCTTTCAACAAGTATATAATATATATATGTATGTATATTCTCTTCAATCAGTGAAAATGTTATTTTCATTAATATATATATAAATTTATTTATTTATTCAATGATTGATGAAAATGTTGTATATATATATTGTATATAATTTATATAATTATTATATACTGTATATATATTTATTTGATCTTTAATGAAATTATATATATATATATATATATATATATATATATATATAATAAATTCTAAAATGTGTTAATTTTATCGACATTTCTGAATATTCTATTTATATACAAATAGGGAGCAAAGCACGTATTTTTTACTTAATTTCTACATAAATGACATGCAACATAACACGCAAAGTTATATTTGTTTACATGACTCATTGAGTGTATTCCATGCGGGATTACATATTAAATGCTAATACAGAAAGCGAGAATTAGCCGCTTAATATAGCATGATTGAAAGGCGAATCTGCCGCCGATTACGCATTTAATTGCTGCACTGATACGTGTCGACAAATAAGGTGTTATGTTATAACGAAGGTTATCGAGATTAAATTCGATTATACGATGTTTCTCTAATCGTTGCGTAAAAGAGATGGTGGATTTGTCTCTATATATTTCCGTAATATTTTATTAATTCGATCGCAAACTTTCGCCTTACGTATATCGATTATATACCAGGTGTCCCATTTTAAAGGACCCATTCAAATATCTCATTGTCAGAAACACTGCGTTAAATCGAAAAATTTCTACAAAAGTTGTAGGTTTTCAAGGGGGACATAACATAGTAATATTCATATGACCTTGGGCGGCGTCTCCAAAGTCAAATGAAGGTGAGAATGAATTTTGAAAAGAAGAAAAAATATTAGGAAAATAAAAAAATGCTTCAGATAAAAGTTGTTCAAATTAATTAGCAGAAAAAGATGTTATAATAAAAAATATGGGTTTCCATTTAAAAAATTCATTCTCACCTTTACTTGACCTTGGAGGCGCCGCCCAAGATCATATGAATATTATTATGTCATGTCCCCCTCGAAACCCTACAACTTTTGTAGGTAACATTTTTCGATTTAACGCAGTGTTTCTGAAATATTTGAGTGGGTCCTTTAAAATGGGACACCCGGTATATGTATATATGTATAAATATCTTGCGTGCGCATAAATTAATTTTAATTAATACTAACTTAGCTTTTCGCTTTATCGAGCAGTGACGAAACGATTTTTCACCGTGAATTATTGGCGTTTAGGACACGCTCGATAAAACTGATCCAGAAGTCGAGGTCTCTTTTAACCGCGAATACCTCGACAGCTACCGTTTGACTAACCAAGATAGATCGCATGCAATTCTTTTCTTATGCAGATGCAATCGCGATTACGTTAACGTCGTCGCGAGATACTGACGTAGTAGTAGAGTCCACTTTCGGTAAAATTTAGACCGAAACCGTAGAAAGTTGCTCTGTCATTCGTTACAAATAGACCATGTCCACTCGGACACGCCCTCCATCGATTATTCGATATAATTTTTTTATTTTACATAATAAACGGCCGCATAAATTCTAACGTGACGTTTCTCAAAAGTTATTTAACCTGAATAACTCTTGTAATCTTTAGTAACGAACGAAAGACTCGCTTTATCGGGTAACTTGGAACACAGCGTGTACGATGAATAATGTTATTAATACAGGTGTCTGTCAAAGTCGTATACGATAATATTTGACAATTACGGTGAAAATTACGAATGTGTTTATAGAATTTTAAATGATTCATTCTATGTATAAAAAGCCTTTCCTTTCCGCGCGCAGATAATAACCATTCACGATTCATGAAGAAGATTATCGTCTGGAGATATCTCGCGTTTCATTTATCAAACACGAGTTATCAGATTGGAATCTTGTTGGTGATATCGATTCTCAATATCAATTCTAATAATCATCCGGAATCATTGATAGCAAAAGTATGTTCGGTAAAATCGAGTATTCTGCATTTGTGTATTTATAAATGAAAAAAAATAATAATATTTTTGATTATCTAGGATTTTTTTTTCAATGTCGAATTTGTTTAGATATTTTATTATAAAACCAATTAAACTTAATCGCGGTTGTGTAAATATTCTTAGAGATGCATCTTTTTATCAACCGATGACGTTTCTCTGGATTTTTCTTGGACATTCCAACGATAACAAAGTTCGCGAAAAAATCATATATAAATATTTGCAAAATTGATACCAATCAGTGAATCTTGATAGATGATTAAACATGCTACAAAAAAACATTTACTGAATCAACGTCTAACACGTTAAAAGACATTTCTCGATGCAAGTTAGTATATTTATCTCGTATTGAGAAAATTATTTATTATTGAAATATTTATTATTCATTATTGAAAATTGTACTTTATTATATACTCTATATTATTTAAAAATTATTTTATTTACGCGCATCTATGTCGATTGTTTTCGCAATTCCAAGTTGTTTTCGATCTTTTACGATAGTTTATAAATTATGATGGAATAAAAGAGTGCCGATAAAAAACACATAAATTGTCTACATATATATAGGCTCTCTTATTGGCGATAAAAATAGTTTAAGCAAAAGGTCCAGATCACGATGCTTGAAGATACACGTGTGGTTTCTCGTTATCGAAGAGCGTCGAGAGAGGAGATGAATGCCTAGGCATGCGTATCGATTGCGTTGCACACAACGTTCTAAAACTCTAAACTAAACCTCGGGGAGTGTCGTAACAGAAATCTGAATTTATTCTCTTCAAGTGTTTCTGTGACTTGGGCCGATTCTTACGTAATTTCGCGCGCGCGAGACGGAAATGTAAAATATCTCGCCGTCAGCCGCTACATTCCGATATTACATAATTCGATATTACGTACGAAGGCGCGATGATCGAATGTCGAGTTTGCGGCGATGAAATCTGCTCCTTTTTCCCACCCAGAGAAATATTTGCGAAATATTAAATTATACGTATATAGTCTGTAATAAAACATAGAATGAAGCTGATTCGGATATTGGCATATATTTGTCTCTTTTTTACAATATTCTAGAAATATTGTTGATTTATACGATTTGTAATCATTACGTGATTTATGAATCACATATCCCCGATGACTAACGTTTCACAACTTGGAGATATGCAATTCTAAGCTGCAATTCGAATCGCGGACGTAAAAAGCCGATTAGTTCGATCTGACAATTGATCAGTCTTATTTAACACGCCACTTCAATAGCTTTGTGTGTAGAATGGTAATTTTCCGTCCAAAGTAATGAAAAAATTATGACAGGAGATTATAGATTATTTTATATTGCATTTTTATAAAGGGGTGTTGCAAGAAATTTGACGGATCGATTCAAAAGTTATTCAAGAAGAAGTAAAAGTGTATTTTTCACACGCGTGTTCTTATAGGTACATAATATTGTTATGTAGAATAAAAAAATCTCAAATTTTTTAAAAATATATAACTATTCAAGATGGTTTATGCAAAGTTTTATTATGATTCATAGATTAGTTTTTTGTAAGTAATTAAAGTTTGCTAAAATTTTGAGTTGTACCTTTATTGTCAAATTTTTTAAAAATTATTATATGCAAGATATATTTATATCCAAAATTTTAATTATTTATATCCAAAATTTTTGGCAGAAACATTAAAAATGGCAGCAAATAATGTGAATAAACTATATAAATATATGTATATATTATATTAGAAAAAATATTAATAAATATATAATATTTTCTGGAAAATATAAATACTACAATAATTTATTTATTTATTTATTTATTTAATAATATTCTCAATTCAGTCACTTTTGGTAGGAACTGGATAACTAATATAATTTCAAACATTATTTCTTAAGAGACCCAAAGATACACTAAACTAAACTGTTCCATTTTCTCTCGCTACAGTTGTACGATAAGGTCTCGTGTATCATATCAGAGTTTTTCGCGACTTCGCCTACACACACATACACATACATCCGAACTAATTGGCACTTGAGCTTCCTTCGGGGCCCATCAAGTTTAACGCTTACTTTCACCGATCACCTCGGGTTATGATTAAGCTTTAATTGAGGATTAAATACCAGTCACCTTTACTTGCGCGGCAAACGAAAAGAAAGAACACGATATCCGATAGCCGCGGGAATATTTATCGCGTACGAACAAAAGCCTTTTCTATCTTCATAGCCAATGTTTCGCGATTTTATCAGCGGCTTCCGGGACGAGTCTCAGCGAGAGGGAGAGCTTCCTTTCCCTAGTATCCGGGCAACGTGATCGAATCGAAGTGTTAGCCTCGGTATATTAAAATACAAAAGGATCGTAGTAGTAGGTGCGAAATAAGCATGTTTATATACTTTATTAAAGATGTAACAATCTCTTTTGTAGACATTTCTCTTCAGCTAGATGTGTGTGAGCTCTTCCTCAAAATTTCGCGACTTTATTCGACGAACCGTCCGCCGTCTTTCATTTATTGTCGTATCTAATTAGTAATTTCATGGGTGCGCGATATCGACTTTCACGCGCGTTTACAGGATCAGAAAAACGTGCGAAAGCTGAAAAAAAATTGGTCCACGATCCACTCTGGCCGCGTTTAGAATCTAAAAATTTCTCGAAAACACATACAATAAATAATATGTGTTTCTGTCAGAGCATTTCTTTTTACGAAGTGCAAAAACTCCTTAAAATAAAATTCAATAATTAAACAATTTAAAACATCGATAGTCACTTAAAACAAAATGTCTCTCTCTCTTTAAATAAAAAATTTATTGACTTATTTATTTAAAATTAAATTTTGTGAAAAACAAAACGGTATAGTCTTCAATTTTTTTCGAATTAATAAAGAGGTGAAAAAATGCTCTGTCCACAATTTATATATATGTTACGTGAATCGATAATATTTCCCATACAATTTGCCTTTATATAACTTGTTCGCTTTGTAAACAAAATATGATCAGATTGGTACCGTTTGTAAGTACCGTTTATACGATAATCCCACAACAAATATACCAGAAAGCTAAGCAAACGCGTAACAGCAATGAGAGGCGAACGACTGGATGAGTGGATAATGACATACGCCCGGCCTTCCACTGTGACTAAAGCACTTTACGTGCTTACAGGGAGAGAAAAATGTAGGCAGGCACGATATAAATGAACACGGTATAAATGGCGAAATAATAAAACATCCCACATATATTTTTAACGTTGGCGTTGACGAAATCAATGTTACGTTATTAATATTCCGTAATTAAAATATACATATATATTATATAATATAAAATCATTATAATTAATATAACATTATATTATTAATAATATTAATATTATATTAATATATTAATATTATAATATTATTAATAATATATAATATAATAATAATAATATTATTAATAATATTAATGATATATATTAATAATAATATATAATATATATATATTATATTATATAATATATAATTAATATCTCTTATATAGGAAGAGTTGTCGAAGAATTTTATTGAGTTTAAAATTTTTGCAAATATCTTATCTTTTTTAGTTGCAAATTTCTTATCTTTTTTTTCCATATAAAGTTAAAGCGTCTCGTCGTGTGAGCATCGCAATTCCATTTTTGCTCAAGCGTGAGTAAAAATGAAAAACACATGATCGGAAATGCGATTCGCACGCAAGAAATCATCCCGTGATTCGGTACGATGGCTAGGCGATGTTGTATCTGATGGACCACGATGCGTGGTTACCGCTAACTTATGCGTCTTCTCCTCCCCGAGGGCAAGGTGTATTCAAGCGTAAAATTTTCGTATTTTTGTCACTCGAAGGCGAAAACGGGACGACGGTTCTCTTTAAGTTATTATATCCGAATGTTTAAAGATCTGTGGGAAGAAAGAAAGAGAGAAGGAAGGATTAACGCGTTTAACATGCATAATTGTGTGTGTGTACTCATCATTATCATAGCACTCTTTCGCTCTCGCTTTCTTTTTCTTTCTCTTTTTCTCTCCGCCTTTATTATTATCATTGCATATATATTATTATGCGCATCAGATGTAGAGACGATAAAATTGAATGCAAATCGATATTTCCCCTTTAACATCTTATACGACTCTCTCTTTTATTATCGAATACTTAGAAATAATACTCTCTGTCTGAAATTTTATTGCACGCGTATAAAGTTTCTCCCCTTTTTTTGAATTTCGATATGAAGCAGCTTTCTATTTAATGATGATGTTATAAAGAGATTTTTGTGAGATCTGCAATTGAATATCCATTTCAGTCAATCATCTTTATGTATATTAGAAATATCGCGTGAGATAACCAGTGTATCGCAAAATGAAGCACTTTAACGTTAGTTTTTTTTCAAGTATAAAATAAAATAAAATACGAGTTTTAGTCATTCGCAATTTATTGTTGCGCAACATTTTTAATTTTTTTTGTTTTGTTATTATACACAGGGAGGACAGGGTGGTTTCGAAGATGTGCGAAGATACATCAAACAGGGAGGCGACTTCTGCAAAGAATTGGCGTCGATTCTTCACGAAAGGTATTTTAGGTTCTTCACCTCTCATCTTTCGTGCAAACACGATTCTTCCGTAAAAGAAAAAATGCAAACATGTGTATTTTCAGAGCCGAGTTGGAAGCTACTTATGCGAAGGGACTCAGCAAACTCAGCAGCAAATTGACAAAGGCCTGCACTAAAGACCAAGGTGATTGTCAATCATTTATTTTTACTTTAATTTTGCATCTATAATATTTTATTGATAATTACATATGTAGTAATAATAACGACAACAATTATAATACTAGAGAATATTCGGGTGTTGATGCAAGATTTTTTTTCAGCAAAAATTTTATAATTTATTGAGACATGTATTGCATTTTTTTTTATTTTATCGTAAATGTCATTGAAAATTTAAATCATATATTTTATTATCATGCATTTAAATCATAAATAATGATGCCAAAAATCTGCGCTAAGGACCAAGGTATCAATCATTAATTTTACGTTAATTTTGCATCTATTTTATTGATAATTACACGTAGTAATAATAATAATTATAATATTAGAGAATATTCAGGTGATATTGATGCAAGATTTTTCTTCAACAAAATTTTTTCATTTATTGAGCCATGCGTTGCAAAGTTTATTTTATCGTAAATGTGAAAATTCAAATTATAAGTTCTATTCTCATATGTATTTAAATCATAAATCATAAATTATGTATTTCTCGACTCTACTTATCGCATAATTTATTCTAAGGAAAGTGAGAATCATTATTTGTATTTATATAGAAGAAGATTTTTTTCTATGAAATTATAGTTAATTCATTTTTTTTCTTGATCGCGCTACTATATATATTGCATCGAGAGAGCTTCAGAAATGTCGATCAGATCGACGTTGCGAGATGGGTGGCGTCCGAAAGAGAGAAAATAAGATCATGTCTTAACGAACGGATTGCGTCTTTCGTAATGCAGGTGGTAATAGCAACGGAGGCGTGAACGAGGCATGGAGGTGTGTCGGCGAGGAGATGGAGGCTGCCGCGGAAGCCCATCGGCTATGGGGCATCGCGTTGAGCGAGCAGCTCGCCAAACCGCTCAGAGTGAGTCTCTTCGAGATATAATTATGCCGCGTCGCAAAAGGAGGGAAAGACTGGCGTGTACGCGTGATTGTGCTTACGCAACACACCGATAAAAACGACATTAATCCTTCTGTCAATGAACGGGTACCCAAAGCAACTTAAAATGTTAAAAATGTGTTGAAACCTTTTCTCCGCTGGAAACAAAATAGAAAGGCCCTTTGTATTCGGAAACCTCATCCTAAAATATAACGGGAAAGAATGTTCGTTCCCAGATAACATCATGCCCAAAATCGGCGCATAAGATATCTTTAAGATATTTTTAAGATGTCTCTTGGATATCATATCATAAGATGTCTTAAAGATGTCTTATGCTCCAATTTTGGACATGGTGCAGTCTGGATTGCCTAGCAGCTGCTATAAAGAAATTGTTAATGTGTCGAAAACACACATTTTCAGTTGGTACCGGGTACCATACATTGATGGAAAGGTGAAAAATTATGCATTGACAAAAGAGTTAATTATATTCAGTTATAAAAACATTTTTTAATATTTGAGTATATTTATATAAATATTATGCATTATGGGGTTTGTTGACGTAATAATAACATAATAATAAATAATTATAAATAATATAACTAAATCTGATTTGAAATATATTTATTGTTTCCATTTTCTACAAGAGAGGATGGTTTATTGCTTCCTTAAAATTACTCAATATTGCCGATGCTTGAGATGAATTGCGAATAATTGATCGAATTACAAGATCGGAAATGAGAGGCTAATGCATATTTCTGGTGAACACAGGTGGGCGTAGCGGAGACGCAGGGCCGATCGAGGAAGACCATCGAGAATTCGGTAGACAAGGCATCCAAGTCGCTCCAGGAGTGGCGCGGGATCGCGGCGAAGAGTAAGAAGCAGAGCTTCGCGAGCGCGCGCGAGAACGAGAGGCTGCAGGACCTGGCGCGGCTGCAGACCATCAGTCAGAGTAACAATAAATTGTCGAATCACCACATGACGGAGAAGGAAGCGAACAAACTGGAGACCAGACGACGAAAGGCCGAGGACTCGTCGCGACGCGCGGACACGGAATTTTACACGGTTAGCGTGAGGGCCGAGAGAGCCAGACTGGAGTACGAGAGCACGGTGAGGAAGGGCGCGAAGCAGATGGAGCTGCTCGAGGAGGAGCGACTGAGCGCCCTGAAGGACTTTGCCAATGTGTACTTGACGCATCTGCAGGCGCTCGCGCCAAAACTGCAACAGGTAATGGAAAAGAGCGAGATAAAATTGGACATGAACGTTATCTTAATCATTTGAAGAAGATAATATTTCTTTGATTTAAAGAGAGAATGGAAATAATATATACTTTGATAATTTAGATTAGATAATATAAGAAAGGTAATAAAGATAAAATATAAGAAGCAATTATTTTAATCTAAATGATTATCCAGATACTTTTATTTAAGTAACAGAAAACTGTAACATTCAGGATGCATTGAATATATGTAACGCTTTATCTTTAGAGCGCCGATCGCCTGCTAACTCCCGTGCGTAGCTGCAACGTATCGCAGGATCTTGAAGTCCTGAAGAATCTCGTACGTCGAATGGACAGTAACGACGCGACGAATGCGGAACAGCTACTGCCGGACTTTTATGCCGAACACGTTACGCTGGCGATGAACCGCGAGCGACGGAAGCAAGCGCTGGTGAGGGTGCTGCATCTAATTAGGCAAGATCTCGAGAGGGAGAGGCGGGGTAGAGAGGGTCTAGAAACGTTACATCGGGCCTTCATCAAGACACCGGCCTTCGCGGCGGATGAGAGCACGCAAAACGTGACGGATAAGCTGCATCACGTAAGTTTTCTCGCGTCAAATTTAGGAATTGGGAATTATTTCATCCTAGTTTCACACGCGTGAATTAATCCTTGTAACCTGATGTCGCAGATGCGTTCCATGTTGCTGTATTTGGAGGCGGCCAGATATAAAGTCGGCGGTACGCTCGCGGAAGTAGAAGGCAGCAAACGATCCAAACATCCCTTGTCGGATCATATCCTGGTTTCGAGAGACAAGCAGGGTTTGCAGCAAAGTGTTCTTAAGGTAAACGGGTCGTAAACGCTATATCAGAGAGAAAGATAAAGTTCACAGAGTGAAAATGTAGTCATCTAATTTTTATTTTAACAATTAAATAATAAAATTACGCTCAATAAAAAAAATCGCAAAACAAATGACTATGATTGTCCACGTTTCTTGCAGATTCCTTCTTGGGCAAAGAACGAATCTTTTGAGATTCAAGACGACGATGACGAGCTCGAGATGCATCTGACGAAGGATCAGGATCCCGAGACACGCGACTGGGTTGATCGGACGGCTGGCGACGGCAACTCTGAGAATCCGCCAGACGAGGACGACTTCAGTGATTTCGACGAGTTCAGCAGTCACTCGGAGGACAACAACAATCAGGAAGCGATCGACAGTACGGAAGTGGTAACAACGACCAAAACTGAAGGCGCGGAGCAGTGCCGAGCGATCTATCAGTATTCGGCGAATCTGAACGACGAGCTCAGTCTCAACCCGGGTGATTTGATAACTGTCCATCAGAAGCAGGCGGACGGCTGGTGGATAGGCGAGTGTAGAGGCCGCACCGGTATATTCCCGGCCACTTACGTGCAAGTCATACATTAATAGACGACTTATCGTGTTGAACAACGCTCGGTGTTAACGTTTACGCGAGTTCCACGCGAGTGGAACTCTTACTTAAATCTTGACCACCCGGCTTCGCTGAATCAGGTAAGAGTGTTACAATGTGCCAATATAGAGCGTTACACGCGACGATTACTTTTTACGCGCAGAAATCGAGCGTACTTGGATCGTAAGCTCATATAATAACAACGACGCACATGAGAATTAATACCAAATAGCAGTTACCATCATGTCTGAAACGGGACGCGTCCGCCTACTAGTGGAAATATTTTAATCGCGTCGTTATTATTTTCGTGTATATTGACGTATTTATCATTTTTATTACTGTTTATATCAGGGATCCGGACCGAAACAAAGTTAGGGTTCGGTTTCGGTTTAATAAGATATTTAATAACTGTTCTGGCTCCAGTTTCGGGTTTTTAATAAATAAAGGAAGCCGAAATCGTTTAAGGCTCCTGGGTGCTCACCGCGGCCATATTGGAATCGTGACGTCAGAGGCGAGAAAACACACGCTATTTTTTTTTAGATGCCATTTCTAAATAAAAACATATTTGCATAAAATAACACTTAAGATCTCTTTAATACACTTCTAAAAAACGCCGAAAACTATTCTTTTCCCTTGACAGTCAATCAACAACCGTAAAATGATCGAGATATCAGACTTTGACATGCGGAATGACTGCGCATGTGCAAAGACCAGAAGGACTGGGCCTCATAATATTACATTTTACAGCTGTTGATTGATTATAAAGGGAAAAGGATAGTTTTCGGCGTTTTTAGAAGTGTATTAAAGAGATCTTAAGTGTTATTTTATGCAAATATGTTTTTATTTAGAAATGGCATCTAAAAAAAAATAGCGTGTGTTTTCTCGCCTCTGACGTCACGATTCCGACATGGTCGGCAAGGTACCAGGAGCCTTAAATTATGATTTTTTCGGTTACGGTTCCGGTTTTTAAAATTTTTACTTTTCATTTTTCTACTTAAATTAATTTCTAAATTATATTACTTTAAAAAATTATTATTAATTTTCATGACATATAAATAAACAACACTTCATATTGTACATGAAAATATATTATATATATATGTATACTAAAAAAACGGTTATGGAACGGTTATCGGTTTTGGTTCCGGTTCGGTCCGGGTCCCTGGTTTATATAATTAGTACTCGTTTATTTGTATCCTTTTCAAGGAGAGATATTTCATTAAATCTGACACACTACACTTTACAATTCATCGCGCATACTATTTACCTTGTTAGAGATATACGATGCATTTTTGAAGTTTTAATTAAAAAATACTATCGTATATATATTAAAAAAATTAAAACTACATTTCACTAGTATGAGAAGTTGATACGAATAGCTGGCATACTTATTATCTCTGCCATAGTGATTATGATCACTTTTGTACTTTCTGTAATTCTATTCTTCGAGAGCTATCGATGTATTTCCAAGTCCTTGGAAAACATTACTTTTCAAGCACGTTGTATATGTGTGTATCGTATCTGATTTTAAGAATTAAGCTTATCATGCGTTTTATTTTTTTTGTAATTTATTAAGAATTTGAATACACATAAGAGATAAGCGTTTGTAATAGCGACAGAGTAAAGAAAGACACGGGAAATTGTACATATTATTTGTATCATGCAAACGCATTCAATTGTAAATATCCAGATATAAGGAGCTATTATTTAAATGTACTGTGCGATTCTCTCTCAGTATGTGCTAACAACGCATTTATTTACAAATACCTAAGTTGTTTGTTGATGCATCGCCATTCGATCCTTTATCCGAAATGCTCCCGTCGCAATTGCCTGTCCACCTCTTCGTTGACGTCGGTGCTGTTGGCTATAACGGGAGGATATAGCACCAGACACGTATTACATTATCTGACGTAAGTAATAATATTTACCGCAAAACGGAGGACTGCTGGCGGTGGCCGTGAAGAAGATCCCACGGTGATCGTACATCTCCGCTCTAATGCCCATCTCCGTGCAGACTTTCGCGTCGCATGGTTTGGCGATTATTAGCGAAAGGCCCTCGTACGTCAAATTCCAACGATGCGCCCAGAAACTGCAATTATGCACAGCGGCGGACGCCAGAGATTCCGTGAGGTAAAGATAGGAACGTCCGTGACTACAGATCGTTCTTTGTATCGCTGAAAGTCGTGATAACAAATTCTACTTCCCGTTCCTTGGGTCAGTTAAATAAGGTGTTTCGCTGATACTGACCGGTTATAGGGATCGGCAAATAATCGAAGTACGACGTCTTCGTTTTGGCGCAGCCGGGTTGCGTTTTACCCCCGTTGGGATAGAAATCAATGTGACCTATGAAGATATATCGCAGAAGAATTGTAAGTGAAAATTTTAAAAGAATATTTTTTTAAAATAAATGTGCTACCTAGAGCCTCGGGTAGACCGAGACCCAGAGCCAAGAGTAATTTGGCGTTTGTGTGTATCACGTCGACAAACGGTGCGTCATTTTTATGCAAATGAACGGATGGGTCGGCGTTGCGGAAACACGGCTGCGCCGGATCCAAACCGGTGATTCTCTTCACGGTCCATCTGCTCTGTTGCTTTTTCAACTCTTTCGCGGTCATTCCGCAGATGTGGGCGCCGAGACTGTGTCCTATCAGATGTAAGGGACCCCAATTGCTCGCGTTCGGTCCTTCGTTGCTGATCGTAAAGTTCGCCACGTGCTCTATAAATCTTTGGATAAATGGATCGATGTTAAAAAAAACCGTACAAGGATCGCTCTGATCAAAGCAACACGGTTGTTCGCGAGAGTCGTCTGAAGGATATCTTGAAGTCGTCTTGAAAGAAGTCAACGAACACAATTTAAGATATTAATTTGTAACGAATCGTCAAATGATATTTGTTTTGAATATTTCCAAATTATCTCTCAGACGTCCTTCGAACTTGTGACCTTCTTGCCCGGCTAAGGTTACACACTTTGATATCTGATATCCCACTGTTTTGGTGTTGACCGCCGCCTTGTAATAATTCCACGTGTTACCGCCAGCGCTCCAATCTATCACCACCACGTTAACGTCACCCTGTGTCAGTTTCATGAAAAAAAAAAAATTAATTTCAAAAAAGAGGAACGAGATCGCAGCTGATGGAGCTTTACCCATTCGAAAAGCGCCCTTTCCATATCGCTGATCCATTGCTCCCCGCCGTACGATAGGAAACCGTGTACTATTATCACCGTCCTACGTTCTATCCTGAAATCCGTCCACTCCAAGCCGAACTGTTCGCCTAGTATCACTTGTACGCGACGCGGTTGCTTCCTGGAGGAGAGGAAAAATTGCACGTCCAACGCGTCACTGCCGTTAGGTTTGCTCTTGAAGAACCACTCTAGAGCCGTTGCAATCGTCTTTCCCAATCCGAAGCAGTCCACTTGCGCAGCTTGCGACGAATTATCAGCGGACGACTCATCCATGTCTGCCACCAAGTTAAAGTCGACTCCGACCTGAACGTTGTACGTAAAATTTGCCAGGGTAGTCTCATTGAAGAAGACTGCTCTGGCAATTTCTTTCGCGACGTGCGTCGTACTATTTAATACATTTTGAAGCGGCCGAGTTATGTTCGTCGGATGCAGTTGCAATAGGCAGGAACATTCCCTGATGCTGGAGAATTGCCACAGAAGAGCGAACACGAGAACGATAGACTTCATCGTCACGTATTAACGTACAATCGACGTTTGAAATTATATTTATGTTGCTCTCGACCTATCATTAAATTGACTATGACGTACGGTATTTGTTAGATATCAATATTATCATATTTGTTTGACAAGGCAAAGGAGTAGGGAGAAAAGAGAAAGATTCTTAAGCAAACATTTTTCCTCTGTCTTCGGTTAAGATAGCAGAGAATATAAAGAGACTTGACCTTGATGACCTTGATGACCTTGATGAATGATGTTAGATTAAGGCTCCTGGGTGCTCATCGCGGTCATATTGGATTGTGACGTCAGAGGCGAGAAAGCACACGCTGAAAATTCTTAGATGCCATTTTTTAATGAAAAGATATTTCGATTAAACAGCACTTTAGATGGCTTTAGCACACTCTTAAAAACCCCCGAAAATTATCATTTTCCCTTTATAATCAATCAACATCTGTAAAATGATCGAGATATCAGACTTTGACATGCGGAATGACTGCGCATGTGCAAAGACCAGACGGACTGGGCTTCATAATATTACATTTTACAGCTGTTGATTAATTATAAAGGGGAAAGGATAGTTTTCGGGGTTTTTTAAGAGTGTGCTAAAGCCATCTGAAGTGCTGTTTCATCGAAATATTTTTTTATTTCGAAATGGCATCTAAGAAATTTTAGCGGGTGTTTTCTCGCCTCTGACGTCACGATTTCGACATGGTCAGAAAGGAACCAGGAGCCTTAAGAAGCGATAATCCCGAAAATATATGTAAAGTGGAACTGGAAGATGTTTAGATTCATTTTGGCCTCTATTTAAAACGCGCTTACAAAGATGTTAGCACGTTGTAAGCGCGTTCTAAATACGGGTCTATATCTTTTAATTTCTTTGTAGCATAAAATGTGTGATCTAAGAATGTTAATATTTCTCAAGTATTAATATTCTTTTTTACACTCGTCAACAAAATTAACGCATATGTATTTTAAGTCAAAATTTCGCATAATTTTAAAGAAGCATAACTCCGCTAAATAATGGAAAAAATGTATGGGTAACTTTCATATGTAATAACTCCGCGAAAAAAAATCGTACGAACTTTGCTTTTTTTTTAAATTTGTAGTAAAAAATCCACATTTTACGATAGTTATAAGATTTGCGAAAAAAAATTATTCCACCCCGTGGAGTGCGTCAAAGTACGCAATTTTTTAGAGACAAAACACATCCTTATACTTTTGAACCAGTGGCGTACGGGGGAGGAGGATAAATTAAAAATCTGACGAATGGTTTTTAAAGTAGACCCTTCAAGCTTGACAGTGAAAAAAAAATTTTTCAAATACGATCATTTTTAGCGGAGTTATGCTTATTTGAAATTATGCGAAATTTTGACTTAAAATACATATGCGTTAATTTTGTTGACGAGTGTATTTTAATGGAAAAAATATACTCTTTCTTTGTTCTATTGATAAAAAATAATTAAGCAAAATATTTTTAGCATAGATATGCTATATATGGACGTAATCACACATAACGTATACGGATTTTAGCAAACTTTATTTTCACAAAAATGCATAACATATCTCTATAGATGCTTTTTACAGATATACGTTCTATACTAAAAAAAATCTGTATTAAAAGAAAGTGAATGAGCATTTTTATACTTACAGAATCCAGCTTCTGAGTTTATCTTTAACGTTTTAGAAGATGTGACAAAATTTTATCATAAACTTTTCAACGCCAAGGAAAATTAATTAACTAACTTTTAACATATGAACTGAAAAAATGCAATTTAAAAATCTGCATTCTACATCCTTCATATCAACCTCACAGCATTCCTCTTCTTTTCGAAAATAATTTGATGAAAGGAAAATTGTATCGTACAATTTATATGTTAAATTTCTGTTTCTGTTTTTTTCTCTTTTGTAAGCCCCTGTCTTTCTTTTGCTGAAAAATTTTCGTATTGAATACATTTTAAATATTAACATTTATTAACATATACATATATACATTGTATTTTTTATTTTTTCTAAAAATAAAAAATACAATATATTAAAATAAAAAATAAAAATAAAATACAATATACTTATAAATATAAAAGTAAAAATACAATGTACTTACTCGAGGTTGCTGGAATTGCGTCTGACTCGTACTACTAGCTGTACTGCCACCTTGAAAGCTGCTAAAGTCTACTGATTTGTAATTGAATTTCACCGACGGTAGCATACCCTGTGAGTTCAGCATTTTTTGATTCGCTTTCTTTTCATTCTTTTTCCTAGCCCTGTCGCCGAATTAGAAAAACATCGTTATCACTTCGAATATGTTACATATAGTATTCTTTTTTTTAAATCGAATTTCAAATCTTACCTTATCGATTGAATCATTTCAGAATTATTATTCTTAACTTTCAATTCTTGACTTGTTTCTTCTCGTTTTATTTTCTTAGACGCCTGCGTAATACTGACATTTAAAGACGGTGTCGGCGTAGAAAAGTTTTTATTACCGCTCTTCACTTGAGTTTCAGATTCTCTCTTTCTTTTTTTATTTTGCCGTGCCATTTGATTTAAGATTATCTGGCCATAGCCTTTCTTCTTTTTCTTCTTCTTCTTCTTAGGCAAGACTTCAACTTCTTTATTCATAGCTTGAGACATTTGTTTGAAGTGCTCATAAACTCTATCTTTACTTTCATTGATCTCAATCTCATCTATGCTTTCCTCTTCGACTTTTGCAGTCGAAGGTTTTTCTTCTTCTTTTTCTTCTTTTTTTTCTTCTTCTTTTTCTTCTTTTTTTTCTCCCTCCTTTTGCTGTTTCTCTCGTTCTTTCGCTTCGTAATGTACTATCATTGGTATCACACACTTATATCTCATATATGGACTTATAAATATGGCCTTTTTCTTTTCACTACTATTTTTCATTTCTTCGTCCTGAAATAAGTGCAATTGTGTTATTTGAATAAAAATACTTATAATATTACTTATAATATGTACTAAAATATTTTTTATATCTTTAATATATTGTTAAAGTTTTTTTCTAGATATTATAAAAAACTTGTATCTCATAAAACCATAAAGAGATATCTGGTTAATTGCTATAGTTAACACTTTACCTCTGATGTAACTGGTGTATCAAATAGTGTCACAGTGTGTTTCATAGTTCGAAGTTGGTTCGTCTTTGACTGTTGCGACAAATCATTCTCATTCAAAAGACAGGGTAAATCCGCTCTCGCTTCAGTACCACTCGGTATATCGTGCAGCGTGTACAACGACGTCCCGGAATCTACCGCGTGACTCTGCTGCGTCGGTCTCTGCCGAATATCCTGTTCCGGAATGGACATTACGAGCGGCTGGTCTCTGGCCTTCAGCACTATCTTGTGGAGTTTGAGTACGTTTTGCCGCACCAATGGTGGAATTGGATTGCAACACGCCAGAACACCTTGCATTTCGCGTGGCAGTGTTTCGGCTATATTAAGCAACATGTGATTCGGCAACACATAGCCGATACTGTCATCCTCTTCCCTTGCGGTGATGTCTCGCCATTTGTGTAACTCGAGCAGCGCGTACATCTGCTTGTTATTGAACGATTTTTGACTCTTCCTGTACATGTTCATGCAACCCTCCTCCGTCCAGATCGATTTCACGTACGTTCGTTTGCAGATGTCGGTGCATCGATCGTACACAGCCTTCAAGATATTGCTCTTGCCGTTAGCAGACTCGATCAGTTCATTCTTCAACATGTCTTTTATGTAAATTAGGTAGTGCGTATCCTCTCTAGCGTACTTCATCAATTCCGCTGGTAAAGGCCTTATACGCCAATCAGCCAATTGAAAGTGTTTATTGGGACTTATGTTGCAATATTTGTTTAACAGATAAGCCAAACTGAGGTAGGGTAGGTTGAGCTGTTTCGCGGCTTGATGAGTGTCGAACATGTTTACAACATATAGCGACAGGTCCTTTTGAAGCCACAGAATGTCCATGTCGGCACCATGAAAAATCTTCAAGATTGTAGGTTTTGTAAAGATTTCATTGAGCTGATGCAATTCTGATCGCAGAGCCAAAGTATCGATCAAGTAATCCGTGTTCACTATCGATATCTGCATCAGACAAGTTATGCCTTGAAACGTTCTGTAAGAGTGATGTTCCAAATCTACAGCTATTTCTTTTTGATCTTTTAGATCCTCTAGGAGCATCTTGATGTCCGACGGTTTCTCGATAAATTTGAATTTGGTCTTCTCCAGTGACTTGTATTGTACAGGTACGCTTTTTTTCAATTGGCATTCGGGTGTATCAAATTTATCCAACTCAACTTCGTAAGGATGATTAAAGACTTCGCCCTGTTCGCCTTCTTCGACATAAAGAGCCAACGGTTTCAGAGAATTTGGTTTCTCCTTAATTCGAGGCATCCATGGCTTCGAGCTATTGTCGATCTTGTCCTTGAACATTAACTGCGGTCTCTGTACATTCTTTGCACCCAATAATCGTATCTTCTCAGAAATGTCCGAGCCTTCGTTAGTACGATCAGATCTTATATTCCAACTGCCGTTCAAAACCAGTTTCGGCATTTGTGATACAACCAATTCAACTTGAGGATTTCGTAGAATACCACTCTCTTCATCCATTAATATATTCTAGTAGAGTAGAGAAATTCATTGAAAAACTTAGATTGCCACGTAAGTAACATAAATTGTTATATAAGTTTGCTATGCTCACAGCTTGGTCGAGTAGTTGATCATTTATCTCTAATAAAAGTTCAAACTTATCGTCAACATCTGCGCTTTCAATATTGCTGGAACCTCCTGCTGTTTTTATTATTGCCTGCATTGTATTCAATATTCTTTTTAGATCTTTATTCCTGGCCTCGTTAAAACTTGAAAAGCAGACATAATAGTTAAAATTGTCTCCAACTGGCAGATTATTAGCAGCTTTGATTCCAGCTCTTATTGCATCGTATGCTTCCTGAAATATATCACATAAATTTTATATACAAAAGTAGCTTAACATAAAATTATAAATAAATAAATATATATGTAAGATACTTATATAAACAATAATTTTGATTGGTGTGCTAATATTGAGCAAGTAAACACCTGAATACGAGCGTCAAAAGTTTCGTCAGGGGGTGCAGATTCCATCTCGGAAAATCTAAATCAGCGTTTTTTGCTCTTGGAATCTAATATGAGCGAATTATAAATAATACTTCGTCGATGCCACCGAGCAACTTGATTCCCCTGCTTGACGTTCTCATCTATTTTATTTTTGAGGTTAGATTCAATAGTTAAGGCCCGTTCTACAATACGTCGTATGTCGCGGTGGATGTCGGAACATAAGCGATGGTCCAATGAGAAAATTTCATTTTCGAAAACGAAATTTTCTCATTGGACCATCGCTTACGTTTCGACATCCGACCGCGACATACGACGTATTGTAGAACGGGCCTTACGCCGGGTCTACAATGAGTCGTTAGTCGTAAGTCGTAAGAAAATTGACCAACCACAGTCGACTATTTTTGAAATAATCAACTGTGGTTGGTCAATTTTCTTACGATTTACGACGAACGACTCATTGTAGACCCGGCGTAATATAGATATCTTCTTCTACAATTTATGGCAACGATTGACAAAAATAAGATCTAATCTAACGATTATAAATTGGCAGTAAGATTCTACGAGTCTTTAATCGAATTGATAAGCTCACAAAAATTGGATTCAAAGAAAATGAATCCACGTATGTCCACTCCTACACATGGTCGGTAACGGATTTAGAAACAATAGACAAGATGAGAAAACTCGTTATGTATCGACAATATTATCAGCTGTTTATGTAAGCATTAAGCGTGCTTTTCATGAATTACTTATGTATCATTGTATAAAATATAGTATAATAAATATACATAAAGAAATAAACAAATAAATATATAAACAAACGAGTTTCGTGATAAACACGTAGATATTGATCTGAGTGATATGAGTCTACTCATCTTGTCCGCTATATCGTCTATGGCCGGATATAGCGGCAGCCTATCGGCGCGCGCGCGCTCTGATTGGTCGAGCGTTCTGATTGGTCCGCGGGATTAGTACCGCCGACCGCCGCCGCTGACGACGCGGCGCTGTTGTCGACGCGGTCCGTACGCGTTTGCTCGTTCCCGGTCGGCGTTCACGTCCAAAATTAGTAAATAAAGGACGATGGCAACGTTCGAGCTGCGCGCCGTCGTGTCGTCGTCATCGTCGTCTCGCGGAGGGTGTACGGTGTAAAATATGAAGTGGAAACGTGCCGCGTGTTTCGCGACTGCTCAGGAAAGCGCGAGGAACGTCGCCGTGTGACGTCGGCGACCGACAAACTGTTGGGCTCGCTTCCTGACGCGTGTGACGAGATACACGTTCGCTGGCGAACCGGGATACTTCCTCGAGGACCGCGAGGACGGACGGCGGATGAGACGGAAAGACGGAAAAAGAGAGAGAAAGAGAGAGAGAGAGAGAGAGAGAGAGAGAGAGAGAGAGAGAGAGAGAGAGAGAGAGAGAAGAGGATAATCCGTGCTCCAGAGTTCACGTCGTAAGGTACGAATTCCCGCTATTTTTAGCCGGCCCGTCGCGGCCGGCGTGAACGTGTGCATGTGTGTGCCTTCTTCCTCGACGATTCCCATTCAGAGCTTTACGTCCTCGTCGTCGTGGGCGAGCGACGAATCATTACTTATCACGGAGCAAAAAAGAGAGAGAGAGAGAGAGAGAGAGAGAGAGAGAGAGAGAGAGAGAGAGAGAGAGAGGGAGCAAGAGAAAGAAATGACGTAGAGTCTAGAAAATTGTGATAAAAGGCAGGTGAAAATAAGGGAATCTTGATGAATAAGAGGGATTGAGAATACAGAGAAAGTCAAACGTTGAACACACACACATAGGAAAATATTAGATTAGATTTATAAGGAAAATATTTAGAGTAATCAGAAAAAGTATGGAGGAAAGTTCAAAACTATTAATATGGATTAAGTAATATGTAGATATCTCTTCAGGTAGAAGAGATATGCGATATGGTAATTTGGAGATAATGATATTTCAATACATTAGTCTCTTCATCTAATTGCTTGTAAAATGATAATCAAATACTTACTGTAATTAGTAGTTACATAAACGAGAATTTTCCAAGAATTTATTAGCTTGTTTGTCAGTGTTTGCTGTTATCTAAATAAAATTATATAGATGATCATCTAGATGAAATTTTGGCGTTATCTTATCTTTATATAGATAATTAAAAAATGTATTATCTATATCTGCATCTTAGATAAAAAAAAGTGTTATCTTTACTAAATGATCTAAAATAATATTCAGATAATTTGATTTAGAGTTTCATAGCACATGAAAATATTTTAAGTAGTAGAACTTGAGCAGTAAACGATAAAAACTTATAAATAAAAAACTATGAATATATTTTTATATCTCTTTTATAATTTTCATTTTTTTATTTTACATTACATTTTTATTTATTTACATTTTTTAACTGTTTACATAAGCGATTTTAAAAATAATATTATCTGGAAGTTATCTAGATGAATCGTCATATAATTTTATCTTTTATCTAGATATATTTAAAACAAAATTATCTTCATCTTATCTAAGACAAATTTACATATTTTTATCTCATCTTTATCTAGCTAATTTTAAAATCATCTAAGCACAACACTGTTGTTTGTACAAACAGGAAAAGTATCTTGAGCAATCGACAATGATTCTATAATGATTTTATATGAAACAATGCATGTTTTTATTCCACGTCTGGTAAAAAGTAGAAAAATCTGATGTTCGGTTTTCTAATTAATTCAAAATAAATTTTATATATAATTTATATATAATTTTTTTATTAATTTATATATAATTTTATATATAACTTATATTTATATTAATTTTAAATATAATTTATAATATAATATATTTTTAAGATTCTTCCACAAAACAGTTATAAATCAAGGCAAATTTCTCTTTTATATACACACTTTCTCTCTTCCATATCTTTCTTGTTCCAGTATACAAACAATGATTATCTCAACTGTCCGATTCGCGTAAAGATACACGGTGCCTCGCTTCTAAGGGGTCGGCTTCGCCCAAACTAGGCGCGAGACACTACCGTGTCTCTTGATACACAACTACCAGAAAAATACATCTAAAAAAAAAAAAAAATATTGCACAACATTATGTTTCTTAACAATATGTTTAATAATTAGAGATAATAACGTAATTTTTAAAAATATCACACACGCGATCAGAGAACGTTGCGTGAAAATATATTTTAATTATAATGCTCACTCACACTGTTGCGTGACAATATTATTAATTATATTTATATTATTAATTATAATTAATAATAATATTTTTATATACAATTTTATTTATAAAATATATGTAAAAATAATTTTATATATAGAATTTGATATTTTTATACATCATGTTATACATTAATTTTATATATTTTATATTAGTATTAATTTTTATATAAAAGAATCGAGATGGGAGGACATTATTGCACGCACAATATATCGTCGATGGACGTATGTACATACACCCTCGCGAGAGTCTCGATCTCTTGCTATCGTGGGCGTCGCGTGATTACCCAACGATAAAAGAGGAGCGTGCTCGTTGTCGCGAGGACGACATGCACACATACACACACACATACATACATGTGTAGTCGTAAACTAAAGAATGTCTGAACTTTCCCGTAAATGGTTTATCGGAAAGATATTTCTTCGAGGTATCAGGATAGCTATTTCCGTCGACAGGAACCTACATACCGCAACAACGCACGTTTTATATGTGTATATGTGTCTGTATATGTATATGTGCACAGGCATATACGTATACTTATAGGACATGTACGTTTCATTTGACCCGATTAACAATTGGATTCTTTAAGTGGTTCCTCCGCTCTCGAGCGTCGCGAAGGAAGTTTGATACGTCTTATGTCTGTGCGATTTGTCGATACATGTATAGAATGTCCCACAGGAACTTGTATGCGGAATCGTGATAAGCTTTTTTAATTTTTTTTATTTTTTTTATTTATTTTAATTTTATTTATTTATTTTTTTGGGGAGAGCGCCGGTCGTCGACCTACCTTTTGTGTTTTCGCAAAACCAGTAGCCATTAAGTTGATTAATTTTGTCGATTAATTTTGTCGATTAATTTTGTTGATTAATTTTGTCATTAAATTTCCTTGGTTGTTAAATTATTTGACGAAGTTATACAGCAACGCGAGGAGAAAATCAAGTTTTCTGGCATATTCGAATCGTGAACACATTCATAATGTATTTATCTGATGAGAAATAATTATATACAATTTTATCATATAAAATCATCATCATATAAAATTTCATTTGAGATTATTATATTTATATATTTTATACTTATATTTTTATATATTTATTTCTCACTTTGTACGAGAACCAATAGATTATTCTATATTTGGTACGGTTTTTATTTTTTTCTTA
Source organism: Prenolepis imparis (assembly GCF_030444845.1). NCBI lineage: Eukaryota > Metazoa > Arthropoda > Insecta > Hymenoptera > Formicidae > Prenolepis > Prenolepis imparis. Next base: position 1,465,292 of record NW_028141165.1, read on the forward strand.
ATTTTTGGATCATCTCAGATATTATCTGGATGTCATTTATTTATTTAGATAATTGGAAAACCGAATGTCAAAATTTTTCTAATATATTAATATATTTTCTAATATAATATTAATATTTTCTAATATATTTTCTAATATAATAATTTCTTCTAAAGAATAAAATATAAAATAAAATAAAATGTATCACTTCAAATCATCGTAGAATCACTGTCGATTTCTTTAGACTTAGACCGACTTCTCTTGTTTGTACAAACAAGCTAATAAATTCTTGGAAGGTGTTTATCTGAATATTCGATTATCATACGATAATTTCGAGAAACTTCTGGGGAGAGTATAAGAAATCTACAAATACGCATTCTGAAATGTAAAAAAAAATTTATTACATATAACTCAATCGGTCTATCGCATAATTAAACTTTCAGATTTTGTTGTCTCTCCGGATCCCGTTCTTTCTCTCTATTTCTCCGAAATCTCTCATTTCATTTTTAATTGCAATAAAATACAACAGATTCTTCAATTCGCATCTCTCCTACAGAATTGCGAATTCGAACAAATTCGCGATCGCGCAACATCCCGATGCGAATTGCATCTCGCGAGATTCCGCGATGACCGTTTTTGAACACGCGTCACCGAGAAACACGATGCTCTTAATAATACCGATGTGAATCATGATGACATCGATCCAACGTGCACCGTGACATCACGGTTTTCTACGTACATCCTTAAACACGTCACGCTTCAGTGGATTGACCTTCACCGGAAAGAGAGAGAAAGAAAGAGAGAGAGAAAGGAGAGGGAGGAGAGAAATAGAGATAGAAATAGAGGGAGAGGGAGCATTGTACGATTGACCGTGTTCATCGAACGGTAAATCTATAGCTTTAGTCATCCCTGATGAGAAATCGATTTTATCGGAAGAAAATCGTGAATCTCAGAATTTCAGGTATGATAACGTACGATAATTGCATACTATAAGTTGTTTTCGCGTATAAATATTCTACAGGAAATTTATTTAGACAAAATTCGTATATCTTATATATATTTTGTTGTGATTATTATATAATATAGGATCGAATAAAAACGAACAATGAAAAAATCTGATATCAAAATTACGCGAGAAAAAGAGGGGGGAAATTCGCGAATACGTCGGAGAGAGATGGAGAAAGATGGAGAAAAAGACGGGAGAGTCATTACATTAGAGGGACATGAGTCCCTTCTTCGAGGTTGCTGCTACCTACACGCGGATATATACTCGTCCCGCTAAAAATACCGTAAACGCGAGCGGGCGACCGATCGGGATTGTATCGGGAGCGGAGCGACGACGCTGCCAATCTCGGCGCGGACGCAAATAATTGCTTTCTCTTCTCTTCACTACCATCTTCCCCCTTCCCCTTCGTCGTGGCGAATTTATATTTGCCGCCCCGTTATGAAGAATAGCGTTAATCGAGCGATTTTCTCTCGTCTCTGGGAATACATCTCTTTAATGTCGGATCAGCATCGATCCTTATATGTATATGATATGTGCATTGAAAGAATTTTCTCTAATTTAGCCTGAAAATCATGATAATCGCGGGACAATATGATATGGAAAGAATTTTATGAGAATTTCTCTAATTAATATCACAATAAAAATAATATCTGTTACAATAAAATATAAAATATGTTTGATCAATTTTACTAAACTGCACAGTAAAATTAATCAAACATTTTATATTTTATATTGTAATAGATATTATTTTTATTGTGATAAATATTAATCAGAGAAATTCTCCTAAAATTCTTTCCATACCATATTGTCTCACGATTATTATGATTTTCAGGGTAAATTCTAAGAGAAAATTCTCTCTGTGTGGGAGTCGTCGATAGAGGAATCTTTGACAGATATCGCAAGTAAAGGGTAGCGGGTTAATTAATTCTTCTCATTATTTTGAGTATAAAAGTATTGAGGTAAGAGCATCGAAAAATAAATATTTTACGAGATATTTTATAGTTTGTATAAAATTAATGTCACGTTAAAGTTGAAGATATCTCGTAAACTATTCATTTCTCGGTCATCCTACTATTATAACATTTTATATTGTTTATTTATTAGACATTAAATAAATATTTTATCAAGAAAGAACAATTTGCGAACTGTTTATCTCGTTAGGCTCTTAATTACTCCGTTGTGATTTACTTGTGATATTTAATATCCAGAGTCTTTTATTTTAATATTCTTTGACAGATGTTTAAGAGTCAAAAAAATTGTTTTATACACACATATATATATTTTTTGTTGTATAAATCGTAATATTTGGCATAAAATGTTATAAGAGTAGGATGACCGAGAAATGAATTTATGAGATATCTTGAACTTTAACGTGACATTAATTTTATACAAACTATAAAATATCTCGTAAAATATTTATTTTTCGATGATCTTACCTCACTATCTTTATGCACAAAATAACGAGAGGAATTGATTGATATAAAGAAAACAAATGTAAAAAAATTCTTCTCTTGGAAAATCTTTTTGCGGAGAGTTTTCGCCGAGGTTTTCACCAAATTTACAATCTCGGAAGAGCCAAGTCTCATCTCTTAAATCATATTTTATTCCGATTAAAAGGTCTCTCCGGTTCGCTTTATCAGTGCGCGATAACATTTTTTTCTGCGCGATTTAGGGTGAATAAGAGCGTCTAGAGAACAGCATCGTTATTATATATATAATTCGTTTATTTCAGCTTATCGCCAGGAAAGGAACTTGGTTTACATAACTTTATCTTAACCACTCTCATCCATCCACACTTCCTTACATACTCTCTTCTAGTTTCCTATTACTACCTCTAGAGCCTATAATAGACAAAACTATATTATTCTATCTCTTTAAGTGACTAATAGCCTTATATATATTTTTATATAAACTTTATATAAACTTTCCTACAATATTCAACTTGTACATAAATTTAAATACCTATGAAAACGTGAAAACGTGTATTTAACGAAAATATTTTACCTAATTAAATCATTACATCATTAAATCATTTTTAATTCCTTATCATTTACAATTTACAAGCACTTAACCGAGAACTTAACAAAATCTATATAAATAGTAACTTATCCATACTCCTGCTCTCTTATCACATATCACATCTCACATTATATCTTATTGCTTTTCATAAATCTTTACACACTTTTCCTTAAAACTCTCTTATTTATATTTTCCATCACCTTGTATATACTATCTCAAATCTGTCTTACACTGTTATCTTAACTACTAAGTCTTATATCTTATTTCTTATACCTTATACTTCTTCACTCACACACCTTATACCTCTCTACTATTACATTCTTCTTTTTTTCTCTCCTTTTCAATTTTCTCTTTTTCTTTCCATAAACTTTTTAGTATCCTTCCTTTTTCTGTGTCTAACTCATCACTAACAAGGAAAGGTACCCAACTGTCACTCACGGATTTTAATGAAACTTTGCACACTTGTAAAACTGTGCAAAATAATAGACTCGTATTTTTTTTTTATGAGCGATTTTAAGGGCAGACTATACCACAAGTAGTAGGGATAAAACAAAAGAAACAATTAATGAATTAAATTCAATATACTAATTGTTATTGAAGAAACTATTATTGTATGCACTGTTAAATTTAATACAAATTAATTCCAAATAACTTATTTAACAAGACACTTCATGTACCTTTAAAAATTGTCGACCAATAATACTACAAATAAGAAAAAATATGATTTTCGCCACAAAGTACTCACAAAGTATGGGCGTTATATTTAATCAGCCATTTTGTATTTTTAAATTATAATGACAGATTCGAATTCTGCGACCCCGCAAACCCCATAATACCTCAGTTTTCAAAAAAATTGTCAAGAATGTATTTATAACGTGAAAACCACCTCATATATACAAGGGGTTGTTTCTGCCCTTAAAATCGCTTCTCCGCACATAAAAAAAAATACGTGTCTATTATTTTGCATAGTTTTACAAGTGTGCAAAGTTTCATTAAAATCCGTGAGTGACAGTTGGGTACCTTTACTTGTAAGTATTCTCTTTATCTTCTCTTCCTTATTTTTGCCTAATTTACTGAACCAATCTCCAATCTCCAATCTTCCTACACTCTTCAACATAATGTTCTAAACAATGAACAGCATCGTTATTGCAATCTTTCCCGGGATTATCCGCGAGCAAAAGTTAACCGAGACAGAGTGTTCGTTTAAAAGGCAACCGCGACGTCTAACCGCGATGTTTCCTTGAAGAACGCGGTCTTCTCGGAAGATTCTAAGACACATTTTCCCGAGAACACATTCATCGACGCGTTTATATACGCATGATAGAAATGAAACCGTCCATCAGCGGTTCTGGTCGTCGACGTGTTCACGAAACTCTGGAAGATTCGCGTTAACGAGCGACTCTCTCGTTACTTCTGACAAGCGGAACCCAAGGAGATGCGAGAGAGGAAATTATACTCGGGAACGACATGAATGCGACAAGTTCTGAAATATGTAGACGGCGGATGGAACTGCGTCTACACCGGAACACGTTCCACTTTCTCAATGCACAAAGGGATGGGTCTTTGAATCCTTTGAAACCGCGATATTCTCATTTCGTCTTGGAAAAGTTGGCGACAGTCGAGGCGTTTCACGAGATCTCATGAATTCTATACAAGTTTTATATGTAGTTATAAAACATATATATCGTTTTTTTAAATATATGAATGACAAGATTCTCCCTTTTTTTCTCTCGCAAATAGAACCTTTGTCGAGTAACAATGGCGATGATGTAAAATGTATAAATTGTTTAGCATAAGAAATTATGTATATACATATATGCTGGATGTCTCTGAACTGATAATATATATACAATTGCGAAAACATGATGTTTATCCTTTGGAAATATCTAGAAAATCTAGAATTCTCAAGTATTTTTTTATAAGAGAGGATCTTTTTTTTAAACAATACCTTTTTATATTATTTCTCATTTTACATTTATATTGTTAATCTAATTTATATACGTCGAATACTAGGAAACTTATAGATATCTGAAAAAAATTCTTTAACCTTCTGTCAATGCATAATCTTTTACCTTTGTCATCAAGAACTCGTTCATTGACAAAAGGGTTAAACTTACATGGGTTTAAGCTTTTGATCCGATTTGGAGACACTCTATATACATATAAAACTGTTGCGATATACAAGATGTATCAAAAGTGTACAAGAAAAATAGCCCCCAGAGATGAGATTTCTTTCATTTTATCTAAATACCAAAAAATATATTGTTTTCTTTTCATCGTCAATTATCCTCCAAACAATGTGGGATCTCCATATTCGTATTAGTGATGTAACGAATGTGCGATTTCATGGATATTCGCGAATGCGAATGCGAATGCGAATATTGACTTGCACGAACCTGCCGGTGCTAGCTGTAGCCGGTTGGCCCGCGCGTAAGATTCGTGGGACTTATTATTCAGAGATAAATATGAAATACTGTGAGTATAAAAAACAATATTGAATAATTTAAACTCAAGAAAACTGCTGAATTGTTTAGTTCCTATCCTAGCCAAATAAGATCTAGTCAATTTGTGTAGTTGTAAGTAAAATAATGTTTTTCGTTTTTGGTCAACAAAATTATTAATACATTGTAAAATTTACAATGTAAATCCTTAAGGCTGGCCAACTTAATAAAGAAAAATTATTTAATTGTCTAGTTTTTTAACAACATTTTATATATTTTTTCCTCTAAAGAGACCAACTTTTACTAAAGTAATATTCGCAAAACATTCGCATATTTTCTGCGAATACGAATACGAATGCGAATACTTTGAAATCAGCGAATATTCGCGAATACGAATATTCGTTACATCACTAATTCGTATGGTATTTTGATTATGAGTAAAAGTCACGGTATTTTATTGTTAGCCGTAATCGAGAGATGTTCTCAATCGCGGAAGGAAGAGGCAGGACCGTGTCACGTGTCGCGTCGCGACGTCGCCTTTTCGGTGTCATTGTTTCATTCACCCGAGGGGAGCAGCCGCTCTCGCGCGTGGACAGGATGGAGAGAAAGGGATGGTCGATATATGTATATGTATGTACGTCGGATCCAGGCGCCTCAACTTAAGCACGGGCGCCGCACTTAAGTCAGCCGTTATCCATATTGCGGTGCATTAAGCGACGAGCTTACGCCGTCTCGCAGGGATGTCCCAGAGAAAGAGAGAGAGAACAGAGGGAGAGAGAGAGGGCTCGGATAGTCAAGTGGAGAATTATTTTCTTTCAGACGTGTGTGGACCTTGTCTGGTCCACACAACATGACGTCGCCATCCAGACGCGGCTCGTCGTCGCCTCTCGGTGCACAGAATGCATCGTTCGTCAATGCCGCGAAAATTATGCAGTGTGTAATTTACTTTAATAAGAGGAAGAAAAAAAAGAAAAGAAAATCTTTTCTCAAAATCGAGAGAAGGAAATTAAGATAAAAGTATCAATGCTTGGACATGCACTTATAGCTGGACATTCGTATTTTTTTGGTCTTTAAATGCAGATGTTTAAACTTTTAGCCATATGAACATACATAGCCATATGTACATTTAATATATATGTATATACATTCCATATTTAAAGTTTAGATATCCGTATTTAAAAACTGAAAAAATACGAATGTCCAAAGCATTTGGTACTTTTAAAATGTTTTCTATTATTTCACAATTTTGAAGAGTGAAAAATATTTTATTATCTCATATATAATTTTGATAAGTTTGAAGATAAAATTCTGAAGAAGAGCTATTTTAACATTCTTTATCGTACTACAGACTTATGACGTGCTAGAGAAATTTTATTTCATGGAAAATTGTGAGTATAGTGTTAGAATTTTTTGTGCAAATAAAGTCGTTGTAAAGAAAAAGATGAATGCAATTTTCGTAATTAAATATTGAGTTTATTATCGCGAGAAAAAATTTAAATTAACATTATATTTATTCAAATTTAATGATTTTTTAAATCGCTAAATATAAATGTAATGTCGAAATGCAAATATAAATGTAATGTTAAAATAAATTCGAAGTTGAAGTCGATATGTCAAGATATGTCAAAATTACAAACTTGTCAGTCATTTGCAAAAATTTATATAGAGTAGTTTTTCAGATTTTACTGAAAAATAAGTTAATTTTAACATTGAATATACGTTCAATGTTAATGGAATACACAGAGAGAGAGAGAGAGAGAGAGAGAGAGCACAATACATAATTAATTAATTTAATAAAGATTCAACAATTAAAATCGTGTATATTAATTTTAATCTTTATAATGAATTTTTTCTGAGAGAAAGTTCTAATATATACTTAATTTTAAATATCATAAAACACATGCTGTAGCTATAACAAGATAAATTAATTTCAAATTTTTTAATTGTGAGAGATGAAGTATTTTGAAGTCAAAAAATTATATCAAGTAGGTATATAAGAAAAAACTATAAGCAATAATTATTTTTTTTAGTTGTTTGTTGAACTGTATTATACAGATTTTTTTACTTAAATACTTGGATAAACTTTCCGAACATATTTTTCGATTGTGATTATGACTTCTCATAAGTCATTTTTGCTTTCGTAATTTCTTAATTCGATAATTAAGCATTTTGAAATAATTTTTTTTCTGAAAAAGCCTTAAGTAATAATAATAATAATAATAATTATTATTATTATTAATGTTATTGGTTAAGAATGCTATTAAAGAATATTATTAATTAATTTTTATTAAAATTCTTAATATTAATAATAATAAAAATTAATTAATAATATTCTTTAATAGAATTCTTAACCAATAACATTAATAATAATAAAATTAATAATAATTATTATTAATAAATAGTTATTATTATTAATAAAACTCGGAAATTATCGACACTTTGATATTTTAGCGAAGGTTGCGAATTGGTCAATGGATACGTCTGGCAAGGTTTATAAAAGCGCTTCGGAAACGTATATTCGCGTCCGTGATTTATTTCGTTGGCGAAGCAACTGTCGCGCATTGACGAAACCGTGGCGTAATTTATGCGCCACGAAGGCGCTTAGCTATTTTGGCGAGGAAAAATTTCTCTGTAGGAGACAACGAGATAGATAGAGAGTGAGAGAGAAAAAGATTGGTCGGCGAGGTTGGCGACTGTTGGGCAACAATTACGTTTCATTAATCGTCCCGGAATGAAATTAATACGACAGACAATTTCTTAGCACGATAGTCACGTGTGGTAAGAGCCGAGTTATTTAGAGTCACTTGAGTTTGTTAACGCGCATATTGAACAAACTGGCATCATAGACGTCGTAAAACTGTCTTACATTTTAATAAATCGCAACAGCGAAATAGCGAAAGGGAGCTCGAGGTCAAGATCCCAGAATTGTTCTCTTCTTTAGGGAAAATTCTATTAATTTTAAATTAAATATATAATCTATATATCGCTGATTTTTCGCTAATTTTTTCTACACTTATTATTTTCTGCTAAATTCTTTATACACGAAGTATATATTCCTATCATTTTATATACATAAAATTGATTATAAGTTCAAATATATTTAATTGGAATGGGAAAATTTGAAAGTGCGTGAAGGAATCCTTCTCTGAAGGATTTCCCCGAGGAATTTAGGAAATTAGAGGACGTCTCCTTGATACGTGGACAAGGAGACGAGAAGACGATGCGGAGAGAAGAAACCTATCGACGACGGGTCGGGATACACTGGCGTTTCGATGCCCGAAATAAACTCACCGCGTTCTCTTTCTCTCTCTATCTTCCTCTCGGCTTCTTCATTTTCTAATGTAAGACTCTGACGGCTATAGCTACTCTCTATCGTTGTCATCCTCGTTTATGAGAGCGTCTGCGCCGGCGGTTCCGCCTGGGAGGCAGGAAGCGGCTAAAAAAAAAAAAAGAATAAAGAAAGAGAAAGACAGAAAAAGAAGAAAAAAGAATCATGTGGCAATAAAAAAAACGCTAGCATCTCGAAATCCGTTATTGCTCGGGATGGAATCAAAATATTAATGTTCCTCGAAAAATTCAAATGGATTTTACTCCGAAATCTTTTCTGAGCTTCAACAGCGAGAGACAAGTGTAAAATTAATATATCATGTATAGTGCGTCAAAATACTTGTCTCTTGTGAAAATAACAAATAACAGAGTAGACGAGAAACTTTATTTAGATATTAGATGTATATACGAAAGCAATTGCCTTTTTTTTAATGCGTCTTCAGCATCATCCATGTCTGAAGATTTACCTTGAAAGCTCCGCGCTTCTTAGTTAGTATATTATATAATAGTTTATTATTATTATTGTCACATATATACACACAAACCTCCGCGCTTCTTAGTGTATTATAGTTTATTATTATTATTGCGTATTTAATATGGAGAATGCATAATCCACACAAAAGTTTGGCTAAAAAATGTCCAGGTTTATTTTGATCATAATGATTATAAGAGAAATAAGAGGAGAAAATTTACAATATATTAGAATTTTTTTTCTCATTTGCTTTTCTTTTCACAGATAAACGCAGGCAAGATGGTTGTCGGAGAAGCAAGTATACATAATATTATGGGGGGGATGGAGAGTACGGGGGGTGTGCGACTTCATAACCACAAGCGGAAGCTTAAACAAAGGTAAATAAATGTAAATATAATGTTAGTCTGATTTATATAAGAGTCCAATAATCCACAGTCGCGTAATCCACTTCTTTGTATACGAAGATGTTTTTGTACAGTTTAAAAATAAAAATTATATCAAGAAAGAAAAATTCTGATAAGAACTGTCATAAATAAACTATTAAAATTAATAATTTTTTGAATCTATAATTGATGACAGAGCTTAAGTTGGATACAACGATTAATTCAACAATGTAATTAGATTGCAAATTAATCAGTCTTCTACCTCTCGTCTTTAATTTCTCGTCAAAATGTTTTTTGCAGATTTGATATCATAAAGAAATTAGGACAGGGCACTTATGGCAAGGTGCAATTAGGAATAAACAAGGAAACTGGTCAGGAGGTGGCAATAAAGACGATCAAGAAATGCAAGATAGAAACGGAAGCCGATTTGATCAGAATACGAAGGGAAATACAGATCATGTCGAGCGTTCAACATCCGAACATCATTCATATTTACGAGGGTGAGAGTTTTCGATAACATATATTATGGATATGTTGGATAGTATAATTGATCTACATTATATAAGTAGCTGATTAAAGAAAAGAGAATTTATTAAATTACAGCTAGAATTAACTAATTTCGATGAAAATTAATTTTCACTCTTTTGTACGATTTATTTAACGAAATTCTACGAATTAATTTTGCCACGTAATGTTATATTTTATTATATAATCTTACAGTGTTCGAAAACAAAGAAAAGATGGTGCTAGTCATGGAATACGCAGCCGGTGGTGAATTGTACGACTATTTGAGCGACCGCAAGGTTCTAAGTGAACACGAGGCACGGAGAATATTCCGGCAGATCGCCACCGCCGTCTTTTATTGCCACAAACACAAAATCTGCCACAGAGATCTGAAGCTCGAGAACATCTTGTTGGATCAAGTCGGGAACGCCAAGATAGCCGACTTCGGTCTCTCAAACGTGTTCGATGAGCAACGTCTGTTGAATACATTCTGCGGCAGTCCGTTGTACGCGAGTCCGGAGATCGTGAAGGGAACTCCTTATCACGGACCGGAAGTGGATTGCTGGAGTCTGGGTGTTCTGCTATATACGTTGGTTTACGGTGCTATGCCCTTCGATGGGTCTAATTTCAAACGACTAGTCAAGCAGATCTCGCAATCCGATTACTTTGAGCCCAAGAAGCCGTCTCGTAAGTATAACGCTTGTATAGAACGCTTGGATCATTTTGTTCACTTCTATCTTCTTCCGCTTTAGCCGCCTCGGTGCTTATAAAGGAGATGCTCACAGTGTGTCCTGCCAGACGCGCTGATATTGAAAAAATCTGCACTCATTGGTGGGTGAACGAGGGCTACGAACAAAATTGTCTCGATATTGCCGAGGATCTGGCGGCTCAGACCCCTGTACGGTTGGATCTGTTGCTCTCACTGGTGCCACAGTCCGCCAGCGCCGAGAAGCTGCTGGTGGGCGATCAACAGGCGGGCGGAGACGTCGCGAATAATATGTCTTCCGAAACGCTAGTACCTACCAGATGCCATTCGGTCGGTAGCTTGATGGAACTCGATCAGAACTCTGACAGAAGAATGAAAGAATTGTTCGACGAGGAACCAAGGTCTTCCGCGGCCGGGGATGCTAAGAGGAAGCTGGAGACAACATCATCGATGGATGAGACGACCGCGGCGGGGGTGAAGAGGAAAGAGAGGTCTAGAAGGAAAGAGAAGTCGGATGAGAGAGAGTCCAGAGCGTATAGATCTGTGTCGAGGTAGATATTAATTTTGGAATTACTTTCTGATTAAGATTTAATTCCGTGAAGGAATGTAATGTGTGTATGTGTCGATAAATTTTTTTATTTTAGGCATCATTCGGCTCCAATTCCAAATTCTATATCGGAGGAGACGATGGAGGTGGATCCTGCAACCATAACTGTTCCTACGAGTAAGACTGTCGATTTTGATAGAGCGGAAGGCGCGGCTGCTTGCTTAGAACTCATCGAAGAATCAAAAGAGAGATCGCCGAGTAAAGAAAGGAGCAAGACACCATTGATGAGCGAATGCGAACAGTCACGCGAACCAATATCCGCTGAGAACGTTCAGCAAATATATGAGATTAATGAAAAGGCTAGCAATGAGGAAGACATGTCTTCACAAACGCATACCAAGTCTCCTAGCAAAAGTTTATACGAAGATACAGATACTGTTTCGGAAAGCGCCAATAAAATGAGTGAGATGCCGCTTGATAAGAAGTCAGATGCCGTGGAATCAAAAGTGCCAAATGAAAATGACACAAGTACCAGAAACGAAGCGTACTTGTCGCAAGATATGCAGCAATTCGAACCAACGGAGAACGACTTCAAGAAACTCAGAGAGAAGGCCCTCTCTTTTAACTCCGAGCTGCCAAATGAAGTGATAAGTCCACCCGCTAAACCCGTTGAGAGACGGCGCTCAAAGATATTCGAGACTGCCGAGAAATTTAATCAGCTGGCGTCTACTCCGGAAAATGAGAAACCCAAGAAGATATTTATTCCTGGTGTTAACGTGGGAGGCGCGAAGCGAGCCTTTGAACGAAAGGCCAGCCTCTCGTCCGTAACCACGCCACCCCCCGTAAAAGCCAGCGCGTCCAAAGTTATTATCGATGTGCCAACCGACAAGAAGGGCGAGAAGGAGGCAGAACAAAAGCAGGCGGTAGGAAGTCAGGAAATCATGGCCACTGACGACAGATTGAATAAGCGAGACGAAGCGAAGAAACGCGCCGTCGATATCATAAGCGGCGCGATTGGTAAACCTCCGATGCAAAGAAAGCTGAACGGTTCGCCGCCAATATCGCCTCAAAGCTCGGACTCCAAAAAACTCGGACTGAAGATACAAGTCGCACCGAATGACATGCGATCGGCCACTGTCTCCGTCTCCACGCCAATCGAGACGAAATTCGACGGCAAATCGGCGACACCGGAAGCAACCGTAAGTGCTAGATTAACACTATTTAGCGCGTATTTTATCTATTACGAATCGGCTCGCATTTGATTTTTTGTTTCTTTTTACTTTTTTTTAAAAATAGATAACTAGCACGTCAACTGCCACCGAAAATTCGCAATTGGAAGAACCTAAGATGTCAAGTAAAATGGAGATAACATTAAAGAGCGCAACGTTACCTAGACGAAAAACTAGCAAAGCCGAAATTACGTTATCCGGGTCCAAGCCGCCGGAAACCGTAGCGTTTAAGTCCGAGGTAGAGGCTAAGATCGATGCTTTTCAGCCGCAGAAACTGCGCACGCAGAGATCGGAGGTGGCGTTTCCGGTCGCCGCTGTGGAGTTGCCTCGTGCAAGTAGGAGCGCGAGCTTAGAACCGGAAGACGGACTTCAGGCTGCACCGCCGAGAGAAAGAATTATACCAATTCAGGTTTGATTTTTCAATCATATATATATATTTTTTTTAATTTTATATGATGGGAAATTAACTTTTGCTTTTGCAAAACGTATAGGTGGAAACGGGAACTGAGGAATACGCGACTACACCGCCGGTTAAACCGATATTCCAGAAATCAATGTCTCAGCGGTCGGGCTCTCTGTCGCGTCAATCGACCGCTGATTCGGACACAGACAGCGCTCTCGGTTCAACAGTGGGTCCGGAACCGATCAGAAAGAGTCCTAGGGAGTATATAATTCCTATCGCGGTGGAGGGTGGCGGTTACGTCACTCCTAGATCGGGTAGTCTGGAGCCTGAGAGCAAGACCAGTACACCGACGAGCACGAATCCGCCGAGATCCCGATTCAGTAGACCGAGAAGAATGAGTTCTCTCCTCTCGGACGCTAGCGAGGACGAGTCTCCCTTTTCTTCGTTGCACGGGTAAAGTATACAGTTTATTAAATAAACAATTTGAACATGTTTATATATGTATGAATGTACAGTTATACTGTCATCAGGATCAGCTGGTGCAGCGAAGCTGCTCTATAAATTCGAATTTGAGTACATCTTGTCCTTTCGATTTCGACAGCGAGGATCTATTGCAAAGACACATGCATCGGTTGAGGAGTTCGCGGCCGTCCAGGTCGACCGAACACGCCGACAGTTTGTCGTCCGGCGAGGACGACGACGACGACGGTTTCGAGTTACTGACGGCCGAGAATCTGTTCTCGACCTTATTGTCCAGAGTGCGAAGTCTGACGCAACGACTCAACGTTGATGATCGACCCGGTGGTTTCTCGAGCAGCAGACTGTTCAGCCGACTCGGCTCTCAACCCACGTCGCAAGCGTTTTGGAATCTTAACAAGCCTCTGTCTAGGTAAATACGCGTATCTCGTTGCTCTTATAATTATATCGCGCGTGTGAATATTCTGAACATTTTCAGCTTGGACCTAACAGAGACGTATCGAGAACAAAACATTCTCGATAAAACTTCTCTTAACGATTAATCAATTATTTAAGAATCTCTAACCTTATGTCATTGATTGATATATTTATGCTTGTCTGTGCAAGCTACGAGAGCTATGTCGAAACACGGACCATGACTACGTGAGTCCAATTGTTCAGAAAGAGATTTTGTAATAGAACGTAGTGTAACACGCGCCCGTTAGCCGAGATACAAGTAGTAGTCATCGTAAAAAAAGAAAAAAAGAAACACAGAGATCGCAATTGGACACACAGCCAGCAGGTTAAAGAAACTAGATATATACATCTGTACATGTATATGTGTCAGTCAATAATTTCGCCCCATCTCGGCTTAACCATCATGCGCTGCACGAAGACACCTGAGAGTAGCGTACACACGTTGTGTAAAAATAAACACGCCCGAAATACTTGCGATCAACCCGCATAAGGCTGACACCCCTTGCTTCTTGCCAAACACCTGCCTCTTACTTGCCAGTACTGATTTCGCCTTCGTAGACTTCGACTTATTTTTTGCGCACTTTCGTATCGCGGACGTCTTGGATGTGAATATTCTTTTTTCACCCTCGCTGTCTTAATTTTTTTCAAACACCTTCACGTTCACTCTCGAAATCGCATCAAAAGTTAATTAATCTATCTTTGCACGCTTACAGAGGTGATATCTTGTCGTTTTTCTTTTCTTTCGTACAGGCGACTCTCGGAATCACAGTTTAAACATTCTCTGAGTCGCGACGCGGATGTGTTTTCGAGAAGAAACTCCGCCAGCACCTCGAATCCCGGAACTCCGAACAGCCCTGGATCTCGCAGCACACCTTCCAGGGAAAGCGTCTTCGAAATCGGGAGTAATACGTTGCCAAGAGGTAAGAGAGTGTAGTACGATCATAATTTTACAATTTTACGTGGCACCTTGACACGGCGCGAGAACAAATCGTAACAAAATCAAGTCGCGTTGATGATTTAAAATTTTTTTCCCAAGTCTCTGATGTCTCTAATTGCTGTCGCTGTCGATCAAGGTCCACCATGAATTGTACATACGAATATTCAATGTTGTAGAATGTTGACTCGCGCGTTTCACAGAAGCTGAAGAGAGTTTTTCGTAATTTCTTTTTTTTTATTTATTTGTAATCTGTCTCTTACTTCCTCTTATATACAATTAGATCTGGTTCGATTATATTACAAAATATGGATAGCGAGAGCTTCTGCTGGAATCGTCGTAGTCATCAGTGCTACTTTGTCACTAGTTAAACTTATTAGCCTTGTGAGAAAATGCTGGATGGCATTCAGTATGCATCTCCTAGTACCTAGCTGTTGTCGAGTCGTTGATAGACAGAGCACATCTTTCTGTTTACTTTTACCTATTGTTTCTCTCTTTTTTCTTTTTTTTTTTAATTTTTTGATTACTTTCGATAAGTTGATTCTTTGATTTCTTGCCTGACGATGTTTTGCAATTTTTGGTACTAACACACGGTAGATTAATTATACGGTTCATGTTTGGCAGAGATGGGTATTATATATATACATGCGGAGATGGATCTCTTTTTCATTTTATAAATTCGAATATTTAATTCGCGAGATAGCGAGATAAATAAGCGAGATAACGTATGATATTGTCGATTTTTATATGAACGATATTTAATTATTGCCATTTGTATTCTCTTTTGACATAGATGCGAAAAAATGGATAAAGAAAGATTATTTTATAATATTTACATTCAATTTTTAAAAATATAACTGAGAGATAAAACAAATTCTTTATACGATTATTTTTAAATTCCATATTTTCAAAAGCATGTTTGCACGCATATTCCTTTTTTTTAATACGATAAATGAACTCTCTCGTTTTGAAGAACTTGTTTTTACTCATCCCAGTGTAAAAGTTATAGTACAGAATTTATCCAATGCGCGCTATTTTGCAAAATTAATATTATCTTTAATATGAATTACATGTTTTGTTTGAAAAATTAAAAAAAAAATGTAAATAAAGAGAGAGTAACAGGTAGAAATACTTTATCCCCTAGTAAATTAAAGAGACATAATAACGAATAAATAATGCAAGCTCACTTTGCCTGACATAGAACCTCGTAGGTAATACGCCATAGTTGTTGCGATGCACTGCTGCTGTTGATTCCCATTATTTCATAACAAAAGTAGTAGCAGTTCCTTATTTTTTTTTTCATTTACTTAGCGTATACACTAAATATTTTTGAAGCATGTGCTGCATACATATCCATATATACAATATACAAACAAGAGTCTCAATTCCACTATCCAAAGACTGAGATCCATATTTAATTCAAGTTCATGCATTAATTTACGTCTATCGTCGACTCTACAATCAGTAATTAAAATAATTGTTTGTTAGCATTTTTTCGTAAAAAAAAAAGAAAAAAATCAGAACTACAGTAGTTGATTTTTCGGCTTGATCGATTTGATTAACTTAAACGACAGGGACTTCTCTAAATCGATCCTTTTTATTCAACGATGAGAGTTTTAATTAATAATGTATCAAACTTGCTCTTTTATCTCTTACAAATATTCTCTATTTGTTTTTGAAAATATAATATAGATATAATTAATTTATTAATATAATATATATAATTATATGACATATGCATTAATACAAAATTAAAATAAATGATAACACATTTTCAGAGTATAAATTTTTTTTTTTGTAAATTATATAGAGCGATATAATTTGGAAAATTTTATATTTATGCAAAAAAAGAAAAAATAAGATATAAGAAGACCCTGTTTGTACGCGGCGGGATATTATATATGTTAATCAAACGATCGCTTAGCAAACAATTATTATCGGAGATATAATTTATAGAAAAATGTATACAGTGGCGTCGTTTTAATGACACGTTGATTGACGGTTTTATTGACGGTTGTTGCAGCGACCGTGCGAGTGACTCTACGTAGGCGGGCTGACGGTAATCCCCAGTAGACACAAACCAAGTTAGGTACTAATGCCTATATCTCCCTAATTCTCTCAAAGTGTTTTGACGTGACACCGACAAAGTCACACGCAGTATATCTCATTATATTATAGAGAAAAAGAAAAAGAACCGTTCGGTCAAAACGCACACACTCTCGTCGTCGAGGTCCTTGTCGAACATCGTCGATCTGTCTGATGTTACCGCATAGAATAATCTTCGAACGATCGCAGCGATTTGCGATTGACTAAAAAAAAAAAAAGAAACGATACAATTTCACACGATGGGAAGACAAATTGATGGACATTATTATATACACATTTAACACTTTCACGCGTGCGTCTTGGACGAGACCACCAGACGTCCTGCTCGCGAGAGTTCCTGTGAGAGATCTTCCAGGTTCCTCGGTATGATTTATTCCGGAGACGTGTGTATATTTGCATAAAGCGAAGTTATAAAAAAATTAATGGGAAAGCATACGAGGATGGCATAGTGAATCGACGAGGAGAGCTTTTAATCAATGAATCTATAATTTGACGTTTCGGCAAACGATGACGGATGTGTAAATGTGAATAAATCGCAATTGTGGAATAAATCACACCGAAACGTACCTGGCATCGCGAAAAATCGTTGATAGATAAGTTACTTGTTGCCATGTTTTAAGAATTTGAGAATAACTTTGTTATACGAGAGAGAAAGAGCGAGAGAGAGAGAGAGAGAGAGAAAAAAATAATTTTCTATGTGTTACGTATTGTTAGAGTGAGAGGTATTTGAAGAAAAGAAGAGAGAAAGAGAAAAAAAAATCAAAGTGATTGTATACTTTTTTTTGCAAGCGGAAGCTAACATTCTTGTCTGAGATGGCTGATATTTGTTGTGTTTTTAAGAGTTTAAATAACAGCGTTTTTATTACTTCACATTGTCTCCGCATGCTTTGATATAATGCATATATATATACGTACATATATATATATATATATATTTATATATATTGTATTTAATATTATGTATCCTTCCTTCTCCCTCTTTGTGGCACTACTTGTTCTAAGTCTACTCATTTAACACATTGTGATTTAGGAGCATATATATATATTTTTAATATATATATAAAATATAGTATATATTATAGTTTATATATTATATATTTATTTATTTTACCAGACGCGTAATTTTAATATCATTACCAAATATGTCGTTATTTTTTTGTTACTTGAAATCTACATAATTGTTTATATATACAATATATATATATATATATATATATGAAAGCGCGTCTTATTTGCATGATCACTGTTAAATGAGTACACACTTTATAATTTTCTGTATTAATACCTATATGTAAAAAAGGAAAGAGAGGCAGTACGTGTACATGCTACTGCTGTAGTATCGTTGATGCATATTTTCAAAGAGCCATTATTTACATGTGATCTCTTTTTATATAAGACTTGAGAAATCTTTATTTGAAATCTTCCACTATTCTAAGTCATCGATGTCACGTGGAGAGCGTATTTACAGTCACGTTTTAGAGAGCTTCCATGACTTGAAAATATACATCGACGAAAGCGAGTAGTTGTCCTACATAGGCGATATGTAGGAGCCGTTTTTGAGAAGACGCTCGACAAAATTTGAATGAGAGAAAGAGAGAGAGTGAGAGAAATATGTTTCATTTTATTTATTACATTTTTCGACAGAGATTTTATAAAAAAAGATTTATGTATGTAGAGAGAAATAAAGGAATGTAAATATACCGATATGAGAGTATTCTTACACAACTGTCCTATACCACATCAATGATACCTAGTTGTCACACAATACAGACACACACGCACGCACACATACACGCATGCGGAATGTGCATAGACCCTGTCTGGATTGCTTTCAGATAGAGTAGAGGAAGTACGCGAGCGAGACTTAGAAGCGGAGACGGCGGCTCAGGTCAGGAAAGAGTCGCTGGAGCACAATTTCACTCCCAGCTTGGCCCGCAGATTGAGCAGGCAGTTTATCGAGCAGACCCGGCACTCGATACCGCGTTCGCCGTCCGTACCTCGCGACGGCAGCAGGTACTGTCGGTCGCCGACGAGGGAGACGTCGGCGAGGAACCTGATCAACGAGATTGCGAGATTACGTCACTCGGCTACGTCCGACCAGACCGAGTACAGAGCCAGATCGCTCGATCGGAGGAGCGGCATCAGGAGGACCAACAGTCTGCTAGAGCCGTCCAGACTGGACCCATCGACGGAGAGACATTCACCTAGAAGGAGCATCAGTCTGTTCGACGACGACGAAGACGACGACGATGGGAGACTGCGGACGTCGCTACCGAAGCACGTGATGACGCTCGGCCGGAAGTACAAGGAGAGATCGAGCGTTGGGAACGGAAGACGAGAGAACTTCTACAATTACAGGACAACGGACAAGATTCAGGAGGAACCCGGCGACGACGCGTACCTCGTGTCTGGTCGCAAGGAGGATACCAATAACGTCGACAACGCCGTGGAGAACGGCTCTGTCTCGGAAGGTACATCCATATCTGTGTGCAACTCGAACGCCAATCTGGACATCACCACCACCTCGAGCGGTGTATCTGCCAGATCCTGCGAGACCTCGCCCACAGAGTCGTCGTCGAATCCGGGCGATTGCACGAGCAAGTCGATCGGCAAGTCCGATCACACGTCCATGAGCTTCGAGAACCGCTTGCTGGCGGCGGAGAACCTGATCAAGGAGTCGAAACTGAAGAATCTGACGCCGCAGCGATTCAATCCGAATCTCAGCTGCAATTACAAGGACACCGACAAGTGCGACAAGGAGGCACTGATCACCCCCTCACCTCCGGACTCGTCGACCAGTTCCATTGTGTCCAAAAGACGCAGCTGCATCCCGAGTCTCAGATTACGTTCGGGCTCGTTGACCAGAGAGCCGAGCGTGAGCTCGGATCGCAGGAAGTCGTTCACCGGCTCGCAGGACGCGCTGGCCGGAAACGCGAATCAGGAAAGATCGTTACTGAGCAAGTTCTTCAGAAGCAGCAGCAAGGAGCTCGAGCCGAAGACCAACAACAAACAGGACCAGAAGCCTAAACAGCATCGGATCTCGCGCTTCCTGCGACCGGATTTCTTCGATACGCCGCGAGAGGAGAGTCAATACGTTAAGGAGAAGGAGGCGCAGAAGGCGGCGGAGAACGAGCGCCGGAAGTCGCGATTCATGAGAAGAAAGAGCGAGAACAGGGAGGGCGAGAGTGCCAAGGACGAGAGGATCTGCAAGGAGCAGAAGAACGAGATGAACGCTTTGCAGAGAGATAAACTGGACAGCGTGGTCGCCTCTTCCGCCTCTTCCTCCTCTTCGGAAACCAAGTCTAAGAACGAGGACAAGGAGAGAGCGAAGGTGGAACGTGTCTCCGGCACGAAAAGCGGCTTCCTGCACTCATTGGAGAAGAAACTGGAGAGGCTGCGCACGAGCGACGAAACGACGTCGAGCGCGAAGTCAACGATAAACGACGGCGACCGGAAGGAACGTGAGTGCTCGGCACCGCCTATCGTGCCATGTCCTGCGGAATCTGCTGAAGTGACGAAGACGCTGAGTGTGGAGGATCTATCGTTGGACAAGAACGCCGGTGCCAAAAACGCGCCATCGGCCAAGGGACGAGTGACGTCGGTGTTGGGGCTGTTCAAGACGAACGCGGACGCGAAGCAGAACGGCCGGTCGCAGAACGCGATCATGAGCAGGCTGAAGAGGAGCCCACCTAAATGTCCCAAGTCGACCGAGTCGGAGGAAGACAGCACAACCAGTAGAATACCGACTAAGTTTGTCAGAGCCGACAGCAAATCGGGGAAGAGGATGCCGGAGATCAAGAGATCGCCAGAGAAGGTGACGAGTGAGAGCAAGAGATCGCCGCCGAAGGAGAAGTCGAAGGAAAAAGAGCCGATCGTTAAAGAGAAGAAACCTCTGATAGAGAAGCAATCGAGGGAGTTTAAAAGAGCGCCGGAGAAAAATGTCCAATCAGACTCTTCCGCGGATAAAGCGAAATCACAGAAAGCGGAGTCGCCGAAAAAATTGTCAGACGAGTCAGACTCTCAGAGAATCGTGGATAATAAACACTCGGAGTCCATTATTAGTGGCGAAGACAAGAAACTGATGAAGACCAAGAAGAATATTAGCTCTTTGGGCAAGAACGGATCTGTCGCGAGGATCGACAAAGCCGAGGACGTCGATAAAAAGACCAAGAAGCCGGTGAAGCCAAAGGAGAACGCGGATAAAGACGAAATCAATGGCGCTAAGAAGAAGAGGATAGTACGCGTCGTGAAGAAAGTCGTGAAGAAATCGTCCGACAGTTCGGAGAGTAAGTCCGACGAGAAGGAGAGAACGTCGAAGCTGTTGATGAAGAAGAAACCCGCGACGAAGAAGGAGAAGAGTCCCGAGACACCAAATGTCACAGCACCAGATTCGATCAAGGGAAACAACCTCGATGATCAGAGCATCGTGAAATCATCCTGTTCGAAACAGACGGAATTGGATGGAATCGTTCAGGAAATGTCGTTTGCGAAGTCCAGTGATGCTGGTGAACATCTTACGCAAAATACAGATACGTCGTCCAAAATCGATATTACGGAAGATCAAGCTGGATCGAAGTCTGACGCGAACTTGTCATTCATCGATCAGACCAGTTCCGTGCTTCAAAATACTTCGAACACTCCGAGTCCTGTAGCTCGCAACGATTCCAACTTTAATGTCAATCAGATTAAACAGCTGGAACAACATCGACCGAGCAGAGCGGGTCTGAAACTCGATTTGTCCAAGATACCGCAGCACACATTCAGACACACGACTCCCAAGAGAGACTCACCCAAGTCCGGATCACCCAAAGCGAATCCTGCTATGGGATCACCCAAGGACAATCCTGTGGCGGAGAGTGGCGATAAACTGGTAGACTGTCTGTCAAGGATGACGCATCACGCTAACATCACCGGCAACAAGATCATTATCGATAAGCCCTTACGTGCCAAGGACGTTGCTGAACTGAAGCGAGAGGTCACCGAATGCGTCAGAATCATGGAGAACCACATGGAGTCGCGAAACGATCGCTCAGACTCGCGAACCGTCGATGATTGTTCGACGTTAAACTCTCTCGCAAGCGACGAGAAGCCGAGAGAGAGCGCGATAGATACGCCTAGAGAGATCAACGACACGGACAACACTAAGGTGGCTAAAGAGTCGCCATCGGAAGATTGCCTGACCAGCGAGATGTTCTCGCCCGAAGAGCCGGAGAGCTTCGATTCCTGGTCGATCTGCTCAGCTGATCTGAACCACAATCGTGGCGATCTACATTCGCCGCTGCTGTACTCGCCTACGTCGCCGACGTCGTACTCCCTATTCATGCGCGGCGACAGTTCGGAGTCGGTGATAGACCGAATACGAAGACGCAGTTTCTACTCGAGGTTCAACGACCGGAAGAGACCGTCCCTGACGGCGCCGCCGCCGGGGGTGAGCAGCGCGACTCTGCCCAGGAGACTCAGCTTCAACAGCTCTAGGGAAAGGGAGCGCAGTAGGCTGTATTACGGCGTTTCCAGGACGAGGTAAATTAAATTGACACCATTCTCATTTTCCACCTCTTCTTCTAATCGTCTTAATTGTTTTTAAAAATTGCGATTTTTAATGACTTTTTAAAATTCTTACGATCAGTAGAGAATACTAAGTCTGACAATAAAGTTGTTGATTATCACTGTATCCCCTTCAAAATAGTCCCCTTGGGACAGGCATCAGTGTATAGCTTCCCAAGAGGACTACTTTGAAGAAGACAATCATCAATAAAATATGTAGCAATTGTACCATATAATAATGTATTTAATATAACTCATAAAATTTATATCTATCTATATTTCATAGATCGGACAACAGATACGGTTCATATGGCGATGAGATATCCTGCCGAAAGTCGCCGGTCGACCGAGAGAGATACAGTGACTTGTCGTCATCGCACGGTCATCACAGTCCGGAGGCGAAGTCCCTCTACGATCATCATTACTTGCCGTCTTCTTCGTACGATTCTTCGAAGAAGAGATACGTCAAGTCACCGACTTCGGATCTGTCGCGCGTCAAGTATCACAGCGCGGACGTCATCTCGGACAACGATCTCGCGGTTTCAGGGATCTACAAGGGTACCATGTCCAGATCGTCCTTGAACGACTCTGGTGGCACAATGACGGATTTCTACTGCAATAGGGGCGCATCGACCACTCTGCCGAGAAAGTACGGCTCCACCGTAAGCGGTCTCGAGCCGAAAAGCGTGGAGTACTATGAGGAGATCCTGTCACCGAGTAATCCTGACTATCTCTCGCCGCGCGATACCTGCCGATCGCCGTTGCTGGACAGCTACCTGAGCAGATGCGAGAACGGCTATCACAACAACGGCAATGTCGCGGATCTGTCACAGTTCCGCGCCGACAGGCAAAGGTCCTACGCTGATAGGATGGCGGATGTAATGGAGCTCGGCGAAGGGAACAGCAAACTATTCGGTGAGCAGGAAGGGTATATTGAACAAACGCGTTAAATTGTTCTTGTTGAAAGGTCGTCAACTTCAAGAACCATCTCTAACTTTGAAGATTATGAATATTTTCGTGAAATATATAATCACTCTTTAATTTACATATTCTTTGTTTTAATTTATAGGATGTAATTGAATAAAAATATTTGCCTTTTTCAGAAACATAATGCAACGTTTTGGCAAAACAAGAGACGCATCCTCGACAGCTGCAGATATATTCTGTTATGGAAACAGAACTGATTTTTAATTCAGATATAGAGAAAGTAATTTTATAAAAATAATATACCGGAATAGGAGAACGTCTTACTATTACAACGATTTTATATAATATAGTTTTATGATACATCAGTGAATCTCATTGCGCGTCAAAGTCTTGCGCTTCTTTATCACGATGATGAAATAATTGCGACGGCAGTAAAGATGCGGAATCAAGAAATATTAAACTAATACATCGAATGCATCATGTTGAAGTACAATGATTTCCGGTTAAGCATGATTTTTTTTACTGGGTTAGCGAGTCATTTCTTTAGCGAGTTCGAATCTTGAGACATCAAAAATTAATAATTTAGAAGCTATTTTATATGATATTTTGTATGTGAAGAGAGAAGCTTTTAATAGATATATACAAGTTTTCAAGAAACTTATATTTTTTCACGTTATACAATTTCGCATTTGTAATTCAATTTAAAAAAGAAATATATATTAAAATTTCTATTACACAAATTTATAATATACATAAATTCACATGAAATACAAACACAAATATATATTTTTTGTTATAAAATAATATTTGTAAACAACTGTCAAATCACGTCAAAGAGTTATCGAAATCGTGTCTCATAGCTTTCTTATAACCGGAAATCATTGTATATGTTTGAGGTTTTAAAATTATTTAAAATAATTCTTTCTGATTCAAAGATCACGTAAATTTCGTTTAACATAATATAAATATTTATAGAATAAACATTCATTTTAATTGATTTTTTTCGTCAATCGTTTTTTGGATCAGAAAGGATTAACGAAGAAATGCAAAACAAAATAGTATCTCGACTATTTTTTATCGAGTTTACTTAGGAATATTT
Organism: Prenolepis imparis; assembly: GCF_030444845.1. Taxonomy (NCBI): domain Eukaryota; kingdom Metazoa; phylum Arthropoda; class Insecta; order Hymenoptera; family Formicidae; genus Prenolepis; species Prenolepis imparis. The sequence continues at coordinate 1,489,851 of NW_028141165.1, forward strand.
TCAAGTCTCTTTGACAGCGGAAAACAATTGCATTGACATATATTTTCGGTGTCTCAATGCGGATTACAAGAGTATACTTGGCTCCAATATTTATAGAAATATAAATATAAAGATCGGCAGCTATATATTGTTATAATTATCGCGAATAGTAGAGAAGAAATCTCGCGTTTGTGTCATTATTCGTTTCATCGGTCTAAACTCGCGTTCCAAAGTGTCAACTGCTGTACGAATATTGTGTGCATGTATAGCCATTTTTTTCTTAAAAAAATATTCGATATTATTCATATATTTTTTACTATAAAAAAACAATTTTTCGATGCGTTAGCTTTAAGTGAATTATGTCAGGTATCGTATATGCGAAATAAGAGATGTCCACTGCGTCATCAATTAACAAGCGATTAATCGCTTGCGTAATGATTTATTCGAAGCAGAGCGTGACGCTTTAGGACGCAATGTCGGAGACTTAATAGAAGGAAACGACGCTTTAGTTCCTTATGCCTTGTACAGTCGAACTTTTATATTCTTATTTCCGTATTTCTCTACTCCTTCCTCCTCTCTCATTGCTTCACATGTGTGAAGAGCAACGGGAGAGAAAAATCGGGGAAAGAATGGGAACTTATATACAGGAGGAAAGAATAAGAGAGGCTCGACTGTGACATTTATGAAAAATTTCTGGTTGATTGCACGAGAAAAAGTAGACAACGATGTTATAGGCCTGGAAAGCTCTCTGACTGATCGGCCACGGTCTTCCGCTTGTTATGTATGTGTTTTCTATCGATATACATATTTTAAAATAAAGATATATATATATCAATATTCTCTCTTCAAGTACTTCTTCTATCAGCGTCGTCGCTTCTGTTATCTCTGCGCGAATAACGTCGTTTGACAACGAAAGATCTTGAAATTAGCTCAATCAGATGTTCGATTTTTCTGTTTTTCCTTCTACATTCTACAATTCTACATTATGATGAAAAGAAAATTGGAAAGTTTCGTCAATCAGGAAGTGAAGAAATTATGGCGACCCACTTGCTGACGAATCCTATCAAACTGCGCTTTTATACAGAGAGATACGAGAAGGAGAACAAGTTGACAAGTGTGCGAGAAACGTTCACGCCTTCTGTTCGAACGAAATCGTTGACCGGCAAGTTCTATGCGAAACACGATGTTATCCCACCGTGGGACATCCAAGAAGACGACATCGATTTGATCAAACGACAAGAGATGACACCTAAGGATATCTATTCATTTAGGCCACCGGCGGTGAATATGGAGTAAGTCATTGGGATGAAGAGAGACTCTTCAGTTTCAATGACAGATCATTTGTGTCCAGATACGGCTGGTTCTCCGCGCCGCTGATACCTATCGCGAGGGATCCGAGATTGCGCTTCTCCAGGAAACAATCGGATTTTATAACGCACGAGCTCGCACGCCGGAAACTGCAGGGGGGTCCACTGGAAAGGAAATTCGCCGGGATACCGTTCAGAACGTGACACTACTCGAGATACATTGTACGATTTGAAATAAAGATAGAGTCTTCTTTCAAATTTTCTTCCGAGTTTTCTTCCAAGTTGTAGAAAAGAGGAAGAAAGTTCGATACATTGATTCGAGCCTATGTTGTGTACCGCCGTTCACATGGCAACAGATACTCTTTCGCAAGATGGCATAGATCCCCTAAACCCTAAAGTGTACGCGTTTTTCATGTCGAAATACACAGATTCGGAATACACGAAGACGGGAAAAATTTGTACGTCGCTGTAGCTCATCATGAATTTTGTCGAAACGAAGAGTACGATTATTTTCAAGATTCGGTAACGATGTTGTTAACCATATGATCGATGTGTCGAACTGTCATCGGAGATGGCAGACAGGGCTTTCCGCATTAAAGTACAGCTAGACGTACACGCGGTACGTGTCTTTCTCCTCGTCGAACACACAATTCTCTCTCATACGTCATAAAATTATTCACGTCAAAGGGACATTTTTCCTCTTCATCTCGTATAGGTAACGTGCCCCGGCGTTTGGCTGTGTCCCAATGGCAAGGTGGCCCTGCGAATCGAGGCTCTCGACTCCTGCGCGGAATCTCGCAGAATAAACCCGATCTTCCCGCTGCTGTTCCACGACAGGTTTACATTCAGCAAGATCTTCGCTCGAACAGCCTCCCTGGCGGAGCTGCAGCGCATTTTGGAGCGGGAGTTTCTGTTCGCGGAACTGATACAGTGGACGACCTCGGCCCACCGTCGTGGCATCACTCTGGCCACGTTTGAGATAAATCTAGCGGACTTACTGTATCCCGCGCCGTGCTTCAAGGGTCTATTGGCCGGAGTGGATGTAGATCTGTTGATGGAACCGACCAAATGCTTTCCCGTACGTTTCGCATTAGGCATCTCTCTGTCCTATATATTAGACTTCTCATCTCGCCGTTTTTGCGTATCACAGGGTATCATAGCACCCAAAATCGAGGTCTCCACGAAAACGGTTGTCGAGGAAGTGTCGGGCTCCTATGACACAAGTATGAGCAAATGTTATGTCGTCAATCCAAAAATGATTAACTCTAAGGTACTTCATAGACGAGGATCGGCGACATGTCAAGTGCATAATTTTTGATAAACGTTTCATTTCTTTTTTTTCTCACCTTCTTTCTTCCAATGTTTGAACATTAGCCGGGATCTCTGTAACGTCTTGGTCCTATGAATCTGTACATTTCAGCAAACGACGTGCGGACAGAGAAAGAGGCCGGTCAAGGGTATTATCAGGCAACGAAGAGTCTGCCATACCAAGCCGAGGTCCCAGAGCTGTCGACCGTATGTATTATTATATACCGTATGTATTCATAGATACTTTTCTATTATTAATGTTAATAGCAATACATACGTAGATATTTACTCCTGCAATAGATATCGTCAGAGATGTAGCAGTGTCGGCGATTCTCATCACTGTGATACCACGAGCCAACGCATCGATCAGTGTTATCATTCAGTAAGGAAGGATTCTCGACCATGTGTTCGCAGACAAGCTGACGTCGTACGCGACGATAATATTCATGTTACGGACAATTGTCCAGTTTGTTTGAAGTACAATTGTTATTTTTCTAAATGCTACGACGATTCGGACATAGCCAAAAGATGTATCGACGTTAAACGTCGATATCACAGACGGTTGTCGGATACCGGAGAATGCTGCTGTATTTGTAGACCGTCCGATGAGCGAGAAGAAGCAACGGTGTCATTGTAAGTTCATTGAAAAATATGTGTTTCTCAACAAATTTTTTACATTGGCATGTTTTTACAGATTACAATCAAAAATCAGAAATCTTCAGAAAGCTCGAGAAAAAGTATGCGTTACTGAACCTATGGTGGAGTAAGTGAATGAAATTATCATGTCGAAAATAAAACGTTTTGATATATTATTTAAATTTTGAAAATATTATTTCAGAATCGAGGAGAGCGAGTATAGTCGGGATCACTCCCGAGGCTACGAGTTTTACAAGGATCTAGAAAAATTTTATAAAAGAATGTACAAGCAGGCGAAATTACGAGCGCAGGAGGTCGATGGTTGATATTGAGAGAAATTGTTGTCGTTTAAATGTTTTCTACAAATTTTTGTATTATAAAATTTTTTTAAACAATGTCGATCGCGCTAAACGTTTTATATACACGATGTTCAACGAAAGAATCTCATCGGGAGAAGACTAGTTGTGATTGATTAAAATAATTAACTGATATAAGCTGTGTACAAGCTTGTTGTTGGTAGAAAGTGTTCAAATGTGATTAACATTTTTTTCAGAGATGTTGTAATAGAGATACGAGTACAATACATGCTGTGTTCTTTTTATCAAAGTAGGAGTTATCATATAAAAAAAATTGATTACATACGTAAACGATGATACGTGTAAACACGTGCGAAGATGCGAGGAGTTTTGGAATATATGTATGTACAAAATAAGCGTAAACACTGTTCCTTCTCCTTCACGGTTTGTACGCTTGACGTCCGTCTCTGTATGTCGGCGCGTCCGCGACTCGGATGCCACGTAAAGCGACGGATTTCCTTAAAAGCGCCGGCGTTCTGAGGTGTAAGCCGCGTCCTTGCGGGGTCCAAGCCCTTAATGAGACGCGTTCGTTTTCTTCACCAGCGATCGCGATCCATCCTGTGACAATTACGGCCATGAGATTGAGAGATCACGATAAATGTGTTACTGAAGCTTCTCTTATTTGTTGTAAGGAAACATTACCCGCGTTGGATAAAACAATATCGGCGACTGACTCGTTCTTTCTGATACCAGTGACTTCCATCTCCTTGGATCCTAATGCGGGCCAATGTTTCAATCGGTCCGGGTCGCTCTCGGGTACGACGAACGCTTTCGTTTTGAGCAACTCGTTGTATATATTATCCGCGTCCGCAGTATTGGTTATAGTAATCGGCAAATCTCTGCTCGAGAATATCGTACACCTATAAATGACATTGTTCTCAATATACTTGAATATTTTTCAAGTTATTATAATCTATTATTCGATAATTATACGTGTGAAAGAATACCTGATGTAACTATCGCCCTTCAAGTAATCCAGTCTGCCGATTCCACCCAAAAATATCGTCTGATTTGTTTGCAGAATAAATGTTCGAGGCGAGAATATTCTTGTCGGCAAAACTGACAAGAGTTCCGGTGTCGTTAACAGATCTAATATTTGATCTGGTTGAATGGTACCGGGAGTGTCGTAACACCAGCGGCTGTGCTTATACTCTTCCCTAGTTTCGTCTAAGCCAAATTGCTTGTGATTCCTGCCTTTTTCTTCCAAGAACAGATCGTTCTGTTCCTTAATTTGGAATTTCTCTTGAAACGTTCTACCGATGTGACCTAAATTAGGATATTATAACATATAGTATAATGATTACATATGAGATTGTTCATCGCGAGGTGATATTTGATGATACATACTTTGCAATGTAGCATGTTTTAAATTGCGCGTTGTTTTGAACAGATCGTTCCTTGACAACTGTTCAGCTTGTTTATACAGTTGTTCCTGTCGCAATCGCATCATTCTCATATAAAGCCTCCACCTAAGGGGATTTAAAATAGGAAATTTCAGCAGGTTCAAGGTTGTACCCGGCCAGGGAGAGATGGTCGCACGTTGTACAAGATCCACAGCCTTTACCTTGCAATAATCGGATTGCAGCAACGCATTAAACAGAGAGGACTTGCCCACATTTGTGCATCCAATCACATAAACGTCTCCTAAAAATTAAGATATATATTTTGAGTGTACCTATATTTTTTCTCTTCTCAAATTCAATTTTTTTTCCACATGCTTACCTTTATATTTCCACAGAGTATGTAATTTATTTATCAGTTCCTCTATGCCGTAGCCAGTTTTCGCGGATACGAGCGCTACGTGTCTGATTCTCTCCTTCCTGATTCCTGTACTTTCCACAGCCTTCGACAGACACTCCTTAACGTGATTGAAGAAGTTTCGCGAGTCCTGAGGTAGCAGGTCAATCTTATTTCCCACTACGAACACCGGCGTCGCAGAATGCAGCACGCTTTTTATCTCTGGCCATATGCTACACGGAAAATCCGTAAGATCGACCATCAGGATGACGGCGCATTTCTTTGTCTTTATTACCTTCAGAAGTTTCGGATACTCGTCCGCCGATACCTTCACTTCCAACGTGGTGTTATAGTACTTCATGAAGTGGCATCTCTGACAGATCATGGTTTGCAGTTGCCTCTCTTTTTTCCCCAGAAACAGCTCCGAGGGCATGTAACCCGGTAGAGCGTGATCCTTGCAATGCAACAGGGCGCCGCATCCGCCACAGGGGACGGAGCTGATACTAGAGTTCGGATCCGGAGTGCCGTAATTGCTGAGCCACGTGTCGTCTTGCATGGTATCGTCGTACTGCTCGACATCGACCATCCAGTTAGGAGGAACGTTGGATAGATTTGTCTTGTACGAGGGATCCGTTTCCTCCAAATAATCCTTCAGGATGAGCTGTTCCCCTTTGTCCGAAGCCACCTTCTTCTCCTCCAAGTATCTATCGTACAGAGCCTTATACTTGTCGTTCAACGGTATCGAGTCTTCTTGGAAGTTACTTTCGTCCAAGTCGCTCGATGACGTTGTTGTATTCACACTGTACTCATCTGTACTCGCGTACGGCATATGTACAGGTTTAACAGACTTAGTCGACGGATGCTCTTCCTGGGGACGATCGTCGTCACCCTCGTTGTCTCTTTTGTCCAAAAGTATACTGTAGACAGGCACGTTGACAAGCCTTTTGACTCGCTCTCGACTTTGAACGTACTCAGTCGTCTTCTTCATTATGAAACGCTTCATATAACCCATCCTCACTTTCTGACGATCCAGATAGTCGCAGTAAATTAATTTCTCTCGCAGTGCCTGGACCCTGGGATCCACGAGCGATGGAGCAGCATCCTTCTTCGCATCGCACTTCGTGGAATAAGCGAAAGTCTGAACCAGGTTCTTGTACCTGGTGCGAGAGGTTCTCAAGTGACAGTACGTGTTACCCACGTAATTTCTCCACGCTGTACGGCTCGTGGAACTGATCAATTTAACGCTACTTGCAGACAGCATGGTGGAGATATGAAACGTACCTCAGTATGACATCATTGTAGGTTATCTGAGACTGTAAAAAGCGGAATTGGAAAAATTAAATTATTATTTATACGATTCGAAATATAATAATTTAAGTATAATGTAGAATTGAAGAATCAAGTTCACAATGTGTTAAATAGAATTACTGATGAATTAATTATGAGATATAATGCATACAATTTCGCACGTGCATGACCAGAATGTAAACAGAGACCTCGGAAGCAGCCATCTTGGTTAAGGTTATATTCAAGAAGGTTAGGACCATCCAATGCCGTATACCGTATATAGACCAAGCTGCGCCTACGTATATGCGTCATTGTATGCATTGCATAAGAAATGATTTGATTAATTTTTGTATGCATATATTTATGGACCAATCAATTTTTTTATGTATATATGTTTATGCACTATACAAGTTTAGGCCCTTGCACAATGCCAGGCAACAGGCAATAAGAATAGAGAATAGAAAATATTCACTAATAGGAGCAAGAAATAATATTTTAATGATAATTGTGATAAATGATGATGAAGAATTCTCACAACACTTTAGTAAGAATAATATATACTGTGATTTGAATGTTTGATAGCAGAAGTATAGGAATGCTTAGATAAATGTCATTGAACGTGACGAAAGGACTAAAAATCAAAATTATTATGAAATTATATTATTCGTCAGAAATCTTTTATTAAGGAGAACTTTAGAATAATGTTCCGTGCAATAGATTCGAAGTACACATTACAAAATACATTTTATGAAATTGTAAGATAAAGAAATAAAACAAATTAATTAATAAATAAATAATAAATTAATTAATAAAATAAATTAATAAATAAAATTAATTAATTAATTAACAGTAAATAAATAAATAAAGTAAACAAATCTATTTAGGACTTGATCAATGTATGGACACATGCCTTGGAAATCCAAATTACTTTGTAGATTAAGAAAGAAAATTATGTTTTTTATCGGTTTTTTATTGGTACAGAATACAAAATTTTTTTTAATTGAGAATATATATGGCACATGTGTCTTGAGCGTTCATTGTTCATTTGGCCATTTTGCTCCTTTTACATACATTATTTGATTGATTATTTGTACTATTTATTTGCACTGGTCATTTTTGTACTATTGATATCATTTGTGTATACTGTTGATTACACTTATAAATTATACTATATTAGTATACGTTAATTATTACATATGTATTTTATAACGTAGATATTATTAAATTGAATATCTATTATTATCATTTAATTCTATGTCTTTCTAATATAATTTTTATTATAGGATGTGCAAGCAACATCTTTGGGACATATTTTAGATATCCAATATATTGCAACGTAAATGAGACTTTCCAGGATATCTTTTGGATGTTGCATGGGACGTTCCTATGCTTCTATACTTTGTATATAATAATAAAGGGTCTTTATTATTATACACATATTTTATGTATATCCACTCATATGTTGCTATATTATCCATTATATACTCTATATTCTTTTCCATATTACGCATTTTTTTATCAACATCTTCCTTTGAATTTCCTTGAAAAACATTTGTCTTCATCATTTGAAGAATTTTTGTCCATAAAGATTTTTTCTTCATTTTTGGATTCCGGAAACTGTTTTTATGGTCCAGATAATTGTTTAAAAGTAATTTTGTTGCTTCTTTAATCCATGAAAAGTTTTTTTCAAAATCTACAATTATTCACAAATAATAAGATATTAATTATTTTCTCTAATAATAAATAGCAAATTAAATAGAGATATGGTTTACATACCAGTATATTTGCTCTCAATAGTTTGGTCTACAATTGAAACCAATTCTGCTGATGCAGTTGTAGCATTTGCAAAATACTGCGACAACTACATAAAATCTGTATCTGAAAGAGATTTAAAATATTTTGAGTTAAATTATGCAGTAATAATATCAAAATAGTAAACAAATAAAAAACAATAATAAATAATAAACAAATAAAAAGTTTAACAAGCGCAAAGAGAAAAAGAAATTATTAAATATAAAAAAAGAAAAGAAGAAAAAATTAGTTGTAAAAATACTAAAAAGAAACAAAAACATATATATTATGTATTGTATATACTGGGTGAGTTTAAATAAGTGTGAAAAATTTTGAGAGATTCTTTGTCGAAAATTAAGAGATAAGGTCTTTCATATAATTCTATATTTCTCCCTGAGAAGTTAATACACTCCTTCAAGGGGGAGGTAAAAATTGGATTTTTTTTTCACAAATTTTGAATAAGTTAGAAAAATGAAATTTAATGAACATTTTCTGGTAGAAAAGATACTTATTAATATTTTTTAATTTTTCCGTATTGTTATATAAGGGGCTGAAACTAGGACCCTTTGTTCAATTTTTGATTAGAATTTTTTAATTGGCCAGAATATTGTCATCTAAAAATATGTGTTAGCTAGATTCCTTTAGAAATTTTTTTACTTCTCTTTTTTGTAAAATCAATAGTTCTCAAGAAAAAAAAAATATAGTATTTCTTCTAAAAATACAGGAAAAAAATATTAATAAGTATTCTTTCTACCCCCAGTGGAAAATGTTCATCAAATTTCATTTTTCTAATTCACTCAAAATTTGAGAAAAAAATTAAAATCTAATTTTTACCTACCCTATTGGAAGACTGTAACTGCTCAGGGAGGATATAGGATTATATGAAAGACCTCCCTTAATTTTCGACAAAGAATCATCTAAAATTTTTCGCACTTATTTAGAATCACCCTGTATATTTACCTGACTGTAAGCTTGAGTGGACCTCTCCTGTATCAATTATACTACATTGTGCATCACCGATTGTATAATTATAACACACTATACATATCAATCCTGAGATTTTCAAAATTTATTTTCTCTTATTTATAATTATAAATTATTCGTGTTTATTTGTGAGTTAAATGTGTCGCTATATATTTTGTTTTACATGTTAGGCAACAAAAAAATTAGATAAAAAAATCGCTGCGTTTAAGAGAAAAAACATTGTCAGTGAACACCTTATGACACACTTGCGAAAATGGCTTCTGCACATACAGGACGCGGAAACGCTTGTCACGCGGCAAGAAGCGACGCGATAGCCAATCAACGTGTCATTTTTTTTAAAGAGCTGTATGTTTATTGGCTACTGCGTCGTTTTTCCTTAAGAACTGTATGTTTATTGGCTACCGCGTCGTTTTTCCTTAAGAGCTATATATTGATTAATATTTAGGATTTCTGTATACAGGACGCGGAAACGCTTGCTGCGCCTGCGCGACAAGAAGCGATGCGATATCCAATAAACTCACAGTTTTTACTAAAAGCGGTACGTTGGTGCGAATTTGTACTGCCTTCAAACACTAGAGAACACATAAGTTTAAAAAATAACTCAAAGATTTTTCTAAATATACTGTACATAGTGTACATCATCAAAAAACCTTTGTATACGCATGTAGACACGCATATTACATACACAACGTTTAATGTTTAAATATATAATATAAATAGTAACATTGTTAAAATATAGAAACATATAATTCATACAAATATATGTTATAATTCTTATTACAAATGTCTTTTAAAACAATATTCGAAAAGGCAACTAAAAAAAACAATGAAAAATGTGTAAGAGATATAGGCACATTTATCATATTTTTAACTGTATAAAAGATTTTATACAGTTTATTAATGAAAACAATTAAATTTCACATGAAAGTTCCGCAAGAAACATACACTGAACTACGAACAAAACATTAAAACTTATATATATATATATATATATATATATATATATATATACAATATAAGATGTTTGATGGAGTTGCAGCGAAATAAAAATATTCATTAAGGAAGAATCTGCAAATGATGACAAAATAGAAGATTTCAATATGATAACAGGATTTCTAGCAAAAGGATGTATGATGATTTAAGAGCGTTTAAAGAAAAGCCTCGTGCGATAGCCAATAAGAGTCAGGCGAATGGATTGACACTTTTATAAATATCTCATTTATATTTTTCAGAAGTCATACGCGAGTTCGTCATTGTCATAGTGTCATCGTTGTGTGTGTAACGAACTTAGAGACAACCATTTTAAATACGATCTGGTAAGATCAATAAATTATAATATTATAAAGTTAATTATTGATATCTTACATCTTATATAGTAGTATATCGCCGAGTTGTTCTTCAGGGTCTCGTTCTTGCAATATGCGATATTTATTACATGTTTTGGTACAATAAAATCATCAGTACGAATGATTTACTGCAATTTTTTATATCGTAAAATTCATGTATAATTCTAAAGACTCATTGACGTCGACACTTGTCATTTATATATTAATTATCACATATTATTTAGAGTACGTGATATTTTATTAATGTAATTTTATATTTTTTCCACTATTATGCATAAATAAATTGTTGAACAAATATATCAAAATCGGGAATGAAACTGCGATCAGCTTCACAAGAAATTTATTTGATAGAAAAGAATCGGATGTATAATTTTTTTAACTTTATATAAATATCAATCTAAAAATCTAAAATATTCGATTAAACCACAGCCAAACAAAAATGCTCATTAAAGAAAAATCTGCAAATAATGACAAAATAGAAGATTTCAATATAATGTCAGGATTTCTATCAAAATAATATATAACTTAAGGACGTCTAGAGATAAATAGCCTCGTGCGATAGCCAATGTAAGTCAAGCGAATGAATCAACACTTTATAAATATCTCGTTTATATTTTTCAGAAGCACGTTCGTCATTGTCGTAGTGTCATCGTTGTATATATAACGAACTTAGAGACAATTATTTCAAGTACAATTTGGTAAGATTAATAAATTATAATATTATAAACTTAATTATGATAGTATCTTACGCAGTAGTAAACCTTAAGTAATATGTCGCCGAGTTGTTCTTCAGTGTCTTGCAATATACATCTAATATTTGTTACAAGTTTTGGTACAATAAAATCATCAGTACGAATTTACTGCGATTTTTTAACATAAAATTCATGTATAATTCTAAAGACTCACCAACGCGTGGACACTTGTCATTTATATATTAATTATCATTATTATACAGTACGCGATTTTTTATTAAAATAATTATATTTTTATTATGTGTAAATAAATTGTTGAACATATATGTATATATCGAGATAGAGAATTAAATCGATCATGTTATACAATATATAATTATCATATTATTTTATCATCTTAATAAAAAATCATAATAATGATTTATAAAAATACTAGACATTAATCTTACTTCGTAATTATTGATTTATACGCAATAAATTTAAGAGAAAAGTAACGACTTTGTATCAATAACAAATAGCGAATCATCGAAAAGTTTTTGCCTGAATCTTTTAGACGTTGTTGTTGCTATCTTATTTTAGTATCGATAGCAAATATAAACGTCTTGTCCTCGCGCAATTTCACAGACATTTAGAAGAAGAATTTAAAAATTATTGATTTTCTAATTCTCATAAATACGTTACTCTTAAATTAGATAATTATTATCTATACCTTGAACGAAAATTTATTATAAAAATGATACACAATATTAATTACCTATTATATTAAGTAGAACTTGCAAAAAATTACATCTCATCGATCACTTTGATTTTCAGATATATATTATAAATCTTTTCGCAAGTTTTACTAAACTAAATTGTACTATTGTTCTTTTCTGATTAATGTTCTTGATAAATTGTCTAACACATATATCAATATCGAGAATAAAATCGATCATCTTTACAAGATACAATTATTATATTAATTTGTCATATTAATTAAAAATTATAATAATGTTTGTAAGAGTACTAGATATTAATCTTACTTCTTAATTATTGATTTATACGTAAGAAATTCAAGGGAAAAATAACGGCTTTATCGAAAATAAATAAGGAATTATCGAAAAGTTTTGCCATTTATGTTGTTGTTGCTATCTCATTATAGATAGCAAATATAATCGTCTTGTCCTTCGTGCAATTTCACAGGCATTTAGAAGAATAACTTAAAAATTATTATTGATTTTCTAGTTCTCATAAATACATTATTACTTTTAATAGTGACAATTATAATTTTTGCTTTAACTGAAAATTTATTACAAAAATTACAATAATTATCTATTATTAAGTAGAACTTGTAAAAAGATTACATCTCATTGATCACTTTGATTTTCACATATATGAACATCTCTGTAACTTTTATCAAACTAAATTATATTGTTCTTTTCTCTCCAATTTCTTGATCAGTTTTTCTCTTGTTATGTATTTATTCTTATTATTTTTACTATTATTTTCATGCCATAAAGATCTCTCTTATGCGGGGTCTACAATAGAGTCGTAAAGTCGTAAGTCATAAAAAATTGACCAATCATAATTGAATGTGAGGAGAATAATCGACTGTGATTGGTTAACTTTTTATGAGTTACGACTTTACGACTCTATTGTAGACCCCGCATTAATCTTATTTATTGTACAAATTATCTTTTTAATTTATTTAAATCTGATTGTGAACTATTAGACAAGAATACATACATATAAATATAAAACAAATGTTTTTTTTGCAGACGATTAATATTGCATTGCATACTTTTTACACCGACAAAAAAAGATTGTGATTAAATAAATTACAATCTCGAATCTTACTAAAGTTTAAGTAAAACATTATTAAACATTCGTTTACACACGATGCATTTTACTAGTTTAATGAGAATCTTAAAAATTTTTGTTTTTATCTCATGGATATCAGGTAAGATGACAAGTCATACAATATACATATACATATAATACTATAATATGAATTATACATATTTATTTAATTAATATTAATATATTTAATTTGAATCATAAAAGATGGAAATAATGATTATTTGCATGCTTTCTATGTTTCTTTTAACAATTCTATTTTCTTTAAATATTTTTTGAAGAAGTTAATATAAAAAAAAAATTATATATTATATTAAAGTTAAAGAATGAACATACATACAACACCCACATACACATTTTTTGTGAGTTTATGGAAAATATAATAATATATTTTATTTTATAAATCTTGTTTACAGAAATTACTATTTACAAAAAAGAAATATACACACACACATATAACCTGTTTTACTAATAATCTGTTTACATATAATTGTCTGTAATCTTATTACTAATAAATAAATTAATTGATAATAATTTATCAATTTATGTATTGGATTATTATATAATAATTGTGTTCTAGTTTTTACGATATGTAGAGCAATTAATGAGACACATGTGATAAATATGAGATACAACATATCAAAGTTCGGTATAGAACATGACATTCCGCAAGAACAGGTAGGTCCTAAGAGTAAAGGGCCACCTCCCCCAAGAGAACCCCCTCGAATCGATGACTCAAAATTTGAAATTTATTTGATTATTGCGTTAATAGCATTTCTCGTAGGAGTGGTAATATTTATGAACTGGTAAATAGACAGTATATATTGCAATAGAGAAAGTTTGGTTTAATTTGTTATAAATATTCTCATTATTAAAAACATTTTTTATATTTTATTTACGATTTTTTATTATAACAGCTTTAATTGTACTCAGTTCACAATAAGAATTATCAGAAACATACCTAATATCATTCGTTATGTATACCGCAACTTATGTCGGTTGATATCGATTGTCACGGATGTACGTAACTGGTTAATTTTTTTTCGCGCGCGGCCTGCCCCGGCAGCTGTTTTTGAAGACAATCAGCAAGTCGATTATCAAGACGGAAGAGTTGATTTGAATATGCAACGAGTAAGTAAAATATTTTTGTGAAAGGCTCTGGTATTGCAGAACAATTGAAGATCAATAGGCCAATTGAAAGCGGTCTCGGTAAAAAGTAAAAAGTGCATCAATGATTTTCTTTTTGTGTTTATATTTTTTTATTACGTCAAACATTTCAGTTCCAATTGCTGAACCATCTTCAGCGACTGTTAAATCAATCAATAAATACAAATTAAGAGATTAAGCATTACAAACCTAATCTTATAAATAGATTCTTTAAAGTCAAATTTTTTCATGTACCTATATATATGATTAATAATTTTGAAACAAACATGAATGCATTGCTCTCTCCCGTGACTGTAAGAAAATGTAAATAGTAAATTATACAGAGTCTATTTCAACTCGATACAAGTACATTTGTTTTAAGATATACTAAAAAAAGCTTAATATAAGCATATAAACGAGTTCGCTGCAAATCCATGATTATATGACTTCTTTCATTCTTATAATAAATATGCTTCTAAACTTTCTTTTTCATCTTTATTAATTGTATACGTATAATAGTTATTATTATAGTAATAATATTAATTAATATCTCTAATCTTGCAGCCGCCAGATGAAGAAGAGCGTTATTAATTTGAAAAGTTGACATGAATGTTTTGCACACATTGTCGTAAATATTTACTTATCTATGATATTGATAAGATCTCGTAAGTATAGCCTCGTTAGCCCAAATATCAATTTCAAGTCGTTCTGACAATGTATACGTTGCTACACGATTAATTTTTAAACTAAAAAATAATTTAGTAATTGTGTAATGTAATCACGATGAGAGAAACATGTGTAATTAATTTTAACTCATATTCAATTCTTAAAAAAGTGAGCCATTAACAGTTATAAATTATAAAAAGTTTGTTAATTTAATAACGCAACTATTTTAATTCTTTCATTTTATGCTATTAAAAAGATTTTTTAAAAATATTGATCTCTTATATAAGTCTCAAAATAATCTTATATAAATATATGCTCTTATATATATATATATATATATATATATATATAAAAAACTTTTTTGTACGTACATATATATATATATATATGTACGTACAAAAAAGTTTTTTAATAAATAATTTAAACTAAAATATATAAAGGTCAAATTAAGAAGATTTATTTTCAGAATAGCAATATATATTTGGCATTTCTATATATGACATATTTCAAATAATTATATTTATTTAGTAATAAAATTATTTTACTCTATTAATAATTTTTAAATAAATGATGATCATTAATAGATTAAAAAATTAAAAGCATAACAAAATGATCATATGTGAATGTACTTTTCTCTCTAAAAGCCAAAATATTCGATATCATATAACAATTTCCTTTACAAATTAATTGTAATCAAAGATCTTTTTAAAAATGTTGCTATAATTATCTAATTGTTAGTTATAACAAAACATAGTTATAATCATTTTATTATAAGGATTCAATTTGTGTTATAAGTCAACAAAGTTGTCCAATAATAACGCACAATTTGAATTTGCAAATTTGCAACTATGCTTAAATGCATACATATTGTATAACCTTTGTTATTATTTCTCAATATCACAGAGTGATATTGACTTTTACTGATCAACAATTTTTCTGATCACTCATAGTGTCTCATGTGTAAATATTATTGTATACTACAGCAATTAATTGATTTAAAAAAAATGGATGAGTCAGAATAGATTTAACTATTATTATTTTATTTATTTTACATTCATTTTTTATCTTCATAAAAATTTGTTAAATATTTATTTATCATTCTATTAAAATAATTTAACATTATCCAAAAATAAAAATTAACTGTATATTAATTTAAAATAGTAATTAATTCGTTAATTAATTTAACTTCAAGTAAATTAATATATTTTAAGATTTTTTTCAATTTTTATCAAAATTTGTAAATTTAAAAATCGATGAGATTATGTGATTTTAATAAATAAAAAATTTTTTGTGTTAATTAATTATAACAAAAAAATTTAAATAAATTACTGCTAAAAATGTGGTAAATTATTTATTTTTTATTTATTACACATTAATTTTTTTAATATTATAATCACACAGTTTTGCTCTTTAGTCAAATCTAAAAAATCGAAAAAAAATAATAAAATAATTTTCATTTTCTTTAACAAAAATTAAATTTTATTTTTCAAATCTAGATTAACATTAAATATAAAAAATATAAACTACAAAATTGTTATAAGTAATTAATTACTCAATTTTTTATTAAATCATTTATATACATATACGTAATAATCTTATATATTAAAATTTATTAATAACTAACAATTAAATGTCAGTAAGTTGCTATGATATAAAATATAATATTACACATAAATAAATAATTGACAAGAGGCCTTGTAACTGAAAAAATGATTATAATTTTAACATTTTTGATTCTATTTAATTATCAGTATACGTGCAAATAATTAAAATATTGTGTTGTTAAAATATTGCAATTATTGTTTTATAATATTTATCAATCATATAGCAGTATCTAAAAATGCATGATTTATAAGAAAACTATAATTAATTAAAATTTTTAAGATAAAATGATTGTTATGATATTAAGAAATTAATATCATTCACATAGGAAATACTTATGTACACACGCGTCCTTTTCCGAAATATATGTAAGTTTCGAAATTACTGAAATTGTGTGATTTTAATACTTCCATGAATAATTTGTGTAATTATAATAAATTAAGAAAATAAAAATAAATTATTACTGTGAAAAACGTAGTAATTTATTTTTATTTATTTATTACACGGTTTATTTTAGTATTATAAGTGCACAGTTTTGTTTTTTTCGAAATATAAAAAAGTGGAGAAAACAATAGTAAAATAATTTATTTTTTTCTAACACAATAAACAAATATAGATTTTATTCTTTATTTTATTTAATTAAAATATTTTATGCTTTTATCGTACTATATATTTAGCAATATTAACGATATCTAAATGTATGGTTTATATGCGTATTGTAATTTTGCATATTGTATTGATTAATATATACATTATGAATATCAATTTGTACAACAATACTTCGTTTGCGAGATTTTGAAATTTAGTAAGCACAATTTTGTGAGAAATTTTTTTCCGTCTTAATGAGCATGTGTTTACATACTACTTTATATCGTTATTTGTGTTATTGACGAATGTTTTCTGCATAATATAAACTGTACAATATTATTTTAAAAAATACAATTATTAAGAATTTGACCAATTATTAATTCTTGTTTTTTTGTTAACAAAACACCTATAAAAATACTGCAAAATTAATTATCGATTTGCTATGGAAACGAATTATACCAAAATTAAATGTAATATATTTATTGATCCTAAGTTTGTTGCGTACAATTTAAAATTTATGCAAAGTGGAATTTTTTAAAAATGTTTCTTGTAATATTTACACTTTTTACATTTTTTTTCCAAGCCGGGAGATTACTTGGATAAACCGAAGCAATTAACAATGTCGATAGAAAAGAAATTCCATCTAGTTTCATGATTTCATTTATCTATAGTTTTATAAAATGAAATTTTATCTAGAATCTAGAACTGCCAACAATTAAATATCGATAAAATATTAAAATAGAAATTACAATAAGAAAAATCTCATTATTGTTTACTAATTATATGGCCAACATCAGTAATACAATTCGGAAAATGTAGAATATTTAATTTACGTATGAATATATATGCATATGTTATGTATTAAAAATTTTTTTATAATTTAAAATATAATACAAAAATTACAATATATATGTGTATATATATATAATACAATAAATTATAAATTCAATATGTGTCGAGATTGCAATTTTTTATGCGAGTGAAATTTATCCCGTATTGCACGATGCTATTATTGAAAAACACTGTCTAAAATTATTTTTTCACATGAGTTTGTAACTTTTCGCGAGTAAAGTTTATTTTATATTAGACATTCTTTATAAATATGCATATGAGTTAAGAAATTGTAATTTTTTGTAAAATCCTATATTAAAATTAAAGAATGATGTATTACTTTATGTTAATTGTGATTGCTAATTTAAAAAAAATTAAATTATATTATAGATGCAGAATCAATAAAGAAGATAATATCTCGATGCCAGCTGTGTAAGTACATAAAAATAATGACAAGTTGTATATTTTTTAATCATAAAAGACAAAGTAATAAAATGTTTTCAATTTAAGTGTTTTATTTTTTGAACCGCAATAGGCGGATGACTATATGACTGTAATATAAGTATTTAAAAGTAACTTAATTACAAAATTATTTAATAAACAATTATTAATATTAAATATATATATATATTGTATATTAAATAAGATATTTTCAACATTGCTTATTAAATGTTTATTTGTATAAATTTTTCTTAATTGTATTAAAAATTTGTGTAAAAATTTATATAAAATTTTATTATTTAGTTGGCCTATGATATGTAAAAAAGCTTATTATTATTTAGAAATCAATAATTTGAAGAAAATTTAAAGTATTTAAAATTTATATACGCATACACACAAATGATTTTTTTAAAATATGGAATATTTTAATATTTTTTTACTGTATAATTTGCAAATAATTTGTAATTTAAATAAAAAAACACGTTATCTTTATTAAATAATTTCGTCATCTTTCTAGAAAATAGAAAAAGAATCGGATGTGTTTTTTTGTGAATATCAATCTATATTACTTTCTTTATGTGAATATCAATCTTAAGATGTTCGAGATAGAGTTAATTGATTGATAGAGTTAGTCGGCCTAATAAACTAAAATAAATATACTTAAGGGAGGATCTGCATATAACTACAAAACAGATTTCAATATAATGTCAGGATTTCTTTATATGATGATTTAAGAACGTCTAGAGATAAACAGCCTCGTGCTATAGCCAATAAGAGTCAGGCGAATGGATCAACACTTTATAAGTATCTCGTTTATGTTTTTCAGAAGCCATACGCGAGTTTGTCATTTTTATAGTATCATTGTTGTGTGTGTGTAACGAATCTAGAGGCAATTATTTTAATTACGATCTGGTAAAATAAATAAATTATTATATTATAAAGTTATATAATTATTAATATCTTACATAGTTGTGTATTTTAAATAGTATATCGTGGAGTTGTTTTTCAGTGTCTCGTTCTTGCAATATATAATATTTATTACAAGTTTTGGTACAATAAAATCATTAGTACTTTACTGCGATTTTTTATATCATAAAATTCATGTATAATTCTAAAGACTCATCGACGTCAACATTTGTTATTTATATATTATTTATCACATATTATTTAGAATACGCGATATTTATTAACGTAATTAATATTATTTTCTTTATTATGTGTAAATACAGTGTTGAACACATATATCAAAATCAGGATTTAAATCGATATTCACATCTTATTATCTCACATATTATTTTGTCATATTAATTAAAAATCATAAAATAATGATTGTTGGTAAGAATACTAGACATTAATTTACACGCAAGAATTTCAATAGAAAATTAACGACTTTATCGAAAATAAATAAAGAATCAACGAAAAGTTTTTGCCTTTTATATGTTATATTATATGACTTATTACAGTTGCTATGATCTTACAAAGTCTCGATAACAAATACAAACATCTTGTCCTTCGCATAAATTTTACATAAATGTGAAAAAGCACTTATATCGTTATTAATTTTCAAATATTCTAGTTTTCATAAACAAATTATACTTACTACAAGTTATTTTAATTATAGCAAGTACTATATCTACTCTACCGAAAATTTATTACAAAAATGGCATGTTGATATACGTTATTAACTATAACTAAATTGAATTTTTGAAATGTTCTTGATGACCGTTTTTTTATTAATCTTATATATATATTTTTTTCATATATGTTTTTTGCAAAAAAGTAATACAGTATCGCTATATTAATAACGCAAGCGGCATAGAAAAGATTGGATAAAAACAATTATGATTTCGAATCTTATTGAGAAATTTTGATAGGAAATTATTAGATATTTATAATGCATTTTACTGGATTAATGCAAATCTTAAAGCAAGTTTTATATTTGTTTGTAGCTATTATTAGTTTCTTCCTATGCATATCAGGTAAGACGATAATTTATATAATAATATATAAGATTTATTTAGTTAATTTTAATATTTTTTGTTTGCGTGATTTTTACATTCTGTTGTTCTTTTAATATTTATCAAAAAAATAAATGTAAAAAGGAATTATATGATAACCATTAAAGTTAAGAAGTACAGAATATATATATTCTAAGTTTTTTTAAAAATATAATAATATTTATCTAATAATATATGTATATCTTATTACATATATAAATCTGTTTTATTAATAACATGTCTGCATATAATTGTACATATTCTTGCTACTAATAAATAAATTAATTGATGATTACTATATTAATTTATATGCATTGGATTATTAATAAGAATTATTTTTCACTTTTTATAGTAATACTACCAATTAGTAAGACACACATTAAATTTGATACAAAAAGTAGTACTGAGATAAATGCACCAGATATGAATAAAATATCTCCTTCATTCCTAGAGATAATAGAAGGAACAATTTTTATTTCTTTGGCAGTACTGATTATATTTCTTCTTATTACCCCTCTATTGGCAATTGTCCTACTTGCTTGTCAAGATTACTGGTAAACCGATATTTCTTAACATTAATGTGTATACTTATGTATATACTTTTACATTAAATATGTGTATGTTTCATGTGCGCGCGCGCGCTCGCGTGTGTGTACAGGGTGTTTTCTAATAAATGGAAAGTATTGGGATGGATTCAGGACACAAAAATAAATAAAGTTCATGTAAATATATGTCCGTTATGACCTTATCAAGTTATAGCCTGTTTTATTTTTTAGCGCAGAGTTAAATTTTTCCGTATAATAAAAGTTTAGCTCTGTATTATCATAGGCTAATCTATATATAAGATGCATGTTTGCCATTTCATTGTTTGATCAAGTCATAATTTTCGCTTAATATTGCGTTAATAGTACTAATGTATGATACGAATACCTTGTCTTTGACTGAGCACAAGATACAAACCGAACACTTACAACACATGTGTTTATTATAAATTAGCAAGATTTTAAGTCCTTTAAATTTTGAAGAAAAATAGCAAACTGATATCCAAGTATGCTATCCTTAACTTTGTTGGGAAATAAAACAGTAACAAGACTCGGAAATAAGATTATATCGGACATATGTTTATATGAAGTTTTTTCCTAGTCGTTTTAGTTTAAGCCGTTAATAAGAATAAATTCCAATTGTCCTTTTTGATAATAAAATCAAAATAATCTTTAATTTTTCGAACGCAATGCCATGTTCTTCTTTTTATAAAAATTAAAAAGAATCAGATAACCATTATTCATTTGTTGAATCATAATCAAATTTATATTTTGATTTCCATATTCACACACACACACACATTGTTATATAATAATTATTTACTGCAATATAGAAAGTTTTATTTAATTTGTTACAAGTATTTTTGTTCTATAAGTATTACAAAAAACATTACATTTTTTTTTTACATATTATTACAATTCCTTATTGTTACAGTCCAGATTATATTATGCCCATCATAGAATTTCTCCACTTAAATATAATAAACAGATTGAGAAACTTCGCGCGTTCATACTTTCGCGCGCAACGAGAGGGTTCGCCAGTTCGTGGAGATAACAGAGTTTATTGGATTGCAATGGGCTACGTGAGTAATATATGGAGTAATTATATGCAGAGTATATTTCAACTAGATAAAAGTACATTTGTTCTGAAACATACTGAAAATAAACATAAGATAATCATATAAACGAGTCCGCTATAAACACACAACATATTATATAATAGTGAAGCATTTAGAAGCATATTTCACTCATCGAAGAAATGAAAAAGATTCGTATAAACGTGAATCCAGAAATACTTCTTTTTCAGTTATAAATTAGTTATACATTTGTTATATAAATAGTTTATCTAAAGTTTGGCTAAAATACTTTATTAAAAACAAGTTGCAAATAATTTTTTCTTTGCAATTATCCGCATTAATGTCTCATTGACTGTCGAAGATGATCAAACATTTCCAAAGTATTTTGAATTTTGTGATACGAAACAATAATAAAATATTATTATTGCTATTCATGAAGTATCTTTAATTCTCAGTAATTAATAGAAGCATAAGTAAAAAGTGTGAAAAATGTCTCTATAAATAAAAATCCAGAAATTTAAAATATTAATAAATTATCATACACAGAGATTGGTTCCCATAATTCTCCTTCAACTAAATATTGCAAAACTTTGCCATAAACGAAAGATGTTTGTAATGTAAAAAGATAGCGTTTGTGGACTTATATTCATATGACTTCTTTCATTCTTATAATAAATATGCTTCTAAACTTTTGTTTTCATCTTTATTAATTGTACACGTATATTAGTTATTATTATATTAATAATATTAATTAATATCTCTAATCTTGCAGTCGTCAGATGAAGAAGAGTGTTATTAATTTGAAAAGTTAATGGATTAGATATTGATAAGATCTCGTATAGCCTTGTTAAGCCTGAATCTTAATTAATTTCAAGTCGTTCTGACAATGCATATACGCTGCTACACGATTAATTTTTAAGCTAGAAAATAATTTAGTAATTGTGTAATGTAATCACGATGAGAAAAACATGTAATTAATTTTAACTCATATCCAATTCTTAAATAATTGATGCTATTAACAGCTACAAATTAAAAAAAATGTTATTAATATAATTAAAAATATTTTGTGTAATTTTGATATATCAAAAAATAAAGTTAAATTACTGCTAAAAATGGGGTTAATAATTTATTTTTATTTATTATACATTTATTTTTCAATATTATAATCACAGTTTTGCACATGATAAAATATAAAAATTTGGAAAAATGTAATAATAAATTAATTCTTATTTTCTTAAATAGAAATCCAATTTTATTTTTTAAATTTAGATTTAACATTAAATATAAAAAATATTATAATTTACAAAATTATAAAGTAATTAATTAATAAGTTATAATAAGTTATAATTAATTAATTAAACCTACAGCACACGGTACGATTTTTCGTACTGGATCTGATAAGATTTAGTAACATACTAAAAATGCACCAATCAGAATGCAGCATTTCTAATATCTTACTAAATCTTATCAAATCCAGTACGAAAAATCGTACCGTGTGCCGTAGGCTTTAGTGTTATAATAACTAGTGTTATAATTACAATTAATTACCTAATCTTTTAATAAATCATTTATATAGACATAACAATTTATATATTACATTTATATAATAAAACGTATTAATATTTAACAAGTATATATTAGCAAGTTGTTATGATATAAAATATAATATTACACATAAATAAATAATTAATAGGAGAACTTTATAATATTAATTAATAATTGTAATTTCAACATTTTATGTAAAGATTTTTGATTATATTTAATTATCAGAATGCGAGTCCCTTAAAGAAAGAACCTTGTATTGTTTTGCGATCTTCGCAATAAATAATTAATTAAAATTATCAGCGCACGAATTAATATTATTATAATTATGTCAATTTTTATAACGCTATTTTATTGTCGAAAATTCAAAAAGGACATAAATAGTGTATATACATTTATTTTCTAAATTTACACACACTCGTAAAAAATGTTCGGAATTACATATGACATTATAATCGCGTGTGTAACTAAAGAATAAAATAAATGTATGCGTATGTAAAGTCGAACAATGCTTATTTAAGCGTGCCTTTTAAAAAACAGTAGAGATAAAGTGAGAAGGACGCGAAGAGAATAAGAAAAATATGAGAAGAAAGTCTTTTCTATACATTAAAGTTAAAGAATGATGTATTACTTTATGCTAATTATGACTGCTAATTTAAAAAAAATTAAACGATATTGTAGAATCAATACAAAAGATAATATTTCGATGCGAAATGTGTAAGTACATAAAAATAATTTGACAAGTTGTATATATATATATATATATATATATATATTTGTAATTATTAAAAATGAAGTAATAAAATGTTTTCAATTTAAGGATTTTATTTTTTTAACCGCAATAGGCGAATGACTATATGACTGTAATATAAGTATTTAAAAGTAACTCTTAATTACAAAATAAACAATTATTAATATTAAATATATATATTAGATAAGATATTTTCAACATTGCTTGTTAAATCTTTATTTGTATAAATATTTCTTTGTTGTAAAATAGTTTTAGTATTTTTTATGTATATATAGTTGACATGTAATGTGTTATTATTTAGAAATCAATAACTCGAGAAAACAAATTTTAAAGAGTTTAAAATTTATACGCATACACACACATACACACATAAAATTTTTCAAAAGACAAAATATATTAATATTTCTTTACTGTATGATTTGCAAATAATTTATAATTTATATAACTAGAAAAACACACAAGTGCGCGCAATGCGCGCACTATTCTTAGATTTTATATAAAAAAAAAAAATATTTTTATATAAAATTTGTTTCAGCTTGATTAATATTTATTGATAGAAATCAGCTGATTAAAGCGTTAATTAGTTAATTACACTTTAAAATAATAGTATGTAATAAAAATTATAAAATAATATGTTTTAAATAAAATGTTATACTACATTAAATTTGATTAATATTTTTTAACAGAAATCAGCTGATAATTGTGCGCCGTATGGGGTCCGCGGTGTAAAAATATTAATTTTCAATATTTTAAAACAAGCCAAAAATTAATCTTTCATATATTTTATCAGTACATTGTCTGCAAATTTTGATGGTACCATCAGCATACCAGCCTCCAAACTTTTTGATCTAATATACGTAAAATGAATCCGGGCCGTATAGGATCCGCGGCTCAAAAAATTTAATTTTCAGTATTTTAAAACGCGCCAAAAATTATTCGTTTACATATTTCAACAGTACATTGCATGCACATTATGATGGTACCATCACCATACCAGCCTACAAACTTTTTGGTGTAATATACGTAATATAATTGTGGGCCGTATGGGAATCGCGGCTTAAAAGTATTAATTTTCAATATTTTAAAACGCGCCAAAAATTATTAGTTTACATATTTCAACAGTACATTGCCTGCACATTATGATGGTACCATCAGAATACCAGCCTACAAACTTTTTGATCTAATATACGTAAAATGAATCCGCACCGTATGAGATCCGCGGTTTAAAAATTTTAATTTTCAATTGTTTAAAGCGAGCCAAAAATTATTCTTTCATATATTTTAATATTACATTGACTGCACATTATGATGGTACCATCAGCATACCAGCGTACAAACTTTTAGATCTAATATACGTAAAATGAATCCGCGCCGTATAGGATGCGCGGTTAAAAATTTTAATTTTCAATTGTTTAAAGCGAGCCAAAAATTAATCTTGTATATAATTCAACTCTACATTATATGCACATTATGATGGTACCATCAGCATACCAGCGTACAAACATTTTGATCTAATATACGTAAAATGAATTTGCGCCGTATGGGATCCACGGTTTAAAAATTTTAGTATTCAATTGTTTAAAGGGAGCCAAAATTAATCTTGTATATATTTCAACTCTACATTATATGCACATTATGATGGTACCATCAGCATACCAGCGTACAAACTTTTTGATCTAATGTACGTAAAATGAATCCGCGCCGTATGGGATCCGCGGTTTAAAAATTTTAATTTTTAATTGTTTAAAGCGAGCCAAAAATTATACATTCATATATTTTAACATTACATTGACTGCACATTATGATGGTACCATCAGCATACCAGCGTACAAACTATTTGATCTAATATACGTAAAATGAATCAGCGCCGTATGGGATCCGCGGTTTAAAAATTTTAATTTTCAATTGTTTAAAGCGAGCCAAAAATTAATCTTGTATATATTTCAACTCTACATTATATGCACATTATGATGGTACCATCAGCATACCAGCGTATCTACTTTTTGATCTAATATACGTAAAATGAATCCGCGCCGTATGGGATCCGCGGTTAAAAATTTTAATTATCAATTGTTTAAAGCGAGCCAAAAATTAATCTTGTATATATTTCAACTCTACATTATATGCACATTATGATGGTACCATCAGCATACCAGCGTACAAACATTTTGATCTAATATACGTAAAATGAATTTGCGCCGTATGGGATCCGCGGTTTAAAAATTTTAGTTTTCAATTGTTTAACGCGAGCCAAAAATTATTCTTTCATATATTTTAACATTACATTGACTGCACATTATGATGGTACCATCAGCATACCAGCGTACAAACTTTTTGATCTAATATACGTAAAATGAATCCGCGCCGTATGGGATCCGCGGTTTAAAAATTTTAATTTTCAATTGTTTAAAGCGAGCCAAAAATTAATCTTGTATATATTTCAACTCTACATTATATGCACATTATGATGGTACCATCAGCATACCAGCGTATCTACATTTTGATCTAATATACGTAAAATGAATCCGCGCCGTATGGGATCCGCGGTTAAAAATTTTAATTATCAATTGTTTAAAGCGAGCCAAAAATTAATCTTGTATATATTTCAACTCTACATTATATGCACATTATGATGGTACCATCAGCATACCAGCGTACAAACATTTTGATCTAATATACGTAAAATGAATTTGCGCCGTATGGGATCCGCGGTTTAAAAATTTTAGTTTTCAATTGTTTAACGCGAGCCAAAAATTATTCTTTCATATATTTTAACATTACATTGACTGCACATTATGATGGTACCATCAGCATACCAGCGTACAAACTTTTTGATCTAATATACGTAAAATGAATCCGCGCCGTATGGGATCCGCGGTTTAAAAATTTTAATTTTCAATTGTTTAAAGCGAGCCAAAAATTAATCTTGTATATAATTCAACTCTACATTATATGCACATTATGATGGTACCATCAGCATACCAGCGTACAAACTTTTTGATCTAATATACGTAAAAAGAATTTGCGCCGTATGGGATCCGCGGTTTAAAAATTTTAATTTTCAATTGTTTAAAGCGAGCCAAAAATTATACATTCATATATTTTAACATTACATTGACTGCACATTATGATGGTACCATCAGCATACCAGCGTACAAACTTTTTGATCTAATATACGTAAAATGAATCCGCGCCTTATGGGATCAGGGGTTAAAAAATTTTAATTTTCCATTGTTTAAAGCGAGCCAAAAATTAATCTTGTATATAATTCAACTCTACATTATATGCACATTATGATGGTACCATCAACATACCAGCGTACAAACTTTTTGATCTAATATACGTAAAATGAATCCGCGCCGTATGGGATTCGCGGTTTAAAAATTTTAATTTTCAATTGTTTAAAGCGAGCCAAAAATTATTCTTTCATATATTTTAACATTACATTGACTGCACATTATCATGGTACCATCAGCATACCAGCGTACAAACTTTTTGACCTAATATACGTAAAATGAATCCGCGCCGTATGGGATCCGCGGTTTAAAAATTTTAATTTTCAATTGTTTAAAGCGAGCCAAAAATTAATCTTGTATATATTTCAACTCTACATTATATGCACATTATGATGGTACCATCAGCATACCAGCGTATCTACTTTTTGATCTAATATACGTAAAATGAATCCGCGCCGTATGGGATCCGCGGTTAAAAATTTTAATTATCAATTGTTTAAAGCGAGCCAAAAATTAATCTTGTATACATTTCAACTCTACATTATATGCACATTATGATGGTACCATCAGCATACCAGCGTACAAACATTTTGATCTAATATACGTAAAATGAATTTGCGCCAAATGGGATCCGCGGTTTAAAAATTTTAATTTTTAATTGTTTAAAGCGAGCCAAAAATTATTCTTTCATATATTTTAACATTACATTGACTGCACATTATCATGGTACCATCAGCATACCAGCGTATATACTTTTTGATCTAATATACGTAAAATGAATCCGCGCCGTATGGGATCTGGGGTTAAAAAATTTTAATTTTCAATTGTTTAAAGCGAGCCAAAAATTAATCTTGTATATATTTCAACTCTACATTATATGCACATTATCATGGTACCATCAGCATACCAGCGTACGAACTTTTAGATCTAATATACGTAAAATGAATCCGCGCCGTATAGGATGCGCGGTTTAAAAATTTTAATTTTCAATTGTTTAAAGCGAGCCAAAAATTAATCTTGTATATATTTCAACTCTACATTATATGCACATTATGATGGTACCATCAGCATACCAGCGTACAAACATTTTGATCTAATATACGTAAAATGAATTTGCGCCGTATGGGATCCGCGGTTTAAAAAATTTAGTTTTCAATTGTTTAAAGAGAGCCAAAAATTATTCTTTCATATATTTTAACATTACATTGACTGCACATTATGATGGTACCATCAGCATACCAGCGTACAAACTTTTTGATCTAATATACGTAAAATGAATCCGCGCCGTATGGGATCCGCGGTTTAAAAATTTTAATTTTCAATTGTTTAAAGCGAGCCAAAAATTAATCTTGTATATAATTCAACTCTACATTATATGCACATTATGATGGTACCATCAGCATACCAGCGTACAAACTTTTTGATCTAATATACGTAAAATGAATTTGCGCCGTATGGGATCCGCGGTTTAAAAATTTTAATTTTCAATTGTTTAAAGCGAGCCAAAAATTATACATTCATATATTTTAACATTACATTGACTGCACATTATGATGGTACCATCAGCATACCAGCGTACAAACTTTTTGATCTAATATACGTAAAATGAATCCGCGCCGTATGGGATCCGCGGTTTAAAAATTTTAATTTTCAATTGTTTAAAGCGAGCCAAAAATTAATCTTTCATATATTTTAACATTACATTGACTGCACATTATGATGGTACCATCAGCATACCAGCGTACAAACTTTTTGATCTAATATACGTAAAATGAATTTGCGCCGTATGGGATCCACGGTTTAAAAATTTTAGTATTCAATTGTTTAAAGGGAGCCAAAATTAATCTTGTATATATTTCAACTCTACATTATATGCACATTATGATGGTACCATCAGCATACCAGCGTACAAACTATTTGATCTAATGTACGTAAAATGAATCCGCGCCGTATGGGATCCGCGGTTTAAAAATTTTAATTTTTAATTGTTTAAAGCGAGCCAAAAATTATACATTCATATATTTTAACATTACATTGACTGCACATTATGATGGTACCATCAGCATACCAGCGTACAAACTATTTGATCTAATATACGTAAAATGAATCAGCGCCGTATGGGATCCGCGGTTTAAAAATTTTAATTTTCAATTGTTTAAAGCGAGCCAAAAATTAATCTTGTATATATTTCAACTCTACATTATATGCACATTATGATGGTACCATCAGCATACCAGCGTATCTACTTTTTGATCTAATATACGTAAAATGAATCCGCGCCGTATGGGATCCGCGGTTAAAAATTTTAATTATCAATTGTTTAAAGCGAGCCAAAAATTAATCTTGTATATATTTCAACTCTACATTATATGCACATTATGATGGTACCATCAGCATACCAGCGTACAAACATTTTGATCTAATATACGTAAAATGAATTTGCGCCGTATGGGATCCGCGGTTTAAAAATTTTAGTTTTCAATTGTTTAACGCGAGCCAAAAATTATTCTTTCATATATTTTAACATTACATTGACTGCACATTATGATGGTACCATCAGCATACCAGCGTACAAACTTTTTGATCTAATATACGTAAAATGAATCCGCGCCGTATGGGATCCGCGGTTTAAAAATTTTAATTTTCAATTGTTTAAAGCGAGCCAAAAATTAATCTTGTATATAATTCAACTCTACATTATATGCACATTATGATGGTACCATCAGCATACCAGCGTACAAACTTTTTGATCTAATATACGTAAAAAGAATTTGCGCCGTATGGGATCCGCGGTTTAAAAATTTTAATTTTCAATTGTTTAAAGCGAGCCAAAAATTATACATTCATATATTTTAACATTACATTGACTGCACATTATGATGGTACCATCAGCATACCAGCGTACAAACTTTTTGATCTAATATACGTAAAATGAATCCGCGCCTTATGGGATCAGGGGTTAAAAAATTTTAATTTTCCATTGTTTAAAGCGAGCCAAAAATTAATCTTGTATATAATTCAACTCTACATTATATGCACATTATGATGGTACCATCAACATACCAGCGTACAAACTTTTTGATCTAATATACGTAAAATGAATCCGCGCCGTATGGGATTCGCGGTTTAAAAATTTTAATTTTCAATTGTTTAAAGCGAGCCAAAAATTATTCTTTCATATATTTTAACATTACATTGACTGCACATTATCATGGTACCATCAGCATACCAGCGTACAAACTTTTTGACCTAATATACGTAAAATGAATCCGCGCCGTATGGGATCCGCGGTTTAAAAATTTTAATTTTCAATTGTTTAAAGCGAGCCAAAAATTAATCTTGTATATATTTCAACTCTACATTATATGCACATTATGATGGTACCATCAGCATACCAGCGTATCTACTTTTTGATCTAATATACGTAAAATGAATCCGCGCCGTATGGGATCCGCGGTTAAAAATTTTAATTATCAATTGTTTAAAGCGAGCCAAAAATTAATCTTGTATACATTTCAACTCTACATTATATGCACATTATGATGGTACCATCAGCATACCAGCGTACAAACTTTTTGATCTAATATACGTAAAATGAATTTGCGCCGTATGGGATCCGCGGTTTAAAAATTTTAATTTTCAATTGTTTAAAGCGAGCCAAAAATTATACATTCATATATTTTAACATTACATTGACTGCACATTATGATGGTACCATCAGCATACCAGCGTATCAACTTTTTGATCTAATATACGTAAAATGAATCCGCGCCGTATGGGATCCGCGGTTAAAAATTTTAATTATCAATTGTTTAAAGCGAGCCAAAAATTAATCTTGTATATATTTCAACTCTACATTATATGCACATTATGATGGTACCATCAGCATACCAGCGTACAAACTTTTAGATCTAATATACGTAAAATGAATCCGCGCCGTATAGGATGCGCGGTTTAAAAATTTTAATTTTCAATTGTTTAAAGCGAGCCAAAAATTAATCTTGTATATATTTCAACTCTACATTATATGCACATTATGATGGTACCATCAGCATACCAGCGTACAAACATTTTGATCTAATATACGTAAAATGAATTTGCGCCAAATGGGATCCGCGGTTTAAAAATTTTAATTTTCAATTGTTTAAAGCGAGCCAAAAATTATTCTTTCATATATTTTAACATTTCATTGACTGCACATTATGATGGTACCATCAGCATACCAGCGTACAAACTTTTTGATCTAATATACGTAAAATGAATCCGCGCCGTATGGGATCCGGGGTTAAAAAATTTTAATTTTCAATTGTTTAAAGCGAGCCAAAAATTAATCTTGTATATATTTCAACTCTACATTATATGCACATTATGATGGTACCATCAGCATACCAGCGTACAAACTTTTAGATCTAATATACGTAAAATGAATCCGCGCCGTATAGGATGCGCGGTTTAAAAATTTTAATTTTCAATTGTTTAAAGCGAGCCAAAAATTAATCTTGTATATATTTCAACTCTACATTATATGCACATTATGATGGTACCATCAGCATACCAGCGTACAAACATTTTGATCTAATATACGTAAAATGAATTTGCGCCGTATGGGATCCGCGGTTTAAAAATTTTAGTTTTCAATTGTTTAAAGAGAGCCAAAAATTATTCTTTCATATATTTTAACATTACATTGACTGCACATTATGATGGTACCATCAGCATACCAGCGTACAAACTTTTTGATCTAATATACGTAAAATGAATCCGCGCCGTATGGGATCCGCGGTTTAAAAATTTTAATTTTCAATTGTTTAAAGCGAGCCAAAAATTAATCTTGTATATAATTCAACTCTACATTATATGCACATTATGATGGTACCATCAGCATACCAGCGTACAAACTTTTTGATCTAATATACGTAAAATGAATTTGCGCCGTATGGGATCCGCGGTTTAAAAATTTTAATTTTCAATTGTTTAAAGCGAGCCAAAAATTATACATTCATATATTTTAACATTACATTGACTGCACATTATGATGGTACCATCAGCATACCAGCGTACAAACTTTTTGATCTAATATACGTAAAATAAATCCGCGCCGTATGGGATCCGCGGTTTAAAAATTTTAATTTTCAATTGTTTAAAGCGAGCCTAAAATTAATCTTTCATATATTTTAACATTACATTGACTGCACATTATGATGGTACCATCAGCATACCAGCGTACAAACTTTTTGATCTAATATACGTAAAATGAATCCGCGCCGTATGGGATCCGCGGTTTAAAAATTTTAATTTTCAATTGTTTAAAGCGAGCCAAAAATTAATCTTGTATATAATTCAACTCTACATTATATGCACATTATGATGGTACCATCAGCATACCAGCGTACAAACTTTTTGATCTAATATACGTAAAATGAATCCGCGCCGTATAGGATGCGCGGTTAAAAATTTTAATTTTCAATTGTTTAAAGCGAGCCAAAAATTAATCTTGTATATAATTCAACTCTACATTATATGCACATTATGATGGTACCATCAGCATACCAGCGTACAAACATTTTGATCTAATATACGTAAAATGAATTTGCGCCGTATGGGATCCACGGTTTAAAAATTTTAGTATTCAATTGTTTAAAGGGAGCCAAAATTAATCTTGTATATATTTCAACTCTACATTATATGCACATTATGATGGTACCATCAGCATACCAGCGTACAAACTTTTTGATCTAATGTACGTAAAATGAATCCGCGCCGTATGGGATCCGCGGTTTAAAAATTTTAATTTTTAATTGTTTAAAGCGAGCCAAAAATTATACATTCATATATTTTAACATTACATTGACTGCACATTATGATGGTACCATCAGCATACCAGCGTACAAACTATTTGATCTAATATACGTAAAATGAATCAGCGCCGTATGGGATCCGCGGTTTAAAAATTTTAATTTTCAATTGTTTAAAGCGAGCCAAAAATTAATCTTGTATATATTTCAACTCTACATTATATGCACATTATGATGGTACCATCAGCATACCAGCGTATCTACTTTTTGATCTAATATACGTAAAATGAATCCGCGCCGTATGGGATCCGCGGTTAAAAATTTTAATTATCAATTGTTTAAAGCGAGCCAAAAATTAATCTTGTATATATTTCAACTCTACATTATATGCACATTATGATGGTACCATCAGCATACCAGCGTACAAACATTTTGATCTAATATACGTAAAATGAATTTGCGCCGTATGGGATCCGCGGTTTAAAAATTTTAGTTTTCAATTGTTTAACGCGAGCCAAAAATTATTCTTTCATATATTTTAACATTACATTGACTGCACATTATGATGGTACCATCAGCATACCAGCGTACAAACTTTTTGATATAATATACGTAAAATGAATCCGCGCCGTATGGGATCCGCGGTTTAAAAATTTTAATTTTCAATTGTTTAAAGCGAGCCAAAAATTAATCTTGTATATATTTCAACTCTACATTATATGCACATTATGATGGTACCATCAGCATACCAGCGTATCTACATTTTGATCTAATATACGTAAAATGAATCCGCGCCGTATGGGATCCGCGGTTAAAAATTTTAATTATCAATTGTTTAAAGCGAGCCAAAAATTAATCTTGTATATATTTCAACTCTACATTATATGCACATTATGATGGTACCATCAGCATACCAGCGTACAAACATTTTGATCTAATATACGTAAAATGAATTTGCGCCGTATGGGATCCGCGGTTTAAAAATTTTAGTTTTCAATTGTTTAACGCGAGCCAAAAATTATTCTTTCATATATTTTAACATTACATTGACTGCACATTATGATGGTACCATCAGCATACCAGCGTACAAACTTTTTGATCTAATATACGTAAAATGAATCCGCGCCGTATGGGATCCGCGGTTTAAAAATTTTAATTTTCAATTGTTTAAAGCGAGCCAAAAATTAATCTTGTATATAATTCAACTCTACATTATATGCACATTATGATGGTACCATCAGCATACCAGCGTACAAACTTTTTGATCTAATATACGTAAAAAGAATTTGCGCCGTATGGGATCCGCGGTTTAAAAATTTTAATTTTCAATTGTTTAAAGCGAGCCAAAAATTATACATTCATATATTTTAACATTACATTGACTGCACATTATGATGGTACCATCAGCATACCAGCGTACAAACTTTTTGATCTAATATACGTAAAATGAATCCGCGCCTTATGGGATCAGGGGTTAAAAAATTTTAATTTTCCATTGTTTAAAGCGAGCCAAAAATTAATCTTGTATATAATTCAACTCTACATTATATGCACATTATGATGGTACCATCAACATACCAGCGTACAAACTTTTTGATCTAATATACGTAAAATGAATCCGCGCCGTATGGGATTCGCGGTTTAAAAATTTTAATTTTCAATTGTTTAAAGCGAGCCAAAAATTATTCTTTCATATATTTTAACATTACATTGACTGCACATTATCATGGTACCATCAGCATACCAGCGTACAAACTTTTTGACCTAATATACGTAAAATGAATCCGCGCCGTATGGGATCCGCGGTTTAAAAATTTTAATTTTCAATTGTTTAAAGCGAGCCAAAAATTAATCTTGTATATATTTCAACTCTACATTATATGCACATTATGATGGTACCATCAGCATACCAGCGTATCTACTTTTTGATCTAATATACGTAAAATGAATCCGCGCCGTATGGGATCCGCGGTTAAAAATTTTAATTATCAATTGTTTAAAGCGAGCCAAAAATTAATCTTGTATACATTTCAACTCTACATTATATGCACATTATGATGGTACCATCAGCATACCAGCGTACAAACATTTTGATCTAATATACGTAAAATGAATTTGCGCCAAATGGGATCCGCGGTTTAAAAATTTTAATTTTTAATTGTTTAAAGCGAGCCAAAAATTATTCTTTCATATATTTTAACATTACATTGACTGCACATTATCATGGTACCATCAGCATACCAGCGTATATACTTTTTGATCTAATATACGTAAAATGAATCCGCGCCGTATGGGATCTGGGGTTAAAAAATTTTAATTTTCAATTGTTTAAAGCGAGCCAAAAATTAATCTTGTATATATTTCAACTCTACATTATATGCACATTATCATGGTACCATCAGCATACCAGCGTACGAACTTTTAGATCTAATATACGTAAAATGAATCCGCGCCGTATAGGATGCGCGGTTTAAAAATTTTAATTTTCAATTGTTTAAAGCGAGCCAAAAATTAATCTTGTATATATTTCAACTCTACATTATATGCACATTATGATGGTACCATCAGCATACCAGCGTACAAACATTTTGATCTAATATACGTAAAATGAATTTGCGCCGTATGGGATCCGCGGTTTAAAAAATTTAGTTTTCAATTGTTTAAAGAGAGCCAAAAATTATTCTTTCATATATTTTAACATTACATTGACTGCACATTATGATGGTACCATCAGCATACCAGCGTACAAACTTTTTGATCTAATATACGTAAAATGAATCCGCGCCGTATGGGATCCGCGGTTTAAAAATTTTAATTTTCAATTGTTTAAAGCGAGCCAAAAATTAATCTTGTATATAATTCAACTCTACATTATATGCACATTATGATGGTACCATCAGCATACCAGCGTACAAACTTTTTGATCTAATATACGTAAAATGAATTTGCGCCGTATGGGATCCGCGGTTTAAAAATTTTAATTTTCAATTGTTTAAAGCGAGCCAAAAATTATACATTCATATATTTTAACATTACATTGACTGCACATTATGATGGTACCATCAGCATACCAGCGTACAAACTTTTTGATCTAATATACGTAAAATGAATCCGCGCCGTATGGGATCCGCGGTTTAAAAATTTTAATTTTCAATTGTTTAAAGCGAGCCAAAAATTAATCTTTCATATATTTTAACATTACATTGACTGCACATTATGATGGTACCATCAGCATACCAGCGTACAAACTTTTTGATCTAATATACGTAAAATGAATTTGCGCCGTATGGGATCCACGGTTTAAAAATTTTAGTATTCAATTGTTTAAAGGGAGCCAAAATTAATCTTGTATATATTTCAACTCTACATTATATGCACATTATGATGGTACCATCAGCATACCAGCGTACAAACTATTTGATCTAATGTACGTAAAATGAATCCGCGCCGTATGGGATCCGCGGTTTAAAAATTTTAATTTTTAATTGTTTAAAGCGAGCCAAAAATTATACATTCATATATTTTAACATTACATTGACTGCACATTATGATGGTACCATCAGCATACCAGCGTACAAACTATTTGATCTAATATACGTAAAATGAATCAGCGCCGTATGGGATCCGCGGTTTAAAAATTTTAATTTTCAATTGTTTAAAGCGAGCCAAAAATTAATCTTGTATATATTTCAACTCTACATTATATGCACATTATGATGGTACCATCAGCATACCAGCGTATCTACTTTTTGATCTAATATACGTAAAATGAATCCGCGCCGTATGGGATCCGCGGTTAAAAATTTTAATTATCAATTGTTTAAAGCGAGCCAAAAATTAATCTTGTATATATTTCAACTCTACATTATATGCACATTATGATGGTACCATCAGCATACCAGCGTACAAACATTTTGATCTAATATACGTAAAATGAATTTGCGCCGTATGGGATCCGCGGTTTAAAAATTTTAGTTTTCAATTGTTTAACGCGAGCCAAAAATTATTCTTTCATATATTTTAACATTACATTGACTGCACATTATGATGGTACCATCAGCATACCAGCGTACAAACTTTTTGATCTAATATACGTAAAATGAATCCGCGCCGTATGGGATCCGCGGTTTAAAAATTTTAATTTTCAATTGTTTAAAGCGAGCCAAAAATTAATCTTGTATATAATTCAACTCTACATTATATGCACATTATGATGGTACCATCAGCATACCAGCGTACAAACTTTTTGATCTAATATACGTAAAAAGAATTTGCGCCGTATGGGATCCGCGGTTTAAAAATTTTAATTTTCAATTGTTTAAAGCGAGCCAAAAATTATACATTCATATATTTTAACATTACATTGACTGCACATTATGATGGTACCATCAGCATACCAGCGTACAAACTTTTTGATCTAATATACGTAAAATGAATCCGCGCCTTATGGGATCAGGGGTTAAAAAATTTTAATTTTCCATTGTTTAAAGCGAGCTAAAAATTAATCTTGTATATAATTCAACTCTACATTATATGCACATTATGATGGTACCATCAACATACCAGCGTACAAACTTTTTGATCTAATATACGTAAAATGAATCCGCGCCGTATGGGATTCGCGGTTTAAAAATTTTAATTTTCAATTGTTTAAAGCGAGCCAAAAATTATTCTTTCATATATTTTAACATTACATTGACTGCACATTATCATGGTACCATCAGCATACCAGCGTACAAACTTTTTGACCTAATATACGTAAAATGAATCCGCGCCGTATGGGATCCGCGGTTTAAAAATTTTAATTTTCAATTGTTTAAAGCGAGCCAAAAATTAATCTTGTATATATTTTAACTCTACATTATATGCACATTATGATGGTACCATCAGCATACCAGCGTATCTACTTTTTGATCTAATATACGTAAAATGAATCCGCGCCGTATGGGATCCGCGGTTAAAAATTTTAATTATCAATTGTTTAAAGCGAGCCAAAAATTAATCTTGTATACATTTCAACTCTACATTATATGCACATTATGATGGTACCATCAGCATACCAGCGTACAAACATTTTGATCTAATATACGTAAAATGAATTTGCGCCAAATGGGATCCGCGGTTTAAAAATTTTAATTTTCAATTGTTTAAAGCGAGCCAAAAATTATTCTTTCATATATTTTAACATTACATTGACTGCACATTATCATGGTACCATCAGCATACCAGCGTATATACTTTTTGATCTAATATACGTAAAATGAATCCGCGCCGTATGGGATCCGGGGTTAAAAAATTTTAATTTTCAATTGTTTAAAGCGAGCCAAAAATTAATCTTGTATATATTTCAACTCTACATTATATGCACATTATCATGGTACCATCAGCATACCAGCGTACAAACTTTTAGATCTAATATACGTAAAATGAATCCGCGCCGTATAGGATGCGCGGTTTAAAAATTTTAATTTTCAATTGTTTAAAGCGAGCCAAAAATTAATCTTGTATATATTTCAACTCTACATTATATGCACATTATGATGGTACCATCAGCATACCAGCGTACAAACATTTTGATCTAATATACGTAAAATGAATTTGCGCCGTATGGGATCCGCGGTTTAAAAAATTTAGTTTTCAATTGTTTAAAGAGAGCCAAAAATTATTCTTTCATATATTTTAACATTACATTGACTGCACATTATGATGGTACCATCAGCATACCAGCGTACAAACTTTTTGATCTAATATACGTAAAATGAATCCGCGCCGTATGGGATCCGCGGTTTAAAAATTTTAATTTTCAATTGTTTAAAGCGAGCCAAAAATTAATCTTGTATATAATTCAACTCTACATTATATGCACATTATGATGGTACCATCAGCATACCAGCGTACAAACTTTTTGATCTAATATACGTAAAATGAATTTGCGCCGTATGGGATCCGCGGTTTAAAAATTTTAATTTTCAATTGTTTAAAGCGAGCCAAAAATTATACATTCATATATTTTAACATTACATTGACTGCACATTATGATGGTACCATCAGCATACCAGCGTACAAACTTTTTGATCTAATATACGTAAAATGAATCCGCGCCGTATGGGATCCGCGGTTTAAAAATTTTAATTTTCAATTGTTTAAAGCGAGCCAAAAATTAATCTTTCATATATTTTAACATTACATTGACTGCACATTATGATGGTACCATCAGCATACCAGCGTACAAACTTTTTGATCTAATATACGTAAAATGAATCCGCGCCGTATGGGATCCGCGGTTAAAAATTTTAATTTTCAATTGTTTAAAGCGAGCCTATAATTAATCTTTCATATATTTTAACATTACATTGACTGCACATTATGATGGTACCATCAGCATACCAGCGTACAAACTTTTTGATCGAATATACGTAAAATGAATTTGCGCCAAATGGGATCCGCGGTTTAAAAATTTTAATTATTAATTGTTTAAAGAGAGCCAAAAATTATACATTCATATATTTTAACATTACATTGACTGCACATTATGATGGTACCATCAGCATACCAGCGTATCAACTTTTTGATCTAATATACGTAAAATGAATCCGCGCCGTATGGGATCCGCGGTTAAAAATTTTAATTATCAATTGTTTAAAGCGAGCCAAAAATTAATCTTGTATATATTTCAACTCTACATTATATGCACATTATGATGGTACCATCAGCATACCAGCGTACAAACTTTTAGATCTAATATACGTAAAATGAATCCGCGCCGTATAGGATGCGCGGTTTAAAAATTTTAATTTTCAATTGTTTAAAGCGAGCCAAAAATTAATCTTGTATATATTTCAACTCTACATTATATGCACATTATGATGGTACCATCAGCATACCAGCGTACAAACATTTTGATCTAATATACGTAAAATGAATTTGCGCCAAATGGGATCCGCGGTTTAAAATTTTAATTTTCAATTGTTTAAAGCGAGCCAAAAATTATTCTTTCATATATTTTAACATTTCATTGACTGCACATTATGATGGTACCATCAGCATACCAGCGTACAAACTTTTTGATCTAATATACGTAAAATGAATCCGCGCCGTATGGGATCCGGGGTTAAAAAATTTTAATTTTCAATTGTTTAAAGCGAGCCAAAAATTAATCTTGTATATATTTCAACTCTACATTATATGCACATTATGATGGTACCATCAGCATACCAGCGTACAAACTTTTAGATCTAATATACGTAAAATGAATCCGCGCCGTATAGGATGCGCGGTTTAAAAATTTTAATTTTCAATTGTTTAAAGCGAGCCAAAAATTAATCTTGTATATATTTCAACTCTACATTATATGCACATTATGATGGTACCATCAGCATACCAGCGTACAAACATTTTGATCTAATATACGTAAAATGAATTTGCGCCGTATGGGATCCGCGGTTTAAAAATTTTAGTTTTCAATTGTTTAAAGAGAGCCAAAAATTATTCTTTCATATATTTTAACATTACATTGACTGCACATTATGATGGTACCATCAGCATACCAGCGTACAAACTTTTTGATCTAATATACGTAAAATGAATCCGCGCCGTATGGGATCCGCGGTTTAAAAATTTTAATTTTCAATTGTTTAAAGCGAGCCAAAAATTAATCTTGTATATAATTCAACTCTACATTATATGCACATTATGATGGTACCATCAGCATACCAGCGTACAAACTTTTTGATCTAATATACGTAAAATGAATTTGCGCCGTATGGGATCCGCGGTTTAAAAATTTTAATTTTCAATTGTTTAAAGCGAGCCAAAAATTATACATTCATATATTTTAACATTACATTGACTGCACATTATGATGGTACCATCAGCATACCAGCGTATCAACTTTTTGATCTAATATACGTAAAATGAATCCGCGCCGTATGGGATCCGCGGTTAAAAATTTTAATTATCAATTGTTTAAAGCGAGCCAAAAATTAATCTTGTATATATTTCAACTCTACATTATATGCACATTATGATGGTACCATCAGCATACCAGCGTACAAACTTTTAGATCTAATATACGTAAAATGAATCCGCGCCGTATAGGATGCGCGGTTTAAAAATTTTAATTTTCAATTGTTTAAAGCGAGCCAAAAATTAATCTTGTATATATTTCAACTCTACATTATATGCACATTATGATGGTACCATCAGCATACCAGCGTACAAACATTTTGATCTAATATACGTAAAATGAATTTGCGCCAAATGGGATCCGCGGTTTAAAAATTTTAATTTTCAATTGTTTAAAGCGAGCCAAAAATTATTCTTTCATATATTTTAACATTTCATTGACTGCACATTATGATGGTACCATCAGCATACCAGCGTACAAACTTTTTGATCTAATATACGTAAAATGAATCCGCGCCGTATGGGATCCGGGGTTAAAAAATTTTAATTTTCAATTGTTTAAAGCGAGCCAAAAATTAATCTTGTATATATTTCAACTCTACATTATATGCACATTATGATGGTACCATCAGCATACCAGCGTACAAACTTTTAGATCTAATATACGTAAAATGAATCCGCGCCGTATAGGATGCGCGGTTTAAAAATTTTAATTTTCAATTGTTTAAAGCGAGCCAAAAATTAATCTTGTATATATTTCAACTCTACATTATATGCACATTATGATGGTACCATCAGCATACCAGCGTACAAACATTTTGATCTAATATACGTAAAATGAATTTGCGCCGTATGGGATCCGCGGTTTAAAAATTTTAGTTTTCAATTGTTTAAAGAGAGCCAAAAATTATTCTTTCATATATTTTAACATTACATTGACTGCACATTATGATGGTACCATCAGCATACCAGCGTACAAACTTTTTGATCTAATATACGTAAAATGAATCCGCGCCGTATGGGATCCGCGGTTTAAAAATTTTAATTTTCAATTGTTTAAAGCGAGCCAAAAATTAATCTTGTATATAATTCAACTCTACATTATATGCACATTATGATGGTACCATCAGCATACCAGCGTACAAACTTTTTGATCTAATATACGTAAAATGAATTTGCGCCGTATGGGATCCGCGGTTTAAAAATTTTAATTTTCAATTGTTTAAAGCGAGCCAAAAATTATACATTCATATATTTTAACATTACATTGACTGCACATTATGATGGTACCATCAGCATACCAGCGTACAAACTTTTTGATCTAATATACGTAAAATAAATCCGCGCCGTATGGGATCCGCGGTTTAAAAATTTTAATTTTCAATTGTTTAAAGCGAGCCTAAAATTAATCTTTCATATATTTTAACATTACATTGACTGCACATTATGATGGTACCATCAGCATACCAGCGTACAAACTTTTTGATCTAATATACGTAAAATGAATCCGCGCCGTATGGGATCCGCGGTTTAAAAATTTTAATTTTCAATTGTTTAAAGCGAGCCAAAAATTAATCTTGTATATAATTCAACTCTACATTATATGCACATTATGATGGTACCATCAGCATACCAGCGTACAAACTTTTTGATCTAATATACGTAAAATGAATTTGCGCCGTATGGGATCCGCGGTTTAAAAATTTTAATTTTCAATTGTTTAAAGCGAGCCAAAAATTATTCTTTCATATATTTTAACATTACATTGACTGCACATTATGATGGTACCATCAGCATACCAGCGTACAAACTTTTTGATCTAATATACTTAAAATGAATCCGCGCCGTATGGGATCCGGGGTTAAAAAATTTTAATTTTCAATTGTTTAAAGCGAGCCAAAAATTAATCTTGTATATATTTCAACTCTACATTATATGCACATTATGATGGTACCATCAGCATACCAGCGTACAAACTTTTAGATCTAATATACGTAAAATGAATCCGCGCCGTATAGGATGCGCGGTTTAAAAATTTTAATTTTCAATTGTTTAAAGCGAGCCAAAAATTAATCTTGTATATATTTCAACTCTACATTATATGCACATTATGATGGTACCATCAGCATACCAGCGTACAAACATTTTGATCTAATATACGTAAAATGAATTTGCGCCGTATGGGATCCGCGGTTTAAAAATTTTAGTTTTCAATTGTTTAAAGAGAGCCAAAAATTATTCTTTCATATATTTTAACATTACATTGACTGCACATTATGATGGTACCATCAGCATACCAGCGTACAAACTTTTTGATCTAATATACGTAAAATGAATCCGCGCCGTATGGGATCCGCGGTTTAAAAATTTTAATTTTCAATTGTTTAAAGCGAGCCAAAAATTAATCTTGTATATAATTCAACTCTACATTATATGCACATTATGATGGTACCATCAGCATACCAGCGTACAAACTTTTTGATCTAATATACGTAAAATGAATTTGCGCCGTATGGGATCCGCGGTTTAAAAATTTTAATTTTCAATTGTTTAAAGCGAGCCAAAAATTATACATTCATATATTTTAACATTACATTGACTGCACATTATGATGGTACCATCAGCATACCAGCGTACAAACTTTTTGATCTAATATACGTAAAATGAATCCGCGCCGTATGGGATCCGCGGTTTAAAAATTTTAATTTTCAATTGTTTAAAGCGAGCCTAAAATTAATCTTTCATATATTTTAACATTACATTGACTGCACATTATGATGGTACCATCAGC
Source organism: Prenolepis imparis (assembly GCF_030444845.1). NCBI lineage: Eukaryota > Metazoa > Arthropoda > Insecta > Hymenoptera > Formicidae > Prenolepis > Prenolepis imparis. Next base: position 1,534,019 of record NW_028141165.1, read on the forward strand.
ATACCAGCGTACAAACTTTTTGATCTAATATACGTAAAATGAATCCGCGCCGTATGGGATCCGCGGTTTAAAAATTTTAATTTTCAATTGTTTAAAGCGAGCCAAAAATTAATCTTGTATATATTTCAACTCTACATTATATGCACATTATGATGGTACCATCAGCATACCAGCGTATCTACTTTTTGATCTAATATACGTAAAATGAATCCGCGCCGTATGGGATCCGCGGTTAAAAATTTTAATTATCAATTGTTTAAAGCGAGCCAAAAATTATTCTTTCATATATTTTAACATTACATTGACTGCACATTATGATGGTACCATCAGCATACCAGCGTACAAACTTTTTGATCTAATATACGTAAAATGAATCCGCGCCGTATGGGATCCGCGGTTTAAAAATTTTAATTTTCAATTGTTTAAAGCGAGCCAAAAATTAATCTTGTATATAATTCAACTCTACATTACATGCACATTATGATGGTACCATCAGCATACCAGCGTACAAACATTTTGATCTAATATACGTAAAATGAATCCGCGCCGTATGGGATCCGCGGTTAAAAATTTTAATTATCAATTGTTTAAAGCGAGCCAAAAATTAATCTTGTATATATTTCAACTCTACATTATATGCACATTATGATGGTACCATCAGCATACCAGCGTACAAACATTTTGATCTAATATACGTAAAATGAATTTGCGCCGTATGGGATCCGCGGTTTAAAAATTTTAGTTTTCAATTGTTTAACGCGAGCCAAAAATTATTATTTCATATATTTTAACATTACATTGACTGCACATTATGATGGTACCATCAGCATACCAGCGTACAAACTTTTTGATCTAATATACGTAAAATGAATCCGCGCCGTATGGGATCCGCGGTTTAAAAATTTTAATTTTCCATTGTTTAAAGCGAGCCAAAAATTAATCTTGTATATAATTCAACTCTACATTATATGCACATTATGATGGTACCATCAGCATACCAGCGTACAAACTTTTTGATCTAATGTACGTAAAATGAATCCGCGCCGTATGGGATCCGCGGTTTAAAAATTTTAATTTTTAATTGTTTAAAGCGAGCCAAAAATTATACATTCATATATTTTAACATTACATTGACTGCACATTATGATGGTACCATCAGCATACCAGCGTACAAACATTTTAATCTAATATACGTAAAATGAATTTGCGCCAAATGGGATCCGCGGTTTAAAAATTTTAATTTTCAATTGTTTAAAGCGAGCCAAAAATTATTCTTTCATATATTTTAACATTACATTGACTGCACATTATGATGGTACCATCAGCATACCAGCGTATCAACTTTTTGATCTAATATACGTAAAATGAATCCGCGCCGTAAGGGATTCGGGGTTTAAAAATTTTAATTATCAATTGTTTAAAGCGAGCCAAAAATTAATCTTGTATATATTTCAACTCTACATTATATGCACATTATGATGGTACCATCAGCATACCAGCGTACAAACATTTTGATCTAATATACGTAAAATGAATTTGCGCCGTATGGGATCCGCGGTTTAAAAATTTTAGTTTTCAATTGTTTAACGCGAGCCAAAAATTATTATTTCATATATTTTAACATTACATTGACTGCACATTATGATGGTACCATCAGCATACCAGCGTACAAACTTTTTGATCTAATATACGTAAAATGAATCCGCGCCGTATGGGATCCGCGGTTTAAAAATTTTTATTTTCAATTGTTTAAAGCGAGCCAAAAATTAATCTTGTATATAATTCAACTCTACATTATATGCACATTATGATGGTACCATCAGCATACCAGCGTACAAACTTTTTGATCTAATATACGTAAAATGAATTTGCGCCGTATGGGATCCGCGGTTTAAAAATTTTAATTTTCAATTGTTTAAAGCGAGCCAAAAATTATACATTCATATATTTTAACATTACATTGACTGCACATTATGATGGTACCATCAGCATACCAGCGTACAAACTTTTTGATCTAATATACGTAAAATGAATCCGCGCCGTATGGGATCCGCGGTTTAAAAATTTTAATTTTCCATTGTTTAAAGCGAGCCAAAAATTAATCTTGTATATAATTCAACTCTACATTATATGCACATTATGATGGTACCATCAGCATACCAGCGTACAAACTTTTTGATCTAATGTACGTAAAATGAATCCGCGCCGTATGGGATCCGCGGTTTAAAAATTTTAATTTTTAATTGTTTAAAGCGAGCCAAAAATTATACATTCATATATTTTAACATTACATTGACTGCACATTATGATGGTACCATCAGCATACCAGCGTACAAACATTTTAATCTAATATACGTAAAATGAATTTGCGGCAAATGGGATCCGCGGTTTAAAAATTTTAATTTTCAATTGTTTAAAGCGAGCCAAAAATTATTCTTTCATATATTTTAACATTACATTGACTGCACATTATGATGGTACCATCAGCATACCAGCGTATCAACTTTTTGATCTAATATACGTAAAATGAATCCGCGCCGTAAGGGATCCGGGGTTTAAAAATTTTAATTTTCAATTGTTTAAAGCGAGCCAAAAATTAATCTTGTATATATTTCAACTCTACATTATATGTACATTATGATGGTACCATCAGCATACCAGCGTACAAACTTTTTGATCTAATATACGTAAAATGAATCCGCGCCGTATGGGATCCGCGGTTTAAAAATTTTAATTTTCAATTGTTTAAAGCAAGCCAAAAATTAATCTTGTATATATTTCAACTCTACATTATATGCACATTATGATGGTACCATCAACATACCAGCGTACAAACTTTTTGATCTAATATACGTAAAATGAATCCGCGCCGTATGGGATCCGCTGTTTAAAAATTTTAATTTTCAATTGTTTAAAGCGAGCCAAAAATTATTCTTTCATATATTTTAACATTACATTGACTGCACATTATGATGGTACCATCAGCATACCAGCGTACAAACATTTTGATCTAATATACGTAAAATGAATCCGCGCCGTATGGGATCCGGGGTTTGAAAATTTTAATTTTCCATTGTTTAAAGCGAGCCAAAAATTAATCTTGTATATATTTCAACTCTACATTATATGCACATTATGATGGTACCATCAGCATACCAGCGTACAAACTTTTTGATCTAATATACGTAAAATGAATCCGCACCTTATGGGATGCGCGGTTTAAAAATTTTAATTTTCAATTGTTTAAAGCGAGCCAAAAATTAATCTTGTATATTTCAACTCTACATTATATGCACATTATGATGGTACCATCAGCATACCAGCGTACAAACATTTTAATCTAATATACGTAAAATGAATTTGCGCCGTATGGGATCCGCGGTTTAAAAATTTTAATTTTCAATTGTTTAAAGCGAGCCAAAAATTATTCTTTCATATATTTTAACATTACATTGACTGCACATTATGATGGTACCATCAGCATGCCAACGTACAAACTTTTTGATCTAATATACGTAAAATGTATCCGGCAATCTTGTATAGTTTTTGAGATATGTAAATGTTAAAAATACAATATGTGTGAGAGACTGGTAATTTTTTATGGGCAAAAAGAGATTTGTGAGATTTTGTCCCACATTATTCGGCGCTTTTAATGCAGAGCGAAATATAATTATATACGATTTATTTTTACTAATTATATTTAATAATTATTTTCACATGGGCTTGCAACTTATTCTTGCGCGAAGCAAGATTTATCTTTTATCGCACGATGTTTTGGAATGATAACATCAAGATCTCGCTTCGTGGAAAGTTGTAAAGTGTTCTATGTGAAACTATATAGACTTAGTTTTGTATCAAAAGCACCAGGCGATGGATAGTGGAATATGGACTTCGCTTCGCGCGGAAAGTTATACAAACTCATGTGGAATCGTATACCATTATAGATCTCGTTTTGCACCGAAAGCACCGGTCGGTATATGGAGTAAACTTTGCTTCGCTTCGGAAAGTTGCAAACCTATGTAGAATCGTATAATTATAGATTTCGTTTCGCACTAAAAGCCCCGAATGATGCGAGGGTGAATCTCACGCGCGAAAAGCTCATGCAAATCCATGTAGATCCTCTCTTCCGCTCACACATATTTAACGCACATTTACATAAACAATTATATAAATGAAAATTATACGAGACCATCTTTGTTTTTAGCACAAAAGCATATAAGTATTAATCAATATTAGGGATTAATAATAATATTTTAATATTAAAATTTAAAAAAATATTAATCTAAATTTTTACAGTACATATTAAGGTCATTAGAGAGAGATTGTTTGTAAATAATGTATAAATCCAATATTTTCAAAATTCCAAAAATCTTTTTCATATTCCACTGTAAAATAAAATTGTAAACTTCAATTCCTTACCTCTCGTCACTCATTCCTCTTCATCTTTCTTCTTATTCAAAGAGATTCTCCGTATTTCCTTTAAACTGCTCTTAATTCTATTCTACTTTTTCGCGTCATGTTAAATTTTATTAAAAGAAAGAGATTCCGAAAAATCATATGACAAAATTCTTTATCTTTATGTATAAAGATAATATTGAGTTTTAACATATTCAAATAATATTTTTTCACTTTCTTTTCCATATATTTAGGTACAATTCGATCGATATTTTTTAAGTAAGTTTTTTTTTCAATTTTCATTATTATGAATATTAAATGAAGTTAACCTTTTTAATGACTTTGATCTTTTATAACTTTTAGTAAAGCTACAATTTCTTTAAACAAAACTAATCACAGTTTACTTATTTCTAAATAGGATAAAAAAAGATAATGAGATCAATGGTTTCTAAAAAAAGGTGCATAAAATAAAAAAAAACATAATTTTAAGAGTTTCAAAGATTTTAAAACATTGTTACATTAAAAAAAATTAATTATTTATATATATTAAAAAAAATATTTTATATATTAAAAAATTCAGGAAATTATTTATCTTTTTCTTCAATAAAAAGAATTTTGATATTTTTGCATCATTTTCGAGTGCATTCTTCTTTTTAAACATATGCTCATTTTTGCTTCAACTCTTTTAAATTTTGTCTTTTAAATTTTTATTTGTTATTGTTTTCAAATTATTTTACATTATTAATCTTATTATTTTCAGCTTGGGCATATATCAGCACGTTAACTTTATAATCTCGCCTTTTTTGCTGTGTTGGTTCGATTGTTGGAGAAATAAAATTCATTTTAACTTTGTTACTAAATAGATTAACGATAACGCGATGTAAAACCGAATAATTTGGATGCTCTAAAATTGAAGGAAATTGAAATACGCGTATAGCAACTCAATATAATATACATATATAATATTTATATATATATAACTTTGTTTATTTATTTGATATATAATAGGGTAGTCGTATAAGTTAAAATGTTCAATATATACTTTTCGAATATATATACAAACTATTCATGTAACATTCGGAATACACAATCGGACTTATCGGACATAAAATTCGGATACTCGACAGATATCCCCTACGCTGTGCGCAAGTGGTATAATAACGATAATTACGGCTTAATTACGCGATAATAAGAAATATACAGTCGACATTCCGCCCGAGAAGGGGAGGAAAGGGGGGAAGTGGAATTTTCGCTAACGCGGAAAATTCGTTTCTGTCGATTGCGTAACGTTCTAATTTTTTCACCTGTCATTCTTTTTTTTCAGCTTTTTTATCTTTTGACATTCGTCGCTTTTTTGTGCAGTTTCTGTGCGTGACGCGTCGCGAATGGAAAACTTTTAATGGTGATTATGTCGCGCATTGCAAAAAAAATTCGTTAGACGTAAAAATAATTCCAAAACAACACAACTGTCTCGAAAAAAAAATATCTAAAAGATATCCAAAAAATATCTGAGGGACTAAAAGGTTTCTTTTAGACGCCTTCTTCAGAGTAATGGGATGTCATTGTCATTTAGGCACTATTCTCCGGTGATAAGAAAAAGGTCTTTAGTGCCGAGAAATTTTCGCATCTCAAGTAGCCGTTTTTGACAGAAATTCTGTTTGTGTACAAAGTATTTTCCGATTATTGCATCCTGTTCAAAGTTGTTGCCTTGTTTAGCAACCTCTACACACTTTGCCATTTTTTCGTGTGATATTCCAAATATTTTTTACGTCAGTTTCCATACGCGTAAAAATGCAATTATCGTAAGAGAGTTGTCGATATCTTTTCCCCTATCCTTATATTCCGCTTTAATCAAAAGTCGCATAATCGTAAATAATTTCTTTTCCATTTAGTACTCATTCATGACGTTAATTAGCCCGACACAATACGATCGCGTCGATCCGCAATATAATCAGATAGTATTGCGTAGTTTCAGTTTCTTGGTGTCAACTGATATATTCTTTATTCGTGCGTTTGGAGAATATCTGTATTCGAAAAAACTGTCTCGATTATTTCCCGAATAATAAGAGCTCTAACAGCTCCCCTCGGTTCTTAATATCGATCATAAGTCCCACCGTTTAGTGGGTCCGTTCAGTTTGTCCCTTAAAAAAAAAAAAAACACTTTCGGATCCTATAACTCTTAGATTCTTCTCCCATAAACTGGCGACGATGTCAATTGACTTGTCGACGATCACCGATGGCCGGGACCCCATCAGATCTGAGGCGCAAAACGCGGCGGTGAGAAAAATTCCGGCGAGGCTCTCACCTTCAGCAGCAACCGCTTCATCATCCGTGCGAGCCGCGGCACACGTCACATGAAGACGTTGTCCAAGGCAGGCAGGTTCTTTCTGGTGGGCGTCGAGGTAACGCTGAGCCCCTCGTCCTCGAACGTCACCATTTTTTCGCGGCTTCTCGTCGCGGTGTTGCAACCGCCGGCGTCCAGCAGCCTCGTCTGGTTGGTGGCGACGACGGGCATCCCGGAGGCGATCGGCGGCGTCATCGCCGAGGAGGGTCTTAGCACCGACGCGGGTGGCGGAGGTGGCACCGCCATGTCCGTCACAGCGGCCGCGAGGTTAAACTCGCTGACGCTGCGCGGCACAAAGTACTCGAAGTGCAACGAGCTCTCCTGCTGACAGTGTTGTTGGTGATGATGCGGCGGTTGTTGTTGCTGCTGCTGCTGTTGATGATGATGATGCTGCGTCGGCGACAGGCAGCTTCTTCTTAATGGCTGGCCCCGTTGGAACTGCTGTTGCTGAGCGTTGGCGCCCGAGGACGTGACGACATTGCTCGTCGTCGTCCTGCCCGCGACGTCCAACGGCAACGTCTTCTTCCGCGGCAGCGTGTGATGGCCGGGCGACAACTTTATGGCAGTGTTAGACGGATGGGCCAGGAGCTTGCCGTCGCCGGGGCTCCTGGCCTGATGTTGTCAGGAGCCGGCCGGCACCATCGACATGGCGATCGCCTCCTCCTCTTGCTCGGACAGTCGCGAGTCGCTGGTGCCGCCTCCGTCGTCGAGATCGGCTTTGAGACCGGGAACGGCGCCTGCTGCAAAGAAAAGGAAAGAGACCGTGACGCGTGTCTCGTGACGGCCAATCGCCTCGGCGATTTTCATTATTTTCCGAGATTCGTGCTCTTGTGCGGAAATATTGATATAACGGCATAACGACGGTAACTTCTTTTTACGGTACGTTCAAAACCCTCGCAAAATCCTACGCATCTCGCGCTAATAATGCCCGATGTTGGGTACATATCGATAGGTATATCGAATTGATTAACTGTTACAGAATAAAAATATGTCGCGTGTGTTTATTTTTTTCTTTTTCGGAATCGACGCGCAACGGTTGACAAAAAGGATCAGCGATTTTTCACGATGCTTTCTTTCTTTCTTTTTTGCGGGAGACCCTCGCGACCGATTCCCCACCGAATGCCTTCATCAGGGATACCTGTACCACCGATAGGTCCGATCATCACGCCCGACGACATGCCGCAGGTTCTACCGAAGACCCTGACCACGCGTACCACCTCCTCCTGGACGAGGTTGAAGCACATGGCGATCAGGCCCATCCCGGCGAGGATGTAGAGCGAGCAGGCGCACAGACTGAGCTCCTCCAGAGTGGCCGAGGCGGCGTTGCGTCCCACCGGCATCAGGTCGCCGAAGCCGATCGTGCCGAGGCTGGTGAAGCAGAAGTAGCCGCCCTCCAGCAGGCTCCAGCCCTCCAGACGATTGAACATGACCGCGCCGCCGCATATGTACACCACCATTATCGCCAGGCACAGGCTGATCGGTATCCTGACCGGGTTCGTCTCCAGCATGTACGCCGGCGACGAGGTCGACGATAAGGACAACGAGCACGGGTGAAAATGCCGCTTCCCGTTACCCGTTGAAATATCCTGATGATGATTCGATACAATAGGTATTTAATATATTATTTAATATATTAATGTAACAAACGATTTATATGATGAAAAATTATGATATAACATGAAGAGAGAGAGAGACATTATTTTTTTAATGAAATTTTTAGACTAGATATTTCTCAAGAAAAGTGAGAAATTATCAAACCCGACATAAATCTTCTATAAGTCGACAAATTTATGAGTTCCTCAGCAATTAAGTCCTGCGCTTCATTAGAGACTGATGTAAACTCTTGATCCGCTTAGTTAGTTTACTCATTAGAAGCTCGTGCCTTCGTTGTTCATTTATATGCTAAATCGGCCTGTATCGAGTTCTTGAAGTTTAAAAGGTTTTTCCTGTAGTTTTCTGTGAATTATACAATTTAGTAAGAATTTAATAGCGATATCTCTTTTGATAATATTATTCTATATACTTTTGTAAATTTTTAACAGTTCTATTTTCATATTTTTTTATATTGTTTCTTTCCTACAATTAAAAAGATTAGAGTAAATCATAGAATTTCGCACAACTTGATGTTGAATGTTTCACTTGGCAGTGTTAATTCTAAGAATATGAATAAATATCTCACATTGAAAATCTTAATTAAAAACATATTATAATAGCTATACAGTTTGTTAAAATATTTTTAGATAAATTTTAATATAAATGAAATAAAAAATTATTTTATTTTAATTAAAAATTAATAAATTCGTATAAAAATATAATAATGTACTGCAGTATTTTCTTTCCACATTTCTCTCTGTTAGGCTAATTGGATCATATAATTTAATTTAAAGAAATCACCATATCTATCTCTCTCTCTTTGTCCTATTGATGATTATCTAATGATACCTGAAGTGCGGCCGTGGAGCTGGTGGTGGCGTGTAGGAGACCCTCGCTGCCACAGTCGAGCAGAATCGCGCTGCCGGCGCCGCGGATACCCAGGTCGTCGCAGGAGCTTTCCCTGCTCGCCGAGTAGTAGTTGCCGCCACCCTTGGTCTCCACGTGATTGTCGTAGCGATACGCCTTGGTCATTATACCGCCGACCGGCGGCGGAGGCGGTGGTGGTTGTCGCTTCCTTGTGCAGTTGCGCGGTTGCCTGCACATGCGTCCGTAAAGACGGCGAAAACTGCGGGCGAGCACATCGCCCACAGTGCTGAGGTAGACCAGCATCAGCGGGATTCCTGCCAGGGCGTAGACTATGGTGATCAGTCGACCCCAGACTGTGCGCGGCGCAACGCTACCGTATCCTGAAACCGGAATTAGATCCTTAAATCAGTGTATTGTCATCATTGATAGGTAAGCGATGATGCTGTTCGGTTATAAGTTTAGCTGTAAACAGTGAAGTAGGAACACTGACGATGAGAAGAATCAGTTAGTGATAGTGGCTAATTGCTGTTTCAATCGCTGATAGTTTAATCTTTCTGCCAATGCATAATTTTTCAGCTTTTCAGTAATGTATGGGTACCAACTGCGTGTCGTTTCGACACATTGCACTGCGATAATTTTTTTACAACAGCTGCTGGGCATCGAATAATTTTTCCCATTATATTTTAGTGGGTTTCCAAATACACACAAAGGCTCTTTGTATTTGATTTCGGGCGGAGAAAAGTTCCAACGCATTTTTAACATTTAAAATTGCTTTGAGTATCCGTTCATTGACAGAGGGATTAAAATGCGTTTAATATTACATAGAAGATAAATTCATAAAAATATATTTTGTTGAAGAAATATTTGAGGCTGAAAATGTGTAGTTTTTCTTACCAGACTTGCAAATACGAACGAATTTGTGTAACGAGAATGAAAATGAAGATAATTTTTCTTTGCTCGAGTCGCACGAATAAAGGGCGGAATTGAATTTTGGACGAACCTATGGTCGTGATCAGCGTGAGGGAGTACAGCAAGCTACCGCTGAAGGTCCATCGTCGACCATGCAGGCGTCTGTCCGCGTGATGTTCCCGCGATCGTGGTGATAAAGGTGGCACCTGCTCGTACGAGGTGCGTCTGAGCCCGCGGGCCAGGTTCTCCTGAAACTCGAGGACCTCCCGGGCCGCTAGGCGGGTCCAGTTCTCCTTGTAGAGAACGTTGAGATCCTCGGTGATGCTCCAGAGCTTCTCGACCGTGCGCGCTCTCAATTCCATGGCGGTGGAATCGTTTTCCAGATTCGGCAGCACGTAGGAACCACCACCGTCGGGTTTCGAGGACGCGATCTCGGTGGGTGAATCCTGAAAAATTCGTGAAAGCGAATCTTAATTATTACAATCTAGTGGAATAGCTGGGTTCTCTTAAATTTCGAAAAGAGGATAAGTATTTTTCGTAGCTTTTTTTTTAAATGCTAAATGCAATTCTGATCTCCATAATTCATCACGATCCAATATTGAAGAATTTTAGATAAATCAAGTATAAGAGAGACCTAGTTTAATGTGATTTAGCATGTCACAGCTGACATATCATGTGACAGATTGAAAGAAAATTATTTAAATCGAATTATATATTGTTAGAAAAGTTATCTTAAAATTATTTTGCTCTAAGAATCAATAAGATTTTCACGATTAAATATTGTTTGTTATTATATCTATTGTTCTTTCAAATTTATTTACTTTTCTTCAAGACCTAAATAAATTCCAAAAGAATGAAATCAATATAGATGCTAAAATTAAAAATTGCAAAAATTTTTATGCAGAGTTTGTCGGGTTACTGAATTCGCTATTAAAATTGATGAATAAAATATAGCGGTTATCCAATATAAGCTCCAGCAGTAAATAAATAATATTTAAATCTTCTTGCAGTATAATAAAATATTTTGATTGCTAGAATTTTATTAACTTTGTTCTTCACACAATGAATCTCTTTTGAAAGTCGTAGATTAAAAAAAAATCAAAAGAGTGAAAGCAAGACATGATTATTCCTTCTTTCGAGACTTTTTTCTTATAACTGTGTTCTCATTATTATCCGCAACGCGCGTGATTGGCGAATCAAAAAACTTAAAAGTTGATTGCATCAACAGCAAATTATCTGTTTCAATTTCGGTTAATCAAATTTTTCTTCAAATAACATTAAGCTTGAAGCGCTCTTCGATATCGATTTTGCGCGCCTGTTAAATATAAAAATTTCGCATTCCCGCATGTATAATTATCCTTAATTAATAATTACACTTTACTTCTTCTATATCCTAATTATAAATATTAAATTCATCGAATGTGAAAAAAAATTTGAACACTTGGGGATGGATGAATTATTATTATGTATTAAAATCGAAAGATGTCGTCGTCTACATGTTGTAATTAGACTCGACTAATTAGAATCGCGTCGATTTAATCAACGGTTGTCGCTCACCGATTTGAAGCCTCCCTCGAGGGCCATGAAGGCGAACGCGCCGAGGAGGGTGTAACCGAGAACGAGCACGCACACGCCGAGGCTCGCCAGCAGCCCCGGGGTCCTCGTGGAAGTGGCGGTGCTGCAGCTGCAGCAGCAGCAGAGCAGCTCTGCACCCCGCACCGCGTTGTTGTTGTTGTTATTGTTGTTGCCGCTGCTTCTGCCCGGACAGCATCTCGGCGCCCTCTGATAATAATTGTCGCCGGCGTTCTGCATCGCTGATTAAGATCGCGATTCGCCGTCGCCCTCGTCGTCGTCCTCGTCGTCCTCGTCGTCGCCGTCGTTGTTGCTGTCGCTGCTGCCGCCGCAGCTGCAGGTGCAGCGACCGATGACGCCGCCGCAGCTGCAGCCGCAAGCGGTAACGTCCTAACGTCGTCCTACCGTCGTCGCGCCATCCATTCGCTGCGGGGCTGCCCGATCTGCATCACGATAATCATGTGTCTTCAAATGTACATTCAGTCAGTCTGCGTTTAAATCGATATCTGGAGCAGTAGCTAAGCTGGAGAACAGCTTCGTCGCGAATAATCTGCGAGCGCGTTGAACGTTTCATTTATTTCTCGCAAAAAATTATATAATAATTATTTATTATTATTATCAGTAATAATTTTCATTAATTTTTATTAATTATATTAATAATTATTGTAATAAAAATTAATTCATCATCATCAGAGTCCTCAACATCTTGTTAGATGTTAGATGTGTGGTAAATTAAATAATAATAATTATTATCGAATTTATATCATATCGAATTTCTCTCTCCCTTTCCCTTTTTCTCCTTCGCAACGAAAATAGTTTTTATTCCATTTTATTGTGTGGAATAAAAACTATTTTCGTTGCGAAGGAGAAAAAGGGAAAGGCAGAGAAAAATTCGATTTTCTTTTTATTAATATTGAAAATGCAATTATTGAGATGCACGACGATATTATTGTTGCGTTACGTCATCCTCCCGGATCGCTCTGATTTCAATCCGAGACGACGGGGTTCTCGACCTCCGCACGTGATACGGAGGTAACCGAGATAAGGACGCGATTAGATGCATCGGCGATACGATTAGACGCACAGAGACAAATAGCTCCTTCCCGAGCGAGTAATTGGTTCGTTATGGGTTAATGGTCTTCGTACCTATCTACGGGGAAGCGACTTTTTCACGCTCGTGCGCGAAGGGGTTGCGTAACTCTACCCACAATCAACGCTCTCTACACTATCGTCGTTTAAACATTCATGCGGCGGATGTACGGTGGATTTGTTATTTCTAACGCGTCCGCAAACATCGGGTACTATTTGTGACGTTAACACGCATACAAACATACACACACGTAGAGTGGTGGTATCATGGTACGTGGAAATCCGCCTCGGGAATAGATTCTCTTTGACTTTATTTAATACCATATTCTTTTTCTAGGAAACGGAAAAAAGAGACGAGCGTCATCATCTCTTTCTTCGGTTCTCATTGATCTTCGATCTCTGCGACTCCAAGTTTTAAGATAAAATTCAATGGAAATTCCACTCGACGAAAGTTTTGCTCGAGATTAGCCCTTCTGTCAATGAACGACTTCCCGGATATCCAAAGCAATTTTAAATGTTGAAAATGTATCGAAACTTTTCTCCGGTCGAAACAAAATATAAGGGTAATAAATTGAAAAAGCTCCGATATACAAAATCAGATATGAAAAGGGCTAATAAGAACCAGATAGGCGCAACAGAATTGTTTTTAAATTCTTCTTTAATTATTTTAGATACAAAACAAAATTGCTTATAAATTCTATTTTAAATTAATTTAAAATTTTTTAAAAATTCTTCTTTAATTATTTCGGATTCAAAACAAAACTGTTTTTAAATTCTTCTTTAAGGCTCCTGGGTGCTCACCGCGGCCATATTGGATTGTGACGTCAGAGGCGAGAAAGCACACGCTGAAAATTCTTAGATGCCATTTTTTAATGAAAAGATATTTCGATTAAACAGCACTTCAGATGGCTCTAGCACACTCTTAAAAACCCCCGAAAACTATCCTTTTCCCTTTATAATCAATCAACATCTGTAAAATGATCGAGATGTCAGACTTTGACATGCGGAATGACTGCGCATGTGCAAAGACCAGACGGACTGGGCTTCATAATATTACATTTTACAGCTGTTGATTGATTATAAAGGGGGAAGGATAGTTTTCGGGGTTTTTTAAGAATGTGCTAAAGTCATCTGAAGTGCTGTTTCATCGAAAAATTTTTTCATTTCGAAATGGCATCTAAGAAATTTTAGCGTGTGTTTTCTCGCCTCTGACGTCACGATTTCGACATGATCGGAAAGGAGCCAGGAGCCTTAATTATTTTGTATCCAAAATAGCTAAAGAAGAATTTAAAAACAATTTTATTGCGCTGAATATCTGCGCCTGGCTCTTGTTAGCCTTTCTCATACCTAAAAATATAAAAGCCTTTGTATTCGGAAAGCTAACGTTCGATGCTCAGCAGCTGCTATAAAGAAATGGTCGGAGTGCAATGTCAAAAATATGTGGTTGATTCCCAGATATGCATACATTGATGAAAAGGGGGAAAAAGTGCACAGAAGGGTTAGCTGAAGAATACGGTTTCGTTGTCCCTGTTGGTAGCTCGTCGTTCGCAAAACGACGGCTTTCATTCCGTCGATATGGAAGCCGATGGCTCGCCACCCCGTTCCGTCAGTCAGTCCCCGTTACGTCTGATAATGCAATCGTCAACGCGAGTTGGAGAAGCAGAAATAGCCGATCGTCCCTCGGTACACTACATTCCGCTTATGCACTCGCTCGTTGCGGAGAAACGCGTACATCAGATGCACGGTATGCATAATAGGCGAACTCTCGCGCGACACAAGTGGAGAAGACGGAGACAGAGACGGTGGATTCAGTATCCGAGGTCACGATAAGCAGACATCGGAGAGAGAAAGATACAAGAGAGAGAGAGAGAGAGAGGGAAATGAGGGTCAAAAGAGAGAGACAAAGACAGAATGCGTATGTAGATTGATGTGAAGAGGTACGTGTTAGGTCTTTATAAAAGGGAGATTCTCTCTCGAAAGGGAGGAGAAGATGAACCGCTTGTTCTGTCTGAAGAGTGTCTCGTCTTTGCAATGTGGAACGAGATATCAAGGCAGAGTTGATGAATTATCTCATATATATTATATATAAATTTATATATTATTTATATTAATATATATATATATACAATAAAAAAATATATAAAGGCATAATTGAATCAATGTTAAATCACTGAAATTTAGCTAGGGAGAACCATCGAGGAAGTCTATTACGAATACAAAAAAATACAAAAAGTTGCGTTTGTGTGTGTGCAGTAAAAATTATCGCATCTATTTTCAAAGCGTGAAAAGGAAAGAGACAAAGAGAAGGAGAGAGAGAGAGAGAGAGAAAAGACAGGCAATTACAAGAACGAGATAGAACAAGAGATCTTCTGTCTGAGGTAGAACACTGTAGAGACGCACCACGTGTATAAATAGAACGTGCGAGGTAAAGAGCGAAGTGTATGGTGTGCGTATGACACCGTTAACAGCATACGTACGTATATATGTTTGTATGTGTGTCTGTGTGTGCGTATGCGATGGTTCCACGTGCGAGAAAGAGATCCGCGACCGCCCCAGTTGAGGCATTGTACCGTCGAGGCTACCGGAGATAAGGCATGAAATTAAATTCGACGGAATGTGGGTCGTCGCGCCACAATATAGTCTCGACTCCTTTCGCCATCCCCCTTTCCTCCCTTCGCCCCGTTACATACACATACAAGTCACGTCCTGCCTGAACAACAACAACGTCGGAGAGAGAGATAGGTTGGTACCCGCCCACGTACATCGGGTACGTTAGGTATCGTAAATGCCTTAACAATCACTAAACACGGGTACTTCTCGCAGCTGCTCGACGTACAAGGTGTCTCGCAGGTATCACGTCATCATCGGGGTCCATAGATTCCTCGGTGGACTCGAAATTCGTTCTTTTCTCCACGTAAACGTAAAACTGATCGTTAATCGATGGCTGACATTCATTCGCGGATCAAAGGTCCAACAAATTTCGTTAATATATTTCTGTTCGAATCAACAGTTCAAAACGCGAAAAACGTAAGCGTGATGGATCCTTGTCAAAGATGCTCTGATATACGTTTTTCTTTCGCCGACGAGAATTGAGAGATGGTTTCTTGACGATTTTTAGCCAGGTCGAATCCTTTCGTGTCAAACGACGAAGGGGTTTCCTTCCACAAAGGATTTTTGCTATTTATTATCTTCTTCTCGCGAGCGCGTATATAGCTGGGAGAATGATTGCGTTCGAGCTTTTAAGCGTTTTCTGCCGGGAACATCGCTTAACGCTATAGTGTTCGTGATTGCTGCGAAAACGCCGGAAGCGTGTTTAAAAAAAAAAATCACAGGAACACACGCTGTTGCAGATAACTGGATGCTGTATGATGCACACTGTCGGGTCGAAAGCGAATATGTAGCTTTCACGCAAAATACACGTGTATTCACACACGCTATGGAATCTAAAATAGATTCTCCCTGTTGATAAAAGCACAGTAGTTTTTCAATTTCCAACGAACGGATAACGGAATCTCATTCTTCGTTCGATCATCAAGTAAATTTTATCTCTCAACAAAATTTTTCAGTATCGAATATACGATAAATTACGGGTCGTTGATTGAAATCAAAATCGAAGGACGGAATCAGAAACGGAACCATCGGGAATCCAGGTTAAAACTTTATCGATAATACATGCGACTAAAAAATATCGTTTCGACCTTTTTTTCCAGGTCATTTTCAGCCGTGGTTTTTTTTATATCGAAAGACAACCGTAATATATTTTTTTTTTACAAACAACATAATCAGATGACCTAGATACAAAAAAAAATGATTATACTATCGAGAATACGAGGTTCTCGCATCTTCGTCGAGGGAAAATCTGCTGCTCGAATCTGCGATCGATGAATCCCGAAGATGGAAGGGGCGATTAGAATTAAGGTCAGGGATTTTGAGATACATCCGGACGAGATCGCGCCTTTTGCGCACAAAACGTATGTATATATACTCGCTCGTTGCATCAGGTATCGTCTATCGGCGCTATTAGTCGATAGGCTGAGAGGTTCGTTTAAATTGAAATTCACGGATGAGCGGATATCGCATAATCGTTCATGCGTCACGATCGGCCGAGCGTGAAAATAGAGATGCGAAATTTTTTTTTGGCTTCCGCTCGCGAACACGCGTGGGATTAACTTGTGCGTTAATTAAGAGATTAATTCGGGGTTCGGAATCGAGCTACATACATTCTCTCCCCATTTCTCGGCTAATCCAAAAATGGTCCTTAATTTAGGGCACGAAATAACACTGGGGAGAAATACGATGCGGACCTCTCGCGAGGGAGGGATCGCCCAATTTCTCTGCGAATTAAACCACAGGGGGCCGTGATCCAATTATCCAAATGTGAGAATAAAATACTATTTTTGTCCCATTTTCATTTTATAATGAAGGAGCTGAGAAAAATTCGCCGCTTAATTAATATCTCCCCGGCATGCTCTTGTTTAAAGTTACAAATCATCCCCATTATTCTTTATTTTTGTGTCACACGTTTACGAGCTTGAAGATACACAGTTGTTTGGAATTGGATGAACTTTTGATATTTTTAATTTTGGCACACAAGCCATTTGTATATCTAACTTTAACCCTTCTGTCAATTAATGGGTACCCAAAGCAACTTTTAAAAAAATCTAAATTTGAAACTTTTCTCTGTCTGAAACAAAATACGAAAGACCTTATATAAAGAGCCTTTGTATTCCTCCTAAAATATAACGAGAAAGAATGTTCGATGCCCAGCAGCTGCTATAAAGAAATTATCGCAACACGATGTGTCGAAAAAACGCAGTTAGTATCCATACATTGATAACAGAGTGAAAAATTATGCATCGACAGAAGAATTAAATGAGATATATGCATAGATCCCACGGATGAACTTTTGATATTTTTAATTTTGGCACACAAGCCATTTGTATATCTAACTTTAACCCTTCTGTCAATTAATGGGTACTCAAAGCAACTTTAAAAATCTAAATTTGAAACTTTTCTCTGTCTGAAACAAAATACGAAAGACCTTATATAAAGAGCCTTTGTATTCCTCCTAAAATATAACGAGAAAGAATGTTCGATGCCCAGCAGCTGCTATAAAGAAATTATCGCAACACAATGTGTCGAAAAAACGCAGTTAGTATCCATACATTGATAACAGGGTGAAAAATTATGCATCGACAGAAGAATTAAATGAGATATATGCATAGATCCCGCGGTCTTGAAAATATAATCGTCGAATAAAAGTATTTCTTAACACATTTCAAATTTTCGTGTCAAAATACGCGGATGGAAGAGAGAGAGAGCCCCGTCTGTATATATTATATATTACGCAGAAAGCCTCGCATGACGTTGACGTATAGCGATAAGTCAGCCTCGGGCGAGATGAATTAAGGCTGTCTACGTGGCGAGGCAGCGATTCAAAGGGCCTGTCAAAAGTCAAGGCGTGCCCGTCATACGCGGCATAGATGGGATAAATAATTTTCCAATATCGATACGTGCGAGGGCTTCTCATTTCTTTATTTCCGCCCGACACCAGCGAACGAGAGATATCGGAGCTGTCGGATCTTTCTAAATCTTTGATTCTCAAAATTGTTTTGATTTTATCTCTTATCTCACACATATGATTTGCACAATTAATATCTTTACCCTCTTAAATGGAGTCAGTATATTATCATTGAAAAATTGTGAATCAGTAAGTAGTTACTGATGGTCATTATCAGTAATTATAAATAAGGCACTGCAAATCGCGGTGAAATCTCACTGAAATTAATTAGTGATATAGTAGCTCTTTCAATATTTCAATCAGATATTTTAAAATGCATCATGTTATAATATTAATATAATATATGAAATGTTGCCGTTTACATGTTGTTAAAGAAAAAAAAGATTAACATGTATATAATTCTGATTTTAAAAAAATACTAATTATACATATTTCATTCCACAGATATATATGTGTCTTCTCTCTGTTTAAAAAATAACAATAAATAGAAAATGCTTTAAAAGCATCTTGCAAATATAATTATAATTATTAAGTAAAAATTTGTATAATTATTATTAATTTTTCAGTGAAGTCTTTCTGTCATAATTAGCAGGGAGTAAGACGGAGGAGCAAAGTGTGACTATTTTCACTGAAAATAAAAGTAAAATATTGACTGATTTTCGATGAAGTCTTGTGTCACTGTTTTAATTAGTGACATTTTGATTTGACAGTGATTTAATTTAAGATGTTATAAAAGGTATTATTAAATATTTTATTAACATTATATTGATTTTCATTCCGATTAATTCTTTCTCGTAAAAGATATTTCATTAAAAAAAAATTTTTAGTATTATTAAATATCTCAATTTTAAATTCTATACAAAGATTTGTAATTTTTTAAGGTTTATTTTATATATATATTTACTTTTTTCAGGTAGATAATTTATCTTGATCTCTTATACCTTTTCTGGAAAATTTTAGTAAAAAACGCGAGCGTTTTCAGGCGCTTTCTCTGATCGCCAATCTATTTTTTCAACTTCGTCATATGTTATTATACATTTTCTTCAAAGTCTACGCACAATCGCAAAGATTTATATTCCTGGGAGGATTATTTGCATCTCTGCGAGTCACGTTATTCACGATTTCAGGATAGGCAGGAAGACGCGAGCTATGCACTTACAAGCGTCATCGCTTCACGAGAGCTCACAGAGATCTCGGAGCTACCGTCAGACATGAGATACTCTAGTGATGACAGCTCCCGTGAGGTAGGTGTACATAGTACAAACGCATCAACACACAATTCCGCAGTTACATTGTCGTAGTAATCGATTGGCATGCGAAAGGAATTCCGGGCGTTTAATTGGAATTTGTGTGTGCGGAGAGCTTATAGCGGGCGATATATAGTCGTTTGCTATAACCGTAGTTAGGGGAACGATAGCGTATCGTGTAATCACGCGGCTCTTGCCTCGTTCACTAGAGACTCTAGTATCCGATCCAAAGCTCGATTATCCAATCGCTGTGGTTAGCGTAAACTACTACTACTAGTACTAGTACTAGTACTAGTATCACTACAATTACTATAGATGTAGTCGATTATGACCGCGATGAAAAATAATATTAAGTCACACATGCTAATGGATTGCAACGGAATTTGCAACGTAACAGAATTATACAATGTGCCTTCCACCTTCCCCTCCTTCTTGCATTATTGTATTTTTCAAGCAGCTGCCGACGGTTCCTCGATAAAATCGGATTCAACTTTTTTTTCCTCAGTAAAAAAAAAAATATGATAGAATTTCATTATTTCTCACACACATGCAGATCACTTTGTTGATCTTTCTCTCTCTCTCTTTCAAACTCTAAATTAAAATTTCGATAACGTAAAATTTACATGAAACGCGTATAAAGGAGTTCTATCGAAACTAATTTCAGTTTGTATTCAATTAAAGTTTCGAGGATTAGCCGTAGCATCACCTGACGAGAACGTTTACATGTATATTGAAGCTCTATCGTTGAAATTGAAAATAAAGATTAATACTCGAACAAAAAAAAGAAAATAAGAGAAAAATACGCGATACAATCTTCTTTTCGAACTCGATATTGCTGACCGCGCATTTTTCGAAATCCTTGATATCCCCCTTGCTTCCCCCATATTTTTCACCCTTTCCCTCTCTCCGGGTATCCACGAGATCCACGGCGGCCCGATTAGAAGCGGATCGGGGAAGGAAGGAGTGCGTTTTGAAAGCACCATCGACAAAACAGTTTCCCGAGGGGAGATCCGGCGAGGATCGAGCATCAAGCGGATATCCATCGGCGCGACGACTAGGAAGGAATTCCACCTCGCCGGTGGCAGACCACGCTTAATTGGAATTTATGCGCGTAGTGGTACATAAGCCACCCTATAGACGGGCGCGCTGTATACAGGCATGCTAGTTGGTAGGAAACGCGGTAGCACCGCGTAACGAGTTAGCGCAAGCAAGCAAGAGAGATAGAGAGAGAGAGAGAGAGAGAGGGACCAGGAGGAGGGTGCCTCCTCGTGGTTCTCCCTCCTGGTGGTGGTTCGCAATCGATAGTCGAGCAGCAACCGGAGGCGTCGAGGTCGGTGCGGGGATCGAGAGAGAGGGATGCTGGACTGAACTTCTCTTCGGTTGCCTCCACAAGGGCTACCCAGTAGATGCAGCGAGAGGGATGCGAGACTCATTCGGACTGGTCAGACTTAACCGCGACTTTTCCACGTCTGTCAATTAATCCTCAAAATAGAGGGATCCTCTTTTCGTCCCTCTCAGTTTTCCAATGAGTATCGATCGCGTGGAAAATGCGAATAATTTAGCATATAATTGAATTTTCAACAAAAATTAACATTAATTACCACACATACGCGCGCGACGACTTATAATTAAATCGTCCTTTAATGTAGATGAGAAACAAATAATTAAAGGTGTCGATAGAGAAGCGAATTAATTGAACGTTGAACAAAACATACAAGGGAACTGATTTTTCCCCATTCAATCGTCCAGGCTGTGGAGACGATCCAGGTTGTGAAACGATCGATCGGGAAACCGGGTAACCGTTGCGTCAAGTGAAGCGGTTAATGATGTAATTAGGGCGAATCGTTATGGCAGAATTGATGGAGAAGGACGACGGACGTGACTGCCTAATTAAGTGTATATCGATCAGCGTTCTGCCAGAATTATTTCGATATCGCGATTATAGCGCGGAATTTTTATTATGATTTTACATAATTTTACATCGATCGAGTCCAATAAATTTTCCCGAGGAAAATTTAGGATAGAGAAATGAAAATATATATTTTAATATACGAAATAAAAATATCTACCCGGCGCTTCAGAAATTTTCAGCACTTAATACTCGTGACAGATTCTGTCAAGATGAAAATAAATTCGCTTTTCTGGAGGGAAGTGGGAAATTGTTTTTGATAGAGACTATTATTTGTTGCGACTTATTAAAGAATGAGAGACGGAACGATAAATCTGAGTTTCTGTAAAACGGAACGAGGCACCCGCTTAATTCCCCCATTCATCGGCGAGAAGCAGTTAAAGTCATAATCTCGTTGATTCCCTGCCTCTTCTGAGATTTTTCTTGTCATCGAGAATCTGATTTATCTTGCTGACCCAGCGTCGCGATTCGCGGTGAATAATAGAGAGAGCATCGAGCGAGATATACGCGTGAAGGGGGAAAAACGATGACATCAACTCAAATTTTTTTCATCATCTCCCTTCCGGACAGAATTATAGATGAACATAAATATAAATATTTTGTTAATAAAGTTGAAATTCGATGTTATAAAAAACAACAAGTTTTTATAACATTGTTATAAAAACAATAAGAGAGATATAAGTAAAAAAATAATTTTTCTAATAATTAAAATAAAAATACGAAATAAAAGAGGAAAAATATACAGAAACACCTTAAACATGTAACATAATATCGAAATGAATAATAAATAATGATAATAACTTTAAATAACTAAAATAAAATTTAAAAAAGAGGTAAAAGGAAGAAAAAACTATACAGAAATACATTAAAAAGGTAACACATAATATCGGGAGAAGCATATTAACAAACAAATGTTGATTGATGAATTATGGTAATTTGTTATCACGTTCTCTAAATCGAGTGGCTAGACGTCAATCATCTCTCTTTTTCTCTCTTTCTCTTTCTCTCTCGAAGATGCGAAGAAGAGGGAGAAAGATGTCAACTAAAATTTCTCTCAAGTCCCTTTTCGAGTAGGATTAAACGCAAATTTCGTTACGCTGTCCGGCTCTCTCGCGCCAGCCTCGCTTCATCTTTCAGTCGTTATTTCGAGCCCCTTCCTTCCAACCCTCTTCAACCCCCTGACGTGACGCGGTAAGAATCTAACTGCGTTTGCGGCGTCTGAGTGCCCGAACGAATTCGTTTTCCTGTCCCGAACACAGGGTGAGAATTCTCTCCCCGTCCGGCGAAGGACAAGGGACGATTTGTGCGCGGTTTCTCCCGCTTGTCCGCGTATTTTTCCTCCGATCCTTCGGAGATAGAAATTTATTCTCTTTTTATTTTATCTATCTCGCGCAACAATCACGAGACAACCGAGAGAAGGTAGCTTTAGCAAAAATAAGAATTGCGAAATAATATAAGGACATAATTTTAAAAAAAAAGTATAACTAAAATTTTTTTATATTGTATGAGATTTTTCCAAAAATTCGAATCATTCTTAAATAATCCACCGTACTCGTCTACGTCAAGTTTGACAAGTGTCAGCTGTAATGTCCAGAACAGCTGATCGTTGGAAAATGACTTGAAACGCGGAAAAATAATATCCCCCGACAAGAGAGAAAAGGAAGATCGTTAAAACGAAACATTCGTCGGTCACTTTTACAGAAAAATATACTCGTCTCGTATTCCGAATATTCTCTTAGAATCCGTCCGCCTCTATTAGAGCGTCGACGGCTATTTTGGCCAGCGAACAGACGACCGCGATACGGAAAAGCGCGGAGCCAATTCAAGATTGCCAAGATTGAGAAGCTTCGGGGGTGGGAAGAAGGGGGTTTTGCGCTCGCGGGAGCGTAACAGATCTATTATTCGTCGGCGCGCACAAAGGGAGCAGAGAGATACATTCCAAAAGAGAGAGAGAGAGAGAGAGAGAGAGAGAGAGATTCCGACACACAGTCGTGTACTAATTAAGTTTCTATTCTAATTCGCGTGCGAATCCGCGCGCGAAGCGAGACACCGAAATAGCAGGCGGCGACGCGACGGTGCGATAATAGCAGAGCGTTTGTAACTCGCGTTCCTCACCTTCCTTTGTGTTCCCTCTCTCTGTCTGTCTGTCTGCCTGCGCGCGAGAACGTGCCCGATATATCCCGGGATGAGTTTCCTTCTTTCTTTCTATTTTTTTTTCTTCCCGGGGGGGCTTCCACCTCGTCGAGCGACGTGGAAAACACATCGTTGGAACGTGCGGAGCGAAACGGAAAAATTGTTCGGCTCGCGCGACCCGTCCGCGTTTTTGCAATTAATCTGCGCAGGGGGGCGGCAGGGGGAGGGGGAGGGGGCGCGGCTTTCAATCGAAAAGTTTACTTAACCGATTCGCGCTCGCGCACACAGAATTAACGGGATCACTGTTCGTGACGTTCGCCGCGAGAGAGAGAGAGAGGGGGGGTGAGAGGGGGCAGAAAGAGGGGGGCAGAGAGAGGGGGAGTGTTTCGCGCGTTTGATGAAGTTAATTAAAACGCGTATATACCGGCCGTACGCGATGTATCATATTCCGTCGAACGGGGCCGTCGTTGTTTGTACCCTCGACAGTCCTATAACTAACGGGGTACCAAAAACGGGAGGAAAGGGGGATGGGGGAGAAAAAGGGGAGAAGATGAAATTTATGCGTGGGCGAGCGATCGAACGAATTGCGGTCTGGGATCGATTTATTTTTGCGCTCTCTCTCCAACGACTTTCGCTTTTCCACAGGGCAGCCCCCCTTCTTCCCCCCGTTTGATAATATCCAGGCTTTACTTCAAGTTTATCGCGTCACGTGCGCTTTGACAATATTATACGCGTGCGAGAAGAGTCAAAGAGAGCGGTCTTTCGAGGATTTTGAAGTTTGTTTTTCCACGCCGTATAAACTTCGCAGCAAAACTCGCCGATCTATTTTCGAGGCTAAATTATGTATTTTTATTCGAGTTAACGAGGGGAATCCTCGCGTATAAACGTGGATCGAGTGTCTTGTAAAATCTTTCGCTTGTCAAATTTATTATTCTGTTTTTATTAAGAAAAAAAGTTGGATTCTTGCAAAACAGGATTCGCGAATATTTTCTCCCCGTCTTTCTCTCTCACTTTCTCTTATAATTTTTTTCTTTTGCGAGATGCTGATTAATTCACGCACAGCGGATTACAGTTTCGATCTGCAGCGTTTCGTTATCACCTAGTTTGAGTTTCCCTCGTTTGAAGTTTCCGTTCCACGTAGAGAATCAAGAGGGTACATTCAATTAGAGCTTATCGGTCGTCGAGCGGAATTTTTATCGCCTTTGATCGCCCTTTATTCGCCCGCGGAATCCTGCCCGCCGGGGAGCTCTCTTTCGCCCTTATCTTACCGCTCGTGCCTCATTTGCGAACGGAAGTAGGGTGGTCTCCTTTACGAGGGCGCACCCCGGAGGATAGAGAGGGTGACTCTTGACTGCTCCTTGGATCTTTCATCTTTCCCTTTTAAATCCCTCCCGTTTTCAGCAGTTGCCTTGACCTTCCGACCGCAAAAAAGCACAAGTTTACAAAAACAACTCGTATTTCGTCTAGTGGGAATCCCCGAGGATTTTTCTTAAACAGGAAATTACATACATCTCGCGTATATAAATAGCTTTCAACTTGTTGGCTATCCATAGTATTGATTCCCTCTGCGTATTCTCACTTTATCCACTTCATTCGTGTGGCAATTAATCTTCTTAAAGGCACATAAGATTCGAATCTGAGACTTATTAATAACAAGAGAGTAATCGACCGCTCCTAAACGAAGTCGCGCATCACCTTATTACAAATACGTATACACCGAAAAAATTGTATTCTCAAAGTAAGAGAATTATGCTATAAAATTCTTCTTAACAGATATTCTTAAGTATTTCTAGAACAAATCCTCTAAAACTAAGAATATATTTTTTTTGTTAATAACAAAAGGTCGTATGTTTTTTATGCAAACCATTTATTTAGCGTTATATTGTCATATTATGATGCAACGATGTATATGGTTATATGTAATGTTGTAATTTATACTACAATGCAGTGTTTATCATTGAATGGTTTTAGTTTATTAGAAGAATGGATAAAGTTAAAGTAACTCTAAAAACAAGACTTGAGCGATTTAAGAGAAGTGTTCACGAGTAAGTAACGTGTAGCCTAATTTAATTGTTCCATGATCCGGGTCTCGTGTTCTATACGTACTATGTCTATATTTTCTTTATAGTTTTTCTTTGTCTGTGTGCTGTAAAATAATATACTTTTTTGTTAATGTAAAAATAAATCCTATTTCGTTTCATTTTTATAAATTAGAAATATCTGATACTAATATTTAGAGATATTTCTGTTGAGATACGAGGATTTCTTCGGCGTCTATTTTAGAACATGATATTCTAAAAATAAGTGAGAAATTCTTAAAATAAGAATTTTTTTCAGTGGCTTCTATTTATCTTTGTCAATCGCTGTCCGTTAATAATTAACGAGAGATATTCTTGGAAGAGGTTTCCTTACGTTTTCTTTCACAGAATTTTGCGCAAGTTTCTCATCTTCGAATTACATAATATGACAAGACTTTTGTTCTACAAGTTCTTAATTATTACTATGTAAACATTGGATGAGAAAAGAAGTACGTATATACGCGATAAGTAAAAATTTTCCCTTCTTTTTCTCTCTCTCTCTCTCTCTTCCTCGGGGCGTTCGTAATCCTTTTTTTCAAGTTCTCGTAATATGCAGCCCGGTTGCAGCGAGTGAATGAGAGGATTAACGGGTTATAATTTTCTCCGCGCTCGTTCGCGAGATAATATCACGATTCCATTCACGAGGAATATTAAAAATCTCAATTATTCAAAGTAATATAGGAGTTCCTCCCCCAAAGTCTGTCCCCCCTTACAGATAGGTAGTCGATATACCACATGCGGACGAATAAGCGACAAAATACTCTTTCTCTCTCTCGACGGATAAATGCGTCCAAGTATCTCCGAGGTGCCGCGCATTGTGCTATTTGAAGTTACTTTTCCGGCTTCGCGTGCTTTATCGGCTTATCCGGCAGCTCTTTCCGGTCGAACGCGTCCCACATGAGAAACGACATCTCGCCCGGGTGTTTAAGGGCCGGGGAGACGTTAAAAGGAAAGTGAAAAGAGCGTGTAAGTTTCAGAGAAGCGAGTCACTCTTTTTATCCGCTCGGACTTGGCTTCCATTATTCGCTGATCGTTAGTTGACGATATAATTATTATCCCCCTTTCCTTCCCTCCCACTTTGATCGTAAAAAGAGTGCGAGAAAAACTTTCGACCGTAGCAGACACCTAACTGAGATCATAAATTAGCCTCGCGAGACACATCACCGAGGAACATCGCTAATAACGATCTCTCGCAGAGAGGAAGCGGAAAGGGATACGCGTGTAAGTTATCCCCTAATCCTCCCTTCTCCTTCCGGATGGACGAGGAATAAAGGCCACGAGGATAGGACCCCGTCATCTCGTCTACACGAAGGAGGATCTCCTTTGGAATTAGGGGCTCTCTCCAGAGTATCCAGACTCTCGTCCACAGGACACTATTCCTAAATCCTCGCAAGAAAAAAAAACGCCACCTCTTGACCAGGGAAAATTAAAACTGCCCCCTCCCCTTTCGCTACGGAAATACGGGGCGATGATATCGCGTTAATTCGTTTTTATCCCCCGCAATTTTCCGGATCCGCTCGCTCGCAGGAAGTATCGTTGTATCAGGAACCGGAAGAAAGAGAGAAAGAGACCGGCGGAAAATTAAAGAGCATCCACGACGTCGAACTTTACCAAGGAATTCGTGGAGGATAGAAAATACCATTATAGTGTGCGGGTATTATTTTTTTCCATTATTAGTAAAATTTAATTGGTATATTTCCAAACAATTTTCCTGATATATTTTTCACATCCAAGATAATATATCCCGCGAGGTGAAAAACAGTATCGATCCTTTCGTGTCGAACGTGGTTTTTTCTTTACTTTCTTTTTTCTTTTTATTACAAAAAAGTAACATGACACTCTATAATAAGCTCTACTATCTGCTTCTATATTTTTTATCCGTGAAAAAAATAAAACTAAAAGAACGCCTGAAAATTTTCCATTGTGCGAATGGAACCAATCGCGTTAAAAGACTTCTTATGCGGTTTCCCGCGGTATAAAGTTTCCGCCCAAGGAGAAAACGAGGCAGGTAGGAACAAAGAAGAGGGAAGAGAGTAGCCAAGAGACAGGGCGTATAAAAGAAGAAGAGTCTTGCAAGGGAATACTAGTGGGGTACTTCTGTACGGCAAAGTGACAACTATACGCGCTTCGACATTATGAATTATCCAGTCGGCAGCGACGCCTACGCTTTTACCTCGGATTTTATGGGGGCGAGTCGATAAGCGCGTTACATTATACGCACGATGCAAACGTTTTCCTCTAAACTATATTTTTGCAGTATTATTCAAGTGTCGCCCAAGCAGAAGATTTTAATTATCATTATATTATATTTATAAAAAAGAATTTTAATATTTAAAAATTACATAGTACCTATATATGAAATAAAATTTTTAATACTATTTTAATATTAAAATTCAAACTTTAATAATATTTTCAAGTTAGACGATATCTAAAATTATCATATATCTAATCGCGCATTCCAGAACTTAATAATATTGCAAAAAATTAGAATTTAAGAATCATCAATTTTATTCCGTAAAAATACGAGAAGGAAAGATGAAAACGTGAACGAGGGTATTAAAAGAGATAGAGTCAAAATGTAAAATTTATGCACGCAGGTGGTGAGAATCGCGCGGGAGAGAGGATCAAATTTACTCCCGGCTTTTTAAAGAGGGAGACATTCGAGAAAAGGGAAGGTAGAGGAAGGAAACACGCGAAGAGAGAGGGGACGCTGATTTATTCGCTTGTCGATCGACGAGGGTAATAATTTGCCTGAGGGGAGGAGGTTTGAAAGTGAAAACTATTTGGGGGGTGGAAACAGACAGAAACAAATTCGCGCGTCGAGGCTCGAAGAGCGGAGATTGAAACTCGAAACGCGATTTTTCGCGCGCTTCTCACGTTTCTCTACACCCTTGATAAATATTATCGTTCGCCGGTTTCGGTGGAGGATGTTAAAAATTTAACGATCTTCGTAAAGCTGCCCGGGGACCGCAATCCCCGAGATGGACGTTGAATGTTGCAAAGAGGAGAGTCGGACGTCTTCCGGAAAAGACAAACATTCTCAAATTCGATCTCGTAATCGCGCGACTTTATTTACTTTCGAGGGTCGTGCGATATTTCTCGGGGCCCAAGAGGGGGAGAGGGATATAAACGAATGCAACGAGTGCCGCCATCAATCTCGCGACTTTTCTCGCGAGTTAAGTATAATCCGCGAGCATAATCAGATCCCATCTCTTTTAATTCGCGAAAGCGTCGCGTATTATCGCGCGTTTATTACCGACTATGCTTCGTATCGAAACGAGAGAATCTTTAATCATGGATATATTATGCTCTATCGGGATAAATTTGCATCATTAATAAATACGCGACTGCGTTTTACGCAGAGATTCGCTAAATTATCGGGGACGCTGTCTCTAATAAATAAATGGAAAAACCTGTTTGATAACAGTTGCGTTAACTCATGAATTTCAATAGAATATTTGATAACTATATTGCCGCATTTGACAACGGTTATTAAATATTTAATTGATTCGACTGTAAACGAATGTTTGTTCATAATTTACTAAATAGTTTACTAAATAATTTACGTAACAATTATTAAGTATTTAATATAATCTTCAAATATTTGATAAGTATCAATAAATTATTCAATTAAACTTTTTTTTCATCGATAACTATCACAAGAATCCTTTAGTTCAACTAACAATATTTGGTAACTATTACCAAATTTTTTATCGAAAACTCAGTGAAGTAACTTTCAATTAAGTTTTATATAAATCTAAAGGACAAATTAATATTTAAATAAGGTATAAATATATTAAGAACAATTTATAAGATTATATAGATAATAGAAATATAAGAACGATTATATATATTATTATTCATATGAAACTGAATTGAGTTGCTTCACAGAGCTTTCGACAAAAAGTTCGATATTAGTCGAAAATAATCCCGGCAGTGGGATTATTTTGCTTACAAGCCCGTAAGCTTGTACGGTGAAAAAAGGGGAGTTAAAAAAATTCCGCTTGACACGCTTTCTCTCACGTTCTAATATACGTTACACGATGTTCTTTATGCCCGCGTCACGTTTTCCGTTCTTCTTTTCGCACATGCGTAAAGCCACCAGCGCGGTTATTAGCGACTACGGCTCCGCAACAATGGTTAGAACGAAAAGCATCCGCCGATTCTTATGCTAATAGCAGCGTTGAACCAATAGCTTCTCTTTTTCTAACGTTCAAAAAAATTCTCTAACCATTCTTCAATGATTATCAGAAATTTCATATATGATTTTTTCGGTAAAATCTCATTAAAGTGGGATGCGTTAATTTTGTACTATCTGTCAAGCTCAATTTTATTCAGAATCTTTGAAAGCGCGGCTTCGAAACAAGAGATATTGTTGTATAAAAAAAAGAAGAAAAAACTCGAGACACGCCGCGTTTATGGCGATCGTTTTCCCGAGCAAATCTGACGATATCGTAAACCGTTTGGAACGAAACAGCGGAATATGCTTTCCGCTTTGACGGGCGCGCGCGACCGGAGGGAGGCGAGGCGGTAAAAATACAAGCCGGATAGCGGAGTTCGATTCGGTGCTGATCGTTCGAAAAACTTGGTCGTCGATCCGCAACTTACCATTCCACACCACCGCCTACCCCTTCGCTTCCGACAGTTCCTCAAGTTCCCACGGTCGTATCGCGTCGCCGAAGATGGAAGAAACTTGTTGTTCGCGCGGAGCTTCCGCTGCTCCGAAAAAATTCACGCTCGCAAAACTATGGATTTTAAAAAGAAGTGTTCAAGAGACAAAAATAACGGGATATGATATGCTATTTAGCGGTTGTGTCGTTTTGATCTTGGATCGCTTAAGATCATACGACAGCCATCTCAACTCTGTTTAGTTTAGAAACTTTACGAATTATGAATCGTCGAACTGACGTACTGAAACATTTTTTTCTAAAATTTCCATAATTTAAATATCAGAACGTTCCGTTATTTTTTCTCACTATATGTATTCTATTGTGCACGAGATGGGGAGAGATCGGTATCATACATTGTGCGCGAATTCTTCGATTTTTCGTCTCTCTTGAGTTTTTTATTATACAGGTTTATTTTAATTAATATAGTTAAATATTGTTGAAACGAGTGAAAAAAATATGTAGCTGCTAACTGCAAATTACATACTTTTTCTTAAAAATAACTGTGTATCTTCTTTATATCAAATGATTCCTCTCATTATTTTGTGCGTAAAAGTATTGAAATAACATTATCGAAAAATAAATATTTCACGAAATATTTTATAATTTATATAAAATTGTCACGTTATATAAAGTATAAAATACTTCATAAACTTCACTTTTTGTCCATGCTATTTTTATTACGCTAAATATTAATCGATTAAAAAATCAATATAAAAAATAAGGCAGTTCCATTAAAAAAAAAAAACTAGATTGACTCCCAAATAATCTTAAAAATGACCTTAGTTAAAATTTCAAGATGATCAACATTTTCTCCCCTCGAAATCTTTTAACTTTTGTATGAAATATTTTCTCGTTACAATTATAGTTTCAGCAATATTCAACTACATTAATTAAAATGAAACACCCTGTATAGTTGTACACGATATCAGTTGTTATCACTAATACAACATCTCGAAGCTAACATATCGTCGCTTCTCGGGCGAGCGTCTCGAATGCAAACGCATCGCTCGCCCGACGCGTCCGACTAAGATCGAGCCGGATCACTTACGGATCCGTCTGACGTCTGACCGTACGGTCGACTCTCGTCACTTAACCCGATCCGCGATCAGCGCGGGACGACGCGCTAATCGATCGCGTCTCGAGATAGAGCACGAAAACAGGATAGGCCGCGAGAATTCGCTCGCTTATTTTATTATTTATCCTCTCTTCTCTCGGAAAAGAGTGTGTGCGGGAAAATTCGCCTCGTCACGATTTATCTAATCCGGGTAAACGGATCGTCAGATCACACACACCGGGGAGAAGCGTGCCGAATCACTTCCGTTCTCTGTCCTTGAGATGCTGTCCGTTATGAAAAATGAACGCTCGATCTAAGGGGGGAAGGGGGGAAGGGGGAAGGGGGGAAAAAGGGGGTAGGTGAAGGCGATTAATTTTAAGCGGACGGAAATTGAATGAATCGTGCGAATGGATACGTGATCTTTCAATTACGAAGCTCACCGTGCGTTTATGATAAAGAGTGGCGAGAGAAGATTAATAAAAATCATACGAAATATTAAATCTCTCTCTCGCGCGAGATCTATCTCCCAAAGATTTTTGACAGCGAATCAATCGCATTGTATATATATTACTCACTCTGTTCCAAGCCAATGTCCATCTTGTCCGGTCCCTCGAGTATCGCGAGCAACATCTATCTCTCTTTCGGGTGCGTAACGAGGGGGAGGTTTCACGTACTTTCTTAAGTCGTTATCAAATTGTCGCGATAAATTGGCCAGGCGACGGCCCTGGGAAGCGAAGGCGCGACGCGCCGCGAATCCTTCATCGTGAATCTCCTCGATCCGAGGGAATCTCCGCTTGATGATCGCTACACCAAATCAGAGATCGTTCCAGACGTCGTCGTTCCCCAGGGGGAGGACGGGAGGGTCCTCTATCGAACTCCGCGACTCTCTATGGACGACGACGAGCACCTTCGTCGCTCCTCGCGGATCCTTTCACCAGTCTGGAATCCACCTTTAGCGGCAGCCACCAAAGTCTAGCCAACATTTCGTTCGAAATCATTGACCCCCCCACGTTCACGTTCGAAGCAACCCCGTGTGTATATATACGTTGGCACTGAAACTCGAACTCGAATTCGGATATAGTTGGAACGCGAATATCGAGCCGACGGTGAAGCCTCGATAGAGCCGCGACTAGGAAAACGAGATCCTCCTCTCCGACTGGAGGTTCGCGATCGGAAGAAGAGCGAGAGAAAGAGAGAGGGAGAAAAGACGGAAGGAGAGAGAGAGGCGATCGCGGAGCGGGTACGCGGAGAGCTGCGACGGCAGCGAGTTCGCGAGAAATGTACCTCGCCGGCTTATACGTGCGGACGCACCCCCGTGGTCGGCGACAGGGCGCAGGATCGCGCCGGGGGTGACTGTGACGCATGCGCGGTCGAGGAACCGCATGCGGGAATGCGTATACCCGACCTGGTCTCTCCCTTTCCTCGTCCTCTTTCCGCCCCTTCCTCTCTTTCTCCTTTTCTCTCCCCTTGCCTTCCTATAAATGTTTTCTTCGCTTTTATTACGCGCGCACGGATGCACTTTTTATTCCCGCTCCTGGATTACATTAATGACGACGAGAATTCGCATTGGCTTCGCCAATCCGAGGAAACTCCGAGGATCCGCGGTTGCGGTCTCTCTCTCCCAGGTCGCCGATAAATGTCGTCCTTTCTCTCGGCTTGTGTGTTCTTCTTAGCTTTATCTTCTCCTTTTCTGCCTCTCGTTTCGCGTATCTTTTATCTCTTCTTAGTTGTGTGCGACTCCAGGTGACGACGGCTTTAAGTGCGCTCGTCAAACAACAAGAACGAAAGTAGTAGATGGGTTGGTGTCGTCGAGACTTATCCGATTTTCGGAGAGAACCGTATTAACATCTTTTATTTTGCGAAATCTCAAAATACGATGAGGAAGGGAAAGGGGCAAAAAATGTCATCTCTAGACCTTCTAATCAGCATATTTTCTATTTTTTTCTAATTAAATGCGACAATTTAAAAGAGTCGATATAAATTCGATGCGTTTAGTTAGTAGAAAGCGTCGGATAGTTTGCGCATTCGTCGCTCGTTTGTATGCTAAATCGGCTTCTATATATCACGAGTTCTTAAAGTTTGAAAATTTTTCTGCCTGTGTGCGACTTTTTTCGACGACCTATATAGCAGTATAGATTTTTATTATTTTGTATATGCTCGTTTCTAATCTGTTACATTATGTGTTTTTTTATTATGATCTTTATCACAGTTTATGAATTCATTTTCCATGAGTATAACGATTTTCTCAGAGCTTATGTATACATTTAGAAAATACCATCTGTTAAAAAAAAATTTTTAAACATTGTCAAAGCTGCGATATAAATCGACAGAGGCAGCATACAATACTTGTGAGCTATAAATTTTAATTTTCAATCCTTTTAGCTACAGCTTAAAAATGATCTGTTATCTTTCACTCCGTTCATATTTTATCTCAACTGCAGATTGATCAGTCATTAATATTGTTTGTTACATTTCGTATTCCTTACTACTGTCCCGAGCGATGGTGGGAGATTTAAAATTTAAGATTTTAAAATTTTCACGCGAATCGCGAACTGGAACGGGCGCGGAAAAATCGATACTCGCTAAACGACCGGCTTTTTAGCACATCCAGATCCGTTTATATATCCGATGCGTATCGTACTTAACATTCAATGATGGTTCGGAATATTTTCGACGTCCTCTCTCTCTTTCTCCCTCTCTCTCGTTGTTGACGAGGGACGTCGAGTGGACGAAATCGGGACGGGGACGTCTCAAATATCGATGGCACTCAATCGCCTCATCGATAAGCGTAGTGTATACTTGAGATTTTTTTTAAATTCATAATCGCGCACATATATACGAGTGCCAGGTACTTTTGCCCGAACGCTTTCGGTCAGCGAATAGTTTCGGGAGTGTCGGGGATGTACAGAGCGTTTCAAACTGTCAAAACTTGACGAATAGTTGATTGACAAATAGCTATTGAGTTATAAATGAAGAAAAATCGAATATTCCCTTGCACTAAAAAAATTGTATTGTTATTTTAAGAATTTTTTTCACGTATTTTTAGAATATCCTGTTCTAAAATAGGTGCCACACAGAGAAGGATTCCCTTAAGAGAGGAGTTCTCTAAAGATTAAAAAGATTAGTATCAGATATTCTTAATTTATAAAAATATAAACAAAATGGGATTTATTTTTACATTAACAAAAAAATATATTTACCGTTAATTATTAACAAATAATATATTCTTAGTTTTAGAGGATGTTCTAGAAACTCCTTGAGAATATCCCTTAATAATTTTATAATATACCATCTTCTTATTTCGAGAATACAATGTTTTCGGTATGAAAATAATTAATTTGTGGACGTATATATTTTTGCGAGTTTGATTAGTCAGTTGAGTTTTGTAATTTTGAAACTGTATAATCGGTTTTCACTTTGCGCACAAATATATGTATATACACCTATATAGTTTATTCCTTCCCGATATATTCCTTCCGAGACTTTGTGATACACGATCATCCCCCCGATCCATCCAATCTTCTCTCCCCTTTTGCGCTTCCGCTTTATTTAGCTTCCGCACTTTCTTAGCCGCGTCCGGCTCGCGTCTCCGCCTCGAATTCCTTTCCTTTCGCGTAATTTGACGCAAAAATGACAGTTCCAATATTGTCTGTCGTGCATGTATCCCGATATATCCCCGCGCGCACGCGGTAACGTCTAATATCTATTCTCCCTCGAAAAATGATCCGATAAACGCATAAAGAAGAAATTTGTGGCGTATAAAAATTCTTGGCAGATCAAATTCTTGCTGCAACGATATATAAGTATAGTCGCGTTCGCTTCGATTCATTCCGAAGATCAAGTACTATCAAAAATGACAGCTGGCGCTATAACAGCGCAAACTGTACTTTGAACGATAATTTAATTAGTGAAAAGAGGTAAAAATAATTTTTATTCCTTTCGCAAAAATTTTTTTTCGTTCTCTCTCTCTCCCTCTCTCTCAAGAGAGAACGCAGGTGCAACGCTTGCATTCCCCTCGCGACACCGAATGGTCCGTAGATGTAGAATTTATCGTTTACGACCTTTATGTCACTGTCGTACAGTACAGCACTTCTACTCGATCGTTTGATCGTACTTGTTTCTCGTTTACTTCTATGGCTCTTCGGTATCGCGTGGGATTTCAAGGCGGACTAGGAATATCAAAGATCTACATGTACATACACACACACAGAGAGAATATACACCTATCAAAGATACACCTACATACGTAGGTACATACATATCCAGATGCAAACGATTGCTCTTCGCTCGCACGGATTGCGCCTCCGGCAGAAAAAAGTGGCCGTTCTTGCCAGAGAGAGATATATATATATATATATATATATATATATATATAAATAAAAGCGCGATTTTTAACGATATATCGTAGTCTCTTATAAAACGTTCGTCATTTCTCGTGTCATTAGTTCAATCTCCGGAAGACGTTTCGTTTCCACGTGATCGTGTACGCGGAGTATTAATTACAAAGATCTCTTCCTTTATCTTTCCGCTCTATCTCGTTTTTGATTTTTCCCCCTTTATGATCGTATCTCAGTTAATTTCAAAAGTATCGTTTAACCCATTCTTTCACGAGCATTTACCAGAAAATTAATTTTACACGAGATAAACGGAGCAAGTTTTTTTTCATACAAGTACAAGATTTAACGAATATAATTAATTTTGTTCGTTTGCTTTCTCGTTATGAATCGATTGTAAAATTTTACATATTCTAGCATAAATTCAGTTAATATTATACTAACATTATAATAAAACAATAAATATTTTGATGAAAATATTATAATAAAATTTTATAATATATTACTTGCTGTTATTTTTTTATAGGGATATAATATATTTATGTATTAATATCTGGTTTATTTTAAATATGAAATTATGTGACGAAACTTAAAGTCCATCTCTTCAAAGATTTAACTAATTCTTAATTATAGAAAGACACGTCTTATTGGATTCGTCGCGAATTATTGAATACGAATGAGAGAAAAGAAAATTTCGTTCTCACTCACCGATTATCATGTAGTTGCAGGATCGCGGTCGACTCTCTGATTCGGATTTCGTCATCTCTCACATCTGAAGATGTACCTGATGATGCGCATCAGAGCGCGTATCTTCGCCATCACTTCCTCTTGCATGAGATTAAAGCACATGGCAATCATCGCCATTCCTGGTGGAAAAAAGAAGAAGAAAAAGAAGAAGAAGAAGAAGAAGAAAGAAAGGACGATTTTTGACGTCTGCGAAGGACGCGTCGGGAAATTAGATTGGATGTATTTCAAGCACATCAGAGGGATATTATTGCGCGAATTGTTGCGCGATTCGAGAACGCTTCTCCCGTGTGGAGCCGATATTCGATAGCACTTGAATATCTCTCTCGGCGAAAAATCGCGCCCGTACGCAATCGGGCATCGATCGAAACGAGCTTAATGCCGTGTATGTATACATATACACGTCGACGACAGGTGCAATCGCGTTGCAGGATTTAAAAGCGGTTGATCCCTTTTAAAACAATTGTCTTCGCGCCGCGCCGAAAATTCCGCGACGATCGGATTAGTAAAAAAAAAATAAAAATAAAAAAACAACGAAGGATCATCTATTTTTTTTTTCATCTCACAGTTTGTCGAAACGGCTGAAATGAATACACGTATGTATCAAATCGGATGACTTTGTATACACTTTTTAATCCGACGACGAGGCGGCTGTCGAAGTCTATTATTTAATTGGGTGATGAAATTCGGAAGTGAGTCGATTTTTCCTTTGAGACCTTTGTTTTATCAAAATTGCAAATAATTTCGAATCGCTAAATGTAAATGAAAGACTTACCGAGCATCAGGTACATGGAACAGAAGATGAAAGACAGTTGGAGGCCTTTCCCGGAGTAAATCTTGTCCCCCGGGACGATGTCGCCGAAACCTATGGTCGACAAAGAGACGAAGCAGAAATAAGAGCCATCCAGCATGTTCCAGTCCTCCCATTCCGAAAACAGGACCGCGCCGCCCCAGATATATCTGTCGAAAAAGTCAAAGGAAGCGCACATCAGTCTTTTTAAACACGTGGGTCTCTTCCCAGAAAAATTGTGCCCCCCGTAGAAATTTTCTCGCGAAGAGTTTAATCGCGAAACGCGAAGGAAAAATTTCAGGCCGGGATTTCGGACTTAATAGAATCTCGATTTGATCCGAAAGGAATTCGGCAATCTCCAAGTTTTAATACTTTTGTGACTTTTCAAACTAAATTCATATCTACTTGTAATAATAAGAGTTGTCGGAAGATATTTCTATTCCAATCGCAAAATTATATTACGAGATTTGGATTCAATAGAACTTTATAAATAGAAGGAAACTCAACAGAGTTTTCTTTTTACAACAGATTCTCCTTTAGCTCGCGATAATTAAACATTTATAATTTAATCAATCTCCGCGGTGTTCTCCGACAAACTCTCCTAATTATGTCGAAGAAATATATAGATATATTTTGTTCCAATGATAAAATTACACTTATATATTTCGATATTTTATTTTGTTTCAATTTCTTTTTAATTCAAAATGTGGGGATTATTTTACAGGAAGGAAAGACAAAGGTTCAGCAAATTTAAAGCAAATTCCTCTCGGAGCTCAATTATTTTCAAGTTGACAAAATAAATTCTTATGATTCCTTTGCAGAGAAGGGAAGGAGTTTATCTTGAGCTCCTTTACTCCGTTTCTTAATTAGCAGTCCGATTATTTCTCTCTCTCTCTCTCTCTCTCTCTCTCTCTCTCTCTCTCTCTCTCTCTTTCATCAGACTCACCCCACCATGATAGTGAGACACAGAGTTAACGGCACCGTCACGTGCTGCGGATCGTAGCTGTCGCTCTCATCGTCGCCTTCGTCGTCGCCCTCGTCACCGCCCTCGTCGCCGCCGCCGTCGTCGTCTCTCGGCGAAGTTTCTTCCAAACTCGACGTGTCTACCTCCCCGCCGTGGGTGTTCACCATCTGCAGACGTAAATCCTGTTTGAACAGCCTTTACGCGAGATATTCCAGAACTACTAGAGTCGACGAGGTTTCTTCCCCCTTCCCACCCCCTCCTACATAACGATTCTCCCCCTTACTTAATTGGAAGTATCGCTTAATTCTCAACAGTAATGAACGTATCTTCGCTAGTAAAGAAGCTTAAAACTTTCTCCGAAACGAAATCCGTTTGAAATTAAGTCAGGAGGTCTAAGCGAACATTAGACTTTGGAACGAAAGAAAAAAGAATCGATTCTGGGAATAAAGATCATCCTGCCCTTTTCGCAGACTGCATATCTCATGATATTGCTTCGGGTACGATCGCTCACCTGCCAATGATCTCTCTTTGCAGCCGGATCATCTCCATTCGGCATCTCGGAAGAAGCGTCGGTCGTCGACTCGTGAGGTCTCCTCCGGCACCTTCGAAATCATCGATCGACGATTAATTTTCAGAGCGAAATCTTAGCGGAAATGTTACCGGAAGTAGAGAAGGGGAAAACGACGCGAGGGAAAGGGGAGGATGGGAAGCGGCTTTTGTCTTACTTGCAGAGGCAGCAACGGGCGTAGGTCCATTTGAAGCTTCTGGCCAGAATGTCGCCGATATTGCTGAGGTAGAGGAGGAAGAGCGGCATCCCTATTATCGCGTACACTATAGTCACGACTTTGCCCCATTTCGTCCTGGGACAAATGTTGCCGTAACCTGCGCAGTAAACGAGAACGCGGCCAAGTGAGTTTATCGACGAGCTACGCGTCCGCTTCCGTCCCGTGTTTCTTGCTTCTTGCCTCGTCCGTATATATATATATATATATATATATATATGTATATATACGTGGGCTGATTCATTTTTGATTAATTTATCGCCGAGTGTTTTGGTAAAGTAAAACCTGCTGCCGGTAGTCTCAAGCCAAGTGTGAATTATTAATTCGAGAATCGAGCGCGATTTCAAATATTCATCTTTAGACAGAGTATCATGCGATGATAAAAAAGCCATAAGTACATAATTGTTTGTAAAAAGAGATACTCTTCCTGTGTCTCAAGACACTCCCTTTCTCTCCTTCGTCCGTCATAATTATCGTTACGTCGTCTTGTAATGATTTTATTTGCGTGTTCGGACGATATAATTAAACGAAACATCTTCCCGTATTTCCTCTCTCGAAATATTACTCGTTAATACGACATTCTCGGCGTATAACCGACTCTCCATTATTGCATAGATAGCGATTTCCGCATCAATTATCTTCTTGACAATTCAACCGGACGCTGTTTCCACAGATGCGCCCGCGAGAGAGTTGGACGGAATCCCGAAACTTTCGTGCTCACCCCCTCGTGGGAGACGTAAACAATCCCCCGACGGACGAACCCGCTCGGATATTCATGTTTCATAACGTGGCGAAACGTGCTCCATAAAACCGGGCAGATGTGCGGGTCTTTAAAAAGGAGAGAGGAGAAAAACGTGGAGGAAAAAAAATTTCGCTCGTAAGTTTGCGATTCGTTGAACGTTGAAAAAAAAAGATAAAGGATACGCGCCGCGTTTCTTTTTCCCGCGGAAAAATGATTTTTTACGAAGGAAAAGCGACAGTTTTCCGTCGTAACGTGTCCGGTGCGCCGTGTCTGTTTTTCTTTTGTTTTTTGTTCGATTTTTCGATTCGCGCGTTAACGCAAAAAAAAAAAAGAAAGAAAGAAAAGCAAACATACCGAACACCGATCGCGAACGATCTACGGAAATATTTTGCTCGCGCGAAAAGAGTCGATTAAAATATCTCTCTCTCTCTCTCTCTCTCTCTCTCTGTCTCTTGGTTAAAAATATAAAATTATTACATTGTAACACCACCATGACGAATATCCGATCGCGGCGATAATAAATTCCAGCACGTTACAGTTTATCGCATAAACTGACAGCGCGGTTGTGAAACGACTTTAACCTACATAACTGATAAATGTTGGCTAAACTTGGACTTGATGGGAAAAAAAGTCACATTAATATCTAATTTATCGCGTTAGCGAGTTTCACTCGCCCGAGACGCCTGATTTTAAATTAAAAAAAAAAAAAAAAAAAAAAAAAAAAAAAAATTGATGTATCATTATCGATATTAAATTAACACTCTGTCGCCTATTAAATATATATCGGAATGATCACATTAATCTTTCCGCGCGGACAGAGAAACGTTATCATATTAATATCGAATGCCGACAATTGTTATCTCGATTCATTTACCGAGCGACAAACGCGATTGTCCAAACGTTTCCGCTATTTTTGGAGGGGGAGGGAAGAATTTCAGCTATCATTATTCCAAAAAAAATATAAACGGCAACAAGCTGTAGAATCTGGATGCCAGAAAACCGATATGCGCGATATCGAGGGCGAATCGGAGCGTGTCTTGTAATCAAGCGAGAGTCGCGATGAAAAAAAAAAGCTTGTTCTATTGTCCTTTTTTCATACACATATACACGCGAACAAATGTACGAGAGATGGAGAGATGGTACAAAAAAGAGAACGTGACGAGGGTATGCATTCAGCGTGATTTTCCAGGAAAACCGCATGTCGAACTTGCCTCGCATGCGGACTTCATTTTCGGGATCCCTCTTTCTCTCTGTTCTGATCTCTCTGTGGTGATCTCTGGATCTCTCGAAAATTGCGACCGCGTCGTCCGGTCGAGCGCAATTCTTACGGATCTCGGGCTAAACAAGCGGCCGTCCCGTTCCAGCCGTGATGTCGCACAATTTACATTTTGATAAAAATTAAAAGTCCCGAGAAAACACGCACCGGGACTCGTCTGACCGCGATAAAAAGAGGCGACTTCTCTCGACGGGAAAAGTAATTTGCATAATAAATTTACGTGA
Organism: Prenolepis imparis; assembly: GCF_030444845.1. Taxonomy (NCBI): domain Eukaryota; kingdom Metazoa; phylum Arthropoda; class Insecta; order Hymenoptera; family Formicidae; genus Prenolepis; species Prenolepis imparis. Next base: position 1,575,256 of record NW_028141165.1, read on the forward strand.
CTTTGCAATTCATGTGTTCTTACTACTGCGGCATTGCGTGAACACCACGTGATTACATAATTTTCATTTCAAATCACAATTTGCTCATAATTTATTTTACATTTTAGTATTGTGTGAACGCACCACGTGATTACATAATTTTCATTTCAAATCGCAATTTGCTCGTAATTTATTTTACAAGCCCGTCATATTTTTCAGCTCCTCCTCCTCTTTCTTTTTCTATGGTTTCTTCGTAACGTTACTATATATCTTCAAGAAAAAGAGCACTGTTATGTGCACCGTATCTTACTTCCGCTGCGTTTCGCATTTTATCAGTCAACGTCCGTAAGAAAATTGAATTCGAAATTAATTAAAAATTTCTATCTCGCACTCGATGTCGATTATCTCGATCAAGAAAATTTTGCTAGTCAGAGGTCGACGTGCGACTCTAACGCGAGTGTCGAAAATTCGAGACGGTGGTTCGAGATCTCGTTAATTTTTGCGAATCGGCGACGCGATTTACGACGCGGAAGACAGAAAAAGAAAGAGAGAGAGAGAGAGAGAGGAGAGGGGAAGTCCCACGTCTTTTAGCCGGCGATAAAACCGGCCGTAAAGCCGGTAAACGGAGACGCTTAAACGCGGGGGCTCCGTAAATATCGCGTTTAAGCGTCGTCTCCGGGAACGCTGCTTTCCGCGCTCCCGAAGAAAAAGGAAGCCCGTAAATCGCGCGGCGTTCGCGATTTACGTTCGCGAAGAGTAAGTGCGAAATTCGCGTCGCGTCCTCGGGACGAGGTCGACAGTTTGACTTATGACATGCGACGTGACACGCGAGGCGCGTCGCGATCTCTCGCTTCGCGAGGGGATTTCCTCGCGCGAGGAGAAGCATCCCCCGACATCCCGGGGGAAATTTTACACGAAGAAAAAGGAGGAGGGAGAGAGAGAGGAAATAGATCAAACACGCGCATGACTGACGGGATGTTTAATCAAATGATCGTAATGTTATATCAAGCGAGATTTTCATGTGGGTGTATACTGTTATGCTTTCCTGCGTTTCAACGTGTAAATCTTCACCCTCACTGCTGTAGAGTTACGTTTTTCCATTAAAACATTACATTTGTTTTTTAAACAATTGCAATGTTTTGTTTCTCCCTTCTCTCGGAGCGCTTTTTAAATATATAAAAATATTTTTTAAATTAAATTAATTTTTATTTAAAATATTTTTTTAAATACGAAAATAATTTTAAATATAATATATAAAGTCGGCGAAATTTTTTCGACAATTCTTGCTTCTCAGACTTATTTTTCATATCATAAATAAATGTAAATAAATTTTAAAAATTAAATCTATTTTAATTTTAAAAAATCTTTAAATATATAAAAAGGCAGAAAATTTCGTGAATATTTCGGCATAAGTTTGTCATATTATTTTGTTTTTATGGACAATTTTTTTTAAATCTCGAAAGATCTCGAAAGCCCTCGTTGACGTTTTTACGAACCATTGCGGCGTTGATTGTCCGTCAAATCGCTGCGATTCGCATGAATAAAATAGAGAGAGACGAATAAGATTGTATAAAATGAAACGGATAACAACCGAGAAAATTAAAGGGGGGCGAAATTGTTGCCGCGTAACCAAATTTATTCGGGAATATCAAATTCGCGAGGGGACACAGCTTGCGCTCGTTCGCACAAATAAAATCTTCTCGCGAATTTTTCATCGACTGGCCGATGCGTTATCTATCCGAAAAGTGTCGAAAGAGAGAGAAAACAATTTTTTTTCTCTGCGCACGTTGAATAAACAAGAGCGACTCTTTTAATGCGCGCGAATATCTGCAGACGAGAAGAGCGAAACGACTCTGTTAATCCAATCGAGAGATATCGCAATGTGCAATCTTTTTTTTGTGTATTTTTTCGAAACACTATTGACGAGAGAAAAAAAAGAACGACAACACCGGATGTTACGCGACGATCGCGAACTATCTACGATTGCGTTGTACGACGATAAACGTTACAAACACAGTTTGTATCGGCAACTTGTTGAATGATATTCGAAAACAAAATCACAAATTGCGTCCAGTTTCTTATCTTATTCCATAAAAAAGTAAATTATTATTTTTCTGCTTTATTATTCTTATTTTTATCCAATAAATATAAAAGAAATGATATAATACATATATTGTTGTAATTAATGTAATTAATGATGGAAAGAGAGAAAGACGTGTTTTAGCTCTTTATTTTATAATTAATATTAAAATATTCTAAATTGTAACATTTTCATGTTAGCTGCCGTTTTGACGGCATTAGGAGAGTTAAATTCTCGGCAGCCTCTCTTTTAAGCGGCCGCAAATGAAGATGTTACTTTTATAACGAGGCAAACTCCATTTTAGCTTCGCGTCGGTGTACGAAGCTTTGAAGTTAAGAAAGAAATCCAAGAAAAAGAGAGAAAGGAGAGAGAATGTCCTTGAAGAGAAGCAACACTTGTATTAAATATGCATGCTCACTCTCCCCTTAAATGTTCTGTTACCTTCCTAATTTCGCCGACTTCCTTCGTTACGTAAATGCAAAGGAAAACGGAAAATGGAATGTTACCGCTATTATGTAAAATGTAAAGATTGTAACAACGTGCTTACACGCATTTCGTCTCTTCGTCTAGCGCGATATTAATTTTAAAATTCGTTATAAGCGAAAGAATATACGAGAAGCATAATTTGGACGCTTAAAATACACCGAGACGTGCGTTTTACTGCATGTAAACATTTTTTTTTTTTGTTGTTTTCGTTTCGAGTCGCAAAAACACGAACAAAGTTGTTCCGTTCGCGCACAATGTAACCTGCGTGACAATGTAACACGCACACGTTTCATAGAAATATAATGGACAGTGCATGCGAAAATTAACATCACCTGGCTGAATGCTAGTGCGTAAAAATTATATACGATATTCAACGAGAGACGGTCCTTACATAGGAGAGAATTTTCAGAGAATTTTACATTCGCTTTTGATTCAAATTTTTCGATATTCGCGAAATCATCAGGGAGAGTCGAGAGAGCGATCTCGAAAATTTTGTCACTTAATTATAATAATCTAGATGCGGATCTTATCTCTTTTTCGTAATCTTTATTCAAAGTTTAATAATTGTGATATTTATATTCCTCGTTCAAAAATATCTATCATCGATTGAGATGAGATAGGGGTTTTAGGGCATCGTGTACGAAAATGACGATATTACGATGAAATATTAAAGAAGCTTATCCCAGTTTATATTTATATCCGGAGTTTATATTTATATCCTCTCTTGAGGATATAAATGCAAAGTTAAAATAATACGCGAAATCGCATTTCGAAGTATTGGAATATGAAATTTCGAACATCGAGGGCGATTGTTGTCCTTTCTACGGGCATTTTTTTTTGCAGACGTGATTTATCTCAACGTATTCATTGGATTCTCGATCGTGAAACATATTAACAATTAATTCGCATTCATTTTTCACGTCGAAATCGCGTCGAAGTTTTTCGCGTTGACGATCATCGAATTCGAGATTCGTGTGTGACAGGTATTTTTTTCTTTTTTCATATAATATAGCTTTGAAAATCCAGCGTTTATTCACGCAAATTGTACACGCATGTTCGATGCAGATTTGACTTACAAAAGCGGTCAAGAGCATGCATATTCCTTTAACAGAAATTCCGGTTTTTCGCGATTTTCCGGGACGTTTCTCTTTTTCAAAGGAGATCTTATCTCGGAGAATAAAATTCTATCTCAACATAAGGAATCTACCGCGACCACCGCGGAAACCTCTGTGTTCCGTTCGTGGCATTTCAGAGGAGAGGTTTCCCTGCAATTCAAAAATGAGAATGCAATAAATATACGGCCGCTGCCAGGGCAGAGTGAAGCAGAAAATCGGAAAACGCGTTCAAAAATAGAAAGAAAAAAACAATTTTTAATTAACTAAACTACATTAATCTTTGTATACATACGTTGTTGACTGATTACAAATCTGACGTTAAAATTGAAACATTCAAAGTATTGGATATTGGATATGCATACAAAATGGCAACCGCAATATTATAAAACAACTTTATAATTCTAAATCAGTCGATCAGTTACATCGGAATAAATACATAAAGATTTCTGTGAAATTGTCAAATATGATTCTAGAATCAAAATTATAAAATTTAAAATTGTCAATCAAATGTAATATATATAATATTAAATATCCAACTCTTTTATAATAATAAATTAAAGTGCATGAAAATCAGTATTTGTTTTTTGCTGTATATATAAAAAAACAAAATCAGAAATTTTTTTAATTGTCAATCAGTGTAATAATATTAAATAATATTATTTTATTAAGTAACATCTCAATACCTGACAATAAATAAAAACTTATTGTGTATTAAAAATCAGAATTTGCAAGTTTTTTAATATTATGTAAAGGTGATTTTGTAGAATTCCGTTTCTTATAAAAACAAATAAATTACAATGTCTATAATATTATCGCAAGATATATTTATTTTAATTAAAAAATTTAACGCCGATCCGCGATTATTTGTCATAGTTTCTTTCGATTAGAACTACTCTCAGAAGTCAATACAAACTACACTAAAACTAAACGAAAAATATGTTTACAATCGGTTTAATTGTTTTCGCGAATATTTGAATGTCTAAAAGCGCAAAATATATTGATACGTAAAAGCAACAGTCTGGATGTACGGATAATCAATACTTGTCAAAATGCAATATTCATCACTGCTGCATATTTTTGTGTGAATATTACCACTAAATCCGCAAACGTACCGCAAAATATTTTTAATTAAAAAGGTTACAACAATATCTATTTTAAAAATTTGTATAAAATTTATGATAGTAATTTGTAGCAGAATTTTTATGACTCAATGGAGAGTTGTTTGGATGAAACATTTATAGAGTTAGGTGATGTTCACAAAATAATCATAATACTTTAAATTCGATTAACATTTTTGACAGTTATCAGCTGATTTCTGTAAAAAAATATTAATCGCGGATAAAGTATTATAACATATTATATTACTTACAAAATATTATTATTTTAATTATAATAATATGTTGTAATTAATATAATATGTTATAATATATAAACTATTCACGATTCAGAAATCAGCTGATAACTGTCAAAAATATTAATCGAATTTAAAGTATTAAAACATATTATTTAAAACATATTATTATTTTATTTAATTTTATTTTGGACAAACTGTCAAACTGCTAACCCTCGCGATGACAGTCTCTTGATGCTATGAATATAACGCAATAAATGGAGGCAGCTAATGAACATCGCGAAAAAGAGGCAACAATATTTGCGAGAATCGACTTAACATGTCTTTTTTAGAAAAAAGGGACAAGAATAACACAAGCTATTTGATTTTATGCAAAAAAGAATTATATTTGGACCCTATACTGCGCATATATAAATTATATATATTAAATAAAAAAATGTGTACGCTGGTGTCTGTTGGTACGAAAATATTCTGCAAACAATGTACTATCAAAATATATAAACAATGAATTTTTGGCTCGCCTCAAAATATTAAAAATCGATACTTTGTTGCCGCGGACTCTATGGGGGGCATTTTTATATTACGTATACGTATTACTATATTTAGAGAGGCCATATTTAGAGCATTGAATTTCTGGGCTATAAAGTTTATGCTGTGAAATTCCACTCAATTTCTTTAATAACATTAAAATCGACAGTTTAAAGGGATGATGTATTTCTTATTTTTCGGATTTTTCTATATATATATATATATGTATATGTATTATATATATTTTTTTCTTATTTTGTTTAATCTAACCGAATATAATTACGCACGCGAAGCGAGGTTGTTATTTCTTGATAATAAAATCTTCAAAAATTGCAACGCATACATAATTATTATTATTGCAATGCATGCATAAAAATATATTAATTAATTATGCAATGCATAAGAATTCATCAATATTTAAATCTTTAACAAAAAAATGCGAACAAGAAAATAGAATTTTCTACTGATTAAAATCTTTTAATCAAAAATCAAAATACCTGCACTTCCGTTAGACTTGTGCGTCTCCATACGTCCATTACATTGCGCGTCTTTATACGTCTGTTACACTGCACGTCTTCATAGGCTTGTTTTCTATTCCTGCACTGATGATCTGGTGCAATAAGTTAGAATGAAAATATTTTGTCTCACTCTAACTTATTGCAGTGTGCACAGTTCAGCCAGTGCAGGAATAGAAAACAAGACTCATATGTCCACTACACCAAAACTACACTGCACGTTTCGCGCGCGACTAATGCACTAGTGTCGACCACCGATTGCAAGACTTTCGTACCGGTGTCGCCACCTGACGGCGAAACCTAACTTCACAGCCAAGAAGGAACAGAGCCCGGCGAAGCATCTCTCTCTTCGTATCCGTTCCGTTAGACACGTGTGTCCCATGCGTCTGCTACGCTGCACATCTCAAGCAAGACTGATCCCCACCACTGACCACAATATTTTGCGCAGCGGTGTCGCCAACTGACGAAGAAACCCAACTTCACAGCCAAGAATGAAGAGTGATCAGTGATCAGTCTCGCGCGAAACGCGCAGCGTAGTGGATGTGTAAAGATGTGTGAAACGTACAGCGTGGCGGACGTATGAAGACGCGCGAAACGTGCAGCTTGGTGGACGTGTAAAGATGTGCGAAACGTGCAGCGTGGCGGATGTATGAAGACGCGAATCTAATAGAAGCGCACAGGTATTTTAATCGAAAGCTTCTTCAGGAAATTCTATTTTTTTGTTCGCATTTTGTGTTAAAGATTGAAATATTAGATTTTTATACATTGCATAATTAATTAATATATTTTATGCAAGCATTGCAATAATAATTTTTATGCTTGCATTGCAATAATAATTTTTATGCTTGCATTGCAATTTTTAAGATTTTATTGTCAAAGAATAATATAACTTTGCTTCGCGCGCGTAATTATATTTAGTTAAGTTAGGTTAGGTTAGATTAAACGAAATAAGAAATATATATATACTATATGTATATATTGCACAAGATTGTTTTTTATCTTGCTAAGAATTAAAAGTTGTTCTCATAATTATCTACTATTTATGATCGTAAACTCTCTCGCTAGATATACGTATTTATGAAATGAAAATCTGAAATCGATATATTAATGAATGGAATTTTAATATTATTTGTATATTTCGATAGTATATTGTAAAAAGATTATTTTTATACCAAACAGATATGGGCCTACAAATTCTTTTATTTTATATACATAATTTATGTATGCACATAGTATAGGGTCCGCGGCAACAAAGTATCGATTTTTAATATTTTAAGGCGAGCCAAAAATTCATCGCTTATATATTTCGATAGTATATTGTTTGCAGAATATTTTGGTACCAAGAGAGCAGACACCAGCGTACAAATTCTTTTATTTAATATACATAATATAAGAATGCGCCGCATAGAGTCCGCGGCGACATAGGCCCATATTCTAAATCTTCTTTTTATTGATAAAAGAAGATCCAGAATATGGGCCATTGTGTCGACATTTAATATTTTAAGACGAGCCAAAAATCCATCGAAATATACGAGCGATGAATTTTTGGCTAGCCTTTAAATATTAAATATCGACACTGGGTCGCCGTGGGCCCTATGCGGTGCATTCTTATATTATGTATATTAAATAAAAAAATTTGTACGCTGGTGTCTGCTTGGTACCAAAATATTCTGCAAACAATGTACTATCAAAATATATAAACGATGAATTTTTGGCTCGCCTTGTAATATTAAAAATCGATACTTTGTTGCCGCGGACCCTATACTGTTTAAACAAAGTTTAAACAAACTTTATATACAAATATTCTTATTTATATAAAATCGGGGAATGGTGCGCGCGTAGCGCGTATTTATGTTCTAGTTAACATAAATAATTAATTAATTGACTCATGTACATTTTAAAGAACATTCTGATAAGTTTTGAAATAAATATAACAATGTGAAATAAAATTTTTTAAAAAAATATATCAAACTTTTAAGATATTGAATGTTTGTGTGTAAAATTTTGAAATAATTATAAAATAATGCATGTTTAATACTGAGAAAAGGTCAGATAAAACAATTTAAGACTTAAAAACTATATTGTATAAATGACACGTATCGTGTAATAACAATAACAATAGAACACTTTAAAGTATAATTCAATTTTTTTTTTATTTTTTACGTGTTTGATTTCTGCTTCACTGTGCAATGCTTGGTCCCGTGACTGGTTTCGACACAGTCGAAAATTGAATTTGTAACCTGTGTATGTTTCCATAAAGACAAAGGTCTCCCGCAAATGGTTCGACAAATAATAATTTAAGCAATATGTTGCTCTTCATCTATAATTGTATAGTAGAATTACAGAATCTCTAACATGTGTTTAGTGGAATCTATTGAGCATTGTCTTCAATATATGTCTTTTAAATATTTATTATCTTATTCTTCAGTAAATTGTTTTTTATTTTAATTTGTTAGATTGTTATTTTCATATTCTTCTTTCAAAATTTTATTCTGCGTCTGTTTCTGATATTAGTAATTATAATTATATTTGTACTAAAGGGATTTTTTTCCTCATTTATATACATAAATATAAAAGAAAATGTTATTTTTTAATTAATGTAAAATGGCTAATAAGAAAAGCTTCGTCCTGTTACCATTTTTTCGAAAAATCGGCGTTTTCGCGAATTACTTTCACGGAAATTCAAAAGATATACTCGGGTAGTATTATGAGTCGTTTAGGAGCGTCGGCGTTTTAACAAAGACTTTATTGTGCGAGAGAGAGACTCGCAGAGAACATGCTCTATCATCATCAATTTCCTCCAAGATTTCGCAAGGAGAAGAGAGAAGGGATGCGGCGCGTGTAAAATATGACCGAAATTCGCGACACGTATATATAAAAGTAATTGAGTGCAACGGCTGACGCATCAGAAACGCGAGGGAAAGAGAGGAGGAAGACCTCTCGACAGAGGGACACACGGCACGAATAGAACAAGAGTATGCCGACGAGTTTATCGACGAGCGACGTTACGTGTCGCCGATGACATTTGACTTTCCGGCCGTTTTGCACGTACAAAACGTTTCTCCCCCTCACCCCCTTCCCCTCTACCCCTCGAAATATATGCATTAAACACGCGCGTGCGTTCTCTCTTCGACCGAGTGTCCGTTAAACGAGAGAAAAAAATAAAAAAAAAATAAATAAAAAAAGAAAACCGCGAAATTTTCCAGTTGTGTTCGCAGTTTGCGCTCCGAGTCCGAGTTTACAGCTGTTTCGAGCCGAGCGATAAAACGAACTTTACCTGGTCCGCGTTATGTAAACCGCCGACCGCGGGACGGCCGCCGGTTATTATTGCCAAACCTAAATCCATCACTAAATGAGTAACGATACCTGCGCCGGCGGACTCAATTAACTACGATAGTATATATAGAAACGTCGCCGACTTCGTCGTCGGCGGCGGCGGCGACAAAGTTTCTCTATCGCCGGCAAATTGTGTTTATTACATCGCTATTACATCGATTTCTTATGCACCGATTATGCAACGATCTCGGTACAACGAGTAATAACGAATTTTTTTTTTCAACGAGATTAATATAGGTAGAATGCACAAAAAATTGTATATTGCGCAGGCTGAATCGTAGATCTTTCGCACTCTACTCAAGATTTAATTACCTCGATGCGTTAATCTTAATTAGATCAATTCAATTTAATCGGGATATCTTTCTCAATTTTTTACTAACGTCGTCAGCAAACTGGGTCTTTCAAGTTCATCCCATATTACTTTCATGTTCTAGGCTTTCAAAAAATCAAAAAAATTCTGAATTATTTGTTAATATCTCAATTACAATATTCAATACATTTTAAAGCCAAATATTAAACCCAAACGTTTGTACAAAGCGAAATTTGAACAGCAATTTGAAAAAAATGGAAATTTGCTTAAAAGACCCAGATTGCTGACAGACTTATAAAAAATTAGTTACTTATTAAATATTAAAGTTATATATTTTTATAGTAGAAGGAGAGAGAGAGAATCAAAGAATGTTATGACATACATCGTTAAAATTAAAATAGGTAGAAATTACAGTGTAATGGATAGCTGTTGTAGGAATATTGAACTCGTATATTTGAATATCGCGGAATTTTATTGGGTCTTAATGCAAAACCACCACGGGGGAGATGAATGGGGATAATATTTTCGAGCCATTTCGCGCATTTGCGCGTAAAAGCTTCCGCGTTGAATGCACGTTCGGCGATATGCATTTAGTTTTAGCGGGTGCACATGATAATACTCGAACCTCGTCCGCTGATAACCGGCGCCGCCAGCGATGTTTATCATTTTCGTTAACTGACAATTTTGGCAGCCCGGGGATCGCCCGATTTTATCCTCTTTCGCTTCCATGTTTGATTTACTGCGACGCGCCACACGACATAAATTAACATGATACACGCACTCGTCATCCCTCGTTCCATTTCCATTTGCGACGGAACTTTAAAGTGTGTGTTTAAACGGCACGCGAAACATACCGAATTATGGCGTCCCGTTTAATTTCAAGTCGAGCTAAGCGTAGCCGAGACATCGTTAATTGATGTAAATAAATTAACGTAAACCAGCCGTGGGCAATATATAAGCATATACGTAATACCCTGTTTTTCGTAGCCTTTGACAACTATTTTTGCTTCAAACTTTCATCTACTTTTGTTTGTGTACGTTTATGTACGAGCTTAATTTAACTTATTTTTTAAAAATTAATATATCAGTACCTACTTTTAAAAAGAAATTAAATTACTCGATAACATATATGTCTACACGCTGATTCATTTACAGACAATTTCAAAAAATTTAGAATTTAAATCGGAAATAAAACTTAAAATTCAATTGAATTTGCAATTTAATAATAATTTAATTTAATTTAGAATTAATTTTCAGCGAAAATGTGCCAAATAAAATTTACAATTTAAAATAAGATATCAAACAAAAGAAAACACTTTAAATACTCATCAATAATAATTGATTATTACATAAATAACAATTAATTATTATACAAAAAATAATATTAATATAAACACTGATAATAATAGCCGATGGTAATTTAATTAAAAATTAATTGGTTGCGAAAAAGTGAAGCAAAAAATTCAGAAAATTTGAAATGGAAAAGAGACTAGGAATGTGTAGAGGCAAAATTAAAAGGGCGAAAAATTTTTTTTCAAAATTAGTTTCACGAGTTCCGGGAAACACGGATGATCGATACCGGGGGATGATTAATTGGTGGAGCGGAATGTCAAAGCGTTTCGCTGGGTACCCCGCCGCGGATGTGGCATTATCGGCATAACGACACACGCTTGTCTTGCCGCGCACGTAACAGGTATCATGTGTGCGACGTATCAGGGACATTAGTCCGGTCGTGTCGGGCTTCAGGCCAGGGAATTATTGGCGATTAACCAAAAATACGGAAACCGATATCCCGCACGTACGCGCGTTTATTTCTTCGAGGACGACGATGATGATGATGACGTATCTCTAGCGTCGTCGAGTCGTCGCAATCAATTATCGCGGGTGGATTCGTCGCGACGCTAATTTATCAGCTTGTCGAGAAGTTTAACGGCAAAATGATTCCTCCTGAACATTAATTATACCCGCCCTGTCAGGACAATCGCTATCACGCTTGATTTATATCGTATTACGTTCACGAGCTAACGCGTCGTTTTTCTGGTTATCGTAGTCACTTTATAACACAATTGAAATTCTCGATAATTCGCGGACAAAAGTGTTAATCGATGTGAGATTATTTTTTTATATCTTTTCCTCGAAGAAGATGATTGAGAGAGACGCGGGGTCTTTCCTAATTTAGATTCAGTTATATCTTTTAACACAATAAATTAACTTGAATCGACGAGCCGGGAAAGACTTTGATCTCGATAATTTTCTTCGGAATTTTATTTCCAATTTTATTATGTGTGTGTGTATGTGTGTATGTGTGTATGCTTGTCCGATGTAATATATTGCGCGAGGAATTTTTGGTAGTAAATTAGAAATAAGTGGTTCGATGCTCTTCTTCTTTTTAATTGCACTAATTAATTACACCGCTACTTCTCATAAGTTACGCCCAGTTTCAAAGAATTTCTCCCCGACACCCTTTAAACAAATTAGTCGACGGTTTATTTTAATTGGCTACCTCCAAGCCTTGATAGCATTAGGATTAAAAGGGGTTATATATAAAGCGGAGTATATAAAAAGGTGACTGCCATAAGAGCCGCGCGGCTTCGGTCTCGTAATATACTTTTTAACATTTTCAAGCTTTTTAATATTCCTTTAATATTAAAATATCTTTCGCAAATTGCAGGGATTTGACAGGATTTTAATTTAATCGCGCAATATTAATACATTTATGCTTATAATAATTAAAAAGAACGTACTGCGGCATTTTTTCGCGAGTGAAACACCAGTTCACACATCGTCTTTTGTGTATGTACATAGACGCGAATATTATTTTTATTTGCGGAATATTATATTTAATTCGCATGACGAGTTAAAGCTATAAAAATAATCATTCTAAAATCCGGAAAAGAGAGAGAGAGAGACAGAGAGAGAGAAAGAATATTTAGCCACGTTGAATACTTAACTGACAATGAAATTGAACAATTAGTATAAATACAAACGTTGAAAATAATTAGATAAATAAGTATTATTCGTCTATTTCAAACGAGTGAGAAAACCGAGACTGATTCATTCTGTACGTGATATATGTATCACCTCTATATGGTGGCCAGATTTCGGCCGAAATTTCGCGCACCGTCATCAGCTGACTTTGGTTGTTCGAGCTCAGCTCGCCGAATCGATCTCTGGGGTTGCTCGCTTTGGAATGCCGACCCTTTTGGGGTTGATACCGAGACCGTAATCGCACTCGGAATAAAGCGGGCCCCGGTCGAGGAGCTTCCGGAATTAATTAAAAGATCTCTTCCCGTTCATCCTCTCCCCCCTCCCTTTCTCGTCTCCTGCCGAAAACTTCGCACACCCGTTAATCTCTCTCTCTCTCTCTCTCTCTTGCTCTTTCCCTCGGGTTTCGCCCCGAGAAGAAAAGAGAAGCGTAAAGAGGGAAGTGAGCGTCTCTAAAAAGTGAGAAGTAGACTTCTAAAATCCTTTGCGGAAAAAAATGTGCGCTTTTGTGCTCAATCCCTACGTCGGAAACTCTCAAAGAGATGAAAAGGAATTACCTACAAAGTCGTACAATCTTCAACGCGCGATAAGAGAAGGCTATCGTTGCAATGACTTTTATATAATATATATATATATACAATTTATTTAATAAAAATTGTTTTTTAAATAAAAATAAAAAAAGAAATATCTCTGATAATTTTCCGGTAGATTGTTTTATTTTTTTCAGAAATTATGTATTTAATTCTTCGCTTTTATATATATATATATATATATAATTCCATTTTGTATGACTCTTAATTGAATTTCATTCTATTCTTCCGCGTGCATTCTCTTGACTTGCATTTCACTGTAAGCGCGATAAGAAGAGATTTTTGGTGTCGACGCGCACAGGACGTCGGCATCCCATTACGCGAAAAGGAAGGAGAGCGGGGGTTTTCACATCGTATTTTCCCCGGCGGGAAAATTTCTTATCCACTTTGGTCGCGAGAGACGCGATATCGCGGTCGCGATCGCGTTTAAACTCTCGCCGGTGTAATTTCACACTTCGCGTCATATAATTCACCGGCATTGAAATCGAGTGGTTTTTGCGGCAAAATGTTTATGGATTTCGATTTAATTTTAAAATAAAATCGAGAGAATAATCGATCTTCTATATAATATGCTATTGAATATAATTTTACATATATATAATTTTAAATAATACTTTATATTATATGTATAATCGAATATATATATATATATATATCGCGAAGAGATTTTGTCATACAACTCTGTTGTTCACTTCTCGTGAAGAATGATTTAAAGTCGAGGAGATGGCCGTTGTGCTAGGAGAATAAATACGCATAATGGAATACTTTCTTGCTCTAGTGCCGCGAGATTTGGATATGAATCAAAATATGGAGATTACGCGAATAACGCGAGAATACAGCTCTTGCCCAGGCAAGAAATTCTCGTGTCCGCTTTACGCTCGACGCTCGCAAAAATCCCTCGTGTATTCGCAAAGCAATACGACACAGCAATACGGCGCGAAGCTCCCTTCAGCTTTGCGGCGGAAGATAGCTTCCTGAAAATATCTCGGTTAAGTCGATTACAGGGACTATGAACAGGGAACTACGACCTTCGTTTTCTCGAGGCCGGGATATAAGTATAAGTCGATCGATTATCAATTCAACAGCAATGACCCGATATTTTTGGGGGGAGGAGAAAGAGGAAATATTTGAAAAACTCTCGAAAGCGTGACATGTCATCCTCGGACGGTCTATCTCTTCCGGTTCCTCGAGAATTTAATCAGATTTTCCGCCGAGTTTTCGTCAATCGAATATTCCTTCGCGACAGGAAACTTCTGTTACGGCACATGCGAATATATTCGGAAAATGCGCCGACGACGTAATATATTCCCCGGACATTTCTTTATGTTAATCCGCCCTCTTGCACCCTCTTGTCGGGGTGGTGAGACCAAAGTTTAAGGAGTTGGCGCAAATAAATGCGGTTAACGCAAATGTATGCGGGAGCATATTTGATTTGCATACATTTCGAGCCGTTAACTGACGTGAGGATAGATTCGCGAGAAGATATATCAAAAATCATTAACAAGTCATTCTCCTATAATAGTTTTTTTTTTTTTTTTTTCAATTATAATGTCTCATTTGTCGATCGGCATAAATGTCAATTATATTAATTTATAATAATTATTTATAAATATTATTAATTGTACATATATATATCCCGTCGAAAAAAAATCGGAAACGTTCTATGATCTAAAGTGCAAATACTCATCAGCCATCGTCGAATATTTTGGCCATTAGGCGTGTCCGGAAGATTAACTGCTAACTCAATCTGCAGGACGACGCTGAAGAAATTAATTGCCGGCGGAATGTCGATCTTGATGGTGACCACCATCGATGAACGAACGAACGAACGAACGAACGAACGAACGAACGAACGAACGAACGAGCTTTCTCGATCCCGAGAGATCGAGCAATCGTGACGCGCGCGTTAATTAATTTCCGGCCTAATAAAGTTCTCGACAGCCAACCGTAGATTCGTCGTAGACAGGCAGTTTTCGGCAACGATATGCGATTCCGTGAAGGATATCGGATGCGAGGGAAAAATGCGAGCGTGATTCAATTTCACGATTTTCATCAAAAACCTCGCGATCCCGTCGTTTTTCGTCGGTTTTATCAATGTCGGTTATCCGCGTTACAGGATGCCACAGGGTAGCGGGACGTCATGTGAGATGACTGATAATGAAATACCATGATTTGTACAGCAATTTGGATATCTTAAGAGATTAAAGAAGTCTAGCGAATCGAAAAATGGGATACTTTTTAACATCGTGTAAAAATTGTATCTCAACAATTGGATAAATAATGCTCTTTTCGTTAAAAAATATATACTACAATATATTTTTTTAATAAAACTATTTATATTTATAATTGTATATATTTTTTTATAATTAATTTTATATTTATATATTTTTAATAAAGTACTCTCTCGCCTTTATTATTTGTCTCTCTCTCTCCCTCTTCTCCCTCCCTCTCTCTCTCTCTCTCTCTCTCTCTCTCTCTCTCTCGATATTTTCCCCAACCCCAAACATGTATGAACCGAATTTTTTAATTTTTGTTTCGTCCAAATAATCGACAATATAAGAGAACAAATATATAGTATCGAAATCTCACACACACACACACATGCACAAAAAAAGAGCAACTAATTAATTTATTTATTAAATGCTGCAGCGTCGCCAATTGAATTGCGCGACAGTTTTAGTATTAATTGACTAACGCACAGTTCATCGATTTATGATTGCAATTTCGCGGAGACTGCGCAACTCGTCGAGGTATCGAATATTCCGTATCGTTAATTAATTCTATGTTAATCCAAAATGATCGACTTTGCGCTGCGCCGACTATGGAGAACATGACCTGGATAATATTGGAGATTGAAAATAATTCTCGAACAAAAATATTTTATTTATCGATTCCGTGCATTCGATCGCGCGCAATTTCCCCAAAATAGTAAGAGACTATCGATACACTAATTGCGGGTGCCATAATTATCGGGGCATAATAAATTTTCAAACAATATAATCAATGTGTAACGAATCTCATCATTACATAAATTATCAGGTGGTTTAATTATATATTCGGTAGTATATTATAATTATTTATTATTCTAATTATTGAATTATGTTGTAATGATTTAACGAAAGTATTTAAATTAATTTCACTTATTAAAGTGACATTTTGATTGATACTCATATAGAATGTCTCAAAATCTGTGGATGTTCTTTTAATAGCAGATTCTTTCTGACGAATTTGGATTTTTTTTTTCTTAGCGAAAATGTCGAAGAATGTCATTATTTTTTTACAAATTTTCAATTTTTCCATCATGTATCTTTATAACTAATTGTAGGTCGCATATTAATATTCTATTAAAGTAAACTTCAGCTAAAATTAACTAAAGAATGTAATTTTGTTAACTTTTTAATTCCACGAAGTTCCACATAGTACGAAAAGTCTTTTTTCAATCATTAATTTAGAAATTATCGATGCACTATCGATATTTTCGTTGAAGAAAAATCATCTTCAAACTCTGATCAACGAATCTGATTTATTATTAAAAGGACATTTGATAGCTTTGAGATACATCCTATATTATATTAAATATACACTATATATCATTATCTTAATATACAGTGACCACAACATCATTACAGAAAAATGCTGCTCAATAGATCTATGTAAAAAAGAAAATCATAATCTTGATCTCGAGATTTTAATTTTTTTACTAATCAATAGATTTACATAGAAAAAAATAAAAATCTCGAGGTTGGATTTTAATTTTTTAATGATTAATAGATCTAAAAAAAAAAAAAATTAAAATTTCGAGATCGAGACTAATTTTTTAGATATATGAGATACATATCCGATCGCGCGAACACTTTTACGAATTTATACGATAGGTTACACGAATTACGCAATTCCTTTCGCGTAATTTCGCTACGATAATCATGATTTATACTCTTTGCGCACACACTCACCCCGGTAACCCGCGGAACACCGAAAACAAAGCCACCCCATCACGTTAAAGTCATTAATATCACTTTATCCTTTCATAGTGGTGTGTGTGCGCGCTCGGCTCCAGGAATATGATAAATCTCGCTCGAGTCTCAGGATACTATTCTCGTGGCCTGAATATAACTCGTCCGTCGTTTCACGTCGATTCTTCCGCCCCGATGCCGGTAATTCGATCTTTTTCGGCGCATCTCTCGAGGGAAAACGAAAGGGAAGAAAAGAATGGGGGCGAAATGTGCTTATATGAAAATCGATAGTCTCGACGAGCTTCCGCTTTTAGTTGGCTCGTTTTAACCACTAGTTAAATCTTAATTGTCCTCCATCGATTCGTGAGAAATATAGCGCTTTCCAGCGGGAGATTAGGAACGGTGAAAACTTGGGCGTTGTGGAAATTCATCTACGCTCATTCTTATTAGACTCTAAACAATGAAAATGTTGCAACTCGCGAAAAGCGAATTTAAATTTCGAGTAAAATAATTTTTTTCTCACAAGGAAGGCCTTCGGAAAGGTATGGCACGCCGTTTTACTTTTTAATAGCAAACATTTTAAGTACAAAACTAAAATTGAATTTCTGATTTTAAATTAATAAAGAAATTATTCGGAAACATTATTATTATGTAGAGACATAAAAGAATTATTTAAAATGATATTGAACGTAAATTTTATCTTAACAGCATAGGTAAAGATAGGAGTTTTAGGGCATTATTATTATGTGCTGACATAAATATAATTCATTTTTATTACATAGAAACAAAATATTTTTATTTTGTAAATAAATTATTAAAAATTAGAACAAATTTTTGTATACACACATTAAAAATATACATTGTCAAAATATTGCAAGTATATCTTATTTTTATATTTTGTAATTTATATTATATTGCATTTAAAATGTGCACACATTTTTATTAACATTTAGAAGTAATATACAAATTACTTTTTTATATCATCTAGAATTGTGTGTATTTAAAATTATTATGTGAAATTATTTTTATGCAAAAAAAGATAATTTAATACATTTCTACAGATTGCAATTTTATTTTATTTTATTTTCATGATTTTCAAGAATTATGAAGGATTGTATAAAATTAATTTATGAAAATAAAATTTTATTGGGACATTATAATAATTCAATGAATTAAAATTATATTGCGACATAATAATAATTGGCTTAATTAAAATCATGTTTGGACATAACAATAATTCCGAATTTTTATTATGTCATGACATAATTTTAATTCATCGAATTTTTATTATGTCGTGACATAATTTTAATTCGAACTGGTGATTTTTTATTCTACAATATTGGCAGCACTGAGTAGTATGACACGCCGTTTTACTTTTTAATAGCCAGTGCTGCCAATATTATAGAATTAAAAATTATCAGCTCGAATTAAAATTATATCGTGACATAATAAAAATTCGATGAATTAAAATTATGTCGCAACATAATAATTCCGAATTATTTTTATGTCCTTATATAATTTTAATTCATCGAATTTTCATTTTTTCGCGATGTATAATAACAATTTATGAATTAAAATTATGTCGCGACATAATAATAATTCGATGAATTAAAATTGTCGAAACATAATAATAATACGATAAATTAAAATTATGTCACGACATAATAAAAATTCGATGAATTAAAATTATGTCGCGACATAATAATAATTTCATGAATTAAAATTATGTTTGGACATGAATACAATTCCGAATTTTTATTACGCCCCGACATAATTTTAATTTATTAATAAGAATCGCATATTTTCTTAAGACAATTATTTTTTGAAACTTTTATATTGAATGGAATATTATTTATGCTATTAAAAAGTAAAACGGCGTGCCATAGAAAGGAAAGCCAGAGAAGCATTTTAGAATACTATTAATAAAAAAATGGCCGACGCTGATTTGTCGCTGATATAAACGTGAAGGATATGCAGTTAGATTTTTATTAATTCGATAAAATTGAAATTGATGGGGAAAAAAATACTCCAACTCTACCTAAATCTATTAGTTTATTTCGCGCAGTCGACTGAAAAATCCCGGATTAGATCTGCGCTTTCTTTCTCTTCGTCGATAATCTGCTCACCGAAAGAGCTTTATATATAATTGTGTCCCAGGAGATTTCATCACGACGAAGCAATTATTAATATTTTGTATATTTAAAGAACTTTGATTTAAAACTCCTTTAAAATATTAAATGTTTGAAATAGGGAAAAGGATTAACATAGAGAGATACAAATAGATATATAAATGATTGCCAAAAATAGAGATTTGACGAATGTGTACTTATCATTGTGCTCTTCTCTTTCCTCTTTTTTCTTGGTCAATTCTTCTTCTCAACTAATATATTTCGGACAGCACGAGATTTATATATATATTTTTCAGCTCTCTGGACCCCCGTGCGTATTTCTTTTTTTACAATTTAAATTCCCTTCATGTGTTTTCGGGCACGGCTGCTTATTTGGGGACGCATATTGCTCGCTCGAGATCCCAGCCGAATTTTTCTTGTACCACATTGTAGTACGAATGTTCATTTACATACCCTGGATATATGTATATACGCAATATATACACCCGCAAGATAATTCATCTTGCGACGAATTTACAAAATATTTTTCTCCCGTTCAATAACGAGGAAAATGGTTAAATTTATATTAAATACACGTATTACACCACGTATACAATTTTCAGGCAACTCGCAAATAAATCATTTGAATGAATCGCGGCTAGTGAAAAAAAAAGAATATCAAGAGAGTCAACTTTATTTATCGTCGAATAAAAAAATCTGAAACTTTCCCCTCTCTCCCCTCCCGCCTGCTTATATTTCGTAACATTTCTTCCTTCACAGCCGACACAGGAGCCTTTATCTTAACTTAAGGCGATTTATCAGACGCGACGAGAAAAGTGGGCATTAGCCGGGGCATTAAGAGCGCAAATAAGCGCGCCCTGTTTAGTACGGCCAAGTATCCGGCAGCGAGTAAATTGTCTACATTTTTCAAGAGCTTCCTCTAAACGCGTTCGCGTCTTTTTTTTTATTCGCGAGAGACGAACGCAGATTAGTATCGCGCGACTACGTAATTCGTTCGATTTCGCAGAGGATAAAAAAATGAAGAAATAAAATAATGCTGAATTTCTTTTTTTATCGAATAAACAAGGGCTAAGGGCCGAATCTGAAATTCGAAGAGTATATATACAAGAAGAGAGAGAAAGATAAGGGAATCGGAACACTCACCGATAGTCGTTATCACAGTGAGAGAATACAGAAAGGCGCCGGCGAAGGTCCACTTATTTTCCTCCACGCCGTCGTATCCATCTTTTATGGCCGACACCACCCTCTTCTGGTAACTCTCGAGAATGTCCCTCACCTTTGCCTTCCACAGCTTCTCCGAGAACACATTTTCCTACGTACAATATCAGCGACGTCAGAATATTAATGAAGGAGAGAGAAATTGCCATCGGCGACGTTATAATAAACACACGCACACACATACACACATAGAGAATCTATAATAATCCCAAATTTCTCATCTCGAGATCTAATATTTTAACGTAGATTATCGTTTCTGTTATTGTATACGTCGAGTCCGGAACTGACGCTCGTAATTTTAAACTGACGTTTCAACCAAACAGAGACGTGTGAAAATCTGTACGGAAGAAACCAGGGTGGTCGTAAAAAAAAAGCGTCCAGATATATCCCTGTGAGACAGGGTGTTTTTTGTTATCCGGTTAAAAATATCTGAATAATCATCTAAATGAAATTATTGCTTTATTTTATCTTTATGTAGAAATTATGAAAATATCATCTTTTTGTAAAAATTCTTGTTTTTAAAAAATAAGATTTATAAAAATAATAAAAGTATAAGTTTTTATATCCTAAATTATTCTTTTTAAAAGCATTATCATGTTATAGTTATCCAGATAAAACGCTTTATAATCCCATTTTTCATTTAGATAAATTTAAAACAGGACAATCTTTATTTTAGGTACACACATATATATAAAATTTATTATTATGACATTATATTATTTAATAATTAAATAATTTAAAATAATAATTTTACTATTTTATATTTTAATTTTATTTATATTACTATTTTATTAAATATATACTTTTTTTCTTTAGCTAAATGACTTTGGTTATCTAAACAGAACACTGTCCTTTAAGTATCGAGATTCCACCACTGTGGATGACTGTCACAACGAAAAAAAGAAAATAAAACAAAAAGTGATTCGGATAAATCGTTTACCTTGGATGTTAACTCCCAGAGAATGGCGGCCGTCAGGTTTCTCCGTCTGATGACATCATCAGCGACGTCGGAAGAGGTTTTGCCCTCGATGTGGGCGAACAGGAAGGCGCCCGCGATGGTGTAGCCCACCACCAGGCAGACGATGCCGACGTTGCTGAAGAGAAAGGCCACCAGCGCCCTGGTCCAGTCGATGATCCGCTTGCCCCACGGCTTCCGCCTGCGTTTCCGCCGTCTACCGCTTCGTCCGCGAGAACTTGCGCGCTGCCAGCTGCGATTGCTGCCCGACGAGCGGGACGGTTTGTCCGTCTCCATCCAGGCGACGACGACGACGACGACGACCACGACCACGACCACGTCACTTCCACCGGGTCACCGATTCGCGGTCATCGCGTTTCCGGTTCACCGAGCACTCTAGCTCGTCGTATTCGCGAGTTTATCTTTCGCGGAGGGATATCGAAGCTCTTGGGGTCCTCGAGTCTTGCCTCCTGACGATTTATGACGACTTATTGCCGATCGCGAAGTCTCACCTCCGGAATCCGTATTGTCGCTTGGAGAAGCCGAAGAGATTCATTCTACAGGATTATCTTCCGGTGGGATTAGTTCGCTCGCTGATCCACAGGCTGAATCAGTCGCCTTTTGTATTACAACTTTCTTCTTCAGGACATTCGGTTAGCGTAAAAAGAAATTGGATATAATTCCCGGGATGTCTAATCGTCTTTGGCCAAGAAGACTGACGTTTTTGTCTTCTCGACTCTGTCTTTTTATTAAATTGTCTCTCGCGAGTCAGACAGATTTCTTACGAAAAATGCATTGTCCTATATACGCTTGAAAAATAAATATATGATATGTATGTCGATCGACTTTGTTTAAATCATATTTTTTAAATGGCCTAGGAAAAAAGGAACTATCCTCTCAATCGAGACGATCGATTATTAACCGATGGCGTAATTACCGGGCCAACGGGCAGCTCATATATGTATATAACGGATCTTTCGTATAAGAAGATGGCGAGCTCTTGCTGCGCCGACCTGGTCTAATGGAGAATTACGCCGGGGTGAATTTAATGGAAAACGTCGCGTTTCCTCTCCGGGGGGTTTCTTTTCTCTTCCGCGGACGGTTGACTCTTCCCAGGGATATCTAGTATCGACTTCGTCCGCGGAGAATCGAAAACACGACGACGAGGACGACGAGCCACTTGGCCGTTTAACAAATTCTATTGTGAAACTGTTTACGACCCCGCGAAAAATGATCGACGATCTCCCTGAAACCGTCGGGGACGCGGATCTTTAATTAAATTTCCCTCGCTTTTCCCCAGACAGACTTTTCTCGCAGACCGGATACGAGAGCAAAACGAAAATTTCTTTCAAACGAGCGTGTCTCTTATAAATTAACCCTTCCGTCGATGCATAATTTTTCACTTCAGCAATGTATGGGTACCCGGGCAGTAACTCCGTTTCTTCGACAATTTCTTTATAACAGCAGCTGCTGGGCATCGAAGATTCTCTCTCGTTATATTTTAGGTTTCCGAATACAAAGGCTCTTTGTACTTCGGGCGGAGAAAAGTTCCGACACACATTTTTAACAAAATTGCTTCTAGTACCCGGGTACCCGTTCATTGACAGAAGGGTCAAACGTATCGATCTCTTTGCGACTTGAGTGATAAACCTAGGGGCGGATTAGAATCTTTTATACCTCCAAATCACACGATCGATTGTGACATTAATAATCGAGACGCCGGTCCATTTATCGAAATTAATATGAGGGTCCTTCTCCGGCTTTTATCGTCGTCCCGATCGCTGAATCAGGAAGACCATTATTGCCTCCGAACGTCATCCTTTCCCGAGTATCTTCAATGGAGAGCCACGACGAGAAATTAGAGGCGGAGGATCTCGATCAGGATTCGCTTCGCGCAATCACCGTAATCACCGTAATCACCGAATCGTCCATTGAGACTCGGGATTTCTGCGTTTATGCTCGCGTTTCGCGCGGGCTATACTTAGACACGTATACGTCTACGCGGCTGGTGCACCAGACAGACCGATTACGAGACAGATCCGCCGCCACGTGTCGGTCGGAGCCGCTGCAAGTTTCGAGCCCCGTTCGTGTCTACTTTCATAGATCATCTTCTCGAAGAAGATCATCCACCCTTCGAGAAAATCGTAAACTCCGATCGCAGATCCTCCGGGGGTCTCTTCCTTCGCTCCTTCGCGTGCGTCGACCTCGTTGAATCGTCTCCGGACAACGATCCCGTTACATCATTACATATGCGCGTCGTAATTGAAGTTCCCGAATGAATTTCCGCGACGCGTCGCTCTTCAGCGAAAAGGTCCGAAGGTCCGGGACGAGGATCGGACTCCCGGACTTTGAATCCGACGAGAAAACGACCCGCCTCGACGAGGCTCCCCCGTAAACTGATTCCGCGACACCCCGCATCGTCATCGGCGCGCACCGTCTTAAAATAGCGCGTCGCCGAAAATAACCGGGTTCAAGTCGCTTAGTCGCCTGGTCGAATCGCCGATTCGACCCGGACACCCGGTAGACGAACTCGCCGCTCAGTCGATTCTCTCTTTCGGGAGGTCAAAATTCGAGATTACGAAAGACGATTCTAACAAGTTGAGCCAACACTTCTATTTTCTATTTTTTATATATTTTATATATTTTATATATTTTATAGACCATTTTTATTATATATTTTGGATACCATTTTTATTTTTTTTTTTAAGGATTAACCCTTCTGCATAATTTTTCAACTTGTCATTAATGGATACCCAGATACCAACTGCGTATTTTCTACACACATCACTGTGACAATTTTTTATAAATATTTTAGAAGGTTTTCGAATACAAAGCTCCTCTGTATTTTGTATATTTCGAATGGAGAAAAGTTCTGATTTTTTTTTAACATTTAAAGTTGCTTTGGATGCCCGGATACCCGATTCATTGACAGAAGGGTTAAAAAAAGCGATCTAAAAACCTATTCAAGAGATAAGCGAAAGAGCTTTGCTATATCGATCGATTATTTTCTCGTTGGTATGTGCCTTTATATACATTCTACGAAAAAATATTTATCTTCCTGCGCGGAGAGAATAATTTTCGACCTCGCCGAAAAGAGAAAGAGAGAGTCAAATCTAGGGAGCGTTAAAATTTATGAAATGCAGATTTCACACGCGCGCCCGGGACGCGGTTGGTTCGTAATGTGCGCGAGCGGAAGTTCTTAGCGACTATTATTTCTCCTTCGAGTGGGCTTTATCGCGCGATTATCGAGTCGTTGAAGCCCACCGCGCCGTCGAGACGATTAACGTCCTCGCGATTTAAACGCGAAGCGAAAACGCGACTGCGAAACGACGCGACGGCGAGAACGTGGTGTAGGTAGTGTACGTGGATGCGTATACATACGTGTGGGTCGCAAAGGGGATGAAAGGGATTTGCATAGCGAGTGTGAATTTTGCATGCGGCAAGTGTGCGTCCGGGAAAATATTGTAAGGACAATCTTTTGCGCGCGCGGAAAAGTAGTAAGCCGCGCGAAAATGTCGCTCTCTGCCGCTAGGAGATAATCGCGTACTCTCGCGTACGCTTGAAGAAAATTTAAGGGAACTGCCGGAAAATGTCTCTTGGAAACGCGAGCGTTTTCGGATTTTTTTACCTCTCAGCGCGCGTGGCCGCTCTTTGAGAAATAAATATAAATGTCGCGCTCGGTTATAAGTATTCTCTTGTGTGTCGCGCGTTTATTATTTTTTCCTTAAATAAAATTTAAATATATATAAAAGTAAAATTAAATTTTCGCAAATTATCGTTAAATGAATAAACGTTTCCATGATTTTTTTTTAGAATTTAGGATGGAATGAAAAAAAAAGAAACATGTTAAGTTGAGTAGAGAATATGATAAGATAAAAGCATATAAGAGAAAAAGAAAAAGAGAAAAAGAAATAGAGAAAGGATTTTACAAAAACATATATATATGTATATATATCTAGTAAATAATTATAATATATATGTAATAATAAATATTATAATAAACTATTATATAATATAATATATTAATATAGGTAATACTTACAATTATATTTAATAGCAATATCTCACTGCGAAGGAGAGTATAATGAAATTTTAAAGGAAAATATTCAAAATGCAAATATTTGACATTAAAGCTACCACTGTGTAATGTATATGCAAATTTAATTGCATTCCACAATTGTTCTCCTATTCATTTTGTAGAAACTAATTCTCAGATTTGTGTGTATATATATATATATATATATATATATATATATATATATATATATACAATAGCAGTATTTTCCTCGCGACGTTCGCAAGACGTGGTTTCTCCCCTGCCATTGTTCCATTGGTACAATTAATAGTATAATTGTATCTTAATAGTATCAAAATTTGCGACATAAAACCTGAAAAGGCCAGAAATTCTTTATAACTCTAAGGAATTAAAATTCTCTTGCAATATATCCATAATTTGCACATCTGTAAAAAAAATAATTATTATTGAGATCTTTCGAGAAATCGAACTTGATGCATCGAATCTCCAGTGATAAAATTAACATGTATCGTTTTTCGATGGTTTTACGATATTATGATCGTTTAATAAATATTCCCCATACTTTAATTTCAGTTCACAATAACCGTTAATTTTGTTGTCACGTCGTTCATCTAATGATTTTAATCGACAAGTCGGCAAAATTTAAATCAGCGTACTCACATATTTCAATTTAACCTGCTTGAAATAATTTTTTTTTAAACAACTTGTGGAAAAAAAGAAAACAGATTATTCGATCCATGGGAATCTGCTCACGTGGACTACTCATCTGTCGCGAAGCTGACTTGTTTGTCGATCCTGCATGTGAATCGAGAGGGAAAGAAAAAGAGAGAGATCCCTCGGATCTCGTGACGGATCTATGGGATGAATGACGTCGCACGTCCCCGATCTCGTCGTATTGGTAAGCTTGGAAAACCGTGCGAGTGAGAGTCACAGCTTGGGATCGTTTTCATAGACCTCATCATCGTATTCCGCGTCGTATTCGTCGTAGTCCTCGGCCTCCGCCTCGTCGTCGGTTTCTTTGATGATACCCAGCCTCTTCGCGACGCTCTTCACGTTGTTGATGACCTCCTCCTGCACTAGATTAAAGCTCATTGCGAGCAAGGCAATTCCAAATAGCAGGTAGAGAGAACATAGGGCGATGCCCTTCTGTGCATCCAGCTTGTACGCTGGCACAAAGTCGCCGAAGCCTGAAAGAAGAAGAGATAGGAAATGTTACACACGCGGGGTCTTGAGATTCGAATCTTCGAGATTAAGGGCATGAGATCAATATGGAGAGAAATGAATGTGTAAGCGAAAATATCATAGATATATCTTTTTTCAAGAAGCATTGCATTATTTCTTGGGGCGCTTTATAAAGAGCGATCTATTCAATCGTCTTAAATAGCTGATATTTAATTGAATCTTATATTGATAACAGATATCTAAATAATTATCTGACCGATCATTTTATTATTTATTATCTTATGAATTATTATATAAAAAAGATTATTATTTTATTGGAATTTTAATAAAATCAGACTCTCAGCTTGTAGAATTAAATTAAAAATTAATAAGCGGTTGAGACGCTCCAATTTCCAGACGAAAATCAAAGAGAAATAAATTTATCTGGACATTTATGTGTTGTTGAATAGAACAAGTATTGCGAAGAAATATTATATATTTTTTTAAGAAAAAGAAAGAAATGGAAAAGGAGAACGAACCGATGGTGGTCAACGTGATGAAGCAGAAGTAAGCCGAGTCGAGGAACGGCCATTTTTCCCACTCGCTGAAGAGGTAAGCACCGCCGAATATGTAACTGACAACCAGAAAGACGCACAACCAGATGGGCACAGGCTTGGTCGGCTGTCTCTCCTGATCATCCGCGACATAGTACTCGTAGTCAAAATCGATATCGTCAGTATAAACCTGTCGATGCACGGCAAATCCCATCGGCGACATAATCCTCGGCGACGGTGGTCCCCGTTTATAAGAGCGCGCTGGGGATGATTACTTATTATGATCAGCAAGTATTATGATCGCGTATTATCATATCGATCGATTTGCCATCTGGCCTAATTGACCGAAGCAATTTGGGAATGACTTGGGAATATTGGAAGTGATACTAGGATAGCTGGACAATCGTCTAACAATTTATATTGCGATTCAGTCGACCGGCTCTCATCATCTAAGTCACTCACCGACGGAATAATTGCTCCTGCTGCGTCTATTACTACCCTTGACGGATTGAGATCTTCTCATATGTTCCATTTCCAAATAGACCGAAGGCGGTCGCAGCCCCGACGTCAAACTCGTCCCGTGATTATTCGTCGTAGCGCCTTCCACGGAGAGACATCTCCTCGGCAGGGATCTGGGATTGAAGGAAGTTTGCTTTTCGGCGGTATCCGGCTCCTCGGTCGTTCCGTTGCTCCGCGGCCTCTCTGAATTCTCGACTGTAATAACGTCGGTTTTGTTTAATTTCTTCGAGCGCCTTTATACCTTTCTGTCAATGAGGGTAACCGAGTGCCCAAAGCAACTTTAAATGTTAAAAGTGTGTTGAAACTTTTCTCCGCCCGAAATAAAATACAAAGGGCCTTTGTATTCGGAAACCTCCTAAAAGAAAGTAATGTTCGATCTAGCAGCTGCTATAAAGAAATTGTCACAATATAATGTGTCAAAAACACGCAATTGATATCTAGATATCCGGACATGAAAAGATGAAAAATTGACAGAAGGAAATTAAGTAGTGTCTACACAATATTATTTACTATTAAATTATATTATTAAAAATATATTATTTATTAAATTATATTATTCAATATTGCCAAATTTAATATCTACTAATTATCTCTAAAAGATTTTTTAACAATTTTTTATGCTAAATAATAGATAATTAAATAGTACGACATAATACGATCAGAAAAGTTACAAAGAACCGTCGTTTTGCATTTATGCAAAAATAAAATCACTCATATAAATTGGACGGCAACGTTCGCCGATACTTGCCTCTAGTTTGAGGCGAAGACTGCCATCTCAGCATCTCGTCCTCCAGATCGTCCAACGCGTATTTGTTGCACAAAACCGGCGAGCGGTCAGCTTCGTTCGGACTCATTAGCAATTTTCTGTCCAACGATTGCGTCGTCATCCTGGGGCTGGCTGTACGCGATAATGAAAGTATAACAAGCAAATCGTCCGACAGTTTAATTAATCGATGAGTCGATAACGAGCGCGAAGCAGCGCGGTCGATGCGCATGAATTAATTAATTAATATCGAGCGAATATTTTATACGGAAGAGTAAAAAGGAGGAAGAAAACCGACACGTTGACGGGAGCGTTTTTGTCTCTCGCATGTGACAATCCTGTACGTATAACGTGCGTACAACATATCGTTTACTAACTTTTTATCATATTAATCAATTACAAGGTAAATTGTAATCCACATCTTTACCATATTAAAAAAAAAATATATATATATATATATATAATATATATAATTATAAAAAATATAATTATATATATAATTAGTATATAATTACAATATATATATTATTAATATATAATTATAATTTATATATTAATAATAATTCATATATTAATTATTCACACAATCCATTAGCACTTTTATACATATTTTGGATACCCCCGACAACAATTATCTATTTGTGAAATGGATTCAGAGGTGACACAATATTGTTTGCGCTAATAGACGACAAACAAATATAAAACAAAGTATCAATACTGATATCTTTTAACTTTTTATCTGTTAATTTTATAATCAATTTAAAGCCTATATGCGATTAATTGGGAATAATAAAATAAGTAATTGGTATATTCGTTAAGAGAGAGTACCTCTTACACTTTTTGGAGTGGCCACGGGAATATCCGAATAACGCGATATAGTCGCGGCTTTAGCTTCCATCGGATGATTCGTGGAAGCGTAAGTGTTTGACACTTTCGACTCAGGTCCTTCGAATCGTCGTTGAATATATCTACAGTTTATTTATATTTTTTTAAATCATTTATTATTTAATATATCATTTAATATTGATACATTAGTCTATTAATCTCAAAAAGATTATTATTTTATTGTACTAAATAACAGATAATAATAGAGACTTAGATCGATAGCATCTAATACGATCAGAGAAGTTACAAAGAACTGCTCGTTGACTATTTATTTATTATTATGAAAATAGAATTATTTGTATAAAAATAAGTTTTCTCACAAATACTTTACGCTTCCTCTCTCTCAAATTTCAAAGTAAATTATTTCTTTTATTTATAATATATTAAAAAGAAAGAGAGAGAGAGAGAATGGGAATCTAAAAATAAAAATTTCAAAAGATATTTATTTTATCGGTATTAAATTATATTCTTGGCTATATAAAAATCGTGCGATTTAATTAAACAATTAATTAAATAAAGTTTCTCGATTGATTTCTCGATTAATGGAGAGATTGAATTATAAATCCGAGAATAATCTTACCTGCAATCGGTGTCGGAATACGAAGACTTCGTCATACTCTCGGAAAGCCCCAAGGCCGAGTCAGCTGATCGTTGACTCACTCTGATGGATCGGCGAAACGGGCCTTTGCTCGATCCGTATCGCCTTATAAAATAAATATAACATCCATATACAATCGCGCAATAGATTATGTCAAATTCTTCTAAGGTCTGTTTCATTCAATTTCTTGATTCAAGAATCCAAAGATGTGTGTTTAGGGAATGACGGTTCCGTATGACGTAATTATAATGGATCATCGACCGGCAAACATGTCAATCTTATCTGACATATCAAAGTAGTATATTTTTATGTAGTTTAAAAATTTCCTGTACATTTGTGTCCTTCTTCGCGATATTTTTCATTGTAATAAAAGTCTCATTTTTAATTTTTTTTTTTTTTGTACATGTGTGAAATATTACCCTGGTTGACGAACGGAGTACGATCTGACAAAGGTGTTACGCCCTCGTCGTTTTTTCGGCGGTTTTGTGCACACGTAGCAACACACTTTCCAATATAGAAACCTAAAAAAAAAAATACATATCACAAATATAAAAAATAAAAGGAAATTATTTTTCAGCAGCGATGGAAACAATTAAACGTCATTCCGCGTGTGTGCGCGATATGACACGATAAAATACAAATTTTTGCAAGTTTTCCATTTTCCCCCGATATGTGACCTATAGTTAGATGCGAAAACATTCTCTGTTATTATTACCTAAAACTGGACGCCATTACGTCTCCGATATTCGACAGGCAGAGCAACATGAGAGGAATGCCGAGAATGGCGTAAAAAATAGTCACCACTTTTCCATTCTTCGTTTTTGGCGCGATGTGGCCGTATCCTGGAATACAAAACGAAAAAAATGGAGAGACGTTTTTTTCGCTTTCATCGAAAAAAAATAAAAAATTATTGCGCGACGAGAGATTCGCTCGATAAAGGCCACAGTAAAATGTAGTTTTGTGTAAAATAATCGATATCGCCCCACGAATCGCTTCGCTATTGAATTAAATGATCGAAATTCGATTGCTGTAAATCACTTTAAAGCCTCGAATTGGAAAAAATCGAGGTCGTTCAAATCTTTTAACGCTCGTCTCGACCTTCTGAAGCCTCTTCGAGACCTCTTCAAGGCCTGGCGTAGTCTCGTAATTTCGTCTACGAGTCTGGGTCAAGGTCGCCGGGATTCTTTATTTGATAATATGCGGGACTATTCCGCTGTTACATAACATTTCCGTTATTTGACGACGTTATTATGCGTCCTCCATCATATATCACCTTTCTCTCTTTCGTAGCTCTGTTTCCCGAAACATCAGAAACAATTCACATTCTTCCATCATTAACACAAGAATGGAATATTTGAAGAGAATTGCATGCGCGTGATTTTTCGAGAATAATAATATAAAAATGTGAAATATTTCGGGTAATATCTCGAAAAATCGGAAAGAGAGAATTTTGTGAAAAAAAGATATATAAAATAATTTTATATAATAAACTGATATAATATTAAAGCGTCAGGGAAATGAGTATAGTGTAAAAAATATTTCATATTTTTTGCTATATGTAAAAAAAACACGGTTTTCTTACGTAAACTAATGTAACAAGTTGAGGGAATAATTTATGATAGTAAATTGCTTTTAGGTAATTATTTTAAAGTAAAGAAACTGTTGTTACATCCGCGTTTTTCTCGATCTCGAATTATTCGCGAACGCTGTTTCAGCTGGCGCAAATCTCGAAACTGTTATTCGCGCGATTGCGGTTGGCCAAATATTTTTTTTTCATAAAACAGAGCTTCGAATTTGCTTCCTCGATATCCGAAGAACGTGTACATTTACAGAATGTAACGGTATAAATTCAATTCGATCTTCCTTTCTACGTCACAAATGTTCCCCCCGTTGGAGGAGGATGTCTGTTCTCGCGAAAGAAATTTAGTCAAAATATGCATCCCCACAACAAGTCCTCTATCGAAAGAAAGAGCGGATTTATCCGAGAGGCGGATTCGAAAAACGTAAGAAGGATGATCTTCAATTTCATAAATTTGCCCCGAAGAAGAGAGGCCATTTATTACGACAAAACGACAACAATTTGGAACGTCGATCTTTGTGTCTTCGTGTTCCTTTCTATATAAAATACGTGATTACGATAAGCATTTTGGATATCGTTACTCGCGCAATTTTCTCTCGCCGCCCGGTGTTTATGACAGACGTTTCCACTCATCTCCCGAAACTCTGGCAGAGAGAAGAAGGATCTCTCCTGCACACACATATATATATACGGTATAAATTTCCGGCGCAGCGCAGCATCAATGTATTATGCAACCGTATGTAGTCCAGAATGGTGAAGCGAGGGAAGAAAGAGGGACGGGCGAGGCAAAAACCCTGTTTCCTCATAGCGAATACATACATGAATTTCCCGAGGATACCGAGATGTCGAAAAGGCATCGCGCGATCCATTCGCGTTGCGAGATCTCGCCTTTATTTTTCATTTCTCTTTGTTTACCCCCCCCCCCCTCTCTCTCTCTCTCTCTTCACTGAATGGTGTAACGCTTTTATTCTGACGAGGAATAGAAGTGGAGGAAGAAAGAAAAAGAGCGAGGCAGGAGAGAGATGAGAAGTAGGTCGCGCAGTCGATGGCAGGAAATTATTTGAAAAGGGAGAAAATATAGGGTGAGAAGGAGAGAGAAAGTCGCGCAATCGCGAGCGCCTGTCGAAGAAATGAATTTTCGTCCAAGGATAAGCGGGTTCGATCGCGGCAACAGCCGGATCAGTTGAGAGGTATTTCGATGATTTCTCGATTCCTTATCGACGAGCGACGTCTGAAATCGCTGGAGCTAATTTTTTACGCAATTACAAGCCGGAAGTGACCCCGCGATTGCGAGAAAGTCGATTTTCTGTTTCGAGTCGACTCTTCGAAATAGACACGTCGTCGTCATATATATAAAGTCCATGTATTAGTTTTATTGAATTAAATAAAGATATTAAAGAATATTGTGTGCTCCACATTTTAATTTGTGAAAACTGAGAACTTGGTTCGGAAAATCTGAGCCGCGAAAAAACTAAACAGAAATTGAGCTTCAAGAATAAATTACAATAAAACTTTATTCTGTAATTAATTTTATGTAGACTTTATCGTAACAGAATTTTCATTAAAGGCTTCATCGCCGAGCTATTTAATATCGATGATTAAAAATTTCCTTCGTTAAGATAAACATTATAAATGATGTATCGCCATTAAAATTTTAACTGGCTTTGATGCAATTTTTATTTCTTTGTATTTTTTTTCAATTACACATTAAAATATTAAATATAAAACATTATTTTTATTATTTTTCTTCGATAAAAGTAAAGCTATATCTACCGTATGATCATGAAAATTTTCAATAAAATAATATGAAAGATGAAATCACAGATCACTGGAAAATAATATACGATTAAATACGCGTAAAGATAAGTTCTACATTTGTAAAAATATAAAGTGAGACAATTATGATTAAGTCCGCTCGCTGAGTTTATTTTTAATAGCGAGATTGTTACGTATAAAACAATAGCGGAAACAAAAAGTCGACGAACCGTCACAAAGTGTTCGCCGCCCTCCTTTTATCGTATTTACTGCGGCGGGAAATTGCTTGAAAAAGGTCACGTGTCAGGAAATTAGTAGAAAAGCGCGACGATGGCAAGTTTCTTCTTTCGTCGATTCGCGAAATGAATTCTCGCGGATCCCCGCGACAAGTTTCAAAGTGGCAGAAGATCCGATTTCATCAGTTCGTGCCAAAAGGATTACGATGTTTGATTCAATTTTGTTGGCGCTCACTTTAAGAAAGTCTCGAAATAAAAGGAGAAAAAAGCGATGTTGGTAGCTGAAAAATTGCTCTTGGCAAGTCTTATTTTTCTTTTCAATATTCTTATTATTTAAATAAATTGCAGTGCAATTTTGTTTTCTTTTTTTTTTCTACGTGCTGTGATAAATCTGAGCTCAAAGTTTTGGAAAATTTCAGAAAGTTATTTATATATATATATATATATATATATATATATATATACATATATTATTTCTATATCTTCCCATTTGAAAATAATATAAGAAATGTTTTCATATCTGCTCTTGTTATTATATTTTTCTCTCTTCTTCTATAACTTTAAAACTTTTTAAATATTAATTTTGTGTAAAACTATATATCTCTCCCTTTTAATTTTTATTTATGTGAAAACTCGAAATAATTAATTTTTACTGTATATTATATCACTGATATATTTTCCTCTTATTTTTTAATATCCTTGTATTGCTTTGTTCTCGAGATTGAATTTAATCTGTTCGCAAAGCAAATTATTTACAGCAATTTTTGTAATTTACATGTCTGGGAGCATCATAATTGGATATCCATGTCGCATGTGCTGCAACATTATAATGATGATCTTCCGACTGAGAGATTTGACGTCTATTCTAGCGCAATCACCCGGAAAGAGAGAGGAGAGATAACCGCTTGATCGAATTGAAAATTGTTCATCAAATTCCTCCTAAAAAATATCATTTCGCGATAATTCATTTTACATTCGCGAAACAACCGCTTACGCGAGAATGCAGTTTCATTCGCTAGGAAAAAATAGAAAAAAAAATTCGTTGCGCGCTTAAACTTCTTGTTTAATCTCTCGTTTAATCTCACAATGAAAAGATGCGTCATTGAGAAATAAATTTCCAAGCAAGCGCGCGGAATACAAAAAAAAAAGCGCATTCGTCCGCGACACACGTTTGTTCCGTTCGTTAAAAAATGCAGACGGATGCATGCGCATCTGCATTCACTGCGGCACTTTGCTAGAGCCGGAAAGGAAGTCATGATATTTTCAGGGGTTTATCAAAAATTTCTCCGCCGCTCCTCCGTCATCCATCATTCGTCGAACGGGCCTGATCCATTTTATTATTTTATAAATCAAACGACGAATGAAATAGAAAGAGCGACTAAATGTTTTCTTTTCTTAAAAGAAATTAAAAAAAGCGGAGAATAACGCGATTCTAAGGCAATCGATATCTTTCAGATGCGGTCTCTGCGCACGTGCGTATGATGACGTATGACGTAGGATCCGCCGCGTGTAAGAAGATTGGCGGGCAAATGTAGCTCACGATGAAGAGGATGTATTTTTCAAGAGTGAAGGCTGCGAAAATCTCCCTAACGGAAGGTAATTTCGACGTCGAGCACGCGGGAATTAACGTTACGCCATGTGTCTTGATTTTGCTCCGAAGAGAGAAGGAGGCTTCCTTCCCTTTCCCTTGCCCCCTGGTCGTCGAGGAACCGGGTTTTCGAAGGACGGGTGTCTCGCTCGAAGGAGCGGAACTCGACCTCAAAAATATCCGACCGAATCCATCCACGCCCGTATATATACGCATAATAACGTTACGCATACGCTTGTAAATCGCGCCATGTAATCCCGCACGCGCAATGTAAACGAGCAAATGCTGTCCAATATTCATTTCGTGCGCCGTAATTATAACAGCGGCAGATTCTCTGGCGCAAATCCTGGAAATGCACGCGTGCATTCTGCAAATGATCTGAGAGAATTAACGCGCTCTGTCGCCTCTAAATTTCTAGCTATTTCGTCTCTTTCACGAGAGTTCGGATAATTTAACGAAATTTTATTTATTTTTTTTTATTCTATACACATTTCAAATCGTTAAATATTTTTAATATCGTATACTTTATTTTATTTCACCCTTAAATTATATTAAAATTAAATATTTAAATTATATTTAAATTATATTTCATCTTTCACGAGTACGGATAATATAATTTAATTTTTTTTTTTTTTTATTCTATATACACATTTCAAATTGTTGAATATTTTTAATATCCTATACTTTATTTTATTCCACGCTTAAATTATTTTTAAGTTAAATATTTAAATTATATATTTAAACGCGAAAAATAAAATATTTATGAAACATATTTATGCAAATAAATGTACGTGTTGATGATTCCAATTAGCATTGGAATCAGGAAGCCGTGAGAATTTTGTTTGCTGTTATTTTACGAAAGGAGTTAAAAGTTTCTTTGAGTTATTTAATTCTTTTTAAATTAGGACACTGCCAGAGCGATGCTCCTACTGTTGCGTGATATGAATAAAAATCAAGCAAATATGTCTTAACGGAAAAAGGGAATGGAAGTAAAGGTATTTTAGAGACGAAATGTCGCCTTCTCTTTTAACATACACATCTAACGCAACTCGTTAAAAAAACTACGACTGCTGAGAGTTAAGTAAAAAAGCTAAAAATATATGTTTGAAAAATATAAATAAATAACAAAAACAGTTAAAACATATTTTCTTGATAAATTTGCTTAATTAGAAAATCGTGAAAGATTAAAATAAATAAATCGTAAAACAAGCGTAAAACAACTAAAAAAGCGCATTATATGAATCTCGAATATCAACAATAAAATATTGCCGATATTTATAACGCATTGTAATCAATGTGTCTGCGTGTATTTCTTTTGTTTTTATTTTATCATAACTCTCTATATATCTCACTTGTTATATACTGTAATTATATTTATACGGAATATAATATAATTTATATCATCTGTTTTATTATAATTTGTATTCTTTCTATTTTTTCGTAGTTTTTATATATTTTCTCATTTTAATTATATTTGTACGGAATATAATGTAATTTATATTTTCCGTTAAATGTTTTTCCACACACATAGCAAATTAAAATGCTCAGAATTATATATCAATAATTTCCATAAAAATTATGCGTCCTAAAATACGTAATATTGCAAGGTGCAACACTGGGTTTTCCCGAATCGCGTGAAAACCAAGATGGTATATCGTCGCAGATCGATTGCACAGATGATTATCGTTTAAAAGACCTCGAAATGTAGCGGTGCGTTCACCTTGCTACGCGACGATGCATATATAAAGGCGCGGTATACTTTCACTCTCGTTTAGTCTGCCAGGAATCTTATGCGAGTAACGCGCGCACATTGAGATGCTAAACGTACGTTATTATATTCCTCTCCGATTCTGCCGGATAATAAAGATGCGAGTGTCTCTTCTGATTTTTCTCGTTGCGATCGCGACGGTAATCGCCGAGGACGACGAATCCTGGACCTGGCGCGACGATAAACAGAAGCTGACAAGCAGATCCGCCGACGCCAGGTGCGCTATCGACTTGTCAAAAATTAATCACGCGTATCGATTTTTTTTACATTCTTTGTTTAATTTGTGTTTCGTTGTAATTATTTATATTTATTTCGCGGAGTAATACAATTTTTATTTTTTCTTCTTTTATTTCTTTCATTATAATTATGTCGTAATTATTTTCCATTTTATTGTAATTATATTTATACAGTGTGATGTGAGAGATTTGTTTCTGTTGAATATTATATATAGATATAATTACATATAACTATCCTTTAGTATATGTATATAAAATTTTAATATATTACATATAATTATCTATATATTATAATATATATATATATATATATATATATATATATATATATATAAATAATAATATAATAATATAATATATATATATATGTATTATAATATATATATGAAATTGAACATTAACGTATATATATTATCGTGCAAAATTGTACAAATTTTTAATTGCCATAATCACACAATTACGACAATTCCAAAAAAGAAATAAAATATTTTCGTAATACATCGAAGAGAAGAGAGAAAAATTCTTGCATAGACCTGCTACTTAGGCAAATAACTTTCAGATATCAAGTGTACGAGCCTCTGGAAGGTTTCGATAACAATGGCGTTCATTCAGGCTTACGACCTCAAAACCAGGGGCCTTATGGTCCCAACGGCGGACCCCTCGTACCGGGATATCAAGGTAACAATGGCGTCCTCGTGGGCCCCGGTGGACCAACCGGAATAATTGGCAGGTATTTGTTCCCGTGATTTCTCTCTCCCGACTCTTCCCGTTTCGCCTATCCGAATATTTCGCGTTTATTCCGCGCGATCATTAATTAGTTCGATTATAATCGGCTTTTCGAAAATATCGAGACGAGTTGAAAAATCCGGCGTGATTCGCGAGTCCGCGATACCTCCATCGCGAGAGGGTTCATGCTAAATCGCACTTTTTGCAAACAGATATTCAATAATCTCGGAAAAGTAGGATTTTCCACCCCGATCTGTATACGGATGCGTCCCTCCCCTATCTCTCCTCCAGCTGCTTTCTATATTAAATTTTCAATGATCCGATTAAAATATATAGGTGTCGGGCTCGTTTCCACGCACGGCAAAGGGGATCGTGAGCTTAATTTATAGATATCCCGCGCATTTAATTGCGTGCGAAGCGAGGTCCGGCCGTAACGATATTTCACGAGAGACGGCTCGTTCCCAAAAAGGGGGAAACCAGTTCTTTGGGTTGGGTTTTTTTTTTTTCATTAACTGTGCATTGTGGATAATTTCGCGCGTTTCATCCATCACGGAACTTATGAACCCTCCTCGATCCTAATTGCGAGATACATATTCTTCCGAAAATGTGTGCTGCATCGAAACATTGATTTGCCCTTTGGACAGAGAATAGCTGATGCCAGCTGATGCCAGCTTGATGTTTCAGACCGCCGCGTTATGACCCGTACGGACCCGACGGTATCCAAGATTCGGTGCCGCCCTGGATCAGAGGTGATCCCCGTTATCGCGAGTTCGACACCTGCAAGTGCAGATACAGCTTCAATTGTCCGTCGCCCGGCTTGAAATTCGTGAGTTCGATCGAACAGACTCGAGTGGCTAAAGAGAAACAGTGTTAACCAAATCTTGTTCTTGCTATCTCGTTTCAGGGTTACTGCTCCAGGAACAAAAAGTACTGTTGCTTCAACAGCAAAAGATTCCCAGGACTATTGGGAGAACAGCATTATCCATATTATCCCGTAAACGAAAAGAAAATCTAAATCCATTTAAATGTTTACATACAAAAAATATTTTTCGATTTATTTAACACATGTGCAAGATGGGGTATTTTATGATTTAAGAGATATTAAGATTTTTACATAAATAATAGTCAGCTGATATATAAAATAATACATAATTGTATTTAAGAAAAGATAAATAATTCTACTAATTATTCTGTAAAGAATTTAGCAAATGTTTTAGTAGACTTTACAAGATTTTAACAAACCTCACATAAAAATAGAAATAATTATTGTTTTTTTCATAATCTTAGTATTTTTATCGATTAATGAAAAGAATCAAATTAAAAAATTCCAATTAAAAATAGAGATAATATTTAAGTATTGTGAAACGCATAAAAGAGATAAATCTCTATTATATGCATCATATTTTCTCTCCTGAAATTGTAAAATTTTTATTAAAACATTTTTGAATATTTTTATATATAATATATATACATATATATATTGCAACAAAGATAATTTAGGTTGCAAAGTAAAATGCCCCATCCTGCATATATTTCAATTTTGATTATTCTTTGAAATCGATCTTTTTGAATAATTTAAAAAAGAAAAAAGTATTCGTCGTACTAAAAAAAAAATTACAATTCATTCGTACAATTTATGATCGCTTTATGGAGGATTCTCAATTGGACTCTATTTGCGCGTAATTGGGAATTCTCCTGGCAACACAGTCTCTCTCCTCTCTCTCTTTCCTCATAATTGTCCGCTAAGTAATAATTAATTCCTAGGGTACGCCGCATAAGTACGGACCGAGCGGTTTCGCGCCGACGTCGAATTATTACGGCAATCGAAGACCGTACGGCGGCGGCTACCAGCATCCGTCTTCCGGTGACTATTATCCTGGACCCTACGGCGGCGCTTACGGTCACCGTAATGAGTTCGAGCCGTTACGGCCATACGGCTACGACGGGGAACCCGACGATTATGCGATCTACGGGCGGTCGTTGGGCAAAAATCAGACGCAGGAGGCGAACGAGCAGAAGCTGAAGACGGACGAGGAGATCAAGAAGCGGTGATTATTTACGCAATAATGCGTGTATAAATAATATTTTCGATTTCGCGTTCTCTTCGCTCCCGAAATAGGGGGATGCCAAAGATATGACAGAGAGATATGTAGGTTTTCCTTCCTCTCTATCGAGCGATCGCGTATAATTGGATAAAGATGTACAGCGAATCTTTCGCGTCTATAATTAATTTAAATATAATTATACTCGTAATTTATCGTGAATTTGTGTGCAGACATTAATAAGGCGCCGCTTCCGAATTAATAAAATGTGCATTGTTATATTCTTTGGAAATATTTTATAATAGATTCTCTTTAGTATATATATGTAGGTAATAAGTGAGAATAACAGGATTTCTATTTTTTGAGAAATAAATTACTTTAATATATGTATATCTTCGTTAACCCTTCTGTCAATGAACAGATATTTATACATTGATGGAAAGGTGAAAAATTATGCATCGACTCACCGATTGTCGTGATTACGATGATGGAATAGAACAGAGCGCCTGCGAAGGTCCATTGTATATTATTCTCTTCCTCACTGCCGTCCCACCCTTCCTTCATCTTCTGCAGGAGGCTCTTCTCGAATCCCTACGGACAAAAACGGCGCGTTATTCGCGAACAAACAATCTTCCGAGAGATAAATCGCATTCGATATAGAAGAAATAATATTTCGCGAGTGGAAGCTAAAAATTCATATCTAAATCATTCGATAAAGAGGGGGAGGAAGAGGGGGAGGAGGGAAAACCTGTTACCTCGAGCTCGTTCAACGCCTGCTCCGTCCAATTCTCGCGAATCAACACGTCGAAATCCTTCGTGATTTCCCATAACTTCTCCGAAACGTTTCCACGTATGCTCTTGATGCTCTTCTTCACCTGCGAAGAGGAAAGGGGCGAGTCGTGAAGAACGGGGGACGCACTTTATTCCCGGCGTCGCGACGACGCCAGTCAATAATTCATTGACACGAGCGCGGAATATTCGATGCTGGGGGAGACTATTTGTCTGCAGTACCCTTTTTCCTCTCCCCCGGTGTCGAATTAATTTCTGTCCCGGCGAACTTACTCTCGATCCGCGGCGGAATTACGTGACGTGAAATTCATTTATTATATTCCGTCCACTGAATTACTAATCCAGATAGTGGTAAAAACTAGTATAATGCGAATTAACGTGTGTGAGAAAATAAGAAATAATAAGTTAAAAAGTACTCTGGAGAAATATAGCGCAAAACCACGATGAATAAAATAATTATAATTATAAAATATATAGATAAAATTTCTCCTAATAATTTCGTTCTGATATATTACGGATATAAGAATAAATTTACAAGTAAGAATATCTATTGTCGTTAAAAATCACACGAGATATATCTTTTAAAAAAATATCGCAGATGTATACTCATCGGATTTAAAAACAAATGTATGATATAAAAATAAATTCATGACAGGTTTAAAAAAAATAAAAATATTTTATCTGTTGTTAGAAATAACACGAGACTATATCCTTTCGCAACAGAAAAATACCTTTAAAATATTATCGTATACTCATCGAATTTAAAAATAAAATGATTTAAAAATAAATTTGACAAATTAAAAAAAATTAAAATATTTTATTCTTTTTGTTAGAAATCACAGGGGACTATATTTTCTCGCAACAGAAAAATATCTTTAAAAAATTATCACAGATATACTTAACATTGAGATATATAATTGATTTCTTCATTTTTTTGAATTACGAAAAAAATTCGAATTTAATAAATAACTAATCAATATGTCAACCTCTTCATTTTACGTTTCTCTCTCTCTCTCTCTCTCGAAATTAGACCGAATATGTTACTGAAAGGGAATACCACAAATTCGCTAATGGCGTCTCGCAATTTACCTCCTTCTCGTGATTCGCCTCCAGTGCCTCGAAGGCATACGCGCCGATCAGACAATAAGCAACCACCAAGGAGATGAGTGTCACGTGGGAGAAGACGCATCTGCAGAATTTCCACAACAATCGTAGAAATCTGATGCACCGCGACGGTTTCTCCACCTCCACCATCGGATCGAACATCTCCGTTCGCGAGCGCGGCATTTTCTCTCTACTCGCCCCCTTTAGAATATCGCGGGGGGGTATCTTCTCATTAGGCTCCCCATTTACATAGCGAGCGCGTCACCCTTGTCGATTGCAGCTTCGATTGCTCGATAATTAGATTCCCTCTGATCCCGCGTGACGAATTTGTTGACATTAGATCTGTCGGAGATCCATTGCATATATTTTGATTTAAGATTTTTTTTTAAAAAAAATCGGAAATTTTTGAAAAATATTTATATCACCAATAAACTTGGACTAGCCTGATCTATGTACTTGAAAAATAATCGTAAAGAAAAATATTTATCTAATTTATATTAAATCCGAGGAAATAAAAATTTGTAGATTTATCGGAATTTCCGATTCTATTTCTCTTCATTTCCCTCTCTATTTCTCTCTTCCTCTGGTAAACAGAATTTTATATTGAGAAGTCTCTTAAATAATTTTTCCAGCTCTCACTGGAAATTCCTGGATCGCGAATGTAATATCGAACAGCCATATCATAAATAAATAACCGCGCACGTGTTACAACTGCAATATTGGACGATATGTTACAAACAATTAAATGAAAAAATATTACTTTCGTCACGTACCTATATTTTTTAGAATAAATATGCACAATATCGAGGCTTCCACCAGACAAATTTTTTTTTTTCAACTAACATATTTTATGTATCGAGAGGAATAGAAATTGAATCCGTTTGCCGAAAAAATCGGCCGCTCTCTCGTGTCCCGCATAATCGCCATTACAACAATTTTACAAATACAACATCGGACGGGTTCAACACAGAGCCTGGAGACACAAATCATACCAGTTGTTGTAAAACATTGACGATTTTACATTGTATATCGAAAAAAACCAAGATTGAAATTTTCGCGAAAAACGTTTCATTGAAAATAAACAGCGAAGGAAGAGAGTATTGCAAAATTATATTAGATTCTGTTTAATAATTAAAATAATAATAAAAAATAATAATAAAATATTTATTAAAATAATAATCAAAAAATGGCTTATTATCTTTTCAATTACATTACTTTATGTAAATACATTATACTATTATCGCATCTTATTATGAGAAG
This sequence comes from Prenolepis imparis, assembly GCF_030444845.1. NCBI lineage: Eukaryota > Metazoa > Arthropoda > Insecta > Hymenoptera > Formicidae > Prenolepis > Prenolepis imparis. Next base: position 1,618,385 of record NW_028141165.1, read on the forward strand.
CACCGATAAACGATAAACGGTCCATTCATCAGCGTATTTTGTGTGTTATTAATGAGAAATTATTATCGTCGCATTTTTGTAAACGAAGCATTTTACAGGCAGATCGGCCTTGTCGACAGAACGCGATCTTTTGTCACCCACGAAATCACGAACGACGCTGATCGAGCAATCTGTTCTCGTATTCATTCGAGTCGCTCCGCTTCTCGCAGAGACGAATTCGATTTAATGCAATACGCTTTCCTCGATGTATATCCATTTCCTTCGGTCGCATCGACGGGCGTGAATCGATCGATATTGAATTTCCCTTTGTGTTCGCGTCGTACACATCGAATGACGCACGTTATCATTGTTATCGTTAACGCTTGCTCGCTTTATTGACAAATTCATTACGCGTGAATCACGATCGCGAATTAATCGCCGAATCGGAGGGACGAACGAAATTTATTCCTTCGATCATTATGGAATTTTTTTACAATATGACTTAATATCGTATTTATGTAAAAAATTTACTATATATATATATATATATATATATATATATATATATATTGAGTTTTACAATTTGTTAAGAATTTCGTATATATGAAATTGTTTGTTTTTAAAAATACATCATAATATCAAAGCTTTGGATTTAACGCGACTGGAGCATGAGAATCTTTCAAAATGATCGAACTTCTCGAATAAATAAATGCTTTTTTAAATTAATGATATTAATATTTTAATTCTTTATCTCATTTATTTTATATCTATATAAATTTTATATTAAATCTTCCATCATTAAAATATTGGTCGATTTGCACGATATAATTTCGCTACACACATATCCGCGCAAATATTTTAACGCTCGTAATTATTTTAATTATTGAAACTCGTTACGTTCGCGAAAGAAATATCGATCTCGAAATAGAAATGAGAATGAAAAATGAGGAATCGAAAAAGCTCACATTAGCGATGTCCTAATAATAATTATAAGAATACGAAACGCGCGCACACGAAAACGCGAACTTATTTAAAGTGGCACACGTGTTTAAAGCCAGCTGTGTGGTTTAATCCTAAGCAACGTAAGGTCGAGAGAGATTTTACTTCTCTCTCGATCGCTTCCTAAACGTCGCACGGATCCTCGGACGATCCTGAAGGACCTTCTAGCGTCGCGTGAATTTCGCGAATGACTTCCGAAACGAAACACGCGTGATTCTCGCGTCTTCCTCGACACGAAACTAAGGCAGAAACGCATTACACGTTCGCGAGGCGGCTTGTTCCAAATTTATCCCAGCGTCAAAATTTCGTTCGGAAAATGGGAAGGGAGGAAGGAGGGAGAGAGAGAGAGAGAGAAGGCAACGTTTCCGTAGAGATTTGCGCTCGAGGCGTCTCGATACCTTTAAGAATATCGCGCAGAGATTCAAGAGTTGAACAGCAAGTAAGTCAATTTTATTGCACTTTGGTTTCTCTCCTCGGACTTTATTCCACACGGAAGATATCCGGATATTACGAACGACCGCAGATAAAACTCATCCTCCTTTCGGTTTTCTCTCTTTTTTTTTCGTTCAGATTATTCAGGATCTTCGGAACTTAAAAAGCTCATTTTTTTTTGCTCTCGAAGCTACATAGAGGTCTACTTACACTGTTTAAACTCTGTACAATTGATACAAGAGCGTTTTTCTCAAGCGCTTCTCTCTCATTCGCCGAGAGATGCCCGTACGTAGATGCCCGTTATTTACGATGCGCTTACGTACTTAACGTAAATTTGTATGCAATGGGTTTTACTCCGGTAGTGAATAAGTAACGAGTAACGAGATGCGACGGACTATTTTCAAACTCTCGCGACCCTTCGCAAAACGGGATTACGTTGCATCGGTGCGCTATATATGAATTAATTTTGCGTAGGAAGGCGCATCTCGGGAAAGGAAGCAAAAATATTAACCCTTTCAAGCTTATCATATGATATACTTTTGTTAGGACACCCTTTTTGCCGGAGAGAGAGAGAGAGAGAGAGTTAAAATTCAAGAATTTATTGTCAATTTAATTTGGCTTCCGCGAATATCCTTCGTATTTCTTGAAAATATATTTGCAAGTATTATGTGTATTATAATCGCGATGCATTATTAAATAATTTCCACAATATTAAGAAATTTCCATAATTTTTTTCGTCAAAAGCGCATTTGTTCGTGTTGTTTATCTAGGTCTTATTAAATACAATTAGACACAAAGCAGAACAAAACTTTCAACAACATTAATAGGAAATGCTATTTGAGCAAGATTGCGTTTTCGAAATTTTATTATTAAAACGTTTTAAAGTTTTAATATAATAAAATTGGAAATTATAAAATAAGAAAAATTTAATAATATTTCAGACTTCAACATTTTTTATCTACTAAAATAAATAGGTTTCTAAAATATATTCATATTCAAAAAATTATAATACATACATTAATATCTAAAATATATTAATATATTAATTAAACTGATTTTAATAAGATTATGCAGTGATATTTAACTATCTGTCAATATTTAGATTCTAAAAATTTAAGTATTTTTTATTCGTCTCGGCACAACTATGTTTGCAAGAAATGGATAAAAATACGACGATTCTCGATGAGAATTTCGACGAATAACACGCGAGTATCATCGTTCGCATAAAGACGATCGCCTGTGGCACCGGCGCGAGTACACGTCCAGTAATTATCGCGGCAGGGCGTGTATTAATTGGACCGTTACGTTAGGAGGTTAACGTGAATAAACATGAGGCCATCGATCATGTAAATTCGCCTGTGGCGACGTAAACGACAGAACGAAACGGCACGCCGCGAACGCGCGAAGTCAGGAGAGGACGGGCTTTTATTTTTAGTGGCGGTTATATTTACAGGGAGAGAAGCGCATGTGGGATGTAACAACGAGATGAATCATTGAAACTCGCGGAGATAATCACCGAAAAATCGAAATTTTTAATTTAAATTCCAAAACAATTCTTGTCTCGTGCGAGATCGATGCAGCTTCGAGAGCGAAACATTTTTGATGGGATATCTTTGCGCCAATTATGACGCTTCTTCAAAATTAAATAAGATATTTTAAGATTCGACAACTTTAGACGTATGAAAATTTTACTTTAAATTAAATTTCCTGCTCGTGATGGAAAAATAATAAGATCGACCAGCGATACTTTCGGAAGGCTACTGTCGTCGATTGGTTATCTCCTGCCACCTGATTTATCGGTGTCTACAATTTTATTGGAAACAGGTGATTTTCTGCTGCAATATTGTCAGTCGACAAAGTGATTTCAATTGACATTCAGCCTTGTAAATAAATAAATGAATAATAAATAAAATAAATCAAAATTTAAAGTTAATATTATTTTCATTAAGGGTAATAGCTTTTTAAAAATATTTTCTTGATGTATAAAGTTATATTTGAATTATGTTTGATGTATAAAGAAATATTGAATATATAAAAGCAAAAGAAAAAAAAAGATTTATGGAAGAATAAACAATGAATGAACAAAGACTGGGATTAAAATAAATTTTAAAAACTGTTTGCTAACTCACGTAGCATTCTCTTAGTTTATAAACTGTACTCAAGAACTCTGTGCTGCCTTTCTGCCTTTGTACTGTTTCTCGTTTCAAAAGTTGACTTACATTCGGTCGACCTTACATTCGCAGAATCATAATACTGTGCGTCCTGAGAGTTGTCGAAACGTTCCTGAAAATTTAAGTGAATCAAGTCAATGTTTGGTTTATCAATGGAAAACTGTCAAAATAGAATGCGTGTTTTCAGGTATTTCTCTCTCTCTTTCTTGATGTCATATGTCATAGAGAGAGATACACCGTCCGGTTGACAGGAGCTCATATTGCAATCGCCATCGATTATCTCGACGCATGTCGAGCACGAACTCATCACGCACTGATAACACCCGACAATTTGAACACGCGCCTGATAAGTTAACATCGCGTTCCAGAGTGACACCAACGCGTCGAAATCACGTCCCAAAACTACGCGCGTTATTAACGTCGCGATACAAACTACGATTCCATGCAAGACGATGTCTCGGAAATTGAATAAATTTCTCGACAAATTTCGAGATCTCTCCTACAACTTCCTAAATTGAAGCCATTTCTTGCAATCTCGTAGTCTTCAGCATCGCTTCTTGCCGCAATAAAAAAAAGAAGCGATGCTGAAGATTATCATTGAATATTTTATCTTTCTACATTTGTCAAAATTGTTCGATCGTTTCTCAATTTTTATAAGACTTTCGGATAAATGATTCTAGAGGTTGTTAAATAATATCATTTATAGGATGCTTAGGAGAGATATGCGGAAAATGGGTGTTTATATTCTTCTTGCATTCATTTATCAGCTTTCATATTTCGGAGACATATGTACAAAGAATTATTACAGCAAGTGAGAGATTTTCGTAAAACGGCGCACAGATATTCAGTCTGATTCTCAAAATTTGCAGAATAGCTCTCCCTCTTTTGACATATATCATATATAAGTCGATTATAATTCGATTGAATTTTATTTCAATCTTACAGTCGCGCTCGTTCATTTCTCTAGCCAACATTAACGCTGGGCGTATATATAAGATTGTATTATCGCGCGATAATATTACGTCTTCATATTACAGAGAGCGAAGAAAAAGCGCAAACGAGGAACGTATTTATAATTCAAATATCGGAATACATGTCAAATTGAAAGGCACCGTTTCATCCACTTTTCGCTCGGAAAAAGTGGCGTACACACATTCGCTTCGAAAAGAAAACAATACAATATGATTTTATTTTCGCGTGTAGGCGAAAATACGCGCCGACTCTCTTATTGACTCTTATCTACAATGGTCCCCTTTATATCGATATCGTGTCTCATGGTGCAACGTGAATCGCCTTCTTGCTTTTACGAGCGACGCTTTATGCGTCGGGTCGTAAAATGCGATCGGTACTCGCATTCGCGCAGAAAGCGATCGAGGTTTACCATAAGGTAAAGGAAGAAGTTTTCCGAAATCTCGAAGCGATCGATAAAAAGATCAACGTACAACCGTATTCGAGATATTTCATTGAAAAAAATCCACAAATATCACAAATATTTCGAACATTCCAACAGTATCAAAATGAATTCTAAATATCAAAAAAGATAGACAAATTTTTCAAAAATATCCTAACATGCCGCAAAATAAAATTTTATGGTAACATATGTAATCTTATACATACGTAATCAGCGGCCATTGTATTATTTTTTTTTGTATCTAATATAGCTTTGTTTGATATAGTTTTATTTTTTTCTATATGTGTCTTATTTCTCTCTTTATCTTTTCTTCACGTTTTTCACACTCATACAATTTATTTCTTTATTTCACGCTTACAATAACATAATTTGGACAGTTTCCGATTTCTATATATTTACGAAAAACGGATCGCTTCGCGGCTGCGGAAGACTCATTAACAGTAGCCTTAATTAATACGAGTGTTTACACCTCGCAGCGTTTCAGTCGTCGGAACGGTATGATAATACACACTTTCAATAACAAAAGATCAATAAAGAAAGAAAAATTACATATATTATATAAACACATTGCATTTATGTAATATGTAACCAAATGAACAATGTAACATAATATATAATAAAATATATTTTTTTTCAATATATCTCTCATATATTTCTTTTTATACTCCTTATTAAAGAGAGCATAACTTCTTAAGTCCACGTCTCTTTTGATATATTATCAAATCTAAAGACCTTATATGTGTATACATATATATGTTTACCGATCCGTTACAGCTGTTCGCTATGGCTATCAATCGAATCTTCGCAGACTTCGTATTATATATTGAGCATATAGGAAGCAGACTTAGAAGGAGTTATTTACACACAAGAGGGGAAAAAAAGGAATACTATGCAGTTTTCTCACCAAACGTGTAATCGGCTCGTCGCGTGAAGCGAAAATTTCGCTCGATACAAATCGAGCCAGAATTACACTCGGGACTTGAAAATAACTTGGTTTATTAGTTTAACGGGACACCCGAAAACTACCGTGTCGATGAAACTCGCAATAAAATCAAGCGAATCGTCTTATTCGCGCTCGCTCATGATTCACCGAAATACGTATTTCGTTCTCGACAGTTTTTGGATCAGATTCGTCAAGTTCCGCAAAAAGCCGTAACGAGAACTCAATCTCGGTATTCTATTATACCTCAGCCAACGAGTAACGAGTTTCGAACTGACTCGAGTGAATGATCGCTCCAATCTCGACGCCATCTTCCACGCCTTTGATAAGGCTCGCGTATCTTGTCGCTCCGGATATAAGATACGCCGCGCTTTTCGCGCCATCGAGAGAGATCCTCCTCTATATATATGTATGAACGCCATCAAGACACGATATTACACGCTGTCGCTTTAAGAGACGCGTTTACTTGAACGATTACACCGATCTCGATTATCTCCTCGATTAAATCGCGATCAAGCCTCGCCGACAATTACCTCCCGCTCTGATTAATTTCCTCGCCTCGTTCCAGGCGCAGCACGAGCCTAGACGAGGCAGACCTCCCTTTCACGGAGACCGATCAAAACTTGGTAGGAAAATAAAAGAAAAAAAAAAAAAGAAAAAGGAAGGAGAGATCGATCCGCCCCCCGATCGCTATCTCGGACCGAAGAAACCGAGCGTCTTCAGGGTGTCGGTGACCCTCGCGATCAGTTTGTCCCTGTAACGCCATATCGTCGTGTCTATCACGCTATTCTCCCGGTACTCCACGCAGCTCTTCTTCAACGAGCGCACGCAATCGGCGCGATAGTGCTGCAGCTGCGCGTCCTCGGTCTCGATGGGGTAGCTGGTGCAGCCGGCGCCCAGACAGGCCAGCGGGAAGTGGTTGTGCAGAGTGACCACCCGTTCCGGATTGTGGAAGCACTTGATGTACTGGTTCGGCTTGGTGAAGTTCTTCGAGCGGTACACGTGCTGCAGCATGTGCATGTACCTGCGAGAGAGGATTCTCGTATCAGGGAGATACGCGTTTCTCTCGCGAGAGACCCCGATTATATCCTTGGGAAAAGCTAATAGAAACTATATATGAGATCGATCGCGTAGAGAGAAAACGATCCGACTTCAATTATGAATTTCGAAGAGCGAAAACTGAGTTTCTCCTAGCGAAACGACAGGCTGACGGCAGTAATGTTTTGAAAAGTTCCCTTTCGGCGCTTTGATCGTTTACGAGATTTCTTGGAAAATATTAGTAGAAAACATATGGCGGGATTTTTAATTATTTTTAATTATAAAGAGAGAAAAAGATTTCACTCCGTAGACTCCATATAATTTTAAAGTTCGTTTCCTCGGAGCGAAATTCTGATGGCCTCAATTTTTCAACTGTCAAAGTTAATTGTTTCGGTGACTTTAATATCAATATATAAAAATTTGAAAGCGTAATTTTTCTCGGAGGTAAATACTCAACCGCAAAAAAATGAGGGCAAAGCACAATGTAAGAGAAAAAATGATACGAAAATCGACGTACTATTTCGTTTGGAGATCTCTGGCTGAAACTTCAAATATATTTATTAAACATTTTATTCTAGAGAGATTATTCCCTGTGGAATTATATTACAGTTTTAATAATATTTTTTTCGAGATTCTGTTTTTAATTAAGCAAATTGAGATATTGATTCTCTTAAACCGATACATATTCACATGCACATACATTAAAAGCTACAGAAATATTAAAAAATATTAAAAACTTTTGCGAGAGATTAATTATACTTTATCGATTTAAAATAAAAAAAATGTTTTTTTCTGATTTACGTATAATAAAAATTATATTTTTAAAAATATTTTTTATCTTTATCTAAACTAAAATATGCAAGGTATCCATAAAAAACAAATACAAGCAAATAAAATATAAATATTTATCTATTTTTTGAATCAACATTTCTCGAAATAAAATATTTAAAAATATGAAATATTATATTAATGTTAATATAAAACAAGATGGAACATTCTAAATTAATTTCCTTAATCAAATCGTAAAAAATGAAGATTAAAAAAGATAAGACAGATTTTAGAAAAGATTATGTCAAATAATTAATAAATATATAATAAATATGTAAAATAACGTAATACTATAAATAATGCTCACCATTAATTAGATGATGTAAATCGCCAAAAAATTATCACAAAAAGACTTTCAAATTTCAAAAACTTGATATGCCAATTTAGCATACATATATATACCTATAAATAAACTACACAAATTATAAGCATCATGAATAAATTGAACTGAGTTCGACTTAGCTCTGACAAAATGCAGAACTTTGAAAAAGAGAAATAAAAAATATGTCGATTTTCAAGATTATCTTGACATGTCTGATTGATACCTTCTCTCTTCTCTAATAATATAAAAATATAGTCTATATAGAAATTATTGCACGTTTCTTTCTCGGGAAAGAACTCTCATTTGGTATCTATTGTGAATTTTTTCTACTCTTTCTTCGGGACCGCGCGAATCTTTGGATTAATCCGCCGAAAGAAGGGAAAACCGTGACACCAATAACCGACGTGCAAGCCATCTGCCTTCACGTTCCCTTCACGGGCGGTTCGATTAACGGACGGCGGAACCGCGCGCGCGGCGTGAAAGTAGAAACCTTACTCACTTGGGTATGTCCTTGAAGTAACCGTGAGAGTGCAGTAGGTCGTCGAGGAAGTAGACGTTCCTCACGTTGTACGAGGCGCGGGTCTCGTTCCGTATCTGCAGGGCTTTGGGCAGCACTCGGCGCATCAGTTCCTGCCAGGTCGCGTCCTTCACGGGCATGATGACCTCGTCGACGTCCAGCAGCGCGATGTACGAGTACTCGTACATGTGCTTGTAGAGACAGTCGTTGTACGGTATCAGCTCGTTCTGTCGCTTGTGATTGGTCTTCTTCGTGAGGTACATGTGCTGGAAGGAAGGCACGTTCGGCTGCCCGCCCGGCAGGGTCAACGGGGTCACGTGTACCATACCGAGGCGCTGATAGTGCTGTAGCACCTTGGTCACGTTCGGGTGCACCTGCAGCTCGTAGAAGTAGATCTTGTCGGCGCCTAGCAGACTGATGAGCTCGATCCACTCGATCAGCCGTACCGACAGGTCCTCGTGCAAAAAGTCCAGGCCCTTCACGCACACGGCAAAGTCCTTCTTGCGCTCGGGTTTGTTGTAGATCACCCGGAGATGATTGGTGGCTGTGTCGCAACGCTTCTCGACCAAGGAGACGGACGACGGAGGTTTGCCGGATGCCTGAGGCGGTACCCTGCACGCTATCACATACGGTTGATAGATACCCTGTTTGTAATTACCCCACTTGGGATACCAGATGTACTTGTACTCGAGGGTCTCGACGATCCTAGGCTCGTTTTCGCCTTCGTACCACAGTTGACAGTACGTCTTGACGGTCGGCTCGATACGGTCGATCATGCCGACGATCCTCACCGCTGGCCCGATTTTCGACAATCGTCGATTATCGTAGAACGCGCCGAAGAACTGGAATGTGCCGTTATTAGTTCGCAGCGTCTGCCAGTAAAAATTGTTGAACTCGAGATCGTAGATATGCGGATATCGCGCGCAGCTGTCGTTGCTCCGCTTCGTCAGTTTGCTGTTCTTAATCCAATCGCTCAGTGGAAGGCTGGGTATCTTCTCAGCTATCTCCTCGATCTGTTGCTGTTCGGACTTGATCGGTCGTTTGTCCAGCAACGGTTCCAGCTCGAGCGAGCTGCTCGTCGACGCTTCCAGGTGATTCTTTAGGGTTGTTAGCAAGGTGCCGACTGAGTTGGAGAGATCACCGCTCAGCGACTGCCTCTGCAGAAGGTATCGGGACAAACCCAAATTCGCCGAGGCGATCCCACCGCGTTCGCCGCCGGTGCCGTCGACCTCCGCCAGGTTACCGCCGACGCTCTCCTCGGCCGTGGGACCGCCATCTTGGCGCAGCGGTCTGTTCTCCAGGTGGTGAAACTGCACCGCCGCGATCATCAACAGGCCCCAGGCGAACACGAGGACGAAGGCGCGCCTCGCGCACCTCGACGAGCCGCCGCCGCGGATCTGCATCGTCGTCATCCCGCTGACTTATCCCGGGAACTTATCCACCTATACGACGTCGGACCGTTGAAACCCCGTCCCCCTCCCCTCGTTTAATCGCGTTCTCCACGATCTGACGGCTGAGTCTGCAATGATTAAAGTGAGAAAAAATTGATTGGTATCAGCAATTTTTATAGTTTCTGATGATATTTCATCAGAGATATAATCTTGGGGGGAACTAGAAAAATATTCCGCATTGTAGATATTTTGATAAGGTTTAATGCGAGTAATTTCAACGCTCGAAACTTTAAACGAACGTTTGAATTCGTGTGCTATAATATTTCACCAGGAAAAGAAAAGAGTTGCGAATAATTCAAAAATTATATTATTTTAAATATAATGATTTTTTTAGATTTTTATACATAGAGTAATTATTAATCTTAACTAAAAATTCCATGTAAATATTCCTACTATTATTTAATCATCACGACGATTTTTCAACCGGAATATCGAAGGATCATTATTTTCGAAGAGATGTGAAGCAGATAAAAGAGAGAGATTTGTTCACAAGTTTATCTATACAGGACAAAATAATCCCTGATACAATCGCCGACGGAATTTGGGGCAGGAGACGAGATAACGTCCTTAACTGTATAAGGACACCCGTCACCGGTAGCCAGTATCCGACTATCATCAGCAAAGCGAGCGACCCTGTCGGGCGAAACCCCGTTGGGGCCGGATCGGCCAAGCATCGGAAGAACGAGAGAGAGAATGAGAGAGAGAGAGAGAGAGAGAGAGAGAGAGAGAGAGAGAGAGAGAAATAAAGAGAGAAAGAGAGAAAGCGATACCAGTTCGGAGATACGTGGAACCGGTTATGCTGATGGCAAACTGTTTTTCATCTTTTGCACCTCGCTCCATCTAACCTCCTCCCTTCCTGACCACCTCGGGAGACCTCCTACCCTTCTCTTCCTTCTCTTTCCTCGACCTAAGCGATGATGGCAACTTTCAGGATCAGGCTCGACTGCGACCTAGGATTTTCTATAAAGACTTTGCCATTTTGCCAAGTTTTGCCATTTGTTTATCGAAGATTTGTGATATCGAATTTTATCTCTCGCGATAAAATTTTTTTTTTAATAGAATGAAAGTTGTTTCGCTTAATTGCGTGTCTATAAGTTAATGGAAATTCTAATAAACAGCAAAAATAAATTCAAGGAAAAAGCATTAATTTTCCTATGTCGATGTACAGAGAAAATTATACAAATTTTATGGAGAAAATTTTATACAAATACAAATTACATGAAAAGTACATTTTTTTGCAATATTTTATACATATAAAATTGGAATATAACAACATTATGGTATTTATTATAACATTGTAAATTTAATGATTATGATTTGTTTCGTGCATCAATATATTTGAATAATTGCAATAATCCTCTCTCTCTTCTAAAATATAAAACATATGATTTCTTTTATAATATATTAGTATGGTTGATTCACGATTACAAAAATTACATTATAATTTTTACTATTACTATTATTACTATTATTTTTACTATTATTACTACTATTATATTTTTTTTCGTGTAGCAACAAAGATTAGAGCATTAAATAAATACATTAAAGATAAGTATTTCTAAAAAGATTTCTCGTGATCTTTCTCTCTCTCCCTCTCTCAAAGTGTATACTTAAATAATTATATTACTATATAAAGATTCAGTTTTTTTTATATAGATCAATATAATTATTTAAGTATTACTTTGTGATTATAATACATATTTAGGCGTGCGCCGACACTTAGTTATTAGGAACTATTAATTAATAAAAAGAGAGAGTTTACATCTAACGGATATCTTACGACATATATCTAATTAAAGCACACGGGAACATCATTATTAATCCTTTCAAATATTTTTTCGTAACTCGAGAATTTTTATACATTATATATATTGTTAGACAAAGAAATGGGAGAAGATACGTTCTTCAAGATAACGTAATCTCGCGATGAAGCGTTCCATTCATTCGCACAATATCTCGATCCTATCGCAAGCGTAATTGCATCGGGCGATTAAATCCCGAATATGTAAAAGCTCCAGATTTGTGTGCTACTTTCCTTGAGCACGATTCTCACACGACCTGGCCTCGGTTCTAACTAACTAAGTTAAGTGATCGAGAGGATCGCTAATTAACGTACATCTATTTAATCCACACACATGTGCAAAGTAATCCGATAAGCTGGCGTATGTAACTGCGCAATCGCGCCGCAAAAGTGCGGCGCATAATGCTATCTCGTTTAATTCAGACTCCGGTTCTTATCGTTCCGTTCGTAATTAGCAATCCCGGCGCAACGAAACGCAAATTGCGCGGAAAGAAACGCGCTCTCGTATCTCTCGCCATCCCCCGATACAACTCTTTCATTTACCTGTGAGCCTGTGTTTATTAAAAGGGAATTTTGAATCTCTCTCTCTCTCTCTCTCTCTCTCTCTCTTTCTTTTTCATGAAATTTTTCTTTTGCGAACGCGTTTGAATTTCTTCAGTAATTTTTGGATAAATCAAAGATTTTTAAGATGAGATTCTCTTATTAATTGCGTGGGGATAACTGAAAGAACTCTATCTGCTTTTCTCGCGTCATTAAATTAAAATAATATAAAAAATATTAAATATATATGATATTTACTAATAAAAAAGTCCATAACATAATAGATAACATATTCCTTATTGCATTTATTTTTATCCCACTCAAAAATCATAAAGTGCAACGTTTCCTTGGCGGTATAAATTGACATTTAAATTACACGTAATTTTTCAAATTGCGAATCCAGAAAATTGTGAAATAATGAAGTAATAATGCGTTATAAGTAACAAATAATGAGTTAATGCTAGATCGGGTTAATGTTAGTCCGAAGATGGCCTGAAACGGACTTAGAGCGGGATTAGACACGCACTTCGGATAGACATTTATTTAGGATCGATGTTGGAATTCTCGAGCGATGCCGAAATTACGAGAGATACACTACTTGCTTAAGAAGATTGAGAGAAAGGAGGTTAATAAGCCGAAAAATGTGGCTATACAGAGCTCGATTCGCTTTTTTCTGGTATTTCTATTTTATAAAAAAAAAAAAAAAAACGAATAAATGTCGCTTTTCAGCCAATTTTAATCTAGGGAAATTTTTTGACAAAATATTGTACTAATTTCTTATTTCGATAATATTCCCTTATCGTTAATTTTTATACTTTTAACCAAGAAAAATAAGATAAAAAACAATATTTTTCGAAATAAAATTAAGAATATTAATTAGTATAAATAGTGTTAATCAATTTTGATATTTAATATTGAAATCTTGTTCGATTTAATGATCTATACGTTTGACATTTAGTTTGATTTAACTATTTTATGAGACTAGAAGAAGACAGAAACAAGTAGTATTTTAATGACAACTATGAGATTGATTTCGGGAATGTAAAGTATTGAAAAAGCTGAGAGATTTGTATTCTTACCACGCGTTCTGAGCTAGACGTGAAACCTTGTTACCAAGACATCAAACATGAAAGCGTCGTATGTAAACACGAAATGAGACTGAATAGACGCGGTAGTATCTCGCCAGATATATATGTATATAACGAGACAATAACATTATGAGACAGACGTTTTCCTTAACTGAAAAGATGCTTCTTTCTCTTTCATTTTCAATTAATTATATATACATGTTTAAGTAAAATTATTTTTATTTTATGAAAAAATGCATACGCCAAAGAAATACATGTATAAATTTTCAAGAACATAATTATATAATTATAATTTTTATGGCTCTAAGTCTCTCGAAAATTTGAGAATTATTCAAAGACTCATTAAATAAATAAGGTCTACTTAATGACCCATCAAATTTATTTTTGAATCATTAATTAGAATAAATATGATCCAAGTGTTGAGAATACAGTTATATATGTATATTAATTTCTTTCTAATTCAATATTCGTTACATTAAAAAGCATAAAATATATATTTTTATATAAATATATATTTATACTATATATTTTTTTAAGAGACTAATAAATTTATAAATTTATAAATAAATTTCATGTAAAAAAATGACGAATGTTATCTGACTCAGGATTCAAACGTCACAATGACACGACACACTTACGCTAAGTGCAAAAAATAAATGTCTAATTATACTCTTCTTCATCGAATCAGCCATATTACTAAGGTACGATAACACTAATAGCTATATCTGCTAAGTCACTTAAGATCACCGATATAAGGTTCTATTAGAAAATTAATTTTTTTGTATTTAATTGCACACTGATATAATCGCGACGCGTCACCGAATACATAAATATACATCTTTGTCGCGATCGTAATTGCATTCCGAGGCTGTCGATCGAAAGACACATTCTTGCCAATCTCTTGCCTTTCTCACAAAAAAAAATAATAAAAAAACAGCAGCTGCGCTTATCTCGCGCGTGTAAGCGCTTTTGTACAATAAAATTCCTCGATATACCTTTATCCGCTTACGTCAATCGACAATAAATTATTTTTCCTCAATGTTGCGAGATACGGCAGCTGAGTCACAGCTGATGATGATATAGCCAGCCGGATTTTGCGAGAAAAAGAGAAATTGATATTTGATGTTTGAATCATTCAAATTTTAATTACTCGCGCAATTCTCGCGAAATCTTTGCTATATATTCCGGATGTAAAGTGAAGGTATCAAGACTGACATAAATCAGCTGACATTAAGCGTTGCGCTTTATCGGAGCTATAATATACGAGCTCGATTCGCTTGATTAAGCTGCACATTACAAGCCTATAGAAACACAGCTTATGCGTTCGATATTCATTTATATTTTTTGACTATCTTTTCTCTTATCTCCTTCATCATGATTTTTAATACGTTTCTGAATTTTTTTGATGAATTTTGCGAAATTCAAATTTTGTTTTTCACTCGCGTTAAAAACAAAAGCCCATTATTTGTTTAGAAAAGTTTTTAAAATATTGATCTGACATGAAACGAATCTCTTGTGAATATCTGTGGACGTTCATTTTGCACTTTTATATAGAAAACGATAATATAGTATCTTTCTCTGACCATTCTCCGACACCTTTCCTCCATCGTTTGCCAATAATATCACCTATAATAATGTCGCGATAGGCACTAATCTCGGTATTAAAGGCTCATCGCGCGAGCACGAGTTGCATCTGCATTCCGCGTCTTTACGTAACGCCGCTGCGCCTCCGCAATTTCTTCTTGCGTCGCGCCATAGAGAAAGAAAGACGTTATTCAACAAAGAGAAGCGTTAAAGGAGCTTATCCAGCGCGGGCGAGAAACATCTCGTCGCTATATTATTTAAATTGACAGTAACTGCTGCTGATGATGATGGCGGGGCTTTAGAATATCGCGACGTATCCAGGCGACTCGATAATAATCCCCTGCGACATACTTTCGACGAGCTCGATACTTCGATATTCACTTACTAGGCGAATGAAAGTGATATTTAAAGTATGGACAAACGTTGACAATTACTTGTTACTAATAAAATATTCCTTACAAGCCAAAATTTCAATTTACATGTCTATTTACGGAAGTGACGCGGTTTTTTATGAATTATCTATATTTATGGTCTACAAAAAAAAGAAAAGGTTCTCTTTCATAACATCACAATAATCTCACTCGCGAATAAAGTCTGGATTATTTATTTATTTTTTTTTTTTTTTCTTTTGCTTCCTCATAGAGGAAGCTTTGTTTTCGTGAAAAAAATTTTTTTTCGGATTTCTATGCCAATGTGTTCAGAATGTTCCAAAACATCGAAAAATCACATTTTTACAAAATGTCTGTATGTATGTATGTATGTATGTATCCATCTACGGATTTTTCAAACGTCCATAACTCAAGAACTGCTTAAGCTACAGCGCTTTAATTTTGCACACAAGTAAAGTAGTACAACACTTTTATTTATTGTAATTTTTAGAAAAATTCATAAAGTGTTTTAGATTTTAATCCAATTTTAATTTTTTTAAAAAAAGGACGTGATTGCTCTAATTTCCGTAAATTTTGAGATATCGGTTTAAATTTTTTTACATGAATAGATTATCATTAAAGGTTGGTTGGTATTGAATTTGACGAAAATCGGTAAAGGGATTTATTTTTTATGAAATTTTAAATTTTTCAAAAAATGAAAATTTTACGAAAGAAACATACGAAAGGAAGTACATACATACATACATACACACATATATATACGTGACAAAAAATGTTATTTTATATGAAACAAGTGTGCAAATTGGAAACTTGCACATTGCTTCCTCACCATTCTGTTTCGCTCATTAAGCTTCCTCTGATGAGGAAGCCATGAGGAAGCCAAAATTGAAAAACTAGCTTGCTCATAGAGAAAGATTAATGAGCGAAATAGAATGGTGAGGAAGCAATGTGCAAGTTTCCAATTTGCACACTTTTTTACGTTACTTTTTTGCGCTACTTTACGCGTCAAGAATCGCCCATTCTTTTGTACCTACACTGTATATAGCCTCGGAGAGTTGAACTGATCGAAATTAGATCGGTTCCAATGCTTGCACGAGAGAAAGAAAGAAGGAATAATGAGACGCAGTCCAGCGAGGATCCAGCGATTTTGTGGAAAGTCGAGCAGAGAGAAAGGGAAAGACAGAAAGACAGAGAGAACGAGAAGATACTGCTGCTGTTACTTGGTACACGCTCGCCTGCTCCAATTGCGATTTCTCGCTTACGCGTGCTAATTAACCCTAATTGAAGAGAACAAGAGAGAGAAGGGAAGGGAGTATAGAGATCTCGGGAGAGGCGCGGGCGATTTCACCAGGTCTCGTCTCCGTCTCGCGCCGATCCTCGCTCGATTTCGAGAGCGAGATGCAGAGCAAGAGCTGTGGTATGCAACAACGAGATACCACGAGCCGTGCAATTGACGCGTGTGCGTATCGCAAACTCGCAGCGTGAACTCTCTCGATTCGAGAGAGCCAGCCAGCCCGAGAGGCTGCCTATGGGTGTTAAACCAGGCTCCGCCTGGCGCGTTTTACACACATGCGACGCATTATGGCCATATAATGTCGGGTGTGTAACGTCGTCAGACGCGAGACGGATAACTAAACGCGGCGATTAATTTTCAAACGCTCATCTCCCGCGAAACGTAATTATGCGTGAGCGTCATCGCATAAACGTAAACGTTAATCGGCTCGACTTGTTATGACCGATAATGATTCCTCCGGAGCTGTGCCGTAATGATAGATAGAATCGAGTGATTAATAACATTCGAGGATGGTAAACGAGAATAGTTATTGTGTAGCGAGGCTTTTTTTCGCGAAAATTATTATGCAAATGAAAACGGAGCAATTGCTCCGTATATATAAATGCAGAGGAAAGGCTTTTTATATCGCAATTTGCAACTTGTGTGAAATTAAAAAAAAATATTTTCAGTATTGCATATTCATGCTCTTCACAAGAAGGAGATAATGGACATCTTCGGAGAACGCACACAATATCGGTATAAACATCAGGGAGGAATCAAATATTAATGTTAATAGCACAATTAAGAAAACCTCAGGAGGTTTCATAATAATCATTTCTCGCAGGTTTTCTTTTATGCTCAATACGATTGCGGTCTCACACAAATAGTTTGTCGTTTTGAGAAAATTGTGGTTAAAATTGTGTAAAAAGGATTTATTTTAATCATTTATTATCTGTGCTAGAAAGGTTTAATTTTCCGTTCAAAATTAAATATGTATTATTGTTAAAAGTTTTAATTCTCAAACAAAATTTATTATAAAAAAGTTAGTAAAATTTTTGTAATAAAATACTAACAAAGTCATAATTAATTATTTATTGAGTAGCATTGTACTTATTCTACTACTATATTAGATATTTAATCATGTTAATTTTAATGTCGGATTTGTATTCGATAATGCACAGGTGTGAATTTTTACAAAAATCCTAATAATTAGCTTATTTTAACTCCGTAATCACTTTACAAGAAAAAATTCATTATAAATTCGAAAAAATATCTTTTCTTGAATTAAATCAGTTTAAGATCTCAATCTCTGGCCCCGAGTAAATGAAATAACGGAACAATGGCAGAAAATGTATGCCACCAAATTAGTTTTATCTTTCAAGAAATCTGGTATTTCTCATTTTATTCCGAAACACATCCATATCAAGTATTTTATTACTATTACAAGATTACTGTGTCGTAACAAAAAAAAAATCTCTATAACTCGTTATAGGTACTCGCAGTTCGCGGTTTAAAATTTATCATTCTCATTTAACTTCTCTCGAAACTTTTGCGATTGATTTCACTCACGCGACATCTAGTTATGTATATGTCGTAAACGATCATCTCTAAATCATCTAGACAGCGAGGTGGTCTCTCTCGAGAAGACACATCTCCCACAGTGCGTGACGTCGCGCGGAAATTGAAGCAGTAACACCGTAAAAGCTCGAGCCAGAGTTAATTCCCATGCAAATTTATGTATCACTTATGCCACGTACAGTTACAACGCTCGTCAAGTTTACGCGAGCGATACATAAAGTTATTCGTACCGAACGAGTCTCGCAGAATCCGTTGCGTCACTCATCAGTTGCTCGACAATAGTAGCCGACATCTCTGCAGAGATGGGATAGCATTTGCCAATCTCGATCGCGTTCGATTTTTTCCGCATTTTATCGCGATCGTCCGACAAACTTGTGTGCAGGCTAAATTCTGAGTTTCCTTCATCTCTCGATTTAAAACAGAAACTCCAAACATCCAATATGTCCTGTCATCGCGATAAATTATGAGATGGAAATTTTTTAAACCGAACAAATCATATTTTCAAACTTCAAAATAATAATGTTCTTTTTAAAAAATTTGAGAAGGATGTAATCATGTTTTAGTAGATTATAATAATTAAGATAGTATTTCGCATAAAATTAATTTCATATATCAAAAACTTTTTTTAAATTTATATATATTATACACAGTTGAAAAATTTCTGTTAAATTTAACAGATATCACCTGACCCAAACGGTCCACAGAAATTTTTGTGTTAATTTAACATAATACGGATATGTTAAATGATGACACGAATACTGTGTTAATATTTTAACACAAAATAAATGCAAACTCCAACTAATTTGAAATAAATTTTATGTAAAATTAACATAATTTTAATGTAAAAATTAACTAAAAAAAATGGTTAATTTTACCCGTGTGGAAAATAAAAATCATCAGTATCCTACAACTGTCTAGTTATATTAGCTAATAATCAGATAGAATTGTAATGCTTGTGGTTAATTATTAATATATTGATATTATATTTTTTTATTTTACCTTTGCAATCGCTGAAAAATCTCGGTACCTTCGAAGATCCTGGAATCTTCACATTATGATCTGTGCGCGTTATTCACTGCGCCAAATTCGAATTGATACATTCAGTAAATTTGTTACTTATATAAAAAGTTTAAATGGTATATACAAAATGATTTTCATTTTTAATTAAAGTTTTTTGCTAGACAAGTATGAGGTGATAATTAGATAAGTTTTAAATAACGCGATCTATAACTCAGAATAACTAGATAATATATAGGTAGAAATTGGATATGTATTATGAGAAACATGATTTTTTTTTACTTAAAACTGACTAGTATTTAGCTAGTAGCTATCTAATAACTATATAATTTTTGTAGTTGAATACGATATCATGGTTAACTCCAAATAACTATGTAATTACTGACTAAGCATTTAAAGTATGACATACATCGAAAAATCTGGCAAGTGATAATAATATTACTAGCTAGATATTCAATATAGTTTAGAATAGCTAGCTACAAGCATTTGCCTGTTTCATGAGACAATTTTCCACACGGGTACATTTTATCATCCCCACTTATATTATAAAGTAAAATTAACATTTTTTTTCTGTAAATTTTAACAAATAAATCTTGTTACTAATAATACGGAACATATTTATTGTGTAATATTAAAAATAGATGCACAGTGTGTTATTTTTACATTTTTTTCAGTTGTTCTGATAATTTAACAATTGAGTTTAATTAACAGAACAGCAATATGTTAAATTAACACATGAATGTGTTAAATATTTAACACAAAATTTTAACGGGCATTTTTTTTAACAAGGAAACACAAATTTTTCAACTGTGTATATATAATATATTTTACCATTATATATAATTATATATTTATATATTATTTATACATTATTTATATATTATTATATATTTTATATATTTTATATCTGCACACCCCCAATATATCATCCCTTGAACAACATCACGCTTGAACGAGATTTGTCATTTTCACCTCAAATTATGCTCATTTTCCATCTTATTTTCCTTTCTTTTCTCGCTTTTTCGCGATCGCGACGTGTTCGCGCATAAGTGCACAGTTTAGCGAGTCATTTTTCGCATTTACGCCGCGGCAATTAGGCCGGGGTTACCCGTAAATACTTAACGGCACCGCAATGATTGTCGAAACGGGGCCGTTGTTCCCTCCACCGCAGGAAGCGAATGGCAGCTTTAAATTGCCGGCCGCACGCACGTCATCATCTCGTCGACGGATAACTGCACACACGATCCTTCTCTCGTGCCGATGCAATCTCTGATTCGACGCATGGGTGCCACTTGAGCTTTTATCCGAACGATCGTCCGCGACGAAAGACCTCGGACGACGCGAATCATACTTCTTTCTTATATATTACCTATCTGACACAATGCCACGTGCAAGTCTAAGTGTTTCGAGTGTCTGTCGATGCAGTCGTGTGCTTTCCCGCCAAGAATGCTACTTTCACACCCATGCAAATACTTTTATTTAAATGTATATAAACGTATACTATCTTGTTTTCTTGGACTTTAATCCCTAATTTATGAAAAGATTTTAAAAAATGATATCCATAAATATTTAGTAAAGACTGCATTCCTTCATTAGATTATTTCACATTTCGATAATATTGATAATATCGTTTGCTTTTTAAAACAATTATTAGCTTAAAAAAATTATTTTTTTTTAAGCTAATGATCTTTTTAAAAGATTAGACGAATTCATCATTAAAAATCGACATTTAAATTGAAAATAAAATTCGATTTTTTTATTTATTTATACAAATAAGCATTTTTTAGAATACTTTAAGATTAAAAGATATTATTAATCAATCTAGTATAATGAAATGTAATATTATTGAAAATATATGCGCTACTTAGATTATGCAATTCGTCAAAGAAAGTCACAGAAAATACTTTCAAACTTGAGAAACTCGGTTTAGCATATAAATTCATGAATAGCAATAAATACATAAATTAAACTAATACATAAGTGAATGGGGATTTCGATTTTTATGAATGTATTTAGATTTATAGACATTATAAATATAATTAACGAAATATGAAATTTAAAAAAATCACGATATCTCTAATATAATTTTCTAAATTAATATCAGGGTAAATGATTTTAATTTTGATAAAACTCAATATGTATGTATATGTATCTATATTTGTAATATATATTTGTTAAAAATATTTTCAACTATTTTCATTTGGATTTATGTCAATAAAATGTATTATATTTTTATGAAAAGGAAGATTACGCGCGCTAAACATAAAGAAACACGAAAAAACTAATTAACACATAATTATCGCGTAACGAAATTAAAATAATTCCAATTAAATTTCTAAATGGTATGAATTTAAATCTTTTTTACGGTTACACAATGTCCCCTCTCAATATTATAAAAATCACTCCCCGTGATGTTAAATTTCTCCTTGGACTATAGATGCGTGCGATAAAACGTTGCTTTACAACCTCTCTATGGACGCGCTAAACTACTTAGCGTCAATTACAAGCTGATGATATACAATCAAGGATACTTGGCTAATTTGGCGTTAAAATTTCATACTTATTTTCGCGAGCGGTTAAACTTTTTCAACATTTTTTTCTAAAAGTCAATTTCTATCGCGTTTCAGAGGCTGTCGTGCCGCTCGACGATGATGTCCGCGAAGGACATCATCGTCGAGGTAACGTGCAACGTTAATGACGTAGCGCCTGCTGCGCTACGACCGACTTTATCGGGGATGCCAGGTTGCGATACCTGGATCCGTACAACCGTTATCGAGAGGAGAGCGAGGTGAGGGGGTCCAGCAGGATCGCACATATTGGCTCTTTACACGTCGTACACACGTCGTTTCCCCAGAAGAAGAGCGAGACACGAGATCTCAACAGACGAATATGTATAATCGCGACTTGTCGATCGTTCATCAATCTCTCGCCTCTGTACATGGTCGAGAAGATGCGATAATAACAGCCTCCGATAATAATAATCGCGACGTTTTCAAGTAGATTCCAGCGGGCCTAGTTAACCTTGCTAATTTAAAAGGCGACAGTCATCTTCAATAATATATTGCATATGTGCGTATATCATAATAAATACTCCGACTACTAATGAGTGTTTAAAGAGCAGATTGATTGAGCAGATGTCGCGGATATAAAAATTCGCGAATAAAAGAAAAGCAGTTTATTAAAAATAATTTATTCCACGATTGTATTTTAGAATCCGTGTTTTAGCACGAAATATTTTAAGGATGTTATTGTAACGGGAATTTGCATACGCGAGGTTGATTTTCACGGTTAAGAGTGATCGATAAACTTGTTTACATGAAAAGACGACTTACTATACGTATATACATACATCAATTTCGTGTAAAAAACAGATATTTCTTTCATTGTATACATATACATGTGTACTCGTATCGCAACTTTCTCCGATAATTTTGCTAATTTAAAACGTTTGACGTCTTCGTTGATGACATCCGTGACATCCACGCGCCACGTTGACAATGAATGATTACAACAGTGTTACATCGGCGCTTACATCAAAAAAGCGCTATATAATATATAATTCCCTCGAAGGAGATAATATCTGTATAACTTGCGGCATAATGTGCATTATAAAGAGTTATATTGTTCTTGAGTTGTTATCAATCTGTAACCTGTTTCCTTTGAATTATACAATATACACGCATAAGAACGGCAATCTGGCGCGCTTGTCCTTCGAACTGCTGAATTAATTACTCGACTTCGCGAATTAATTATTCAACGTCTTATTAGAAGTAGCGAAACAAATGACGTCTGATTATATGTGGATACGACGCGATCTGATCAAGATTGCTCGCGGCAAATTTAAAGCGACATGAAAATTTCAACAATGACATGGTTATAACGAAGATAATTAAAACTTCACGAATGTAAATGTTTAATAGGATCTTGTTTGCATTTTTAATTTTTAACTAAGCTTTATAAAGAGTTGACCAAGTTTTTATTTCGAAATTAAAAAAGAGGCAGAATAAATAATAATCTTTGCACTAAATAATTGTATCGGAGATCAAAAAATATAATTATCAATAAAAAGTTATTTCATACGCTATATATTTTTTATACTCTTATTTTTTTAATACTTTCAATATTTTTATTATTTAATATTTAATATTTTTAATATTTTTTAAATATTTATTTAATATAAATTCTGATTAGTGTATTATTTCCATATAAAAATTAAATAATAAGAATTAAAAAAACTGCGAGACGAATAAATAGTTTGTTCTCGTTAAAGAAACGTCGAGGCCACGTTATGTAAAATCTGCTGTTGTCGATTACACGCGTGTGTGTCATATAAACGCCAATTTGTCCCGTATATACAATTTCTATATCGCGTGTCCCATATATTATTATCGATAACGGAAATTGAATCCCCCGCTCGATTCGTGTCAAATGAAATCGGCCGAATTGGGTCGTTAAAGCGTACAATCGCGAACGAGCGAGCGACCGCGCATACATTTATTGTTCTTTCCCCGGGCTTTCACGCACTTTCATCATTATATGTAGCGTGCGATCCACAAAATCCTATGCACATCGGTTGCATCGAGGATTGTCGGTTTTTTACTGCGAAGCAGGGACCCGGACCGAACCGGAACCAAAACCGATAACCGTTCCATAATCGTTTTTTTTAGTAAAACCGAAACCGTAAACCGTATTGAAATTCTATTAAATTTATAACGCTGGAACCATATAACCGGACCGTTAAATTATTTTCGGTTTACGGTTCTTTTCGATATTTTTTTCTATTTTTGCGCAAATGACGGAAATCTCATAACTACCTCCTTGAAGTGCAGTACAATTAAAAATAAATTATTTTCAAAATGTTCTGAAATACATGTATTATCGCAATAACGATAGCTGTGAGGATAGTATGTTATCCGTATAATACGCGAGTTATCATGACATTTCTGTCATTTGCGCAAAAATAGAAAAAAATATCGAAAAGAACCGTAAACCGAAAATAATTTAACGGTCCCGTGTATATACATATATATAATATATATAACGAAAAACATACTATATATATAATATATATAATATAGATACATACATATATTTTCATGTATAATATGAAGTGTTGTTTATTTATATGTCATAAAAATTAATAATAATTTTTTAAAGTAATAAAATTTAGAAATTAATTTAATTAGAAAAACAAAAAGTAAAAATTTAAAAAACCGGAACCGTAACCGAAAAAATCGTAATTTAAACGGTTTCGGTTTCCCTTATTTATCAAAAAACCGAAATTGGAACCCGAACAGTTATTAAATATTTTATTAAACCGTAATCGAAACCGAACGCTAATTTTGTTTCGGTCCGGATCCTTGCTGCGAAGGAAAAAAAATTAAGAGGAAAACGCGCGAAAAAACGATGGATTCTCTTTTAAATTAAATATAAGACTTATCATCACCAAAACATGAGAATTTGTGCGTCTTACCTCTCTATTTATATCGTATTTTCTGATATCCGACGAAATATAGCGGATCACTTAGGCACGCGTATGTTTATCACGGAAATATGCGCGAAACCATCATCACGCAGAATCCGCCAAGGATAAATCGAGGTCACGATCGGCTTTAACGGTAATTCCTTCGTTCGGCAGTCACTTGGAAATCGTTGGGGAACGATCGATACTTAATTGCATCACGGGGAATTTCGTCAATTTCATTTAGCTACCGGTCTAACCGGACCAGGTAAATTCTTTCTCGAGCGGATAAAAGTCGTGCGCTTTAGTAACTCCTGTCTCTCACAGTCGTCTCAGACTGCTTTTAAGTTCATCACGTTGCTTAAAACATGGTCGAAGGTATCCTGCGCAGAAGCGCAAAAGAGCACTTATATTATCTCGTTTAGCTTAAAAATAGAGTTTGGCTTATAAAAAGTTTGGCTTATAGCTACTAATAAAAATTAGTAGCTATAAGCCAAACTCTATTTTTAAGCTAAACGAGATAATATAAGTGCTCTTATATAGAGCTTTTACAGAGTTCTGTAAATTTTCATACAATAAAATTATAATTTTATTGTGTTAATACTTGTAATTTAATTACAACTTTATTTTAAGAAATACAACACATTCTGAATTAATTCAGAATTAATTCTAAATTAATTCAGCATTAATTCTGAATTAGTTCTGAATAAATTTAGAATAATTAGTAATAATTTGATGATAATATTATTTCATAAAATAATTTTATAATCCGGACCCATATTAATTTGAACCTTCTTACTTAAAATAATCCTAAGAACACGTAATCAAGCTATCCTATTGCAGGATACCTTGTATGTATATATATATATATCTTTATTGCACTTTTGCACTCAAAAATGTAATTATTAGCAATCCTCGCCCTTTACTTCCTGAATACTAATCTCAATTTGGTTTATCATAATTTATTTAAAAAACACTTCATACTTAAAATTTCTCTCTCTTTCCTTTTCTCTCTCTCTCTCTCTCTCTCTCTGAAACCTTCTTAATTAATTTTTCCGAGTGTTTAAAAGAAAAAGATCGGAGAAAACGCGCTCCTCGAAAGTATCGCGAATCGAGAAAACTTTGTAACAAGTACTTGAAAAGGTAACATTCCCATTGGATCTCAAGTTTCAAATGGCCGAGAAGAGATGCTGTTAGCTACACCGAGAGAGCACTTTTTGTGCGGTCGCAAAGAATGGGGGGAAAAAAAAAAAAACTCCGATGGTTACTCGATTCCAACGGTATACCACTTCGATATCGAATCGATCCGGATTCACGGCGCGCTAGCGCTCCTTTCAGCCTCCTCCTCTCAGGATACGACTATCTCGTTCTTTTACTTACGAGAGAAAAAACAGATGGACGCGGTTGTGTCAGATCTGTCGGAGCAGCCTGGTGGTTCGCCAGCCGTTGAAACGCATCTCGGTGACTATCCCGAAATCAGAGGAATCCGCGTCGACGCGCCGGCATTCCTCTCCGGTCGGGACGCGTCACGTCATCTCGTCGCCCAACGTCCCTCCTTTCCCCTTATCTTCCGGCCGGTGGTCCTCGAGAGGAGCGCATCGGCGATATCGCTTTTCTCCTCTCCGAAGAAGCCGGATATTCCGACGGAAATCGATGCGTGGCAAGACGTACCGGACGCGCTTTCTTCTCCGGATCGTGTGTACGCCTAGATATATGTATATGTATGTGTGTGTATGCGTGTGATACCGGCTGCTGCCGGCGGATGAATGCGACGCGCCTTGAATGGAAAGAACGGAAGCTGTGTGCGTGCGCGTATTTGTGGAAGGCTCCCCTTCGATGTACCTGAAGAATCTCCCCTTACGATCCTCGGCGGTCCCGAATCGCCCGCGCCTGAATCTTCGATGATCTCTGATGAATCGTCGTTCACTCTTCGCGAAAAATGAAGAATTCACTAGCGTCGATCACTCGATCAACGAATTTTCTTCTCGAATTCGTCGACCTTGCCAGGGAGCGACCTTTCCGGTCACCTGATCAAGCTGGAAACTTGGACCAGCTAAAAACTTGGCCTCGTTCCTGAAGGTCGATCGCCGATCGAAAGGATACCCGTTTTGCACGCACTTCTACCTCACCAGCAGCAGCCGGCATACGTTCTCCACGATAACGTTCGCCACTCCGGCAATCGCGAATTTTGCCCCTCGCGAGATAGTCTGACAACTGATGATGTATAATATAAATATATATACGAGAGAGAGACGACTTGAGCCGCGTTTCGGAGCCCGAAAGGTCCGGGACGAAAATACTATGTCGTACGTCGTGTCGGCGTCTCGTTCCGAACTGCCGCCAGACGCCAGACGAAGTCTCCGACTAGGGGGCCGTTCGAGAGGATCGAGAGGGGAGCGAGAAAGAGAGAGAGAGATAGATAGACAGAGAAGTGGTCGATTGGTCAACTTATGTGGCTCCGACGAGAAGGGTGATGCCTCCGGGACCCTAGGGGCATTGGGGAACACATGGGAAGTCACGAGGGAGTAGCATCTGCACCGACCAAGAAGGAGACGATGCAATCTGTGACTTTGTCATGTGGCTTCTCAATATATTCGCGTGTCTCCGGTTCTTCGCGAGGCGACGAGTCGTGCATTGATGATGATTGACGCGAAATTATATTAAAACGCGATTTTTAACGCCTATCTTCCAGAACAATCTGATGACGAGATAAAACATATAGAAAACCTATGATAAATCTACCTTTCTGACAAAATCCAATTTTAAAGATGTTAATTGACAATAACACAATTTTCAAAAAATAAAATTCAAGAAAAATAATTATTATTCTCTGTAATTTTGTTTGAAATGTTAAATAGCAAGCCTTCGTTGCAATTTTGAATAATGATTTGTAAAAATAAGATATTTTCACATAACTTATAATTATATGGTATATGTACAAAGTTTTATTTAGTTTAAAATTAAGTATATTTTTGTTGGAGTTTTTAATATCTTTAAAAAAAATTTAAGTTGCGAAAATTAAAGTTAATAACATTTTTATGTTGAATCTATTATATTAAGATTCATCTACACGATTATTTGATTAAATGTATTTATTTATTTTTGTTCGTAATTCCCACATTTTCCGTTTCATCTAAAGCTTGTTTCTACGAGATATCGTTATAATTGAACGATGAAAGAGATTCTTTGAGTTGCTATCTGCCACAACCGGATGCAATAATTAGCCGAAACACGTTCCCAGACCTCTTCTTTCTCACAAACAGTCAGAACTTCTTTCTTCGAAAACCCCGAATCGTTGAATTATTTTCTCAAGTCCGAATAATCTCCTTATGTTTCGATAAAAATAATTTCAGCGCAATAATTTAAATGCTAATTAAGAAACATCCTCATTTTAATATGTCAATCCGTTAATTTATTGTAATACATATATTTCTTTATGTATAAAAAAATTGAAAAAAGAAGATTAAATGAAAAATAATCGCACAAAATTACAAAGATAAATTATATCCTTAAATAAGTAACACTGAATAAGTCTCTTTTTGATGATCTAAAAAATTAAATTTTAATTTTGTTAAAAAATAAACAATCGTTAAGGTTAATATTCGGCTTTTTCTAAATCATTCATCGGAAATTCTGGACGGAATTTCAACGGCTCGCCGGAATTTCCTCGTTGAAATTGCCGGGCGCTAACAGGAAGTCGGGCTGTAATTAACTATTCGATCGCATCGAAAAATTCGCACGTGGCGTAGGCGAAATCGGTTCGAAGACATCTATAGACGCCGAGATAATATACGGGAAGAATTACGAGTTGCAGCACGATAATAAAAGGATATCTCGACAAGACCTCATCATAACGTACACTATCCCGAGCTAACTTTCTCGATTGAATTTAATAAAGGACGAGTCATCATTTCTCTATCGAACGATCTTGATCGATCCAAAGTATCCGGAGAGTTCTCAATCAATTTTACCTCATTTAAAGCAATGAAAATACTATAATCGAATTTTTAACCATTGTATAATAAAATGTATAATTGTATAATAAAATGTATATTTCCTTAAAAGTGAGATCGATCTTCATTTTCAAAATTAATTTTTGAAAATATTTCGTTAGAAATCTAGAACTATGAAATATACCCGGAATTTTAAAAAATTGCAATTTTTACATAATAAAGGACATTGCAAAATTTACTTCTCCAGATTTTTCATTGCTTTAAATGACAGAACTCTTTCTAAAATTGATTAAAAATTCTAGAATTTTTCGGGGGAAGAAAAAAAAGGATACACATATCCAAAACTCTAATAATTAAATTTAATTAAATTTAAATAATTTAATTAAATTTAAATAATTTAATTAAATTAAAAATAACTTTATAATTTGAAAAAATGTAAGCCGAGAATTTCTCATAGAAATTTCGAAGATCTGAGATCATCGAACTGAGATCATTGAACGAAAGGTGAAACGAGTGACGAAACGAATTTACACGTCTAACAGAACGCGCGGGATTAATCTCTTGTTGTCGTGAAATTATTTCGTCTTACAATGGTATATAGCTATGATCATCTATCCAAAGTAAATCGATCCTTATGCGGCTAGATGCAGCTTTAATAACAACGAACCTCGAATCTCAAGTCTCTTGTAACAAGGATACTTTCACTTGTTGCTCGTGAATTAAAAGAATACTTTCGCAAAACGCTCGTGTTTGTAAGCTTTTTAGCTTTGCAAGATAACAAAGTGTATCTTGTGATCTAATTGTAAGATATAAACAGAACAAATCATGAGAGAATCATAAGAGCTTAGTGGATCAAATAAAGGCGCGTAAATTTACGATAACCTACTGATAAGAAATTGAACCTTTATTTCTATTTAATTCTATTTAATTCTATTTAATTTCTAATATTTTCATCATATCAAAGTTTTTCGTAAAAATTAGCGAAAAATTTTAAATACGCGCATTTTATTTTATGAACCGATTAAGGACAAAATAAGTCTTACAAGGGCGCGAGGAGAATGTCCTTCGATAAAATCTTGTTAAAAAATCTCCGACCTGTTTTTTCAATTTCGATCGAGCGAGCAAATTAGCGATCGGTGTCGAATGAACAAACTCGACGATTTCTTTTTTTTCAAGTACACTCGATTGAGTAATAAACCGAGTACACCTAATGGCGGATTGAACGAAAGAGAGCGGGTTCTCGCAAAATGTAGGTTACATACGCATCTCAACGTGGGCCAAGAATGAGATTAACATATGACAGAGTCGAAACGATATACGAGACGAAAATCTATCCACTTTGCGCGCGGTGATATCGCGGATAAGAAAAGCTATTTGAGGATGCGACATCGCGACTGTGACAGTTTATGATAATGGATAAGAGCTACGTACAAAATTTACTGTACAATGCATAGATAAAATAGAAAATTAAAAATATGGGCGGAACATGAATTGTGTGGGTTATCCGCCCATGTTATCCATAGCTAGATATGGGCGGATGTCGAAATTAGTGATAGAAATACATTGTATTTAGCACAAACATGAAGCTTATTTTGTTCGTATTTCAAGATAGCAAGCAGAAAAATGTACTGACATACATAAGGTACAAGAATCTATTAAAGTTTTATTTAGAAAGATATAATAAATATATATATAATTCATTATCAATTATTATAATTGAAAACAATTAATTATTAGTATAATTTTTTATTAATAAAAATATTAATAAATTAATAAAAAATATCATAAATTAATATGTAGCGATAGAAAAATTCATGCCGGCTATTGCATTTATTTGCTGCTATTTTAATGGAAGCCACTTATTCTTGCGCATTTGCGTGTCGGATTGCCAATCGCGCGACCCATCGTTGAAGAAAAATGACAGGATATATCCTTAAGTAAGGCCTTCCCAACGAAAGGAACAATAGGCTGCTCGCGGTCCGCGAGCCAAAGCCCGCAACTGGGACATGGCTGTCACGATCATCATTACGGACAATAATTGTTTCGAGAGATTTCCTCGATACACTCGCATCGCCGAGTATATTTGCTTTGATATACTAACTATTGTACAAGATGTTGCAAGATGCAAATCAAAAACAAAATCAAATTTTTTTTAATTGGTCGATATTGTAAATATTTTTTGTGTGTTATAACAAATTTATATTTTATAAAATTATATTAAATATATTATATTAAATATTATATTATATTAAATATATTATATTAAATATTATATTATATTATATATTATATTAAATATATTATAATATAATACATATAATATATATTATATATTATATTTTACAACTGTATATATAAACTGTGAGAAATAAAAAATTTCGTAATTTCATAAACTTTACGCGCGCGTTGAATCGATAGAATAAAATTTTGGATTTTTAAAATTTCTTGAAAGATTATCATTGAAATAATTGTTTACTTTCTTGTTTAATCTATCTTTCGCTAAATATGTTTTGCGGAAATATTTATACTGCTGTAATATTTATACTGCGACATACTTTATACTGCTGTAATACAAGAAGATTACCGCGTTTCGCTATATATATCCGTGACAAAATAATAATTGACACAATGATCAATTATATCATATAATGCAAACGTTGGAGAGGGCAGGGGAGGAGATAGTGCGTATTATATGTTAGCAGTATGTTGAAATTGTAATGTAATTGTTAAATGTTTAAACTCGTACCTAATCTTAACCCGTGTTAATCTGCATTCGCGTTTTACTTTATAATATCTTATCAGACATTGACCATAAATTTGTCCACTTAGACGGAACAAATGTGTAATCATCGTAAACTTTTATAGCAATATACTGCTCTCTAACTGTTATATCTACTTTTAACCTTAATATATATATATATAGCGCGGTTATGAGGAAAATATTTTCTCTTAGATTATACTACACACGAATATGTGGCTCTGCCGCTCGATAATTTACGATAACGTCTTCAGGCGGCGCAATTAGATAACCAGATTAAAAGCGGGCTTAACGGGGTCTCTAGCCGCTAAGAATAAATTCTTCATTTTTCCTCGCTATATATCGGAGCAGAGTTTTGTATTGCGAAAGTGTTAACGAGCAGTGTGTAGGATATGTAATTATTACTCGCGCTGTTATACGATCGTCCAGAAAATCCCGCTCGTCGCCGATGCCGTAATCGATCTGAGAAAGATGCCATGATACGCGAGAGAAACAGCTGTTACAATAGCTGTTACGAGCTGATCGAGAACTCGCAAAAGAGCTGACTCGCAGAAAAAAAATGTTTGGAATATTAAGAAATTGGGTCATTTTCTCCCGGACATTTATTTTTATATAAACGTATATGTACAATCTCGACACACAGTTGACAGCCTCGTTACGTTTATCTTTCTTATTTTATAATCAGCACATATATCCTTTGCAAAAACATACAAAAGAAAGGAAGACATAAAGTTAAAAAAAATTAATTTTTTTTGTAAATTTTTGTGTATATATATATATATATATATATATATAATTATTTATTTTATTAATTATTTTAATAAATATATATTATATTGTAATAATTATTTATTTTTCATGTACTGCGACTTTTTTGTTTGACAAAAAAATTCTCTTCAATTAGAGTAATTAGACGATGTAAAACAAAATTAGGAATTTAGGAAACGTCTTTCCTTAGTTGCATTGCAATGTGTGTCACACATTCTCTCTTTCGAAAACTCTCTCTTTCTCTCCCTTTCTTTCATATATAATCGATACACGCGACACACAAATACTACAATGCGAGATGCAACGCGATAGAGCTTATGCTTTATGGAGCGCGCTTTATGCAAGTTGGAACACCGCGATGAAATGTGCAATACGCGACACATATCGACGATAACGCGTGCAAAAGCGATATCGCACGCAAAGTGAAGCGATATCGCTCTGCTTCGAATCACGCTGATCTCGCGGATATACCAGGTGTCCCATTTTAAAGGACCCACTCAAATATCTCATTGTCAGAAACACTGCGTTAAATCGAAAAATGTTTCCTACAAAAGTTGTAGGGTTTCGAGGGGGACATAACATAGTAATATTCATTTGACCTTGGGCGGCGTCTCCAAGGTTAGTGAAGGTTAACCTTAAGTAAAGGTGAGAATGAATTTTGAAGAAAATAAAAAAATGCTTCAGATAAAAGTTGTTCAAATTAATTAGTAGAAAAAGATGTTATAATAAAAAATATGGGTTTCCATTTAAAAAATTTATTCTCACCTTCACTTGACCTTGGAGACGCCGCCCAAGGTCATATGAATATTACTTGTTATGTCCCCCTCGAAACCCTACAACTTTTGTAGGAAACATTTTTTTATTTAACGCAGTGTTTCTGAGATATTTGAGTGAGTCCTTTAAAATGGGACACCCGGTATACTACGTTCGTATTTCAAATATATCGACACGTTGTTTCTTTCCCATTGTGGAATGGGAATTTGTAAATAAATATCAACACAGCTTCCGCTTCTGGATTTTTCAATTTATCCTATTCCGTCCCGCACTTATAATTCCGAGTGTCCTTTTAACAAAATAAAATGTGTGCAGATTGTATTGATTTTCATTATTGGCGCTCTTACGTAAAGGAAATTAATGAAGTTCTTGTTACTATAAGATCTTGTTACTATAATATATGCAAACCAATGCGCGTTCTAACGTCTAACGCGAGAACCAATTATCGAGCAGATATAAATGAATCGGTTCTCTCATTTGATTCGTTCGCGAATTGCATTTATATCGCTAAATGATACAGAGGATACAAGAATATACGAGAATATCGTTTATAGACCACGAATGCATAAGGAATACATTTTCTCACGTCTCGCGAGTTTAATCGCGCGTAATTAGTGCGATTAATAGGTATTAGTACCGGAAAAGTAATATAAAGGCGTATAATCGGTCTCTTCAATTATCTAGTTATACAAGATTAATGAAAAATAATTCTGAGATTTAAAAATTAGAGAGCATTTATAATTTTGCAAACTCTTCCGAATTTTTCTTAATATTGAAAATTGATGTCGCTAGAAGATAAGTTCCTTGGTTAATTTGTCGTCGATTTCTTCCATAATAAAAATATTCGAAAATTATCAATGCTTCAATATATTTATTGACGAAGTATTTTCTACAATTTAACGATCGAAGAATTCTGCAAAATTAGTATTACTTCAAGATATAAATTAGAATGTGGGATATACTATTTAATGAATGCAGTCATTCAAATTTAAGTAACTAGCACATAGTCTTTCCACCATTAAGTTGTAAAAAACTTCTTAAACTCTTTGAGTTTAATAAAAAGTTACTTAAAGTAATTTACACTGTAACATTCATGAAAAATAAATTACTTTACAATTCTTACAAACATTATTAATAAATTGATAAAAATATTATTATTTTAATAATATTAAATGCGCAATAAAATCAAAATACTAATTACTAAAAATTAGTTAATTATTCATAATTTAATGTTGTTTAATTACTAAGAAAATACTGTCCATCTGCAATTAGTAATGTTATTTTTTTATAATAAATTAATAACAATCATGCGTATTAATGGTCTTAGTAATAACTTTAATTGTTGAAATCAAAGTTTTTCAACAATTTAAAATATACGTTATATGTTGTAGAAAGTTTTCTTTCAATATTGATATTTGTGACAAAGTATTCTTGCAAATCAGACAAATACATTCCACAAGATGCGAAGCGGAATTCTGTACTTTATATGAGAAAGCGCCGGTTTTCAGAATGCGAGTTTGCTTACTTTTATTTTTCCAAAGATTTATACCGTGAGGTAAATTTTATCCGCGATGATTACGCGACGATTAAGTAATAAATCGCGACGCGGAAGTTTAATTAAGAGTACAATGGACGTCAAGAAGCTCCAAGTAGCGTATACGCGCGTAAAAGTAGGATGCTTTTCCGCTTTCGTGTAAGAGAAACGAAAGTCTCGCGGCGACGTCGTAAATTTAAAGATTTAAGGACCAACGAGCGAATTAACATCTGGTACTGTTGCGCGGTTGAACAGACGTGTTACAAGAGACCATTGAGGTTCTCTTTGAGAATAGCGTCCTCGTTAATGGCGCAATTTTACGATCGGTACAGAACGGTAATATCCTTGGCTAACTATAATAATGTATCTGCGTAGTAATAAAAGTAGGTATATATCGCGAAATAATTTTTGAAAAACATCCGATACCTGTCAAATGTATCACCTTTTCTTATCACAAAAAAAAAAGACACGTCTCGTTTATTTGTCGCGTGTGCTCCATTTTCTATGCAGATGTATATTTTTATCTCTGCTATGCGCGATATTATAAAGTGTGTGTGGTCTCTTACGAAGAGAAATAACTATTATATAATTATAAAATGATTTAGTTATGTAAAATATCTTAAATATTTGCTCATTGAGTTTTTATAATTTTTACGTTTCTTCTATAAATGTTTACTCAATAAGTCCAATTTTAATAAAATCATATATCGATGAAGCAATTCATATAAATTAATCTCGAGAGAAATTCAAGGATGCGACATACTTTGCATTCTTAAAATAGTAGTAATCATATCATATTGCGCTGTCACTAATTTGCAAAAATTAACATATTCTATATAATTAACATCAGCAATAAATACTGTTATTTTTGGATGTCTGCTAAGAAAAAAACGCCATCGCGTAAAAGCTAGAGATCTACATAAAAGAACCGTAAATATATAACATTCGAATATTTAATTATCATAATGGGAAAAGAGCGAGTTATTTGTGTGAGACAAAAATAGAGGCTTGAAAAAAAATTCGACGTAACCGATAAAAACAAAATTAAAAACCGTTTAAGATATATGACTTAAGATATACGACTTATGTAAGAAACATCGTTTAACTCGAAATCGCACATTGTTCTGCCAACAGTCACTTATAATGTCATTTTTAATCCGCGATCGTATAAACGTGTTACGAATCCTGAGAGATCCTGTTCCAGGAGTAGATCTCTCGTGTAGAAATAGCGGCACATTTGATACATAATTACCAAACAACAACTACCGTTTAAGCCGCGTCCTAGAACGATCACTTGCGAGATCGCTCCGATCGAGAAATTGATTCTGATTTATAGATCTCTCCGCGATCTAGTTCCACAACATTTTCATCGTCCGGCTAATCATCCGTCATTACCGTTAATTCTACCGGTTCGCCATTAATCGCGCAATTTTGCGCGACCTGCCGATTATGCCGCGATTGCACCTTCGTTTCTCCGCGCAAATCGATCGGCAGAACCACCGATTTTCGTTCGCCATTTGCGAAAAATACTACCTCACGATGTTCCCTTCCTCGTCTCATTCAGCGCATTCGCGAAAGAGAAAGAGAGAGGGGGGGGAGAACCTCTTCTATATGCATGATTTCACAAGTATGATATACTCGGGAAAATTAGCAGACTTTAAATTTAAAAAATAGCTGCCAAAGCGAGCGGCTTCGGAATTATCAATACTTTAGAGTGTGATGTCATCTCTCACGAGTGTCATTAAGTCTTCCTCACACGCATCTGATGAATATCTGCAGATAGATTTTATCTACGTAATACGCGACGCTCACGATTCGTCCTTGCGAAATTCCTTGCGAAGAGAATCTTTAACGAAGCGAGCTTTATTAATACACTCGCGTTATGTATTCAAGTCAAAGTTCGAAATGCGCGATTGCTCGATAGTGCAATGACGAGTAAAACTCTTTTTCTTTTGAACAATATTGCACGGAAATACACACCCGCCCAAATCATATGTTATTTATTACACCATTAAATAACGTTGATTTTTTAAGTGCTTTGCTAACATGAACTGTCAATTTATAATAATTGAAATGCTGGCAAGAACAGCATAAGTTCTATTATTAAAAAAATTAATACAAGTAAGTAATAAATAATAAGATATAATAATTAAATAATAAATTTAAAAAATAAATAATAAAAAATAAATAAATAAATAATAAATATAATAAAAAAAATTAATAAATGAGTTAAAATTAAAAAGTATCGATTTATATACTGTTACTTTAATAAGCGATATCTTATATAAATCAACAATAAAATAACAAATAAAAGGATCAAATTGACGTCTTCCTACCTGATTGACCAATTCTTTCGTTCAATGTTTGTGTCTGATAGACGCAAACGAATGATTCATGCGCAATATATCGATATTGCAACACAAACATCTATAAGTAATCTTTAATCAGTTACGCTGAATTAGTTAGTTTAGATATCTATCAACGAAATCCCGAAAAAATTATAATGTGATTCTATTTACTATATCTCGAATACATCATCTTTTCGATAATCTCATAATTTCGTTGAATTAGTACAATTAACTTGATACATACAAATAATATCGAAGACTACGCGTATAAAAATTATATAAGGGACAAATCTATCTAACGAATTCGATTTCCAACACGAAACGATAAGGGGCATCATTATCGAAGGGAAAGAGTAAAATCGCGGATAATCTGCAGAAAGTTTCAGCAAAAAGGTCGACAAGTTTTTCGAAAGCGCGAATCTTCCGCTTCTCTCGCGAAAGTTTTCAATCTCGAACGTCTGCTCGGTTCTTTTTTTTCGACAGCTTAGAAAACGGCAGAGAAACTAAGACTGTGGAAATGATTCGATGATGACAGTTGCGGGCTTTAAGCCACGAGACGAGGATAGCGAACCGACGACGACGGCGGCGAAAGTAATTCAATTTCTAATTCGACCGCATGCTCCGGTTGCATCCCGGAGCGCATTCTGCGCTTCCGGACGGACGGTGAAGAAACGGCGCAAAAACTGCCGCGAATCTTGCGTAACCGGTCTTCCGTCGGGAAATGAATCGTAGCACGTAGCGATATTGAATATTGGATGGAACTCGGCGAAAGAGAAAGATTCGCGAACAAAATAAATTTGAATTACATTTAATTGAATCTTAACCGCAATACTTAATTCGCTCAATTTACAATCTCTCTCGTTTTATTTTATTTTATTCATTTTATGACTTCGTACATTTTATTTATTAATTTTATTTATTAATTTCATTAATTTTAAGAAGAAGCTACATAATTATGATCATCCACAGATTTAACCCTTCTGTCTCAATGCATAATTTTTCATTTTTCTATCAATATATATTCGGGATACCAACTGCATGTTTTCGTTTGTATTTTAGGAGGTTTCCAAATATAAAGTGCCTTTCTATTTTGTTTCGAACGGAGAAAAGTTCCAACATATTTTTAAGATTTGAAGTTTGCTTTTGGTACCCCGACACCCGTTCATTGCACAGAAGCGTTAATTCTCCAATTAATATTAATATTAATAAAATAAATAAAATATAAATAAATTAAATCAAAGTCCTGCAGAGTCCGTGAAGCGATCTAAAAATGATAAATGCGAATCTTAAGCCGTGCATTGTTAAAGTAACGCTTGTTCTTATCACAGAGCTACGTTCTACGCCATAAATTCGCGGGATACTGTCAGGGTGCGTGGAGAAAGGCGTTATCCTTTCTGCGCTCGTCGTGAATCACCGACATTAACGATAGGTCGTAATCTGGTTCTCTCCGCACCTCTTGCCTCATTTATCGTTCCTATACGCGCGTGCGAATCGGAAATAAATTATTTAAAACGCATTATTCTACCTATGGAAAACTTACGAGCGTAATTAATCGCCGGCAGTAGATATATATATTGCCGCTCGTTTCGCTGAATTATATCGGCGAGTTGCGTGCGCATTTTATTTAAAAATCGCGATTAACGAAAAATCGGCGGATCAAGCGGAGCGATTATAAATGGAATTTCGAAACGCGAATGGAAAAGATTTATTTTCTTGTTTTTGTAAACGAAATAAAATTTTCTCTTCAAAAATCCGTTATGTCTATTTTTGCGCTCATCTCTCGTCGAGCGCGCACGATTATAATATATGTCGACGGATCGCTAAAATTTCGCGCATTTCCGAGGCCCAGAGCGAGACGAGTTAAATGGAGACGCTGGATGTGAGTGACATATGTCATCCGCACACACGGGTGCCCCAAGGTTAATTACAAGCGAGTTTTGCCTCGGTAGAATTTTAATAGGGATCTCTCTCCGGCCACTACATTTATTGCATAATAAATATTTCAATGAGATATTTCGCCAATAAAATCTCTTTAACGTCGACGCGATGCTGCCTTTTTGCCGCTGGCAAATTAATCGTGCAGCATATTATACATAATACGCGTGCGCATATATATACCAACGACTTTGTTTTTGTATTCGGGATTCCTGGCGATGCTGCGACGCAAAGGTTACATGAAAAATATATATTGCTATGCGTTTGCGCGATTAATCATTAGACCGGTTGGCATTTCACCCGCGGTGTTCCTGAATAAGTTAAAGAGCGCGCGGATATAATAAAGGCCGTTTACCGTTACAATTAATTGCCAATTACCGATTCGTCGATGACGCACGTCGAAATAGTAATGGGAAAAAAAAAAAAAAAACGATGAGCATTCTATCTTCCTAATAATTTTGTAATATAATCGTTCCTCGCTGTTTAGTCTTTGCTTGCGCTAATAAAAGACATATCTCCGAGTATTGAAATATTCCGAGTATTCAATGCGTTTACGCGGATGAGAGATGATATTTTTCCGTCTTTTTTCCTTCCGTCTGCATTCCGCGGGTTTCTCGAGTCCCGAAAGGCAATGCATATTTGATGAAAATGCATGCCTAACTAAAGATTCTTTACAAAACTTATTATACTGTATGACCGTTATATATTATATGAACAAATACGAGTTAATTTTGCGATCGAATGCTTGAGATACAGAATCGTCGAACGGTTGTCAAAAAAATTAAAATTTATAAGTCTCATATCTTTTGGAAGAAATAGATTATTGAAATTTTACTGAAAGATATTTATACATCTAAATTTGAATTTTAAATTCATGGCCTTCGAGATCTTCACAGATTTTGTGCAAATATTCTATTGCAAATAAGACTAAGTTGTGCGTACTGATTCGCGGATCGAGCCGCCCAAATCGAAACATCGCACAACGTGAGCGATCTGAAGGGAAATCATTTTTATTTTATTACATAAACTTTTAATTAATATTTGTTATATTTAATTATTTTAATTAAATAATTACCTAAATTAATTTTATTTAATAATTTTTATAATCTTTAATATATGTGCATATGTATTTATTTGATATTTAAATTTATTTGACATTCATTCAAGCCTAATTTCTAATCATTTAATTACAATAATTATGTAATGATTAAATATAATAATTAAAAGATTACCTAACAAAATAAGAATTACTTCTCTTCAGATTGTGCTCGCACGATTTTGCGTCGCTCGCCAGTTTAATACATTGCGTGTTTATGTCTTGAAAGAACGAAAGGCGTCCAACATCGAGAGAGCTTCGCGAGACACGTCGTCGTCGAGATTTTTATCGGTCGAATACGGAAATCGCGATCGCCGATTGTCTGGTCGGTCGTGCGGGGTATCGCGAACAACGTCTTCGCGCTCTAATCGCGTAAGGTATTAAATCTTTCGTAACGCGGACGAAAGGTCACCGCGCTCTGAGAGATGCATCGGGAGAGAGATGCATATAGCTGCCGCTATCATAGCACGTATCCTTTCCCGCGGCCTTTCTCTTTCACTGTAGATGCACATACACCCTGCGCTTTCCCCTCGCCTCGCAGCGGCGCGAGTTCGATGTCGCGATCGCGGGCATTTAGTTTCGAAAATCAATACCAGACGAGGAGAAACGTCGTCGTCGAGGAGAGCCGAGTCCCTCTCGAGACGGAAAGATAGATTTCCATCTTTTACGGACGAGCGGGTCTCTCGTTGCTGTGCAACAGATGCTGAACCGGGTTCGCCCTCGATCTTACGCAAACGTCCGGGATGAAGTCCTGCAAGGGCAGTCAATGCCACGGTTTTCGACCCGAGAGTCTGCTTCCTCGTGCAAACGGACCGAGAGAAGCTATCCGATCGCGAGAAATCGCTTTAACACTGATACGCCTAATTAACGACCGTTAAACGTCTGCAATTAACGCGCGTCAAGGTAGCGTTTGTGCTACACGCTTCAAAGATTGAAAGCCAATGGCGGATGAAATAAGAGATTCGCCTTTTTTCCTTTTTTCAATAAAAATTTTTAATAATACTACACAAAGAATTTTCTTTTAGAATTTACCCTGAAAATCATGGTAACCGTGGGACAATATGGTATGGAAAGAATTTTATGAGAATTTCTCTGATTAATATTTATCACAATAAAAAATAATAATATCTATCACAATAAAATATAAAATATAAAATATGTTTGATTAATTTTCCTAAAAGTATGGTAAAATTAATCAAACATATTTTTAAAATTCTTTCCATACCATATTGTCCCACGATTACCATGATTTTCAGGATAAATTCTAAATTCTAAAAGAAAATTCTCTCTGTGTAAGGATGATTAAGAAATTATCGTATATTTCTAGTGTCTAATACCTTCGTTGTGAGGTGATTAATAATTTTCGTTTTTAATTTGATGCGATTTTAATTACAGGATTTCCTATTTCAATTTCAATACGACACGATTTTCATATAAAACATCATAAATGCAAAATGTTCACTATTGCAATATATATATGCAACAGCTGGAATTCATATTATTAGAGTAATGTAAAAGTACATATTTCACAATCCACATCCAAATAGGAAAGAGATATATCTTTTTTCTCCTTCTCTGATTGCTAGGTAGGATAAAGGACGAGTAATCGACACAACGGGAAGATGTTTTCGAGAAATACCGCGAGTCGTTATTATTCTTCGATTATGGCATGAAAAAGAATGAAAATTACGCGTCCATCGCGGCTGCTATATACCTACGTTTATCTCTCTTCGCCAAACAATAAGTGCGCTACTCCAATCCAATAAAGTAGGACTTACCAATCTAATCGCTCGCCAACAACGGAGAATTGCGGCTCGCCAGAGGATTTCTTTGTTACAAAAACGTCAGCAGCTACTCGGCTACCGGCAATATAATAAGTCGAGACACATCGGTCGAGTCCGTTATGCAATTGCATAACGTCCTGCAGACGGTCGAGGGGCCCACTTCGTAACGAGCCGGCCGAATTAGGACAACCTCTACCGAGCACGGCTACCGAGGACGCCGTAATGCACTTTAACGCTGATGCAGGCCTTCCTGCAATCTACTGCCGCGTATATAACGCGCTATTCGCTTTAATGAATAGAGTATGTATTCTAATCCGACGATAAGCGCTACGTGACGGCCGCGTTCAATATCAAAGTTCCCCGGACCGATTTCTGCCCTACAATCGATATCTGTTATTCGTACACCGAGAGAATTTTCTCTTACAATTACAATTTACCCTGAAAATCATGGTAATCGTGGAACAATATGGTATGGAAAAAATTTAAGAGAGTTTCTCTGATTAATATTTTTCTCACAATACAAATAATATTATCTATCACAATAAAATATAAAACATGTTTCATTAATTTTACTAAACTGCATAGTAAAATTAATCAAACATATTTTATATTTTATTGTAATAGATATTATTATTTTTATTGTGATATAAATATTAATCAGAGAAATTCTCATAAAATTCTTTCCATACCATTTATTGTCCCACGATTATCATGATTTTCAAGGTAAATTTTAAGAGACAATTCTCTCAGTGTGCGCGAAACAAAAAAAACGTTGTACGATATTTATTCGTCATACGAGTTTTATGAAACAAAAATTGAAATCGGGAGAGAGAAAGAGAGGATAATAGTACAGTTTAATTTAAAAAAAAACAACTATTTCCTAATTTTTTGTTTTCTGACGTTAAATACGATTTCAGCTTCCAAATTGTTTTATCGTCGAAATTTTGGAAAAATTTTTTTAAAATTTGTTACTTTTAAAGTTGCAAAAATGGGCTATTTTAATGTACATGTATTTTATCATATTATAGCTACGTATAAAAGAAGTTCTGTTACATTTATACAAAGTATGTTGTTAAGACTTTTAGTCCCGAAAAGAAATTTTGCAGTGTCGATTATGAGTAATAAAATATTAATCAATTAAACGTAGAATCTAAATTGCAGGAGTTGCGAATTAGATAATTAATAAGATCTGTCAAATAATGTTCAATTATCCTTATTCGAAAGGTTTAATTATTAAGCTATTATACAAAATGTTAAACTTTTCACGAATAAATTGATTAAACAACTTAAATGCAAGC
Source organism: Prenolepis imparis (assembly GCF_030444845.1). Classification (NCBI taxonomy): domain Eukaryota; kingdom Metazoa; phylum Arthropoda; class Insecta; order Hymenoptera; family Formicidae; genus Prenolepis; species Prenolepis imparis. Next base: position 1,661,452 of record NW_028141165.1, read on the forward strand.
GTGATAAGGTCAATTATCGAAAAACAAATATATATTGATATTTTCCTTTCTAATAATACTGTTTATCAAAGCTAAATATATATATATATATATATATATATATATATATGTACCTATATATATAATTTATTCATTTTAATGAGGTCTTTTGCAATAAAAATAATAGTGGAAAATGGAAATTGACATTTTAATAACATAATTATCTGATCACATCGACTGGCTAATTAAAATCTCAACATCTCATTGCTGTTGTATCTATGACGTCACACGTGTGTGTCGAAATAATAATAGGCTTGCTTAAGTCGATACTGCTACTGTCAGTATATTACTAATATATTACCAATACCTATACTATACACTATTTTGCACTAACACAAGGATTTTAAGGATATTGTATACGTATATATACACTCGTCAACAAAATTAACGCATATGTATTTTAAGTCAAAATTTCGCATAATTTCAAATAAGCATAACTCCGCTAAAAATGATTGTATTTGAAAAAATGTATGGGTAACTTTCATATGTAATAACTCCGCGAAAAAAAATCGTACAAACTTTGCTTTTTTTTTAAATTTGTAGTAAAAAGTCCACATTTTACGATAGTTATGATAAGATTTGCGAAAAAAATTTATTTCACCTCGTGGAGTGCGTCGAAGTACGCAATTTTTTTTAGACAAAGCACGTCCTTACTTTTGAAGCAGTGGCGTACGGGGGAGGAGGATAAATTAAAAATCTGACGAATGGTTTTTAAAGTAGAGACTTCAAGCTTGACAGTGAAAAAAAAATTTTTGAAATCCGATCATTTTTAGCGGAGTTATGCTTATTTGAAATTATGCGAAATTTTGACTTAAAATACATATGCGTTAATTTTGTTGACGAGTGTATATATCTTATATCGCATTATGTTATGTTGCGTATAAGAGAGTTGCCTTTAACGTCTTTCACACAATCGTATAGATTCTAACGAAACGCGATTTCGTATTGAACATTACGCATCGCAAGTGAAAACGAACGTGACGCTTTTGTATTCAATACGCGTTCGTCAAGAACGCGCGACTGCGACACGACTATTGTCGCGATGATGACCGGAAAAAGTAAAGATGTCTAGGACGGGCAGGCACGCGCGCGCGTTAGATAGCTTTCCTTATTCGCGTGAGTTACGCGGAGAGATCTAAGATATTTCTCTCTCTCTGTCGCGAGATTGGAAGTGTCGGTCGAGAATTGCGCAAGGCGCTAAACACGCGTGCCAACAATTAGACCGCGCTCCGTATAACGCAAGGTGAAACAGATTCGCGCAACTGCAGGTCGAATCTACGCGTAAATCAGCGGCCGTGAAGGCGCGAATGTCGAAACGACTCTCGAGATGACTTCGAATGCGAAATAAATCGCACGGATGACTAGTGCGGTAATAAATTAGCGCCTGGAACTAGCGCTAATGATAGACGTGCGAAATTTCGCGCGAAATAGCATATATGTAGATGGACACGTGAGAAGCTGATGTAAAATGCTGGACATTTTTTCCTATTCATTTTTACTTATTCATTTATTAAATCAAAAGGAAAGATAAGCCTTTGATATAAAAAAAGCATGTAAAATAATTGCAAATGAATTGCAATCGTAATATATACATATATATGTATATATATGTATACGCGAAATATTAAATTATATATAAATATTTTTAAATATAGAAATTAATTATTTATTAGATGGTTAATATGTCACAGAATTCTTTTCTTTATTTACTCGATTCTGCGATTTAATTTTATTGCGCGTTCTCAAATTGAATAATATTAATCGTCGAAAAGTCGGACGATAAATAATCAAATGCAATATATTTGCGACTCTAATCATCATTTAAAAAAAAAATAATTAACGTTCGTAAAGATCGCAATAAAATTTAAAATTTGGATTTCTGTCAATTCTCTTACTTGATTAAATGAATAATAAATAAATTATGCAAAAATTATGTGTTTCGAGACCTATCTCGCAATATACATATTATATCATCGTCAATTACTCATTAATTATATTATAGTCCGATAATTGATCGCAGTCGCGTTTAGAAAAGAAGTTCGAGCATTTCGCACCACTATTTTTCTGTTCGAGTGTCGGCGCGTGAATTATAACAAAACCGAAATATGTCAACAATAGCGCTGGCAAACAACACCAAGGCCGAATGTACTGTGTTATTAATAATTCGTTGCCTAAATATTTTACGCGCTATAATTTATATATGTACGCAGAATATTAAATTATTTAAACGCATGTGATCACGATCAATATGGGAAATTGCTAATATGATTAATGAGTTAATTGACTTCTATAATTACCTATAACTATATACATATGTATATCGCGAAGATATGTCTCAAAACGCATTTATCGCGTAATTTAATCATTTAATCAAGTAAGAATCGAAGTGATAAAAATTCTTTCAAATTATAAATTATTATTTGATTTTTTGACGATCTAAATATAATTCGGAGAACAAACAATCGAATCACAGGATTGAATAAATAAAATAAGGATGAGCTCCGTGATGCATTAATCATTTAATAAATAAGAATTTTTTATTAGAAAAAAGAGGTTATTATCGTTATTCAAAATACATGCCAAATTATTGATATGACCTCATATTAGATACGCTTCGAAAACGTCAAGGATAAAAAATAATGCGAAAAGGCGCACGTTAATCATTTGTCAGAATATGTGAACAATACGTGACTATCAATAAGTTTAAAAAGAAAGAGAGAGCATCAGCTATTTGCTTGCGTGTTTAAGATGATTTAGAACCGACGTATAGTCATGAGATTCGTTCTATTTAAATCGCGATCCATTCTAAATGACGCATAACGTATGTGTATATTCCTTTTAACAAATTCCACGCCGAAAAAAAGAAAACAAGCCAAATCCTACGCGTTACAAAGTTAGCTTCTATCTTGCGGCGATAAATTAGTCTACATCATCCGGTATAAATATTTGGAGAAAATTGATGGCTTGCAGGCATGATGCTCGCGGTATCGCGTGACTAGCAGCTCCATAAGATAGACATTCAATTTTGCAGAATAAATTTTACTAATTTTTCACAATTTCAGTTTCTCTCGAAGATAGAGCTTATGTAACAGCCTTACAAAAGACGAATACGCACGAAGTATTTACGTAACTTAAGATCAATACTAGATTTTATATATAAATATATATTGTGTGTGTATTTATATATAATTTTATTTTATATAAAAAAATATATATTTATTTAATTATTTATTTATTTTAATTGATATTTTTATCGCATTGTTACGTTACTTAAACGAGACAATAAATTTACTAATTAATTTGAAACTCTCACTTTTTCTCTTTCCGGCGAAACTTGAATTATTCATCGCGGGAATTTCGAGTCGATCGCGCGTTTGCCAAGATCCGTCAAGGTAATGCGATAAGTTTCGAGACGATGCGCGTGGCCTAACAACGTTAATGCGTTAATTATCGGACACCGTGCGACGTAATCGCGCGCGTCAGCTTTACTTGCGAGGTTTATCGCGTTACAGGAATGCGTTATCAGACACAACGCGACGTTGAAACGAAAGATGTTCGCGAAAGATCCTAAGGGCGAGTCTCGCTTTCGCGTGCGCGCACGAGGAGAGGCTCCTTTATGGAGAAAGCTAAGTTGGATGCTGCGTGCATCTCTCACGCGCATATTTAACGTGTAACTTCCTCGCTCGCGACGTCATCGGGCGTCGGCGTGAGAGATGCGAGGGATAAGATTCCGCGCGCGAACGCTTACGTAAACCCTTAAGAGTCGGACTAAAAGCCACTCAATTTTCCCCATCGAGCGTTTCGTCATTGTGTCTCCTGTCTCCCTGCAGCACCGACATAATTGCCTTTCCCACTATATGACATATCGGCACGACAAACGCGTTGTGTCATACTTTCGTTTTATTTTATCTTGTATTGCTAATTATACGCTTCAACAAAAAAAATTTTCCTTCAAATGCAGGAAAGAGGATGATCATTCATCTTACAATTAGTAGTTTCTATATTCCGGCCTCCAAATTATATCACAATTTTGAGTAATTTGCGGGTAAAGTTGCAAACAGGAGCCACTTATATTTTATAGTGTTATAGAAGGATGTTATACTTTCAATTCGATCAAAATAAACAATTTTCACTCACCGATAGTAGAGTTGTAGTACACAGCACACACGTTGATCTGAAAACATAATATTAAAATTATGTATAATATATACATGTGCGTGTGGGTGTATGTATGTGTGTGTACAGGGTGTTTTGAAAGTCTGGAAACGGTCGAATATCTCATGCAGTTTAGAAAAAAATATTTTTAGGTACTTTGCATACCTCATAGTGGCCCTGATGTTGCCCGATGCCTCCCTGGGCCTCCTCCTCCTCTCATGGTCCATGGTAGCATTCGCGACACTCGCGAAAACACGAATAATTACGATCGCCCGACCCTTTATACGGCACTCCCGACACGACGCGTGAATCGCACGCGTATTTCGCGTACATTGCGCAATGAGAAGAAACGACGCGAAAACTATAACCGCACGAATCAACGTCCGTTCGACACTCGAGAATCTCGCAGCCAGTAGCCCCGCTGTCGCGCGATGAATCTCCGAGCCTCCTCCTCCTGTTAGTAAATCTTACCTGTAATAGCAAATAAAATACATATATATAGAGATACTTAACAAATATAACAAAAATTATGTTTCTTAAAAGAAATTATATATTTATTTTGCATACCTTACAGTTGCCCCGATGTCGCCCGATGCCCCCAAGCCTCCTCCTCCTCTCTTGGTCCATTGGTAGCACTCGCGACACTCGCGAATAATTACGATCGCCCGACACTTTACACGGCACTCCCGACGCGACGCGTGAATCGCACGCGTATTTCGCGTACATTGCGCAATGAGAAAAAACGATGCGAAAACCGAAAACTATAATAGCACGAATCAACGTCCGTTCGACACTCGAGAATCTCGCACGCAGCTTATTAGCAATGCTACCTGTAACAAATAAAATAAAATAAAATAAATCATTACTATTTTAATTTTTTATAACATATTATTTTTTAAAAAATTAGCAAATTTTCGCTTTATTAATATTTTTTGACAGAAATCAGCTGATTAAAGCGTTAATTTGTTAATTAATTTTTAAAATAATATGTTATAAAAATTAAAATAATATGTTTTAATTAATATGTTATAATATTTTTGACAGTTATCAGCTGATTTCTGTCAAAAAATATTAATTAAGAATAAGGTATTATAACATATTATTTACAACATATTATTATTTTAATTTTGTACCATATTATTATTTTAAAATTTAATTAGCAAATTCATGCTTTAATCAGCTTATTTCTGTGAAAAAATATTAATCAAGTTTAAACAAACTTTATATTATTTTTTAAAAATATCATTCTTTTTAACATAAAATCGAAAAATGGCGCGCATTTGTGTTGTTCCAATTGCTGTAAAAAAATTTGAAAAAATGATTAATCTCTTTTGTTTTGTGTTATAATTAAAAAGAAACAAAATTTTATTAAAACTTTGATTTAAGGCCTAGATCTTCTTAAAATCTTATAAGATAATTTGAGAGGCGGATATATTTCCTTATATCTTTCATTGATCTTGAAAAGAACCACCGGTACAAGTTAGCAGCCTAGTATCAGATAATACTATCGGACAGTCATCTTCGCGTCGAATAGCTAAAGCAACGTTCTTAGTTTCTCGAGGAGAGTGCTAAGTGCTACAGCAACTTTCTCTCTAAAAACGCTCTTCTTGCATCTGGGACGATATTTTTAAAATATCTCCGGCAAAGAGAGGAGGCACTCCTGCTGAGAAAGAGAGACATAACGACTGTCTCCGTGAAGACGTCGGGGCAACGGCCCGTCAAGGTCACGTTGCGATTGCACGCAATGGTCGGACGTACTCCTTCGAGAGGAGAATCGAACCTAAAGTCCAGGTAGAAAAACGCCCGAACGATCTCGGCTGCTTGACCGACCTTCGTGACGTAATGGGCGAGAGAGAGAGAGAGAGAGAGAGAGAGAGACCGCAGGAGCGAGAATCCTGTAAGCACGCTAGTTCAATTACGCCAAGTCCCTGGGGGAAATTACACATTGCCGGAGGTGTGTATCAGGTACGTTTCAGGGCACGAGACAAGCAACGGCGAAACGAACCGGCTGATATAATCTGCCATTAGACTGCCACACGGAGGATTCTACTCGCGATAACGATTAAAATCCGCTTTTTGCTCCTATCTTGCTCTCCGCCAGAAATTTGCACGCACTGTCCGGACAGTAATTTAAACCTCCCTAACTGCAGACATATATATATGTGCACGTAGTTATTCGACAAGGTATACTCGCCGATTCGAGAAAGTCTCTAGGTATAAGTGTATAAATACACATATATCGCTATATTTCGTACACGCTTCCTTTATATTCTATCACCTAAACTTGAAATCAATTTTCGCGCAATTTTAACTCTTCTAATAAATGAACGGATACCCGGGTATTATAACTTATTATTTACAACATATTATTATTTTAAAGCAATTTTAAATGTTAAAAAAATGTGTCGAGACTTTTCTCCGCCCGAAGTAAAATACAAAGGGCCTTTGTATTCGGAAATCTCCTAACATATAACATAAAAGAATATTCGATGTAGATGCAGTAAATGTTACAAAGAAATTGTCTCACAATGCAATGTAAATACATATAATAATAAAATAATGTATTGTCGAAAACACACGTGATACCCTATATATCAATGAAAAGGTGAAAAATTATGCATCGACAGAAGGGTTAATAGGATGTTTTGATGTCTTTTGATAATACCTGAATCTTGATCAGCTGTTTTTCAAGCGTCATAAAATGAATAAAAAATATCTACGATAACTTTGTGTAGAGCAAATAAGATGTACATAAATAATGGAACACTCGCGCTCTAAGGCAGTGAACTCTAAGACGTGATAGTTAAAGCTGTTAGTGCTTTCGTGCCTAAAGTTAGATGCAAGTATCGAGTTTTGAGAAGAAAACGGTAGATCGCAGAAGCATATTGGACACGTGCCAACAATATCGTGTCCCACAATAGCAATCTTATCGTTCGTTGCTCCCGCGACAACGTGCAACTTGGAACGCGATGACGTTAATTTACACGAAAGGCGTTGCGGGCCGTTGAGTTTCCAGCGTGGAAAAGATCTGTCATCGAGCAAACGCGAGGCGTGTTCTTTTTTGGACAAAAATAACGGGCAATTTTTTTCTCATCAGCAGTAAAAGAAACAGAGCAGCGACAAGTAGATTTCTCGTACGAGCGATTCTACAAATTATTATACACCGAGTGTATGAAAAATCGTCGAAAATGCAAACGAAATATGGAGATGATTTCTTATGTAAATACAAGTAAAAAAATTTAGGATGAAATCTTCTCATACAAGGCTTTTTTGAGAAAAGAAAACAGACCTTGAAGATCCCTCGAATACGTATATGCATACTAAGTAATTAACATTAAACGATTGCAAACAATCAATTTATACTTCTTTCATTTACAAGAAAAAGAATATTTTTAGCAATTTGTAATAAATGCGTTATTAAAACTTGTTGCATTCACTTCAACATGTCAATGACGCTATTTATAAATATAGGAACATAGTAGCTATAATACAATAGTTAAATATATTTCGTTTGCGATTTTCGATACGCTCTGCAAAAGTTGTTACAGCAATTTAATGTGATTTTTTTTCCTATATAAAATATATTTTAGCACAAAAAAAACCGGTTCCTATACACTTTGTTCACAAACGTCATATCGTAAATTATGTGAATCCTGACGATATTACATAATTCGAACCGCGCGCGAGTTAATTGCATCAGTAGTGAAATAATAATTGAAAGTTAATGAAGACTTTTGTAATAACGAAATATATATCCAACGTTATGCGACACAAATTATATACAATTTACAGTACATCGAAATTAATCAAAAGCAATACTTATAGACATTATGATCAATGCCGTTGATTTATGATAAAAAAAATCAAGAATTTTGCTAATGTGAAAAAGATAAATAACGTACACCAAAATACTGCAATTAGGAGTAATAAAATTCTCTCTCGTGGTCTCACACAAACATTCTATATTTTCGTGTACGATATGCATAATAATAATATATATATATATATATATATATACTCTATATTATTTATATATTATATATAATTTTATATGCAATTTAATATATAATTGAATATATAATTTCTATTGCATATAATTATATTATATATATAATTATACATATTTATATGTATATAATTTGTGTAAAATAAATTATTCTCAATTTTTCCATTATATAGTGGATTGAGGTCTAACCGACTATTATTAACGTTGAAGTAAGAGCTATCGAAACGAACGTTTTACGATCGTACAGATTGAAATTGCTGCCGGGGAACGGACTTGGTCTGGCAACCTTTGAGATTCGCTTTCGTGGCGTCGGACCGCCTCAATGTCGAAGGCAAGTATCTCGGTGCGAGATACTTGGTGCTTGCATACCGATCGAGGACAAGTCGTGACGCGAATCGTGAACTGCCGTTTTAATGACCTTTGGGCGTTCACTCGTGCTTTCACGACGACGAAGACGGCGAGCCCTTTGCTCGAAATCGAGCCATCTCAGGTGAAGGGAACCTCGTTTCGCAATTTCGCGTGCGAAATTTCTTTTCGAACGAACAAACATATATTCGAGTTATAATCGGCGAGATCTTCAAGTCTACTCCCGAGTCTAAACGATATCGCACGGATTTCTCTCTCGGGAGGATTCCTTTAAAATCAATTTTATTCGAGTCGCGCGAAAATCGTCGATTGCGATATACGTCTCCTTAAATTATGTCTTTTCCTATGTTTCGACAAGTGGAAACTACCGAGTCGAAAGTCTCGGTGACTGAGGAAATTTCGATCGAGTTCCGGTATACGAGGTATCCCTCGCAATCGTATGTCGTGTCCTCTCTCTGTACAGAAGAGTTGTCGTTTCCGCTCTGACGATCGCGACTTCCCGACTTTCACAGAAACGGCCGATAGCGAGAATTAGCCAATCCAGGATTAATGCGAGTCAGGTATGAAGGATCTTCTTTTCACAGTCGCGATTTATTAACTCTTCTTATACGAGTTCTTGCAAGGCGGAATTAGCTAACCCGAGATTAATAATAAGGGAAGTGCAATCTCTTATTGCTCATATGATTTATTAATGTTCTCGCGATGTCGTGAAAAAATCTGTAATATAAATAAGCTAAATCACGACTGTGAGAGAGCTATCTTTAATAATCCTATCATTCGTATTAAAATGTGCGCGATTTCTTTCAGAGAGCTTCAAAGAATTTCAGAGAAAATGTCAATTGAGATATTAAATAATATTTGTAGGAAATATATCTGTGTAAATTTATTCAATAATAAATTATTACGTCTGATTTATTGTATTTTAATGTATGAATGAACAACCAAGAGAGTACAAGCGATCTCTTTATCCTTTAAAACTCGGAATTTCAATCGCAATGGCGTATATAAAATAATCGTCAACGTCTAATTCAATTTTATCTCCACTTGTGCTGCTTGACTTTGATATTACGTGACCGACATATCGCGGTTATTCCCGCGGGTTTGGCGGAGCAAAGAGCGCGACAAGAGGGAGACAAATGGCTGCGATTTACCGGCGTAGAACGTGACATTGATATTCGGGACGCGGAACGCATACGTAACCCGGAGTGCTTGAAAGCAGGAAAAAGAGAGAGAGGGGAAGATAATTTAATGAACGTTGCATCGTAAAGATGTGTGACTTTTGGCTGCTCGTTTTTATGCATATGACAAACGTCGGAACGCGGACTCTCATGGTCACGGTTCGTCATTAATATCCATGAGTTTTCGGCATTGAGCACGTAGAACGTAATTTACGACGTATCGTATAAGACGAACAAAAGATCGATTGTGCTAGGTCTAGACTTGGCGAGTCTTATTTCACAATTTATTTTTGCGCTCTCGCTATCGGCTGAACGGGGAGATACATAGATACGTTATCACGTGTACAAAGAAATAATCGTTTCTCATATAATTTCATGCTCGATTTCGGTTTCAAAAATGCTCCAATCATTTAATTATATTTATTTATTTATTTTATTTTATTTTATTTATTCCTTAAATTTATGTATTTAATTTCCTAAATTTATTTATTTCATTATTTATTCCTTAAAACTGTGACGTGATAATGCACCTTGAAAACCAAAATTATATTAAATCAAAAAAATTGTGGGAATATAACTATTTTTCTCTCTTTTCCTAGAGTTTGAAAAAAAGGTATATATATATAGTTTTTTTATTATAATCTTTGATCGTGTGCGTTGTAACTGTATATAATCCCATGTAAAGACAAATGGACCATATCGCGTCCGGTCGTATTTGAAAAGTCGATCGCGCACGACGTTACAATCGCGATTTAAAATATTTCGATCTAAGTGGGCTGTCAGTGAAGCAATTGCCATGCGGAACGCACATATAACGCGCCATTATACGGCTATACAGAGATAAAGAGAGAAAAAGAAAGAGAGAAGGAGAGACGAACCGTGGATCTAAATTGGTTTCGTCAATATCCGTTGATCCGTTTGTCCGTGTAACGTGCGGTGCACGTGCACCGATCGACGATCCGTGGAGCTACACGACGAGCGGCTACACGAAAAACAAGTAGCTCGAGCTACTTGCCGGAGCGTTAATTTTAACAGCACCGCCGATAAGTGCCGCCGATCCGCAATTGAACGCGATTCCAAATCAAGACACGATATAAGAGAAGCTAAAGACCCACACATACATCGTCAGAGATTGCGATCCATCTCCGCTCTTCGCGCTGTTATAATTTTTTTTTTTTTTTTATAATTTCGAACTTTCTTTCAAGAGAGAATAATTGTTTTCTGAGAATATTATATAATATACTTGCAGCTTTTTATAAAGAGCGCATTCGCAAAATGTACTAATAAGATGATCAATAAAATAAAAATTAGACTTGTATCATTTTTATACAGTATCTTGTGTAAAATTATGTGACACATTAAAATCTTACAATTAGAAGAATTCAATATGTATTATAAATATCCCTTTCTAAAAAAGGCATGTTAAGTGGAGTTCTCGAAAGTCTCGAAGTATTATTGTCTCCTTTCCGCAATGCTGATTGGCTCTCTGTCAATTTGCGTTGTGTGTTATATTCGTATCATCGCGAGTGTTAGCAGTTAGCAATTTGACAATTAGTCCAAAATAAAATTGAATAAAATAATAATATGTTTTAAATAATATGTTATAATACTTTAAACTTGATTAATATTTTTGACAATTATCAGCTGATAACTGTCGAAAATATTAACCGAGTTTTAAATATTATAACATATTATTTAAAACATATTATTATTTTATTCAATTTTACTTTGGAGTAACTGTCAAACTGCTAACCATCGCGATGACAGCCTCTCATCCATGCTATGAATATAACGCACAACGCGTATCAAGACAATTAATCAGCATCGGAAAAGAAGCAACAATACTTGCAAGAATCGACTTAACATGTCTTTTTTAGAAAAAAAAAGAAGACTAGAACAACACAAGCGCGCGCTACGCCATTCCTCGATTTTATATAAAAAAGAATGATGTTTTTAAACTTGATTAATATTTTTTGACAGAGAAATCAGATGACTAAAGCATTAATTTGCTAATTAAATTTTAAAATAAAAATGTTACAAAAAATAAAATAATAATACTTCACACAGAGAATTTTCTCTTAGAATTTACTCTGAAAATCATGGTAATTGTTGGACAACATGGTATGGAAAGAATTTTAAAAATATGTTTGATTAATTTTACCATACTTTTAGTAAATTTTACTATACTTTTAGTAAAATTAATCAAAACATATTTTATATTTTGTGATAGATATTATTATTTTCTATTCTGATAAATATTAATTAGAGAAATTCTCATAAAATTCTTTCCATACCATATTGTCCCACGATTACCATGATTTTCAGAGTGAATTCTAAAAAAAATTTTCTCTGTGTATAAATAATATGTTATAATGCTTTAAATTTAAATAATATTTTTCGACAGAAATCAGCTGATAACTGACAAAAAATATTAATTGAGTTTAAAGTACAATAATATTTCATTTAAAACACTTTATTATTTTATAATTTTTATTACATATATTATTATTTTAAAATTTAATTAACGTTTTAATCAGCTGCTTTCTGCCAAAAAATATTAATAAAGTTTCATGTTCAACAGAATGATACAAATATCAGCTGCTACTTGTCAAATGATATTAATCGAGTTTAAAGAATAACATATTATTTAAAAGATATGATTATTTTAACTTTTATAACAAATTATATTAAAAATTAATTAACAAATTAACGCTTTAATCAACTGATTTTTGTCAAAAAATATTAATAAAGCGAAAATTTGCTAAATTAATTTTAAAATTATAATTAAAGTTATAAATATGAAAATAGTTATATGTTGTATATGATAATTTATATAATAAACATTTAATCTTCAAATTCAAAAATTAAGATCTCTGTAAGTCGTAGAACATTTTCTTTGGACGCATTTTGTAGGTCTTAAAAAGACCTTTAAAAAGCTCTTAAAGAAAATGTTGTACGACTTACACAGATCTTAATTTTTGAATTCAAAATTTAAACGTTTTTCACGAAAATTAAGGCCTGCGTAAGTCGTAGAACATTTTCTGAAGGCGCGTTTTACAGATCTCTTCAAGACTTACAAAATGAGCCATCAGAAAATGTTGTATGACTTACACAGGTCTTAATTTTTTTATTCAAAGATTAAACGTTTTCTGCGAAAATTAAAGCCTGTGTAAGTCGTAAAGCATTTTCTGAAGGCGCGTTTTACAGGTCTCTTCAAGACCTATAAAATGAGCCTTCAGAAAATGTTGTACGACTTACACAGGTCTTAATTTTTAAATTCAAAGATTAAACGTTTTTTGCGAAAATTAAGGCCTGTGTAAGTCGGAGAGCATTTTCTGAGGGCTCATTTTGTAGGTCTTGAAGAGACCTTTAAAACGCGCCCTCAGAAAATGTTGTACGACTTGCACAGGTCTTAATTTTCGCAAAAAACGTTTAATCTTTGAATTTAAAAATTAAGATCTGCGTAAGTCGTACAACATTTTCTGAGGGCTCATTTTGTAGGTCTTGAAGAGACCTTTAAAACGCTCCTAAAGAAAATGTTCTACGACTTACACAGGCCTTAATTTTTGAATTCAGAGTTTAAACGTTTTTTGCGAAAATTAAAGCATGTGTAAATCGTAGAACATTTTCTGAGGGCTTATTTTGTAGGTCTTGAAGAGACCTTCAAAACGCGCCTAAAGAAAATGTTCTACGACTTACACAGGTCTTAATTTTTGTATTTAAAGATTAAACGTTTATTATATAAATTATCATATACAACATATAACTATTTTCATATTTATAACATATTATAATTTTAAAATTACATCGTCAGAGATTGCGATATATCTCCGCTTTTCGCACTGTTGTATTTTTTTTCATAATTTCGAACTTTCTTTCAAGAGAGAATAATTTTTTTCTGAAAATATTATATATACGCTTGTAGCTCTTTATAAAGTAAGAGCGCATTTGCGAAATATATTATTATAATAAGATAATCAATAAAATAAAAGTATTGGACTTGTAATGTGTATCATTTTTATGCAGTATCTTGTTTAAAATTAGTGACACATTAAAATCTTAAAATTAGAAGAATTCAATATGTATTATAAATATATATTATAAAAATAGCAAATTTATTTACGATATATGCTTGGTTTTTTATTTCTCAGAATTATATAAATTCTGTATAAATTATGTATAAATAACGTATATTTCTCTCTCTCTCTCTCTCATAGAAAAAAATAAAACGTGAAAATAACGACCAAGTAGCCGTTAACATTAAACGTCCCGCTTTTGCCACATTATTTTTAAATAATGATTTCTTCCGATTTATAGAGTAAAGAAAAATATTATTACAATATTTATATATTTCTATAATATGGCACACTTTGACTAAACATATAAATATATTATATAAATAATTGAGAAATAATTATATGAATTAATTAATTAAAACAATATTAATATAAATATAATTGACATAAATTGAGAAATGTCATTTTCTCATCTGTCTATTCTCTTTTCCGAAGCTCTCAATTCGTCCCTAATTTTCAATCGCTAATTACTCGACAGTTCGAAATGCCTCGACATTTTCGCCGAGGAAGAATCGACCGCAAATCGATCGAGGGGAGTCAGCTGGCGAAAAATAATAAACGGGCAGAAACGGGACGGTCTGTATAATCGTGTTATTACGCGATCTTATTGCTCCTCCGCGCTCATTCCCCGCGATTCGTCCTAAAGTAAGCGAGCCGAATCCGTTGGAAGGATCGCGAGTGTCTCGCGGTGGAAATCATCGAGCGCGAAATTGAAGGGACCTCGGAGCCCCGCCTTAATTCGGGGGCCCCTCCGAGGCACGCAATCTTCGGTCGAGTCTCGCCGGGGCTTATTGCCGGCCAAGGTATACGGCGCCTAACCATTATCTCGCGGTTTTGCAAGAGAGCCCGTGTTATGCAATTTAATGACGACCCTCTTTAATTCCCTCCTTCGATTCGCGAGTTGCGCGGCCGCGAATTTCGCGAAAATTGTGGAAACGGCGAGGAATCGCCAACGGGAATCGTCGACCACGGTTTCGCACGCGTTTGTAAAATAAATAATAATAATAAAATTAGACAAATTAATCTCCCTGGCGATAGGCACACTTTCACGAAATATAATGTATCACGCCGATCTTTTCTCTCGACTCAACATACGTCTGTCTCGCTTAGTTTATGACATATTTTATGACATATATATTTTGTACTCATTTGGAAAATAAATGTATTACGTATACATTTCCGTGATAAGGAGCTTTGAATAAAAAAATCTACTAAAATAAAGTCCAATCGAAATAAATTGAGAAATGTAATTTTCTCATCTGTCCATTTTCTTTCCCCAAGTTCTATTATCTTCTAGTATCAGTTCGATTATCTTTCTTTGAATCTCCGGGGACTTAAACTTCGATTAGAGACACGTTTGCGGAGGAGCGAAGCTCGCACACGGACGAAAAAAACGATGTATATAATTTATAACCTGAGTAAACGACAACTTTACTCACCGGAATGAAGACTCGCGCTCGTCTCGCTTGTTCCAGGGACGATGGACCAACTGATTACACGGAGGCGATAAAGCGAAGCACTTTTCGAGGAAATCTCGTTCGCGGGTACAAAAGCGGCACTTTTCGAAGAAATCGCGTTAAAAGGAACATTCCATTCGCACGCGCGTCCGAGAGGTTGGGTTGGGTTGGGTGGACGAGCGAGACGTGGGACGTGACGTCACGTGACGTCACGAGATAAATATCCGTCGTCCCTGAAAATAGTAAATACATTTTGTCGTAATTATATATTTTAATTACGACGCAGGGATAAAAATTACACCCAAAATAACGAAGAATAAATATCCCGCTTCGCAATTTCATGCATCATGTATGATTTGATGTAAATCTTTTGATAAACTTGATTGATTTGCATGTTTCGATTAGAGAGGGTAAAGGATATACCTTCATCTGAACGCTCGTCGCGAGATGCGCGGCTTCGTATATAGAACAATTAATAAGATAATTAAACGTTCGACCGCGAATAAGCTACTTTCGCAATCTGATTCTTCCATATTTCCGCTTTTAAATTGTCCTTCTGAAACGTTACCTTTCTCTCACCTTTTGTCAGAAGTCTGTCGAAATGTCGCGAAAGGGAACGATATACTTCATCGCCTCTCGTACTCGTCTCGCCATTTTTAAATTTCCAACGTATCGTCGATAAAGTGCGTCTCCCAATTAATGTATCCTGCCGTTCACAGATGTCGCTAAAGTGCGGTCGACTTTCGTATCGACACCAGAGTGAAAAGATCTCTTTCTCTCTCTCTCTCTCTCTCTCTCTCTGTGTAATTGCGCTATCCATACCATATACACAGTGGCTGGATTCCGTAAAGCGCATATGCGCGCATTTATCTATAATACACGTCACGTATATTATAAAAATGCGTGCATATGCGCTTTACGGAATTCAGCTAGTATATCCAGGGTGCTTTCGCGAAAGATCAAAATGATCCAGATTAAAATGATCCGTGCGTTGTGATTGGCCAAATCTGAAATTTCATTGAATAAAATTTCAATGAGATTGACTCTCATTGTAACTTTATTTATTGAAATTTCAGATTTGGCCAATCACAACGCACGGATCATTTTAATCTGGATCATTTTGATCTTTCGCGAAAGCACTCCCAGTATACTCCCTCGATTTTGTGTTGGCCAAAATGGAGTGCGCATGCGCGAAGTAAAGCGAGTTGCCCAGTAGTGCCATCTGAACTTCTGTCTCACTCACTCTTACTTGTTTCGGTCTCTCTCAGTCTCATTTAAATGCCTCAACACATTTAAATGCTCTCTTTAAATCATGCTTTAAATGTTTATGTGTACATTCGATGGCAGAAATTGGCGGCAATAGTTAGAGAGAGAACAAACAAGAGTGAGCGAGAGAAAAGTTCAGATGGCATTACTGGGCAACTCGCTTATCTCGCGCATGCGCACTCCATTTTGGCCAACACTAACTTCAAAGGCGCCGACAGAGAGTTGCGCTACTGGCCGTATATCCGTTCATTCCCGTTGGAAAAATTTCGTATGGCCTTTTCGAAAGACGATTGTATCTAACATTTAACCGGATCGCGCCCAAATTTCGCTCGGGTTCAGATCATACGAAGAGAAAAAAAGATTACACGCGCGTATCGAAAGAGAAATAGAGAAAGAAATAAACGTCAGAATTCGTATTCACTTCTATGTATTAAATGTACTCCTCATAACCTTGCGGACGTAACCTTCAAACGTGGTAGTATCTTTGGCTCACCTCACGAGACGACACGGCAACACTTTTATCACGGCTCTTTCACGGTCGATAGAACGCGCGAGAGGATGCCGGTGCCAAATTCCATCAGCGTAGCCGTAATATGTTCCAGTAACATGAACAGGAGCATGGAGGCCCACGCTTTCCTAAGGTAACGCGGTCCTGCGGTCAACCCATATATCGGAGCAACGGGATGGATTAAAATCCATTAAAACGATTCATTTCACCGAGAATTTCAACCGTCCTCACTCTCTCTTTTTGCGTAGAGAAAGGGGAAATTTTTACTTCCAAGATTACAAAAATATTTTCACTATATATTCCTGCGAATCAGAGAAGTCACAGGCTTTAATAGACTGAGCGAGAAAGCTCACTTTCTATGGTAAATGTAGAATATTATCTGAGAATGTAATTGTGTGTTTCAGTAAAAAGGGATTCAACGTGAAATCATTTGGAACCGGCGACAAGGTAAAGCTACCTGGAACTGCACCGGATCGTCCTAATATCTATGACTTTGGTACTTCGTACGATGAGATCTACAATGATCTGTTAATGAAAGACAAGCAATAGTATCCTTTGCATGAAAGAAAGAAAATAAATAAGCCTCTTGATATTTCACACATATTATATACAATATAAATGTATATATTGTTATATTTATATATTGTTATAATATAAATGTACTTCGTTCCATGTTATTTCTGTAATTTATTGCTATTAAACTAATGTTAATTTAGATTAATCTACTCTACTATATATGAGTTTATTTTTCTATAATTTATACACATATATATATTTTTTTTCTCTTTTATATAATTTTTTGCAAATGAGAAGCTTTTGAAACAATTAGTCTTCTGTCAAATTGTTTCTACACAGATTTTATTGCTGTTTATATTAATAACATTTTATTGCTGAAAAGAAGTTCCTTAATAATGAGCGCAGTTATACACAGAATGGCTTATTGCACATGTTGGATCGGAATCGTCGGATAAAACCTAGGCCAGAACGGTTTCAATTGTCCAAGGATAAGTTTGACATTCTAATTACGTGTGAGGAGCGCGTGTACGATCAAGTAATTGAATGCATGGAATTTAGGACTAAGGAAGATAATCAACCGGCGCATTTAATCAATATCGACATTCAGGATAATCACGAAGAGGCCACAGTAGGATCGTTTCTTATATGCGAACTAGTGACAGTGGTATCGTCTCTCATCATATATACCCTTTTCCATGCATTTGAAAATTCTGTCCTCCGCTAATACATGTTCATATGTTTCAGTTGGCGAATAGCGAAGACTTAGATAATGACATAGACGAATTACTCCATGAATTTGAGTCCAAATTCGCGAGGACAATATTGCACACTGTGCTATTCTACTGAAAGTCCATTACCGTCACGAGAAATCATCAGAAACCTGGTGTTCATCGAACCTCAAGCTTAATTATAAGAGAAATTAAATTAATGTGTATAACACTTAAATATAAAGATATATATACATATATACATATATATATATATATATATATATATATATATATATATACCGCGTATCATATCCACCGGCTCGTGGATCGAATTTTTAATGCGAACAGAGGATTCCGCTTGTGCTTCCTACTTAAAGAATGATTATTCTCGCGGAATTGTACTATCGAAATCGCGATATCCCAGGAATATCGTTACTGGCATTATGTTATGATTAAATGAAGTCTGAATGATATGGGTCGAAATTTATAGAATACAAAACGTATACAAATTGAGGATAGGAGGGGGAGGAATAAATGAGTGTAAAAAATACAAAATACTTAATTTCAACGTATATACAAATATGTACACGTTCGCATATCGTATACAAAATACACGATTGCACGTGAATTACAAGCCTGTGACGCGCATACGTTTACTACAGAACAATTGTACAGCTTTTAAATATAAATTTATTACAAAGAATAATAGATTCCGGAAAGTGCACAGAACAGAGTGTGATACTCTTCGCACTCAGTCAGTGTTGATCGAGATGAGCGTACAATCTTCGGGCTTTCTCACGTTTATTCTTATTGACATGTTTATTAATCATCTTCCACGGTTTCTTCACATTGTCAGACTGAGCGTCGATCGATTCTGTTAAACTAATCATTGATCCTGCGTGCCTGAAAAAAAAATAATTGTACCGATTGAATGAATTTTGTATATGAGAAAATACACACACATACACATTACATACATACATACATACATACATACACAAAAAACCCCGATGTTCCAACAATTGTACATACTGTGTCCCAATCGCGTGCGAGTCTCATTCGGGTATTAGGATTTTGGATTTAGTCGCCCCGCATTGATCGATCTTACAAATTATGACTATTGTCGCAATCTATTATATACACGAGCGACTTTACAAATAAAACAAACATTTTGACATTACGTTTTAGAGTGTTGTAGTAATACGGGTCCACGGCGTCCTTTCACGTGCGCGTCCTGGAAAAACTTCCGATCCAAATTGTTGACCTGTACTCCGCATCCTTGATTTACGCGAGCTGTTCGGGGCGTTATGTGCCTGTTCGCGGACAAATTCCGGCGTCTTGGCGGAAATACGTGGAAGCGTTCCTGTTCGAGTGTCGGCGGTGCGACGCAGTACAACAATTTACCGTTCACGAAATCCTTCAAAACGTATCTGGCCGAACGCGGGTTATCCGGTTGACCGTTCTGCGTCATGAAACCTCTGTTGTCTACAACAAAAGTAGGATTTGTAATAGAAACGTATGTATCATGTTTGATATTAATATGTAAAAAAAACAATAATTAAAAATATATATATATACACTCTGTAATATAAATGTAATTGGACGCATAATTTTCTTTACTCTTTCATAGATTCTTATGATATTTTCACAAGATTTACAGTGATTTACGTACAGGCGTGCGCGTTCAAAAGCTCCTCCGCGGTCGGCGGGCGATCCGGATCCTCTCCCTCTGTTGGAGCAGGCAACATGAAGCCGTACAAGTCCTCTAGAACGTGTCTTGGTATCAACGTGGCCAGCAACGCAATCGCCGGCACGTGGTCCCGCATCTGATCTATCGGCAGTATACCGTTCAGGATCATCTCCGCTTTCGTGGAAATGAAACTCGGCATTACCAGACCCGGACAATCGCACAACAGCAGATCCTTCTCCAGGTACAACGTCTGAAAATGCTTGGTCTTGCCCGGCGTGGCTGATACAGACACCTTCTTATCCATAAGCAGAGTATTGATGGTGGAACTCTTGCCCACGTTCGGATATCCCACCAAGCCGATCGTTGTCACTCCGTTCGTGTATGTTTTATCACCAGTATAAATCGTTTTAAATAACTTGACGAGATCGTTCCTGTTTAGTAATTTCGGCGAATTGACTATTCTCTTCGTTTCCGAGTCTGTAGCGGAGATTTTTAAATTCTCCAATTCGCAATTTTGTGGTGCTTTCACTTGTTTTTCGCTATTATCAGCCTCCGTTTCATCAGGTTCAGTGCACGTGTCGACGATGCTATCCTCCGCGCTTTCGTATTCCGATTCCGATGCGAATTCCGAACACCACTCGTCTCCGCTGTCCTTATTCTCGTTATCGGAGTGATCGTGCTCATCCTTGTCCATCGATCTCGCTTCATCCTCGTCCTCTTCTTGAATCGTCTGGCTCTCCGCCGCCAACGTAGCGGAAAAGAAGGCTACTCGTACATTTAGATCTGTAAAATACTTTGCCCACACCTGTCTCTGCTCGTCCGTTAAGAAATCTGCCTTGTTAAGGAGAATCATGTTCAATTTATTGGGATGAATCTCCTTAACGTAACACTCCAGGTCCTCGCAACGAAAGAGAAGCGGATTGCGCGCATCTGCAATTTGTACAATCACGTCGCTGCGCTCCACCACTCGCCACAATTGTCGCCAGAACTCCAAGTTCTTCTCGTAAGGCGTCAACATCAGACCTTCCACTTCTTGCAAAGTGGCCAAGTGACGCCGCCATTCTAGGAAAGCCTCCTTCTCGCGTGTCTGCAGCTCGTGAGCGCTTATAGAACTGTCCCATTTCGGCCTCCTTGGTATCTTGATGGAATCCTTATTTTCCTCCTGTTTCTTTAGCACCGTCTTCATCACATCCTTCGATAGCAAGCCATGGTTGTGAGGATTCACGAATTTAACATTCAATTTCTCGGCGTTGAATTCGGTTCCCGCGAGTTCCGCGGTCGACAGAAAATCTTGAAAAGAGCTCTCTTCCGTAACTGACTGCAGGTTGAGTCGACCCCAATCGTAACCATCATTGATCTCTGAGGTGTGAAGCTATAAGGAAATAAAATATTAATTATATATAATTCATTATAATTATTAAGAGTTATTAAGAACTTTAGCTATAAGTTAAAAGAAGGGAAAATTATAAATAATAACTATCAATAAAGTATTAATTAGCATTGATGACAGATTTATCGTCAGCGTGTCATAGGGTGTTATAAGTTTCCGAGGACGATCGAAAATGTAAGTAAAACACCAGGTATGAAATTATATCAGTGTATCAACGATCTTATTATATTTGTCAACGAAGACGCACGTGACATACTTGGATGAAGAGGTTAGAATAAAATTCATCAGCTTACCATAGAGTCATTTCTCTTGGTTTTCCTGGGTCCGAATCGATCTCTGATCAAGGCTTTTCCTAAATTGCCACCTCCTCCTTTGCCTCCCTTTTTACCCATTTGATTTTCAGCTAATGATATTTATTCTCGCGTAGCAGCTAACCGCACAAGTGGTTTGTTTTAAAACACATAACCTCAACTGAGCAGCGATAGATCTCGCCTTCTCTCTCTCTCTCTCTCTTTCTCTCTGATAATAGAATATATTTGTCTCATTCATTTCTAGGGCATTTGTAAGCAACACATCTAATGAAATGTTTGTTTTGCTTGCATTTCCGAAAATTTGCTATATTTCAAATGAGATAAAAAAACGCAATTCTGAATGGAAAGAAAATACAAAATCTGACATGAAAAGATTATAGAAAATGCAAGCGAAACAAGAGCAAACATCTAACATCTGTTCTTCGTATAAAGATACACTGTTATTCTTTTTATATATAAATAAAAAAAATGAGAGAAAGAATAAAAATACTACAAAAAAAAACTTTTAAATGCCAGCAAATAAAAAGCAGGAAATTTTGGTTGCTCCAGAGTGAGAAAAAAAACCAAAACCATTTTTTTTCTCTCTCTCTCTCTCTCTTTCTCTCGTTCGAATACGAATTATCATTAAAAAATGAAAGCAATTTATTGACGATTAAGGCTCCTGGGTGCTCACCGCGGCCATATTGGAATCGTGACGTCAGAGGCGAGAAAACGCAATTTTTTTTTAGATGCCATTTCTAAATAAAAACATATTTGCATAAAATAACACTTAAGATCTCTTTAATACACTTCTAAAAAACGCCGAAAACTATTCTTTTCCCTTGACAGTCAATCAACAACCGTAAAATGATCCAGATATCAGAGTTTGACATGCGGAATGACTGCGCATGTGCAAAGACCAGACGGACTGGGCCTCATAATATTACATTTTACAGCTGTTGATTGATTATAAAGGGAAAAGGATAGTTTTCGACGTTTTTTTAGAAGTATATTAAAGAGATCTTAAGTGTTATTTTATGTAAATATGTTTTTATTTAGAAATGGCATCTAAAAAAAAATAGCGTGTATTTTCTCGCCTCTGACGTCACGATTCCGACATGATCGGCAAGGTACCAGGAGCCTTAATAAATAACGTAAGATAGATGTGTGTGTATATATATATATATATATATATATATATTTTCCTTGAAACAATGGCGTTACAATTCACCATTATTTGTCTAAAATAATTCGGAGTAAATTGAAATTGATTGAAAATACAAATCTCGAGAAGCTAATGACACAATTCTTATACGTTCATCTTTATAATAAAAACTTATCATCATTGCGGCTCCAATTAATATAGCGTAAATCATTTTATCTTTCTTTGAAATTCATCATGATTCCAATATATTCGTTAGCTCATCATAGTTTCATCGTATCATACAGGATCAGAGAAAATCGAATATACGCAAAATCAAAGATTTATAAAAACGAAGAATGTTGTATGTTATTTCGTTTTATTAATAATAGATAGACTGTTCCGGCACACTCTCTCTCATATTCCTCAGACAAACGAAAGAACGTGGACTATCTCAATCGTACTCATTCGTGCTTCCTCTTTTATCGGGATCACGAGATCGGCATGCAATTGTCGAGCTTCACAAACGCGGAACAGAAATTCCCCTCGCAAAAGGCAGCTTGTGACACAGTTTCTATCGGAATAATTCTATTCGTGTGTTCCATTCGATCCCTCTAATAATGCGTATTATATTACAATTCTTCGCCTATTCTTCCAAAGAAGGCTGTTCATACACGTGACAGATTCGCAGAGTCGCACCGCACAGTCATCAATCCGGATCGATTGAATCCCGAATAATTAAAATCGAAACTGGCGATTCGTTCTTTCCTCTTCCCAAAGAAAGGGGGAGAAAGTTCACCTCAACAAATCCGTATTAGATGCAATCGGTCTAGCGATAAATCGTCCGATCGTTATCACCCTCTTTCTGGACGAATCGTAAAAATATACATGTATATATATAGTCTATTTATATACGAATAGTAGTTTCTTTTTTCTCACACGCGAATACGAGAATTCGCGATCGTTACTCAATTTCGACACGATACGTTACTTTACACACTGACAAGAAGTCAACACTGACATTGTCACGTCTCGGTATGTAGATGAATTACGGTTCACGTAAGACATCACTTGTATGCAACCGATACATCTGCATTTCGAGAGAAATCTTCTTAATAATCCCTTCCTCTTCCACCTCTCGACTGATCGTTGTCGCGTCCTCTACCGCGATTGCTGAAGCCGCTTCTACCCATGCTGTCGCCACCGCCACGGTTCATACCGCGATTAGGCCCGTTCTTGCCAAAGCTGCCGAAATTGGAGTTGAAATTGTTCAACTGAGCCTGCGGATTCTGGCCGCGAAAGTTGGGCCCGAAGCCGGGCCGGTCGAAGCCCATCGGGCCAGCATTGGGTCCGCGAAAAGCGTTGGGCGGGCCCTGAAAACTGTTGCCGAACGGCGGCGGTGGACCCTGATGATTCGGTCCGAACGGTGGCATCGGACTCGGCCTGAAGTGATTCGGTCCAAAGTTGCCGTTCGGCGGCGGCCGGAAGCTGGGTCCAAAGCCGCCGGGTGGCGGCGGCCCGTTGGGCCCGAAGCCCGGATGATGCATGCCCGGATGATGCGGCATCATGTGAGGCGGTATCGGACCGTCCATGCCGGGATGCGGGGGCGGCGGTTTCCCTTGCATGCCGGGGTGCTGCGCCATACCGGGATGCGGCACCAGACTCGGCATCGGCGGCGGCATGTTGGGATTGATGTTCTGCATGTTGTGATGATTCACCTGTAGATGTGGCATGCCGGGCATGTGGCCGTGTATGCTGTTGCCTAGGCCGCCTGGACCCATCGCAGCCATGCCGTTATCTCGTTTGTCGCCGAAGCTGACATAGGTACCGTCCGGTTTGCGCGGACCGTCGCCGATGCCTTTCTCTTCGTCGGTCGACCAACGACCGCCGTCGCGATCCCGCTCGTCGTACATATCGTCCATGTCGAGCAGCTTCTTAGGTGGGAAATCGATGTTGCGGAAATCCTTGTCCGCGAAACTGTTGCCGCGCGACAGCTCGTACTCGTTACGCGAACCGGGTCTGCCGAATCTCAGATCCTCGTCGACGCGATTGCCACTCCTCGCGGAATCTCCAAGGGGTCCGCCTCTTCTGTGATCCTCGTCTTGGAACGAGTTGACCTCCGCGTTGGACTTGCCAAATCGTAAATCCGTATCGCTGGACTGCGAGTCCTCCGTAATCGGAATACCACCGAAGACCGGCTGATGGATCTTGGACGTGCGATCGCTGGCTCCGCCGTCGCTCCAACCGATCAGCTGATCGAACTTACGCTTGCCACCGCGATTCAGCGTCTTTAGCAGCTCGGGATTCTGCGCGAACTTTGAGCTGGGCAAGGGTGGCGGCAGATCTATGTCCGGTACTTTGGAATAGTCGATCTCGCCGTCGTCTTGCAGGTACTCCTCGGCTTCGTCCACGTTATCCGGTGGCCCCACCACATCTCTAAGCTCCTCTATCTCACCGGAGAATACTAATTTGTTTATGGCTTCGGTTCCTTTGCTAATCGCCTCCGCCAATTTCGAATCCGCTAAAAATGATTGTAAATTAGTAAATAATAAAACGCGTATTTTTCTAGAAACACACATACACACGTTGTATATAATACTCACATTCCACAGAAATCATTTTCCCGTATAATATAATAGCGTTGGGCGTGACTTCGTTCAATGGCACAGCGCCCGGTGTAGTCTCTATTAATTGATTAACAAACGCGTTAAGCGCTTCGACCTGTTCCATATCTTCAGCTTCCATTTCATTCCACTGAGCTTGGAAGTTTCGCGGTATCGGTTTGCTGTATGGAACTTTCTTGTTGGCAAACTTTTTGCCCTCATCCACGGCATGATCCAGGTCTAGACCTGGAATTCCGCCGCTCTTGTCCTCGCATTCGCCATCGGCGTTGATTCTATCCTCCGGTCCCATACCGGGTATCACCGCTGCTTCATCGGCTAAAGTAGACGAAGCGAATTAAAATATTTTCGCAGACTTTATCTATAAATTATATATAATTATTAAAATATTTTTTAATAAAACATTTCTAATACCGATCTCGTGATCGTCAATGCCAGCTGCTCCCGCTGGTAACGTATTGAGATTGTATTTGTCTCTCATCAGGTCTCCCGGTCTGTTGCGCGTCCAAAACTTGGATGTATGATCGTTACTACCGGAACACAGGATATGCCCCAGCGGATGCCAAGCCAATGTCCAGACTATGCTATCGTGCGCTTGCTCTATAGCTCCTACTTCTTTATCAGCCCTGAAAAGAATGCAATAAAAATTATGCAAATTCAGCTTCAGAGAGATATTAAATCTGTTCTTTTCAGCTGAATTAACTGCACTAGTTCAGAGTTTACTCTCTTCTCTTCTCTTTTACTCCACGTTGGAAGAAAAGAGATAAACTCTAAACTAATGCAGCCAGTTCAGCTGAAAAGAAGAGACGAATAGAGCGATCGTCATTCAAAGCATATAATAATACGTACCCTACGTGCCAGAAGAGGATGGCGCCGTCACTACCACCGCTACAGAAGAGACCTTCGTGGCTGGGATGCCAGGCAACGCTGGACGCCTCCTTTTTATGACCACGGAACGTCTGCACCTCTTGGCTAAGATTCCTCAGATCGAACAGTTTTAACAGATGATCCCTCGACGCGGTCACCAACCAATTACCGTTCTCGTTCCACTTTACGTCCATCACGGTCGACTTGTGCGCGTGCAGAGTCGCCAGGGACTGTCCGGTCTTAGGATCCCACAATTTCACCGGTTGCTGATTGTCCTTGCTACCGGAAATGACTAGACTCTTCTGCGGATGCCAGTGGACGCATTTGACATCTGCACCATGACCTGTGAAGAAGAATATTATATGAAGTATATTGCTGGATAGACTTATTTGCTAAAAATAAATTGACGTGAAAAAAAAGAATGAAGGTATTATAATTTTAAGTGCAATTTTTTATCGTTTTTTTTTACATAAAAATTCTTTATAAAATAGAAAATATATCAGAGGAAAGATACATGTATATTAAAAATAGTATATGTGATAAACTCTGAAAAATAAAAAATAAAATAAGTATATGTCGAAACAAAAACTAAGCCATGAATAGATAGAAAAAAAATCCATATAAAATTCTTTGTTAATAGATAAAAGAAAGATTTATACCTCTAAGAATTCGTTCCTCGTGACAGCGAAGAAAGTCCCAAATTCTGACAGTTCCATCATCGCTGCAGGTCGCCAACTTGTGATCCGTTGGACTGAAACTACCCGTCCAAAAAAAAGAAACAAGTTACATTTGAACAATGTGCACTATTGTATATATTTTTTAAAAATAATTACATTATTGTTTTATATTTTGCCGATATATCCATGACGTGAAGAGTTATGAATAAATTCGAGCAATTGATTAAATGATATGAGGAAGAAAAGAATCATCAACTTTATCTTGCACACCAAAAACCTCGCAATCAAATCTGAGAGAGTAAGATAGTAATTTAATATTCTGAGAGAGAAATGGCTGAGATAATGGAATATAGTTGTTAATTTTATGAATTTTTATTGAAACTCATTTTACACAGAATTCTAAGTCGTTCTGTAGACAAAACAACCGAATAAGAAAGATAACATGACTATCATGTATAGTAAAAAAAAAAAAAAAAAAAAAAAAAATATAAGAAAAAAAACACACATATATAATACATCTTACAAGACACTGTTACGACATAACTTACTAAAGTGCCTCTAGAAAATTGATCGCTGAAAAGTCAAACATCCAACTGTCTATATTATCGATTCGTCAAATATATTTATTATAATTATTACTGCATGCAACGTCGATGTATGTATGTAAATTTTATATATATATATATATATATATATATATGGAGCAAAATAGAAAACTTTATCAAATTATCAATACTGGGAACTTTTTTTCCTAAAAAAATTATTAAAATTACATTTTTTTAAAGAAAAATCTGTAGAGAAATGTATTCTAGTATGATTAAAATTGTATGCACCAGTTTATATTTTATTTAAATTTAGATAATTAATATATCTTGAATATATATTGTGCGATATGATTAATTAAAGAAATTAATGACATTACATAAATGCAGATTAATGCATTGCATAATATAAGTTACATGTATTTTAATATGATATTTATGGGGGAAGGATATTTATATAGATAATATTATCCGTATTATTAGATAATATTAAATATCAAACTATGTTATTTTTCGTAATGGGTCATAGCTGCCGTTTGATGATTCTCCCTGTTTGTTGTTTGCTGATATCGAAAGCATTGTACGCGTGAAGAAGCAGAAAAAAGAAATGCGAGCAAGTGTGTACACACAAGAGCAGTACACATATGTAAAGTGAATTGGCCTGAAATAACTTGGAACTTAGTATGTAAATAGAGAACACACAGCCGAATCTTTACGAATGCGCCATCGAGGAATAGACAGAGATCAGTATAATAAAAGGAACGTTTTTCTTTTTATATGTTATAAATATATATATATATATATACATATATATATATATATATATTTAAATAAACAAAAAACCATCCGCGACAGTCATATCTGGCACTCAAATAAGATCCCATTGTTTGTGTATCGGGCAAACACAACAGTTTCATTCTTGATGAAACTGAATATTATCCTTTGATGCCACATGACCACCGAGTGATGTATCAAGAGCAATATTTTGTTTCAAAATTTAACGTTTATTGCACAAAAAAAATATCCAAAGTGTACATGAATCATGTAATCTTATCATTTGTCTCTGTTACGCTCTCTCTCTCTCGCTCGCTCGCTCTCATTCTTTCTCTCTTTCGTCTGCGAAAGGGCACGAGTGACACAAAACGAAAGATAAAATATTTTATTTTCATAGCCATGCAATAATAATGTGACGTCTTTATTTAACTTTATTGAAACTTAAACGATATAAAGAAGGAGACACAGGATATTTCATCTTTTATTTATCATTATATAGGAATCTCGACTAGGTATTGCCATATATATATATATTTTTTTTTTATTTGTTATTCTAAAGCATACATCTTTGCCGAATAAATAATCTAGCCACATAAACTCCTTAAAACGAGAGCCGTAAGGACCTAATAGCATTATATGCTTTGTTAATTAAAATTTGCGTGCCACTTTTGAATATGCGATAAGCGCATTATCGATACTACATGGACTAAATCGAGAGTTAGGTCCCTAAGACTCTACAGATACAAATCATAAATTATATATCGATACGCGCAATATAATATATGCAAAAAAATTTACACTGTCTTGTGTTATCAATTTCTACAACGCGATAGCAATATTTACTTATCAAGTTCTGCAAATTCTATTGAAAATTTATATTCTTAGGCCGTTGCACTTAAAAGATATGATTGCTATAGCATAAAATATTTTCTATTACGATCAAAAATAAAAAATAAAAAAAAAAAAAGATTGGAGTTTGATTCAGACTTTTATTTTTCCACTTTGAAAAATCTCCTCTTAATTCGGCAAAAGATATCGAATATGGTTCATTCCACATGGTTCATGACGCGCGAGCGTTATATTTATCTATCCAATGCTAAAGACTTGTTTTAAAATCACCTGTGTACCCATACAAGAATCACTATTACTCTGCCAGAAACGGCACAAAACCAGAAAAGGAATAAGAGAATAAGAATCACGTCCAATATCCTAACTACGGCAAGGATGGACGGATCATCGGCAACAGTGGCGCGAGAGACGTAAGGACTAGTGTGGTGGATGGTATACCTGAGTCCTCTAATCGCTTCTTTGTGCGCTTGAAACATCTTGACGTTGTTCATGTTGCTCTGCCAATATTTCACGTAGCCCGCGTGGTCCCCCGTTACCATCCAGCTCTCATTGTGCGACCATACCATTGTCCTTACCGGGCTGTCGTGTGCCTAAACAGAGGAATTCATTTCTCCCGTCAAAGCGCAAATGACGATATCTCATTGACAAATTTTTTTTTTTTTTAAAGTTATATAAATATAAATACACAATTACGATTATTTAGCAACACTAAATACAAAATTATATTCAATTTAACTCAAAAAGATAGCCTCATGATTATATTCAGTTTATATTATATAATCTATATAATAAAATTACAATTTTTTATACTCTGCAAAATATTCGCAGAGGCATAGGATCAAAATTGAAAAGTTCTATCTCTCGCGAATGTTTTAACACACATAAAATATAATTTACATTTTAAATATATTGAATTTGTCATAACTTTAGTTCAAAATATAATTGTATCTCTCTGATGTACATATATCTAATATAATATACCTGTAGAATAGTTTCAAAATTGAAAGTAAGGCCATTCCACAGTGTGAATTCTCCACTCGAAGCACCGGTGACAAGACGCCTACCCTCTGGTGTCCAGGCCATACAAAAAATCGGACAACGCATTTTATTGGTAGCCGTTTTTACGAATCTCGTGGTAACTGCATTTATTGGATTGTCAATGTAACTTGGTGGAGGGAGTAAATCGGGATAGTATATTACATCTGGCTGAAGCGCGCGTCGATCCCTGTAGTCTCGTTGCCATATACGATTCTGTGGAAATTAAAGAATTTAGATACAAGCTCGAGGAAATCACACACTTTGACAAATTTACTTTGGATATATATAAGTGTATTTACTTCTAAGCTTTTGATGATGGCAGAGTTGTAATCGACAGTCTTCCGCATGACGGATTTCCTAAGTCTCTTTCCGTCAAATTCATCTTGCAGAGTATCTTGTCCTCCAGCGACGACTTTCGGAGCGTGATAAGGTCTGAACGGCTTGAAGAAACCACGACTGCTCTCTCTGTGATTCGGATAACGATGCTGATAGCTACCCGATGTGTTTATTGTAGTCAAATTCGGCGGTGGTGCTGATAGATTTGGAGCTGTAGGTGGAGGCACAGACATATTGGGTAAGCTGACAGCCGGTGGCGGACTCGCAAATTGAGTATTCGCAGACATGATGAGAGGAGTTACATGCGCAGGTACAGAATAATTCCAATTAAACTTTGTCCAAACAGCAAGGATCAGGCATGTTTCATGCCTGTAATAACATTACGACGGATCCATTCTTGAGAGAGAAACCTGTAAAAACACAAGAAATATTCTTTTTATTATTCTGAACAAATAAAATATGCCAATCAGTCTTTCATTATTATTGTAATAAAGATTCTAGAGCAATAAAGTGTTTTACAGCCATATCAATTGCCCAGCTTACATTTATATATTATATACAATTAATGTACTATTTTAAAATTTATATCAAAATTAAATTAATCAATAAAGCAAAACACTAATCGAAGATATAATTGTACACTATATTTCATTAATAATTTATGATCTTTTTTCTGATTGTTAATGAGTTGCTCCAATGATTTATAATACAGGCCATATTAGTTGCTCTAATCTGTTTTAATTCTCAATTAACATATCTATTCCTGACTGCTGTCAACCGCAGGTTATTAGCATATAATTTATGAAGAGAAAACGGAAAAATCTGCATCAATTTTACATCATTCTTCGAACGAATCAAATGGCTGGCTTGAAAAGAAAAATATATATACACATTTTCTTTTTTTTTAAATAAAATCTCCAATTCTTCAACTTCTCTAATTACCAAAAAATGATTAATCGAATAATCGAAATTGACATTCGGACAGTCGATAGGTAGTCGAGGAAAATACGTACACGTCACGAGATGCTCCGCAAAACACGTTGGATCGACGAATGGACGAATACGAAGATGCGCGCGCGAGATTTTCGGAGATTCCTCAGTTCCTCGTCGATCTCCTCATCGGGAATCGATCGACGAATAATGAATACAACTCTCGAGAGTCCCCTCTGGTCACGCGACGCGGAACGAGAACGTACACAACCACCAGTTCGGCCGCCACGCTTTCGCGACAACTTTCCGTGCCCCGAGACGGCTCCTCGGGAGCCGAGACGTCGCCCGCGAACCGATTCCACGATCCTCGATCCCGATCCGAGGGTGACGAGAGGGAGAGAGAAGAGATGACTCTCCGGTGAAGCGCGACCGAGTTAGCGGAGCCAAGAGCCGAAGCCGAGCCGATCAGCATCCAGATAACAGAGTTGCAACAAACGAACTGCGAGAATGTGCGCCCGCCCCGCGAACGCCATTACTCTCTCTCTCTCTCTTGGGCGACGACTTCCGGTTTCGACCGCCACTTCCGGTCGGCGTGACCAAGGCGCGAGACTTCATGCCGCGAGAAAAAGAGGTCGCCCGACGAGCCATCTGGCGCGCGTCGCCCCGAAACGTCAAAAATGCCTGCACTTCCGCTTTCAATGGCGAATGGGAAAGGAATTTTATCTAGTGTGCCACGTGGCCGCTAGAGCGCGCGAATCCTCCATTCTTTCCCGCTCACGCTCTGCTACGATTTTCATCATATTTATATGATAAAAATAGAATTTTCGATAATTCATCGCGTTGTTGTGGAGAAACGAAACTATAACCTAACCTGAACCATCCCATAGCCGGGTGCCCACGGTCGGCTCGTCAAATCCGAGGGTAAAAATTGACAACGCGATGTTTCTTTTTACATCTCGCTCTGAAGAAGGAAAAAATTGCGAGTTTCAGAATTTTTGCGTACTTTGACTTGTCGCTAATGTGATCCGAAAATAAAATTCTTATGATTATATTGCTATATTCGCTAATTTAATATGTTCATATTTAATGTTACTTATCTAATCTCTTTTTTTTAGACTCACTGTTGTTAAACGAGGAAGGAAAGTGTTGAAAGGATATTGTACATATTGCTGCGCGTTATGGTAGAGGAAGAAAAAGGAACTGCGGTAACTGCAATAACACATATGCCACATCATGTGCAGCAAAGATTGTGTCAAACCCGATCGCCTTACAGACAAGGAAAAAGATTGACAGCAGTCAAGGTAGCGTTGAGGACTTGTATCCTACTCTAAAATCAAATTACCATTCTATTTGCTTTGTTAGAATTAATCTTTATTTTGCATCATTAGATTAAGAAACAGGTATTATTAGAAAATTTATTAAGAAAATATATTTATTATATTCTATATTAATAATTACAATTGCATTAATAATAATGATTTAGTTTTTAAATGAATAAATTTTTCTTTTGTGGAAATAATATTTTTTATTAGTGCAATGTACATACATGTGTATATATATATATATATATATATATATATATATATATATATATATATATAATACATATATATACATACATATTTCTACAACATATTTTATTGTTATTAATATCAATTGATAGGAATTATACAATATTTTTTCAGCAATTTATACATTAATCCCAAGCATGCTATTGAATATTGATTTATGTATATGTTACAATTTTGAATACTTTGAATAAACGATATGTTTGCAATATTTCCTTGACGTAGTAGCTTTGTGTAACAGGTTTATACAATTAACGATGAATCACAGCATTTGCTAATATGTGGAGTACCAAAAGTACAATTAGGGGAAGAAGTAGGAAAGCTTGTTTCTCGTTATGGAGATGTAAAAGCAATTCAGCTGGTGACTGAATATCCCTCGGAGGAATTTACAGAAACGTATTATGTACATTTCGCACGTATTCAGAGCGCAAGGTATATATTTTTCTGTTAAGGAAATAATGTTTAGCACTAGTAATTTTAACTGTATTATTTTTTACACAGGGTAGCAAAGCGATTGATTGATAATAAAAACTTCTTTGGAGGGATCCTGCATGTTTTTTATGTCTCTGAACTAGAAACTCTGGCAGAAACAAGAGCAAAACTTATACAACGCCGTAAAGATGTAGCGGTACAGATAAAAAGAAACCAGCAGGATTTAATAAAGCCAGGAAAATTCGTTCCAAAGTATGTTTTATCAATAATATTATATGTGTGTATCCAAAAAATAATATGTAATAACATATGCAGTAAATATTGTGTAAAATGTTTAATATGATAAATAAGTAAATTATTTTAGAAATTAATATAAAATATGTAATTATAGAGAACAGTATCACAGAAGAAAGAAAAATCCTGCTTTGCCCCTCACTGAAGAACGAATCAAACATTGTTATCCTGGAGAAACATTATCATCTATTTGTAATGGAATACCTCAGAACATAGATCCACGACCTGTGTCTGAACCTCGTTTACCAATAAACTGGAACTTTGGTAGCAGCATTGCATCTGGATCATTATCGGCACCATATCACCCAACTGAAGCAGTGATACAGACAGGAAGTCGGCAGCAAAACACGAATCGAAAATTAAACGAGCAAAAGAGGAAGAATTACAAAGGCCAATATATCGACAATGTAAAAGTTAAAATTACACGTCCACAGTTAATAGATACCAGAAATATTGTGAAATCAAGTTCCAGTGAGAAAACAAATGTATTTTGTAACGTAAAGAAAGTAGAGAACAAAATTACTGTGAAGTTATTGGAAAAGTCTGATACTGCAAAGAAGAAGATAGTTATAAAAGATCCAAAGTATATATCTTCAATATATTTGTATATAGGATATCTCAAACTTTCACTTTACAATATAATACGAGTACAAATTATTTGTAAGTTTTCATACTATAAAGCAATGTGACAGTACTCTTTTGAGATATCCTATATATTTTGTACATTATAAGTTTTTTGTTCTGTGTGTATCTAAAATCTTATATTATTTTAATCTGATTTTATTTTTTAAATGTATTTTCAGCGTAACACATTTAATAGAATCCAGCAAAGATCTTCAAAATTCGATTCAAGCGGCAAAATCTCAAATTCGTACAGCGATGCAGAAACATGACACTTAAATGAATATTTAAATATGTTTTAAAAATTGAATTATTAATAAATATAAATTTGATAGATCTTTACATTTTACAATTTTTTATATAATTTTCAAACTGAATATATGTAACATAATCTATTTTTACTTACAACTATAACATTTAAATAAGTTTAACTACCGTTTTTTTAAATTCTATTTTTTATTTTAATTAATTTTAAATAACTTGAAGCTAACTTTAATGCCATTTTATCTCTCTCTCGCTTAAATAAAAACTGTGGTATTTGGATCCCAATGATGTCCATTTTTAGTCTTTGCATTATACATCTTACACGGTGGTGTATTCTCTTGCTGTGTTTTAGACACAGTCTTATTTTTTAAAAAGTATTGCGGCGAGTTTATTATTTGTACTTGATCATTATTAGATCGGTTGCCAAAAGGTGTTCGATTCTAAAAGAAGAAAACTGCTTATTAATATTTGCAAACATAATATAACATACACATGTATATGACTTCACGATATAAATTACCTTGAGCATTTTGGTTCCAGGCATTTTATTTTCAGGATTGAAAATCTTTCTCTCATTTGGTGTAACTTTAGCATCTATTTTGGTGCTCTTTTTTTTTTCTACAATATCTTCTTTCTGACAATCCTCTTCTATCTTTATTGGTTTTGGTGAAGTGCTAATCGTGGCACATTCATCAAACATTATAATTATATCTTCTCTAGGAGCTTTTTTTCGCGGTAACTTTTCTACAATGTTTTCCTCCTCCTTACCTGTTATATTCTCCTCCGATGAATCATGCCATACTTCAATTTTATTATCATCCTTTATATACATCTTTTTTATATCATGTTCAATATCTTTGCAATTATCCTTGACTATATCGTCTTCGTTCTTTTCCTTATCGGTCGCAATTATCTGTTCATCTGATATCAATGATTTTTCTTTCTCATTTTTACATTTTGGGTTCTTAATAACTGTAACTTCCTCTTCGCTTTCAAAGACACTTGAATCAGAATCAGATTGTTGGGATGTGCAGAGTATATGTGATTCATTCTGTTGCTCCATATCCAACATTTTCGGGGTTTCGGAAGCTGCGTCGAGTGATAATTGTATTTTTGGAATACTAAGTGATTTCTGAGGAGTACTGATTCCTCGAGACAAGTTTGCCGGATTGTAAATATCCGATTCGTAACTGCCTTTGCGATTCAACATTTCTTGCGATCGCGCCTTTATTAATGCAAGGGACTTTGGCATTAAAATAGGCGTTCTGTTGAAATCTGCAGCCGGAGATCTAGGATCTAATCCCAAAACGATGTAACGTTCCTTATCAATTGGTGTAATAGGTTTTTGACTTTTTGTAACATTAATATTTGGTGTAAAATAATCTGCTCTATCCTATAACAAAATACATTATAAATGAACAACTTTTCGTCGTAAAAAGTGATTGAGTAAGGTGTGCTTGCAAAACAATTTATATACATATATATTTTTTATTTATATATTTATATATAAAATATATAAATATTTGCTTTGCATATTAAAAAATTAAATTGCATTATTGGATATACATATAAATATGGATTAAAATTTGAAAAATTTAATTATATACTACTATAGTTTCATGCAGTATATATGAAAAAAAATATAATGAATTAACACATTTATTGTTAAGCATATTCTAGCTGATTTTCCACATTCATGCTGAATTATTTTATATTTAATAGAATTATTTTATATTAGTAAGATTATCATATATGCACATGTAATCATTTTTAAAATTTTAATAAATATTAATTTGTTTACGAATATACTTTGTTACGTTTTTCTATTATTATTAAACTCAAAGTCATAATCTTGCAAATGTAAGTAATTGCATATTATACATATAGTAAAACATCGTATAATGATCACCAATGACCGACGAGGCGTAAACGGACGGTCACCAGTGACTCTCATGAATGTATTAAATACTAAGTAATACGTACTGAATCTGATCTTTCATCACTATCTATTAATTTTGGTACAAAATGTTTCTTTGGCGATAGAGGTGGCATCACTATGTCCATATCGGTTTCGAGATATTTTTTTTTCTGCAAATACTTTGGGATTGCACTAGGTGCTCTTTTAATTACTGTACCTTCTGGGCTGCACTTCACCTATTTAAATATTATTTATTATTATTATATTATTTAAATATTAGGCTATATTAATTATATGCTTTTTTTTAGAACATAACATTAAAACTGTATAGATATAATGTAAAAAAATTTGTTCTATATCTTGTTATCGTTACAAATTTACCTCAATAGGAGTTCTTGAGATTTCTACTGAAATTGAACGTGGATCGCACAGCAATCTTTTTTCAGGTAATGTTGGTGTACACATACTGCTATCTTGCGCAATTGTCTGTATAAACATATTATATATATATACTTTTAGAATAGAAAATTAAACATATAAAAATTTTCTTCATACACATATATATATATTCAAATGATTATTAATGTTTTACCTCAATAGGGGTTCTTGTGATTCCTACTGAAGCTGAACGTGGATCGTACAGTATCTTTTTATCAGACAATAATGGTGTGCACATACTGCTATCTTGCGTAGTTATCTGCTGCACAATTATAATAATATATTTATATATTTTTTATACAGTATAATACATAGTACAACATAAATTTGTATAAATATATAAAACATAGAAAATTATTAAAATTTTACCTCAATGGGAGTCCTTGAGATTCCTGCTGAAGCTGAACGTGGATCACACAGCATCTTTTTTTCAGATAACGTTGGTGTACACATACTATCTGTAGCCACCTGCTGCTTGACTGCTTGTTCAATGCTTTCTTTTTGGTTTTCATTAGTGTGAAACAACTTGCTCGCGAAATTGCCCATTATTTGTCTATATAAGTGGCCAACACGTTACGAGAAACTTCTACTCTTCTTTCTCTCTTGTGTAAGAAGAAAAAACCAAGTGGACGAGAATAAAAATTCTTCTGTTTTATAATAAACACAGATCACGTACAATAACAAACTACATTTGCAGAAGAATTTACGAGTATCCAGAATTATAAACAAAATATGATTTTAGATAAATATTCCTTCACAAATTATACGAAAACGTAACGAACACGTGAATCTAATGAAACAGCACGAGTTCAAGTCTTTGTTTTCGACGATTGAATTTATTTCAAACTGATCTTGCTCTTAATAATTACTTTCCTCTAATACTATTTATTATTCAATTATTAACATAAACCATATAGCGTAACGTACTTAAACAAATTGCACAACTTGCAGGACGAAGAAGAAATAAGAAATCGGACGTTTGCAAAGACCAACGGACTTTAAATCGCTGTTTACTTTCAAAATGAGATGAGAAATGGGAAAATCAAGCGCTGCCAACATACAAATTGGCCGCGTTCAGCAGAAAATAGGTTCAGCTAAGATGAAGAGAATACACCAATCAGATTCACGAATTTTACAATAGTTGCAAAGCTGCTTTTTCTGCTGAACGTCAATTTGTTTTTATTGATGTTTGACGCTGAAATCCAGCGTCACAGCGTCAAGTGAAAATGCACCCTTACGATACGCCATAAAGATGAAGAAGACAACGAAGGGAAACTCTCTACGCAAAGTTGCGCTGGAAAATTCCGCGATTAGCCTCCATATGTTCTAGGGACTTTAGAGAATGCTCGACTGTGATTCGTCGATTAGCTTACGGCGAGAGGGAGAGAGCGCGTGTCGATATACGCGCGCGTTCGACTTTAACCTTCAAGTGGCGCTGCGTCACGTGGTCGCGCGGCGGTCGGAATTCGGCGGCGCGGAGTGGGGGTGAGAGGTGGGGGGATGCGCGCGCGGCGCACGGCGCACCCCCCACCACTCACCCCCACTCCGCGCCGCCGAATTCCGACCGCCGCGCGACCACGTGACGCAGCGCCACTTGAAGGTTAAAGTCGAACGCGCGCGTATATCGACACGCGCTCTCTCGGTGGCTGATGTTCCATCTACGTATTTTATTACGTCTGTGGGCCGTGTTTTTATTCCTCCTTCCTACTGTTATGGCACGTGAATTTTTCAATCATTTCTATCATTTGAATCATTTGATTGATCAGAGCGAAAGAGATAAGGATTTCTCCATCCCGATATATCGATCAAATATTTGTAGCGTCAGTTTAAGCGTTAATTTAATTTAATCTCATTGTCAGTTGTATATCAAATGTGTTAGTTGCACTTTGTATATACCGGTGAGCGAAGTGAAGTTAACCAGTTACTGTTTGATTTAATTTTAATATAAGGGTGCGATTTCACTATCAATTTGTCGCTAGCGTCTAATTGATCACGTGATCTGATTTGTGACGCTAGCGTCAAGAAGAAAAAGCTTGATTTGTTCAGCTTTCAGAGAACGAAGAACGAGACGCTTGTCATAGTTGTAACTTGGACGCTAGGCTGTTTTCACGCCAGCGTCAACAGACGCTAACGTCAATTTGTTTTTATTGATGCTTGACGCTAAAATCCAGCGTCAGAGCGTCAAGTGAAAATGCACCCTAAGAGAATACACCAATCAGATTCACGAATTTTACAACAGTTGCAAAACTGCTTTTTCTGCTGAACGCGGCCATTTTGATTTTCTCGCGAAAGCAGCCCATGAGATACGTAACTTCCGCTATGCGGTCTACTTTTCCATTTCCGCTCTTCAGTATTTTGATATTTTGCCGTTGAGGTTAGGAACATCAACTTTTCCGAAGACTGTCACGAAGGGTCTTACAAAATAGAAGATCTCATAATTTTCCGAATTTAATTGAATCTATTACGTTGAAAGATATTTTTCATTTTTCTTTGTACAGCCTTTGTACCTTTGTAGAGAAATGTTTAAAGCGAAGATCCGGTTCGAAATCGAAACCACCAAGTTCTCTCACTTTTACGCAATCGCAATATATACATTTATATTGTTCTAAATAATTAATAAGAAAATAACGTGGCATTTTGTCCAGAATTTGTGACAGTAGAACTGAAAGAGTTATCCGTTACAACATGCTGAAAATCTTCAAGTGTTTTCAATGCAACTCGGTCTTTGATCGTCCTTCGCAATTGAATTATCATTATCGAAGTAAACATCTGGGAGAAAAATCTCACGTATGCCAGATATGCGAGAAAGGTTTCTTTCGTAAGGCAGATTTGCGTATGCACTTGAACATTCATCTAGGCACTAACTTTTATATCTGCGAGGTCTGCGGAAGAAAGTTCAATCATATATCGAATCTTATAAGACACTGTAGAATACATACAGGTAAAGTATCGAATATATTAATTATACATAATTTTTTTATATTGATACATAAAGTAAAACAAAATTAACTTGCTCAAAATGTAAAAGTATTAAAATATGATAACTATGAATTTAATAGTATTTTTATTTATGTCACATGCAGGAAGTAAGCCATACGTATGTCTAATTTGTGATAAGCGTTTCACGCAAATTTCTTCGCTGGCAAAACACAAACAAATACATACACCAAAGGACCTTACGCAGCAGTATTGTAATCCTAGTCTTATCAACAATAATTCACAAATCAAGGATCGTACATTAAACGAGAACAAGGTAACAATTCATTATTTTTATTGGTTTTATTTATATTTGTATTATCTATATCACAGTAGAAATTTTGAAGTATTGCAAAGCAATAATTAATTGCTAAATGTCAATGCTGCTGCAAATTTTGCTAAAGAGGTTTCAGTTGCATTTTTTGTTCAAACTAATGCTGATTTAAATACATTTTATTTAATAATACTTTTTTAGATATGTTTCGGAGGTTTATATTTTTTTTTTATTTTTCAGACAATAAGTAATGACATAAAAAATAAAAATCATGGGACACTTTGTATAGAACAAAAATGTATTGGCCAGAATACTGCTATAGTTTCAGATATTCAACAAAATGAAATAGTTTCCAATAAACACAACATTGATGTGGGCGATAAAGCATCTAACAATAAGCAGGTAAATACTTGATACTTTAGATTTAATTATTGTAAAATATAGGTAAAAATATCTATAATATAAAATGTGTATGGAAAGTTTGGAAACTTGAAAATAATTTAACAAAATGATAGTATATCACAAATCGATTATTTCAGGATTATTTCGAAATTGAGGAAAGACTTAAATGCATTAAATTGTCCACGAATAAATCTGTTGTTTCAAATTCTCCTCGAGATATAACATATAATGAACAGATGCAATCTAAAGACATAGCTTGTCAATTTTCTAAAAATAATTTTACCTTTCTATCTCGAGATAAAGAATCACATGCTGAATCGGACATCCATAATGATGAAAATATTTTGAGATTAAATGACTCAGACAATACATATGCAGTCCAAGAAACTTGTAAAGAGACTTCCACAAATGATGTAAAGAATTCATCAAATGTGGAAACAAATTTGCAAATCTATAATTTCAGTGAAGTTTTAGCAAATAAAAAATTTCTACTCAAACAAATATGCAAAGAAATTATTAATGAAAATAGAAAAAGCAATAAATTATTAAATGATGATAATCAATTATATTTAAAACCTTCTGATTTGGAAATGTTGAAATTAAATGAATCGCGATATTGTCATAACACAGATTTGGCTAATGTAAATGTTAATCATGCAATAAAATCCCAACATTCTGAAAATATTGCTGCTAATGATACATTATACACTCCTGTTGCCAAGGAGGATCAAAACCATTTATTGCAACACAATGAAGAGATTCTCAATAACTCGAGTAACGCAGCGTTGAATAATGAAGAGCCAATATTGCGTTTAGTACAGACAGAGACTGGTGAGCAATTTTATGAATACGTAATAAATAATGTAGCGGAAAAAATACAGAATGTTTCATGCGAGAAGGATTTAGAGAATACAACGGAGGAAACTGCAAACGCTTTTGGAGATTGTCAAAAGATAAATTCAAATTTGAAAGAAAGTAATAAGAAGAATGATCACATAGAACAACAATGTTTGGAAGCTTTTACAATAAATAACGAATTTAATTACGCGCAGCTTGAATCTCATGGAGGGGAAAAGAATTTCTCTGTACTATGTCATGGTGAAAATTTCCAACAAAATTTACAAGCCTATAATTTCGAGATTTTGGAATTATTAGAGTCGCATACGGATTTTGACAAATATGTCGAAACGGGCTTCGAAGCGCTT
Organism: Prenolepis imparis; assembly: GCF_030444845.1. NCBI lineage: Eukaryota > Metazoa > Arthropoda > Insecta > Hymenoptera > Formicidae > Prenolepis > Prenolepis imparis. Next base: position 1,703,266 of record NW_028141165.1, read on the forward strand.
GAAAAATTGAATTACGAAAATTGTGAGAGATTTTTAGAATTGGAAGTTGCCGATATCGGTGTAGAATTTTCAATGCACAAAGAACCTTCGATGGTACGTTTAATTCAAAATGATGGTGAACAGCTATTGGAACTATTGCAGGATTCTCAAATTATCGAACAAGAAAATCAAAATTTCTTACAAGCTACTAATAATCTCAATAGAGACTGTTCAAACGTTTTGCAAGATAGTAACAAAATAACTGATTGTTCCAAAAGTAAATCAGATTTTTTTGCATATGTCGACAATAATATACCATTAGAAGAAAATATTAATAACAATCAAGCTATGGAGAATAACGAATTATACGTGAACAATGGTACACAGCATTTGTATATAGACGTAATTAACAATGAGAATGCAAATAATGATACTCGTATCGAGAAATCAGAAGAACCGAAGAAGATCGCTTTGAAAAAGTATCAATGCTCCGTATGCAACAAAACATTCTCAACAGCCTACAATTATAAGCAGCATATCGGAATACACTTTGCGGATCAGCAAAAATTTCATTGTAAGGACTGTGGAATGTCGTTTGCATGGAAATCTACTCTAAACAAGCATATCATGAACAATCATAGCTTGGATGGACCGCAAAAGTTTGTCTGCGACATTTGCCCCAAAGTTTACAGCACCTTGTCACAAGTAAATGTAAGTCAATCAATATATATGTAACTCCACCTTGTTTTGTGTGTGTATGTAAATCGTAAAAATATTTAATAATTTATTTTACATAGGAGCACGTAAAGAGGGATCATTTAAAGGTGCGCGATCATGTTTGCCTGACCTGTGGCAAGACCTTCTTCAAGAGATTCGACCTAAAGATTCACAATAGAATACACACGGACGAACGTCCGTACGTTTGTGGCATCTGCAGCAAGAAGTTTCATCATCAGAGCCATTTTATTCGCCACAAGCGCATACATTTGGACATTAAACCATACCTTTGCACGGATTGTCCAAAGAGATTCGCGCAACTCAGCTCGTTGAAGGCGCATCAGCGGAAACATGAGCAGATCCATACGAATTTCACGAATTATCAGATCCAGGACGAGGACGATCCTATTGCATTGGTGACATTATGAGATAAAGGTACACGATTATATGTATAAGATAAAAGTCTTGTCTAGTTGTAATACTAGCAGTATGTATATTACAATTTTACCATTGTTACAATCATATTAATATTTTTTTAATTAAAACCATGGGAAACAATATCTATATTTATTTATTTATTTACAGCAAGTTAATTTATAATAGAGATACATTTTATATAGAAAATATATACATAATATACATTATAATGTATTTATATTGTATATAATATATAATATTGTATATTATATGTATATTATATTATATTGTATGTACATTATATTGACATTAACATGGGACCATGATAACAAAGAGTATTCCATAAAAGTAATTAAACTCTTATTGCTTTTATGTACATAATTATCAAGCAAATTAAGGGCTTACATATAGTGTGGTGTTGTACATCCTTTTCTATATTAATCTAAATTAAATTAAATTAAATAATTTTAAAATCAAAGTCGCAGAGTCAAGGACTCTTGATTTCACTTATCCTTATTAAATCTTAAAAATAATTTATTATAATAATTTTGTGTGTATATATTCTTTTCTATATATAATTAAATTATTTTTATTTATAATTTTATTTAAATTATATTTTTCTATAAATTAATTTATTTAAAATTAAAGCCACGTGGTCAAGGACTAAAAAGAAATTTATAATTTTATAATCACTTTAATTTTAATAATTTATAATAAATTTTGCGAAAGAAAATGTAGACGAAATAGCTGTAAAAATATATATTTGCATAAAGGTGCCTTTTTATGCTGACGCTCGACGCTCATTTTTAGCGTCAAAAGACGTCACGTGACCAAAAATAAAGATACCAATTCGTCAATTTTGGTCACGTGACGTCTTTTGCCGCTAAAAATGAGCGTCGAGCGTCAGCATGAAAAGGCACCTTAATATATGCACGATGCAATCGAGCGATATCTCGATAATCGGTAATCGATATACCCTTTCTCGAGCAATCGAGTTCGACAAACGAGATGCAGATTCGCGCTTTTGGCACCCCTGCGAGGAGAAAAGGTGGGGGAAAGGCATGTCGTTTACGAAAACTATAGAATGAAATAAACCGGGGCTCGTCGAGAGAGAGAAAGAGAGAGAAGAAAGAGAGAGAGAGAGAGAGGTTCTCGTTCTCCCGAGCGTGCGGTATCTCACAGACGGTACTCGAAACAAAATTTTCAACTCGACGCGGAGCAAAGCCGAGAATCGATCGCGGGCGTATCCTGTCGCGTGTTGACGACGGCACTATGATCGATATCGTCCCGACCACGCACCGCAACGACCCATGGACGTGAAATTTATGATCTCGACGAGTTGACTTCTCGCCTCTCGTGGGAGCGAAAACACCACAAGACAACGATACACCTGTATACGGAGTATTTCCGAGTGATATTTCCAGTGATTGTGATCCCTCCCTAGGAAGAGAGGATAAGGTAAAGCGAGTTTTCTCTCGCCTCGCGGTTGGTTGGTTGGTTGCTTTCACGCGTCCCTCGCGATTACTATTATTATCGGGAATAATCAATCGGGTCTAATATTACGACGTGACTCACGTCGTCATCGTCCAACATCCGGAGGATTCGCTCCTCCTGTCACGGGATCCTCGTCCCACGCGTATCGTTTCTTGGAGCGAGATCGCGGGATAAATAACCCGCGGATATTCTTCCCCGAGGCGCCAGATAACCAGGTAAACTCTGTAAAATCTCGTCCCCCGGCTAGCCTCGGAGACTGCCGACTCAGCGATCCGACAATTGCGTGATGCACGAATTTAATTGGCGACCCTAACCTCACTTGACTGCGATAACTCGCTCGGTCGCGCTATCTCTCTTTCTCTCTCTCTCTCTCTCCCTCTCTCCTCTTTCTCCATCTCCATCTCGTTCGCTCTCCTTCTCTCTCTGTCTTTCTCTTTCTTCTCGGTCTCCGACACGGAGAGATGTTAGTTTAACGCCGACGAGAGAAAAGTCCAGTTACATATACGTTGCTCTTGCGACTCTACCCGATTGTCTCGCTATAGCGCTTAATTAATTCGCTTGATAATTACGTACGTAAGAGAGGAGCGGTAAGAAGAGCTTAATCGCCTCGTCTACGGGATAACTCTCTGGTTACCCTGGTCCCGTACTTGGATATCGATGAAGCGCGGATTCTCGAGTTAATTTTGCGCCTCGCACATTTCCATTATATTCTCCACGCTTCTCTTCCGCACTTCCGCGATATCGTTCCTCGAAACGACAATAGAGCCCTTTTTTTTTATCGCGCACGGATGATTCATTGATTCGAGAGGCTTAACGCGGCTATATTATATTTATGCTAATTATATGTGCGCACAATTATGTTTCTGTGTTTACATAATGTGATTGTATTACAAATATCACTTTGTATTTTTCTCGCTCCAAGTGTATCCTCTATGTTCGTTTCTTTTTTTTTCTGCCTTCTGCAAATCTGTTTATGTTTCTACAATTTGTACATTCGTCTGCAAACGCGAGTTCGCAGCTTGTAACGAAATATTTTATTTTGTAAAATTCTTATTCCAGAAAAAAAAAACTTATTTCCGCGACGACTATTGACAAATTTAAATCAATGATTTTATCACATTGATATAAGATATGTAAATCAACTTGTACGAAATTTCTAAATAATTTATTCTTGTAAGATTTTATGTATAAACTGTTTAACATGAATATATATGTAATGTTTATATGTATATATAAAATGTTGGAAATAATAAAGTTGGAAACTATGGATTATTTTAATAAAGGATATCGCACATTCAAGCGTAAATTTCTAATTTTTGTATTCCAGCGGACAGAGGGATGCCACGTAGCAAGCGTAGAGGACCTTCTAGCACAAATCATACTCCTATTGATATGTCAGTATCTGGCGCACATGAAGACAGTTTACCTAGGCATCCTTCGAAACGATTAAGACATACCTCTAGGTAGGTTTCAGACTGTATCTTTTATGTAAAAGTATTAATACTTATTACTATACTCATTGGATATAAAGTTACTTGTATACAATATAATTGTACATTTTGACGAGATTTTATAGTCGCATATAAAAAAATTGAGAAATTATTAACGTTGAGGATAATATTAACATTTAAACTATATTCATATTTTTAATTATTGTATTGTAATACTTCTTATTATTATACATATGTGAATTATACAAAAGAGGCTTATAACATATTTTTTCAAATGTATGAATTTTTTTGTACACAGTGCCAGAAGATATACAAAAACTGACGATATATCCAACGCGTCGACGTTTTCCCAGAAGCGTTGCATGACTTGGTTTAGAGAGTATACCTCCCCAGACGATCCGGATACTCTTGGGCCGGAAGGGATGGAGAAATTTTGTGACGACATCTGTGTAGAACCCGAAAACGTAGTAATGCTCGTTCTCGCATACAGAATGAACGCTCGCCAAATGGGCTTTTTCACCCTGAGCGAATGGCTGAAGGGTTTCTCGGAACTTCAGTGCGATTCTATTAATAAAGTACAACAAAAGCTCGAGTACCTAAAGAATCAATTAAACGATCCACACACGTTTAAGGGGATTTATAGATATGCTTACGACTTTGCCCGAGTATGTGCGATGTTATCAAAACACGCAGATATATATCATGTGTACAAATAGAGACATTTGAATAACTCTCTGTACAGTGTTCCTAATTTGTTTCACTTTAATTTTGCAGGACAAAGATCAACGAAGTATGGACATGGATACCGCAAAAGTAATGCTGCAACTACTTTTGGGGAAACATTGGCCATTGTTTACACAGTTTGCTCAGTTCCTAGATCAATCCAAGTACAAAGTGATCAATAAGGATCAATGGTGCAACATATTAGAATTTTCACGTACAATCAATCATGATTTATCTAATTATGATTTAGACGGAGCGTGTAAGTGTTCTTGCAAGAAAAATACTTATGCTGACTTTACGAAAAGATATCTCGCATACATTTTCTACTATATAATATATGATTCCTTTAGGGCCAGTAATGCTCGACGAATTTGTTGAGTGGTTAAAAATTCAACGAGGCGAGGCATCGTCATCGATAGAAGCAAGAGGCAGCTGAAAGATCTTGTAAGAATAGTCCATTGAAATAAGAACAATTCGTTTCTTTATTATGATATTCTGTTAATAACTAAATTTCTGTTCATAAATCGTAATCTCGCAACACTTCAATTATCGTCATTCGTACAAATTTTTTAAATTTTATTTTCTTTTTGTTTTCGTTTATTAAGAGTTAATAATAATGCATTGTAAGTAGCTTAATATGATTTTCAGTATCTTATACTGGATTCGGCGGAAAATCCTCGTTTAATGTCGCTCTCAGTTATTTATCACCATTTACAAATTAATAATCCAGGATTTGTTGCAGAAAAACTTGTGATTAAAAATAAAACTATTTTGATAAGAGAAAGATTTACTTGTGCAATTTGTAAAAATAATTTGAGATATAAATTCAAGGATAAGTAAGTTGGGATATGACTTTGAAATTGTGTAATGTTTAAGACAATGATTGCCATTTAACTTCCAGTGATTGTAGGCTGCGCATTTTATGTTGATGCAGATTATACGCTCTTTTTACATTATTTTCTCAATAACATTAGGTATATCATTATTTAAATAAATCAATAAAAGCCATATTTTTATAAGGCTTTCATTACATGACTTTCACATTCCGCGTCATTAAATTAATATCGAAAATATATCTGTATAGTTATAAACTCACAATTTTTTAACAAATTATGTTAATTTATTTTCAACTTTTTATATATCTATGTTACAAATCTTATGTAATGCTGACATTTTCTACAAAATTTAGGTATGTATAATATTGTCAATCGGAAACATTTAAGAATTACGTGAATATCACTAAGTAGAAATCATTGGTGAAAGAAATAAGACATACATTATGCAGGTGCTGCTACAATGTTTAGTATTCCTAAAAATGGTACCACAAAGTGTCAATATCATGCGCTATTTAGTCAAAATTAAGTATAATTCCTGTAAATGCTAAAATTATGGATGTACATTAGACTAACGAATTCTTATTAAAACAATAATATTTATTAAATGCAACTATTTCTCGATCTTTACCGATATCACAGTTTATGCTTTATTAAGAAGGAAGTAAAATTTATTAACAAGAGACTTATTTTGTAATTATTCACGTACAAAAGTTTCCCTGTTAATACGGGGGGGAATCTAGATATAAAAATAGCATTGTTTTATCCAGTAGTATTAACCATGTATGTATCTAAATCGACTATTATCTCGTTCAATTTTCTGCGACCATCTCGTATCTCAAGTTTTCAAGACTTAATATTTCGAGTCACACACATTGCCAAGAATTTTTGCGAAGATTTCGAGTATGTGTGTGATGGTTGTATAAAATAACTATATAAATTAGTTTGATAAAAACTAACGCAACTCACGTTTGCATAATGAATTTATGAAACTGATATTTAAATTTATATATGTCAATATAAATTCACCTGTAAATCAGTTTAATGAAATGTAAGGAGATGCAAATAGCAATCGACAATATTGATCATATTGATTTTCATTTAATTTTTAATGATAATTCGGGAATATCTGTATATTTCTGAATATTTGAATATTTTTTCCATACATATACCTCTATTATTATAAACGATTGCAATTAGTATATTAACGACGCATATAACTTTTGCATTTCTCTCATAGCCTCTAAATACAATAAATACAAAATTTTTGGAAGATATTCATTGAGTATTTGTAGATTTACATGTTGCAAGTAAGTTAAAAATGTGAATTATAATTCGTTCCAGTCTGTTGCAATATTACTGCCATCACTGGAGAATGTAATGTATTGGATGATATAATGAGGAGTGAATAAAATACCTTTTCCAATATTTCGTTTATCCTCTTTGATTGCTGTTCTTGATTAAAACATTATGTCATAGAGATGTGTATATCAGAATCATATAAAAAATACAAGAAATTTTGTTATTAAATTTCTTGATCTATATTTAACAAAGCGCATTTTTTATAATATTGTAATATACAATTATTTACATATCACATATATAAATGCTGGTTATAAAAGTTTTAGGTCTAAATAATTTATCTAAATAAAATGGATATTGATAATACATTTTCTACAAATATATAAATATGTGCACAAATAATTGTGTTATAGAGACAATCTATATATATCTTGAAAAATTGCTCAATGCATCTTGTTCCATGCATCTTGTAACACAATCTCGATTAAAAACGCTATATATATATATATATATATATATATATATATATATATATATATATAAATAATTATAAGAAAAATTGACACTGTCCTAAAGTAAGGACAGAAATACTGCCGATAGTGAGCAGAGAACACAAGTATTTACCTTTGATAGGTATTCTGAACAATTTAGCGCTCATCTTCAGAGAAGACGTATATAAAAGTATACTGTCGAGATCTTCTCCTGGAGTAGTTTGATATACGAACGGCCGAATACGTATCTCGTGTCCTACGGCTCGGATCATGGAACAAGCATTTGTTAAGCGTGCAGCCTTAAACAAAGTAACATATGTTAATGAATCTACACGAGAGTCGAGAAGAATGATTAATGCGATAGCATGTATATAGTTATATAGTGATGCAATATATCTCACTTGTATAAATGGAGCAACCGATATCAAGATCCATAATACAACATTCATCACATTAACATACGTGATTGGATACATGTCATTCGTATCGTTGATATAGTATTGAAATAGCCATACGATACCCGTAGCAGCCCATGAGAGATTGACTATAGTATAGATGCATACAGCCGGGCCTAATCCGTCATTGAAGTATTTCAACAGTTTCTTAAATTCGTCGATGTCCTGTAAAGTCACGCGAATGAAAGAAGGAAGACTTTTCTTCGAAGTAAAGGCGAAAGATTATCGGGTATGAATCAACAAACCCTCATCCAATCGATGGGTAGCAAGATATGCTGGAGCAACTTTCCACGTAGAAAATAGAGATGCGACATTAACAGCTGTCCTTGCAAGCAATAACTCGTTATAATGGTTCCCTGAATCATATCATGCCATAAGGTACAAATGACCAGGAATACTTTCAACACTATCCTCACTTGATATGGACTATGGTGTAGAAGAGATGGAACATGAAAATAATCTCATTAATCTTTCGCAGCAACATTTTTCATTCTGTGAGCAGATGTTAACAATTTAGCTACCTATTCTCCACCCACTGAAACATTATATTTCCCTTTGCCATCTGAATATTCACTGTAATCAATGCTGTGATCATCCACACTATGCTCAATGCTATGAATAACCATAATATGTGTACAAGACGCTTCTGATTGCCCCGATTTATCTGATTCGAGGAGAGCAGAAACGCTCTCTCCATGAGATTTTGCAGCTGTTCGTTTTCTTTAATGCGAAACAAGTATATCGTGTACAGATACGCGACTAGATGTAATATACTTGGGATCAAGTAGCTGAATATTACATTTCCGTAACAGGATGGCTGTTCTCCACCAACACTCATTAAATTTTGCTCCTGCACTAATACCTTGTAACAGAATCCACGATCTCTCCTGCAAACCAGCAAACGTATCTATTTTATTTTAGCATACACAAATTATCTATTCAACAAACAAGATATTCTAAGAATAATATATTGACAATGAGAGAGAGAGAGAGAGAGAGGCATATAATTACATATATATATATATATATTCTATTGATGAACTTCTTTAATATTTACATTTTATATCAATAAATATTTTATTTCTTTTACGTATATTATTCTTATAATATGTACAGAGAGAAAAGCATGCGTGAAAAAATAGATGATATTACCTGAAACAAGCCATATATTGTAAAACGTATCCAATACATATAAATATAGTGACTTGAAGAGTATGAAAATTCGCCAGAATAGAACATCGTAAGAAATGGTCAGAGTCGTCGCTGCTGGTTGGCCTTAATCCCATTACACTTAACAATCTCAAGTATGGTCTGAGTATTTTGTGTTTGCAATAATGAAGTATCGCTGATGTACTGATAAAGTTTTCATAATCCTCAGTGATTTCGTCCACCTGCTGCATGTAATGGACAGATCATTTCAATTTAAAAGTTTTTATATATATATATATATATATATATATATATATATGTTGCATAGAATTTAATCAGATAATTAGAACAAGATAGATGTATTATTAAAAATTATAGCTACTTACAGTGCTTTGGAAAGGTGTTGTTATACTTGTTAATACTGAAGGGGCAGAGACCTCTGTACCTTCTTCATGATTCTGCTGAGGTAGATCTTTACCATTTTTAGGCTTATTATTAGATTCTATCTGCAATAATTTCATTATTGTATTATATATGTTTTTTGTTATAAATTATGTATAATATAAAAACAAATTTACTTACACACTTTACTTTATTAATTTTAATATCTTAGAAACAATTACATAATAAAAGTTCAATTTCAAAGATAGAAATATATCGTAAAAGAGATGAATAAACTCTTGAATGAATAAATAATTATAAATTTACAGAGAGAGAATATTTTGAAATTATAGTTTAATCACATTTTATATAGATAAAATACAAAATAAATTCACTGTTTTGCTTATATTAAAATCAAAACAAATTCTTGTTAATAATGTTTGTAATTAAATATGTTCAGAGTATTAAATTTTATCAAGAAATGAAAAGCTGTATTTCCGTTATATAGTAAAGTGGTAATAGAGTCTCTCAAACTAATCAACTTTATTTTTTATAAATTTGTTAATTTTAGCACCAGTCATATGTTCTGATGTTAAAATTGAGAACTTTGCAAAAACTAAAGTTGATTTAATTTGGCTTTTAAAAGACTCAATTGTAACAGCAAGACTATACATTCTATTGTAATTTTATTTATTGAAAAATCCTTACTGGCCAATCAAAATAATATAGTTGGCAACTCACCAACGCCATTTGGAACTCCTTGATCAAGGAGCACACACACACTACTCTTGAAAACTTGAAAAGAAAATATTTGTATCAATAGAGACATGTTTGACATGTGGCTCACTCTAGCACATGAATATAAATTATATCAGTTTTCTGATAACATTTCACCTTTGCTTGGAGATATCTATGCATTTTCACACACTTAATTGTAAGCAAAAATTATGAGTTCGCACAGTAATATGACGCATTAAAGAAACGACTAGATAAAAATTTTTATACATAAAAAATGTTATATATAAAAATTTTATATATTTATAAAATTATTTACAACATTTACAAAAAGATTTAATACAAAAAGGCGTTTAACGTTAGCGTTAATTTGTAAACACTAATGTTTCTTCTTGAAAATACTTCTTGCAGGTCGTAACACATTGTATTCTTTCCGATGATGTTTCATTTCCATGGGTCGTTTTCTCTATACAAGTAAAAAGAAAATAGTAATAAAATAAAGAATATGTTTCTCGGTATTATTTTATTCTGATTAAAATATTAATGGACGCACCTTTCCAACGGCGAAGGTCATCTCTCTACTACCACGTGAACCAGATACTTTAACATTATGCATCTCTTCATTTTCTAATCTCTCGCCAAATGTCGCTCTGTGGAACATTGAATTTTAAATGAGGGTTAAAATGCAAATGCTTATAATATATAAAGAAAAATAAGATAGCATATTTACTTGTTCTGTTTCTTTCTCTCCAGTCCACCCTCCTGGAACTTTACATCATTCTTAATTTTGTCTACTTTCGTTTCATTGTTTATAATCGCATCATTATCTTCGTCATCACTCTCTTGCTCTTTCTCTCTTTCATTTCTTTTTATTAATCGATAATTCTTTCGCACTTCTTTAACCCAAACTTTATCATCGTCTGAACTATCATCGTCAGGACTATCGTGTATAAAGCTTTCATCCGAACTATTACCTTTATGCAAAGAGAAAAATAGTTTAGTTTAATGCATAGTTTTTTATATATATGAAAAAGAATTTTCCCTCATAAAGAATGTAGTTTTGAAATTTTTATTACCTTGAGGTTCGTCTTCATTAGGTTTATCTTGTGCCTCTTCCTCTTGTTCCAATTGTTGCTTCAATTTTTTAGCTTTAGTCTTATCAAGTTGAGAAATAACAGGATTTAATAAAGCAAATTCCTCAGAATTTTTATCAATTTGGAATTCAGGATTGCTAAAGAGAGCTTTAAATCGCTCGTCTTTCAATATAATAGAAGATGCTTGTTTTTTCTTATTTTTAACACTTGTGTTATCCATTAGTTTCAATGCCAATTCTTGATTCACATTTGGTAACTTTTGTACCTGTTTATTCCAAAAAGTATGTTATAAAAATGCAAATTTTGATTTTTTTTTTTAAGTATAATAATATACACACAAATACAATTGAAAATAAAAAACTTAACATATACTAAATAAACTCAAAATTAAATTAAATGGTACCTGTACTCTGCTGACAGCTTCCTCTTTAATCTTCTCGCGGATTCTTCTTTTCTTGTATTCTTCAAATTCAAATGGTTTCATTACATCTCTTGTTTTTCTATACAATCGTATGTCTACAAAGTAACCATGCATATAAGCCCTGAGTAGATTAGTGCCTTTCAAATGCAAAAGACCTAATTCGTCCAATTCCTTCTCGGTTACAAATTTGTAATCATCATAAATAATATCATAATTCAATTCTTCCAATTCTTCTGTAATATTGTCGAGGAAACTGCACCAGTAAGGAGCAGGTCCAAGACTGGGAATGTAATATATCTGCATCTTCCTAGTTTCATTAGACATCAGGAGCATCCCAGTGTTTGGTATAACACACAAATCATTAAAGTCATATTGAGCTTCTATGGAAGTATAATTTTTTCCCTGAAATTAAAACAGATAATTTTAAAATGAGATTATAATTTTAGGCTACTTTAAACTAAATCATTATTTTGTAGATATATTTTGTAGATTGTTTTGAAATTTCAACAAAAACATGCAAAGACTGAAAGAAACTTCACTTACAGTATCCTTCTCCCATATCTTTACAATGGAACTATCCATAGAATAAACAAGATCCATCTTTTGATGAAACTCTATAGATTTGATTGGCAATTCATACATATGATCTTTAACCAAAAATGGTTTACTAGATCTTATGTCAAACAATAGTACTTGCCCTGTTGAAGTGCCAACTCCTAAATTCAAACCTCCTTGAAATTTCAATGCCGTAATAGCAGGAACTGTTTCTAGTCTAACAATAATAAATTTATATGAATTATATTTGATGAAATTTGGGAGTTGTTTGATGAAAAAGGATGAAAGTCTATTCTTGTATCTTACTTGTCTTGAGTAATACAGTGTAAGGCACAATCAAGTACACCCACTCTATTCCTTACTCTTGGATCCCAAGCTTCGACTTTTCCTTCCTGAGTGCCAACTATGAGTAAGTGATGCAATGGATTTATTTCACATTTATTTATCGATGTCGCTTCCGTTTCAAACGGTTGCAGAAACTGACCACGTTCAAGATTTACTCTATATATCTTATTACTGCAAAAAGATAACAATCATTTTCTATTGTATTTCAAAGATATATTTACATTTTAAATATATATATATATATATATATATTTACTTAAGTAACAATTATAGCATAAATATATATATATATGCAATGTATAAAGTTTTTGAACTGACCTATCGCCTACAATAAAAGTATCACACGACGGAAAATGGTATTTCATATCTCTTCCAAAATTTGGTACTCTAAGCCTATGATATCTCCCATGAGCAGCATGAAATTCAACATGACGATCACAGTGTAGAAATATTAACTGAAATAAGATATAATTAATATAAGCAGATTCTTTTGATAATTTAAAATTATTTTACAAACAAAAAAATTATTCTGCCAAACTTTTATTTACAGAATCAAATTATACAAATTACAATTAACTGAGAGTCAAAAGTTAATTTATAAAATATATATATAAAACTGTTCTTAAACATTCATACTTACTTTACTATAGTCATCCGATAATATTTCAAAAGTGACCACTTCAGAATCGAAACATCTCTCGAATTTCAATGCCAAATTATTAACATCAAAACACTTTACACGTGGTTTGTAAATGCCTGTTACAAGAATATGCTGCTCATCTTTAGATACCCTAAGAGATGTGCTCACACCAGGCATGTCAAAGTCTTGTATAAGATCGATACGTCGTCGTATATCTATTAATAAACAATTACAATATTAAATATGTTTAGTAAAGGCAATCTTTTTTTTAAATATAAAATTACGACTTTTTATAGTACACATTTTGTTCTATAGTCTATATTTATTGTATATATTTATATATATATATAAAATATACTATAAAAAATTCTAAATATGCATAATTTGATAAATTATTTTACACTAATTAATAATTTTCTCTTACCGACATTCTTCTTTGACAAACTTCTTCTCTTTCGCTCGGACAACCACTATAAAGCATTAAAATATACATACGATTAGATTCTATGTCTAACCTAAAACGACTTGATGCGAACACATGTATATTATGATAATATGATAATTTTACCTCAGGGAGAGATTTCCCAGCGCTAAGGTTGTAAATTTTTATATTATTTGGTGCGGAAACCTGCATCTCTCAGTCAGGATACAGAGACTTTATTTTGGAAACGTGGAAACACGTGTGGGATAATTTCATTTATTATACAATAGACTCGACCTCGACACGAACAGACTGTAGACTTCAGTCACGTGATAAGGAGCGAGTAGTCGAAACTTTTACGAGTTTTATTTGAATGAAAAGTATAAGGCTCTCTAAATGGGATAAAGAAAAAACAAATGTGATGAATTTTAATCTTAATATGTAAAAAATATATATATAGAAAGCGTGTTGTTGCATTCCAAAATACGGACGAAAATGCAATAAATCCAATCTAATAATGGAAAATAAAAATATATATTTTAAGGATAACTAGATGAATTATATTTAAAAAAAAAAGAACATAAAGATTTTTATTAAAATTAATTTATTTATAAGATGTTATAAAAAATATATAAAATAAAAATTAAAGAAATTTAATTTTCCTATATCAAATAGCAATCAAACAATAAAATTAAAAACAAGATACTATACATATTTGTATGTATTGTACAAAGGTTTCATTGTGTAGTTACATCTTTCACAGTTTTTATATCACACAAATTAAAAATAAAATAAAAATAGATATTACAAAAGTTTCTCACATAGAACTTATAACTTTTAAATATAAGAACATAAAGAATATGACTATATATGTGTTTGGTACGTCGTTAATTAACTTTTAAGCAATAACAAATTAAATGTCCATTTCTTTCTTTTACACATCTGATGTAAAAATATAACAAAATCTATGTATACTCTTTCTTATGCTAAATTACAAACAAAATAAATAAATATTACAAAAGTTTCTCATATAGAACTTCAACTTTTAAACACATGAAGAACGTAAAAAACATATAACTATACATATATTTGGTATACACAGATTGTTAATTAATTTAGGCAATAACAAATTAAATGTTCGTTTCTCTCTTTTGTGTACCTACGTTATGTAAGAATATAAAATTCTATATCTACATTCTTTTGCTTTTTAATTCCATTACTCCTTTTCTGATGCTAAAATATTACAACAAAAGATATATATATTAAACAAATTAAAAAGAAAATCACAATTCAGATTTATAACTATAAAATAATTAAAACATTTCTTTACTTTCTTTTTTTTCTTCCTCTGATTCTTTATCCATATCTTCTTCTGATTCTTTATCCATATCTTCCTCTGATTCTTTATCCATATCTTCCTCTGATTCTTTATTCATTTCATCCATAGTATCATAAACTAGAGAAGCTGAAGAAGAAGCTGAAGAAGACTTTTGCTTCCGTCCACTTATCATGCTTTTAATCTGTAGAAATGGAATGATATCTTTGACTTTAAATTTATATCCTGAGTTCTTTAGAGGCTCATAAACTTCTGCAAATATATAATTATTCACATATTATACTTGCAATAATTTCAATTACTATTTACATAAAGAATAAAGATAAAGAGAACTAAGATTCCCAATAGTTTATAACTGTTTTAAAATTTGCCAATAGTTTATAACTGTTTTAAAATTTGCACTATAAAATATACAAAACTGAAAAATAGCATTATGTATATAAAACAACTTACAAATAAAATTTATTAAAACATACCTTTAAACCGTGTTATTAAATCAGTTGTACATATTTCAGAAAGTACAGTTAATATGTTCTTATGGATATCCTTCTCTTCTTCGATTTTCTTTTTTAATATTTTTATTTTACATTCTATTTTTTTTTTCTCTTGTATTTGTAGTTTTTTCAACTTTTGCATTTTTATTTTAAACATTTTTATTTGTCGTGTTTTCATACTTAATGCTTTTTGGTATTTTTGTTTTTTGTTTTTTATACTTTCTTCATATTGCAATCTCTCAGCAATGCTTGTTTGTACTTTGTCTTCTAACATTGCAATTTTATTAAATAGATTTTCTTCTTTCTTAGCTACACTTTGCTGTAACAAGACAAACAATCAATGACAAACAAATCAATGTTTTCTAGATATTGCAAGATCAAATATAATATTTATTATATATTAATTATATTTGGCACAATCAATTTTTTAAACAGTATTAATATATATAAATCAAATATTTTTAATATTTAATTGATTTCATAATGAGTTGTCATTTGCTATATCTACAAACATAGCAAAAAGTATAATGTTAAAAAAAGTTACAACAAATTGGATTAGTCAATCAAGTTTTTGTAAATTGAATAGATAATAAAATTTTACTATATTTCTCATATATGAACTATCTGTACATGGATATACTATATGGTTCTTCATTCATGTATTGTCATAACATATTGTACTTTAACGATATGTTTATACATATTTGATTACACATGCATATAAAGTTCGTAAAATATATATATAATATATATATATATAATATATATATATATATAATATATTGTATAATTTGCAACATACATATTTGTAAAAAAATATACTAATTTTCTGTTACACATGCAAGAAATTGTGTTCATTAACATTAATTTAAATTTATTGACATCTATACGAACAATTTAGATCATTAGAATTAATCTAAATCTTTACATTCTTCCTTACCTCACTTTTGTTAGTATCAATATGCTGTTTGTTTTCCATTGTTGAAACTGGATCCATGACATTTGTTTCCATTTTATCACAAGGTGTTTTCGACCGTGTCATTATTTGTCGAACCATCTTATAGACAATTAATGCAAAACAAAATCCTCTTATATACTTACTACAGAATATATGAGTTATGATTCTTGTAGGCAAATTTTATGTAAGAAAAATATGAACATTCTTCTACTTCTTCAAGTTTTCGTTTTTTGCAGCAAAGACGTAATACGCAAAGACGTAACATTTTCAAAACAAACGATTGAATGCGGTACGAAAAGTTCACGAATATAAAGGCCAGAGCACAGACTTTTGCATAACGCATATGCATAAGAAATTTGATTGGTCTATAAACGTATGCATAAGAAATTCAACCAATCGAATTTCTTATGTATATGCGTTATGCAAAAGTTTGTGCTCGGGCCTTAAAGTTGCGAAGCATGAACCAATTAGATTAAAGAATTCTTTACTAACTTTGTTTTGATTGGTCAATCAAATGCTTCGAAGCATCTCCTCGACCATCTTGCACTTTCTTTCTTCGCTCTTTTTTTCTCCAATGCTTGAAGTACATCTATTTCATTCCAAGTACAGAAATTTCTAGAGATTGCAAGCAAAACGAAAAAACAAGTTGCCAATTGGTTGTTATGCGAGAAACTTTCTAGAAATTCTCTATCGTATCGCGAATCGATATATCGATACGTTCGAAAAATTTATTGTCCAATAAATATATTATTTTAATATCTTCTATTTTTTAATTATAATAAAAATAATAAATATTAATGATATATCTTTTTTAATTATATTATAATATTTTCTATTATAATTGCACAAGCGCAATCAAAATATTAAATGATTTCCTTATTATTTACGTAGCAATAAAGGAATTTCGTAAATTTAATTAAATTACAATATACTACGCACTTTTGCAAATGATAATGGATAAACATACATGTAAGTAAAATTCACTTTAAGCATGTACATATTTTATACACTTAATAAAAGATAAAAAACACTTTCTTCTTTTTATCTCTACATTCACAAATAAATACATGATAAAAACTATGCTAAATAAAGCACTTAAATTAAAAAAATAAAATAAAATAAAAATTTATCCATTGTTAAATCGATTAAGTTATTAAATGAGTTTTTAAAATTCTTATTAAAATTATTAAACGTTTATATTATTAGCGTTATTATATATATTATATAATAATAGGACGTTTATTATATACATTATATAATAAATGTACAACTTAAACGACGATCTTCTGCAATAAAAATATCAGTCTTTATTTACAATTTTTCTTAGAAATCTCATCGGTTCTTTTTATTCTCCAGTTTGCTGAGATCCCTGAATATCTCCTTCTTCATCTGCTTCTGCTTCTTCATCTTTTTGGCTTCTTCCTCCGCGATTCGCGCCTGATACGCCGTTATCCTCTTCGTCATGGCCTCCTTCGTCTGCCTCTCCTTCTTCGCGTGATACGTCCTGATCATCTTCACCAAACGCGCGATTCTCTCCTCGCTGGTCTCGCGCACGACGGCGACTCGAGCTTGCTTGGGCTTACGCAAGTGTGGCAGAGACTGAAGCTTAGGCTTGTCCCTGTACGGGAGTTCCTTCTGCAATTTGCGCGGGATAGACAGCGGCTTGAATACCTTAACGTCTCGCTCGATCGACGTATACATGGAATTCTCGTTGGCTACAGCGTGAATATTTCTCTCTCGTTTCAACTGGCCCGTAGTCTTCATTCCTCGCCACTGATTCTTCTCCGAGGCTGGCAGGAGCAACGACGTCACCGGATTGTAGAAGGGCGGCACGTCGACTCTACACCACGTTTTGCAAAAGACTATGTCGCTCAGCATGATCTTGTCTTCGAACGTGGCGCGGAAGCAACCCTCCGGTTTGGCTTCAGCCTTCTTGATCTGACCGCGAATACCTGAAACAGTCTTGATCCGGGCGCCCTGGAACTTTGCGACCTCGAGGGCACTGTTGAACATGTCTTTGATAAACGCGGTCTTGCGCTGAATCTTCAAGGGCACACCGGTAATCTTGAGTTTCTTCACCACCCGTGTACTCTTGTCCATCTCCACGATCGAGCCGGTCGCCGCGATGCGAAAATTCGCTTCCCTATTCGCAACATCCTGTATCGCCAAAATTCCAGTATTCTGCGGAGTGATTGGGCCCCAAAAGTGGACCATACACGCCACATGCTCCGGCGTGTACTTTAACATTCGGTGGCGCAGATTGTCCTCCAGTTTCGAGTAGATCGGCAACGATTGGAATCTACGCCAGCCTACGGAGAATATGAGCGGATCGCGACTCTTCAGGATCTTCGGGTACCATCGGTGCTTCTTCATCCGCGCTTGCACGTAGCCGATGTTCTCTTCGCCGTGCAACAGGCCGCCGACGATGATTGGATACGTTGGGTCCAGATTCGTGATCAGTTCGCACGGCACCGCCTCGAGCTCTAAACGTACATACATGCCGGGACGGTAACCTTCCAGCTGTACTCTGACATCGTCGTCAAGCCCTTCGAACTCGGACTTGTTGATGCCCGCCTGCCTTTCCACCTCGGCTTTTAGCTCGTCGTAGTACGTTGTCTTTTCCGTATCGTCATATTCCGCGTCAAACTGCTCCTTCAGCTTCTTCTTCTTCTCCAGAAGCTTCTTCTTTTCTTCCGTTTGTTCCGCCGATGACTCTTTGGGAGTTGCGTCTTCCCCTTTGTGCTTCTCTCCGGTCTCCAGATCCTCGAAATCACCGTAAAGATCTTCGTTGTCTAGCTTCAAAAGCTCCTCGGCATCCTCCGATTCCTTCCACTTACCCGTCACGAAACGGTTGATTATTAGCGCCTTATTCTCCTCTAGCAGCCAATCGCACGGGCTCTCCGTCGAAAAGAAAACGGACTCTTCCTGATCCCGCAACTCTCGCTCCTGTATCTTCTGCTTTTGCTGCTCTTGAGCTACTCGGAATATCCCGCCTATATCTTCCTCAGCTTTCTTGTTCTCCAACTCCTCTTTCTTCTCTTCTGTCAGATTCGCGCTCTTGTCAAATACGCCGTAAACCATCTTCATCAGATTTTTGTTGCTCTGTTGGCGATTGACGAACGCTTCTCTCGCTTTCTCAGCTAAATTTCTCTTCCACTTAAACTCGTCCGCGACTTCTTCCTCGCTCTCGTCCATTTCAATGTCATCCTTTTCTTCTTCTTCTTCATCGTCTTCTTCGAATGCATCTTCCTCGAAGTCGCTAGTCCGATCGTCCATCTCTAATCCCGCGCGCGAGTCTTCGTCGCTGAGCTCATCAAAACTTTCATCATCATTAGTCTGTTGCGAGTCTTTTTTAGTTGATTCTAGAAAATTCAGTGCTTCTGAAACCTTACTCTTTATCAATCGGTCTGATTCCTTACTCAGGGAATGATATACATCTGTATTTTCTTGCAAAACATTCTTCTTATCGCTTGTTAATTCAGATTTATCGAGATTGGCATTTTCAATAGTTGCATTAATCGAAGTTTTCCTTTTTTTCTTCTTTCTTATATTGCCTTCTACATTACTTTTTCTCTTAACGCCTTTTTCATTTGGTTCTTCCGAAATTTCCTCATCTTCATCGTCATCACTTGATTCATCTTCATCTTCATCATTTTCATTCATTTCATCACCATCGTTATCATAATCATCTTCATTTTCATGTTTCGCTTGATCATTATCATCATTTTTGTCCAGAACATTTTCTGATCCCTCATTTGCTTTATCGTTGAATATTACTCTCCGTCGAATCCTTTCATTATCCGTCACCAATTCACCCATGTAAGGAGCCATGCTTTCATTCACGTCCTCTGACTTTATCGGCGCGGCGTCACTGAACAACTGTAGTTCGCTGTGTTGCAATTTCTGGTCAAGCGTTTCCTGCGTATCCATTAGAGCGCTCGCCAGTCCTGTATCTTCGTCTTTATAGGAATGGCTTCCGCCCAATTCTACATATACTGCGTCCTTGTCGTAAACTATGCCACCGACGCCGGAAAATGGCGCATAAATCAGTCGTTCCTTCTCCACTAAAGCTCGCTTCTTTATCTGCTCTGGAAGTGGACAGGGATCCGGTAGAAAATTCACGTCCTTGATTTTCATATCTCCGCAGCCTGGTATATGAATGGACGAGTCTTTGTTCAAAGGAATTCCTCTGACGTATCTAGAAGCAAATATCATGAATTAATTAAAAAAGAAAATGTATATATATATATATATTTAAAATTTTAATAATATAAAAGTTACTTTAAAAATGGGTTTCAGATACAAGCGAAAGGTAACTTAAAATCAAAGATTCAAATTATCTTTACACATACCCGTACAAACTAACAGTTCTATCAACTTTTTGATTCTTCCTAATCAACTCTGGCGATGTCAAATCCTCTATTCTGTCGGCAAGTATATAGGGATGAGTGGTGCGCCAAGCTAATGGTCTAAATTTCATAACCGATATGAAGCGTGCCAAGTTCTTTATCTCTGTACGAAGATACTCATCGTGCAGCAATCCAGAGAGGTGGAACAATTTTGCACCGGCGTACACCTCTGTCCAGAAGCGGTGCTTCAGCGTCTTCTTGATCTTCCTCATCTGTGTCGCATTCTTTATCAAATCTAGGTGAGTGAGGACACCCATTATTCTCGGCATGCCGTGCACGTGACACATATTTAGAAACTCAAATATCTCCATTTCAAATCCGTAGGAGGCGTCTATCAGCAGGAGAGCCAAGTCCGCAACCTTGGCGAGATCGATCATGCAGTTCACATCGTTGTTGCATTCTATGAACGTGATTCTTTGTTTCTTGCTGGACACGACGGTGACCGGGCCACGTATATTGGTCAAGGGTTGTTTGACGTAACTCTTAATCAAGCATTGAATGACCAGCGACTTTCCCACTTTCGGTGGACCTACCACTGCCACCAGGATTGGCGGCGGCTCCAAGGGTGTTCTGTCAACTAAGGGTATGTGCTGCTTCTTTGTCTCGATATCTTGCTTGCGCCTGAACCTCCTCTCCGCTTTAATCGCGGAGTTGAAGGTGAACGCTTTCGGATTTCTCGGCTTATTCGACGTCGAGTCCTGCTTCTTCTTGGCCTTTTTCTTTTCTGCCTTGCGGCCCGCATTGCGATCTCTGTGACTCTTGTGCTTTACTTGGTCGTCATCCATTGTTCTTTCTATAAGACGTTTCTTCCAACTCGAAGAAATTACTTAGCACATGTTCATTTAAATAATTATCAACTCAATTTTAGGTTATGTTATCTCGTTCACGTGCGCCATAAACAAGACTTTCGAAAGTTGTCGAGACTGTCCCTAGAAAGCTTAAAGCTATGACTATACGAATATGAGAGAGCCAATAGACTATACATTTTTTAGAAATGTTTCCAAGTAAAATGGTTTGTTTTTCTTTTGGACAATTTGCGCAAAAATTAAATAATTTAAATCATTATGCCAAATTCTTTTATATTATTTGTTTAATCGATAAATAAACAGAATTTGGGAAACTTCACATATATAAAATCCAAGATAAATACAAGCGATCGAAATATCGAAATATCGCTTTATCGATAAATCGAATCGACTTTGGAATGTCCCTAGAATCGATCATTGGTTACGGAAACGTCGGTTAGGGGGCGCGACTAGTAACATCGCCGTTCGAAGGACGACTCGGCGATGACGGCAGATCCGTCGAAGAGGGAGGGGAGGTAGGGGGCGGGCGGGGCGGAGAGGAGAGGAGGGTGGCAGCAGCACGACCGGCGTTTCAGAGCCGCGTATCGGTAGTCGTGAGACGAGGCAGTCGGTGACGGGTTGCGGTCGTCTAGTGTGGCGTAGTGTGAACAGTTTCGGTCGCCTCCTTCCCCCCCTTGTGTTCAAAAATGAGCTGGCAGGATTACGTTGATAAGCAGTTGCTCGCGTCTAGATGTGTTACCAAAGCGGCGATCGCCGGACACGATGGCAACGTGTGGGCGAAATCCGAGGGCTTCGAAGTGAGTAGAAAAAAAACTTCCAAAAGAGAATCCTCCGAGAAACGCGCGCGCGTGAGCGAGAGAGAAAGAGAGAGTGAATGGGAAATAGCCGAGGAGCGAGAACGAGAGAGAGAAAGAGAGAGAGAGATAATACGTATGTATGCGTGTGTGAGAGAGAGAGAGAGAGAGAGAGAGAGAGAGAGAGAGAGAGAGAGAGAGAGAGAGAGAGAGAGAGAGAGAGAGAGAGAGAGAGAGAGAGAGAGAGAAGAGAGTGACGGGGCGGATAAGAACGCAGGGAGAAGCAGCACACAGCCGGTAGCACGCCCCCTCGATAAAAGGGAAAGTGCGCCGAGTAAAGAGAGCCCTCCGATTACACGAGTAAAACGCGCTTTGTCGACGCGAGAGAAAGAGAGAGAGAGAGAGCGAGAGAGAGAGAGAGAAAGAGAGCGAAAGCGCGAGGACAATGAGAGAGCGAGAAGGAAGGAAGGAAGGAAGGAGAAAGAAAGAAAGAAAGAAAGAGAGAGAGAGGACAGATGCTCCGGCGAGATCTTCCGCGCGGCTCGCCCGAGCCTTCCTTCGTGCTCCTTGTATACGAACCGGTTCGAGCGAGCGTCGCGGCATGTCGTCCTCTCCGAACTTTCTAACCCCGAAATACAAGTGCCACGTAGACGTATCCGATTCGCCAGCCGGCCGGCCGGCCGGTCGGTCGCGACCATCGCGTCATCGTCGTCGGCCTCCGCGGGAGATGACGACGACGACGACGACGGATGATAGGGTCGCACGCTCTCGGGGACGGCGGACATGTTTCGTTCTAACCGGCTAGCTCTGTCTCTCTCTCCCTCTTTCTCTCCCTCTTGCGGCTTTACGATCCCCGGAGGTACGCGACGAATCGATCGACTCCGATGTCAAGTGCACGCAAACGAGTGCCCTCGTCGGCGAGACGATCTCGACGAGGGCACCCGGGGCGTGCTCAAGTAAAGTCGCGTGAGTAAGTAAAGTCATTCGCCGGCGGAGAATCGATTTACTTATGTATCTCGCGCACGCTTCATATAGGGTGTGGCAATATAGGTGTTCGCTGAAAAGAAAAATCCTCCCGTCTTCGAGTTACGCGCGGCGCTTCGAAAAATCCGGCGCGGATGATTTCAGGGAGCCGGAGATATAGGTGCAGGAACACGTACGGGAAAAAAAAACACGAAGAACGTTAGGGAACGATCTCCCCTCGTCGAGAAGCGAGAGATGTGGGCTTTTTTGGCTCATTTGTACTGTTTACGCGGCGCCGCCGAGGCTCCTCGAATTCCTCGAAATTTCGAGTATGTAACGCGCTCTCTCTCTTCTTTCTCTCTCGCGTGCCGCTTTCGCGTTCTCTCGAAATCTATACAACGGCTTTTTCGGCGGCGGCGGTCGCGACGCTTAACATGGCCGCCTTCTATCTTCTATCAACGCGCCGGGCACGTTGCGCTGTCGCATCATCGCCCGACGTGGAAATGGTGGTCCATTGTCTGCGATCACGACGGTCCTTCTTAATCGACGGGCCGGCGATCGCGTCGACGCGTGTCGCGAGTCCGCGAGGACTTCCGGCGAGAGCGAGCATCCGTTCCAGCCGGACGAATCGAATTTTTTAGGTTAGTCTGAGCGACGAGCGCACGTAGGCGCGCAAGAAAGAGAGAGAGAGAGAGAGAGAGTGAGAGAGAGGTTTTGACGCGAGTGGGACGATCTTTCTGTCTCTCTCTCGCAATCACCGATGTGCGTTTCGTCACTATCCGGCTAATAATACTTTTCGAATATCACGAAATATTACATTATATCGTCGAGTTGATGATACTATTTGTTCGAGTCGTCTTTATCCTGCCCGAGAGCTAAAATCGAACACTAATCGGAGTTGAATTAATCACTTGTCTGTCGCACATATGTTTCATTACGTGCTTTGCCGGTTTGTAACAATAATAAGAGTCTGTGAAAAACGTGTGATAAAAGTTTATTATGAGTCTGTTAATCTGCTTTTGATAATAGCCAGAGTCGACATTCTTTCTCAAAGAGATACATTTTTGTCTTTGAAAAAAATATATACATGATATTTCATTTCATACTCGATTATGTACTCAATTTTAATTAGCTGCAAAATAAAAAAAATTGCCCGGCTGTTAGAATTTTTCCTGACTTTAAGATTAATTTTAATCTTAAAAGTTGATATATGTGTGTATATATATTAATTAAGATTTTTGACGTTTCTTAGATATTGCATTTTTCACTCATTAACTTTTATGAAACAATCGCACATTTTTTGATTATTCAATTAATAAAATATCGAAATATCTATTAAATATCGCGAATAAATATACAATAATTAATTATGATGTTTAATCGATAGTTTATTAATATTTTCAATATTAAAAAAAAATGTTTTCCTAGTAAATCGTTATCTCTTTGCATGTAATATGTATATTATTTAATGCAGTTTATGTGATCAAACAATTTTTATAATTTTCTATTTCAAGAGACATTTTATGCAATTGCAAATCGTCGATTCTTGTCGACGAAAAAATAAATATTTTCTATAGAAAGTCCAGAAATTCTCTTTGAATCTTTCTTCAAAGAAAACAAATCTTTGATAGCTATAATTTGCACGATGATGTTTCGCGCTTCTTCAATTCACGAGACTAATAATATCGGTGATTACAGGAGAAACATGGCACATTACGAGACGTCGTGCGAAACCGATATGTCGAATCTAAAAGCGCCGAAGAGATCACGTGTGAAGAGACATTTTTGCGTCGTTTAAACGTTTCTTGGAACGATAACGTGTGTTTTTCCTAATATTTTGCTCGGATCTCTATCTCATTGTCGCACAACGAGGTCGGTTCTTTACAGGGAAAAAGAGAAAAAGAAAAAAAAAAAAGTGTTTCTTCTTCGTGGTCTCTTCAAGAATCGCAGGGAAATCCGCAATTGTGATCGACGCGCCCTCCGCGTTGCACTTTTCGAAACTCGTCGCGAATCGCTGTCGGTAAACCTGTCAGTGAAATGTGATCGCGAAAGACTCAGAAACCGCTTCTCGCGAATTGACATTGAAACCGGTTCGGATCTCGACCCGTGACACCCCGACACGCGGAAGCGAATGATGTCCACGTTTGTCACAATGGAAGCGAAACTGGAAGCGATTGTTGAATCGTTGAATGTTGATGGATAGGATTAAGGGGAAAGAGGATTAAGGAAATTTCTTTTGGCGACTTCAGAAACGTGGTAAGAGTACACACAGAGGAGGAAAAATCATTATTTTGACATTATTTTGATGTAGTTTGACATCAAAATGTCATCAGAACGAATGCTTTTGTTATACCTGGAGAGATAAGAAAATATATCTTATCAGCTAGACAATTTTAAAAAGATTAATATGGAATGTTAATTTATAGGAAACACAGAGTTCTAATTATGATAATTGTGACGTTGACAATTTGAAAATAAAGATATGTCATTCTCTTCTAATTAAATCTATTTCAAAACTTTCATCATTTAACATAAAAAATTTAAGGATATTTATTTCTTGTAATTTTTGACAATGTATTAATGCTTTATATTACAATTTGGAAAAAATCAGATTAAATTATAAAAAAAGCTATCTTTAAATAATTTATTATATTTAATTTATTATAATAAATAATTAAATATATTAAATATATTAGAACTTAACTTTTAAAAGGAATTTATTGCAAAGATTAAAGTTAAAATTTTTGTGGAAAGATAATTTGAAAAGAAATTAGACATTTTTTCAAATCTAAAAATACATATAAATATATATATATATATATATATATATATAATATTAAAAAATATATATAACGTTTATCAATTTTAACATTGGAATTGTATTCAACGGGACCTGAAAGATTTTTAAGTATAAATGAAAGAATTGAAGAATGTTCATAATTTTCAGTTACTTAATTATAACTTTTTCCCGCGATATTAAATTTTTTAAAAATGTTAATCTTTACAATAAATTTACTTAAAAGTTTTAACTATTCATTTTGGAATGAAAACTAAAATTTTTCTAACACATGCTGTGATTGTGTAGTACTGTAAAATACATTAAAATCATTTTCTTTTATAACTTTAATCTCAAATTGCTTAAAGTTATGAAATGAACATTTTGGAAATCGCGAAAATGTATTCAGCATTAAAAAATACGTGTTTAGGTTTGAAAAAAAGAGTGATTTCTTTTCGAATTCTCTTGTAAAAGGATATTCTTTTCTTCATCTTGTTTTTCTTATCGAGAGATCTTT
Organism: Prenolepis imparis; assembly: GCF_030444845.1. Lineage (NCBI taxonomy): Eukaryota > Metazoa > Arthropoda > Insecta > Hymenoptera > Formicidae > Prenolepis > Prenolepis imparis. The sequence goes on from NW_028141165.1 coordinate 1,729,922, forward strand.
CTCTGGCTTTCTCGTTAGAGTTAATTGATTTATATGTATTTAATTGATTCGCCCCGAAACAATTAAATTGTTTCGGGGCGAAACAATTAAATCTATTAGCATCAAAACTGAAGAAAGAAAAGAAGAGAATCACATTAAAAGCTCGAGATTAAATCTAATTGCTTACATAGGAAAAATTTTAGAAAATATATTAAAAAATTATCTAGTAGCGCTAAATTAGATTAGAAACGGGTAGAGAATCTCAAAACTTTCGTTGAGTAGAATAGAACAGAGAGAAAGAAAGACAGTAGAGGAGTTTTTTAAGCGGAAATGGTCACAGAACAAGTCGATTAGATTAGGATAGGTTAGGAGTGTGCGGTCACACATGGCTACTCGAAAGAGTCATGGCTAGACGAGAGAGATCGGGAGAGATAAGGCCGCAGCTGCCTCGCGCGCACTTTCCGGTCGCAAAAATGGCGATGCCGGCCGGCCGGCCGGCAAAACCTCTCGCAGTGCTGTGTCGCGAAATCGGGTGCATCGAGAGCATCAATTCGGGACAAGGCCTTCGCCGAGATGGGATATAAATTAACGCTCCTTATAGGACGTAAACGCGACGCGCTGAAATCACTTCTTCGCGAAAAAAATGACCGTGTGCCTTTTCGCGTCTTGAAACTAAGAACATTCATAATAACGAAGGAGAATAAGTATTTATTTTATTATGCAGTAAGTTTCGTTGTCTGTAGTTTTTTTTTTAATTATATATAGAAATATATAGCGTGCATTTTTTAAAAATATATATATCATTTATTTATTTATTACATCTTTTTAAAAAAAATCTGAGAAACTGTACTCGTAATTTTACCCGAAAGATAAATTAAAATATAATAAGTTGAAATTATTTATTTTATTATAATTTATATTATCATATTATAATTATAATTTTAAAAAATTATAAAATAAATTGAAATGAATTAAACTTTTACTTTGATCGATTCAAACAATGACATTTTATTGCATTATAGAGTTCATATTCAAAAATGATAAAATTGATCAATTAGATGCTTCTGCATCGATAATTTTGATTATGAATAATTCTGTTTGAAAAAAATAAAAAATGATTACTTTTATCCATGCTTAATATAAGATCATAGGAATATATGTTACATTTATCTCGCGATTATTCTCTGAAGGATATTCTACAAAGTTATAGTTTCTTTCTCATCATGTTAATTATCGGTGTTAATTATCATAATTAATTTCCACGACTGACGAGAGCGTTTGTTAATCCGGCTTCGTATAAAACCAGTCCAACCCGGATCGACGAATCTTTAACCTTTTAGCAGCGAGAAATGTTCTCTTAAAACTTTTGCAACCGCGTGACACCCTGTCCAGATTTATTTTCTATCAATCAGTATAAAATGAGCATTACTATCAGACTATTAGCTAGCTTGTTTATAAGCATGTTGAAAAAAAAAAAAATTTATTTGTGTATAATTCATTCGTAAAATATTTTTGTAATCTTATCGCGTTTAAATGAACTCGTACGCGGACTTAATCTCAATGTTTGTGGTCGAAGGGTTAAACCAGAATATGTGTGAAACATTAGCTTCGACCGAGTGATTCATTCCTCTCAGGGCCGTACCACGTCGGAAGGTGGGCCTCTGTCACCCATCTCGGGGTCTTATCGTGACTCACACGCCTGGTTTAGCATTCTCAAACCGTCTCAAATCGATACGCCAGAGGGGAGACACTATTCTCGTTCAGCCCGACGAGAATATCTCTCAAGTCCGTTTGTCGCTAAATATAAGTAGCGTGAAACGAGTCGCGGAATTTTGTTTAGCGACTCGTCTTCGTGATCATGCAAGTTGCTGCGGAGACAGCTTGTCGCAGTTCGATGACTCCGAGCGAATTGTTCTCGGAGTGTCGAAGGTCGAACGGTTCTCGATCGCGAATGCAAATGTTAAGGTGTGAATCCCCGAGTGCGACTGCAAGTATTATTCTTCTTTTTTCAGTCCCGCGTTTAAAGCGAGCTTAATCTCTTCTTTCATTCGTACACTGAAAATAAATTGTTAACTTGACTAAACCGTTTAACTAAATAATATTTTGTTAACTGAACATATAAAAATATTTAAATTAAATATAACATATTAAATCTAACAAAACGTGTATTTGACTTAAATACTAATATATATGTCCAATTAACAAAATAGTAATTTAGTTGAACGGTCGAGTTAACAAATTTTTTTTCAGTGTACACATTTTCGAAAATTCATCAAAAGATGACTCTAAAATGCAATAATGCAATTTAATATCGAGCGATTATAATAAAATTTTGAAAAAATCATGACAAACCAGAATGGCAGATTTAGATTTATGTTCTTTTTATCTTTCTTTTTTGGCATATTTTTGTAATATCTGAATAATGAATCACGCGCATTTAAAGTGTCGTACTCATTGTTCGAAATCTTTTGTAATTTCACGAGAGAATAATGAAATATGCACGAACGGTATCGTGATTGCGGAGCAACACGAGAAACATGCTAGGAGTTAACCAGAAAGCGGACATTATTTTCCCGCCAACGCGTAACAGGATAAGATACTCTCCTCGACGCGTACTTTATCGCGCCGCCGATAAATGTGGGGCGAGCTTTTTTTCCGTTATCGGTATAACGCGAGCCAAGGAAAAACGTAATCACGTAATTCTGACTCATAAACGTTATGCCAAGCAGACGATAATAAGTAGCATTAAGAAGGAATTAAACACACCTCGCGAGGAAGAACAAGAGACAGATTCTGTATTATGCAAAAATTGTAAAAATTATATCAGAGATAAGAAAACTAAAAAGAAGACACTAGAGATTTATTTTCACACATTACACGTTAAGGCTCCTGGGTGCTCACCGCGGCCATATTGGATTGTGACGTCAGAGGCGAGAAAGCACACGCTGAAAATTCTTAGATGCCATTTTTGAATGAAAAGATATTTCGATTAAACAGCACTTCAGATGGCTTTAGCACACTCTTAAAAAACCCCGAAAACTATCTTTTTCCCTTTATAATCAATCAACATCTATAAAATGATCGAGATATCAGACTTTGACATGCGGAATGACTGCGCATGTGCAAAGACCAGACGGACTGGGCTTCATAATATTACATTTTACAGCTGTTGATTGATTATAAAGGGGAAAGGATAGTTTTCGGGGTTTTTTAAGAGTGTGCTAAAGCCATCTGAAGTGCTGTTTTATCGAAATATTTTTTTATTTCGAAATGGCATCTAAGAAATTTTAGCGTGTGTTTTCTCGCCTCTGACGTCACGATTTCGACATGGTCGGAAAGGAGCCAGGAGCCTTAAGAGAGTCCTCGTGAGGATAACGAGAGATGACCTCCTTTCTGACAGTATTGTGAGAGCGAGAAGTGCAAAAGTTGAAACGGTCTCTCTCGATTAATCCCATGTCGATTCAAGTTATATACAGAATAATAGATAATAAAAAGGGCCAATAAAAGGCAAACGCAAGATAAAGGATTCGATAAAAAACTCTTAAATAATTTAGGCAACACATTTATTAATTAATATAGTAATATTTATATTTAATTTTTAAATTAAATCTCTTATTAGCCCTTTTTATCACTTATTGACATATTCAAAGCCTTTTTTATTTTATATATAAATATCGCGGACAAGAGTTTTACGAATTTCAATTCATTCCTTAACGAAAAAAACTTGTCTTACCTATTTTAATTATTAAACAATCTCATGTATTTATATATATGTATATAGACAGAGAGAGCTTATTGTTAGCGATAAATCAATATTTCGCGAAAGCAGGTTCCGTTATGTGAAATTGACCGAAGTATAAAGCGCTGTTAGTTGTCGAGGTAGAGAATATAACTTGGATAGGATTTTGTCAATATATGTCCGATTTTTGCGAGACGTGTTTTGCATTTCACGTTTCGACTGAGGGGACGAGAGTATTTAAACGTGACATTTCGGCGGAAATAGCGACCGAGGGACGCACAAAGTTAGCCTCGGGCGGATGAGCGTGAGAAAGATGTCTTTGCGTACATACAAAGACGCTCGTAATCGGATGCACTTATAATTCAAGGCCGTCTTAGATCATCCCGGATTAAACTGCAACGCGCCACCGACATTTAGGCGTGCATCGATCCGCTTTCACGGACGCTATCCGTCTACGTCACTCTTTGCCGAGAGAGAATAGCTCTCTTGAAAGTCTCTCGTGAAGAAGAATAGCTTCCCGCTCTTTACAAGGAAGAAAAGAGACGCTCATTTACGTCAGAATTTATCGAGTTCCTCCTCCTTCCCTCCTCCGTGTGAAAAAGAAATCCATTTTCTAAATTCATGACTGAAAATTTGAAGAAAGTTCGAGTTCAGCTTTTGCTGCGAGCGAGAGAAACTCGTTAAGGCTCCTGGCTCCTTTCCGACCATGTCCAAATCGTGACGTCAGAAGCGAGAAAATACACGCTAAAATTTCTTAGATGCCATTTCGAAATAAAAAAATATTTCGATGAAACAGCATTTCAGATGGCTTTAGCACACTCTTAAAAAACCCCGAAAACTATCCTTTCCCCTTTATAATCAATCAATAGCTGTAAAATGTAATATTATGAAGTCCAGTCCGTCTGGTCTTTGCACATGCGCAGTCATTCCGCATGTCAAAGTCTGATATCTCGATCATTTTACAGATGTTGATTGATTATAAAGGGAAAAGGATAGTTTTCAGGGGTTTTTAAGAGTGTGCTAAAGCCATCTGAAGTGCTGTTTAATCGAAATATCTTTTCATTAAAAAATGGCATCTAAGAATTTTCAGCGTGTGCTTTCTCGCCTCTGACGTCACAATCCAATATGGCCGCGGTGAGCACCCAGGAGCCTTAAGATGTTAGCTTGGACAGGATTTTAAGAATTCGTGTAACTCGTGACTGCAATAATACGATCGATGCGAATTATGCGGCTCTTAGCGTTCATTATTTCCATATCAGCTGATCTGTCAAATACGAAGGGAATTAAAGGAGCAATTGAGATTTTCAGACACTTGGCTTTGAAATCTGTAATCTTTCTCGGATCTATCGCGCGTATATATTTCGACTCGTTTTCGAGAAATCCATCCTATAGAAGAACGTGATGGTTTTCTCAATGTCTCCTTTATCGCATTTGTCGGCATGAATAAAGGAGCAAATTCTTCTATACAAAGTCGGGTGCCAGAGAGCTGTGCGTCGCTTCAATAGTAAATTCTTAGAATTCGCAGACAATCTCTTCGTAATAGGGAAAAAAAACACCATTGTTGCGGAAGTTTAATGTTTCATATTAATTATTTCGACGACGATAAAACTTTAAAGTTTATTCACAGATAAAAATAATATTCGAAATACAATCGTAGCTTCACAAGCATCGGTATATTCATCCTTTTATTAAGATGATGTATTAACTGTTCCAGTTTCGACATATATTTCACGAATCATCCTACATTTCTAAATTATTTATAATAAGAATTATTTTCTATTAACCTGGAAAAAAAACTCGACATCTAAGTTGTAAGTAGTCGATCTGTCAGGCACGATTCTTTAGCATGATAACATTGTTAACAATAATTTCATGACTAGATGAAGCACAGACGATTATGATAATTCAACGATAAATAATCGCGAGATATTTCTATTATTTGCTCGTGTGCAAATTAATGATGCATAAATCTTACGTGTATCGGAAAAGAAAAAAAGCGCAGAAGGTATCGACAATGTTGCTATGCTTCTTGACACGTGTGAAAAATAGATTAGCATGTAGGATTTTCGCGAAACTCATTTGACATTTGACACGTATCTTTTCTCGAATATAGCGAGTATATTACAAGTAAACTTTGAACTTTTCACGGAAATATAGGATATATTTCATTTTCGCAAATAGGAAATGTCGCATTGATGATAGAAGGGAAGAGGAAGGGGGAGGAGAGAGATGGAAAGAGATGACGTTGGTTTTGATTGCTCTTATGAAAACTTTATATAGTGATGTCATCCGTATGCATGGACGATATTGCACTTTTCGTATCTCGAGATCCTCGCGGATGATCTTGAGACACTTCAGATCTCGGCTTTAATTTTTTCATTAAAATTACAATTTATTCAGTCGCGAAATAATTTCGCGATTATTCAAAATCAAAAGTTTTCATTTTAATATTTTATTTTAAAAATAATATTTATGTCTTCTGTAATCATGGAAGTGAGATGGAAACGATTTGATTGAACGGCTTGTATCGAATAATGAAGCATTCTTGATCAAACAACACGTGCAGATATTTATTTATGCATTTTCAAGGTTCGGGAGCATCTGTGCGAGAATAAAATAGAATGCAGCGTTTCTCTAAATGCTAGGCTCCAATACAGATTCACTCTCGTGTATGTGTGTGTGTGTATCTAGCATGAATGACGAGAGACGATCGTTTGTTTGCGAAGCGCTGTATCTGGTGTGCTTGCTCTCGCGTAATCAAGATTCAACATGTTTGCAGTGATATAAGAATAGATAAGCGTGATGTACGCGTATTTTACTAATAAATAAAATCAGCAAAGAACAGCTGATTTTATCGCACTATCTCTCTTTCAATTCATTTTCTTCGTTGAGGAATTTTTGACAATTTTACTAAGGAAAACATAAATTTTCAATTTTTTCACGAGTATAATTTTTAAATTAATTTTTATATAAGAGGACAATTTTTATATATTAATTTTGCATAACATTTTTACGATTAATTTTGAGAAATAACAGATTTTTATTCGAAAAATGCGTGTCTCATTTTTAAATCAAGGAACCTTTATTCTAAGCTTAACGAATACTGACACCGTCGCAATCTCTATAATAATATAATAATAATAATATAATATTCTCTTATATATGACACGGATGTGGTCGTGGTTTCCGGGATTTACATTTCTCACAAAAGTTTAAGCGCGTTATTACTGTCACTGTGCTGTCACTGATAATAAGAGGCTTTTCTCTCTCTATTTCCAGGTAAGTAAAGAAGAGCTCGCGAAATTAGTGCAGAGCTTCGAGGAGCAGGACATCCTGACGTCGTCGGGCGTTACCTTAGCCGGCAGCAGGTACATCTACCTGTCGGGCACGGACCGTGTGATAAGGGCAAAACTGGGCAAAATCGGCGTGCACTGCATGAAGACGACGCAGGCCGTAGTTGTCTCCCTATACGAGGACCCCATACAGCCTCAACAGGCCGCATCTGTCGTTGAAAAACTGGGCGAGTACCTCGTGTCCTGCGGCTATTAGGTCAGTATGATAATAAACGACATTTTCATCTTCGAAATATAAATCATTGCGATCGCAGCGTCTTGGATTTTTGTTATGTAAATCGATGGAAGAAGCTCTGTGCAGTTTTAAATTTGTAGAGATTTGTAGAGATTGCTTTCCGACAGACGGCGGAAACGCTTTAATCTACCTCTCCTTTAAATTCGCGCTCGTGGGAACTTTTCAATCTCGCTTGAATCTCGGACGAAAATTTTCGATCCTGTATTCGCGCTGCGTGTGCCTGACAATGAAATTTCATTAACTTTGCAAATACGTGGACGATGTTATGCTGCTGTAGAAGATATTTAGAAATTTAAACTGGATTAAAAACAACACGAATATTTTTAACAAATTAATAAGATGTTATACTATTATATATATTTTCAAGAGAATTATATCATCTTATATACTCTCAGATATATATTACATTATTATATTTTTATTATTATTTTATACTGAAGTATTATACACATATTATATACATATTATATTTAATTTTTCTATACAAATTTTTCATTATATATATTGGAATAATATATAAAAAATATATTTTTTATTATTTAGTATATATTTATATATTGATATTTTTGTATACAAATTTCATATCGAGTGAAATTCATTACTGTCAAATAATTTTTAATTCAGTTTCTCTATCGTCATCAGGATTTTCATTAGATTCTCGCGGTGGAAAATTTTACGGAATGCTCCAGACTTTATGAAATGCGAAGACTCGCCAGAGCAGCGATGTCTCCTTCGTAAAATTGGACAAAGTTTCGCGAGCTGTAACATATATACTGTATCCCGCTCAGTCACCGTCACTCCACGTATCCGCGTGCGAAATCGGGTGCCGGTTCGTGTCACTGATTAACGGAACCCTCCGTGTATATTCTCCGACTCTCCCTCGCATCGATTTAACCAACCCGGAGTTTCCCTCCCGCAGCCATCCGCCGAGCATTACGCGCTTATCATTATCGGCTTGTCACTCAATGGTGCGACGCGCACTCGCGAGAGAGACGACAGAGAGACGCCGCTATTGTGCGATTGTGCGCTCCGTTGCGTTTTCGCGCGTCTGTCAAGCTGCATAACTGCGGAAAACAGTCCTCTCCTTCTCCTCCTCGGGGAAAGGTCGTTGCCTCTTCGCGCTCGTCGTCTATACGTTCCTGTAATTCGCGTAAATTGCAATCGACAGCGTGCATTCGTTCGGAAAGAGAGTATATCCCTGAAACGACTAGACTTGAATTTTCCAGAGGACGTCAAGTTTATCGATTTACTGTGCGAAAGAGTAGTCTTAGTCTCGCAAAATCTTGTTATACTCATAATAAGATCCATTGCGGAATGCCAATCAAGTTTGCCGCAGCGGTATTTTGTCATAATTGCCCAGTTAGTGTCGATCTTCTGGGAAACTTATTGAGCTCCTGATAAGCATTCTCACGATTATAAACGTTGCTCGGGAATCTATATAAATTTATTTAATATTTATCACAAATGTATATAACATAATTATATAATTAATTAATATATAATTTATATAATTTTATTATATAATTATAATTAATTATTATAATATAATTCAGTACAATTAATTAATATACATTATAGACGAAAGATATATTTTCTTACATATGTCATCGGTCATCGTATCTGTCTACATAAAATTGTTTCGAGTTCCGCATATGTAGGACGAAAAAGATTATAACGCGGCATAAAAAATCGATTTTACCCGGTCATTTCTCGCGACGGGATTCAACATACGGTTGCACTTTGCCAGCGCTTTGTCAGCGCAGATTATTGCCACTCCGCTGTATATCGCGAATTCGAATACAAATCGGCAATACATATGCTTCGCTTGTATATGTAAACGAGTATATCGCATTCCGATAATCGAACACGACAAACGGCGAACAGCGTTATACGAAACCGAGAAAACAGCGCGCCCACTAATGAGACACGTATAACGAAATTTGAACAATTTAAATGACCGCTTAACGAGCTGTTTACTTTGCGATCTATTTTCCGCCGATAATTACCAAAGTACGAGCAGTATTTTCCGACGTTAAATATCTCGCTAATTAATCATCTTGGCTTACACGAGACTGAAAAAAAAAAGGTTCTCCAATAAGTCATCTCGTTTATCAATTGCGTAATTATTTTTGAATCTCCTATATATTCGTAGAAAAAAATAAAAATATATTCGTAAGAAAAAAAAATCGAAAGAGCCTCTATGGGCGAGTGACGTGGCGAATTTTCCACATCATCGTCGATTCGTCGCGAGAGGTTTCGAGCGACAAACAAATGATCTCGGTGACACGCGGAGTCCGAGAAACGCTTGGCTTTCCGCTCACGCGTGACTCGCGCGGATAATGCTCGGCGAGCCTTTTAGCTTGATATCAGCTCGTACCGCGATGACTAATCGCACTGCACTTGTGCATTCGCTTATTCAGTCGCGAGGTGGCATCGGATAAATATTTTCTCCTTTTCTTTTTTTTTTTTTTCATGAACAACGGAACTCTATATCACTTCCGTTCATGGATAATTGTTCGCTCGACATAATTGGCATTTTAAAATCATTTATTTGAAAAAAAAAGAATCTACAAAATATATAATTGAAACTCTGACATCAAAGTCCTGTGATAATATTGTCGCGTAGAGGAAAAAATTGATAAAAATCTGACGGATACCAATTGTATCTTGTCAAGCTAACGTTGGACTCTTTGTGTGTTTATCTTATCATTTCACACTCCGACATGATATAAATTAAATAGACTTTCTATGACTTTATGAAACTGTATATTTTTTCCCAGATTAATATAAGCCTTCTGTCAATGTACAATTTTTTACTTGTCCATCAATGTATGAGAGTATCCGGGGTACCAACTATTGTATTTTGTTTCGGACGGAGAAATGTTTCGTCACATTTGCATTTAAAGTTACTTTGGGTATCCGTTCATTGATAGAAGAGTTAAAGTTTCTTTTTTAATGTATATATATCTCTAATCTTTCTCAATTAATTAATTAGCATTGTGCGACGACGTCCGCAGCCGACTAACCTGCGTCGTAATCCTGCTTTCTGTTGCAGTAACCTCTGGGACCCAACACAAATATCTAATATTAATAATAAACGATATCGGTCGATTATTTTAATGAACAGCGAATGGAATGCGCCATTGCCGCACGAGTCGCGCCGGAACTGCCGCAAGCCCTGCCGCGCGACAACCCACGAATGAAGAACAGCAACAACATCAACATCTACAACAGCAACAACACACAGAACGACGACAGTAGTAGCAAACTACTTAACTACATTATACTGCTCCAGTCATTATTCTCTTCTCTTCGATTTCTGTTTCTTTTTTTTTTTTTTTGCTCTTCTGACGCGCAGAGAACGGGAAGAAAGAGCCACCACACGCACCGCGCGAATCCACGCACGCACCAACGTAAACAACGTACGTAAACAACGACGCACCCTTCTTCCTCTTCCCCCTCTCCCTTCTCTCACGCGTACGCAATCCAGTGTCCTTGCGCCCTTCTTGTACCCCTTTCCCGGAGCCCTTCTCTCAAACGATTCCAAACACGTATACGTACTTAAGCATCTACGTGTATAAGATCCTCGTAGGTGGTGCGTGACGGATGCGAGCGTCGGAGAAAACGCGGGAAAATGTATCGTATATATCGGCGCGAATATACCGATCGATACGCCGATATCACCCCGATGTCATTGTGCCACACACATACATACATACGCAGACACACATACATATATCTGCTCTCTATCTATTCCCCCCAAACTTCGCGGGCGAACGGCTGTGACGATGCGCGAGATCGCATCATCCGATGACGGAAAATCGACACGATCGGTACTGGAAAGCCGATAAATACTGTACGGAGATATTGTGACGTCACGCGCGATGACATTCGACCACGTGTCGTAGGGTTTGCGCGCGCGCAAAATTACGCGACAGAGAGAGAGAGAGAGAGAGAGAGAGAGAGAGAGAAAGAGCGCGATAGATTGCGATGAACGCGCTTGACGGATCTTTCATCTCTTCTGACTATTATTATATCTAGAAGATATTTACCATCGAAAAAAAAAAAAATAGATGGATTGTGAAGCGCGCGATTCGCAATTTGTCGCGCGACGAAAGCAACGAGCGGCTTTGGTCCTCCTCTACTTTTCATTCGGCTTCTTCTCCGGAGGGGAAGCGCGGTCGCTTCCGCGCGAGAGATTCTTCGGCTGTCGTTCTCGGGTTCGAGGAACGTGTCGCGGATCACGTGCGACGTACGCGGAAGCGACCCCGGCCTTTCTTATGTATCACACATACACACGTACTCAACACACACACACACCCGCTTCTCGTTCACGCACCCAGTTTCACGCGCGCACGAAGAGTATACATTGACGATCGATCGACGAATATCATCAGAGGGAGAGGAGAAGGAGAAGAAGAGAAAGAGAGAAAGTGCGAAAGAGAGATGAAGAGAGTGAAAGAGCGGAAAAGAGGAAAGAACGCGACAAGTCGAACTTTTTTGTGACCGTTTACGTGGTGTTTCGCTGACGGAAAAATAAAAAAATGATATACACACAGACACACACACACACACATACACGTATGAATTAAATATAAGAAGTAATGATAATAAATAATAATAAACTATTGTGTGTTAGGCTTACAGTCTTTTTCGTAGGGCACGAAAGGGTGAGCGCGCGGGCGAGAGAATGAGAGAAAAAGGGAGTAAAAGGTTTAGAGTGCTAGGGAAACTTGGTATAAGTTGAGAAAAAGAGAGAGAGAGAGAGAGAGAGAGAGCGAGTATAAGGAACATTTGGAACGAGAGCGAGGGAGAGAAAGGGACAGAGCGAATGAGAAGATGAAGAGTGAGAGAAAGAATGATTGATGATTGAAAAAATTGACGGAAAAACGAGTTGAGATTTTGAAACTGACGACGGCGCGGGATAATGGAGAAGAAGGCGAGAAGAAAAAAAGAGAGAGAAAAGTGAATGAGTGAGAGAGTAAGAGAGAAATGAATGAGAGGGAGAGAGAAAGTGAGAAAAAAGTGCGAAAGTATAATGATGGCGATAACGACGGCGGCGGCGATAATAACAATGATGATGATGATAATTGATGATAAAATGATGATGACAATGCGGGCGAGCATGCGGCAGCGGGTGATACGGCATGGATTGGCCGCAATCCTGGCCGCCTCCCCCATCCCCCCCAAGAATCGATACGGTCCTTTTAGCTATTTACTGTCTTTATTATTGCTATGTGTAAGAAGAATAAAACAAAATGGCGAACGATGTGTCATAAACTGCTGAGATTTTGATCGATGAAAAGGTGAGAAAGAGAGAAAGAGAGCGAGAGAGAGTAAGAGAGAAAAAGAGAGAGAAAGTCGCATAAAAAAAAGAAAACACATTCACACCGACATTTATAAACATGTACACACACACACGCACATGTACAGCCACATACATCTACGCGTGCATGCGAGAGTAATGTTTTTTACACAGCAGATGCATTCGCAGGTATATCGAACTATAGCGAGATTTCTCGAGGTCCAGCAAACGAGCCTAATTACGATTCTTTTATTGTGTCAACTTTCGAGAAGTTCGAGCAGAAGGGGGGGAAGAGGAATAGCGGCGTAATAAGTAAGCGAGATGAATAAATTCTTTTGGTTTATACATTTCGGTTATAAAGGCGTAGCCTCTAGTCTCTGGTCCCAATTATTAATTTCAATTATATACACGAGAATACTGAAATTAATAACTTCCTTATCAATGTTTCACAATTATTAAATATTTTCTATCTCACGCTGTTTTTTAATAAAAAACATTGATATAAAATATATATTTTAAAAATTATCTCCATACATATATATATGTATACAAATTTAATATACACAAAAATCAGCTGTTTCTGGAATTAGGGGAGAAAAGCTATTCTTTTCTCGTCTACCATTCCGTCGACAGAAGATGCACGATAGAATATATCGCTGGAAGCTCTTCGTACATCTCTGTCAGATAACGAGTTCATTATCATTTGCATATGCGAGGAAATCGGTCCCGATCGGGACTTTTATTATTCCGCGGTCCTCTTATCTTCGCGCGGTCGCGTCATCTTATCTTTCCTTTGTCGACTTCCGACTTCTCGGCCCCCTTCCGGGAGAGATTCTCCATCTACGGTTGACAAACAAAAAGCGAGAAACTCCATTCGTCGACTGCGCGAGAGAGAGAATCCATTTCCCGAGAAGGAAGAGGAGGATGAGGGATTTCTTCTCTCGTTCGCGCGAAAATCGGCGAATCGACGGTGTATCTGCGAATTTCTGTTGTGTATCAGTAGCGCGATAAAGTCATTCGATGCACGGTGAACAACCTTACACACACAGACGTATATATAATACACACACATACATATACATGTACACCCAGAGACATATACACACGATACCGCTACCAATTATTACTACTATTACTACTACTGCTACTATTATTACTATAATTGGTTGCTTGTCGATTCGTCTGACGCCAAGCAGCGGCCCAAACTACTATGTAACGATTTTTATTGATAACAAAGGAAGGAATAAACATTGAAGTAAAATAATTGTAATAAAAAAGAAAACACAAAAAAAAACGAAAAGAAGACAAAGTGATTCCTACATATGGATACTCGTATCACAATCTCGCTCTTCCGTGGCTCTACTTCCGCGTTTCTTCATGTTCTGCACGGGACGTACGGGATGTGGCGTGTGTTCTTTTCCTCTCGATCGACTTCAACTATCGATTCGTCGTCTCTTTTGGGAGAAAAAAAATTAAAAAGACGAAAAAACCGATATACTTTACCTTCGTTCAGCCCACGGTTTCTCGCAAGTTTTAATAGAAATTCATCTTCATTTTTATTATATTGTTTTCCACACTCGGTCTTTCGAAAAGCGATGGTCCGTCGAGAATTGACGAGGATGGCTCGTCCCTCACTGCCCATAATAGCTGTGCTAATGGAGCGTTACTCGTATATCAATAATAAGCTCGTATCTCTGCTATCGCCGTAAAAAGATTCTGCAGGACGTGGTCTTACCTTTGTTGTACGAGCGAATGAGAGAGCTCGTGCATTTTTTTTTATTGTCATATGTATTTTTTCATATATTTATTATCGAAATTCAACGACGATTCGCGATTATCCGGCGAGAGGAAAGGACCGCGGAAAGGGAGGCGCAGGAAGAAGGATACACTTGTACGCGGGGGGCGAGAGGAAAGAGACGAGGGAAAGAGAAGAAAGGAAAAGAAAGGGTCAACGAGCTACTACAGATGCGCGCCGGACAACTAGATGTAACTTTTGTAAAGCCGAAATACGTATATATATATATATATATATACATATATACTTTTTCTCGTAAGGATCTTTCGCATTACGTCGATGATGATGACGACGAGAACGACACACAACAACCGAACAAAAGCGAAATTGTGTTTAAGAGAATAATAAATTTGTATAAAGTGGTGCAAAAAAAGAGAAAAAGAATTAAGGCGTTTGATGTTTGCGTCTAAAATTGCGAGCGCTCTTGCGGATAATCAATGCGAAGTGTTGATGCGACCGGACTCTCGAAGCCTAATCAAGGTAAGTACGACATTCCAGTTTGTTTTCTCTCTAAAGAGATTTTTCTTGTAAACATTCGCATTTCATATTCTTTGAATAGAGAAATTATTTATGAGATTATTTACAAAAAACACTCCAGGATATTTTTTTAAAAATAAAATTACATTAAATTAACATTAAAATAATGAGACAAATTATACTATAAATATATAATATTAATATATATTATATATAAAATTATTGCGCGATATATGTTATTGTACAGTAAAATATATAGGAAATTAAAAATTTTCTCGTGAAACAGAAATTTAATATCTTTCTTTCTAGGCAGAAATGAGTATATCGACGGAAATTGCGGCGGACATTTCCGCGAAAGACTGCCGCATTTCCGCGTGAAACGATGGTTCACCGAGAGATGTTGGCTACGTCATTTCCTCTGTATATAGCAATATCGCTATAAATAGCTGAAAATGTCTCGAGACTTGAAAAAAAATTTTATTTGAGAAAGAGAGATGACCATAAAAATTGTATAAAGAAAAAATGTTATAATTTTATCGGATATTTCTATATATATTTAAAAAACTGTAACACTTTCTTCGATTTTTTTAACTCTCGGGAATAAATATTGATTTCATAGACATTTATTAAATCTCATGTGATATTTTTCTTCAGCAACGCGAGTCTATATCTAGAATGCTGCATCTCGCAGCGAGGAACGTCGCAAGAGTTCAATGATTTTTAAATGGTAGAGGATTAAGGATAAAGAGGATTAGTTGCACGTGCAATTTTGTTTCTCGTTTTAAGACATTGATCCTATTTTGCTCGCGTGACAGGTGATTTACCATCGTTTTATGTCATGACGTATAACGTCACATCAATGTATATTTAAAGTAATTTCGATATTTGAGAGATATTTAAAAACCTTTATTTTATAATATATTTTTAATTTTAATTTTATATTTATTTTATAATATTTTACTTATTAATTTTATTTATTAATTTTTTATTTTTTATATATACTTCAGCAAGATATATTTCAAAATCTTTTTTTATTAATTATATCCTTACTTTTAAAAATGTGTCTAAAATAAATATTTTTAAATATTTCTCTATTTCGAGAATTTGCGAAGCATCGAAAGATACGAATTAATCCAGACTCATTATTTTTACGTTGATTACATGTCGACATCGTGTCTCTGAATTATCTCTCGACTCGTACGCATTAATTACGATTCGTTACGCGGTCTCATCTGCATCCACGACGACGAAATGCAAATACTTATCGGTCATCGAAATGAATATATATATATATATACACAAGTGCAAAGGTACTCGAGAGGATAAGTCCGATCGTAATAAATTTATTGGCAACAATATTCGTGTGATCCGTCGTGCGCAAATAAAATAAATACACCATCATTTGGTTTTTTTTTAGTCTAAAAATGTCGAATATATTTTCTATATCCCGTCCCCTCTCGGGGCGGCGAGGAGAGGCGGGAGATAATAATATAATTCCGATAAACCTCGGCTTAATACAAATTCATCGGGGCAGTTATGTCATCGGCGACGTGACGTGATGCTCCGTTTCGGGCGCTCGATCCTCGTTGCCGATGTACATGTTGTTTCGCATTTCCAAGAGAGAAAGATTTTTTTTTCGCTTTGCCCTCCCCCTCTCACCCCTTCCCACGAAATATAACGTAAAGCGTATCCTACGATTTTTTTGTACTAGATTCCTCGACGATTTGTTCCGTCCCGTTACTCCTCCTCCACCTGTCGGTCCATCCGGAGCGAGGTGATCCTGTAAAGTCGTAAAGCCTCCCGTAAGGCTTTATACGAGACTCGCCAGAAATCTACTCTCCGAACTCGTCGCTTGGCTCATTTCAGAAAGAGTCTTTGTGTCAAAAATATTTTTCGGACATATTTTTACAAAATTAATATTAAATAAATGTAGGTCTCTCTTAAAGTTTCCACTTTGGCTGTAGAACGAGAAAAATGGAATGAATCATGTGTGATGGGAATGTTTTTTTTACGTATATTGAATATATATATTTCTTCTGTTTCTAGGAAAAAAAATTGAAATTTTTGTTGCGTGACGTTTCTTTCTAAAATGATTTTTCTGATGATCGATGTCGCGAAATCTCTCTTATTTTCTCTTCGGAATTTCGGTGAGGGAAAAGAGCGCCCGATAAGGGGAATCACACACACGTCGGGCATATAACATCATAGTTTTAAACACTATTGTAGCGCGATAGATGTGCGTCGTACGTAATGTAATTTTACATAGAGTTACATCGTAATCTAAATAATATGTAGGCGAGATAAATTACGAGAGAGCACGTATAATACAATATATTATATATATATATATATTTATATATAATATATATATATATTTATAGACTTTTCCTTATCGCGCGAACGTGTGTATTCTGTAATGTGTATGTTTTGCATGTGTATGTATGTAGGTGTATATGGAATTTCAAAATTTTATATATAACATAACGAGGACGCGCGCGAAGGTCTCCCCAATTTCTTGCGCACGCAATTGCATCTCGATAGCGATATCTTCGTTGCATGATACGCAGAGGTTTCTTCCCAGATGCGGACGGTGGTGCAGTCGAGTTCAGAGTTCTTTTCCGGAAGAGAGGTCTCCTCCTTCCGATGAAATCGCGCCGCGGATCAGCCTCGCCGAAGGAGATCGTCGAGGCGCAACGCGATCCTAAGTTGGAGTTACTTTCGCCGGGTCGCTTTGTAACACACGGATCAGGTAGTGTATCCTACGATCCGCGCGCCGACGCCCTTCTCGAAGGGAGAGAAACGTATTCCGTATACACAGGGTACGATGAAGAAAAAAAAATTGATTTTTATTTTATTTTCATTGTGATTTCCTTCTCTCTTCCCCTTACACATGACCGGTAAAAGATTTCATGCAGTCGTGGTTTTAATTCTATTTGCGACTTTTATTTTTAGGTATTAATCTCGAGTTTACAAATGTTACAGGATATTATATTAATATAATATATTTTATATTAATTAATATCATTATATTAATATAATAAATTTTATATTAATTAGTATCATATTATATTAATATAATATATTTTATATTAATTAATATCATATTATATTAATATAATATATATTAATATAATATATTTTATATTAATATAATATATTTTATATTAATTAATATCATATTATATTAATATAATATATTATAATTGATTATATCGAGAGGAAATCGCGTCCTTTCGGGATGGTGTCGGCGTGCGGATCCTCGCGTATAAGGCATGCGGTTTGGTGCTTAGCTACTACTTCTATTTATTCCGAGCCTGTGGATTCTTCTTATTCCTCTCGAAGGATCTTGACGCGGTGTCGTGTCTCCGCGCGAAAACCCTCATCGATTCTATATCTACGCTCGCGGAGAAAGACGGGTCTCTCTCTTTCTTTCTCTCTTCGTCGCGATTCATCCCGGCGCGTTTCCGAGCTCGTTTCCGTCATTGTGACGTGACGTGAAACAACGACGAGGATCGTGACGATCGTCTAACAGTGAAAGCGAAACGGCTATTTCGCGATGGCGAAATATTAGTCATCGCATTGTGATTCGTTTGCTATCCGACAGACGTGATATCTCGTCTCTATCGGTTAACATCGACGAAAGACTGCGATCTGCGATTCTGTCACGAGAGCATTTATTAAATTAATTTATATTTTCTTTTTTTTAATTTTATATAATTTTCATAAATAATATTATATTTTATATAATATAATTTACAAAAATATCAAATAATAGTGACGAAAGAAGTACGGAGTAAAATATTTGCGAGATTATTTTGAAGGAAAGAGCGCATCTTTTTTTTTCATTTGGAAAACGGATTCTCTCGCGAGAGCTCGATAGATCGCAGCAAGTATTCGGAGACGCTGCAGTCTCTAAGGATCGTATCTCAAACGTGATCTCGTTGATCGTGGTTACGTGGCTTCAATATGAAGCCGTTCGCTCGAGCAGCGTCTCGCAGATGACACCGGATCTCCTCTGCGGATGGTAGGGAGACGTTATTATACGCAGTGCAGCGTATTTTTTTTTTACGCCTTTATTACGTTACATATGTTACGATACGTTGGATTAACGGAGTACTAGCTTCCTAATCTTGGCACGAGAATAAACGTTCATTCAAGAACGAGATGACAGGTCGCTGCATCTATCTCGTTCTTGCATCTTTCAATTTCCTTTTGTACCAAGATTAAGCGTTCTGTACAAAGATTTACGAAAGATTGGGAGTGTCTTTGTTCTAATTCTATTTTTTATATCTATAATAGACTCTGTAATCTCTCGATTCGGTTATTTGATTAAAAAATATAAAACTTATTTAATTAAAAAAATTTATTCAGATATAGTGGTTGTGGTCAGATTCCAAATTTTCCATTCTTGATATCCATCATCCATTTCGAATTCTTCAAGGTCTAGTTCGACCTGATCTGACCTGCGAGACGCCGGCAGTGATGGGACAGACTTAATGGAAGCAGCGCGCGAGATCAGTTAACGCTCTTCGCAGTTTTACGCTTATCTAGATTACCTCTTTAGACTTATTTGGTAAAACGTCGACGGATGAACGACAAAGTTAATAGTCAGCCAACAGATTTGTACCTTGCCGTGACGGAATGCTCACGTTGAATGCCCATTTGTCTATTTTGCCGATCGAGGAACCTCGTTCGCCGTCGCGTACCGTTTCGAAAATGTATGTATTTCGCGATTAGTAAAGAGATTTTGTACAAAACGCATCGTCACGCAATTATCATCATCATCTCGCTTCTCTTTCTCCGCCATTAACGGGATACAAGTCGTTACCGATGACACGACGAATGGAGAGAAAAAAAAGAAAAACACGAACAGCTTCGTCTTCGTAAATCTGTCGGCGGAGTTTGACAGACTCCGGAGAGAAGTGAATCTAATAAAAAAAAAATAGAGGATACGTTTAGTAAGATAAATTATATATTTCTCTCAAATGTCTGAAAAATATCTGTCCAACATTTAACGAGTAATCGAGAATGTCAGAGGGGCGGGAGGATCCTCCGAAAATAATTAATATATTAATAATTATATAATACAATAAAAATTAATTATATATAATACAATAAAAATTAATACATTTCGCTGAAGCGAAACGCTCATTTTTCATTCGGGAAAAGTTCTCGATGATATTAAATATCACCTCTCGCCTCTGAGACTTTTTCCTCTTGAATTATTTTGTGTATACATCCAAATATTGTCATCTGAAAAGAAAATGGATATTGTCGTTCGCATTCGATAGATGTAAAAGAGAGATGAATCTTTTTTTTTTTTGTCATTTCCAATCGTCTCGAATATAAGCGTCGGAATCGCGAAAATGTACGAAAAATCGAGAGATGGAAAATAATTTATAAATCTATATAGTATATAATATGTATACGAGAAAACGCGCTGGCTGAAAGGTTCGTCGACAGTTTTCTCTCCTACAGTTTCTTCGAGCTCGACACACCACGGGACAATCTTTGGCATTTCGACCGATTTTCCGATTGCAGATCTCTCTTAGCGGTCGTCTTTGTCAGATATCCGAGGGGATAAACGCGACACATTGACTTAAAAACTCTATTTAAATACATGCGATCGTAGTTATCATCGTCACTTCTTTCTTCGTTACATTATCAGCTATTAACCTCAATTAATCGTATATTATCGGTAATAATATTAATCAATAGTATTATTCTTATTATCGTTAACGCGTATCTCGGGGTGTACATATGTATGCATGTATGTATGTATATGAATGTGTGTCTATTGTGTGCCGCCTCTCTATATCTGTATGGTGTGTATGTGTGTGCTCGTCCCATTAATAATAACGTTACAACGTGTTAATGATTCTATAAACTTACAATCGTAATCAATAATAATGCGCGGTGATATCCTCTTTCATTTCATCTCACTCGCGCCCGCTTCTCTTTCTCTCACACACATTCTCTCGCATAATAATATAAGTTTGAGTATACTTGGTATATATACTCGAATACTCTGTATATATTGAATCGTTTATATTATTTTATTACTCTGTTTTCTCTCATTTCTACAACGCGCGCGGCGTTATTTCTCGATTATAAAAGGGGGATGGTGGAAAGATTCGATCTGAAAGCGGGCGATCTCGTCGGTTGATGAAAAAGAATGTTTATTTAAAAATCAGCCTCTTTTCTCTTTTTCTTCTTCTTCTTCGAGAGAAACTTCGTTTATTAACACAATTAAACAATGCCTAAGTTAATGACTCTAATTCACGACAATTCAAATAGGCTAAATGAAAGCGCACGTGATTAATATTCTCTTCTACGAACACATCAATTATACGTGACGTTAAAGTTTCATACGTTAAAAAAAATAAAGATTTTTTTGTAAAAATTAATGATAGCAAAAAAAAAATCTGGGGTCGTATAAAAAAAAAGGATTAATTAGGCATCGCTGATGTACTAATATTGAGGTGCTCATTCAGAAGGAAAGAAAAAAAAAGGAAGGTATTCGAAACGTCTCCCGACTTTCGTCGATTAGCCGAGAATCACGTCCGCACGCGATTCGTCGTGAATCACTTTAGGCTTGTGATAACGCGTAGCGAGAGAACTCAACGCGGCGTGACAGGCAGCGTGACGAGGGCACCGTGAAGATGCATTTCGATCCGGAGGACGACTCTCGCGTTCCAGCTCCGTAGACCGTGACATGTTCTCTCGCGAAAGCGACCCCGACATCGCGCGAATCTCTTCGAGAGATGATTAATAACGTAATGTCGATAAAGGCTAAAAGAGTGTTTCACGTGAAAGAGTTCTGGAATTTTTGGAAAATTGTCAAACACCATTTCTTCTCTCGAATTAATTCATGAGAAAAGAAAAATCGAATTATATACGAAATCGAATAAACGTAAGACTCACCCTTTTTTGGCGCGGTTGATCTTCCGGTAGGATAAGACGTGGAAGAGTCTCTCGTCTTAATGCTGTCGATGGGGGAGATTGAACACAAAAGTTCTAATTTACAATATAGACAATAGATTCAGATTTCTAAAAGTGGGAAGATGATATACAAATTTTAAAGAGCAATCCTCTTCGCGCTTAATAAACTTAAAGGCAAAATCGTGAAGAGCATCATCTTTAGTAGCTGATCGATTCCAGGGAACTCATTCATGTCAAAATAAATGTGCTTAATCGGATTTGGGGCGCAATCGTGTCGGAGAGCGTGCACGCGAGAAGACAACACTCGATTAGAGAAGGGGGAAGGGGGAGGGGATGAGGGTCGCGATCGATACACGTGTAAATCGGGGTTACTGGACGATGCAGCAGCAGGGATTGTTCGCGAGGGTCGTCGTGGTGGCGATGCTCCGCTGCCGCTGCTGCCTGTTCCGCTGGTGATGCTGCTGGCTCGTCACCCTCGCGCACCTGGGCTATTGGTTCTCCAGGGAATAGTGGCGCGACCTCTTCCAGAAACCCTTGAAGAAACCCTTCTTCTTGGGCGCGTCGCCGCTGTCCGTGCCTGAAACAAAAAAGCATTCACCCCCGAGGGGATTCGAGGATTTACGATCGGTCTCTCATTTTGTTCGAGGTGTTAAATCCATTCACGCCGAACCGCATTTGTCGCATTTAACCCTTCTGTAAATGCATAATTTTTCACCTTTCCATCAATATATGGGTTCTCTGGCTGTCCGTTTATTGACAAGAGTAAATGGATACATCAGAGATTGCGGTCTGGTGTATACATTTTTTTAATTTGTTTTTTTTTTACGAATGAAGAGCTCGTTTATTTTTGTTGACCTAACGGACGCACTTATTATATATCGATCGCTGTGTTAATTTCACAATCCGTTAATGTGTTGAAAAAGAATACAAAAATAAAAAAACTTTAGCTCTGTCGCGGATATTTACTGTATGGACGTGCACGAGGTAGAAATCGCCGAAATTGGAAGCAGCGAGTGAGCGGATTCCATGACTCGATGATTCACCAATCGATCACGTTTGCGTTGCGGCGAAAAGCACGTCTACTTGAAAGTACTTTGCATCGCGGTTTCATTACCGTTGCTGGGACGAACACACGATGTCTTACACGACTGACGATCAATTCGCTGACGCGTCAACCATCGTGGACGAGAGTCGTGTCAAGGCATCACGTCGACTTTAGATATCATGACAAGCGCGGTATTGATCAGGTATTGATTTTGTATATTATTGTATTCTATCGACTATGTGCCCTCATATTTTTTCTTCACATCAGTAATTATTAATTTTATTAATCTTTAATAATTGATTTTAATTATTATTAAAATTATCACTATTAATATATAATTAAGCACGATAGCAGTGTAGACATATACAAAAAGAAAGAAGCAAAAATAAACACAAATGAGGTGTTAGCAATGGCACTGCTTTTAATCCTAAACCTGTATTAATTTAATTATGACAGTGGAATATGGCTTAATGAAAAATTTTGCAAATTAATATATATATATATATATATATATATATACACAAAAGAATAAATAATAGTATGATTGAAAATAACTGTGATGAAATAAAAATATAAGAGTAAGATACAGATTTTTTATATCATTGATATACAATATTATTTAAAGAAAGAAATAATAGAGAAGTAGCTGATGAAGGATTAAAAGAAAAAAGGAAGACTGGGGGGATAGAGTATGAAGCAACAAATTATTAACTGCAATATATAGGAGAAAAATTAATCTTTGAGATGTCGCACAACTACGTATTGGTATTTGTTGCGGGTTATTTACCGTTGGTATGAAATTAATCTGCGACAAAGCTCGTTTGATCGACATTCCTCAATATCCCTTCCCTCCTGAATCACCGAGGCTGCTCATTAACAGGGAGACAAAGGACCCAGCAGAAAGGGGGAGGGATCCATTTCCGTTTGCGATTCTATCGGACATCAAAGATCTCGAAAATGTGACGCGCGAATGAAAATCGATCCATCCTTCCACCTATCTCTCTCCCTCTTCCTCTTTCTCTCTCGGTCGTGAAAAGGCAAATGTATATACAGTTTACCTCTTCGAAATTAATCCATCTGATACTTAACTATGTACATATTGCAATTCCTCGTTTGTGTCGCAGAGAGTTGATAACCGGATAAAATTATTAATTGACAAAAGAGTTAAATTAGTTCGCCTTCGTAAAGAAAAACGAACAAATCGCAAGCCGATGTGTATTCTTAACTTTTACCGATTTCAAGTCACTCAAGAGATGTCAACTCCTTATTAAAGTGACAAAAAAAAATACGATTCTCATCGTGATTGGATAAATCGATGCCATTACGTATGCACCGTGAGATATTCTGTCGCCGGATAGAGAGAATTTCTTAGGAATCGATCTACAAGAAAACACTTATCGTAATGCATACCTAACAGTGAAGAATATGATAATAGCGATGGATTTGTATTGTAAATACAACCGATTTTTTTACGATTATTTCGAAGATTTGAACAGCGCCAGGAGGGAAAGAAAAACAATAGAGGGACTTTGTTTTATTCTCCATTGAAGCGGAGACTGCCTCGAGGTCTACTTTTATTGTTCAGTGTAACAGTAACGTCATACTTTGCGGTTTCTTTAGTGTTTGAAAATGAGTGCTTCATTGTCTCTGAAAGAGATGCGTTTTGTTATTCGATGTTTGCATTTAGAAGGAATAAAAAATGCTAATATTATAGAGTTGCTTAAGTCGCATCCGTGACGATTGTTCAGAAAGATCGATACCAACATTGAAATAGTTGAAAAAATGATTAAACAAAGATTAAAGAAAGTGTTTAATTTAATTAAAAATTAAACAAATTAAGAGTTGCAACCAATTTTTTCTTTTTTTTAAATATCGCGTTTAAATATCTCTCTCTCTTCTCTTTTTCTGTTCTTCATAAAATATCTTATAGCAACATAATATTATTGTTTCACATCTGAAAAAAATTTTTGTTTATAAATGAAAAAGCACTCTTTAATTCAAGTTTTGATTCTTCCATCAAAATAATCAAATTTCCCTGTAATCTTTACGTAAAAAAACCATACTAGCAACAACATCATCCTATAAGATTCCGAAGACTAAAATTGCTCGTGAAGTTCCAATCAACGAAATGTAAAAAGAAAAAATCCTAAATAGAGGCCAAGATATACGATCGTGCGCGTCCTCCTTGCGTAATTGCGGTCGTGATTCGCAGTTGCAGTCCGATTGCAGTTGTCGTGTGCCGTGTGCATCGCAAAAGGCACCACGTATTAACCCGATATCGCACACGGGACACGCGTGTTCTCACGTATTTCAACCGCGAACCGTATGTTAAACAGCCGAGAAGTAAGACGGATCATCTCGCCGGTCGCGTAACAATGGCCGACTCTTGCGATGATGAACCCTCGTATTAAGAGGACCTACGTCTATTGATGCTCGGGTCTTCTCCGTGGAATTTTATCTACGAGATTCCCGAGAGAAACCGATGCTTCCATATATTCGCCGCGTGAATATTAAAGGGTTTCTCAGTTATAATCCTCTCTCTTCGATATTATCCTTGCTGAATTCCTGCCTAGTTCATCAAAGAAAAAATACGCTCGTCGAGTTTCAATGCAATCACTCGAAACATCGTATGCCGATTACAGTTATGTACATGCGCTTGCGCGCGCGTGAATGTACGCACATACACATTTCTCGTAGTGATAGATAGACATTGAGATCGTATACGTAACTCGTTCGGCCTCTCTAGAGAACACGCAGGCCGGCTAACATGTCTTCGATTGGCCGTGACTTTGAGCGGCGCGATAGCGTGTCAAGGTAACGTCCGTGCATAGACCTAGACGTGCCGGCTGTTTGATCCGCGGATGTTAATTGCGCGGATTCGATCGACGTAGAGATCCGTTCGCTAATAAGATACCTAAGCCCAGCACTCTCTCGGATTCGAATATATATCTTGACGCGAAAGAATATAATCGAATAAAGGCAGCTCCGAAGAGCGACAAAGTTTAGCGATTAAGATGATGATTTTTTGAGTAATTGATTTAAGATATTTTAACAATAATTTCTATCCGAATAAAAGAAACATCGATGCCTTTATGCTAATTTTGAAAAAATGACAACTGCCTCGAAAAAAAGAAATTGTATTTGTCATGTTTGATAATATTTGTAAATTTTTTATTCGGCATTTTTTGTTTGTATGTTTGGTTTAGAGAGAAAATGTAGATGTATTGTTTCTACTGGGCGCGTATAGAAAATCAAAACGAAATTGAGCTATTTTTAACAGCTGTTCACCCTCGCTTCGCGACAATCCGGGAATCAATACGCAATTGCGGCAGCAAATTAGACAAACGTCATTATGGTGACGGTGTTAGATCGCTTTCTACATACGTGCACTCACGTGCTTCATATCGAAAGTTAATATAATTGAAGAGAAACACAACGATTGGTGATTCTTCATTGCGTTCGATTGATTTCGCAAACGCGACGGTCTTCGCAATGTTTGCTTTCGCTAACGCGCCTCGAAACTTGCTCCAAGCTTAGCGTTAAATCCGAGGTACTAAGAGATTTCCTTCGCCTGTCTTAAGCAAGGACCACGTACAACGTTATCTCGGGCTGAAAATCAGATAATCACAGTTTGACACGGAAATTTCCTCGAGTGCGCGACTCTCCATCTGAATAATCCGGAAGCTGAGACAGTGATTGACCCGCGATCGAGGTCATGAAGGGTCATGTTGAAAGAGAAAGAGAGAGAGGATGTGTGCGTGTGTATGTGTGTAACGTGTCAGCGCGGGCCAATGAACGGCCGAGGGATGGAAGGAAGGAAGGAAGATGGCTCTGCCGTGGAGGAGAGCCGGTGCGTGCGATCAATACCGATAGTGTACCTATAGGACGTAGAGTCGCAGACTCTCTTGGGTGTGTCCGATCTCCCGCGCGCAGTATCCCGCTGTTGTGTCGTTTTCTCTCTTTCTCTCTCTCTCTCTCTCTTTCTATTCTGCACCTGTCTCAGCCGATCGGTCGCTTTTCCTTGCCCATGATCGATTCCTTCGAAGGGACATCGAACCTCGGGGTTCATTAAACCCTCGATGGGTAAAGTCTCGTGCTTCACCCACTCGTCAAGTCACTCTCGCGTGGTCGTCAGCTGATGGAGCAGCGGAAAGATTCTCGGAATTCCGGTTTCATAAAATTATGAGACTTCAATATTGTAGGGTTGAAAAGGGGAAGATTGGAAAGGGAGGATGTAAAACGATACTCCATTTCGATTTAATCAAGAAGTGATTAGTTTTACATCTTGAACTGTATATGAATAAATTATAATCCCCTCTTTCCTCTGCCGCCAGTTCTAGCAAATTTATAAAAAGTGTATTATAAAGGACACTTATCGATTCTCCCCTTGTTCAGGGTATGAAGCGAAAACTTTAATAATGATTAAAACGGTTTGTATCAGCAACGATTATCGCTGCATTACTGTCACGTAACATATCTTCTTTTTTTAAATATTTTCTCGTTGATGATTTAGAGTTATATAAACGTGGAATAAATTAATTAGATCCAGCTTATAATACACTTTCCAAAAATTTTATAATTTTTAGTTTCTAAGTTCTTAATTTTTCTGAATATTTTAGGAGTAACTATTTCCTTTTTATTTTTCGGTATTTAAAAATATCTTTGCGTAATTTAGCGAAATTTTATCTAACATTATTTTCACGACAATGCTCGTCTAACCCTTGCTATCTAGTTGCACAGTTAGATATATGCAGGATGATTTTGCTATTATTGGACACGATCCAAGCCGGTCAAGCTATTAATATATTATCTTACTTGAAAATCCTAGCGTTCGTGCACCGTCCGAGCGTAACGGAATTATCAAAAAAATAAAATAAAATAAAATTTCTCAAGTTTTTAAAAAGTAAAATAGTTATCGAATTTTAACTTGAGACTTCACATTGAACGGTTTATAATTCGTGCGTATAAATAAATTTGGCCGTCGTGGTCAAGTTATCGCGACTTATCGATAAGATATGGTCAAGTCACAGGAAATACATTAATTCCCTTTATCGACGCTCAACTGAGAAGTATAAAGAATTGAGAGAGAAACGCTATTTTTATTTGATAAAAGGTACAGACAAAAAAAACGGATACATGCGTAATTGCGTATAAGCAACGTGCTTAAAGCGGGCAGCTTAACTCGAGCGGGTGATTAACTGGTGCGCGATCGATCGCGCGCTCCCAAGAATATGTCTCTCTCGCAGGATGCACGGACGTGTAACTCTGTGCACGCATTAAAAAGCAGGCCTTCCTGTTCGGTGTGAGCAACCCGTTTCCGAAAATAACCGATGAATATTAATAGACGCGTTAGATTCACTCGACGGAGGAGACGGAGGGGCGAGAGACCGCGATATTTTGGAACCCACGATATCCTATCTAGTCGTTCCGTGCCGCACTAAATTCGGTTACGAACGGAATATAAGAAAGTATACGATTATGTCGACCGATATAAAGAGAGGAAGAGAGGAGGGAGGGAGCTTCTTCTCTCTTCTTCATGTGTTCTATAATATAATTAAGATTGGATATAATTGCGAAACAATTTTTACGTTTTATGCATTTGTCTGTATCAGGGCAGCTATTATGTAACTTTTATGATTTCGATCGGAATATCACGTTTCCGATCGGCGAGTTTCCGATCACAATTTCGTTCGCATCTTTGTTATTATGAATCTCGTCGAAATCGGAATCGAGATTCCGCGCGTCATTTCATACGATCGAAAACGTTGACAGCCAAATTGAAAACAAAGGTTATTAAACAAAAATTCTTACTATTATTAAAGGTTTGTTATTACTATTATTAAACGTTATTACTCATTTTTATAAAAAATCTTCAAAGTTAAAATATAAAGTATCTAAAAAGTTATAGTGTGTGTTTGTGTTATTTTATATCACAATCAAGTGCTGTAGAAACATGACAGAAAATGTAAGAATTATAATAAAATATTACTTTCGTTAAATGAAGAGAAGTTGGGAGTGTTAGTTTTTTAAATTTCTATTAGACGATTACATTTAAATGCGATAACTATTCATTATTTCGCGAAACTCTTTTTTAAATTCTACAAAAGGACTTATCACGTTCTCCGTCATTTTCTTGAATATAATGAATCCTAAAATGCTCTATTGCAACTTCAATGATTATAATTTAAGATTAGAATAAAAAAGCTACTTCAGCATTAAAAAAGTTATTTCAGTTTATTTCCATTCAGAAATAAGCAAAAGTTAAACTATTAAAGATCAGTCTAGTCAGTTGCATGTTTTATTTAATAGCTTATTCAAATTTAAAGATTTTTCAATTCGCTGAATATCGACGTCAAAGTTCATTCAAACTGGCGATATCAATTTAACAATTGTCAAAATTAAAAAATTAAATTTTTGTCAATATAAATATCATGAGATTTTTCAAGCTACCGAACGCGTGAATTCGATGTCAAAATTGACAAATACGATTTGGTGAATCCAATATAATGCCATAGCTATTAATCATGCACAACCTTCTTGTATCAACGTTCGATCACTGTTATCATTTTATAACAAATTTTCTCAAAATATTGTGACACAGAGATTATTTAAATCAAAATCATAGCAAGTGTATAAAATTCTAAAATTTCGTATTATATCGTACTATAAAAATCATATTATAAAATCTATAAGAAATAATTCTTTTTTTATATCTTTTTTGTTGAACTGTTCTACACATGGTCTCTCTCTTTTTCTTTCTCGTGAAACGAAAATATGTGGAACGATGCTAAAGTCAGCTCGTCAGACGATGCTGTTTTAATAGTCGATCATCTCTCTCGACGCAACGTCGTCATCGGGGGACGATCGTTCACGAGACGAGTTCATTAGAACGATCGCGGTTGTCAAGTTCGCGACTCGACCACATTGTTTCTACGAGCGACGACCATGGGATTTCATATCCAGAGGGCACACACGCTCCCGGTTATTTTCGAATCAGGCTCCACCGTCGAAGAGAGATAGAGAAAGGAAGCCGACGAGTAAGCAGCCGAAATATTGCTCACACGAGGATCCACGACCGAAATAAAACAGAGAGAATTTATTTTCTCACGCGTGCGACGTCTCGCTGCCATTCTTTGACTTCTTAACAAATATCTGATGAACCGATTTGTTTCAGGGAAAAGAAGAAAGAATCTAAAATCTCGATTTCTTTCAGGAAACTATCCGGATAGTATTAACCCTTCTGTTAAGGCTCCTGGCTCCTTGCCGACCATGTCGAAATCGTGACGTCAGAGGCGAGAAAACACACGCTAAAATTTCTTAGATGCCATTTCGAAATAAAAAAATATTTCGATGAAACAGCACTTCAGATGGCTTTAGCACATTCTTAAAAAACCCCGAAAACTATCCTTTCCCCTTTATAATCAATCAACAGCTGTAAAATGTAATATTATGAAGCCCAGTCCGTCTGGTCTTTGCACATGCGCAGTCATTCCGCATGTCAAAGTCTGATATCTCGATCATTTTACAGATGTTGATTGATTATAAAGGGAAAAGGATAGTTTTCGGGGGTTTTTAAGAGTGTGCTAAAGCCATCTGAAGTGCTGTTTAATCGAAATATCTTTTCATTAAAAAATGGCATCTAAGAATTTTCAGCGTGTGCTTTCTCGCCTCAGACGTCACAATCCAATATGGCCGCGGTGAGCACCCAGGAGCCTTAATGAACGAGTACTTCAAAGCAACTTTCAATGTTAAAAATGTGTCGGAACTTTTCTCCGCTTCAAATAAAATACAAAGAGCCTGCCTATGAATTGGGAAACTTCCTAAAATATAACGGAAGAATGTTCGATGCCCAACAGCTGCTATAAAAAAATTGTCGCAATGCAATGTGTCGAAAACATATATTGATGAAAAGATAAAAAAATCATGCATTAACAAAAGGGTTAATATAATTCTTCGTGTCTTTTTTGTAAACACACAGAACACATTCTTATATAATCACAGGTTTCTCATATCTAGAGATTTATATATGTCGAAAAATGACACTTTGGACTAGGATTATAAAGCTTTCTGGCAGAAAAAATATAGATATAAAAACAACAATTTTAAATAGAGAACTCCTTACAAATTCCAACATTCCTTATACCTAAAATATTATTAAAGTTATACGCGCGATAAAAAATGATTGTTCAACTTACCGGCATAAGGACCAGAGGGTGAGCTATCCTTGTTGCCCTTCCCGTCTTTGCTGCCACTTCCTGCAACAACAAAGGATAATTCGAAATTACGATGAGGTAGAAACGTAAGATAACAACATAATAGAATATATATATATAGAGATTATATTTATATTTTAAAGATGCACGAATTCGTTCACCAAACATAGCTACAGGTTATTATTAAAAGTGGAATTTTACCAAATTCCCTTTTTATCTATAAAAATCTGTAAATAAACATATGAGAAGAGATAATTCAACTGATAAATATACGATTAAATGCATAAAAAAACAGGTTTAAGAATGCATGAAATGGATGAAAACACGACAATCGAGCAGATTGAAGGAAATTGTGCGGCATGCAAAGCCTCCCGCGCACAAAGTGAGGGCTACGTTCAATTACGAAAAACGCAGTAATCGAAGAGGCATAAGAGCGTAAATAGCGTCAATGCGTAATAGCGCATTGAAATGTATGCGTTCCCCAACGAGCGCATATCATCCCGATAGGTCGGTCAGATGACTCGGTCAGAGAAGATAAGGAGCAATAATGCATTAGGCCAATTATTCGGAATGGAACGGTTGCTTTATTCGCAGCAGGCGGTACCCCCATGCTGGCCTTCATCACGAAGCAGATTCCAGAACGTAATGGATAATGCACGGAAAAACAGAGAAAAAATAGCTACACATACATATATATAAATTATAAAATATAAAATGTTATATTATAGAATATATTTCGCATAGAAACTTTCTATATAAATATCTTTAATATACATTTATATATATTATAGATATTTAATTAACTTGCTTTTAAAATACGTGAATGTAACTATTATTTTTTTGCCATCTTATAAACGAGAAACATATATCGAATTTTTTGTTGCAATCTGACCATTAAGTATGTCTATCTCGTCGAACGAGAAGGAAAGCTCGCATTCTTCGTCTTAAATGCTTACAAAACAGACATTGATAGAAGGTCATATGAGGTGATATGAAAGATCGATTATTAAGAGAGCGAAAAGAATGACGCGCGATCGATCAATAAGTATATGATCGTTTTCCGCCGTAGTTGATGAATTGCGAAGGGTAAACTCGGTCAATCGGAAATGAAATCCACCAAGGCGAGAAAGAAGTTCCGTGTCATTCGTCTTAACTCGTTCGATCGATCCTTAGCGATCTTTCGAGAATAGTCCTAATTCCGTAAAGTCAGAACACTTTATAATATCTTCGTGACTTGATACTATTAAAGAATATTTAGGAATACTTTTGTATTTTTTTTTTTTTCAATCTAATAAGTCGTCTAATTATAGAAGAGTGAATCCATTATTGTTCTACAATTATTTATAATTTTTAATCGGTGAATCTGTAATTAAACATTGTAAAGAAATCTTAATGTTTACGCTTTCTTTCACTGCTTTTCTCCAATTCGGACCTATTTGCTTTTTAACGAGTACGCTTTCTCGTTCCATTGTTTTTTATATAGTAATTAGCATTTATTTGGTTGAAAATATTTCAATCCGGAGAGGGGAGGGCATAGAATATATTTTGTGGGTGCAAGTAGAACACGTTTTTCTTTGTGCGAGTTTTTCGACTCGTATTAGGTGAGACCAAGAAGACAGTCTATAGAATACAAATAAAATATAAAAGAATGACGAAAGAGCGACGATGATGACACCACGATGACAGGAGGGAGAAGGAAGAGGAGCAAGGTGTCAGAAAAAGAGGGACGATCCATACCTGGAGAATAGGGACACGACTAGTAAACTGGTCGTGGAACGCGATTGCCATTCGGAGTATATCGGTTGGGTTGTATACGTCCTTAAAGAGTCCTAAACCTACACGAAAGCCTGTGACCTTTTCAGTCCCTACCGATCTGCTCCGACATTTTTCGTAACGTTGCTGACTCGAATTCACCGAGTTCATTGACCTGATATTTCTTGGTAATAATGCTTTATTTGCGTGTATTTTATTTATCCGTTGATTTGAGTCAAGTAATCAAATTCCTGAAGAATGCCTATGCCATACAGTATAGAAAAACAAAGTCAGATTAGGTAAAGATATTTTTTTATATCTCAAATAAAAATATCAGAAAGAGTAGCGCAGATTGATATAAAAAAAGTAAAAAATGATTCATACGATATAGATATATAAAATATTTCACATGTCATGTGTCTAAATATTGATAATATATTAAGTCGATTTTTATTCCAATAAACATTCGCAATTCGTAGTACATTTCTTTGGCAAAGAACGACTCGTGTCTTCAGGAAAAAATTGCGCGTGTGCGAATTCCTGTAATGGTTTCAACGAAATGTTACTTTATATATACGAGTCAAATGATTAATTTACGTGAAGCGTTCCAAGAGAGATTGGACTTGCCAAAATGTAATTTTATCGCCATATTTAGGATACAAAGCGATCGGAATCCCGAGAGTTCTTCGCGCCAAGTCTTCGCCGAGAGAAGAGATTAGAAACGCGAGACGCGCGTAGATCCGTCAAGGTCGCGATGAAGGTCGATCCGCGAGTGTCGCCGAGATACACAATTGTCTTTGTGACGTGACGAGAGAAGATCCCGATTAGCTCAAATTCAATTATTACGAACTTCGCGACAACCTTTTTTCAGGATGCGCAATTTCTTCTCCTCTTTCCTCCCCCGTCCCTTTTATTAATCACTCATATATACGAGAGATATAACTTAAAACTGTACAATTTTTTAAATTAAATTAGTTTTTTTTAAATTAAATTTGATTAAATTTTTTAATTAAATATAGAAGAATTAAAAAACAAGTTTTCTGTGCCTGGCTCTATTAGCTCGTTTTTTATCTGAATTTGTATTTATACAATATCAGAGCTTTTTCGTTTTATTATACATTTTTTTTCTACTTAATTTCTACTACATATTTTACACTACACATTAATGTTTCTCCCTCACTCTCTCTGTCTCTCGCGAATTTGCGAGCTTGCAAACTTTCGGGCCGACAGACTGTTTTCTTTTTCTGCATTATGCACGCTACCGGACATGTGATTGGCCAGACGTGACGGGATAGTTGGCCGGCAACTTGTTGGAGGTACGGCATCAGCTGCAATTTCGCAAGGCTACCTCGTCGGGGGTTGGAGATAGTGAGAGTGGTCGAGGACAATGACGCGCGTGCCCCGCAACGTTGGTTGTTCGGGTGGAGGGGGAGGAAGGGTAGAAGAGGGAGGGATGGTAATGGTGGCGGTGATGGTGGTTGTGTTCACCCTCTGAATAAATCAATAAGTCCCCGGCTCAGCCTTCATGCACGCTCTTCAACAAAGCGCAATCATCGGAATATTAGCAACCGTTCTTGCGATGAAAAATTATAATATATTTCTATGTCTTTAATTGACACAATGTGTTCAATGGCAAAATAAAATAGGATCGCAAAATAAAAAAAAGCGCATACTTTACTACTTGTAGGCGAGAGAAAATACGATAGTTTTTTGAACATCGCGTCAAAATAAATAATTATGTCAAAATTTATCTTTAATCTTGGTATTTGCGTCATGCAATTCCTTTGGGAAGGAGGAGAGGGAGGGAGAGAAGAAGGGAGAGGAATTTGAGGAAGGTAAAGCTCACAAAGGAGCTCTCCCACTTTCCGAAAGTTCGTCGAGGGATATCGAAGGATTAAGGCCTTCGAGGATAAGCGAGGGTCCGTTTCCGCAACATGTTGGGCCCAGCTGGCGTTCAGAGAATTCCAGTGACTTGCTCTCTTTCTCTCCCTCTCCATCCAAACAGAATTTAATACACGACGACAATCAAATAGGATCCGCGGGGCTGCCGTGTCAAACGATGCATTTGATGTAACCTTTTCAAGTGCATAGGTACGCGGCGGTGCATATCGATTCCGCCGTGTGCGCCTTCGAGGAGCACGTTCTTATGAATAAAACAGCGCCGCAAAGTCGTAATTTCCGGGAACTTGCGGAAGGAAACGCGCAGACCGTACATTTCGGGCCTGCTGATAAAGATTGCAGGAAAGACGTGACGTTTACGATGGCGAGGATACGTCCGGGAACCGGAGACTCCGGGACAAAGTTGATCCTTCCCGCGTAATCGTTCTTGATTAAATCTTCTCCGGGAGTGGAGCTCTACGCGAAGGAATTTATTATCGTCGAACAAAATTAATCTTCGCGAGCGAGAAATATTAGAGGTAGACATCGACGTTAAAAATAACATTTACGAAATATATAATTATTAATATTTTTTTTTAGAGTTATATAATATTTGGATGAAATGCAGCTATGTTTTCTACAAAATCGGAGCTTCAGCGAATCTAAAAATTCTCAATAAAATTCTGGAGAAACCACTGACATATATTTTTTTTCCACTTACTCTCTTACACCACGAGCTTGTAATGGCTAACTGTACCTCGCACGGTGCGCACCGGGTGACGCACGTGTTACGTCTCTTATACGGGAAAAGCGTGCACGTTGCGGAAAATGCACGATGGCGACTCCACGATATCACGGTCGAGCTGCCGCGCGGCAGCTGTCGCGCGCGCGACGCGTGGGATGCCCTTAAAATTTATTCTATTTATAGGACGTACCGTACGAGCGAGCGGACTCTTGGAAGTCCAAGTCCCCTTCGCGACACTCGCAGTTGGAAGATACTCATAAACCGAATATGCTGAATTGCACCATTTTTTTTTTACTCTCGAGGAAATCGAAATTTAATCAAATGCGCGGTTTAAGAGATACTTAGAGGTTTAATAATTCAAAGTCTGTCCTTCGATACGGATGTCGAAAAAAAAAACGGAATATTTGTGTACCTATGATTTTTAAAAATTGATTCAAAATTTTTTAAAGGTACAAATAAAGTAAAGAAAATCTCTCTTGAAAAAAAAGTTTAAACTATATATTTAATTTGAAGCCTAATCATCTAATCGTGAGATATACCGTATTCTCTAATTAACACGTATAAAGCTCATTTTCACATGCAAAAGGGATTACAATAGAACTTCCGTTCTCTGTGAAATCACGTATCCTGCCAAACTAGCTTACATACCAAACTAATCTACTCTCGAGACTAATTGGGACTTCCCAATTGGTTACGAATTTATCGATAAACTTTTTCTCGCTCTATGTTCGTTTTTTTTTCACTGCGTTTTAACGTCGAAAAGTTTAAAACACAATACTTGAACGTATTTAGTTTCTCTAGTCGAAACCAAAGTGTTGTGTCTTATTACTGTTCTTATCGCTTCTAACTTAATAATACTAGATAATTGTAGGAATTTGTACAGGGTGATTGTTACAATTGTTAGCCGGACTTCTCGGCTAATGGAAAAAAAAACGCGTGGCAAAACTTTCCTCTGCTTCTTAAAGTTTCACTTACTATTAACGGTAAGTGCGCGTAATGAATGACGTTATAAATAATGCAACGCGATGTCCGCTCGCGAGAGTGATCTTGCCGGGCTGAAATTTCCAAGCGTGTAATTATACAGCAGCGCGATACACCGCTTTCCAGTCGAAAGTGAAGCGAGCACTTAGATAAAGTCGGGCGTGGACGAGGCATAAGATCCGTCCGGCAATTAGATCGCGCGCTTTAATAATCGTTAATTATTCGCAACGACCTGTTCTCCGGTATCATTAAACAGAGTGCCTACTCTCTTGAAAATACAGAAAATCTGGAGTTTTCAGAAACTTTTTCGAAAAATTAGAAAATTTTCATGAATTTTTTCATTGGAGATTTCGGGATATTAAAAAAATTATCCCTGGTAACTTTATTCTTAATATTGCAAGCGATAAGCAAGTTAGCAATAAATAGTGATATGTATGACTTTTGTTTTGCTCGTTTGTGTTTAGGTAATGCTCTGATATTTCTCTTATTATATATTGTGAAAATTTTACGACCAATAAATTGAGATATTATATATTATTATACAAAAATGGAAATGGAATGTTAAACAAGTGAAAACAGCTTATTATATGAAAACCATTTGTTTCTTTTGATTTTTGAAATCTAATATTTAAAACTTAAGTAGCTCTTAATTTTTTTCCTTCTTAATCATATATATGAATAAAAAAACATTAGAAAGCGTATATAATAAAGAAATTAATCTTAGAAAGTTGCAGCTAAAAATTCTCTAATTTTACCTAAAATTTTGAATAAAAATATCTAAAAGATCAAGAAATTATCCGCAAATTTGTTTACAAGAATGAAATAGATACTGTTAAAACACAATCTATAAGCAAAAAAGATATAGACGCTAGAAAGAAATGTATATACCTTTCAAGATATATGTATGTTTTCTTTTCCATGTGTAATATTACATTATTCTGAATTTTTTTCTACGTTTCAGTTTTTTCCAAGTGACTGACTTACTTTCAGAGAATATCGCGCCGACGTAAGATTTTTGATTGACGCGAGGTGCACGAGTTCGTGCATAGCTAGAGTCAAGATCTGACACCGGTGTCCTTATCTTTCGCGAACGAAGCAGAAACGAAGTGCCTCTGCATCTTCTTCGAAAACAGGCGTCTCGAGATGAATGAAAGAGAGAATTCTATATGAAAGAGAGCTAGTCGTCGAAACGCGAAGGAATGCAAGCGTATAAAAAAAAAGAATTTTAAAAAATGGAAAAGAGCGTGCACTGTACAAAATTACGATGATTAATTCGCGTATTGATAAAACTATTGCAAAACTATTGGACCAATCGATCAATCAATCGACGATACATTCTTCCTATTCGACATTCGCTGTTCGTAATCAGCAGAGAATCTTTGCAACCGAGTTATAATCGATGAGGAAAATCAGCTGACTTCTGTCAATGAACGGATAATCGAGTATCCAAAGCAACTTTAAATGTTAAAAATGTGTCGAAACTTTTCTTCCACTCGAAATAATATACAAAGGGCCTTTGTATTCGGAAACTTATTAAAATATCTATAAAGAAATTGTTGCAATATATCGGAAACACAATAGGTAACCGGGTACCTATACATTGATGAAAGGGTGAAAAATTACACATTGACAGAAGGATTAACGGTACGTTACTGGATCGCCAGCGGTCCCTGGTTACTGGATCGAGTATGCCTCCTTTAATAGGCTCTCGAATCCACCTGCGACCGTGAAAACCGAGAGCTCATCGTTCGCATGACTAACGGCACGTGCAACGATCGCCATGTCTCACGCGAGGTGAGGTGCGGAATTAATGGAACCTAGACGCATTTAGCCTTCAAACGGAAACGAAAACGACCTTGCCTCGTCTTTCCGAGGGATCCGATTATTGCGTTATGTCCAACGAAATTTTCGTCGCCACGCTATAGGCGATAACATCGTCCACGGGAGATGAGAGATTCGTTCTGGCTTTTGAAAATGTTCTCTTTCGCGGAAATCTGTCTTTCGGTTTCTTCCAATTCGTGAATTTTTTTTGCATATCGATTTTATATTCTTTAATTTTTTTAATTGTATATAATCTATAATTTTTAATAATTAAATTTATAAATATTTTTTTTTCTTTAATATATGTAGATTATTTTATTTTTATTTTATTTAATGTAGAACAAAAATTATAATTCTATATTAAATAAAATAAAAATTAAGTAATGAACAAAATAATAGAACAAAATAAAAAGTGTAGGAGAAAAATTATAATTTATAATTTTGTTCTAGTACAATTTCTGTTGCAAAAAGTATATATTATAATCGTTTAACTTGATTCCCGATCGCGGTTATTAATTACAGACATGCTTATTAATTTTTTTGAATACTGGCCGTGTCGAATCGACGATGACGAGGTTCTAATTTATAAACTCGATGTAATCTCGGCGATAAAATCGGCATGTCGAGGCATTTTATTTCGTAAATTGCACAAATTAAAGGCTCACGACATTTAACGCGATTTGTCAAAAATGTTATCGGTGATCTTAATTCGCGAGGCTGGTTGCGCCAAGAGTAACGTCATGCTCAGGTAAACAATGATTTCGCTCTTAAACAGCAATCACGCTTCGCACATTTTTCCGCTCTAGTCACACGCGCAAGAAAAAAAGAATACATGCTGTAAATCACATCATGTGCTCTATTTCAATCTCGACCAGGTTTACGAGAGAATAATTTCTCGAAAGATTGATACCGAGATTTAAATTATCTACGACGTTCGCCTACGATCATTAAATCAATCGAGGGACGATCGTCCATGACAATCCACGTCTCTAATTGTAAATGCGAGAGATGTAATGATGTGATTAAAAAGATATCTATGAATAAAAAAATTGTAATTCTGTCAAACCACTCCATTTAACCCTTCTGTCAATGAACGAGTAACTTTAGCCCCGAAGCAACTTTAAATGTTAAAAATGTGTCAGAACTTTTCTTTGAAAGGGCCTTTGTATTCGAAACTTTCTACAATATAAAGGGAAAGAATGTTCAGAATGTCAGCTGCTATAAAAAAATTGTCGCAGTGCAATGTATCGAAAACACGCAGTTGAGATATCCACCTGGGTACCTCATACATTGATGAAAAATCATGCATTGACAGAGGGGTTGAATTAAAGGGAAAAAGAGAGAAAGAGAGATTAATTGAAACACTCCCCCCAAAGTTCGCCCCAAAATTTGTAAAAATTCCAATTTTGCCCTTCGATTGCGAGGATTCCGTTAGAAAGACATCTTTTCCGACGTCATCGTCGTCGTCGTCGAGGTCGGTGAATGCTCGACCGTGATGTCGGCAGAGGTGGCATTCGCTCGCGATGTTGGTAGACGGGCCAGCAGACGGGAGTAACGATTGCCACCCACCACTACCTAGTGGTAGGCTACCCCTCCTTGACGAGAGGGATGCTCGCACCCTCTCGGCCGCTTGCACCCCCGCCAACATCCACCAACATCCACCACTTACTAACCGGTCGGAAAACATCCCCCTCTCGGATGGTCATTCCCCGCAACTGCTACGAAGATGCTTGTGACGTTTCATAAAAAAAATGAACCGCGTGACCGGAATCTGCGGGCTTCCTCATCGGAGGATCACGTACCCCTGAGAGAGTACATCGATAGCGAGGGAGATTCGAGCGCGATAACATAATCGATTGAAGATGCGCGAATTTTTCTTCGAAAATTTAGCTTGCAACGAAAATAGATTATGACTCTAGGAAATTTCAATATCATTTCAACAGCTATTCTTGCAAGGTTTAAAAAAAAAAGCGACGATTTTTTCGATCCCGATTTTTGCGAAAATTATGATTCTTCTTCACACGATCGAGTTAAAAATAAAATTTAAATTGCGCAATCTTTTGTAAATATTATATATGGAAATAAGGACATAAAGTGTGTGCGATTTTCTTTGTAAAAGAAAAAGAAATGCAATTTTCGAGGATTTTAAAGTTAGATGCATCGAGCGCGAAAATTCGAGGAACGAAAGGGTTGCAGTGTCGTTTTTAATCGCAATTCGTAATGCTTAGTCCTCGCGATCGATAGTCAGTCCATGTGTCATCTCGACTTAAATCAAATCTCCGTGTCCTTGACTGACGCGAGAATTCGCGCGATATTATTCATCGCCAGACGAATCTACACACTCAAATTACGCATTCAACACGCACACATACGCACATGTCTATCGAAACTTATCGGCCACGGTCAAACTATCCTGTCCTCGTTGAAGTCTGTCTTTGAGCTTTAAATATCTTACAGAGAAAATCTAAACGTTCTTTCGAAAGGATCAATAAATTAGCGAAGTGAATCAGAAATTTAATTCTTGAACGTGATCTGTGAAATTCTTCGCTCCTTTTGATCTTTGCGAAAGATCGAGATGAACAATTCGAAATTAAAATTTTCCTTCTTAGACAACCGATATCAATTTATACTTTATACGATTCCTGTGATATAGCGAGAATGTAACGCTTTTATTTACCGTGAGACAGGTTGCTTTATCACATGCTTTATCACGATTACCGTTATCGATTATGTCTTATCCAGGTATCCCGGAGTGCGTATACTTAAGCAGTGAAAGTCGTAACTGTTGGATTTATTCGACTCGTTTGCTCATCGCTTTCAAAAGAAACTT
Source organism: Prenolepis imparis (assembly GCF_030444845.1). Classification (NCBI taxonomy): domain Eukaryota; kingdom Metazoa; phylum Arthropoda; class Insecta; order Hymenoptera; family Formicidae; genus Prenolepis; species Prenolepis imparis. The sequence continues at coordinate 1,771,012 of NW_028141165.1, forward strand.
CGATGTCTAAAGGTACTTATTGAGCAAATATTTTCAAGGAGTCCGCGCAAACGCACAAAGCGAGGAAGCTTAAGTCGAGAACAACTCTACATCGCCGAAAAAAAGACTGCACGATACAATGTTCGCGAATGCATTAAATCGCCGTGTTATCGCCGGTTATTTATAGAGCGCGATGTCGATACGCGAGGGAAAGAAATCCAAGAATTCCGCGTCTGAAATAAAGGTCGTTTAAATATTCATTTACAAATTGACCGAAAACTTTCATCTTGTCTCGTCCTTAAAATTCGCGCAGATCCTATTTTCTTTTTAATTAATTATAATTCAGAGCGCATTCACGAGTAAGACTAGATGTCGATTACTCTGTCCCGAGGTATGTGTTTCTCCAAATTAAAAAATTAAAATTGTTTTATTCTCCCTTCCTCTTTCTCTCCCTCTTTCGCTTAATTCCGTACACGTGTGCTTTTCCGCAAGTTCGACTTGCGCGCGAATCCGAAAATTTGACAAGATGTATAGAGTCGCGTGCGCAGGTCGAAACGCAGAAATATTTGCGGATGAACCTACCATCGGACGAATCAATAACGGGAACCCTCGGGTGCGAAGGAGGCACCTCGGCAGCGGACCCGCGCGCGGGGATGTCCCACGCACAATGCTCTGCCCCTCCCCTCCCCTCCCCCTAATTTCTCTGCGCCGCGAAAGGAAATCCAGTTTCGTCGGTGGGCGCAGGTAGCCGCGGAACCCCCCAAGATTTCTGACGTTTGTTTTTCTTATTACAGATACGCGGACCTATATCGGTGATCCATCGCCGAAACGAGGATGATCAGACCACCGAGTCATGCATTTTTTAGGCGGGAAATGGACGAAGAAAACCACAAGCAATAACGGGATATCAAATCCCCCCCGCCCCCTCCCCGCTTTGAAACATCCGCATTCAAATATAGAAAATAATTGTATATATACAATATGTATATCTAAAATATTGATTAATCTCCTAGGAGTTTGAAAAATCTGACTTACAGTTAAGAAGGAGTCTTCTATACGCGTGGTTGAAGAAAAAAATATTGAGCAAGAAGTGCCGGTTCGTCAGTTACGTCACTGATCGAGGATAAGACGGACGCGGGACGACTGGCAACGTGTAACATGGCCGAGGCCTTGTCTCACTCTCTCTCTCTTTTTCTCTCTCTCTGTCTTCCCCCTTCCTATAGCCATGTCGTTCCAACCGCGCGGACGAGCTTTCAAGGTCGGTCACATTCAACTGGAAAATGGCTCGACGAGACGCCGCCAGACGGCACCACACTACGGCGCTCGCGGAACACGTGGTGCAACGAAAGTCGCGCGAGTGTCGGGGAGAGGGAAGCAAGGATGTCACTTGTTGCGATGGATATTCCCTAAAAGGTCTGGGGACAAGGTGTGTTCGGTTTTTACGAGATGCACGAGGTACGTTCTACGAAATCGATTTTCAATTTCTCTTACCGTTTTTGTTCGCAATTAATCATATCTAGATGTCTGAATAATCATATCGAGAATGATTGACGTTGAAAAAAAATTCGTCCTGAGATTTTCAACTAAGATTACATTATCTTATGTTGATAAAATTGATACTTTGAGCAAGATTTAGTAGATTATAAAGTTATCAGTGGTCGGTAACTATTTTCTGTATACGATTTAAAATTTCTTTACATGTATAAATTTGAATATTTGGGAACATTCTATAAATACAATCCACATTATCAGATTATGCATATATTCAACATTCAATGTGACAGTAAAAAATTCCACACATAGCATTCTGCGTTCCCCATTCCCCAATTCAACTATATATTAGACATGCAGTGCGTTTATTGCTACGTTACAAGAAATCTCAAATTGATTAATATATTGTATCGTTTCTAGTAAATTAAAAATATCATAAAGATTGTATGTGTGGAAAGAGTTGCTGTAGAAACATTACATGCGACAGATAATGAAATGTATATGAAAGAGATGTAGAAAAGTTATATATATTTAAAAATATCAAAAGACGAAGAACTACGCATACTTGGGTCAACAAAAATTTTTAAATTATTTGATTATTGTGTGATAAACATATTTCAATCAAGACTAGATAGTGAAATGTGATAAAATTTTATCTCAAACGATGCAAGATCATTACGATCAGTGTTATATGTAGGAAATATATTGAGATAGCAAATATTTAGGTCATCGACATAACTACTTTCCTATGACTTTACTCTAGTAAGAAACTTAGAAGCGAACATTCCAAAGTGTCGAAGAGATAGCATTAAATTGGTGGCACTCAATGCCACGAAAGGTCACACAAGATACAAGTCAGAGAACTCTTTCACAGGTTATTTATCAAATATTACGAGCTTTCAAATAGTCACATCTGTGGAAAACACGACGTATGTGTGATTTGTTAGAGCGATAATGACAATAACATAAAAGTATTGACTGAGTGTGCAATGATATTTATTTCTTCAGTTTTACTTTCTTTCTTGACTTTCTTTAATTGAACATTTATACATCTATATAGTATATATATCATTGAGTTCCATCATTTTGTGTTATTAAACATTTCAAATATTTTATATTTACTTTTATTAATTGTCTCGCATTGAAATGTATAAATACTGATTTAAAATTATAAAATACACTATCACACTTATTCTTAATTTTAATTAATATATGAAAATTATATTATATTTAAAAAATTTTGGAATTGTCTCTTTACAAGTTTGATATTCTTTAAATAAAATTCCAAAGTATACATGGATATATATGTATGTATATAACAAAAAGTTATAATTTATAGAAGTAATTTGTAATCTATACAAATAATTTACTGTAATGAGTAATATTCAAAAAAAGTATGTTTCTCTCCATAAATTATTACAAAAAAAAATAAGTACATAATCTTATCATATATATTAATAGAATTGTCACTTATCGCTCACAAAATCCTTCTTTCACAGCGACACCTGAAATCATGTCCATATTTGCATCCCAAGCAACATTCCACGATTCCCCGACAGTACTATAAATACGAATACCAAGAAATAATTTTATATAGAAATTCTCAACTATAAAAATCTCATGATATCCATTTTTTCTCTCCACACGCTCTATTAAAAGTGCGTTTGAGCATTGGATTCGTGATAGCCGAAAAAAAGAAAAAAAAATGAAGAAAAGAACCGTGAAATCATCTTGGTGCAAATGACTGAGGATCCAATGATTTTTCAGGCGGTCACTGTCAGGCGACGACGTCGTGCTCTCCACGTCTGTGCAACGCGCTCACGTTCAAGGCGTGGTGCGCGTTCACTCTTTTTCTAATTGCGCAAATCTCCGGCGCTTACCTTTCTTGATGAGCAAGCTAGTGACTCTCCGTAGCGCCTCGCGAGTGCTGGAGGCGGAGCTGTGCTTACTTTGGCCGAAGTATTTGTTGGGCGTGATGTTCGTCGGCAGGGTGAGCGGCTTCCTCTGGTCCCCGGTGCCGGGTAGCCGCGCGTCATAGGCGTTGTTGAGTCGCTCCAGATGCTCGATCGACGCCGGTCGCGGCTGATTCGTCTTCCTCGTGGGATACCATCCGCGATTCGGTCCTCCCGCCAGCCGGAGTAACTCGGTGCCGATTATGGCCTGCTCCAGGCCGGGATTGTTCCGCCGATAACTAAAAGTGTAACATAATATGAATAACTTTGTAAAAAAAAAATCTTCTAATATTTTGCAATTTGAATCGATCATCCTTTTATCTCCTCGTCACACGAGGGAATAAAATACCACGTGGATGCTCACCCCGTAGCCGTGGTGGGTGCGTACCAGCCGGGTTGCCTCCTCGACTGCGTCGGGTTGCCGGCGTGTTGCGGTGTTCTAGGAATGTCGCTGCCTCTGGCGAACACCGGGGTCTCTGGTAGAGAGCACGACGTCTGCATCCCGGAACCGGTGCTGGTGGTGACGCTGCCGCCTCCGCCGCCGCCCCCGCCACCCCCGCTACCCCCGGAGGAACATGCCTCCGCCGATGGCGAGTGCCTCTTCGTGAACGGTCGCCGACGCGAGGGTCCGGGTAAATCAGTAGGCAGAGTCCTTCGTTCCACGGGTACCTGGGACAAAGAGACAACTCGTTAATGAGGGAATATACCAGACGATTAGAGCCTAAGATTTAATCTCAGAATTAAAATATGACTAAGGGAGATATTATCCAGCGAAATTATATTAAAAATAATTATTTTGTCATCAGAAAGAACCATCTATTTCTAAATAAAACGATATTAAATTAAATGACAGCAATGTTAAATTAAATTTTATCATAAAAATTTTAAGTTTCTTTTTTTATAAACGTGACATTTATAATCAATAGCTGGCGTTCTTCTTAGAGCAATGGCATTCCGTACGTGTTTGCGGTACGATAAAGATAATTCAGACGATTGACGGATGCTGGTATTCGCGCGTTGGAACACGTGGTGCAATGAATATAATCCCCGACTATCGTTCAAAAATGCTCTATTCGAGTACTCATTTCCAACAGTTTTGATAAAAATACCTTTGGCTATTTTGCTGGTACCGTGGTACTTCGGGAGAAAAGAGATAGCGCGAAAAAGGGACGCCCCTTTCCTTTCATAAGAATTTTACCACCGCGGTAAGGATTATAATTATTGCGCCGTAAATCATTTTTATCGCACTCCATTCGAGCATCGCCGGCGCTAGAAAATCCTTGCCGCAACTTTTATTGCGGCAATAATTATTAACCGAATGCGCTGCATTTCGCGAACTTGTCGCAAGAAATTTTGCCTTACAAAGAACGGCATTTAATGTAAAAATAATGCATTTCTGTGTATAAAGTTGACAACAATATTTTGATACTTGATTCGGTTTGTTCGGAAAACTGAAGATCGATTAATGTAAATTTTTAATTTTTATTAAAAAAATCAACTCAACTTGAAAGAGATCAAATTATTTATGATAAGTAATGTATGAATTGTTTGGGTACCAAAAGCAACTTTAAATGTTAAAACATGCGTTGGAACCTTTTCTTCGTCCGAAACAAAATACAAAGGACCTTTGTATTCGAAAATCTTCTAAAATTTAACGGGGAAAAATGTTCAGAATGCCCGGCAGCTGCTATAAAGAAATTATCGCGGTGCAACGTGTTGAAAACACGCAGTTGGTACCGGAGTACAACATTGATGAAAAGCTAAAAAATTACGCATTGACGGAAGGATTGATTAATCATCGATTGTAAGCGTAGCAGGTATAATTGAATACTACGAAAAAAATTGAGGAGCTATATTACGGCTGATTAGTCTCTTGTATCCGATTATCCCGGTATCTGATCTTCAGCATCCAGCGCCAGGATGCCTGTGTTGTTAAGATTAAAATTACCGCAGTCGACTTCATTCGCCGACAAAGTGAAAGCTCGTGGAAAGGAGAGAAAAAAACGGGGGGACGAGGGGCAGAGGGGGGCCAATATTCCTAATGAAAACTTTACGCAGTTCAGCTAAACCCTTTCCGCCCTTTCCTCGCTCGCCCTTCTTACAGTTTCTCGTCTGCATCTTTTCTCTTTTCCTCTTCCCCCTTCCACTCCCCAGTGCCCTGCTCTTCCTTCGTAATCCCGACAAACTTCCCTCTTTGTCCGTTCCTCCGATAATGTGGTGGAGTTTTTCTTTTGCTCGTCAACACAAAGTCTCGACACTGACGGCGTATAAATTGCGCCTTCGTTACCTCGCAAGAACTCGCTGTCGACGTTTGTTTACATCTTGCCGCACGAATAGAGGAAGGGGTTGTTATCGTCAATCCGGGGAGAGACGATCCGCAATATGCGTGAGAAGAGTTTTATCCTCCTATCACGCCATCAAAATGTACATCCCGCGGAAAAACTCGGGATGGTACATTTTTCCTCGACAAGCACGTACTTCCGACAGATCGCACATGCATTTTAAGATACATCAAATATGGAAGAAGATAATGTACGATGAAGAAGAATAAACACTGATTTCGGAATATTTTCCCATCTTCTACCTATACAATATCTTCCTTCTAGTTCTAAGACTTTTGCACAGACATAGACTGCTGTAGAGACTTCGGAATTAGACGAGTAAGACCTACCCCCTGTAGAAAGGAATACCTTATTCGCGCGCAGATCTTTTTTTTATACACACTCCAATTAAAGGAGCGGAATCTCGGAGCGCCTAAGGGCTGTACAAACTTATTCATTCATTCATTCATTCCGTAAGATCGCGTCGAAAGACCAGGGACCCTTCCTCGGTACGAAAGGTTTTATTTTCATCCTTCTGCTCGAGAGAGCAAGGACGGTCGGCCAGTTCGCGTTAGTAAGTAAAATAAATTCGGGTCATTTACTCGTCTCGCAGTCTTTACTGTTGCTCGTCCTTTTCCAATTAAATGATTTTAAAGTATAACCCCCTTCCCTCGTTTCATTATTCGGATCGAAGGTAATTGCGTCTCGCAGCCGGAAAGATGGCGAAACAAATCTAAATATAAAAGTAAGCGAGTCGGATGTCGATATTCTCTTGCTCTTTCTCTCTCTCTGAAAAACTTTTCACGTTGCAATCTGTCCTCTGCGTCGCTTCTTCTCTTCACTTCTGGCAAAGTTGTCTGGTTATTCGAAGTGACTCGTTGCAACAAAGTTTCGCTGACACAACGATGTTACGGGAACGTGTAGAAGCACGTATCCCGTGACAAAGGTTCGATAGATCACGTCTTCTCTCGTGTAAAATTACCACGTGCGGCAGAGACCGACATTAATCTTTAAAGTAAAAAAAATTTTAGGGGGACAGAGTTTATTAAAAATAAAATCTCGAATAGAGATTTATTTAAATTCTTGATTTCGTACCAAAGAAAATTTGTGCCCACTGCACAACTAATCAGTTTCAAAAGAAATTAATTCTTCCTTGAAACTGACGCACCATCCGACTACGTCTAACTTACTAAAAAAAATTGTTGTGTTGGTATATTAATTTTGTATGAAATATATATATAAGAACTCGATTTCGATATTTTATTCCACAATCGCAGCGATATAATATGAATTTTTAACAACCTCGTTTATATCTTTTTGATATACGCGGCGATGAAAGATAAAACACAATCTGCGAGTGTATAAAAAGGGGAAAAATTATACTAAAATATCGATGACACGTCATATTATTTTCAGATTTATATTCGAAACTTATTAAGGATTTAAAATTCAGAGGAGTCCGAAGAATTGTGCCCCAACGGCATAAATAAACGAACGTCTCTCACAGAAGAGCAATCGGTCCTTCGGAGGTCTTCGTTCTCTCGAAATACGTCTTTCGAGTCTCATAACGCGATTGAAGGATGTACTCGATCGTAGGAATAAAATGAGATGGGGGAAAAGAGGGAGTAAAGGAAGGATAAGACGAGAAGGGCGAGTCGGTTTTCCCCCTTTCCTGTTTTCATCCCTTTCAAGCTGCATAAGATATCCGCTTTCCTCCTTCTTCAATACACGATGGGATATAATGCAGAAATAATTTGACCTTGTCGATGAATCTATGCATAATCGATCCGGTTCGGTTCATTCTCTTCAAAGTCAGATTGCGCGGGGGATGTACGCTTATATAGAGAGAACGCGCGAGAGGAAAAATCTATATATATTTTCCCGTAACTTTTAAATTTTCCACATCGAACACGCTCATTGGATTCTCAGGAACCGAAACTTCGGGAAACTTCAAAAGTGGATCTTATACTTTAATGGAATTTTAAGTTACAGTTTTCGAACTTGGATCTCTCGACAATTAAGCCTGCTCAAATTCCGTGTCCGAAGGTCTAATTTCATCTATAGAGAGATCGATCTAGAGAAATCAGGGGGATATTGCGATATCGTTGACTCTCTCTTCGAATGGTTCGAATTTATCGCGGACGAAAAGAGAAAGAGAGAAGAGAATTTAAGGGGATAAACATAATCTCCGACTACAAGGAACCGACTTTAGACGCGATAATTCGGGGACACCCTGTAGAGGGTTGCTCTGCACAATGTATCTTCGCGATATAGCTCGTGCGCAGATTGAATTCTATCTACGACAGGATTACAGGGATACACGATGCGACCCTCCTCCTCCTTTCCCTTTTTACCCTCCTCCGCGACATTGAGATCCTGTATTCGAAAGCTGTATCAGAGATCGGTTAGAACCGCGCTCCCCCTGTTCGAAGCTTTCATTTCGGGCTTTCGCTCGATCGACGGTTTCAAGGACGTATCGTTGAAAAAAAATTGCCAATATTTGCAGCCACAATGAGAGCGAGCTTTCTACCGTTTTCTCGACTCCGTTTTCTTCCCCCGCGTTTTTTTTTCTCTTTTTTTCGCGTCGAGCTTCCATCCCGATCCCTGGCCCCAGACAGGGGTGCATAATACAATGGTAACGACTACGTACAAGGAATGGTGTGTCATATAGATCTTTCTTTTTAATCGAGATCACGCGCTGATAGATTTTTATTCTCTCATGACAAAACATATACACTGATAAAATGAGAATTTTCTCTTAGAATTTATCATGAAAATTATGGTAATCGTGAGACAATATATGGAAAGAATTTTATAAGAATTTTTCTGATTAATATTTATCGCACACTAAAAATAATAATATCTATCACAATAAAATATTATTACAAATTAGAAGATATTATAAATAATATCATTTTTATTGTGAAAAAAAAAAGATCAGCGAAACATAAAAGAAGCGAGGTAGATCAGTGAAACACATTCTCTTATACTGAATCAGTAAAAATGTCACTGCTTTGATCACATTTCATTTAAGAGAGTACCTTCTTTTCTTTTTTATCTCTATTAAAATTTTTACTTCAGAGAACGCGAGAAGAAAGGGCTCTGCAGTTTCATCTTTCACTATTGAATCTCTGGACTTCGGTGCAATTCGCAGGTTATTGCGCCGATAAAACGGTTCACTCCAACGATGAACGTCGGTCATTTCGATGATCGAGCACTCGGTGCAGAAGGGTCTTTCGCGATGACAGAGAAACGAATGGAATATCGCGAGACTATCGGCGAATTCATTTTTCATAAACTCGTGGTTCCTCACCGATTACAAAACCGTTATTAATTCGAGTTTGAAAACATCTATTCTACTCTATATAAGTTGACCCTTCGTATTTCGCAATTATTGCACGGTGATAAAATTCAATATTTTTAGGATATCGCGTATCTGTTTTGCATATCGATATTCTCGAGAGATTTTCTATTCGTTTCCCTTCATTTTTTATCTTCTTGTCATCGCAGAAATATTTCTTTTCCTTTTTATATTTCGATACATATCGAGATCTGAATTTCCAAGTAACGTTATACGAATAGAAAAAAAGAAGGGAGGAGAACAAACGGATGGCATGCGAAATGTCGCGGCAACGTTCGCGATAAAAATTGCAGGGCGGTCACAGAGAACGAAAGAATTTTACGGCGAGAAAACGGAATAAATCTGTTTGAAATGTATTTAAAGTCGAGAATGGGAAACGCAGGGGTTTGGAAGATATGTCATCGCAGGGGGGTGTTCCAAAAGAGATTCGACTATATCGTTTTCTCGTGGTTGACATGTATTTGAATATGTAATATGTAACGAGTACACGCGATTGTTATCACACGACAGGTATTGTTCCGTTTGTATTTCGCATTTCCTTTTACCCCCAAAAAGACGCCGAACAACAAAACATAATTCTGTCCATATAAATATCATAAAAAGTATATCAATTTTTTCAGCAAATTGAAACAAATTAAACCAGATGCAAATTCAAAGAACGCGCTCGATTCTTACAGGATGTTACAAAATAATTTTATCTTTTTAGCTTTTTAATTTTTTAATTTTAGATTAGTACATTAATTTTAGTATATTAATATTTAGTACATATTTGATATATTATATACAGAAATTATAACTTTTCCTTCGCGATGTATTATTGGGATAAAAAATTCAAGTCTCGAAATCTTGGAATTCTAAAGAGAAAGTTCAATGTAAAATTAAATGCAGAGGGATTTTTACATCCTTTTGTACGCGATGTACAACTCGTTGGCGATTGTCAAGAATCACCGGCTCTCAAAGTATTTAAAGTATTTTAATTAACGAAAGACCCCAGTTTGGAAACCAAACAAAGAATCCGAGCGTGTCTGGATTAATCCCGACAATTCCGAGATACGTCCTGCTGTATCGAGCGAATCTGCATCACATGTTCCCTCGAAAACGGTGCAACCCCTATGTCCTCGCTGACGCCGTTACTTTTTCATTATGCACAATGCGCATAGAGAGACCGAGAGACAGAGAGAGAAAGAGACATGGACATTTTATTTATCATAGGGACACGCGCGCGCCCAGGTCCCTAGTCATTCATCGGCCTCCCTTTCTCGCTCTGTCCCTTTTTTCTCCGCCGGGCCATCCCGCCCTTTTTATCCTCTCTCGCAGCCTCCCAGTCGGTCCAGCAGACGAGACAATACGCGCGCGTCACACAACGGTGGAAAGAACGACTGCTTCTCTCTCTACGTTTTCATCCCTCGTGTGTACTTTTTTCCAAGGACTGTCTGCTGCGAGAGGGTGCGCGATATCTCGTCGGGGAGATCTCATTGTCTCTCTTTCTCTCGACATACTGATAACTGTATAAAGTCGAGGTGTTGACGTGCGTAACGACCCGTGTATCATCATCGATAAGTAATCCGACCGTGGACACAAACATAACGACCGCGATCGTCGCGGGGGATATCGTGATGTGCTTTCGCACTTTATTTATCGTGGAAGAGAAAAGATTTGTAGACGAAATCTCTCTCTCTCTCTCTTCTGTGGAAAAATCATTTTACGCTGAAAGCGTCCTCTGGAGAAAATGTTACCCGTCGCGAAAATTGCGGTGGCTGGCGAATGAAAGAATAAAATGAGGGTGAATTAGCGTGGGAGTCTGACTATTTCTCGGAATCGTTGTACACGTGTGTCCCTCCCTGAGCTAGACTTCGTTCTCCCTCTTCTCTCTTCCATCCCTCATCACGTCTTTGATTTAATCCAGCAAAGTATAATTTCTCTTCTATCTTTCACCCTTTTCAAGTGTTGTGTAAGAACTGGAAGACACGTGTCTGAAAGAATCCTCTAAGTGATCGATTGGATTCCTGGAAGCGATGCAGATCCGCTTCGCGGATATTGAATTGTTATTTCGAGGAAATGCGCGAAATATCCGATATGCACGGCTTTATTTACGTAACATCATCCCTTAGCTTCCCCGCGTTGAGATTGTTTTATCGAATCTTTTTTTTTAAATTGTTACGATACGACTTATTCAAACTAAGCGTCTTCTTATTTTTTCGCGACTCTTGCTTGAATGACTAATAAATATATTAAATAATACAATATTAAATATATTTAATAATACAATATTAAATAATAAAAGTAGAAAGCTGACGACGTATTATATACACAAGACAAGTAATCGATGTACTATAATAAATTATTATGTGTATTATGACAGGACGCAATTAAAATCCGCGATTATACCTTGATCGATATTAATCATTCGTCTCTCTTTGTCGGCGAATTCTGAACGACTTTATATTATTCAAGTTTACTCGGATTATATCGAATTCGATACGTCGACACATCGAGCGTCTATTTATACCAACCGTTCGCGATCGAATTTTCATACTCGCGTCAAAGTTTCGCGTATGTACATATATGTACGCAGAATGAATCTGTGCATGTGAATACAGAGTAGTTTTCCCGGCGCGATGTCTTTCCGTGTCATCGATTCGTGGTCCCGAGCGCAGTTTATGCCGAATGTTGCACTTAACATGGAGATATTCCTCCGGTATACAATGAGAGTACATCGTAGTATTTTATTACGGCAATACGAGAAATTGGCACGTCGCCAGCATGTTTATTGCGTTCTTTCTCTCTTTCTCTCCCTATGTCTGCTCTCTCACTCCTTCATTCATTTCTATTTTTATCCCCGATGGAAGCTATTCCCAGCCCTCTACCGAGGTCGGTGGCTTTTTTCCCTCGAAAGCCACGTGCCCTCTCGACAGCACTTATTAGCGTTTTTATATATCATGTCATAGAAATTACGCGTTTATAAATATTTTCTATTATAAAGTGTATATATAAGCAATTTTTACTAAAGATATTAAATAAAAATCTATTTTTCTCCCTATATGCGTATATAGGATATTCTGAAATCACTGTATTCTTTTAATAGTGGATTCTTTGGTCAATTTGGAAATGATTTTTCCTGCGCGAAAATATCGAGGTATCAATAACTTTTGAGTTACAAACTCAAGATTGAAAAGAAAGGATGCTTACAAACTAAACTTTATGGAGTTAAAAGGCTAATAAAACTATATTCAGTTAGTTTCAGCTAGAGTTTACTTTAAAAGAATTTTAAGCTTACATTTTATTATAAACATAAGAAGAATGGAAGAAATTGGAAACTTGCAAAAAATGATCTCTCTCGACATTTTCGCTAAAATAAATATCAATTCCAAATTGGTCAGAGAATCTGCTATAAAAAGACATCTGATAGTTTTGGAAATATAATATAAATTATAAATTAAATAAGCTTAAATAAGCTTATACAGAAATACAATGGGCATCAAAATAAAAAAATGAGACTGTCGATGAATATTTTCAACCAATTTACCTCTCGCCTGGAATTACTGGTGGTCGGTGTGCGTCTCCCCCTGGAGTAGCCGGCGTCCATGGACCTGGTGTTCAAGGAAGCCTGCTCCTTCGGGTCGATGATCGGCGGGATACGATGAGGTGGCACCCTCGGTCTGTACTCCACGGTCCGGTTGTGGCTCTTGGACTTTGGCGGTGTCATCATGGCACCTTGACCGGCGTCCGAACAGCTCTCCTCGTCGGCCTCTTCGACGGGCGAGGGCGGCAACGGCGGAAACTCCATCACTTCGACGCTCACCTGCCGAGATAATAACGCGGTTGAAACTTCATCTTTGACGTGGGACTGGATCGATTTATTCAGGTAGCGCGGCCTGGAAATTCAACATCTAAACATCCGTGATTTCTGTTTGATCGCGAACTTTAGCCGTCAAGTTTCGCGATAAAGAATTGGAGAGATTAATTATTCGAAAGGATATAATCGAATGAATAGTTAAAATATCGAGCATTAATGTTGTCATTATCGAACCTTCCTCCCTGATGTGTGATAAACGTTTTCAGAGATCGGCACAAAAAGCTTCGACTAACAGAGGCTGTAAATGCAAATTTCCAATGGAAACTAGTTTGACCCAGAAACAGTTAATCGATGAAGGACTCTCGTGACGATACGCGTATGAATAGCCATTCACCTGGATGATTGTTCAACGAGTTTGAATATTTTCATCGACTCGTGCATTGGATCAACGAGGCCAATTCACAGCTAAATGATTCATGGCAAGCGCACGCTTACTCTCGAGAAATATCTTTAGCGAAAGATTATCCATTATTCTTTAGAGTTTTTTTTTTAATGCAAACGAAAATATCTCGAAGAGTCGCAATTCATTTACTTGAGCTCGAATCATTATTAATTACGTCGTTACGTAAGCAGTTAGTTTAAATATTCCAAAACAAAACGAGCTAATCAAGATTGCACATTACCATATAATCATAAATTCCGATATAAATTCTCTGAGAATTTTTCTGATCTCTTCTGGTATATAATTCACAATTCCTGTCAATATATTTTATAATAAAATAAATATTTATCTATTTAATATAGTGTATGGAGCATATGCCAAAGATATTTTTTTTTCGGCGAGTAGACATCCCGACCCGTACATCGCATGCGATAAAAAATGAATCTTTTACGTCAGCCAATTATATGTGGGAATCAGCAGCAAAAACGGATTCGCGTGCGGAGGAGAAGGGAGAATTCGACCCCATAGTTACTTCTGCGTTTCATGACGAGAAATACGATGCCGTTGCGCGGCATCGCTAATGGAATCCTATATTACAGAGCTACGCTCAATTTATATATGGGGAGGCGCTCCGGTCTCAGATGCTCGGCGCCTCCTCTACTATCGCGGCTTACGCTGCGCATCCACCGTATATATTTTCTGTCTTGCATTTTTCACGATGTAGATGCACCTTAGTAGCCCTCTGCCGGAAGGGCGGAGTCTTTATTTCCGTTTCATCTGTCTCCTTCTCGCTCCGCGTTTTGAGCGACGCGAAATTGGTCCTCCTGACCCAGAGCAATTTGTCTACCTACCTGGAACTCCGGATTCTTCGAGTCCTCCAGGATTGCATCGATCACGTTCTCAATCTGCTTCTGATCGTTCTTGTGGCTCTCGATGCCATTCTGACGCAGACGTCTGCCGGACGAGTAGACGACGTCGGCGACGCCGTTTAATTTTCTCCGATCGGCAAAGTCCGCGTCCGAGCTGGCCTTGGACGTTTCGGAGTCGGAGCTGTACTGCTGTTGTTGCTGCTTGCCGCGGGACCTGCTGTCGAAAGGACTGCCGTCGACCATCATCGGTTTCCGGCCGTCGTGTATCGGCTCGTTTTCGAAGCTGTTGCGCTTCGAACAGCTGTTCTGCCTCAGATCGCCGTTTCGCCAGCGCTTGCTCTCGCCATACGATTCGCTGTTCTTCACGTTCTCGATCTCCTTGATCGCGTCGCTCACCTTCTCCAGCTGCCGACGGTTCTCCTTGAGCGCCTTCTTCACGATCTGATCCTCGATCAGCAAGTTCACCGGGATCTTAGAGGCCAGTCGCTCGTCGCTCACCGCGGCCCCGAGCTTCTTCCTCGTCGCTTGCGGTTCGCCGGGATACGACTTGTCGATGTCCAAATTAGGCGCCGTCGGCAGGACGTTGCAGTCTCTCGATCGATCCAGACGTAACCGATCTGTTTGATCGTCGTCGAGCGGCGACGGTGGTAATCGCGGTAGCTCCATGTTATCGCGTTCCTTGTCTTTGTCGAAGACGTCGGATGTTTCCTCCTCTTCCACGGTAATCTCCAGCTGGGCGCGACTGTTGGGATCATTGTTGATTGCCGGCATCGAGACGACCCGGATGAGATCCGGAGGTGGCACCGAGGCCGCAAACTCCGGCGGCGGCTCGTCCAGGCCCTCGAGCTTGCCTTCTTTCAGCAGGCTCTTGATGTTGTCGAAGGTGCTCGAGTATCGTTTCACGTCCGACAGTCGGCCGTCCTCGCCGTTCTCGAAGGACATACTCTTGGTCTTGGTCGGTGTTTTCGGTAAAACTTTGCGCTCCTTCTTGCGGCCGCGTCTTATAACGTACGTGCCGTTCTTCGTGAGCTCCTGCGGCCGTATCTGATCGAGGTCGTTCGTGGACGAATCCGAGTACGGCGAGATCAGATCGTCATCGGTCGTCGATAGCCGTGGATCCTGCCAATCGTCGAAGTCGCGCAGTTTCGACGCGGAACCTACGCCTAGAACGAGTTTAATTATGTGAGTTTATTTACGTTTCCCCAGGATAGATTCAATATTTAATCGTGAAAATCTTGTCAATCCTAATTTTCGCAAATAATTTCTTTCGAAGAAAGTTCTAACAATACACTTAATTTTGAATAGAGTAAAACTTTTCCAATACGTCATATTAAGGCGTAACATGATAAAATATATTAAACTTTAACTTTAAATTTCTCAAAATTATGACATAAGACAGAGACTGCTGGAATTATATTCAGAAAAAAAAAAGAATCTGGAGAAATTACTCTCTTTATTAGATGTGAAAAAAGCTTTCTGAACTGTGTAATCTTACAATTATTATTACGAAAGATTTCGCTCTATTGTCTTCTCGAGATAAAAGAAGCGAGGGGGAGGCACTTACTCGAGACATCGCTGCTCTTTCGTCGTCTCCTGCCGACGACCTTGGTGCTACCGGGCGCGTACAGGGGATCGTCCTCCAGTGACACCTCCCACGCGATGGAGTGCCTCTTGCTGATGGGTGGCGGTGGCGGCAGCAGCTCCTCCAGAGAGTCATCGGAGAAGTGTTCCTCGTCGGACTGCGTCCTGAAGTCGGCCGAGTTGCGGGCGGAGAAGTCCGAGTTACGGGTGGAGAACAGGTCGGAGTAGCGTTCCTCGGAGCAGCGGTCGGACGTAGGCGCGGAGTATCGCTCGCACGAGTCCGCGCGCGAGTAGGAGACGAAGTCGAGATTCCGTATGGAGAACGGGTCGGAGGTCGGCACGGACACGTGGTCGTTGGAGCTTGCGCTCGCCACCGCTATCGAGAAGTCCGAGTGGAAGCGCTCGTTGGACGTGGAGTTGGCGCGGGAGAAATCGGACGAGTCGCAGTTGGCGCGCATCGAGAAACGCTCGACGCTGACCGAGCTCGAGCGGGGTATCGACGAGCGGCTCTCGGACTCGGAGTTCCGCGAGAACCGACCCTCGCTCGAGTCCGAGTCGTTGCGACTGCGGCGACCGCGTTGCGCCGCCGACGACGACGTCGTCACGTCCTTGGCGTCCGAGTCCCGGTTCATCAGTAGACGATCCTCCACGCTGCTCGACTTCATGATCTCGTGATTCTGCTGACTTCGTTGCTGCGACGAGTGCTTCCTCGGCGGATGGGACGTCGCGCGATCTCCCCTCTCGGGGCTGTCCCTGTCGCGTCGCTGACGGTTGTCCAGGCCGGCGTCGTCCAGACACTCGTCCGAGGAGCGGCGACGCACCTCGCGGTGCTTCTCCACCGCGCTCGGGTTCGTCCGCGGCGGGATCCAGTTGAAGGACACCTTGACGTCGTACGGCAGACTGGCGAACTTGCTGGGCGGACTGGGCAATTGGGCCAGCCGTAGCGACTCCATGGTCCCGTTCTCCCAGCCGTAGGGCCGCTGGTGGCGGGTCTTGGGCTGTCGGGATTCATTCGCGATAGAACGTTCCGAAAATCGCTCCGATTATTTTTTCATCTTTTCGTCAAGGAACATTCGATCGATCTCTCTTCGTATTCTTTTGGGGCATTTAATATTAAATATAATTAACTTTGAAGAATAAGGAGTTTGTTATTTATCACTAGCATAATCAAAAGTGTTCGGAGACTCTTTTCTTTCGTAATCTTTAGCAAAAATTCATCAAAAAGTAAGAAAGATTTCATTATTTAAAAGAGATAAGAGTATAGAAGAGTCTCGCCCTTATATCTTCACAATGGACACTTTGACATTTTATCGCACCGATATTTCAACTCGGTCCAAAGAAACGCGGAAAATCCCGTTGTATATCACGATTTGCTCGTTGAAAGCTCACCGAGTGTCTCTCATCATTCATTCCACCCCGAAAGTAGTGCATTCCGCGACGGAATCCTCGATCGTTCGTGATCGAGGAGAGATCAGCTGAGCGCGACGTGTCTCGGGGGGGGGGTGGAAAAGTTTCGATTTTACGCGGTCGGCATCGTAAATCGGCATCGTTACGACGAGCTCCGACGAGGAAGTCGCGAGATTACGAGCGTCCGGGCGCCG
This sequence comes from Prenolepis imparis, assembly GCF_030444845.1. Lineage (NCBI taxonomy): Eukaryota > Metazoa > Arthropoda > Insecta > Hymenoptera > Formicidae > Prenolepis > Prenolepis imparis. The sequence continues at coordinate 1,788,405 of NW_028141165.1, forward strand.
ATCCGCGGAATACGTACGCGTTTCGGGCAACTCGCGTCGTCGTAAATAAACCAAGTTATCGGAGACGATCAAAGAGAACGAGCGAAAGAGAGGGAGAGAAAGAGAGAAAGAGATGGTACTCACGAGGGTAGTCTGCGTGGTAACGGCGTTTCCATGCCGCATCATGCTCTCCTCCACCATCCACTGTTGCCGGCCGTTACTTCGCCGCTCCTGGCCCACGACGTTTCTCTTGGACGAGTTTCCCGGAGAAACCCTGGCCGACAAACGAGACGAAAATGAGATAGAGATACGGTATTATATCGTCGATCGAATCTCGCTAGCTGTGTGCGTGATTCTCGTAAAGCTCGTACGTAATTTAACCCGGTACCCAGGCAACTTTGAATGTTAAAATATGTTGCTTTCTCCGCCCGAAACAAAATACAAAGGATGATTGTGTATTCGAAAACTTCCTAAAATATGACGGGAAAAAATATTCGAGGTCTAGCAACTGCTATAACTCATGTTTTTTCTTGTCTTAACGAGTACGATTCAGAACCCTAACGTCTTGCACCAGAATTTGATATTTTTAAAATATCTTCAATATTGAAAGTATGTTTTTTTATCTCTATAAAAATTGCAAAACTCTTTCAAAAAATAATCAGCAACTATAAAACTATTAAACAATTTAAATTTATTCACCTCACGATTGCTCCTTTGTTGCCCGATGCCTCCACGGGCCTCCTTCTCGTACAAGTTTCAAAACACTTGCACTCGCGTTATTTTTTTTCGTTCGCGACGCGCGGCGACGCCCGGGTTTTAGCTATCACAATCTTCGACGCGTTTGGGTAAAACGCGAGACTCGCGAGAGCTTATTTGCGCGCGAATAAAACCGAAGCTCCATTTTCCCGTCGCCGCTTTCTCCAAGACCCACTTTTCGCAGGGGTTTATCGAAGGAAGATGATCAAGAGAGCGACTTGGCCGCGACGCACTCAAGTCGCCGAAGGATGCAGCGAGACGAACATTGAGCGCGATTCATCACGATCGACGAGATCAATTTCACGTGTGCGATCGCGATTATACGATGTCGGTACGTGCGACGCGATCGGATTTATACGATAATTAACCGTCAAAGACGCTAATTAATACACTCGTCCTTTCGCGGACCGCGGCAAGAAGCGCGCGACCGTTCATCACGAACAATCGAAGAAGAGCACTGGAGGTGGAGCTAGACTGGCACTGCCAGGTTCGGAACGCGCAACGATACGTCGCGCCGAGTCGTAGTGGTGGGGCATTGTAAGGCTCACGATCCTCGCGACGCAACGTACGTGCGGGGTTCAGCGAATCACGTAGCGAACTACATACCCCACCACTACGACCTGGTGGGGGTATGTAGTGATTCGCCGAGCTCCCACGTCGCGAGCCCTACAATGCCCCACTACTACGACTCGGCGCGACGTATCGTTGCGCGTTCCGAATCTGGCAGTGCCAGTCTAGCTCCACCTCCAGTGCTCTTCTTCGGTCGCGCGCTTCTTGCCGGTCCGCGAAAGGACGTGTATTAATTAGCGTCTTTGGCGGTTAATTATCGTATAAATCCGATCGCGTCGCACGTACCGACATCGTAATCGCGATCGCGCTCAATATTCGTCTCACTTGCGTCCTTCGGCGACTTGAGTGCGTCGCGGCCAAGTCGCTCTCTTGATCATCTTCGTTCGATAAGCCCCTGCGAAAAGTCTTGGAGAAAGCGGCGACGCGAAAATGGAGCTTCGGTTTTATTCGCGCGCGAATAAGCTCTCGCGAGTCTCGTGTTTTACCGAAACGAAGATTGTGATAGCTAAAACCCGGGCGTCGCCGCGCGCCGCGAACGAAAAAAAATAACGCGAGTGCAAGTGTTTCGAAACTTGTACGAGAAGGAGGCCCGGGGAGGCATCAGGGAACAAAGGAGCAACCGTGAGGTGAGTAAATTTAAATTGTTTAATAGTTACATAGTTGCTGATTATTTTTTGAAAGAGTTTTGCAATTTTTATAGAGATAAAAAAACATACTTTCAATATCGAAGATACGTTTTTTTATCTAAAAATTGCAGAACTCTTTCAAAAAATAATCAGGAATTATATAACTATTTAAAAGAACCTTAAAACTCTGCTCAAAACTATTAGAACTCGATGTGTAAAAAAATGTGAAGTTGGCACCCCTATTTTTTGAAACTGATTTTCGTTATCGTAATGACCGGAACTATTTCTAAAAATTATAAAGAACTCTTCCCTTATTCTAAATAACTCAGAACTCTTAACAGAACTATGATAGCATAACACAGGGGTGCCAACTTCACACACCCACTTTAATGTTTGCTTTACTTGGTAACTAAAAAAGTTCTCTCGCAATGAAAAGACGCGGAGCGATATTTTCGTATGGCACAGGAATGTTTGCAAAACTCGCATGACAATACATCATCAGGGAGAATGTGTGTGTGTATCTGTGCGCAAAGAGGGTAAAGTTTTTTTATCCTATTAACCCTCTTTCGACATATTTCCAAAGTTACCAAGTTACCGAAGGGGAACGTATAAATTCAAACAGTCTCCGCGGTCAAATAACGGAGTCGATGGAACATCGGGAAAGAATAAGGAATAGAGAACAGTGGAATATATTTAGTAGAGATTTGTCTTTATGTCGGCCAATCAATCTCTTTGTATTTTTTTCTCATTTTTTTCCAGCAAGAGAATCAAGATTATTGTCAAATTCTGATGATTTGCTCGCTAAACTTAAATGCATATAAAAAGTAGAACTAAAAAAATTATGCAATTCAAAGAAAAATTAATTGATAAATTTACAGAATTTAATAAAATAATTTTGTGTAAAAAAACTAAAAAATGAAATATTTAAAAAAATAGCTTCTTAAGAATAATTTCTTGTTAAGTTTAATTTACAAAAAAAATTTTTAATATAAAATTCTTTCGTACAAAAATATTTTAATTAATATTATAGATAGATATCTCGATCTGAATTCAAATTATTTAAGATTTTATATATATATATACATATAATAGGCGAACAGATACTAAAATATTAAACGTTTTCATTTGACTTTTATCTTAATTCAATATCGCAACCGAGGCAAAATTTAAGGGAATCACGGCACGCAAAGGTAGATTAAACCATATTTTTAACACGCGATTTGACGCGACGTGGGCGAAGAAGCGTCTCAATCGCGTGTCGTCGATCATATGTATGACGAGACATGAATAGAGCGAACGATGACGACGAAGACGATGTTGAAGAGCGGAATTTGATCGACTTCGGCTCGTTTCCAGTCGATAAACGTTGCGTCGCCTTCCTGGCGAAGGCGTCGAGGAAGATGGTGCCCCATGTGGCAACGCGATTCGCGTCGTGTTATTTTAATGCAGTCAATCGTCCGCAACATGACCCGTCTCGACGATACTCGCGATTAGGTTGCACTTACTCTCTTGCGAAATACGTCTTGCAAAACTATTGCCGAAGAATTTGCATAACTTTATCCAAAGCGTAAGAATCTATCATATTAAATTATTATCGAAGCAACAAAGAAGTGTGTTGCTGCCATGGCGATAATTAAATAGTAAATCTTCACTAATTTGTAAATAGTGGCGATACGATAACACCCTATTGTGAGATAAGTGCGGGACAATTATTTAGGAAAAAGAATAGAATGAAAAAGAATGGACAATTTATTTTTTAAAAAGAGGAGAGAGATAAGATATCGCGAGAGAAAATATTCGGACGCTGTGCAAAATTCGTGGACACAAAAAAAAAAATAAAAAAAAAAGAAGGTAAACCTCCTTTGCGCGAAACAAGTTTACCGTTGAGACTTTACTTTATACTCGAAAGGGAGAAGTCGTACTGTGATTTTCTTGCGTTGACGACGAGGAAACGGGGAAGCGAGGGAACCGTTTTGCCGGAATGACGAGCGTTCTCTAAGGAGAGGAGAGGCTTTCCGAGATAGGAGGAGAGAGAGTCTGTATTTCGAGAGGACGGCGGAGAAGGAGCTCGAATGCACTTCGCAGATGCTTCCTCTCCCGCGATAGAACGGGTAATAGGCATGAAACGCGGTGATTAGGATCGACAGGTACAACGAGGACGCCGTCGACGACGGCTTAAGGACCCTGCGCATCTAACAAGAACAACTCATGGCTTCGAAAGTCAGCCAGATAGGCGAAACTGCGAATATCATGCAGACAATATTCTGTGCTAAAATCTCTATGAAGATCATGTACCAAACTTCTTTGTACTTTTCACTTATAACAATATACATGATTATTATTTTTTATTCGCACAGTTATAGTTGGAAATAAATTTTGCTATATAAATGCATAAAAAAATATATATATGTATTTTTTTTTACAAAATTCTCTGAATTTTAATAAAATTTCTATTTTCCTGATTTTTCAAGAAATCCTTGAAAATTCCAGATTTTTTTAGATTTTTTCCAAAAACAGGTGTTGTGTATTAAGTTAATTTGTCATAATGGGTCGAATAAAGTTGAAATATAATCGAGGTCGACAGCAAGAACATTCCTTTCAGTCGACTCTGCTTTAAAGAGCAATCGTCAGCGATTGCCAGCGAGCGTGCAGGTGCGTTTTATCGATGCAGCCCGGTGGAAAAACGGCGAGAAACCGGCTGTGCTTGCTCGTTTACGGCGAGGCAAGTGGCTGGAAAATTTTCGCAACGCCTAGAAGTGGGTCTTCTAGGTACGCGACTAGAACCGAACGTACCTCCGTTGATGAAATCGACGGGGGTAGTTTTCCGGAGGAACGAGCGCCTGCAAAGAGGAAACCGCGCGAAGTGCAACGAGCAAAGCTCGTCGTCGTCGAGGAGAATGCAATCGTGAGTTACGCGAAAGTAGTGTGAATGCATGGAGAAGGGAATGTGAGAGAAGACGGAATTTAACTTCGCTCGCCGACCGGTTGCGAGAGGAGAGGATCAATCCTGTTTGAAATAATGCGCCGAACAAAGTTCGAAGGGGACGGCGATGATGGAACCCCCGGAATGGCGTCTGCTTTTCTGATGAAACCAAGTTACACCCGAAACTAAAACCCGAAGCTATGAAAAAGTTCGGAAGGTGGATCCCGCCTTCTCGTTACGGAAACGGAAGTCCGTTCTCTCGCCCTTGAAATGCGCGAAGGGGACTCGCAGATGTCCGAAGAGGACACCGAAAGAAATTTAAATGGATCCTCTTCGCTTCGAAGAGGGGAACTCCATGAGTTATCGCCGCCAGTTACGTGAGCGAAATTATTTACAGCTTTGCGAGTTTTTTTTTTTTCTAAAGAGTTTTCTCGCACGCGACGTTTATTCCGGACGCGACTTTGCTCATCTAAGAGTAGCCCGAATCTGTAAACGCAATTTGTAAATTTTCATATCACTTTAGAGGGTCGCGCTGACATGTAATTTTAATGACAGAGTCGAAATTTTCCTCCAATTTTCAACTTCAATTTTCTCACATTTATAGACTCTAGAGGATATTTTAATAGATTTAATTTATAAATTGAACTCCAATTCTGTATCTCAAATAGACAGTAAAAAAATAGTTCTTCACTTACAATTAGAGATTTAAAAAAAAAAACTTTTAGCGAAACTATAAATGAAAACTATAAGTTTCAAAAAGAAATTAATCTAACTGTGCTTGAAATATATCAAAGTAGATGTTGGATTAAAAATTGAGATCAAAAGTGAAAAAAAATTTACTCTAGATTTTTTGATGAATTTTGTATGATTTTCCTTTAAGGCAATTTAATATTTAACATTAAGTATCTTGAAAGTTATATTCCAGATTAAGATTGTGCGAAAAAATAAAATCTACTTGGATCTAATTAAAAATCGTAAAATTGTTTTACTTAATTATAACATATTAATATCATCCGAAAATGTCGTACGTATTCAGTTATTATACTTTCACTGCCACAGACGAATCCGGTGACGCGAGTCGAAAATCAAACGAAAGTTTATGGCAAGAATCTTGTGCACGTCTATTGACAGACGAGATACATCAGGTCAAGTGTATGAAAACATGCGACTCCGATGGCGAAATCGATCGATCGACACCCGACTTTCGACTGATTTGTTTCCAGCCGATAAACGACGAAACGGAGGCCTCTCGTCGGCCTTTTCAATAAAGAAATATGTTTCTCAAGGTACTTTTATTGAAGAAACCACTGCATGTCTGCGATTTGCGCGGAAATATATATTATACACGCATTAACTAAAAATATGTATAATATATTATATATTATAATATATATAAATTTAATATATAAATTTATATATAAATATTTATACAATATAATTACATATACATATAATTATATATTTATATATAAATTATAAAATATATATAAAAATTTCATCATTTTGTTTCGACATTAAAGTATTTAGTTTCCCGAAAAATAAATCTAATTGAAAATTTAAATAAACAATTACAAGATATCGCGTAGATCATCTGTGACTTTTAACGATTTAATTTACATAAAATAATAGACACAAAATTAATGTAATAAAAAAAAAACTACGGGGAGGTGCGAGATCACATTCTGTTTCTTAAACTCGAAGGGAGTTATTTTTCATCGCAAAACTTTCGTTCAAATATCTCGATGCTTTGTAAAAGGGTACTTACATCGGCAGGAGAGTCGAGATGATACGTTCGGCCTCTTCCGGGGGTGGCGGAAATTCCTGCGTCGAGGAGACGCCCGCGAAGTCCTGCGGCTCCGGACAGTCCGGGACCGGGCGTAATGCTACCAGTGCCATCTTCGCCTTTCGACCGTTCATGCTCATGTAACCGTCGTCCTCGGATTGGTGTCCTATCGGCACACAAGTTTTACGATTACAAGTTTCTCGGTAGCGAGGAGACGGATCCTGGGGAGACGTCGGAACGACTTAATCCGCCGAACGTCCAGCTTATCCTAAACGGTCGGCGACTATTTCTATTACGACTCTTTTCGAACAGTTCAGTCGAGGGAGGAGGAGGAATTGCATTACTTCTCTCCGCTCTCGACGCTCTATTGTGATTCCGAAAATACGTGCCGCGTAAACGTTACCCCGCGATAAAAAGACGTCACACACGCGACGATATTTCAGAAACTTTCCTCTGAAAGCGCCTCGGAAATTGATCGCTTTAGCTCTGCATCGAGTCGCAATATCCCAGATTTGCGCATTCTTATTCCGTCGAAAGGATCGGTCCGGCGTTGGTGACCGAGAAAAAAAAACTCTGCTTTTCTACTTCGATGTTTCACATCGCGATGTAAGACGCGCGAAAGGGTTGCGGATTTTCCCCGAAAAGTCTCTCGTTAATCAGCCGCGATCGCTCGCGAAGGTGCACAGAGTAGAGGGATGCTAATGGGATGTCGATTTGAATTTTCGGTGAACCGTGCACGAGACAGGCCTGCCTGTCCATCCTTCTCTCTATCTATCCTTCCCGCGAGAGCGGGAAATGTTACGTGCTTTCGTGCCGATTTTCCGCGAATTGAATGGCAGACCGCCAACTCGGCGGGTTTATGTTGTACGTCCGCAGGAACGCTTTCCGATGGTAATAAAGAGAAAATATGTATTCTCCAAAGGCCGAGAGAGAAAGAGAGAAACGAAGACTCGAACGATCTCCCTGCCTGTGAACATCCGACGCATCATCTTTCTCTCGTTGCGAAATGCGTTTTATTATATCTAGCTATTTATTGGATTGGTTCATAAATAAGTTCCGCTGTAGATAATTATTGAATCATTTCTTCTGAAAAACCATGGGTCAAAATAATCGCGGCAGATTTATACGTGCAACTATATAGCGAATATAAGAAAAATTGCAACAAAAAAGCGATCAGTTCTCATCAAAAAATGTGATTTTATTATACGATAATAATGCTTGACTACATATAGCTAAAATAACTCAGGAAAAAATTCTGGAGCTTTCGTGATCTATCTCATCCTGCTTATTTTCCAAACCTTGTCCCATCAGATTTCACTCTGTTTGGGTCATTCTAAAATTCATTAAATGATAAAAATTTTCTAATAATGCTGAGATCGATGAATTTGTAAAAAAAACGTTTTCAAAACCTCCAAAATTTTTTGAGGATAGAATTAATACATCAATTAACTAAATAATTTAATAAAATTGTCTAAATAAGAGCCGAATGTTGCTGCATCATTATAAGAGATATCTGATTCCATAATTTATTTGAATCATTTGTATATATATAGAAGAGATGCAAATCTAATTCTATACTCTATCATACAAAAGGACATAAATAATCCAAGCCGACAAGCGCGAATTTTATAACTGGATTAATTTCTTTGCTTCTTTTTCTTTGCGCATTGTTAAACGCAGGATCGGTGTCCTTAGAATCACGAGTCCACTGTGCAAATTTATTCCCAGTTCAACGTGCAGCGGGAGTGCAAGAAAGTTAAATATCTTAGTTAAGGGTGACGAGTTAAATTGCACAAAACACACGCACACACACACACACACAAACGAATTCGCTCGCGTTGTCGAACGACTTTCAGCGACAACTCGCACCGGTATAGAACTTTGCGCTTCAAATGCGAGCCAGATATCTTTAGAGAGGCGGAAATAGCGTGCGAAGTTCTAGAAAGAGGCGTACTCGGTTGTCACTGGAAATTTACTATCTTCGCCCTGTCGATATAAAGCGGCGGGCGTCGCTTCTTCCGCAAGTTCGGAGCGGATGCTTCCTTCCGCGATGAAAATTTGTCGCGGGACCATCATCATGTGTCGCGGTTCTCAACGCTAGGCTGTTTTTTCCCAACCAATAAAAAACCAACGGACTCTCTAAATCGTATATAAAACGACGCGATATTTATTCTTCATTGAAATTTAATTTTTTATTCGCGATAATGAGACCTTATACGATTCGATTCGGAGGGCGCGATACATTGTTTGTTGTTATTATTATTAATCGATAACGAGCGATGTCTATCGCCGGTATGTTGAATTATTAATTACCGAGGTACGCGTAATAATAATTCGCAAATAAATAAATGTAATTATCGCGTGCGCGATTCGACAGTAATTCGCGAATTCGGATTGACGTATAAAAGCCAGCGAATTTCAGAAAAAAATCGTAAAATCGGTCTGGTGTGCGCAAACGCGTGAAAAATACAATGTGCATCGAACACGAACATTTTTTCGACTGGTTCATTCGCAGCGTTTTTTTCATGCACTATTTCGCGCGTTCAATGGCGAGGTATATGTCTACCTATATACATTTCTTCCGAAAAAAATTGACGGTTCCTGTCAGCAGTCTGTCAGTTCGCCAACGCGAACTACTCGAGGTGATATCGATTTTTCCGGCGATCAGACATGATCGGACAATTCCGATGCGAAAGTGTTCGCTCTGCACGTTGTGCAAAATCACGCGGAAAGAACGAACTCGAAAATTTATGCGATATTTTTCGATAGCTCCCGCCTCCCGCCCACAGAAAAGTTGCCAGAGAAGGCAAAATAAGCGGAATAAGCGAAATCGTGGAAATTGCGTGACGCTAATATAATGTTTAAATTTTCCTCGACTTTTCTTCGTCCCTATAAAGATTTTTTTTCTATATTTTATACAAGCTAACTCTCGTGTATACATCGCAGATTTAACGTTCGGTAATCGTATTAGATCATAAGTTACATTACTTCTATAATCTCGATTTTTCCTTGGATTCACCTCGGAATGGAATAATGAATCTATGTTAGGATGGTATTAACTTACAACCCACTCTCTATTACAATCGGAATCAGGATTTAGAGTCTTACGTATATGATAGTAGCGTTATACAGGGTTTCTCGAGGGAATTTTGTGGAATTTTGCAGTCCTCATAAACCGCAAAATTTCAAAATTCTACGACGTCGTCTTTGGACGATCGAGAATACGAATAAAGATACAAGTATCTAACAATAAGTATCACAGACGATCAGAGCTCACCTGTCATTCCCGCGCAAATTGTAAAAGATTTCACGCTCGGAGAGACTTTTAAATTCGTGATCTTACTAGTTTAAACAGCATTAGAAAATATAAAAGATACAAAATATTAAATAAATAATAAAAAAAAAAATATATATATAAGATATATGTATATACGATGTTTATAATTTTTTTCGACAGTATTGACACATCGTACTCTGACAGAAGAGACAGCTATTTCTTTCGCTTCTACCCCGACACTTTTTGCGCGCGAAGGAAAATAAATAACGAAACATTAGGAAAGGGGGACGAATCCGTGGTTAATCGCTCTCGGCAAATACGGGAACGACGTACCGTAGATGGGGCTCGGCTCGTCTCTCGCGAGGAAATAGAAGCTAGAGGACGGGACGAGATAAAGGGGAAAAAGGACGTTACCTAAGGACGGACTCTCGTCGTCGGGCGTGAGGCCAATACTCGGCTCCGTGCTGCTGCCGCAATCCCCGACGCCTCCCCCGCCGTTTCCGCTCCCGCCGCCCCCTCCGCCGCCGCTTCCGTCTCCGCCACCGCTGTCTCCGCCACCTTCGCCCTCCGCCTCGTGCTCGTCGTACTCTGAGAGCACCTTGTCCAACAGCTCGATCGATCGTTGCACATCGTCACCTCTGGAACAAACATAACGTTCGATTCTATAGAGATTATCACCCTTCTATAAACAAAACGCGACCGGATCACCTCCGAGGGAAGGATTTCCTCGTGACTCGGGCGATTCGTTCTTATAAGAGGAGCCGGGGGATCATCGCGTCGAACGCTCTTGTCTTTCGATTTTTTTTCCACTTTTGGATTTGTGGAATAAACGAAATGTACACGGAGAGAATTTTCTCTTAGAATTTATCCTGAAAATCATGGTAATCGTGAGACAATATGGTATGGAAAGAATTTTATGAGAATTTCTCTGATTAATATCTATCACAATAAAATATAAAACTTAATTAATTTTATTATGCAGTTTACTACCCATAGTAATCCACGACTACCATGATTTTCAGGGTAAATTCTAAGAGAAAATTCTCTCTGTGAGGTCTCTAAAAATTTGCGCTTTTCTTTTAATTAATATAAATTTAAGAAATTATATTTTTATGAAAATCGCCCTTCTCTGATCTCAGGTCGACATAAATCATCGGTGTATCGATAGCGAACTTTACTGCACATCTATGGCATCCCCCGTGTTCCCTTTATCTCGTTATACGGTTAGTATCTGCACGCGTCCCACTTTCGTAAACGATAACCGATAAACGCTCCGACAATTTTACGCCGCTGGCGCAAACTATTTTCCGAAGCGGTGTTAAAAAGCCAGTTTTTAATTAAAAAAAAAGTGGGTCACGAAATAATATCGTGTTGCTAAATTAAAACGGCAAATATACTGCGTTCCTACGTCTGTCCTTCTCGTCTGATTCACGTTGCAAAGTGCATTTTCTCTAACGCGAGGGTTGTTTATGCGAGAAACATGTTTGCACTTAATTTTGTATTTCTCTTTGTTTTTCTCTCATTAAAATACATTTATACATATTTTTTTCAAGTTTATACATTTGAGAAATTTCCCTACATCTCTCTCTGAAAAGTATTAATTAAAACTTTAGGAGAGCAACGTGTTCACACATTGTGTGTAAACATTCGCCCAACAAAATTTTCTTCGGTCGACGATTTCTGGGTCAGTTTATCGAAGTCGCCGCATCCCAGATGATACGCTTTGAGATCGACGGGGGTTGACGAGGACGAAACAATTTAGCAAACTTCATTACGTTCGTCGAGCGAATTCCACTTTTTTTTTCTGATACGCGGTATGCATGTACAGGATGCTCGTACATGAATCCATCGTGGAAAATCGATTATCCGGCCCGACACATTAATCGTCCTTACTTGACTCATCCGGCGCGGCGTAGACCCTTTGCCATCGAGCGAGGAAAAAAGTGTACTTGTGTACCTTCGACGGCTATTCCGGGAGGGAAAAAATCTCCCCGCAATCGCGCGAGAGAAAAAAGTAACATTTATCTGCGTTATGAAAGCTTATCCGATACGTGTATATGTGTGTGCGTTATTTGCTATATATGAATTTTTCAAATCAGGAAGCACTGAGTCCTGCAAATATTTACGTTGAGTTGCTGCGAGAGATTTCTCGACAAAGTGAGAGAGAGGGAGGCCCTGATTCTTTTCTTCTACACGAAAATGTTATAATTGAAAATATAATTTTATATTTAGTTTGTAAAAATATAATTTTAATTAATGTTATCGTAAAAATATAATTTATAATTTTTATAATCGTGGAACATATTAACAGATAAGAGAAATCACAATATTTTTACTCAATATTATATTTTAGCAATATTGTAATTATTCAAATATTTTAATGCACAAGTAAATGTGTAATTTAACAATTTTACAAAAGGAAATATTTTTATATAGTAATAAATATCCTATAATATCGTCATATTCCAGCTTTATAATATTAATAAATTTGTATTGCAAAAATTTATATTTTTTCCGCGTATACACATACTTTGTATTTATATTTAATCGAGAAATATATCTCCATATAAATGGCCATCGATTGCTGGAGAGAGAGCAGACAAAGCATGAAGAGAGGAAAATTTCAAAGTCCTGATAAAGGGGCTCCAGAGTCCATTATCAGTCGCTATTATCACACTTGCCGGCATATATACATACATATATACATATTGGGACCATTATCGCCTCGAGGAAAATCTACCAAATCAGAAGTCGCCCGTCATTATTAGCCGCGCGCGTTAATTATCCCTTTAGTTCGCAGCGAACAAAACCGATACCGTCGTCGATAACCGCTCCGAGTTCGGTTGCATCACTCTCTTCCGGGTCACCGGCTGCATCGGAATCATCCCACGGTAACCTCGACCGCCTCCTACGTGGCGATAATCAAGCATTTAATTAGGCGCAGTGCCGTCGAAGGAAGGGGCGGGGACGAAGGGGATGCAGGGGGAAGTGATGCGAACAGAGGGAAGACGCGAAGGCAATTCAAGCGCTGACGCAATGCGGTCGGTCCTGGATCGAGCCGTAATCACGGATTGTTAATTAGTGTGGAAACACGCCGGTGGCCTTCGTTACCGGGGCGTAACGTGACGAAGGGGAGAGAAGAAGGGGGAGGAAAGAAGAGCCGAGTCAATCAGCCGATCCCGCTACCACTCGACGATGAAACGCGGTCGGTTTTACCATCGCGATATGAAAGAAATCGCTACCAACAGATTCCGTCTGGAATATAAGAGATACCGTCACAAATTACTCTCAAATTTTGAACGCTCGATGTGTAAAAGATATAATTATGTAACGCGATTGTTCGCAAATTTGTAGGTTTTAATTACACGTTGAAATCACATTTAAAAGTGAAATGCTTCTTCTTGTACAAACAAGGATTAGCTCTTTCGCTTAATAATATTTTTACATTAATTCTACTTAAAAAAAAATAGATTATACATATATATATATATATATATATATATATATATATATTATTTTTGATAATAACTTTTTCTTGTATTTTTTCATCTTTTCATTAATTTATTTTGTCTTTTTTCTTTAAATTGCGTATAGATCCAGACAGTAATCAAGATACGAAGTGCTCATCGTCGTACCGGTCTTAGCTCATTACGTTGTCCTTGGGGATAAAACGCACTGATTTTTCGGGACAAAGGAGACGCGAACTTTGTGCGGAGTTAATATCCCGGGGAATAATTCTACCGTATAATAATCGTCATGGTCGCCAATTAATAACAGAGAGACTATACCGATTGATCTTTATCAGACGGGGATAATCTCTTGAGCATATATTAAACTTCGATAATTCTGTTCGTAAAAGAATAGTGACTCTAATTTATCGGAAATAAATCAGCAGGTAAAAATTATTATCACAACTATATTATACAGCCATATATTCACTGATGTTTAGAATTAAAAAAAATATATATTTAGACATGGCAGAGAAGATTTTTCAATTCTTTCGAGTATCTCTCGTTAGCTCCGAGCACCTTTTAAAGAAAGATGTTATGGCAGAAAGGAGAAAAGCAGCGTGTCGCGAATGACGCGTCATAGATCACCAAGTTTTTCAGGCTAAATCACCCGTTCGCTCGGCGATCACGTAGCCAAGCAGGTCGGGAAAGTATCCGCGAAAGTATCCAAAAGACGCGGCTGGAAGACGTCTGACGGATTAGGACGTCTCTTTGACGTTCTTCGGACCGTTGGTTCGGAGCCTCCGAATGACAAACCGTCGTCGTTTATCTTTCCGAAGCCCCGTGGCGGAAAATGCCACGGAACGGTCGGCGAAGAATTCCTCCTTGGACAAATAGTAATGGCGTCGACGACGGCGAGCTCGTTAAACGCCCGTTTTTCAGACTCATCCCGCCCGGTTTCGGACAGACAGACACGGCTTCGCGATCAGCGAAGCGGGGTTTAATATGCCGTCTGTATACTTTCGCAAAGTTCGCGCAACACAACAACAAAGGGTTCCTATTCCCTTCCCTCCTTCTGATCCGCCATTTAGCCGGAATGCCGCGTCTCGTCATGCGCGATTACAATTGGCAAAAGCTCCTAAAAACGTTTCTTATTTTTGACAAGTAACGACACAACTCCCGATACAAAGTGTACCGAGGGTGCTTATTATATTGTCGTTTACATATTTTATATATTGAATATATTTTTTATATTATTGAATAGAGAGATATATTTCACCTATTTTTTATATTGAATCGATTATACAACACATGCATTAATCTTTCGTGACTGACAGCCAGGACAACAACTTCCCGCGTGAGGTATCAATTTTTTTCGATCATGAGGTATCAATATCAATTCTGACCGTGCGTCATTAATCATACAGTCGGTGAAGTATCGAAGCTTTTCGGCGAAGAATTGAAATAGGAATGTTATCACGTCCCTGTCACATACATTCCGTCAGAAATCATTTCCGAAATATATTTGGCGATTTGTGTACTTGATCAAAATTTGCTCGCGTAAGGAAATATATGTCTTATTTTAAAATGTATACAAATATATTTGTATAAGTGTATAAAATATACGCGCGACTATTTTGAGACATTTTAAGTTTCCTTGGGCAGAGAGATTTTTCAAGGGTCATCGCTGTCTGTTTCTTCGCAATTCGCGCAATTTTCGCTACCAAAAGCGAAAGCCATAAGCTGGCTTATCTCCGTCGTGTTGTTCCGTTCGTCGAAGATTTTCTCGAGATGTCTCATGACATCCATTACATCGCGCGAATGATTCGAGCACTTGGTCAGACGTTTGTCGCGGAGCCGCCGCTTTCTCTTTCTCTTCAAAGTTGAAATCTTATCTGAGAATCGACCATGCGCTATTAAACGGCGCTCTGTCGAGATATCTTTCGAAAGTACAACATTACCCGACGAAATCAATACTTTCCTAGAGTCCTCGCGAGTCGGTAAACATTGGAGACGACCTACACGCATGTGAGAGAGCTAGGACAGTTTCCGGGGACGTGTCGCGAATGCGAAAAAAATCTCGGAGAGAAAATTTGCATACCGTCTCGAACGAGTGTATCTTTCAAATTACTATTACTCCGGAAATCCTTATCGCAGTTTTTATTTTCGAGACGATAAATACAGCGGATACGAGGAGAGAAACAAGAGAGGAACGATTGCTCGATTCTCATCGTCGAGAGGACTCTGGAAAATGCCGGGATCTGCATCTCAATCTGTGTGTTTAGAGACTCTCTCTCCGTTCCTTCACCGCGAGAAAAGGTCGAGAGTTTGCGCTGCTCGAGCAACCTCTTCTCTCCGTGTCGTAAGAAAGACCTCATCGACCGACCGGAATCCTTGCCTTCTACGAGGCACTGGCAACTATAAAGACGAGGACGACCCTAGCACGAGTGACGGTGGATAATCTATAGCTGCCAGGTGTATCGATTATCCTGTGACCCGATTCGGATATCGAGTTCCTGGGTCGGGATATAGGATTCCCACCGCTGCACGCATCTGTACGCGTGCGCCGTCAGACATGGACTGTTCCACGTGCAAGGGTGGATCCTGGGAAATCGCATCGCTTCCGCCACGTTTCTCTCCCGAAACACGTAGGTATGTGTTTCGAAGAAGAGAACTCTTTCGACGCGGTTAAAAAAACGATTTTTCTATATAATTTTGCGTTTCATAGAATCAATATATTCTGAACATTTATTTCTATATTTTTATCAAATTTATATATGTAATATACACGGAGAGAATTTTCTCTTAGAATTTACCCTGAGAATCATGGTAATCGTGGGACAATATGGTATGGAAAGAATTTTATGAGAATTTCTCTGATTAATATTTATCACAATAAAAATAATAATATCTATCACAATAAAATATAAAACATGTAGATTTATTATTTTCATTGTGATAAATATTAATCAGAGAAATTCTCATAAAATTCTTTCCATACCATATTGTCCCACGATTACCATAATTTTCAGGGTAAATTCTAAGAGAAAATTCTCTCTATGCATATTTAATCTTTATTATATTTAATTTATTATCTTTAATATATTTAATTTTCTGCATGAAAATAATCTTGACAGTTTCCTATTGTAGGACCTTTTCAAGTTAGATTTCGAAATCATCGAAGCATTTAATGTAAATATTTTTGCGCGATTCTAAAAACACAGAGATCACGTTCTACTAATGTTTTGTTAAATATAAAAACTTTCTCCGCTCGAGGGTTTTTTGTTGTTTTCATGTTTTATGTATCATTTTTATCTCTATATTTGTTGTCACTGTATTCTATTTCTCTTCCTCCCTTCCCCTCCTGTCTTTTTCTCTCTCACTGTTCTATTTATATGCTAGAAGTATAACTAAACATTTTGCTACGTAAAAAATTTTTGTATTTTAAAACATTATTATTATTAATATAGTGCATAAAAATTTCCTAGTTTAATTACATTTGTATGTATGAACGATCCCGCTAATTGCAATTCGTTAAAAATGTCTCGGCGTTTTTAATTGCGCGAGACTCTCACATCAAGCCGTAAATTCATTTCGTATTAATTTGCGCTTTACGAAGGAGCATAAATTCTTGCCACGAAGACCGAATGCCTATATTTCACGATCTGCGTATTTTTTACTGAGAGATCGTGTCAATGTACGAATATATCAGTTCAATAAAATTGTATTTTTTTAATGAGCTAAATAAATGAGCATTTAAGAGGAGAGCCTGATCGAAATTTCTACATTTTTCCCTAAATTTATATTGAATATAAAGCGATCATTTTGTATAATAACTAAAAAACTTGATCTATTTTCTCTTCTTATTTTTCGTTTATTTGCGGCGTTTTTTTTTCAATTCTTTTTTTAGTAAATTGCCACGAAGGCAGGACAGAAAGCAGACACGTGACGTATCGAATAAGCTGTAACATCGTGGAGGGTTAACGACTTTCCGCGAACCGTCTACGAATTAATGGCCTTCGATCGACGGCATTTTATGGCGCCGAGACAATGTTGCCCGCCCAGATGATAACCCATTTGACCCAGACTATCCGACGTTTAAGGTTTAGCCGACAATCCCCTTGCGAGGAGGACCCCCAATGCACCCTGTCTCGTAGGGTCTCGAGGACTTCAGGACTCCGCACGTGACGATATCGCGAGGAAAGAGAGGATGGGGAAAGAGAGAGTCTTCTACCATCGGGGGTGTCGTTGCGTATTTATGGCGGCGCGACTGTCCAATAATGGCTCGCAACTCATCTCGTATTCCACGCCACGTTTCCAGCGACGGTCACGCGATGACCCGACTCATCGTCGTCGCGAACCTAATCCCTATTTCCTCTTCCTCCCTCCGCGTGATATAATTTCGCATCTAAAATTCGCTAAAGTTGACACGTTTGCGCTCGTGCGACATCGTTCTCCTGCTCTTGAAGAGAAGGTGGTGAACGTATATCGGAGGCGAGATACCTGGCTCTCCTCTGAATTTTTCACGCGACCGTAATATTCCAAGATATTTGAACGGCGAACGTTATCCTTCCATTTCGCCCGACGTTCACTACGGGTGCTCTAACATAAACGAGGATCAAAAAAGGAACTTGCCTTGAGAGAAATTAAAATTCAAACTGTCGAAATTTTGCTTTTTATTCGTTCACATCGTTCAAGAAATATTTATGCATTTTATCATTTTGCGCTTTGATAATTAACCCTTTGTCAGCAATCATTTTTCTTTACTAATGTGTGTGCCATCAGCAAACTGGATCTTTTAAGTTCACTCTACATTATTTTTGTGTTCTAGACTTTCAAAAAATCCAAAAAAAATTTGGATATGAATATCCAATATAGATATTAAATCCAATTGTTTATACAAAGCGAAATTTGAACAGCAATTTGAAAAAAAAATGAAAATTTGCTTTTGCCTTAAAAGATCCTGATGGAGGATTTAATTTAATAATAAACGGTAATTAATTTTTTCAAACAAGTTTACCATATACATATTCGAAAACAATAATTCATAATTTTATTAAAAATTAAAAATTTAATTTTCGTACCCATTGTTTTTCTTTTATTTCCTATCCTACATATATTGATAAAAAAGTTTATATCCACACACGTAAACCAAAACGGCGTTAAATTGATGTTTACAGTAGCAGATATTAAAGTGATTTACGTGTCAAGCGCTCGTTTCTCTATTCCACGTAATTAAAGAAAAAGTAATTTCCTCGGAGAGTCGCTATGAAATCCAGCTGTCGCGATCAAAAGATACGCTCGCGCGATATGGAAGGCGAAATTACGACTGTTTTCTTTATTTTTTTCAAGCCACTGGACACACAAGAACGGACGATGACGATATCATTATCTATGCGCGCCAAGGCGGTCCAGAAAGAGATGTCTAATTAGCTCGGAGGCTGCGTCATACATGGAATTTCGCCCGACGACGCAAATTAGAAGTCGCCCATCGGCGACCGCTGAACTCTCTCCATACGTTGTATGCGACATGCACAGCGGCATTCGCTTCCGTCCGGTATAATAATCCATACCCGCGTGTCGCGTATGCGGAAACACGGCGTTTTGCCCGCACGCGACACGCCGGCGGCTATTAAATTAGCGCGAAACGTTATCTCTCTCGTTGAAAAACGGGAGAGGCGTCGCCGCGTCTCTCTCTCGCGAAATATTATTACGCGATCGAGATGATGACTAATTATTACAGACTAATTATATCGTCAACTCTAGCAGATTAGTTTCGCCCCCGATCTCTCTACGGGATTTCGCGGAATTAATCCGTCCCCCAGTAATTCCGCGTAACGATACTCTTGGATTCTGCAATGGCATACATATATGTATGTATACTACGTGTGTGTAGCACTGCTACGCATAAAAGCGGAATTGTAAGCGGAATAAAGTGATTAAGTAATATAAGAAAATTTAATAAAAAAATATATAATAAAAATATGCAAGATGAGGCATCGAACTTTATGACCTAAATTATTTCCGTTATGCATGCAGTTATTGAAAAAAGTTCTCAACAAAAGTTGCACAGTTTTAGAGAGGAAATATTGTATATAGTGCTTGTATATAACAGGTTTCTTACAGTTTATGCGTTTGATATATTTTAACATTATCTCCTTTTTTTAATGAGATTATATTTTTTTCTGTAATAAATCGATTCTTTGCATCACACATTTTTATGAGAGTATTAAAATAGAATTATTAAAAAATTCATATTTTATGATATATTTTATAATTTATGTTGTGACACAAAAGCAAGTGTATAATATTTTATAAAATATTAAATTTTTCAATAATTTTACTTTAATATTTTATACAAGGAAACGACGAGTTAAATTTAATTGTTATAAAAAATGCATAATTACATTTAAGAACAGATATGCAGTTGAATTTTGCAATACTGCATTTGTATAAAAATAGAATCATGAATTGATTATATTCATTATATTCTTTGTGAAGAATTTAGCAAGTACTTTAATAGACTTTACACGATTTTACAGCATTTTATGCCATTATACGTAAACTAAATTATGAAATACTTCATAAACTATTGATAATTCTACCTTTATACTTTTATAAAATAACATAAAAAGAGAAGAAAAGATTTACGTAAAAGAATAATTAAAAAAAATGAAAATAATGTTAAAATATAAATAACACATATTAAAAAAATCTGTTTTCTCCTTGAAACTGTGAAACTTTTGTTGAAAGCTTTTTTTCAATAACTGCAACCAAAGATAATTTAGGTTATAAAGTTAAGTGCTCTATTCTAGTGTGTATGTGTGCACAAATATGTATGTTACGTGTAGAAAATTATTCGGATACAGTTCGATAGTCCGATATTTTCAATCAACTAGAAATAGAAACTGATTGAGAATTCCGTCCGCTTTTGAAGGCAATGACGAAAATTGGTCGGCGATTTTTGGACAGCGATACAAAACTAACTACGCGTAGCGGAAATTCGAGCACATATATATATAATATATACATATATATGTATGTGGATCATCGTTATCCATTGATTTAACGATTTCAACTCCAGCTCCGGCATCGAGGATCAAATTAAACTGCTTTCGCACAGTTTACGGTATCAAAGTTTTTTAGCACACCCTGAGTTTCTGCGCTCTTTCGTTCGTTACTCATAAATCTGTTGCAAAATATAATTCCCCGATTTCGTTCGAGACTCAAACTGTAAAAAAGTACATTCTTTCTTCTTCAGCTGTCGTTCTTTGGCCCAGTTATATACCAAGGGGAAACGTCGCGACGACATCGGACGGAAGGAAAGAGAGAGAGAGAGAGAGAGAGAGAGAGAGAGAAAGGGGTAGGGGGTGAGTTTCAGTCGCCATCTCCGGGAGTCCCGTCGGGACGGGAAGCGACCGTCAATAGAATCTGCTGGCAATCGCGAATTAATTCTCGAGAACCGCGTTTCGATCTTTCCCTCGACGGGGGGCGGATCTCCTCCTCCTCCCTCTTCCTCCACATTCTTCGATAAGATAAAAAAATCAACCCCCTCGACGCCGTTCTATCTTCCGCTACGTTCCCCTCTTACGTTTCGCTCGAACGATCTCGTTGTGAACGTATATATAATAGCGTCTGTAGCGGAGTTTAATCAAGTAATGATAAAAATTGACCGCGATATCGGTTGGAATCGGTTTCTCGAGGGTTCTTTCTTCTCCTGACAGGCTGCGAATAACGGATCGTTTCAAAGATCTGTCGAAGCCGAATAGCCAAAGGAAAAGCGGAAGGAAAAGCCTAACAGGATCTCGTGATCTTTAACAAAGAAATTGAAGGGAGACTGTTTCAAGATATGAAATGAATTAAAATAAAAATCTCCATCATCCACAGATTCCAATAAATAAATTTCGACGAATTATCGCATCTACATATAACAGGGGGATGAGAGAAAAAAAGGGGACGGTTTTCTTTCCTCTCTTTTTTTTCTTGGATTCATGTCCCTGGACTTTTATCGCATCGTATTTGCCTAATGTATCTCTTCGACAAAATTCGGGATAAACTTACGACGACGACGACGACGACTAGCAGATAACGCGTTTCCAATTGACATCCTCGGCAATCGAGGAGCTTTTTGCCGAATATCGTTAACGAGTATGACGCAGACATATACCTACATGCGGCGGGATAAACCGAGAGAACTCGGTATCGATATTCATCGTCGATCGACTCCAATTTCCATAACGACATGATATACACATAGGAGGGAATAAGCGCGGAAGAGAGAATCGAGTCTTCGCTTCTATATACACCGGTAATATTTTTTTTTTATTTCATTTCTCTAACAACTTTCCGCCCCCTCTATATGCGACCTACTGCGCGCATTCGCGAGTTCATTTCGCGGGGGGCGAGGAACGGGGGAGGGGGCTCTCCGCGAGAGAACGAGATCCTTTATAAAAATCCAATAACAGGTAACCCAGATATCGACTGCGCTATCCGAGCCATCGTGTCCGATTGCGCTCATTTTTTTTCTGTCCTCTCTCCGCAAACGCGGGTAATAAAAAAAGTAAACTACCGAGCTTTAAAGATACTCTCCGCGCGCGCGTCTGGCTCCCCGGCGTATTTTCTGCTTATCCATAATTCGTATCGCATCGAGGATGCAAACCATTTTCCGGGTTGCTCCTCTGACCAGCGAGAGAACAGAGAGACCTTTATATTCTCTCCCGCCCGCGAGAAAATACATAGCCGTAAAAGAGACACGTTCAAGAAGAAATGGATTCGATTCTTCGCGGTTCTCCAAAATTTTCGTCCTTCAAAAAGAAGTCCCGTTATTGTATGTTTTTTTTCGCACGACATATTTTCATGGGGAAGGGGGGCAAACACGTTATTTATTATTCCCATAATTTCGGTTTTTTTTCTGGCTGCGTTACAAAAACACCGAGATGAATAACAACTAAAAATTCGAAAAATATATTTAAATTTTCGTAGCATGTTATTTTTTTAAGAGAGAATATCCGCACTCTTTCTGGCGCATTTTACCGTATATAACTCTGTTTAATATAACACCAGTCACGTATCGCGAAAAGTACCGCGTAGCCCATATCGGGTGTGTTAACCTATTTAGGCAAAGTAAATAGCGGAGAGAGGAATCGTGTCACCGTCGTTTACGGTAGCCGCGCTCTCCTCGGACGTTTTCAGAGGGATCCAGAGGCCCGGAGGCCTGTGTCAACTGTGAACCGGCGTCGAACGATCCTCGTTCAATCAAGGCGCGTAAAAATCATTAGTAGGGCGAATCCCCGAAAGTGAGTTTCGTGCCTGCGACGCTAATCCGTAGGATTAAATTAATCAATCGCCCGATTTGCCGATCCGGGACTGGGAGCGCTTCGTTGAATTGGGAGCGTCAATATTACACAGAGTCGAACACACACATATACACTCTCTCTTTCTCTCTCGCCATTCTTCTCTTTCACCGGTGAGCATTATTATCACGGTTCAGTCGAGGCGGAATTTCCTTGTAATTAGTATTGTTTACGCACGACGTTGCGAGAGCGCGACGTTCTCCGTTAATCAAATTCAACTTCATCAACTGGAAATTCAGCCGCGCGCGGCACTGTGTCACCGATCTCGTGTTAGTTCCTCTCTTCCGTCCCTTTTCTCCTCTACTGTTAGTTAACTGTCAGTCTGTTATATGTACTAGTTGGAACAACCTTCTCTGTGGAGAGAGAGCCTATCGCTATATATCGTCGCTTCAACAAGGATCCCTTCCAAGATTCGGTTCGTTAACTCGATCGCGAACGTTTAATATCGATTCAACGAGATAGAGAGTTTATGCAAATATCCCTATAATATAGAACGAAGACGTCAGGAAGATATACAAGATATAATAAAAGCAATGATATACGTCAAAATGATCATGTTAATTTAATAGAGTTTTCAGCTACGACTATGTTTCGCAATTTTTAAATTACATATATTTTCGCCATCAATATACCGATAATGTATTATATTTTAAATTATTTAATTTATTTAAATTATTTATTAATCAAATAAATAAAATAATTATATTTAATAATAATTAATAATATTCAATTTATTTACTACTTAAATTATTATTTAAATTCACAACAAAATAAGTCCCATTTCGTCTATATTTTTATAAATTAGAAATATCTGTTACTAATCTTTTTTGAATTTTCCTCTTAAAATAAGAGAATCCTTTTGGCAATTATTTTAGAACAGGGTATTTTAGAAATTAATACAAGTATTCTAAAAAATTCTTAAAACTGAGAATACAATTTTTTCATTCTATTATCGTCTATGATGATTGACGCGAGACTTGTCTCTGTTACGCAATATCGATCTTGGTCGTTTCGCGTTTGCAACTATCGTGCTATTATTTGAGGTAGACCGATCTCTTTGTGAAGTCGACTCGAGTTCGCTGATCTCATTATCGAGCTCATTGCGAAGTCTGGATTAGAAGTTCGTTAAGTCATACGCTATATACATTAGACGACGAGGCTAATAGATGTTCGACGTTTCAGTAGATGCTCTCTCTAGTGGAGAATGATCTCGAGTTACGTAACATCGCTGGATTGATTGATTTAATAAACTCGGATGCGAAACAATCGAACCGTAATCGAGCGTAAATTGATGAAAGAAAAAAATGTTGAACATCTACGGATAAAGGTCGCGTTAAATTAATACCTTATCTTATAACGTAGTCGCTTTTCACTCGACAATGTTGAATAATTGCTACTTCCGAGAGATCCACGGATACTCTTATCATCGTTTCTCCCCTTTCTGCTCCTTTGTCAACATCAATCTACTCTGTTAATTACCCGAATCTCTTCGGATAGGCCCTTCCCTTGCGATCTCATCACTATCGAGCTTATTCTGGAACAGGCTCGGCAGGCTCGGTTAACATTCGCGAGTATGATAGACTCCTCCTCTATTTATACCATGGCGGGTTCAACTTGTAAAGGATTACTGAATTATTCAAGCATGACGAACCATACCATCTCCCGACACATGATGCTGTACAAGCGGTCTGGAAACGATATACGTGAATATGGCTAATTTCTCTATTTTTAACGATCTCTCATCACGCGAAATTTTGGATACTTTATGTCGTAATATTAAAGTTTAAACTATGAAAAAAAAAAATACGACAATGAATAAGATGGAACGAAGAGAATATATGAGCTCTTTCTTCTGCTCACAAATCTATAATAAAATTTTCATATCGCATCAGAGACGACAGAACGATTTATGCGGCAAATATCGTCTTGTCGTCGCGCCAGATTTTTCGAATCGCATTCATCGAGCTCCGGGTGACATTTCTCCGTCGCGTTTTACGCGTATCATACTTGGTAGCTGTGTCGTCCTCGCGAGATCGCGCGATTACTTTTGCCTCCGGACGCCTGAAACGCGACGCCTCTTCCGAAGGCGGATAACCACAACCTCATGTCGTTTCATCTCGACGTTTCTCTCGCCGCATCGGGATGAGACGGACGTGCGCAAGCCGTTCCTACGTGCCTCCTGACAGTCGAGAATTTACTTGGCTATACGAACGCATTACGGCCACTCGAAATCCCCTTCTCACCTCTCCTCCGACCGCGCCAACATTTGCGTATTTTACCGGCTTCACCCGAGAGAATTCGAGATATACCTCTGTTATCGCCAAAAAGGATCTGGCTCCGGGTCTGCGAAGGGTCAGACCGCTAACGTTTACGGCGCTTTGCCTTCCGGAGTTTGCCCTCCCGTGCAACGCACTTTGACTACATCAGCGTTTGTCAAAGCGTGCCGATCGTTGCGAAACGGAAATTATGGCCGAGCAATTTCGGACGAAAGAGAAATACGCGCGGTTTGCACGTGTCTGGAAATCGCGATCACGTACGGACTTTTTTGTTTCTCGAAAAATTTGAAGAGTAACACGACGGTCCCAATTTCGACCTTTTCGAATGCAAACAAGGTTCCCTTTGAAATCCATGAATGAAAATTGTGGTACTAATCCTGGCACGGGCGCCATGTATATTTCATCGTTTAATTTTCCATCGCCAGCCAAAGTTTCCGGTAGCGCGAAAATATGCGAGTTTAATTTCTCTCCCTCCTTCTCCTCTCGCGAACGCATCGGCAAAGCGAACGACCGTAACTCTAAATGATTTCTCTTTGAGTAATAGAACGAGTAGTTCTCGCGGCGGTATAATCGTCGCAAACTTGGCAATTTATGCGAGAGACATTAATGGATCTTACCTAGTCTCGACTCGGGAGAGGTTTTTCCGAGGCGCGAATCTCGCGGGTTTCTTCGCGGAGAAAGAGGGAGAGAGTAACGACGAAAATTCATTATTTCGCCGTAGGAACGTACGTGGAATTTCGAAGAGAGGGAGCCCGTCGCATTCCACGGGGAATTCCCCGCGAAAGCAATTTGCATAAAACAATCAATAAGACAAGATTGATAAGTCTGAGCCTGTACTTGGATACAGCGTGCGACGTATGTCGCGTATAGTCTCTCTCATATTTCGACTCTCGCGCGTCCATTTATCACGTGCCCTCCCCTTTCCCTCCTCCTCGGTCAGGTGCAATTTTTTACGCTATTCCGCTCATCTAAGCTAGCGAGTTAAAACGATAACGCTTAAACATCGAGTAATATCGCGTGTGGATATTATATAATAATATTATTTTTATTTTATTTTATTTTATACAATAATAAAATTATATTTATTTAAATTTCAAGCTTTAAAGAGCCAGATGCGCAAAAAAATTTTTTTTTATTGAAATTGATTAATTGAGCACAAGGTATAAATTTCTTTAGTACGATACCAATTAAAATAATTTTAAAAAACCTTAGACTTTGAATTTGTATTTTTAATAAACCTCTCTCTGCCCCCCCTAAAAAAGCATAGGTGATTCAAAATATGTAGACAAATACATATTTGAAATATATTATGTAACAATGTTATTATATTTTTCTCGAAGAAAGATATGAATAAAGACGGTCTACTTGTCTACATCTTTTATGCGGAACGAATAAAAGTAAACGAATAAAAGGAAAATCCCGGGGCGAGAAACGTCGATCTCGTTTGTGGCCGATAATAGAGCGACGGTAAATAAGTGATGCCTTACAACGAGCTCGTACGACGGCGAATACGAGAATGGAATCGGGGTAATATCGTAAAGTATTTGACGCCGGTATTGCTCCTTTCTATATCTCGCTTGACCCCCGGACTTTTTGAAAGCGAGTTTTATTCATTTATGCGGTAGGTCAGCTAGAAATAATAAATGGAATATCCGATCGAGCGCGAGAGAATAGCTCTCTTTTTAGACGCATCGGGCCATCATAATATACTCGCTCGATTCGCGAAAAGAAGAGAAAGAGAGCGATATAGAATGTCAAGGCGCGATGGTCCGGATTTGAC
The DNA here is from genome assembly GCF_030444845.1 of Prenolepis imparis. NCBI lineage: Eukaryota > Metazoa > Arthropoda > Insecta > Hymenoptera > Formicidae > Prenolepis > Prenolepis imparis. The sequence goes on from NW_028141165.1 coordinate 1,815,177, forward strand.
AGATCTCTATTGCACAAAAATAAAACTTTACTACGTAGCGTGATAGTGACGCGCGCGTGGAATTCATCTCGTATCCCTATTTTTACGGAATAATTATTTCGGTCGCGCGCGACTCGAAATTCGGGTCGCGTGTCGGCTCGAATATCGAGCTGTACTACTGAAAGCGAACGAGAAGGCCTCGCGCGGCACGCGCATATTTAATTAATCACATTGAAAGTTTAATAACTTGCACATTTTAAACGTAGAAAATAATTAAGAATAATTATTTAAACATAGTTATTTCATCTTAAATAATTATATTATTTGAAAATTTATCTCTCTCTCTCTCTCTCTCAAGGGGTTACCGGGCACAAATATAAAGGCAATGTTCCCATTTAAAATTCCATAATTTAAATTATTTAAGGCTCCTGGTACCTTGCCGACCATGTCGGAATCGTGACGTCAGAGGCGAGAAAACACACGCTAAAAATTTTTAGATGCCATTTCTAAATAAAAACATATTTGCATAAAATAATACTTAAGATCTCTTTAATACACTTCTAAAAAACGCCGAAAACTATCCTTTTCCCTTTATAATCAATCAATAGCTGTAAAATGTAATATTACGAGGCCCAGTCTGTCTGGTCTTTGCACATGCGCATGTCAAAATCTGATATCTCGATCATTTTACGGTTGTTGTTGATTGACTGTCAAAAGAAAAGAATAGTTTTCGGCGTTTTTTAGAAGTGTATTAAAGAGATCTTACGTGTTACTTTATGCAAATATGTTTTTATTTAGAAATGGCATCTAAAACATCTCAACGTGTTATTTCTCGCTTCTGACGTCACGATTCCAATATGGTCGCGGTGAGCACCCAGGAACCTTAAATAATAATTAATTTAAATAAAATATTGACTTGGTAAAACTCATTACAAACTTTTAAGTACTTTTTATAAATATTTTAAATATGTATTTATCTTATAAATATCTTATAACTATGTATCTTATATAACAATATATTTATCTTATAATACTATCATTTATTTAATACCAATTTACAATAATCATTTATTTGATTAATAAAATATTAACAAAAATGAATTTAAGAGATGCAAGTTATTAGAGAGAAATCTAAAAAAATAATTCGTGAAGCGATGGTATTCAAAATCTATTTTACTATCCCGTAGAGAGATAATTATTTCAATTAGTTTCATTGATGTGATTAATGACAAATACATATTTGAAATATTTATCTGTATGATTTGTGAAATTAATACATATATATATACATAATAGGAATTTAATTAATTGTATTATGCAATTCAATTAATAAAAATAAATTATATTCCAAATTAAGTATTTATATAACCTAGAAGAAAAAGAGCCAGCTTATGTAAATACCTTTATTATTAGTATTTATTTCAGATGTTTACGAAAGCGATATATTTTATGCATCATTTCTGGACGATTGTATAAAAAAATATTCTCGTACTTATAAAACACTAATTCAGTGTGTTTAAGCTACATATACATATATGTTGAAGGGACAATTGCATTTTTCATATCTTTTTCAACTTACTCGGTCATCGCATAGTTCAGTGTTTTAATATCGCGCAAAAGGAGATACTTTGCGTAATAAATCCATCCACTCAACATCTTAGCTCTTTCATTTTACATACTCTTATCATAACTCGGCTTATCTCCGGGTCAGTGGTTTACGATATTCTCGGGAATAATAAATTTCTATCTAGTTCGCGCCGTTTTATATATATATATGTGTGTGTGTGTGTGTGTGTGTGTGTGTGTGTGTGTGTGTGTGTCTGTGTGTAAAAGTGTAAAGTTCATCTACGATTTTCTGCTCACTCTACGACAAGGAAAGAGCGGAAAGAGTATAGCCTCGCTCATTCCTCGGCGGATTAATAACTCTCCTTTCTCTCTTGGTCTCTCATTATGACCAGTTACACAGGAAAAGAACATTCAAGATCCCTTAGCACGCGTTGCCGTCTGATGAATTAAAAGTTCCTAACTACCTCGTAATTGGAGCCCACAGCGATTTCGCTTGATCATTACTCGGAGTACTCGGACGGAGTTACCGAATATCTATCGATAATCTCACATTATGGTATCCGTAGTAATCTCTCGATAACTCTCCCCATTTTGCGCGAGTGCACGAACGAACATGTTGCCGTATAAATACATCGATGCGTAATCAATTTCGTGTAATTTTTTTTTACATCGTCGCTCTCACGCGCCGTCACGATTTTATCGGATTACGGGATATTGAAAATTCCTAGATGGCTCACTGGCGATTCGATATTAATCTCCACGGAATGTTATAAATGTCATATAAAGCGCCGATTTGATTATAAAGGGCTACACGTGCCATACGGGACGTATATTTTATTTATAATTAATCTGTCAGAATATATTTTTCAAGTTCCGTGCATTATATTGATAATCGATGATTCTATGACATTTTCATCCTACATTCAATTACAATTCGAAGGATATCGACATACTTACTTCGTTTCTATCATTTCAATTATTATATTAAAAATATAAAAATATAATTATAAATAATATCTATAATTATAAATAATATCTATAATTAAAAAATAATGCAAATAAGATGCGCTCTTTCCAGCAATAAAGTATGATTAAAATGTATACACAGTTGGAAAATTTGTGTTTTCTTGTTAAAAACGGTCCCCGTTAAAATTTTTGTGTTAAATATTTAACACATTCATGTGTTAATTTAACATATTGCTGTTATGTTAATTGGACTCAAATGTTAAATTATTAAAACAACTAAAAAAAAGTGTAAAAATAACACAATGTATATCTATTTTTAATTTTACACAATAAATATGTTCCGTATTATTAGTGACAAGATTTATCTGTTAAAATTTACAGAAAAAAAATGTTAATTTTACTTTATAATATAAGTGGGGGTGATAAAATGTAAAATTAACAATTTTTTTAGTTAATTTTTACATTAAAACTATGTTAATTTTACACAAAATTTATTTTAAGTTTATTTGAAGTTTGCATTTATTTTATGTTAAAATATTAACACAATATTCGTGTCACCATTTAACATATCCGTATTATGTTAAATTAACACAAAAATTTCTGTGGACCGTTTGGGACAGGTGATATTTGTTCAATTTAACACAAATTTTTCAACTGTGTATATATAATTATATATTTAATTATTCAAATTAATTAATTTCGCGAAATGGACATTTTCCAGCCAACGCGTTATTTCATTTATACTAATATTGACAAATTTTATGTAAATTATATATAAAATCGTGAAAAATTCAAAGTGCCGATCGCCTAAGGAAATTAAGTTTCCCCAACATGCTCGAGAGACGCGAGCACAGAAAGCAGAGAGAAAACTCTCTCCAGAAGAGACGAGTGGAAGACGAGAAGCCTCCGTTAATGTAACTTCGCTGTCGATCTAATTTATATCTCGACCCGACGCGCGCGCAATTGATCGATCCCGTCACTCGTGACTTTGTATAAAATAGAGCATATAGGAGAAAACGTGCGTCGTGTGTACAAACAGACGTGCCTAAGCGCGGACGTGTCGTATACGTAAAAGATTTATAGTGAAATGTATACGGAGGAGAGAACGCGAATTTTCCCAAACAGATCGAACTAACAAGAGGGGCTCCTCTTATGTACTTTTCTTATGTAATCAATCAATTGAAGAAAGGATTCGCATTCTTTTTTTTTTTTTTTTTTTGCGTCAAGGATTTTCCGCGTCAGACTCTGAAATATTATTATATCGTACATTTTTTGTAGAAAATTATAGAGTTAATTGTAGAGGGTTTACGATTTTTCTCATGACGATTTATAATAGAAGACGAAAAGATCGAGTGTCCTAGAGAAAGTTATGCCATATCTTTTGAATCTCTGCTCGCTATTGCTCTGTCAGAGTGTCTATTTGCAAGAAAATTGTAGGCGCAAGTGTAGTTTTCTCGTCGAGGGAGCGATCGCGAAAGAGACCAACCGGAAAGAGACCTATCCACCTCTCGAATGTGTTCAGATGTCTAGTAAACTCACTCAAGGTCGCTCTTTCTCTCTGTCTTTACCCCGTCGACCTCGTCTTACAGCCCTTCCTACGGTCTCTTCACCCTCGCTCGACCTTCAGCGTGACAGATATTCAATCTCATACCGGATAATGAGTTTTCCACGGATGCTTTATACGTCTCGTCGAGAAATCAGGAGGAGAAGGAGTTTCATTCGCTAAACTTGGATGTCTATTGGGAAAGTTGCCCCCTCTTAGTGTTATGAGAATGTATCAAAATTTTAATCGTTGTTTTGCATTGCTCGGAATACTTAGAATAGCTAGGAAGAAAATAACTTGTCTCTTTTTCTGACGACCGCAAAGAAGTTCGAATCTGTCATAAAATTGGCGAATAAAAATATAATGCATATGTATATAATTAATATATTAAAGATTTATAAACGTTTGAAATACTTTTGAGTATAATAATATTGCAATATAAAAAAGGCGTTTTCGAGAGAATCAATTTCAAAGATCCGTGTGTCTTTAAAGTTCGATTTTCTCGAAAAGTGAGATTCTTCGTATAAAGAAGTTTTATTCTACATTCTCGATTTGCATTTGCATGAGAATCTCCATTTCGCTTATCGTACGATTTTCACTACACCTTGTGTGTATCGTCGCTCTGCTTATTTTTCGGAATTCTGCTTTCACGAGAAAAGATAGATATATCCTCGTTCTTTGAGTTTCGGGCGACAAATTAAAATATTCACGCGATCGCGATATAACGCTTCTCCTTAATAGCGCGTAACTCGAAAGCAACACCGAGCTGCAATAATCCGGAGAAACGCCGGTTATTGCGTTTCGCTTAAACCGAAAACCTTGTTCCGGGGCGGCGGAACGTTAAGGACGTTCCTACGAAACCGCCTTGTTTCGGTCGACGAAACAAAGGAGGAATCCTCGGTTCCGAAAGTGAATTCCGCGTTCGGAATAACGAGGTCACGGCGTATCCATTACGTATGCAAGGGAAACCAAAGCAGAAGAGCTTCGTTAAGTCAATCCTTCCTCCCTCCCTTCTTACCTCATCGTCGCCCTTCGAGATAAGAAGCTGGAAGAAGAGTTTGTGCACTTTCGGAATTAATTCGCATAATCCGGCGCCTCTCTCTCTTTCTTTTCGCTCTGTAAGCACGCGCTACATCTTAACCGAATTTGCATCTGATCGTGGTCGCGGGAGAGAAGCGCAATCAGCGCGAGATGCTTCGCTAGAGATCCTGAGAGTCGAAGGAGAAACGTGATCTCGATCTTTTCTCTTTCGAGTCGAGTGAATAAAGCGAGTGCGAGGGCGAACGCACTTTCGCTTTTATTTGCCGAGAGAAAACTAAAGAGAGACGCTAATTTGGAAGAATATACTTACGCGTGAATAAACATATATCGAAACTCGCTGACACATATTCGTTTCTGTTAGTGTTCGTGTAATAAAAAAAAAAATTTTTTTTTAATTAAAAAAAAATAAAAAACCGCAAATGTCGAATTGTAAAAATTATAGAACCACCGAGAATCTCGATTTAACCTTTCTGTCGATGAATGATTACCTGAATACCCGAAGCAATTTTAAATGTTACAAATGTGACAAAACTTTTCTTTGAAACAAAATACAGAGGGCCTTTACGGATGTTAGGGGCCAAATAACAGATGTTACATTTTCTGCCCTTTGTATTTTATTTCAAAGAAAAATTCCGACACATTTTTAACATTTAACGTTTTACTTTGGGTGTCCGTTCATTTTAAAAAATATTATAATTCTAAAATAATATAATTCTCCCTTGTAAAATATAAAAAATGTTTCATATGTTCAAAAATTATCGCAATGCGTCGAAAACACATAGTTGATATCCAGGTAATCGTACATAATGGAAAAGTGAAAAATTATGCATTGACAGAAGGGTTAATGGACGATACTCGGATTGTTTACTCCACTCGACGCGTGTTTCGTCTAACTGAAATTGCGCGTCGGAAATGGGAGCTCTCTTCGTTCATTTACATCGCGAGGGATGTAAAATATTCACACATATATATTCGGCGAGATATATTAAAGCGCAGTGTATATAATATATATTTGCGGCGTTATTTTCTTCCCCTCGCACGCTCGCATTTGACGTTTCTCACTCATTTGATGTTTAAACATTTTCTCGGGTCAACGACTTGTCCTATATGCGCCAAAATATCGCAGTAATGTCGAAAATTAATTCGACAGCGTGTTCATATATGTATACGTGACTATATACAAATATCATGGCAGAATTGTACACATTCTATTTTCCATATTTGTACAAAGTGAATGACGGAGAGAGAGAGAGAGAGTTTTGAAAATATTCACAATAATTATAATAGCGATATACTTATCACGTATCAGCCAAATCGTAGTTTGCATTTTAATTCGCTGATCAGAGAAAAAAAAATAAAAAAGAGAGAACTTTATCGCAGTTTATTAAAAATACGACGATCGAACGCGAGCAATTACGTCATCACCTGGTAATTAATGATTCGTTCGCTGAATAGTACATATAGAAGCGATTTCATCACGCGTTTTTCCAGCAAGTAATCAAAATAATCGCGCTCTCCGAAATATCTCACTCGCGCGTCTAAACTCTTTATCAGCTATGACAATGATATTCCGAGAGTTACTCCGGATATCTTGTAGCCGCGATCGGAATTAGGGAACGTCTCGCGAATTAGCGACTCAAGTGGCTTTATAAAGTCGAGGGTTATCGCTGCCTCGGGAGTCACTCTTGTCGTTATATTCGCGATAACGCAAATCCACGCAGGCTTAGGATAATCCAGCCGTGATCGCGAGCAATCGATCATCGACGAGTCTCGAGATTTAAGTGTCTCGAGATTCGTCGGAGATCCTTCATCTCGCAAATGCCGAGCTATCAAAGTTATCTCGGCTTGTATCTGAATAAGACAGACAAAGAGCAGCGATTTAGATATGAAACGTAGGTACATATATAGTGAAGTCATTCAACATCTCTCTCGTTTCTCTTTGTTCGATACAATTCCAGCAAATTATCGAGTCATTCAGGCTGATCTAGTTAAAGTTAAGCCAATTTTCTTTAACATCGTATTATATGAATTAATAATTCGAATCGATTGCCTGTTTCCTCGAGTGCGTATAACATTCGCCATTATAAAACCATAGATATATCGCAAATAAAGACATTCAATTTTATACGAAATTGAATTATATGAGAATTTTAAAGCGCGGTAAACTATTATAATAATGAGTTAAAATCTGTTAAAACAATCGTCGACGTCGCCTGGTTATGTATTTCGAGAAATGAAAATTTAACAAACATTTTCTCCGTGAAAAGCTGATTTATAAATATAAGAGAGAGATGGGTTTTTCTTTATATAAAATATTTAAATTATTAAAAATTATTAAGATTAATTCGTCGCCAACAAGAAAATCGAAAATAATTTTCGCGCGATAGAATTGGAAACTAGTGAATATGAAACGGCGCTTTTAAATCTGTATTTAAAACGTGCTTATATAAAATGTCATCGCAATTCCCGCAGCAATAAAGTTTTAGCGATTCCGTGGCGAATACGGGGGGATTACCGCCTCGAATGTCGACACGGCGTTTTTTATTGGAAGAATTGAGGCGCAGAATATGTATATACTCTCTTTATAGATTGGTTTTGCGGCCGCGAAAATCTCAGAAATGTCGCGCGGATGAATAAACGATTTTTAACTTTCAATGCGACGAGACGGAGAGGATTCGATTCTGCAGTTGACGCGAACCATTGAAATGCGAATCCCTCCTATACAACTGCTTTTCCGCCGTGATAAGAGGTGAAAGCAAATGACTGCTTTTTGTACCATATTCATATTTATATATATATATTTGCGCGTATACATTGCTGCTGATCGAGAAATTTGACGTAGCCTACGTGAAAGGAGAATAAAAAAAAAAAAAAATCACGTGTGAGGCGATACCGCGAATTATTCGAAATGTTGTATACGAATCCCGGGAAACGGCGAATATATGTATACATCGTCGATGAGAATTCACTTTACAGCACTAATCCGAAACGAAACGGACGTGAAATCCGGAGAACTGCGGTCGATCGGCATCATCGGATGAAAACTGGAACCATCAAGAGAGAGAACGAGAGGGAGGAGAGAAAAAGCTCGACAGGGTTAACGGATTAATCGAGATTTCATTGCTCGAACACATGACGTATGGATGCGAGCGAGATACATATATACATATATTGTGCATATATTTATATATATATATATATATATATATATATGTATACACGCATCGCAGTCGTTTGCACGTATCACCCACGCGGTGCACCGACGTGTGCGTGGATTTATGCGCGTGACGCACGGGGCGGTGTGTGTTTGTAGCATATTAGCCGTCGCCGCTGACCCAGATACACGTCCAGCAATATCGAGCTCGGGTACACGGGCAGGTACCGGAGGCTGCACGTGACGGCGGAATCGATTGACCGACGCTGCGGATTACGATCGTGATTGCCAGCCGGAGTTTGGCACTCGCAGATCGCTCTTTAAGGGCATTTAAGTGCCATTTTGTCGGCAAAGCCGAGGGACTTTGGAATTTCGCTCCGTCAAACGTGAGGTGCTGACGAGAATGCGAGATCTCGGTTATTCAAATATCGTATGTATACATTATTATCCACCGATACGCGATGAATTTTAAAGGCGAAAAATAAATAGAATAAATTCATGTGAAGGGTATTGAAATATATATTTCCGTAACCGTACAATAAAAGAGAGATCGTGATTTTAATTGATTAATTGAAGTCTATAGAACGACGCGAGTACACAATTTGAAATATTTATATTTGTATAAATCGCGAAAACTACTAAATATTTCAAATAGAATTTTAATTAATACACGAATGTGTGAATTATTATTTCACATCTCACATTTACAATTTCAATAGGAAATATATAAGTTACATATAAATATTTTAATTTTTACTTTAGATATTATTCTTCTCAGCTTGCCTGATATTAGCGTATTGTTATGAAAGTATCAATTATCAGTTGTTCTCTTTCTCTTTTTGTATTATAAATTACTATTATTATTACATACAAATACACATACATGCACTTTGATGCGTATATATAAATTTTATGGTAAACTATAAAAGAAAAGAAAATAAATTACGAATAATTTTTAAATAAAATTATGTCACGGTTTTATAATTCTAATGTGCGAAAGTGTATGTCGGGTGCGCAATTTATTTAAAGCACAGTGATTTACATATTTAGTGTGTCACTCGCATTACACTCATTTTCCACTTCCTCGCAGTCGAGTTCCTTTAATATCTTCCGATTTCGCGCGACCGCTTAATCTCTCCTCCTCCACCCCGGTCAAATTAAAAAGGATCTCGCTCGCGTATGCAATATTCCCTCAATATTCCCTCCGAGATGGAAATAGCCGGGATGCGATAGGCTGATGTGCGAGGTCGATGACCCGAAATTATGACGTCGAACGATTTAAAAGCGTGCGTGATGGATAAGCAGATTTCTCGCAAGAGCGGTAGGTAGATAGGTAGGTATTATGATGGGCGAGGTTGCGTTATAGGTGCGCCCCGAGATGATCGGTCGCGACCACTGGGGATAGAACCCGTTATTCGTTTAAATCTTCCACGTAATTCGTTTCCCCGTCTTTCATCTTCCGAAGCGAGCTCTCCCGCGCTCTCGCAATTAATATCTCATTTCTGCCGAAGAGAAAATTCACGCGATTCCTTGCGCGAGAACGTGAGAATTTTATCAACAATTATTTAGAATTTAGTTTTCTTTTTTTTTTTTTCTTTTGACATTTCACCTCAATAAAGTTTGTATGCACGAAATAATTATATGCATCAGATTGCACGTATGTGTGTATATTTGGATGTAATAATAATGATAGTAATTTACGAAAGAGAGAAAGAGAACATCAGCTGATTACGTACTTTCATAACAATATTATTATCAGCCAAGCTGAGCTTTGAAATAAAGATAAAAATATTTACGTAACTTGTATATCTCCTATTGAAATTGTAAATGATAAATGTGAATAATGCGATAATAAGAAGTTCGTAGTCCCATCGATATTTTTCCGCGACTAAAGCGTTACGTTGAATATCCGAGTAACTGAACAAGATTTATAAACACTGAAATCTTGCAATATTCTATGTTAAAAAGTGTCATTGGATTTTATCCACCGTGAAAATGTAGAATCTCGCGACTTTTATCAAAAATAAATCTTGGTATCTATCTTTATAATCGCGAAGAAACATTGATGAAGTCGATTACGAATAACAAAAAAGAAAACAGCAAAAACAGATGCATATATTTTCGTAAGAGCAAATTTATCCCTTTGTAATTCTAATATTTTATCATATCGTATGTTATCATCATTTTATAAATATATATACGAATTTAGTGCGATAATCTATATCGAAACAATAGAAATTCTATAAATATGTGTTATTGACAATCAAATTTGAGCATAATTGGTACAATAACGAATTGATGGCATTATTGACGAATTAATTATGAATAAAACACACATATAGAGGTATTCGCGTCTTCAAATTATAAAAGATAAATGCAGATTACACGCTCTATATACACATATATATAACATTGTATATATAGCGAGTGCTACAGATCGGAAATAAACTGGCGGTTCATCCATCAAGTAACGAGATTCCCGCCCCTATCGACCAGGCAGGCAAATTGCGTTAACGTGTCAGCTAATGGGCTAATCATATCCGAAACTCTTCAACGAATTATCCCGAAGGATGGAGGGAGATGGCGACCCTTCTCATTCTCTCTCACGGATACGCGAACGCGAATTTCTCTCAGCACGTGTGCGATTTCACGGCATAATCGATTCCTCGACGTTCCTCCTTCATCGGATCTGCGAAAAGTTTTCGGCCGCATACGAACGAAACGAAACCCGACTCTTCGTCATTACTTTAAGCCAAGCTTCATGTAATTTCCGAGATTTTATTTTAAAAAATCTCATTACGATCGAGTAGGGACGAAGGAAGAAAGAAGGGAGACATCGAAATGAGGACGGACGTTCTTGTTTTCTGACCCCTCTCGAATTTCTCGAAATATATATTATTCTATCATGGAAGGTCTATCTTTCGCTGCGAATGTTTAGTTTTACGAGAAGAGGCAAAAATAAGAAGAGAAAAAAAAACTGTATTCTTGAAAGCGCAATAAAATTTTTAAGAACATAAGTGCGGTTTCGTAAACATATACGATTGCCGGAGTATTCTCTTCTCTGGAAGAAACAATCTACGATCTTTCCGTCAAAGACATCTTCGCATAATCCTCTAGTGTCCATTAGCTGACAATTCCTCTTGTCGTCGAAACAACGACAAGTCTTTCTAGTGCCTCTATTTAATCATTGCACGCGTTTGTCCGCATAATGACGTGAAAGCAATATCCCGATATCCTGATGATAAGCTCATCAATTAAACATATCTCGATGTTGCTTAAAGAGAAGGCGAAAAGAGGGAGGGGAGGGAAACAATTATTCGGAGCCATTTGAATATGAAAGCGATCGGAGGTTCGTTTACGTAATCATGAATGAGAGGCAAAGAAGGAAGCGACTTATACAATTCCACTGCGACGGAATGCACGTTCGCGCACTCGATTATCCGTGGATACTATTAAGAAAAACAGCTCGTTTGCTCGCTTCCGGAAGCTGCTGCCGCTGACTTCGCGTAATTACACGACATTATTTCGAAGAAAAAGTCTGTGAAGCGAGGAGGAGAAGGGGAGGGGGAAGAAAACAGGATTAACAAAGAAGAAAATATTTAAAAATAATTTTCCTGGATTTTAAGAGAGCGAGAGAAAATAGTTCGCTAAGTCACTATGTCGATAATCCAGATAATAGCTTTGCCAATCATGTATTACATATCTGCTAATACAGTAGATAGGCAGATCAAGGATGAAGGGGAAGAGAGGAGAGAGAGAGAGAGAGAGAGAGAGAGAGAGAGAGAGAGAGAGAGAGAGAGAGAGAGAGAGAGAGAGAGAGAGAGAGAGAGAGAGAAAGAGAGAGAGACTCAGAGAAATTAGGTCAATTAACTTGAGCCTATGAAGCAGGTAGAGCATGGATTTAATTGATGATCGATGCTGCTATCGGGTAATTAATTATGGATTAATATATATTAGAGACAGAGACAGAGAGATTGCCATCTAATTATTGCAATGATATAAATTACGATCGATCAACAATTATGTGGTGTTAGACAGGCTTACAATGGAATTTTTTCTATCTCATCATATGTGCCTTCAATTCAATTATTTTGTGAAAATATATATGTATAATTATATATAGACGTATATATATATATATAACATTTATACTAATAAATTCAAATATCATTGAAAAATAAAAAAAAACAATATTATAGAAACTTGTGCTATGTATATTAAATTTTATTTTTAGTTTTATGATAGTTATATCTTTCAACGTTAGTTTGTGCAAATTTAATTTAAATTGCGGAAATATTTTATCCGCGCAGATATTTTTTTCTTCGCGAAAGAACTATGTCGAAAAATTAAGCTGTCTGCTAATCCTCGCTTAACCTACTTCTTAAGCAGTTCCTTAGAAAAGTGATCGAACTGTAAAAATGGAGCAGTAAAGAGTCAAATCGTAAATTTTTCATCAGGAAATAATTCTCGTCAAAGACAATCATTTTTTTTTTCCAGCAGCTTTCTTCGCGCTCTTTTAACTCGCGCTCTTCGATTTCTCAATCATTCGCGACGGCGAATAAACCCGGAAGCGATCTCTTTATGCGCCTGTCACTTTAAATCACTTTTAAAGTCGAGGATTCGCGGTTTTGTGGCTAAGTCCCGTTTGCATCTTGCATGGCACAGTTACCCCTATTAAGCTGGCCCCACCACCAACGCCAAATAAAGTCGCACCTATCGATTAATTTAGTGCTAATTATGTGCTAATTTGTTGCCGTAGTCCGGATTTTGTCGCTCAAACCGTTTAGCAGGAATTAATGTTCAAAGTGGGGGGGCTGGCTTGACATTAAGCTAGCCCCCCCCATAGTGAAAAAAAAATCGCACCTATCAATTAATTTAGTGCTAATTATGTGCTAATTTGTTGCCGTAGTCCGGATTTTGTCGCTCAAACCGTTTAGCAGGAATTAACGTTTAAAGTGACATTAAGCTAGCCCCCCCATAATGAAAAAAATATATAGAATGCTCCGCGCCGTGTCAAGTAAAAGTAACTCTAAAAATGTGTTGATCCTTCGTTTTTGGTATCAAAATAATCTACAGACAGTGTACTAACCAAATAAATGCAAAACTGAATTTGTTGCTCGATTTTAACTATCAAAACGCGACGCTTTGTCGCCACGGAACACATACGTCGCGCGGAAATATATCATAAAATTAATAAAAAAATTAGTTGCTCGGCTGTTTTTGGTATTAAGATGATCTACAAACAATATGCTAACTAAATAAATGCAAAACCGAATTTGTTGCTCGATTTAAACTATTTAATTAAAGACTTTGTCGCCATGGAACATATATGTCGCGCGGAAAAATATCATAAAATTGATAAAAAAATTAGTTGCTCGGCTGTTTTTGGTATTAAAATGATCTACAAACAATGTACTAACTAAATAAATAAGAAATTGAATTTGTTGCTCGATTTAAACTAATTAAAAACGAGACTTTGTCGCCGCGGAACATAAGTCGCGCGAAAATATATAATTAAAATGATAAAATAATTTGTTGCTCGGCTGTTTTGGGTATAAATATATTCTACAAACAATAAACTAACTAAATAAATAAGAAATTGAATTTGTTGCTCGATTTAAACTATTTAAAAGCGAGACTTTGTCGCCGCGGAACATATAAGTCGCGCAAAATCTCGTTTTTAATTAGTTTAAATCGAGCAACAAATTCAATTTCTTATTTATTTAGTTAGTACATTGTCTGTAGATTATATTTATACCCAAAACTGCCGAGCAACAAATTATTTTATCACTTTAATGGTATAAATTCGCGCGACTCATATGTTCCGCGGCGACAAAGTCTCGTTTTTAATTAGTTTAAATCGAGCAACAAATTCAATTTCTTATTTATTTAGATAGTACATTGTCTGTAGATTATATTTATACCCAAAACTGCCGAGCAACAAATTATTTTATCACTTTAATGGTATAAATTCGCGCGACTCATATGTTCCGCGGCGACAAAGTGTAGTTTTTAATTAGTTT